>NC_139000.1:962200-2249700 GCF_964374135.1 Grampus griseus
AGCAAAGTACTTTCTGTTGATGAAGCACCTTTTTCTTCTGTCCCAAAGGTCATTTCCCACCCTTTTGTCACTTCTTAATTCATGTATTTATGGTCTCTCCATCTTTTCTTATTCATGTTAGTTAATTCTGTTATTTTTAAAAAGAATACTAATGATTTTGTTAATAATTCTGCAAATTAACAGAAAAATTCTGTTCATTTTTCCAAGGATGAGGACTTTGGTTCATTAATTATATCTGCTGTTCTCTATACTCTATTATTTCCCGCTTTTATCATTATTATTTCCTTCCTCGTGACATCCTACGGTTTATTTTGTTCTTTGTCTAGCTCTTAGAGTTGGGAATTTAATGCATTTAGTTTCATTCTTTTATTTTTTTTTATTTTATGTTGTTGTTGTTGTTTGTTTTTTGCGGTACGTGGGCCTCTCACCGTTGTGGCCTCTCCCGTTGCGGAGCGCAGGCTCCGGACGCGCAGGCTCAGCGGCCATGGCTCACGGGCGCAGCCGCTCCGTGGCACGTGGGATCCTCCCGGACCGGGGCACGAACCCGTGTCCCCTGCATCGGCAGGCGGACTCTCAACCACTGCGCCACCAGGGAAGCCCCTCATTCTTTTATTTTTAATGGTGTGTTTAAGGTTATGATGTTTCCTCTGACCCTGAATTACATGGTATTTTTATATTTATTTTAAATAAATTCTGTAATTTCAGTTTGTATTTTTCCTTTCATCCAATAGTATTTTTTAAAATAGAAAGTTAAAAAAAATCTAGTTTTATTGTATTTTGTTTTGTTTTGGGGTTTTTTTTGGCCGTGCTGCACGGCACGTGGGATCTTAGTTCCCCGACCAGGGATCGAACCCACATGCCCTGCATGGGAAGCACAGAGTCTTAACCCCGGGACTGCCAGGGAAGTCCCAGTTTTATTGTATTTTGGCCAGAGAACGTTGTTTGTAACATTTCTACTTTGTGGCACTCATCGATGCTTTCTCTGTGACCAATTTTGTGCATGTTTTGCTCTGTGTTATCAAGAGTACAATTATAGGGCTTCCCTGGTGGCGCAGTGGTTGGGGGTCCGCCTGCCGATGCAGGGGACGCGGGTTCGTGCCCCGGTCCGGGAAGATCCCACATGCCGCGGAGCGGCTGGGCCCGTGAGCCATGGCCGCTGAGCCTGCGCGTCCGGAGCCTGTGCTCCACAACAGGAGAGGCCATAACGGTGAGAGGCCCGCGTACCGCAAAAAAAAAAAAAAAAAAAAAAAAGTTAGAACCATGAGAAATAAATGTCTGTTGTTTACAAGCTGCCGGCCTATGGTTTTCTGTTATTTCAGCCCCAACGGACTAAACACCCTGCCTTTAATTCCCGCGTAGGAAGCATCGCCCATGGGTCTCTTCTGGCGTCTGTTTTTCCTGCTGCTTCTCACTCACATTGTCTTCGTCTCCCAAGTGTTTTTTTAGGAAGCTGAACTTGAAAAAATAACGAACGAGGTTAATGTCAAGGTCGGGATGATGTTTCTGTCTTCTATTGTCATTTTCTTCCGTCAGGCGTCTGGGAGGCCGGTGGTCAGGGACCACCCCCATCCAAGCTCAGGCTTGAGGCTCTCTGGGCCCTGAGGCAGGGCAAGGCTTAGCTGCAAGTCTGTGTGCAGCGGGCTTACTTTCATCCCCTTTCCTGCAGGGCTCATCTCCCAAGCAGGGCTGGGGTGCTGGCTTGGCCAAGGTCCCTCGTGGGAAGGCCCGGCAGGACAGATGGCTTCATCTGTCCTCACCTTCCAAACCCTGCCTGTTCTGTGTCCACAGCACCCCTGGAAGCCAACCAGCAGAGGGGTCTGGGAGCTGTGGCGTGCAGGGTCCCCCATCCCCGCGAGGCATCTTCCCAGTTACTTCCGCCTGGGTTTCGGGGGCTCAGACAGATCCTGCCGAGCCCCCTGCCCTTCACTCCCAGGCAGGGTCTCCGATGACCCAGGGCGGGCAGCCCAGGCCCAGGGAGAGCTCCCATGCGGCCTTGGGGGCCTGGCCAGGGTCATGGTGAGCAGGGGTAGGAGGCAGCAGGGTGAGGCTGCCAGAGAGTGGGCAGGTCCAGATGGGCGAGCGGCATGCGGAAGGAACAGGGTGTTCCGCTGGGTGTTGCCGTGATGGGGCAGGAGCCGCAGCCCGCAGAGCAGGAGGGTTGCTGGGCCGGGAGGAGGTGAGAGCTTTCCAAAAAGCTGCGCGGGGACTTTTCATACTTTTAAGGATGAAAACAAAAGCTATGCACAGCTGCAGCTTCTGCAGGGGCTGCTTGTTCTTGACGCTCTCCTCAGACATGACCTTGGCCTGGGTTCAAGGGCAGGGTCCCTGGCCCGCCCAGGCTGAGCCAGAGACTGTTGGCTCCCCGTAGAGGAGGGGAGGGGAGGAGAGGGGAGGGAATGGTGCGGCTGAGGCCTGGATGCTCCTTCTGGAACCTTCCAAGTGAGAGAAGCGGGGATGGCACGAATGTGTCTACGTAGGAGGGGCTTCCCACACGCTCCCCAGGGCCCAGGGCCCCCTCTCCGGCACGTCCGGAGGATTACTTCCCCCACCTCCCCCCCCCACCTCCCCCCCCCCCGCCTCCCCCCCCCACCGCCCCGGTACTTTCGCCACCTCGCGAGGAGAGGCCAGGATGGTGCCCGGCGGTTAGCAGCCGCCCACAGCAGTGCATCCCGAGCCTTTAAAGAGGCTTCCAGGGGCTGAGGGCTCGCTCACCCCCGCGCAGGTGTGCTGGTGTGCAGACCTCTGCGAGGATGAGGGCTGTGCTGCTGGCCGCCCTTCTGGCTTTGGTCTTGGTGCCCAGGGCCCGGGCCGTGTGGCTGGGGAGGCTGGACCCTCGGCAGGTGACAGCCCTCTTGTGCCAGCACATGCCTTGGGGCCGCACGGCCTCTGGGCTCCCCCAGTGCCAGCCCAGACCACGGGGGCTATGGGTGGATGGGCTAGCCTGCGTCAGGGCCTCCAGATCAAGAGGATGGGCCGGGGCTGGAGGGACAGACCCCCTCACCCATTCCTCCTCCATCAGCTCCTGGGGTCCTGGTACATTCTCGCCGTGGCCTCGGGGGAGAAGGACTTTGTGGTGGACAAGGCCACGAAGAACATCGAGGGGGTCATGCTGACCCTCACGCCCGAGAACACTCTGAAGGTGCTGTCCTCGCGGAGCCGGTGCGTGGGGCTGGGGTCTGGACGGTGGGCCCCGCCCTCCCCTCCCCCCTCCCCCTCCCCCTCCCCCCCCCCACCCCGCGCTGGGCTCTGCTCTGAGAGCCACCCTCTGCCTGGCGTCTGGGCTCTGCATCCCTGGACTCCTGGCTGGGGCGCCCCTGGGTGGGGCTCACGCCTTCTCCACCAGGGCCGGGCACAGCTTCTGACCTGCCCGCCTGCTGTCCCAGGCCCTTGGGTAGCTCGGCGGGGTCTCTGGTCAGCAGGAGAGGCCTCTCCTTTGCTTAAGGCCCTCCTGAGCTGCTACTTAAGGTGGGTCCGTGCGTCTGTGGCTGGGAGCCCCTGGTTCTCTCGGAAAATGAATCCCCCAGAAGACGTGGTCACTGAGGCCGTTTATCAGACAGGACTTGTGGAGTCAGGCTGAGCCTCGGCCGCTTTTGGCCAGTGGAGCAGACCCCATGCACGCCTTGGGGCAAGGGATGCTGGAAGGAGGGGTCGTGCTTCTGGGGGACCTTGCTGCCTGGGACACCTGGGGGGAGCCAGGCAGGGGGCGGGGGCATGGCGTGCTGGGGGAGGTGTCGTTCTAGCGTCCCCGTCTTTCACGTGGGGAGGCCAGGCAGTCACCAGCTGGTGGCGCACCACGGGCATTTCCACCCTGAATCTGGAGCCCCTGCACGGCCTGAACAGCCACGCAGACCCCGGCCTGAGAGGGGAACTTTCTCCCCTGCTCCCCGCGACACGCTCACTGCCTTCAGGAGATGGTGGGGCTGCCGTCCACCTGGGCCAGCCAGGCCGAGGATGCGCAAGGACCGAGGAGGTCTGTGCTGGGGCGGGGGCCCCTCTGAGTTGGGTGAACACGGGGTCGCATGCGGCGTGGGTGGCAGCCCCAAAGCCACATGGCTCGGTGAGTCCTGATGAGGCTGGTGGGAAAACAATCGGCATATGGAAACCTGGCCTCTGGAGAGCCCTGGGCTGTGGAACAGCCGTGGACGGGGAGAGGACCACGGCAATCGCAGGGGAGGGGGGTCTCCGACGCTCTTGCTGGAACCTGCTTGCGGTTGGGGCTGGTGAGTGGCCTTGCTCTGAGTCCCGTCAAGGTGCCTCTGTCTGAGGACCTCGGCCAGCCCGTCTGCAGGACTCACACTCAGACCAGGGCTTACAGGACAGGCAAGCAGCCGTTTCATTTTGTTATGTAATGTGAACTTCATTTGCCGGATTTTGAATAGGAAACACATTTGCGTGTTTCAAAAAATCAGAGTGCCCTGGGAATTCCCTGGCGGTCCAGGGGTTGGCACTCAGCGCTTTCACTGCCGAGGGCATGGGTTCGCTCCCTGGTTGGGGAACTAAGATTTTGTAAGCCACGTGGCACAGCCAAAAGAAAAATCAGAATCCCCAGGGGTGGAAAGCAGGGGTCTTTCCCCCCCCACCTCAGCCAGTGGCCCCCTCCCCACAGGTGGCCCACGGTTTTGATCTGCTGCAGCTCCTCAGGGACGTTCAGGCACACGCAAGCACACGCGCGTCATTTAAACACGAGGGCCAAATACCGTTCCGTGGCAGTCCCTGGGGTCTCTGCCCTCTTTTTTTAAAAAATAAATTTATTTATTTTTGGCTGTGTTGGGTCTTCGTCGCAGTGCACGGGCTTCTCATTGTGGTGGCTTCTCTAGTTGCAGAGCATAGGCTCCAGGCGCACAGGCTTCAGTACTTGCGGTTCGCAGGCTCCGTAGTTGTGGCTCACGGGCTTAGTTGCTCCGCGGCATGTGGGATCTTCCCGGATCAGGGCTCAAACCCGTGTTCTCTGCATTGGCAGGCAGATTCTTAACCACTGCGCCACCAGGGAATCTGCCCTCTTTTGAAACATTTAAAATTTTATTCTCTTTTGTCTTTATAGGCGACAAACTTCCCCACGTTAGTTTTTGCTTCTTTCTCTGATCACGAGGGAGTGAGACGTCTCGGTACCTGTTCCTTCTGTGTTTCCTTCCCAGCCCAGCGTCTGTTCATATATTTTGCATACTTTTCCCTCGGGCGGGTCATTATTGACTTGCAAGAACCCTTAAGTATAGGGAGTTTTAGCCACTGTCTGCGATAAAGTTAGATGCGAATATATTTCCCATTTTGTCGTTTTTCTTATACCACCGAGAAGCTGTCGATAGGAAGGGCTCTTTTAGTTTCTGTGCAGGTGTAAACACCTGGCTTCTCTCAGGGCTTCTGGGTTTTGTGTTCAGAAGCCTTTCTGTCTCCCTGGAGCTAAGAGGGCCTCTGACCTCTGACCGGCTCAGGGCTGAGCCTGAGGATGCATGAGCTGGGACCGTCGCTGAAGGGGCCAGTCGCCCAGTCCCACTCACCCAGTGGTTCCTCTTCCTCCACTGACTGAGATGCTACCTTGTCTCGCGCGAACCTCCTCTGCTTTTTGCTTTATTTTCGGGCTTTCTATTCTGTTCCCTTGATTTGTCTATTTCTGTGCCAAGTCCCATTGTTTTCCCTCTTTGGGCCCCACAATACGCCTTGTCAGTTTACTGGCTTGTTTTTGCTGGTTACACTTCCTTTTAGGCTGTTCCTTGCTATTCCTGTGTCTTGCACGGAACTGGGCCGGGAGCTGGTCTTGCTGCACTTACAGAAGTGGGTCTGCTCATTTTGCGGACTGGAGGCTTAGGGAATTTGGCCCCTTTTGATGTTGAATCTCTTTATTCAAAACTGCAGACCTGGGGCTTCCCTGGTGGCACAGTGGTAAGGATCCGCCTGCCGATGCAGGGGACACGGGTTCGAGTTCTGGTCCAGGAAAAGCCCATGTGCCGCGGAGCAACTAAGCCCGTGGGCCACAACTACTGAGCCCGTGAGCCACAACTACTGAAGCCCGCACGCCTAGAGCCCGTGCTCGGCAACAAGAGAAGCCACTGCAGTGAGAAGCCTGCGCGCCACAACAAAGAGTAGCCCCCACTTGACGCAACTAGAGAAAGCCCGTGCGCAGCAACGAAGACCCAGTGCAGCCAAAAATTAAAAAAAAAAAAAATTAATTAATTAACAACAACGACAACAAAACACAACTGCAGACGCCCTGTTTGTCTCACGCTCCTTTGCTGCCCTGAGCAGCAAGAAAAAACTAAGTTTTCTCCGTGTGGTCCTGGCAGAGCGGGTCTCTGGGGAGGTGACGGAGCAGATTCGCATTCTGCAGGTGCCGAGCTGGCCCATTTCCCTGACGGGTTCGCTTTGGTCAAGAGCAGAGTTTCTGGCTAACTTGGGCCACCGAGGGGGAGGCGGAATCCCCTCTGCAGCCACGCTGGCCCCTGGCCGGGTCTGGGTGGCCAAACCTGTCTTCTCTCGTCCTGCATACGGACCCTGGGTGATGACAGACCCTTTTCCTTTCCAGGCGGGAGAGATGCCACCTGCATGCTGTGGAACTGACGAAACAAAATTCCAGATGGGTGTTCAGGAATCCCTGTAAGGGTGCCGGCCACGGTGGTCCGGATTCCGGGCAGGCTCCCTTTCCCTGACCGTGATCGGGGCCGGGTCCTGCCCCTGGCAGCCCTGGGCCCCCTGCGCCTGCAGGCAGGGTCAGCACGCAGGAGGGGAAGGGGAGGGGGCGACTCCACCCCAGGTTTCAGTGGCGTTCTCGCCCGGGAAGTGAAAGGTCCTCATTTTGTCAGAGGTTTGGCGCCAGTCCTGAGGACAGAGGACTCGACTGTGTCAGGCAGGCTCAGCTGGGACCCCAGGCCTCCCGCTGTACTGTGTGGGGGCGGGGCGGCTGGCACTCTTACCCCGTGGGGACAGGATCGCGGGAGGGCACCCCAGGATGAGCTGGGACTCACCTGCTGTCCATCAGCCACCGCAAGCCTCTGTGTGCCGGAGCCGGGTGGGGGTCAGGGACCAGGGGGACAGAGCTGGGAGGCTCTCGGCCAGCTGGGGAGCCCCCCACGAGGTCTGACCCCACCCCAGCGGCACCTGTCTCCTAGCCCGGGGTGTGCTGGAGTACCGGGTGCTGGCCACCAACTTCAGGGACTATGCCATAGTGCTCACGCAGCTGGAGCTCCAGGACGAGGCCTTCAGCACCGTGGAGCTGTACAGTGAGTGCGGCCGCGGGCGCGGAGGCCTCCCTGCCGTGCGGGGCCTCCGTCCTCCCGGGGTCCCAGCCTTGAAAGAGCCCAGCGGGCTGGCGGCCGCTCCACTCCATCACTCATCCCTGCATGAAATCCCCACCGGGGCCCCAAGCCTTCCTTCCCTGTCGCCCCCTCCCCGCACTTGTCCTCTGTGGGAGACGTGACCCTGCCTGGAGGGAGGGACGGGGTGGGAGCTGCATGTGGTAAAGGGCCTTGGGGTCAGAAGAGCGCAGGGTCCCAGGTGTCTGTCTGGTTCCTGCTGCGGACCCCCTGCTCGCCCCCGTCCCCCAGCCTGGGTCTCAGGGGGCACCTCCCCTGCAGGCCGGACGGAGCTGGCCAGCCAGAAGGCCATGGGCCTCTTCACCAAGTGGAGCAAGGGCCTGGGCTTCTCGTCCCAGCAGCAGGCCACGCTGCAGAAGGACCGTGAGTGTCACCGAGCCTGACGCCACCGTGTGCTGAGGGGCACGGACCGTGGGGCCATTTGCTGGCTTCGGCTGCGCTCGGGGACCCTCCAGGCCTCAGGGCTGGCAGGGCTCGGGGGTCTTCAAGGAGTCACCTAGTCCCCGCCCAAAGTCAGACCTGTGGGGACGGGGGGGGGGCGGGGGGGGGCTGTGTGCAGGGGCCGGCAGGGCCCCAGGTGCTCTGCGGCCACGGTCTGTCTCAGGCACCCGGCTGGGCAGGGAGACCCGCCCCGTCCTCACTGCCGTCTCGCTTTCCTCCCCCAGTCACCTGTGCACGCAAGGCCTTCCAGGTAAGCGGCCTTCCCGAGCGTCCCTGAGCTCCTGTGTGGTGGGTGGAGTCTGGGGGCCCTGGGGCCCCTCCATCCCAGTGGCTGTACCGCCGCCATGCAGGGCTGGGGGCTTGGGGGAGCTGATGCCTCTCCGGGCGAGCCCAGGGTCCCCCAATGTTCCTCATGGTTTTCAGTGAATGCTGCAGCCCCCAGGGGACCGGAGGAGGCTGGCCAGACGCTACCCTCCCTGCTCAGCCTCCCAGGAGCTGGGCTTTGGGCCGGCTGCTCCCAGGGGCTCTCGACGCAGATTCCAATAAAGCGGCTCCACAAACCTGTGCCATGCGTCTCGCCTGTGTGCGCGCAGGGCCTGGGCTGGGGGCAGCCAGAGGAGCCCACAGGGAGCTGCCTGTGTGCGCACGGTGCCTGGGCTGGGGGCAGCCGGAGGAGCCCACAGGGAGCTGCCTGTGTGCGCGCAGGGCCTGGGCTGTGGGCAGCCGGAGGAGCCCACAGGGAGCTGCCTGTGTGCGCGCAGGGCCTGGGCTGGGGGCAGCCCGAGGAGCCCACAGGGAGCTGCCTGTGTGCGCGCAGGGCCTGGGCTGGGGGCAGCCGGAGGAGCCCACAGGGAGCTGCCTCCTCGGGCCCTGGGCTGAGAGCAGCCAGAAGAACCCACAGGGAGCTGCCTCCTCGGGCCGGGTGGGTGCAGGGAGAGGCGGATGGGCAGGGTGGGCTTGTCAAGGGCTGAGCACAGAGCACAGAGCCAGCCTGGCACGAGAGTGCGGGCCTGCAGCCCCGTCTCTCCCCAGCGGCCCTCTGGCCCAGAGGTGGAAGCTGGGCTGCAGGCGGCTGCTCCTCCCACAGGGCTCACGGCAGGCGGGGCTCCAGGCAGGCAGGAGGCTGGTCCGCTCAGTTTGGAGGACGACCCTGTGATCTGGATGAAGAGTGGGCAGGGCGCTGGGCTGGGATGCCCAGGGTGTGAAAGATTGGCTTTTCCTGGCTGGAGCTCTTGGATGGGGGGTGGGGGCAGGGACCCCAGAGGGCTCGAACCTGTCGGTCCTCCTGTGTCCTGAAGTCCTGGCAGAGCACAAGCCGTCAGGGGAGGTGGGCTGGGAGCAGGGTGGGGACTGCCTCTCACTTGAGGTGAGGTCAGGTGCACACAGGCTGCCACCCTCTTCACACACACGCATGTGCACATGTGCGAACACGTCAGTACCTTCTAAGGGCATCGAGAAGGCAGCCCCCGCGTCAGCGCCGGCACCATCTGAGCCCCGTCTTCATGTCCTTCACTTTCGTCCCTGTTAGGTGACTCAATGACACGTTCCGACCTTTGCCTCTCTCCCTGGGGGGCTAGGACAGGAGGCCCAGGAGCCTCCCTGCCAGGTGCAATGGCTCTAGGGGACATATGGTGACCGGAGGCCCAGGAGTTGACCTGGGGAACATCATGGTCTCCATCTTTGGGGCATCCCGGGACAGCAGCTGTGCCGCTCCAAGGGCCAAGGGTAGGGCTGGCCCTCCGTGCGGGGAGGGAGGGCCCCAAGCTCCCTCCTCGCCATTGGCCCACCAGGCGGGCTTGCGGCTGCAGGCTGGCCGGACACCCACGCAGGGCTGGTGGGCTGGGACATTTAAGCGTGGCGTCCAGCGGGCAGCTGGGAGGAGGGCCAGGATGGGGCCAGGCTGGCTGTTGCCCATGCTGGTCCTGGTGCTGGAGCTGCCTGGGGGGTCCCTGGCGCAGAAGCAGCTCCCCAGGGAGCCCCACAACCTCAACTGGGACAAGGTGAGTCTCGTGCCCCAGCCCACCGGCCGGGCGCTGGGGCCAGGGTGGGCAGGGGAAGCAGGAAGAGGGGTCCCTGGAAGTCTTCGCAGAGCCACCGGAATCCGCTGGACGGGCTGTCAGAGGGCTCCGGCACAGGCTTCTGTTGGCCCTGTGGGGCAGCCCACGGCCTCTTTTGGGGACAGGCTGGGGCTTCAAAACTCAGCTGACGGCCGTGGGCCACATGCCAGGAGCCCCGAGGAGGGACCGTAGCAGAGGCCCCAGACAGGCACAGCCTGAGGTGGCCCGGAGGTGCCAGGTGGGCAGAGGGGAGGCAGCACGAGCAGGACACGTCCTGGAATAATGAGGCCTCTGGCTGGGTGGAAGTTTCCTGTGGGGGCGGCCATGGGCACAGGCCGAGGAGACTGGGAGGGGCTCTGTTTCAGGGAGAGCAGTGGGATGGGGTGCGGGGGCCAGCTGGGAGGGAAGGGGCCCCCACGAGGCCCATGTGGGCAGGAAGCTCTGACACCCGGTGCCCAGGGCCCTGCCTGGTGCCGCTCCGGGCCCTAGAGCAGCCGGGCATGTGCATCCTCAGCCTGGGGTGGCAGCGGGGGCCCCGAGGCAGGAGCCGTGCCATCCTGTGGGTGTTGGACATGCTCTGGGCCTCAGGCTAGGGTCCCCTGTCCTGTGGGTTCTCTGGGACCTGGGGTGGGGGCCGAACCCGTGTGGCAGCCCAGACCCTGTGCCCCCAGCACCCTCTCTACAGTTTTCAGGGTTCTGGTACATTGTTGCCATCGCCTCTGACACCCAGGCGTTGTTGCCGGCCAGAGACAAGAGGAAGCTGGGGGCATCTTTAGTGAAGGTTCACAACATGGGCCAGCTGAGGGTGGTCCTCGTCCTTAACCGGTGAGTGGACCAGGGCAGGGGTCCCAGCACATCCTCTGCAGACCCCTGAGCCCAGGGAGGGGAAAGGGAGCGGGGGGTGGGGGCGGGGACCAGGCCCGAGCGTCAGTCTGGAAATCCCACAAGGACTGTCCCCGAAACCCCAATACCCATCACCCTCTGCCCCTAAAACTCAAGCGGCTGCTTTTGGGAGAGGCTCCCACAGTGCACCAGGGGCCCAGCGGGCACAGGGTGTTCGGAGTGTTTCCCCTGAGCTGTGGGACCGGTCCGGGTCCACGCTGGAAAGTCCCAGGGTGGCAGAGCCCAGAAGGGGCTCACAGCCCGCCTCCCCCCAGGTCACAGGGGTGCAAGGCACACTCGCTGATCCTGCGGAAAGACAGGAAGAGGGCTGTGTTCAGGAACACCTGTGCGTAACCGCTGGGCCCTCGGGAGAGCAAGGGGAGGGGTGTCCAGGGCTTCCTGGCCACCAGGACCCAGGCTTGGGCTACCGACCGCACTGGCCCCAGCTGTCCTCCTCTGAGAACATGGGCCGGTGGGGATGAACGCCCAGGACACGCAGTCAGGCCACCGTGGCCCAGAGCTGACGTGGCAGGCGTGTGCCCGGGGGCCTGGGTGGAGGGGACTCTGTGGCCCTTCCAGACACCCCCGCCGTGCAGGCGGAAGGGGTCAGGGGGTCGGGGCCCACCGTCCAGGCGCGAGCAGGCGACTCTGTGCTTCTCTTCCCGTCCAGTGAAGGGGGTGGCGGGCTTCCACGTTCTGATCTCTGACTACAAGGACAGCGTGGTCTACCTGCGCCTGGGCCGGGCGGGCCAGGCCACCAAGACCCTGCTTCTCCTCAGTGAGTCCAGTGGCCGGGTGTGCGGGGCAGCGAGTGGGGGCCGAGCGGGCATTGTGCTGGACACCCAGACCAGCGGCCACACGATGGGCACTCACCCCTCAGTCCAGGGCGCCAGCCTGTGGGGTCTGGTGGTTTGCAGACGGCTGCCTTCTCGCTGTGTCCTCGCACAGGGCTTGGGGCGGTGCTCTGGTCTCGTCCTCTTCCCGTAAGGGCACCAGCTCCATCGTGAGGGCCCCACGCTCACGACCTCAGCTTCCCCGATCACCTCCCAAGGCCTCCTATGACCACCCAGTTGGGGACTCAACACGTGAATTTCGGGGACACACACACGTAGCCCACAGTGGCCGGTCATGGCCCGTGGGGTGCGGCCTGGCAGGAGGGGTGACGTGGGGAGGTAGGGCTGGCCGAGGATGTGAGCAGAGGGAGGGAGGGAGGGAAGGAAGGAGGGAGGGAGGAGGGAGGGAGGGAGGGAGGGAGGGAGGGAGGGAGGGAAGGAGGGAGGGAGGGAGGGAGGGAAGGAAGGAGGGAGGGAGGGAAGGAAGGAGGGAGGGAGGAGGGAGGGAGGGAGGAGGGAGGGAGGGAGGAAGGGAGGGAGGGAGGGAGGGAAGGAGGGAGGGAGGGAGGGAGGGAGGGCAGAGCGCGGGACCCTTTGCTTGGAGACCATGCGGGAGGGTCTGGGAGGGGCCCCCAGGGGCGAGTGGGGAGGCCATTGCAGAGGGGGGTCAGAAAGGCAGAGGCCGGGAGGGGCGGGCTGTCCATGTGGAGGCAGAGGCCCCCAGGCTGACAGCAGGATTGGGGGGCAGGAGGTGAACCAGGAAGAGGTTCTGCCCCGGGTTGGGTGGGTGGTACAGAGAGGGCGGGAGGGGGTGCTGGGGCGTCTCCGTCAGGGTGGACCTGTCCAGGGATGCAGCAGGAGGGGCAGCGGCCAGACTGGCCAGAAGGAACTGGAGGGCCCTGTGTGGTGACCCTGCATGGGGACCCCACCTCCCAAGGCTCTCTGGGGACCTGCCCTGGCCGACGCTTCCTGTCACCCACCAGTAGCCGCCTGCCCCTGAGCGCACGCACCTTGCTTGTCTGTCCCAAAGCCTGCGGGCGTTCCGGGGCTGAGGGGCAGGTGCCACATCGCACGGCTGATGACGCGGCTCTGCTTCCCCACTGCAGGCAGGCAGAGCACGGCCAGCTTCCTGAGTATGAGAAAGTTCATAGACGTGTGTGAGGCTTTGGAGCTCGCCCGCAGTGTGACAGTTCTCCCGAAAGATGGTAAAGTGCGGCCGCGAGCGCTCGGGCAGCACCGCTCCCGGCCCCGTGCCCATCCCGCTGGGGTGCTGACTCCTGTGGGGGACAGAGAGGTGGAGCGGTGACAAGGGCACTTGTTAAAGATCTAAAGCCACCGTGAATGCACGGCCACGTGTGCGAGCCCACGGCACCCAGAACACAAATGCTGCCTTGGCCAGGTCTCTGCCGTGTGGCTGGGGGCCGGGGCTGCATGGCTTTGCCCTCTGCGGTGCCCGAGGCCCCCGGGAGAGCCAGTCCCCCACCCCCTCACTGCCTCTTTCCTCTCCCGCAGCTTCCTGTGCACACACCATCCTGCCGTGAGAGTGAGCTGCCACCCACCTGCTCTTCCCTTTGAGGCTCGACTTGTGGTCCACCTAGACCGCAGGAGTGTTGTTCCAAATTGCAGGCTTTCACATCCAACTGGTTGTGGAGTGGTGTTTGGGGACCCCAGGCCTCTGAGGATGTGGAACCTGGGGCCCGTGGCTGTAGCCCAGCAGGGTCCTTTACGATCACTGAGGGATGGGGTGAGGGGCACATGCTGACCGGGCGGGGGATGCGAAGCCAGGCCCCTTTGGCCTGTGTCCTCTGGATTACGCGGCAAAAAGGTGCAACTGGGCCTTTTCTGCTGCAAAATAGACCACGGGTCCCATGTAATGTGCCACGTGCTTTCTCTGCAGTGAGTCTCTGCCACCGCCCTCCGCGTCCCGTGACACCCTACACTGTCTCAGGAAGCCGTACGCTTATACGCACCACACGCATGTCGCGGACATCGTGCTGGCTGCTGGGGAGAGAGCAGTGGGCACACAGGCAGCCATGGTTCTCTCTTTAGGAGAGGCGGACGCTGACTCAGTCATCCAAGCATACAGTCATAGACCCTCAGAATACGTCCAGAGGTGCCAAGTGCACACCACAGCAGGCCTGGCTCATTCCAGGTCGGGAGGAAGGGCCAGGGAGAGCTTCCTGGAGGAAGTGACGTTTGAGCTGAGAAATGAAAGGCAGTGCGGGTTGAGAAAGTTATGGTGAGGCTGGGAGGGAGCAGGCCCTCCCTGGAAGATGAAACAGTCTGAAAAAGCCCAGAGTGGTGGAGATGGAGGGGAGGGCGTGGGTGCAGGGCCGGGGCTGAGCTTGGAGCAGCTCAGGGATGCCCGGATGCAGGTGTCCTGAGGGAGTGCGAGTCTAGAGCAGAGGTCAAGGTGGGAGACAGATATTTTGGAGTGACTGATATTTATTTGGTGACGGAGGCTGCACACGGATGAGATCACCTAAGGAGAAAACGGATTGAATCAGTCAGCCCCTGCTGTTTAACAAACAGCCACACAGATGTATTTTTATTTTATTTTATTTTTTTGGCCACGCCACGTGGCTTGTGGGCTCTTAGTTCCCCAACCAGGGACTGAACCCAGAATTCACCTGGGCAGTGAGAGTGCCGAGTCCTAACCACTGGACCACCAGGGAATTACCCCCTACGAATGTGTTTAGCTTCCCTGCCTGGGGCTCAGCTTGGGATTGGCTGATGTAGGCTGGGCTCGGCTTGGGATTGGCTGATGTAGGCTGGGCTCAGCTTGGGATTGGCTGATGTAGGCTGGGCTCAGCTTGGGATTGGCTGATGTAGGCTGGGCTCGGCTTGGGATTGGCTGATGTAGGCTGGGCTCGGCTTGGGATTGGCTGATGTAGGCTGGGCTCGGCTTGGGATTGGCTGATGTAGGCTGGGCTCGGCTTGGGATTGGCTGATGTAGGCTGGGCTCAGCTTGGGATTGGCTGATGTAGGCTGGGCTCAGCTTGGGATTGGCTGATGCAGGCTGGGCTCAGCTTGGGATTGGCTGATGTAGGCTGGGCTCGGCTGTGGAGCTCGGCTGCATTTGTTCTGACAGTTTTGTGTCGGCGGGAGGTGGGTTGATCTGGGCCGGCTCTGCTCCGCTTGTGCTTCAGCTGTGGCGCTTGTCTCGTGGCCATGAAGAAGGAACAGGGGCCCTTTGAAGGCTCAGAACGGGCACAGCGTCACTTTGCCTCATCCTCTGACTCACTGCCTGGTCCTCACTCGCAGCCACAACAGCTCACGTCAGGGGTCTTCGTCCCACCTTGCGTCTCAGGTCCCCCGAGTCTCCTGTAACCGGGGTGCTGGAAAGTGGACCCTTGTGGTCTGTGTCCTGCAGGGGCTCTGCTACATCACACACCTTCCAGCTAAACGAGAAGTGGCCCCAGCCCAGGGGTCAGCATCCCCAGTGGACCAAGGGCGGATGACGGCCTGGGAGCTCCCGGAGAGGAGCAGGGCGGCCCCCTTTGGGGGTGGGTGTCCCTGAAGCACTGGCTCTGCGGCTGCAGTGTGCTGTCCTCTTGTCTCTGTCCTCTGAGACGCTTCCGTTTCACATGTTCACTTGCTCTGGTCACATCTGAAGGAGGCGTCGGGACACGCGCCATGTGTGCAAGGCGCTCAGCCCGTCTGCTGACTGGAGAAGTCGCCCCGCGGCAGCTGTACCCCCATCTCAGCCACGCGGGGCTTCTGACACTTGGAGGGTTTTCTGTACATTTGATTCCAATGTACTCCAGGTGCCCAGGGCCACCCCAGGGTCCTTTAGGAAACGTGCCTCTTTCTCCAGGTTTGAGGACTAGATTTTGGGGGCTCTCAGCCTCGAGGACCTCCCTGGCAACTTAATTCTTCCACAGGTCCAGCAAAAACATCGCACCCCAGTCTTGATTTGGTCTGTACCCTGAGGACGTGTCTCGCTGCGGCGCCGGGATTGAGTTTTGTTGCCTGTCTGCATTTTAACAGCCATGTCCTAGATTTGACCCCTGGCCAGCCTCAACCCTCCCATGGGGTTTACTCTGAGATGAGAGTCCCTCAGATCCCGGAGGACCCCTGCCCACCCTTCCCATGCGGAGCCCATCCCTCTGGGCCTCCCCACAAGGGCACAGGTGTGCACACACACACACACACACACACTCACACACACACTCACACACTGACTGCCCTGCTGGGGGTCAGAGGGGAGTGCATATGGGGGAGGTGAGAGGGTTGAGAAGGAGGTTGGGGGCAGCTCTGCCATGGGGCAGGGATATTGACTCCCTAGCAACATGCCTGGTCCCATAGCACGGGGAGGGGAGAGATGCCAGGCTGATGGCAGGGGGTCCCCAGGGTCCAGGGCCCTGTGTCCACCACTCTGGGCACCGGGCACTAGGATGAGACCTACCCCTACTGTGGAGGAGCTATAGGAGAGGAGGCCTCAGCCTACTTCTCTGTAAAGTGGGTGCACAGACGGGGTGATCCCTAGGGTCCATAAGCTTGCAGAGGAGTCTGCGGGCCTTGGTTCTCCATCCCTGACCCACTCTGCTCTGAGTCCTTGGAAAATGCTTTCTACCCCCCGAGGCCCTTCTGAGCAGGGGGCATCCTGGGGACTTGGGGGACAGGGGACCTGGGGTGCAGAAGGTGGCAGAGACTGGACCACTCGTCGGGGACCAGGGACAAGACCCTCCTTGTTGGCGCCTGGGGGTCCTCATTTGGAAGTGGGTGGAGTCACTGCCCTGGTTGGGATGAGGAGGCGTCCGGAGTGAACTGGACATGAGGACAGTGGAGGGAAAGAGGGAAGCAAGAGGGGCTCTGAGGTCCCTCTCATCCCCCAGGAGCCGGAGGTCCTGCTCGTTTGCCCCCTCGGCCCTGGTGGAACCACTGCCTTGAGGACCCCCAACAAGTTCTGTGGTTAGTTTTCTGGTCTCCTGCCTGGGGGCTGCAGTTCCTGAGATGACCACCAGGGGGCAGGCTGCGCACTCTACTGGATGGAACAACTGGAGCAGGGAAGGGACACCCGGGGTCATTCTGGGCGTCCCCCTGCCGCGGACCCAACAGGCACCTTTTATTGTTAGCCTCCAGGCCCACAGTGGGAGCTGCTCAGAGGCGGGAGGGGGCTCTGAGACCCTCTATAGATCATTCAGCTACCGTCCCCCCTGCACTCACCCTGAGCAGGGGCCCTGTTAGCCCTGGGGGCGGTGCTGACATGACAGATGGTCCCTGCCCTGCAGGAGCTCACAGCCTGGAGGGGCAGATGGACAAGAGCAGGAAAGCAAATCCACGTGGGAGAGAAGAGCAAGTGCTCTAGGGAATGAGTCAGGGCCCTGGAAGGAGGGCCAGGAGCCCCTGGGGGTCTAAAAGGCTCCCTGGTGACATTGATGCCGGGACCAGAAAGACAAGAGCAGCCAGCCCTGCACACTCCGTGACAGTGAGCTGGGTGGGGGGGGCTCAAAGGTGCAGAGACTCGGAGGCAGAAGAGAATCTGGCCGGAGAGCAGGTGAGACAGGAGCCAGTGTGGCTGGAGAGAGCTGGGAGGAGAGGAGGTGGGGGGATGCGGGAGGCAGGGCCAGACCAGGGCCGGAAGGACGTCCCGGTGTCTGTGCCATGCGACAGCATCCCCATCCCCTAACGTAGCGCTTACAAGGACAAACACTGACCCTCTCGGTGTCTGTGACCAGGAGGCAGGCTCAGCTCAGCTGGGAGCCTCTGCCCCGAGGTCCCCCAGGAGGCTGGGCTGTGGTCTCAGCTGAGGCTCAGTCAGGGTGGGGTCTGTCTCTGAGATCATTCTCGGGCTATTGGCGGGATTCAGTTTGGACGGGGGCTCGGGTCTTTCCTGTCTGTGGGCCGGGACCCAGTGTCGGTTCCTTGCACTGGAGCCTCTTAGGGCAGCTCGTTAATACCTGATCTTGCTTCTCTAGAACATTGGACCAGAGACAGAGAGACAGAGACAGGGAGAGGGAATGAACACAGGAGGGAGGGAACCAGGCAGAAAGTCACAGACTTTCCATAAACCAGTCTTGGAAACAACTGCCCATCCCTTTTGCCCAATTCTATTCATTTGAACCCAGTCCCAAAGCCCATCCACTCTCAGGGGAGGGATGACACAGGCATGTGTGGCAGAGGCAGGGACGCTGGGAGCCGTCGTGGGGCGGCCCACCCACAGGCCGAGGTGAGACAGGACAGGAGGACCTGGAGGGTTGTATGTTATCTAGCACTCATCTATGGAATAAAGTACATTATTTCATTTTTATCTTTTAAAGGTTTTTACTCCAAGGACAATAAATGTAAAATAATGAATTCTAAAGGATTTAAGAATTAACTAAAGAACAAAGTCCTCCCACTCTAGCAGGTGGTGCCCCATTTCCCGCCCTCCCCCTCTGTGTATGCCTGTGCCTTTGCGGGAATCAGGCAGGGAGGATTCTGGGGCATGTGCTCTTCCAGAGCCCGGTTTCCCCTGGCGGACACTGCTCAGTCCATCCTCTTCCTCTTTTGCATTTCCTGGGGCCCCGAATCACAGCTTCCGAAGAGCCCCTACTGTGCATGTTGGGTCCATTTCCTATTTTCCCCCCCGCATCACTGTGCTGAAGGGAACGTCCGCGTCCACACATCTTTGTTTATAACAGATCCCTGGAAGTGGAGAGTCCCGGTCGAATGCAAACATGATTTTAACGTTGGTCACGGTTTCCAACGTCTGAGATCTCCTTGACCACTCTGAGCCTTGTTTGGGAAAGCAGGGGTTCACACTCTGGGGCTGAGACCCCTGGGAGGGCGGCAGAGGCGGGGCTGTGGGGGGGGGTGGGCGTCAGCGTATGAGACAAGGTTTGCGCTGGACACACAGGGCGCAGTCCCCAGAGGCTGAGGTTAGGCCGGGAGCAAAGATGGTCGCCCCCTACGTCCCCAGCTTCCAGAGCTCCAGCTCCGACCAGTGACCCTGCCTGGGCCTGGGGAGGACTGTGGGTGTTGAGCTGCAGTGCGGCAGAGCCGGAAGCCCCTCCCCCTGCCCCCAGGAGCTGTTCAAGAAAGCGGTGCCCTACCACTGCCTGGGCTCCATTTGGTCCCAGAGGGACAAGAAGGGCAGGGAGCACCTGGCTTTCACCATTGTGCCACTGTCACTCAGTTCAACATTGTGACCAACTGCGTCATCACCACCTGCCTCGGGGACCGGAGCGTGACGGCCCGCGCCAGGGCCGGGGCGGTGGAGCAGTCGATTCGGGGGTGGCCGAGGGATGCTGTGAGAGGGGCGGGGAAGTCCCTCTCCAGTTTTGGAAACTTCTTGTTCTTGGAGAATTGGGTCTCTGGCTTGCCAGCTGCTCCCTCTGGCTGGGACTTAGCTTCCTCCAGGCTGTTGGGTGGGTGGGAAGGGACGGGTCCTTCCTTCCCCAAACCAGCTCAGCCTGTGCCTGCAAAACCGCGCCCCATTGCTCCTTCTGTCTGCACTGTGCTTCAAGGGGAGGGCACCCCACCTGCCCAGGGACAGGGTGCTGCTGGGAATGCTCTTGGCTAAGGGGCCAAAGGGGCTGCCCAGAGGGGCAGGTCTGGGCCTCCCCACTCTGCCCCGAGGACAGGTGCTGCTAACCACAGAGAATCCTGTAGGATTGTTGCCTTACACTGGAGAGCAGCCCAAGTCAGCAATAACTTGTTAGCGTGTGAGAAATCTCAGAGGACTAATGAATTCATGGCGGGTCCTTCCTGACCCCACTTCAGAGGTCTCCCTGTCAAAGGGGGCGAAGTGTCGCTCCCCGGCGCCCCCTGGCAGCCCCTACCCCGTGTCAGAGGTGGGACCCAGGAGACCCCTCCTGAGAGAGCGAAGGCAGAGCTCCCTACGCTGTAGGAGACGCGAAGCTTTAGCAGGGCCTCAGACCCAGCCTGAGGGGCAGGGGCTCCAGGGGAGGGAGAGCGGCAGGGAGAGCAGCTCAGCCGAGGCTCCCCAGAAAGCGGGAGGCCCTTCTGCAGGGAACAAAGAGGTTGCCCCAGCTGCAGGGACGCTCGTGGCGTCGCGGCAGTAACTACGGGAGACGTTATCAAGTGCCTCTGTGCCTGGCCCTGTTCTAAGCGCTTCGCAGAAGCGGCCTCGTGCTGTCCCGCCGCCACTGGTCCGGGCCGTACTTGCGGGCGGGAAGGCGGGACTTCCTGACAGCTGGGAGGGGCTGGCTCGGGAAGGGCCCGTGGACGCGATAGGTGAGCCCAGGAGGCCCGGCCGGGGAGCTCGGCCGAGGTACGGAGGCGCCACGTGCGCGGTGCAGCCTGGAGGGTCCGCTAGAGGGCGCTGCGACTGCGGCGAACTCGGGGAGGGCGCGGGTTGGGCCTCGCGGGCCGCCGTCCGCGCTATAAAAGGCGCGGCGCGCGGTCGCGCGGCCTTTCCGGGCTACGGGGATGGTGGGGTTCGGGGCTCGGGTTCCCGCCCGCCCCAGCGCCCGCCGCCGGCCGAACCCCGACCCCCGCGTCTCCATCGTGGGTCGCGATGGTCGAATGTGCGCCCGGGTCCGCGGGATAGGCGGGCGCAGAGGTCCCTTGTGTTGGCGGGGGTGGGTGCGGCGAGGTTCCGGCGCCTCCGCGTAGCATCGTGGGGCCGGGGCTGGGGGTCCCGCGGATGGCTATGCTTTCCGCACCTTCCCGGCTCTGAAGCCTCGAGAACACGGCTATGGGCAGCAGTAGTTTAGTGGGTGAGTCGGGACATTTCATTGGGAAGTTGCCCCCTCCCGCCTTCAGCGCCACTGCTTTCGACCTTGAGGGAGTCACGTTGTACTCCTGGCCATCTGTTGTTTTGTCTTTAAACGGACTGGTTGTCACTGCTTACTGAGCTCTAAGAGTGAGGCGATTTCCGAATTATAGTGTGTGCGCAGTACAGTGGGTGTGAATGCGGTGGCCTCCTTGTGGAAGGGGTGGCTGCAATCATAGCCTGGTCCCTTGATCACCTGCGGTCTGCACTACTGTATTGTAACCTCCAATTTCCACACACCCCCAAATTAAACGGAGTAAAACACGAAGGGTACCTGGGTTTGGTGTGCAGACACGTGTAGGCCTGGAGATCAAATGCAGCAAAATAAAGCCTGGGTGAAGGGCCTTTTTGTGGGCTTGTAAGGTTGTTATAAAGCGTGGGTTTCTTTTTTCTCTAGGGAGTTTGCCTGCTGGGAACTAGGGGCCTGCTGGGGTCTCAGGTGAGTTGACACGTGTGCTGGGACAGGTTTGCGCTGAAGAATAATCTTTGGGCTAGTTGAATGCCTTTTTTGTTACATTCTAAGCGCGGGGCCAGGGCACCCATGTGGTCAGGGAATAAAAGCTTGAGTTATTTAATCTTCTGTAGGCGCTGCCCCTAGAGGCGTTGCAGGTGTGGCTGCTGTGCCACATCTGTGTCGTTAGGTGGCGGAGAGAAGAGAGGCCTGACTGTGCCCAGCGTCCTGGCCCGTGGACGTGTGGATGATTGATAGTCTGACACTTGACTGTGCTGGCTGGGGGTGTGTCTACTGGCAGCCTGAAGCCTGTCGTGTAAAAGCACTTTCATTCCCTCCTAGTTCTTGGCTGGCCCTGGAACACGAGGTTGCCAGGTGTGTGACGGCAGCAGGTAGGAGTGACCCGCTGGTGCAGTGATGAGCGGGAAAGGTGAGTGGGTTTCGGTAAGGCTGACGTGCTGAAGATTTGTCACATTGGATTAAAAAAGGGTGGCACTAAAATTTTCCTTTCTAGCGTGAGCTCAATAATTCCACCTAACGACCTGGAATAATCTGACTTATTTAGGTGGATCCACGGGTAGTTACTCTCTCTTAAAAGAAATTTTATAGTGGGTTGTGCAGCCAGAAACTCTAGAAATAAAGTTGCCAGGTTTAAACGTTACAGAGACGATTCCGAAGGCCAGCTGTGCTGCCTTACGTGAGGTTTTTCTGAATTCTAGACGATTCCGAAGGCCGGCTGTGCTGCCTTACGTGAGGTTTTCTGAATTCTAGACGATTCCGAAGGCCGGCTGTGCTGCCTTACGTGAGATTTTCTGAATTCTAGACGATTCCGAAGGCCGGCTGTGCTGCCTTACGTGAGGTTTTCTGAATTCTAGACGATTCCGAAGGCCGGCTGTGCTGCCTTACGTGAGGTTTTCTGAATTCTAGACGATTCCGAAGGCCGGCTGTGCTGCCTTACGTGAGGTTTTTCTAAATTCTAGAGGACTGTTTCCTGTGTTGCTTTGTATAGTGTACTTTGATCCGTTGATCTATCTAGGACCTCACTAGTAGCTCCCTGGGAGAGGGTGCAGAGATTTCTGAGGAGGGTCCTCCTGGCTGCACTACGGTCCCCTGGGTTCATCAAACACCAGCCTATTGCCAGGTGCCAGCATAGGCAGCCCTTTTCAATTTTTGCCTCGGGCTGCCCATTGCGGGTCTGAAAGGTGACGGTGGAAAGGTGAAGGGTTCATGTGTTAGTAGCAGTTATCACTACTTCTTTTTTGTATATAAATTTATTTTATTTATTTTTGGCTGCGTTGGGTCTTCGTCGCTGCACATGGGCTTTCTCTAGGTGCGGCGAGCGGGGCCTCCTCTTCACTGCAGCCACGGCCTCTAAGCGCTCGGGCTTCAATAGTTGTGGCTCGTGGGCTCTAGAGCGCAGGCTCAGTAGTTGTGGCTCACGGGCTCAGTTGCTCCGCAGCATGTGGGATCTTCCCGGACCAGGCCTCGAACCCGTGTCCCATGCATCGGCAGGCGGGTTCTTAACCACTGCACCACCAGGGAAGCCCAGCCTCCACTAGTTTTAAGTACTGGCAGCAGTAATAACGGCAGCCAACTTTTCCTGCGCTGATTCTGGGCCGACCACTTTTGTTGTTCAGCACAGGAAGGACAGCGGCTGTTGGCCTGTGAACCTAGGCAAGAATGACCAGCCGACACGGTCCAGACCGAGGTGAGAGGCGGTGCTTTTCTGAGCTCCTCCTGGAGGCCTGCTGGGCGGGTGGGACACTGCCCTGCAGATGCCGGACTTGCCGGCACCACGGGTGCGGCAGCCCTGCTGCACCTGTGACGTTGGGGCGGAGAGGAAGCGGCTATTTCTACGCTCAGTGCTCAGAACAGTGGGCGCTAAGAATGGTTTGTAGCCGGACATCACCAGAAGCTGCAGGAGGGAGCACCTTGTTTCCCCGTGCGCTTGCAGTGGGAGCTGTGCGCAGGCCCTTGAAGACTTTGATGTTCTTTTCCTTTATAAAATGAAGGTCGTTGTGAGAATTAAATGAGATATGTGTACAGGCATATGGCAAGCTTTGGGACAATGGGATTGACCAGGAGAGTCTCCTTACTGGAAATGAATGTTCTGTCGGTCTGCCTGGCGAGGAGTTTTTAGGAATCCTTGGGCAGGTTTGACCTGCATCCCTGGCTGAGGGCCGCTGAGGGGGTATCAAGGTCCTGTGGGGCTTCCGGGCCATGTTCAGAGTAGGACCCTAGGTGGGGATGAGGGGGGCCCAGCGCCACCGGTCCACGAGCGCTCGTACTCTGAGGACCTTGAGACGAGTCACTGGAAGGAAGGCCAGAGGTTCGCTCCTGGCCTTTGTCCTGTTGGTGAGGCAGAAGTCGGGCCCTTTGTGGAGCCCCTCGACGGGCCGACCGTAACCCTATAAAGAATGATCCTCCAGGCCAGGGGTGTCGTGGTCTCCTTGCAGGTGGAGAGTGCGTTTTGCTGTTTCCCGAAATGTTTAAGTTGGAGGGTTGGACAAAGGCTGTGGGCTAGTGGCTCTTCGACTAGGGGCGGCGTGTCCCCCCCCCAGGGCACGCGGCAACTCGCAGGGCAGGAAAGGGACGGGGTGCTGCTGGCATCTAGCTGGTGGGGTCCCGGGCTGTGGCTGCATGTCCTGTGGTGCCCGGGACGGCCCCACAGTAGAGCTACAGGGTCCCAAATTCTGATGGGGCCAAGGCTGTAGAAGATAATTTGGGAGGGGTTCACGGACTGGATTCTGTTTCTCAGGTCCGTGGGCCCAGCTTGGTCCTCTGCGGCTGGTCAGTGGGACAGACTTGCAGGTGTGGCTCCTGTCACTCTAGGACTGGCTTCAGGACAGGTAAGTTGGGAGCAGGGTGCCTGGCTGGGGGTCTGACAGAACTTTTGGACCCTTTAATACAAGCACATGGTATCAATTGTGGGTGTGCTTTGAGGAGAGGTGAGAATGTCCAAGTAGCTGACAGTGAAGGCCACAGTGGGCAGAACTGGTGGTGAGGCAGGACAGTGGCCTGACCTCAGCCACCGCCCCCGTTAGACAGCGTGTTGGCGGCAAATGGCCAGGCCTGTGGCTCAGGGCGGCCTGGCCGGGTGGCTCTGGCTGCAGCATCTGAAGGCTTGATCGGGCCGGAAAGAAGCATTTCCAAGATGGCATGCCCGAGGCTCCTCACGACGGGACAGCTGGCTTCCTCCAGAGCTGGTGTGCCCCAGTCTCAGAGCCAGCGCCGGTGCCCTTGGGAGGGGCCGTAGGGTGGGCGGGGGCGGCCCGCACAGCACGTGTCTGGTTGGTTCTTCATCCACGCTTTGGAAGTGTGCTTTTCATTTTGTTGTGATTTTTTGGCTGCTACTAAGCAGCTACCAGGGTTTTTGCCCACTTCCTCGTGTCGTGCGCTGTGGCTTGTCGACTGGAGTGGGGTTGGGGTGACAGTGTAACTGCCGGAAGCAAGCCGACTTGAGCAGAGAGGGTGGCAGGTGGCGGTACATCCGGTCGGTCCACCTTTGAGCCCGGCGGCAGCTGGGTTTCCTGTCGCATCCTACTTGGTAGAACCTCCCTGGCTGAATTCCCCTGGAAACTGGGTGGAATGGTCAGAAGGAGAGGGCAGCAGGGCTTGGCGTGTCTGGCAGGAGAGGCTGAAGAGGCTTGAGCAGCTGTGTCCTTGCGTTCCAGAAGCCAGGTGCTCTGCTAAGGAGGCTCGACTGGGGTCCAGCCCACCCAGCGCTGGGAGGCGTGGCGAGTGGGTCACCTCTGTTTTCTGTCTGCAGATCCGGCCGGAAGAGCCCAGGACACCGCCCTCGGTTCTCCAGGAGAGCGCGCAGGAGTGGAGCCAGGAGGGGTGTGCGCGACTCGGCACGGGGGCCGTGCGCGTCCAGTCTGCCGCAAGGGCAGTGGGGAGCCGGGGGAAGTCACGGCCTTGCGAATGTCCTCTGATGGAAAGGAACCTGCGGCGAACCTGCGGGCTTAATAAAATAGCTTGTGTGTGGAACGTCGGTGTGCTGCAAAGCAGTTGCATGTGCTTTCCCCCTTGGTGTGGCTCAGCGGTGCCGAGGCAGCAGGCGCGATACAGAACTGTGAGCAGAGACCTGGAATCCCCAGACTCCAGGGAAACTAGGTGACGGCCAGCCTAGTGAAGAGGACGGGACGGGACGCGGGGGCGGGGGCGGCAGCCCAGCAGGCGCCCCTCGTCTCGGGGCCCTAATCCTGGCTCCAGCCCGCTGGTCAGGGGAGCTGCACGGTCTCCTGGGTGAGCAGAGCCCACAGTCCTGAGCCGTTCTTCGCTGTGTTGGGTCATCTCCCCCCATCCAAGGGGAGAAATCTAGATGAGGTTTAAGAACTAGTGCTTTAAGAATGTGGATCTCATAGTTAAAACCTCGGAACACGTGTCTTCAGCACGAGGTGTTAAAGGGAACGGAAGGATTCAGCCCCTTTTCCAGGAGGGTGTCTCCTTGTGGGCAGAACCAGAGAATGAATGGGTCTTGAATAAACTGTCTTGACTTGCGTTTCTCTGTCTTATCAGCTGAGGGCCCAGCAGGAGTTGAGGGTGTGGGAGGGTCAGGCTCCTGGGCTCACAGCTTTCTGTTTCAGGGGCAGGAGGGAACAGGGGACCCTGGCTTTCTCCCGGACAGTGGATGTTACACCTAGTGGCTCGTAGGCATCAGTGGAGCAGACTTCGTGGGCTGGGCCGCACTGTTCTGTGCAGGAAGCAGTACAGGGAGAAGTTGGTGTAGAAGGTCCTTACGGGAGAAAAATTCTGTCGGCCCACCCTCCCATCCCCATCGGAACCACACCGGATCCGGGTTGCCCTTGGCTCCAGTCATAACCCCAGCCAACCAACAGCCAGGATGTGGCTGCCCTCCAGCAGACCGTCCAGGCTCGGGTCTGGAGCGGGCTGAGGGGACTCGGGTGCTCACGGAAAATCCATTTATTTACACGCATGTTCTCCAAAGTAACAAAACCTTGGTCTCGGCAGGTCCCTTGGCCAGCCCTCGGTGCTCGGGCTCTAGGTCCTTCCCGCTCCTCCCAGCCTCTCCCGTTCCGGCTGCACGGTCGCGTCTGGGAGCCTAGAAAACCCTGGGGGTGGTGGGTGTCCTGACCCACGGCTGCCTGAGCTCTGGAGACCCATAGGGTCGACACTGGAGCAGCCCCGTCCTTCGGTGGGGGAAGGGGGGAGAGGGCCAAGGGCAGGAGTGGTTCTCGGGGCAGGGCGGGAGCGCCCGGCTGGCCGTCAGGTGTACTTGGTGTTGGAGATCTCCTTCCAGAGCAGGGTCTTGAGGTGGCTGAGCACCAGCGAATGGTGCGCCTCCACCTGGCTGGCCAGCCCACTCAGCGTGGTGCATGTGCGCAGCTGCTTGCCCAGCGCGGCGCGCAGGCCGGCGGGGGCACCGGGCAGCAGGTAGTCCTGCAGCAGCTCGCACACCTTGGCCAGGTTGGGCTGCACCAGGTCGCCCTTGCACTGCCGCAGGAGCGTGTCGCAGGGCGCCCTGCAGTCGCGCCCGTAGGTGCAGTCCGAGCTGTGCTCGCAGTGGCGGCCCCGCAGGAAGCGGCGCACGGTGGCCTCGGGCGCCACCTGCTGCAGGTCAGCCATCCTGAAGTCGTACTTGGCTGTGTAGCCCACGTTGGCTAGCGTGGTCTCGCACATGTAGAAGGTTCCATAGGCGCCGTGGAACAGCTCCTCCACGAACTCCAGCAGGCCGATGGCAATCTTGGCGCGCCAGGGCCACGCGGGCCCCAGCCACTGCTGCAGGGCGCCGTGCAGGGCGGGTGGCAGCAGCGGGCGCAGCAGGGGCGGGAGCACGGCCCCGGGCCAGGAGCTGTGCGGGACCCCCTCGGTGAGGTACAGGTCCCCGCAGTAGCCCAGCAGCCGGGAGGCGTGCTCCTTCTCCTGCAGGGACAGCAGCAGCAAGAACTCGTTCCGCTGCAGCAGGGCCCACACTGACTTGGCCTCGGCCAGGGACACCCTGTGGTCCTTGTTGAAGTCGGCCATGAGCAGGACCTGTCCGGCCAGCGCGGGCAGAGAGGGCAGGTCTCCCAGGTTTGCCTGCGGTTTGGGGGCAGGAGAGAGGAGGGCAGGGTGTCGTCCAGCCGGCCAGCAGTCTGCGCTCCGGACCCCGCATGTCCGCCAGGCAGGGGGAGCCCCGCCTCCAGCCGACAGGATGGAGGGGACAGCCAGGGACCTGCAAGGCCCCCTCGCCACTCCTGGAAGCCCAGCTGCGGAGCCTGGGGCCCCCTCACTGCTCATCTGCCCCTTCCGCTCTCCCCGAAGATGCCCCTGGGGCGGGGCCTCAAGCCTCTGGCTGCTCCCTGAGGGAGGGTCTGCTTGGAGCTGGGGGCCTAGCCAGGCACCTGGCTGGCCCGCGTGGCCTCCACCCAGCCTGCCTCCTGCCCTGTCACACGTCCCTGGGCATGAACTTGACTGGCCCCCAGGAGGGCCAGCTGACCTTGAGAAAGCTGAGGGTCATCTCCTGGAACTCCTTAATCGAGGTGCCGCGGGTGGGCTTGTCAAAGAGGACCAGCTCCCGCCGGGGGGCCGCGTCTGCCCCCGCCTTCGAGTCCAGGCTCTCCTCGATGCCACACTTGATGGTCACCTCCTTGCCCTGCCAGAGCCCGCTGTACACCTGCACAGGACCACAGGGACTCTCCGTGCAGATGTCCCCCTCTGGCTGCACCGAGGGCGTCAGCCCTGGGGCTGACCCTGGCCCGACCCTGCTGGGCTTACCTGCTGGCCCGGGACAGAGGAGAGGCAGGTCCTCCACTCCACCTGGTGCAGATGGCACAGGTCCTGGCAGATGGAGCCTGAGATGATGCCCTTGCGGTACTGGTCACACTGCGGAGAGGAAGATGCAGGGAGTGGCCTGGGGAGGCGGGGGCTTGTCCTGCCCGCCCTCCGGCCCCTTCTTTAGCCAGATGCACAGGGAGAAGCTTTCTGCAGTGATTAGGTCAGGCTCTGGAGTAGCTGCCGCCCCCACTGGCCCCTTCTCGGCTCTAGATGAGGCCTTGCAGCCCCCTGAGTCCTGGGGGTCTGGGCTGACCTGAGCAGGTGAGGCCAGAGGGGATGGAGTCAGGCCTGTCCCTGCGGGGGGTGGGGGGGAGTCGTGGCGTCTGGATCGAGTGGGGGGGTGAATTCCTGGATGCGCATCACGTAGCCATGGTGCCCAGGCCCTTGGTGGAGAGGGCCTGGAGGAAGGAGAGGGAAGGGAGGTGCAGAGACAGTGCTGAGGGGCGGGAGGTGCCAGAGGCCCTGGACTCACCTATGGGGACCAGGGAGGCCACGACAGCCGTTCAGCCAGAGGAAAACGAAGAGACCACACGCTGTCATTCTGCCACCTTGGAGGGAGGCTCTCCACCACGGGGGTCTGTTCTGACCCACGAAAAGCCCCAGGGCCACAGGGCCCTTGTGGGGGGGTCTGCCAGGGAGCCTGGGCGGCAGGGCTGGGCCAGGGCGGGGGAAGGGACCTGTCAGCCACACTGCCCACCAGTGTGGGGAGGGGCTTCCACGGAAGCTGAGGTGGGCAGTGTGTCCATCAGCCTCAGGGCTCCTGCGACCCATCAGACATCTCCCCTCCCAGCCTGTTTACTGGTAGGGACCCGGCCGAGCACCCAGAGGTCCATGGGCACCAGGTCCGCGGCCCCTGGTCCTGCCTTCCCCACACACACACTGGGTGGCCTTGGACAAGCTGTGGAATATCTTGGAGACGGCTGATACCCCCATGAGGCGGGCAGGTCTCCTCTGGAAAGGAGAGGGTGTCCCCATGGCCCCAGGGACAGGCCTCAGGAGAGCTGGGCCCAGCAGCCAGGGCACTCTGGGAAAACGGAAGCTGCAGTTCCTCTGGCTGGGAGGGGCGGGCGCCTCCTCTGCTCCCCCAGGGCCCCTCAGTCCTCTGCATGTTGGGGCGCTGCTGGGGGCACACAGAAGGTACTCAGAAAACACCCGCCAGCCCTGAGCAGTCTGCTCCCTGCATGCCACTGGCCAGACCCCATCGCATGCCACCTTCCAGGTCTTGCTGCCCGCAAAGGCCCCTCCACCCCTGCCAGCACCAGGCGGCCCGGGCTCTTCCCAGACCTCCCGCCCCGCTCCCTGGCCCGAGGGGTCCCCAGAGCAGGGCCTTTTCCCGCCCGCACCCAGAGGCCGGGCTCCATCCCCGCACACGCCTGCCCCTGGGTCTCCCCAGCTCCCCCCCCGCCCCCGACTGTGAAGGCAGAGCCATGTGTCCAGCACCCAGCTCGGGCCAGGCCCCTGGAGGCCCCCAGTGAGCCTTTCTGGAATAAATGAGCTTGCCTGAGAATGGCCGGGAGGCCCGAGGCCTTCTCCTCTGAGCTGGGACTGCGCCCTCGGTGCCTGGTGGCAGCCCCGCCCCCAGGAGGCCTGAGCCAACCATCAGTGGGCCCTGTACAAGTCCCTACGCACGGGCTCTCCCGCTCTGGAGCCCCGTGCCGCTCCCACCGCCGCCTCTGGGCTTTCCCAAGTGTGGCCCCCCTGGGACCTTGCCCAGAACAGGCCTGCTGAGCTCTTCCGGGGCGCCACACAGCCCCCCAGGAGGAGTGCTCTCATCCTGCAGAGGAGGAGAAACTCCAGGCCCCTGGCGGGTGCGAGGCAAGGCTCCCCCTTCGAGACCCCAGGAGCTCTGCTGGGGCAGGGCAGGTCTGTCCCCAAGTGGCATGGAGGCCTCAGAACCCTGGTCGGCTCGCCAAGGGCTCCAACCTGCCCGGGGAGGCCAGGCAGGGCGGCCGGGGGTGGGGGTGGGGGATCAGAGTCTGAGGTTTGCCAAGGCCCCTTCGGCCGGCCTCACCCCGCCCTCCAGCCAGTCACTGCATCAGCAGGAGCAGTAAGACACCCTGTGTGCACGCTCGTGGGTGCACAAGTGCTGGCGTGGACAAGCACACGCAGGCTCACGCGCCCTCACATGCACGTGCACGGCCTTGCCGTAGACGCCACGGTGGCGACTCAGCGCTGTCTTCCGTCTGAGGCCCCGAAGACCATGCCCTGCAGCCTCCTTTGCTGGACTCCTGGCTCCAGGAGGGGCCCTCAAGGCCACCAGTGCCTGCCTGTCCCCGTCTGGGCTAAAATGTCTCCCTCATGGACACCTCTACATCTGGCTCTGTCCATCTGCCCGTCCCCAGCCGCCCGCATCTGCGCAGCCTGCCCTTGGCCTCCGCATTCCTCTCTGGCCTCCCCCGTGGCCCGCCAGGGGCAGCTCTGCAGTCGGCACGGTCAGATGTGTCTTAAAACCCACTGAGCTGGCGCCTCTGAGCCACGTCTCTAAGCTGCCACGGCAGGAGCACAGGCCCAGGAGCCCA
The DNA here is from genome assembly GCF_964374135.1 of Grampus griseus. Classification (NCBI taxonomy): domain Eukaryota; kingdom Metazoa; phylum Chordata; class Mammalia; order Artiodactyla; family Delphinidae; genus Grampus; species Grampus griseus. Next base: position 992,190 of record NC_139000.1, read on the forward strand.
CAGGCCTGGCCCGAGGTGACACTTACGATGACCACCTGGCAGATATGCCCGCGGCAGAGCTCAGCGTAGGACGAGTAGTGAACGTAGGCCAGCCAGCTGCCCGCGAAGACGCCCAGCCAGACCAGGAAGACGTACTTGACCCTGAGGCCCGGGAGCCGGCCCTGCGGGGGAGGGGGCCATGAGGGAGCGCCGCATTTGGGGTGCTGACCCCAGCCTTCCCGAGGGGTGCCCCTCCCTCCGGGGGCCAGCACCTGCCCAGCCCAACGTCTCCCTCCCCCTCCACCTACTCACTGTGGGTGGGGCCGGGGCCTGGTGTCTCCCAGACCTTTAAATCTCACGGGCAGGTAAAAATAAATTCCAAAATGAGGGAGATCTGGGGTAGATGCTCATTATTTTGCTGAATAAAGAGATTTCGAACAATTTTCCCTCCTGTCCTGCCCGCATTTCATAGTGACATGTAACCTCTGCACAAGGTCAGGCTGGAAGAGCACCCACACCCCCGCGCACTGTCCCCCTGGGTGGTGGAGATTTCGGGCTGGACCCGGGCCAGCAGGGGCCGCGGGGCTGGAGGCACGGTCACCCTGTGAGCCTTTAAGAGACACGGCCTCACCCACCCACGATCACAGAAGCCAAAGGGTGGATACAGCCCGCTTGCCCATTGACAGATGAGTAGATAAACCAAGTGTGGTCCGTCCACACGACAGAATATTACACAGCCACGAAAAGGCAGAGAAATCCCGACCCAGGCTGCAGCAGTCCCTGCCCTGGCCCCTGTGGGTCCTGTCGCCCATGGGCGAGTGAGCCCCTAGGACAGGAGGACATCGTGTCCAGTGAAATGAGCCAGACACGAGACAGATCCTGTGATTCCACCCACGCGAGGGCCTCGAGTCAGATCCACAGAGACAGGAAGGGCTGGGGGCCAGGGGCTGGGGAGGATGGGGAGTGAGTGTCTAAAGGGGATGGAGTTTGTTTGGGAAGATGATGAGACGGGTGCTAGAGACGACGGACGGTGACGGCCGCACAACAATGTGAATGTGCTTAATGTCCCTGAACCGTGCACTTAAAAAGGGTTAAGATGCTCAATTTATGTGATGTGTAATTTACCACGATAAAGAACAGATAACTAAGACGTGCAGCCCCGGCCCTGCTGCCACAGGCTCTGTCCTGGAAGTCGGGGCTGGGCCGGGAACTGCTGCTATGGAGGGCTCAGCCCCTCTGCCACGTTTCGCCAGCTGACGGGTAGAATCTCAGGGTGGGAGAGTCCCAGAGCCCTGCAGGAGCTGGGGGCCCTGTCTCCTATGCAGCCCCCAAGCCGGGATTGCAGGGGCATCAACTTCCTTCCCCACACCCACCCTGGTAAATCACAGGCCTCACTGGCTGCCGTCCAGGGGCGGCCAGCTGGTGGGATGGGGTTACCATGTGCTGACCCATGCAAGAGCTCAGACACCTTGACCAGGCAGCTGAGCCCCGGGCCCAGGGCCCAGGAGGGCAGGAGGGCCTGGGGCTTCAGGCCAGCCTGCCCTAGAGGGGAACCACGGCCAGCACTGGTCATGCACCCTACCACCCGCGGGCCAGGGAGCGGCTCCAGTCCTGGTGAGTCCTGGGTCCTAGTCACCTGGGGGCTGGGGCCGAGAAATGGGGCCAACGGGTCCCCACTGAGGACAGGGCAGGGCCCTGCAGGCCCAGCCCAGGCATCTGTGCTCATTTTTACGGTTCTTCCAGGGGAGGCGGGGTCCTCACCTCCTGCTTCCCTAGCACCGACTCACATGGAGGTGCCGCAGCAGGAGGGCCTCTCAGAGCTCCAGGGGCAGGCTCGGCGCCTCAGAGGCCGGGGGTGGCCCTGGGGCCGAGTGAGCGGGTCGGGTCTCAGGCCTACTAGTCCCTGCCACTGCATCTGTTTCCGCCAGTTTTGTTCAAAGGGAAAAACAGGAAAGCACAGGGACAGTGGGTGGGGGGCCGGGGAGCTGGGGGTGTTGTCTGGAAGGATGAGGTCAGAGGACTTCCAGCCGCTGGTGACCCACGCCCCGAGGTGGAGGTGGGCAGGGCCTCTGGGGGGCCGGCGCTGGGAGTCCTGGGGGGATGGCCAGGACGAGGGCAGGCTGTAGCCTGCACTGGACCCAGGCTTCCCAGACTGACTGCGGGCCCACCCTGGACACTGCCCAGTGTCCCGCCAGACGCCCTCCGGCTCGGGCCTTCAGGTGGCGGCCCAGCTCCCAGGACACCGTCCGCGCTTGGCTAGCTGTGACCGACCCCCGGGCCCTTATCTCAGGCGGGCACCTCCTCCAGAAGTAGTCCCTGCCCTGGCTCTCGTGGGTCCTGTCACCCATGGGCGAGTGAGCCCCTAGGACAGGGAGTGCGCTGCTCCTCAGGGGGTCCTGTGCAGCTGCTCCCTCACCGTGGCCTGCCCGGCTCCTCGTGGAGCCGCTTGGGGGGGTCACTCGGGGGACAGTAACAGCACAGCGATCGGCAGCCTTGGGGCCAGTGACCCACATGCGCCACGACCTCCAACCCTCACTACCAACCCAGGAGTGTGCTTCACAGGCAGGGAAACTGAGGCTCAGGGTGTGTCCTGACATTAACGGGGGTCCTGGGCTCAAACCACTGGGAACCCACCAGAACCCCTCTCCTGTCCGTGCCCATCTGCCGTTCCCGGGCTGAGCTCAGAGGCCTGACACCCAGGGTCCGGGACCCGCGGCTCTGGCCTCCCCTGCGGCAGCCCCATCAAGGCCTCTCCCGCAGGACGGGGGCTGCTGCAACCCCTGCCTCCCAGCCTGGGGGTGGACACAGACCCTCAGCTCTCACCTTGCCCAGCGCGGGGTGGGGACCGCCACGAACCCAAGGCCCCAGGCGGGCAGGAAGGGCTTCTGGCACAGACAAGCACGGGTTACCTGGCTCCCACCCTTCTCCACAGAGGGGAACACGGTGGCCTGGGCTCTGATCAGGGCTGTCTCCTTCCGCCCAGGGGCTGGGGTCCTGGAGGGCACTGAGGTCGTAGGTGTGGCCTGGATGATTTGAGACCCTGATGTGGGCCTGGCTCAGATCACCCAAAGCAGAGGTGACAGGGGTCCTGACAGCTGGCACCCGAGGCAGCCTGGGCCTCCCCTGCAGATGGCAGGGTCCTGAGAGGGACAGTGATTCGCCCAAGGTCACTGTGGGGTCAGGGCACGCTCCTAATCTCGGGCTGGCTGGGGGATGGCCCGGGGGGAGGGTAGTCCTTAGGGTGGTTCTATGGGCCCCAAGTTTTCCATCACAGAAAAACAAACCTGGTCTTTTAAGTAGAGGGAAGCGGAGCGGACTTGCTGTGGCTTCTGGGCCTGCGGGAGCAGGTCCAGCCCGCGGCGGGGTGGGGCCTCGTGCAGCCCCAGAGGCAGGGGGGCCACCCTGCAGCATCCGCGGGGCCCTGCCGCTCCGCTCACCGCATGGACAGCTCTCACCCCAGTCCCCAGTCCCCTCCCTGCCCCCAGCCTCCCCGGGAGCCACGCACCGCAGCGCTCATCGGCCTTGAGTACCGAACCCGCCCCGGGCCCCAGGCTGGACGCCGCGCGCCCCCGCCGAGGCCCGGGCCCCACAGCGGGCGGGGCGGGGGCGGGCGCCGGCCGGGGCCGGGGCGGGGGCGCGCCTACCTGCAGGCCCTTGGAGAAGGGGCAGAAGAGCACCAGGTGCGCCAGGCGCCGCAGCCGCCGCATGGTGGGCGCGGGCCGTGCACCGGCCCGGCTCGGCTCGGTTCGGCTCGGCCTCAGCCCCGCGGGCCGGCCCGCAACGGCCGCCGCGCCTCCTCCCCGCCCCGCGTCCGCGCCGGAGCGCTCGCCTCTGACGGCCGGGCGGGCGCGCGCGGAGGGGAGGCGCGGGGAGGGGGCGCGGCGGGGACGCGCGCGGGGTGGGGGCAGGGAGCAGAGGCGGGAGAGGGCGCGTGGCCGCGAGGGTGGCGGTGCGGGGTCGCGCGGCGGGGGGGGGGAGGGGGGAGGAGGGGGGAGGGGGAGGAGGGAGGGAGGGAGGGAGGGAGGGCCGGGGGCGCGGCGGCGAGCCGCGGTGCTGGTGGGAGGTGACTGCGGCCCCGCCTCCACCCCACCGCCCCCCTCCCCGCGCCCCGCCCTGGAGAGAAAGGGGAGGGCGCCGAGGCCCCGCCCGCCCGCGCCCCCAGCCCGCACCCTTGAGCGGCGGGGTTGTCACAGGCGGGGCCGTCGTCACGGGAGGGGACTGCCACGGGCGGGGCTGTCGCGCGGGCCCCTGCAGAGAAGAGACGGGTGGTGGAGCCGGGCGACCTGAGGAGGTCCCACGGGGCAGGGCCGGTCGCGCGGGGCGCGGGAGGGGCGGTGAGCCCAGGGACCGGGGCGTGTCGCGGCTAGGTCCCTAGTGGGGTCCCGCGCCAACCACCCGGCCTGGAGGGGCCGTGGACACTGCGGCAGCGTTTGCCTCTTTCTCCCACTGTTTAAAGAAATACAGGCAAATGCGCCCTTTCACTGTGCATCTCTGCCGGTGTTTACACAGACAGCCCTGTGGGCACCACCGCTTTCAGGCTACAGAACAGTTCCACCCCCGACAGACCCCGGGGCCCCTCTTCCTTCCAGCCCTCCCGTGGCCCAGCCCTGGGGAGCTCGGGCTCTTCCCCTGAACGACACATATATGGGATAAAGCAGCCGCAGCCTTCAGGTCTGGCCTCTGTCATTAGGCAGAGGGCGCCGGAAATTCAGCACCCCCTCTCTGCCAGGGGGACTCCCGGCACCAGGCACCGGCTTGAGCCAATCGCCACGTGAAGGCCCTCGGAGTTGCTTCTGGCTTTGGGAGAGCAAGAGCAGAGCTGCCTTCAAGTCTGCATTCGAGGTTCTGTGTGAAGGAAATCCATTTTCCCTGGGGTGATACAGAGCAGGGACGCTGAGCGGTGCGGTCAGGGTAGGTTTAACTTCCTCCAGAGTTGCCAGGATGCTTTCGGGCTGCGCGTTTACATCCCACTGCAGGGTGTGGGAGTTCTGGTTGCACCACATCCTCAGCAGCGCTTGGTATTGTCTGTTTTTAAATTCTGGCCATGCGGGACTTCCCTGGTGGTCCTGTGGTTAAGACTTCGCCTTCCAATGTAGGGGGTGCGGGTTTGATCCCTGGTCGGGGAGATAAGATCCCACGTGCCTCGCAGTCAAAAAACCAAAGCATAAAACAGAAGCAATGTTGTAACAAGTTCAATAAAGACTTTAAAAACGGTCCGCATCAAAAAGAAAAAAATTCTGGTCATTCTACTGAGTGTGCAATGGTGTTTCTTTGTGGTTGTTATTTGCATTTCCTCGACAACTAATGATGTTGAATACTTTTTATGTACTTAGTTGCGACCTGTATATAATCTTTGGCAAAGAGTCTATTCAAAAATTTTGCACATTTTTTAAAATTGTTTCCTTGTTGTTGAGTTTTGACAATTCTTTTATATCTTCTGGAAACCAGTACATTATCAAATATGTGATTCGCGGGCTTCCCTGGTGGTGCAGTGGTTGAGAGTCCGCCTGCCGATGCAGGGTACACGGGTTCGTGCCCCGGTCCGGGAGGATCCCACATGCCGCGGAGTGGCTGGGGACGTGATCCATGGCTGCTGAGCCTGCGCGTCCGGAGCCTGTGCTCCGCAACGGGAGAGGCCACAACAGTGAGAAGCCCGCGTACCGGAAAAAAAAAAAAAAGATTCGCAAAGATTTTCTCCCAGTCTATGGCTTGCCTTTTCATTTCTTAACAGTGCTTTTCAAAGAGCACAAGTTCTTAATTTTGGTGAGGTCCAATTTGTCCAGTTTTTCCTTTTTTTCATTTGCACCTGTCAAGTCTAAGAAACCTTAACTTTGCTTAACCCAACCCAGGGGCACAAAGATTTCCTTCTGTGTTTTTCATCTAGAAGTTTTACAGTATTAGGTTTTACACTTGGGTCAGTGATTCAATTTGAGCTAATTTTTGTACATGGTGCAAGGTATGGGTCAAGGCAGTGTTTTGGTTTGGGGTTTGGGGGTTTCTGTTTGTGGGTTTTTCGCATGGACATCCAGTCGTTCCAGCACATTTGTTGAAAAGATGAGCCCTGGGACGGTTCTGTAGCAGAGTGCCTCCGACGAGACACTGCCCTGCAAGCAGTTTCCCCAGCTCCCAGATAGTGGTTTTCCAGCAAGTTCCGGAGGGCAGATTTCCTGCAATTCTGCCAACACCACAGTGACTTCCCTGCTGTCCCGAGAGCCACAGCTGAGCTCTGCCAACAAGATCTCAGCTTGGGTGCTGGGGTTCCAGCTCAGCCCTACAGGTTACTTCTTTTTTTTGGCTGTGCTGCGCGGCTTGTGGGATCTTAATTCCCTGACCAGGGATCCAGCCCGGGCCCTCGGCAGTAAAAGCGTGGAGTCCTAACCCCTGGACCACCAGGGAATTCCCTACAGGTTACTTCTTGTGTCTGGTCTTCACTCCAGTCCTCCGTTACAGTTAGTAATTCTTGTAGCAAACTTTCCTGGTTGAGATTGCCATGTGGCTTCTGTCTCCTGATGGGACCCCAACTGACACAGGTCCAGTGCAAAAGGGACATGGGCATTTTTATTTTTATTTATTTTTTTTGGCCACACCGCACGGCTTGCGGGATCCTAATTCCCCAACCAGGGCTTGAACCCGGGCCCTTGGCAGTGAAAGCGCAGAGTCCTAACCACTGGACTACCAGGGAATTCCTAACATGGACATTTTTATAAAACTTATGGAGACCCATTACACCCCACACCGCGGGCACCCAACGTCCTCAACCAAATGATTGTCATACTCGGATTGATGGCCAGGATGGTCCCATAAGAGAGTCCAGGTGGCTGGACCAGGATTAAGTCTGCACCCCCTCGATCCCCTTGTGGACCCTCCAGGCTGGCCAGAGGGTCCCCTTAGGAGAAGGGAGAAGCATCTGCACAGGAGGGTTGGGGTAGAATCCTGGTTATCTCCAAAGGATCTGCATTACCGCACCCCCACCCTTTCATGCTGGTCATTGCCAGGGTGACCAAACAGAGGTGCTCCTCTCTGGGGACAGCCACATTCGGTGACCAAGCTGCCTGGCTAAGGTGTGTGGGCCAGGAGGAAGGGATGGAGGTAGAGTCAGAAATCTCCTAAGCGAACTTTGGAGAGGCCATTCCAATGCTCTGTGACACCAGCGGCTGTGGGCACTGGGAAGCGGGGAAGGGCCTCTGGCACCTTGACTGCCAGCCCACCATGGGGCGGCTTTTGTGATGAAGAAGCACCACATCAGGCTGCTCAGAGCCATGTCGTGCCTTCTCCGTCTTTGTGTCCTCACATGACCTTCAGAGACGCTATTTCCAAATAGGCCACATTCTGAAGTTCTGGGTGTAGCTTTGCGCAGTGGCAGCATCCTAGCCAGTGAGGTTTATCCGAGGCGCGATTATTGCTAACTGAAGTTCTGGGTGACCATGAACCCAGGCGGGGTGGCGGGGGCTGGGGCACTATCCAACCCAATACACAGACCAAACAGATACATCATTGGAAACGGCCCAAGAGTCGGTGAAAATATAACACGTTTTATCAAGGGACCCCAAAATAGAAATGGCTTAATCAGGAGAGAAGTGTATTTCTCTTTCACGTAGCACTCTGAGTGTAAGCGTCCGAGGGCCGATACGGAGACTGCACTTTCTCAGGGACCTCCTCAACACCTGGTTTCCGTCAGTCTGGCAGTCCAGAATGGCTGCTTCAGCTCCAAACATCACCTCCACACGCCAGCAAGGAGGAAGAGCAAAAGGGACGTGAAGAGCAAAAAAAAAAAAAAAAGGGACGTGAAGAGCATGACTTTCCCTTTAAAGACAAGACCTAGAAAAGCAGACCCCTTCTGCTCACATCCCATTGGCCAGAGATTAGTCATATGACCTTTCTTGCTGCAAAGCCTGCAGGGAAATGTAGTCTTTTTTTTCCTGGGCAGCCGCGTGTTCAACTAAACTCTAGGTTTCTCTGGTGCCCCTCAGCCTCAGGCGCAAGTATGTCACGGGGAGAATGGAGAAATGGAGACTTGGGCCCTGGGCACACTGCCCTTCCAGACATAGCTCAGCCCACTGCCGCAGGCCCCGCTGACCTAGGACTGAGGTCAGGGGTCACGCAGTTCCCTTCAGACAGGTGTTTCGGGAGGTGTGGATGCCTTCAGGCTCAGGCCAGGCCTGGGGAATGTGATGTCTGCATTAAGACCCAGAGGATGGGGGCAGGGGGAGGGAAGAGGAGGATGGAGTCCAGGCAGAGGAACAGACCCTGCAGAGGCCCAGAGGCACTGGACCGTGGGCAGACGTGGAACCTGCACTTTGCACGATGGATGTTGGCACATTCAGGTGACGCAGCAGCGGGGCTGTGAGTCCCTCGTGCCTCTCTCTGCACCTACACTTCGCTGTTCCGACTAGGCGGGTGTCTGAGGGTCCTGGGGGTGTCAATCCGACGTGTGTTGCCCCGTTCTCTCACTCGCGCTGCGTCTCCACCACGTGCTTGTCAGTCTGATCTTGAACCCATGTTTACTTGACCTTAACCCATGGGAATCCCACAGCTCTAAATCCAGGGTGCTGGGAGGGATTGCGCCTGTGCGGGTGGGGGCCCCGCAGGGCTGGAGGGGCAGGGCTCAGGGCACAGCTGCGGGCATCTGCCCTCGGGGCCGGGGTCTTCCTGCCTGCTCACCGCTCACCTGCTCCACAGAGGTCAGAGGTCTGGGGAGACTTCCGCTCATCAGATCCCAGAATCCAAGTTTTGTTTCTGCAGTGGGAGGGTCCCTTGGGTGTCTAGTGCACTGCCTGCAGTGAGCTGAATAGTTGCCCCCAAAAGAGGTGTGTTCACATCCTCACCCCTGGACCCTGTGAACGGGGCCTTATTCGGAAAAAGGACCTTTGCAGATGTCATTAAGTTAAGATCTTGAGAAAAGGAGACCACCCTGGATTACCTTGGGGGGGGGGGCAAATCCAATGACCAGTGTCCTTATCGGAGACTCACAGAGGAGAGACAGACACAGGGGAGAAGACGGGGCAGAGGCAGGAGCCGTGCTGCCCAGGCTGAGGAACAGCTGGCCAGCAGGAGCTGGGAGAGGGAACGGCCTCCCCTGGAGCCTCCAAAGGAAGTGCGGCTCTCCACACCGGGATTTTGGACTTCTGGGCTCCAGAACGGGGAGACTAAATTTCTGTCATTTTAAGTCACCCTTCGTGGTAATTTGTTACGGGCGGTGCTTTCAAGAACCAAAAAGTTCCGTGTCTGGAACGTGGCTTGCAGCAGGGGCCCTGGACAGATGGGGCTGGTGGGCCTGGTCCTGTGAGGCTTCCAGCTCCTGCCCCGGAGTCTGGACTGATCCTATTTTCCAGATGCTAAGGGATGCTTTTCAAAATGCCTTTTGGACTCCTCCTGGCACTTCTTCTTCCCAGAATATTCTCCCTATGGATTCTTTTTTTTTGGGGGGGGGGGTTCTTTTCCACGCATCCAGGTACAAAAGCGTCTCGTATCAGTGATCCACTGCGGTATAACAAAGCACCTCAAACCCAGCGGCTCAGAACCGCAAGCAGTGCTGCGTGTCAGGAACCCGGAGCACCTCAGCCATGCGATTCTGGCCCAGGATCTCTGTGACATTGATGTCAAAACGTCAGCCGGGCCTCTCGGTCCTTTGAAGGCTTACGTGGGACTGGAGGACCACGTGCTGGCAGGTTGGTGCTGGCTGGAGGTCAGCTCCCGGCCATGCTGACCTTTCAGCGGGGCTGCGTGAGCACCCTCACAACATGGTGGCCAGCGATCTGAGCTCCAGGCCAGAGCCGCGGTCCCTGGAAGTTGCACACCAGCACTCCCCCCTACGCCGGGAGTGAGGGTCCCCGGGGTTTCCTGGGGGCCTGCACTACACATCCCCAAGGACGAGTCAGGTCTACACAGGGAGGCTACAAGGGGATTAAACCACAGCAGGAGACCCTGAGGTTAGACCCAGCACAGAACTTTCTTAGCGTGACACCGAACAATGCAGGATATCTCCCAGAGCGTTCCCACAGGAGCCCTGAGATGGAGGACGGTTCCTCCACGCTCTACAGATGGCCACCCGGGTCCAGAAGACGAGCAGCCCCTCCAAGCCACGCGCTGCGGTGATGGGGCCGGGGTTGGAGCCCATCTGCTGACTCTGGCCCAGCCTTCCCCTCCCCCCTGACACCCCTGCTGTCTTGGCCTAGCGCCACGGGCCTGTTTTCCGGGTGAGGCCCCCTGACGCCCTTAGTCAGATTGTGTGGTCCCCTCCTCCTCCCTCCTGTGTCCTCTCTCCCCTCTCTGTCGCTCCCTCCCTCTATCCCCCCACCCCCCACCTCCTCCATCCCCACCCTGACCCGCTTGCTGTCTCTGGAGGGAGGCAGAGGTCACTGTCCTGCAAGGTCTTGGTCCAGGCCGAGGTCCAGCCGGCCTCGGGGAGACAGAGGACACCATGGACTCGGCAGCACAAGGGCCTCAGGCTCAGTGGCCCGAGCCTGTACCCTCCTGACAAGCATTCCCAGGGCCATGCGTTCCGTCAGCCAGCCCTGGGCCGGGCCCTGCTGTGTGTGTGTGTGTGTGTATGAGTGTGTGTGTGTGTGTGTGTATGAGTGTGTGTGTGTGTGTTTATGTTTGTGTGTGTGTGTGTGTGCAGGCTCACGGGTGCCTGCACGCCCAGCCCTGGGCTGGGATGAGGAATCCAGCAGTGATAGGGGCCGGACAGAGACAGACTCGGCCCGGCTGCGGGGGCCTCAGGGTCAGTGGAGAGCCTGACACTGCCGGGCAAATGGAATGGGGGTCCCACGGGGAAGCCCAGCACTAAGGGGGCCTGAGTGACCAGCAGATCAGGAGGGCCTCTGTGAGAGGGTCTTTTGGGCTGGGACGCACCCAAAGGGGCCTGCTGTGGAGGGGAGGGGGCATGCGTGGAACTCCCGGCAGAGGGAGCAGCATTGGAAAAGGCTCTGAGGCAGGAAGGGGCAGATGCGTTCCGGGGCTGAAAGAAGAATGTGAGGGGGTGCTGAGGGTGGGATCACCGGGAAAGACAGTCTGCTGCCCAGAGGGAGCGAGGGAAGCAGGTAGGAGGCTGAATCCCCCGGGACTGCGGCCCGCGTTCTCACGGTTCCCAGGGCCTGCCCCCTCCCCCATCAGCGGCCCAGGGACAGGGGACGGCGGAGTCTCTTCCTCAGCCACCCCGGGGTGGGGGGTCCATGCAGTGTTACCGTGGAAAGCAGCAGGTTAAAAGCCTTTGACCCAGAAATGTCACCTGCTGGAACCCGCCCTAAGTTAATCATTAAGGAAGGGGGCACAGATTTCGCGGGTCACTCAAGCAGCCTTGTTAAGAGAAAGTTCAGAGCACCCTAAACGCCCCCGCCGAGAGGGGACTGGTTACATAAATGAAGGTCTGTTCAGGCAGCACAGTATCCTGCAAACCTTAAAACAGAGCTGCAGCCCTGGGCCCTCAAACGCCGGACGCTTCTCAAGAGATGCACGCTCTCCAGGGCCCGGGGACCTGCCCCACACCCACAGGGAGGCCATAGCCTGCTTCGATGCCTTCAAAAGTCCACGATCTGGGGGAGAAACGAGTCTTTCTGATGCCGAAAGGAAGCTTATTTTTAGGATGACGTTTAGACAAGTTCTTTTACGTGTCATCCAAATGAAAAAACAACATTTAAAAACTTCCCTTGTAATTTGTGGACCCCAAGAATATAGCCGAGGACTCTAATTCTGATGAGAAAAGCAGACAAAGAAAAGTAGGGGGAGCGTTACCCCATTTGTGGGAACTCACACAGGTATGCAGGTGTACATTGATGGGTGCGTATAACAAAAAATCCTAAAATCTGGAAAGCCACACGCTTAGATGCCACAGTGATGACACTGGTTCGGTGTTGAGCGTACAGGTGACTTGGTTATTCTTGCCCACCTGTATCTTTTTCACTGAGGTGAGAGTCATGTAACATAAAAGTGACCATTTTAAGTTGCAGAATTCAGCGGCCTTTACCACATTCACAGTGTTGTGCGATCAGCACCTCTGTCTAATCCCAGAACATTTTCATCCCCCCGAAAGGAAATCCCCGGACCTCATAAGCAGTCACTCCCCATGCACCCTCCCTCCAGCCCCTGGCACCCACCAATCTGAGTTCTGCCTCTAAAGATTTTTCTAGATATGTCATATAAGTGGAATCGTACTATATATGCCTTTCTGTGTCTGGCTTCTTTCACTTAAAATTAGCTTTCGATGTTCGTCTGTGTGGTAGCACGTGTCAGAGCTTCATCCCTGCTCATGGCTGGACGGTATCCCATTGTATGCACGGGCCACGTACGATGGACTATTATTCCATTCGTGAACAGAAATGTACGTTCATCGGTGGGTGCACGTTTACCTGTATGTTTTACAGTGATCGTCTAAGCCCTCCCGTGGGAAGGGATGAGTCAGCCTCAGGGGCCATTTCCCCGCGTTCTCTCCCAGTTCCTTCCCCTCTCCTGTCCTGCTGCCCTTTCTCCTCCACCCCCACCTGCTTTGGAGCTTCAACCCACCTGACGTCAGGATCTGCAAGAGGTAAAGTTAGGACTGTTATCAACACAGATCATGAAAACGGCTCGTGTTCCACTCTGGGCTCTTTCAGATCTACGGTACCTGAAGACACCCAGCAGTGCCACTCCAGTCGCAGAAGGACAAATGTCGTGGCCCTAAGACAGGGGAGCTGTGCACGTGTGTAGGTGCGTGTGCAAACATGCAGGGACTGTTCACGCACGTCGAGGGTCTGGAGAAGGCGTCAGCCAGCCCCGCCGTGGGACACCAGCTCGATCCGGTCTCCAAAGGGCAAAGAGGACTGGGGTGGACTCCCCGTGCGGGCGTCTTGGGCTCGCTGTGTGCAGTGATCCTCTAAGAGCAACACGGAGGGGAAGCTTGCCCAGCTTTTTCTCTGTGGGACGGGCCCGGTGGGCACAGGAACGGGAAAGTTTACCTAGAGGCAGCTCTGCGGGACGACCACAGCAGATCAGAACCCAGAAGCCATGCCCTGGGGGGCGAGGCCTCTCCCTCGAGGCTGCCCTGCAGGGCTCAGTCTTCTGAAGGCAGGTTCTCCCCAGAGGGGGGCTGCATGTGGGCAGCACACTGCGGGACCCCTGTGGCCTTCAAGACGGGCTCCTGTGCTGCCCTGGTGTCAGTGGGCCAGGCGCCAAGCCCCTGCCAGGCCTCTTTACGCTTTGTCTCACCAGCCAGGCCATTTTCCCTGGGCGGGCCTGAGCTTCTGCCCAGGCACTGAGAGGGTGGTGTGAAAACAGATCCACCTTCAGTGCTGCCTGGGCTGCCGCGGGGCAGGGACCGAGCTCTCATGGACACTCGGGGTCAGACAGAGCCCGTGATCTGGCCCCGCACCGCGGGGCTTGGCTGCGGTGGGAGGATTCCGCGTGTGCCCTGGGGAGGCCCTGGCCAGGGTGGACCCCGCACACGTCTCTCCCGTCTGGGGCGGCGGTGCCCCACTGACCCCACGTGGGCCGTGCCCTGGGAGCCCGTGGCGCTAGGAGCGAGCCAGCCAGCCCTCCACAGCGGCCACTGCCTCCGGTGGGGATTCTATTCAGATGGCCGGGCCATCAGCCCCAACAGAGCAGGCGGGGCCTCCCCGGGTGCTGGCCTTAGAGGGATTTTGGGGGGCTGAGGGGGGGGCAGGGCCAGGCAGAGGTGAGCGGATCTGCCTGGGAGCCCCTGCCCCCTCGTGGTGCCCATCCGCGTAGGGGTCGTGGCTGCCGCATTGCTGAGTCCACCTGGAAGAAGAGCTGGTGACCAGGCCCGGGGTCTCCCATGGGTCAGGACCCCCAAGGGTAACTAGGAAAAGCCACCTGCCGGCTAGGACAGCCCAGGGCGCGGAGAGGCTGCAGGACGTCCGGGGCCACACATCTGCTCATGGCTGCTGTGACCCCCCAGGACCCCAACACGGAGCCCGAGCAGGGCCATTGCCCGCCAGGCCCATAGCTCAGGACCCTGGGCCCACAGGATTTTAGGGGTCCACAGAAGTGCTTTCACCTTTTTTTCAGCTCAGAAAGGAAACAGAAGGAAAAAAGTGAACTCCTAGGGTTCCTTTTATACCAACACAGGCATAAAATAAATCTTCAATATTTTCACAGAGGAAGGAGCCCACGGAGGCCGAGTGTCGAGGACCCACCCCGGCCCCAGCGGGGAGGACCAGAGGCGCTGGACCGAGAGGAAGGCCTGTCAGTGCAGAGCTACGGAGGAAAGCAGGGAGGCGAAGGTGAGAAGGGTTAGGGAGAGAGAGGGAGGGAGAGGGAGGGAGAGATGGGGGAGGACAGTCACGGAGCCGGAGCTGGGAGCCCACAGCCTTGGTGGCGGGTGGCAAGCTCTGCTGCCCCCAGCCTCCAGGGGCGCGTGGCCAGGCGCTGCTTCTCCCGTCCTGTGCGCACCGAGGGGACAGGGAAAGACGGCCTGCACCGGGCTCCGACCCTGTGCCGGGTGCACAGATGGGCGGGGTTCGGAGGAAGGGAACGGAGCTCAAACGGAGCTCCAGCGGGTGGGAGGCGAGAAGTCCCCCCAAACTCTGCACAACCCCCGACACCATCTCGGCCATAGGGTGGGGGCCAACAAGAGCCCGAGAGTGCCGGCCGTCCAGGGCCAACCACTGTGTGCATCGCCGGGGCAGCCAGCCCTGGGCCAGGTTGATTCTCTGGGGGTTGTGCCCCGCCGGGGAGTGGAGGGGCCCGGGAAGCGGGAGGGGGGTTGGGGGGCGGACCCTGGAATCCGGAGCTCCTCCCTCTGTCCTCCGCCCTGCGGCCAGGGCTGCTTCCACTAGAAGGCAGTGCTGCTCAGCCGTCGGCAGAGGCCGGGCCAGCCTGGCAGGCGCAGCCAGAGTGAGAACTGGGGCTGCGGTGCAGGATGGGGCCCTGCTCTGGGGAGGGGGTCACCGGATGCAATACAGGACACCTGGTGAGATGTCCATTTCAGATAAACAACGAATGACATTTTTTAGTATGGGACGTCCTTGTCCTAAAATAGTATTCCTTGTTTATCTGCCATTCAGATCTTACCCAGTGTCCTGTATTTTTTTTAATTAATTAATTTATATTTATTTTTGGCTGCGTTGGGTCTTTGTTGCTGTGTGCGGGCTTTCTCTAGCTGTGGCGAGTGGGGGTCACTCTTCGTTGCTGCGTGCGGGCCTCTCATTGCAGTGGCTTCTCTTGTTGCGGAGCATGGGTTCTAGGCACGCGGCCTTCAGTAGTTGTGCCGCACAGGCCTAGTTGCTTCGCGGCAGGTGGGATCTTCCCAGACCAGGGATTGAACCTGTGTCCCCTGCACTGGCAGGCGGATTCTTGAACACTGAGGCACCAGGGAAGCCCAGTGCCCTGTATTTTTAAGAAATATTTTACTACTGATATTTATTTTGTTAAAGTAATTTTACTTTATTTATTTATTTTTTGGCTTCATTGGGTCTTCGTTCCTCACACGAGCTTTCTCTCTAGCTGTGGCGAGCGGACGCTACTCTTCATTGCGGTGCGCAGGCTTCTCGTTGCTGTGGCTTCTCTTGTTGCTGAGCACAGGCTCTAGACACGGGGGCTTCAATAGTTACGGTGGGACTTCCCTGGTAGCACAGTGGTTTAGAATCCGCCTGCCAATGCAGGGGACGTGGGTTTAAGCCCTGGTCCGGGAAGATCCCACGTGCCGTGGAGCAACTAAGCCCGTGCGCCACAACTACTGTGCCTGCGCTCTAGAGCCCGTGAGCCACAACTACTGAGCCCGTATGCTGCAACTACTGAAGTCCGTGTGCCTAGAGCCCGTGCTCCGCTACAAGAAAAGCCACCGCAATGAGAAGCCCGCACACCGCAACAAAGAGTAGCCCCCGCTCACTGCAACCAGAGAAAAGCCGTGCGCAGTAATGAAGACCCAACGCAGCCAAAAATAAATAAATAAATTTATTAAAAAAAAAATTATGGTGTGCGGGCTTAGTTGCTCTGTGGCATGTGGGATCTTCCCGGACTAGGGTGCGAACCCGTGTCCCCTGCACTGGCAGGCAGATTCTTAACCACTGCGCCACCAGGGAAGTCAGAGTGTCCTATATTTTATTATTTTATTTGCTAGGTCTGCTGACCATTCCTGGGACAGCACAGGCAAGTGCAGGGAAGAAGTCCAGGGCGGGGCTGCAGCCCCGGCTCCAAGTTCATCAGCTCAGTGACTGATGTCCGGATGGGTCACCAGGAGGCCGCACCTGCCCTGCACGGTGACTCAGGTGAATGTTGGCAGTGGTGCTGGCTGACATCCAGGCAGCCCTGGGCGGGGTGGGGCAGGGCGGGGTGGCTTAGACCGAGCTCTGGAACCTTGCCTCTGACCTCTTACCCAGAGGTAGCAGGACCCACTGACTTTGACTCGGGACTCATTTATCTAGGCCTCTGAACGGTGAAGGGTGTGGTGAGGGTCAACGGCCAGAGAACTGGGTCTGCTCACTCTGAAAGGGACGGCTGCTGTAGTTCCTGTTGTTGGAACTCTCTAGACTTGTGCGGTGCACAGCCTGCGTAACTGTGCCAGGTGGTCCTGGGCCGTGTCTCTGTTTCCCTCTTCACCCAGGGGCTCTCCCTCATCTCCACCTGCCAGGCTTCTGCTCCCACCACAGTCCCTGTGCTCCCACAGGAATTTCCGTGGTTATATTTAGGTCATGAATTCACCTGGAGTTTCACTGGGTTTATGAACAAAGGTAGGGGCTCTGACTCACTCTCCCATCTGCCGGGGCTGCTCTGCCCCAGTGCCACGTGGCCAGCACTCCACGGCTCGCTTGAGTGGGTGTGTGTGAGTGCCGCAGAGGGGCAGAAGCCAGAGCTCAGATACCCCGCTCCCTGGGACTGGGTCTCCACGGGGAAAGACAGACAGAAACGGCCGCGGCACCTGAGGCCTGTGTGCAGGTCAGTTCAACGACCAGTGCCTTCTTGTGTCTGCTTATCTGTAGGGCCATCGCTGGCGCAGAAGCAAGCCAGCCGTTCCCGCCAGTGCTTTTCCCCGATGATCAAGTCCCTCGGTTCCTTTCTGTGGGCGGTGGGCCCAGCTCAGCAGTTCAGGGCCTCGTGTGTCCCCTGACAGCCCGGGAGCTGGCAGGCTCCTGGCAGCAGGCGTGCTCCTCTCTGGACTTGTAAGGGAGGAGTCCTTCACTCACTCACTCTCGCGCTCATTCATTCATTGACCAGTGAACTGTTCGGGCCCCGGCCATGGAGCAGGGAGCTGCGTGGAGAGGTCTCAGGGGCCGGACAGCGGGACTTGAGCCAACGGGCGGTGGCGAGGTGGGGCAGGAAGCCGCCTACCTCTGCCCACGGAGCCCCAGGGCCAGCAGGACCCAGGGACACCGGCTCCTTCCCATGCACACAGCACCCCACGGCCCAGGCCTGGCCTGGCTGCGGGGGGATTGGGGGCTCCCTGGAGGCCCTGGGTGGCAGCCATGGGTCACCCAGCGCAGCTCGGGGACAGAGAGGAAACGTGGCAGAAGGAACCCACGGGGAGGGCCTTGCCTCCCCCGGTCCCTTATTCCCACTGGACCAGGAGGGACGATGGCCCACACAGGGGAAGGCCACCAGCCAGCGATGGCGGGCGGAACACAGGCTCGGGTCTCTGCAGAGCGGAGCGCCCAGCCTCCCACCTTCCGCCTCCTCTGGTCAAGGGGCCGCCTGAGGAAGAGTGAAGAGCTGCTCCCTGAACTGGAGAGTCTGAGTCTCTGGGGTGAGTTTGCAGAGCTGCCACCAAAGGCCCTTCCCGACCACGTAACGGACCAGACAGACGTCCCACCTGACCTCAGTCAGGTCAGGGTGGCAGGGGTGAGGGGAGAAGGCCGATTTGGGATTTCGATTCAGCACATGCAGGGGAGGGTGAAGGAGGCCTGGTTAGCGGGGCAGAGCCCTGGCCCCTCCCCCTCCCTCCCCCTTCACAGTGGAGAGGACGCCCCCACCTGCCCCGGCGCAGGGGCTTCCCTAGTATCTCTGACCTCCTCCCTCTGCAGTGGTGAGGCAGGACGGAAGGGACCAGGGCACCTCCGAGGCCCCATGGCCCGAGAGGTAGCCCCTTGGGCAGCAGCTGAGGCTGGGACTGGGTGGCGTAAGGAAGTGGGCGACCTGTCTGGCCTCCAGACCTGTCCAGCACCACGGGCTGGCCAGCTGGGGCAGCTGACGGAGTCTAGATGCCAGCTGGGCCAGGGGTGAGGCAGCCGAGGGCAGCTGCCCAAGAATAGGCCTGGCACGCCACGCAGCCTGTCCCCTTCAGCTCACGGGCCCCACACACAGCTGAGGAAACTGAGGCCCAGAGAGGAAGGGCTGGGCCGAGGTTATCCAGGGGGCTGGACGGGGATGCCTGGGTCCGACCCTGGGCACCAAAGCCCATCTCCTGCTCCGTCTTGCTGGCCGGGGACCCTGGGGGGCCCTCTCGCCCTTCTGGGCCCCTGTCTGTCCAGTGCAGGGCTGAGTGAGGCCATCTCCGAGGACCCATCGGAGACCTGGGGTACGGCTGGTGTCGGAGGCAGGGAGGCCGGTGGGGCCCTTCGGGCGCCGGCTCCAGGGCCTTGGCTCCGCCTCTGCTCGGATGCTTTCTGCCTCCAGCCCCTCGTCCCTGCCGCCCCTCCCACCCAAGCCTGGCACTCAGACACGTGTGTCGTGGCCATGAGGGGCTGTGCGAGGGGGCCGCCACCTGGGACGGGGGGCCCAGCTCTCCAGCGATGGGAGGGGCTGCTGCGGAAAGGGCCTCACGCCGGGGCCTTCAGCTCTGGCTCCTCTTGGGGCTTTTGTCTCCCCTGCTCTGTCCAGCGGCATCTGCCTGACTCCGGCCCTCTGTGTCCCAGGCCAGACACCCTCTCTGGGAGGAGAAGAAGCTGCTCTGCCCGTCCGGCCCCTCCCCCCAGTCTTGTGACCCAGGAGCTCCTGACAGTACAGCCAGATGGCGATTTCCTGTTGACCCCGGAGCCCGGCTCAGTGTCCCTGGCTCCCCGTGCCCTGGCCAGCACCCCTGGAGCCCCGGCCACACGGTCCTCTCCCCGCTCCCTGGGGAGTTTGTGGCCCCAGCACCGCCCCCTGCAGAGACCTGGGAATCAGGCCCAGAGGCCTCACCTCATCTATTTTTAAGCACAAGTCCATGAAAGATTCACAGGCTCCTTTATTTACTGGTGGTGGGATGGCCCTGGTGCCTGTGGCACACCCACCAGCAGGTCCCAGGTCCCAGGTCCCTGTGAGCTCACCTGGTGCCCCGGGGCAGCCCAGGCGCCTCCCTCCGCAGGGCCCCGCTCTGCTCTCCCGACCTGCCTTCCTCCCAAGGAGCTTCTCCCCAGGAGATGAGACTCCTGGAGACGCCTCCCCAGAGGGAGTGGGGCTCCTCCCTGCGCCCCGACCAGCTATGCAACTGGCTGCTCCCCATCTAAATGGTCCCTGATCTCCGGCGACCGCTGAGACTTTGTCTCCTCCCTGGCTTTCTCGTCCTGGCCTTTTACCTGGGCAGGTTTGAAGGGAGAGGAATCCACCTCCTGATGCCAGAGGCAAGGTCGGGAGGGGCCTTGCTTCCCGCTGGCCTCCTGGAAACAGGCCACAAGGAAACTGAGGCTCGGGCATACTGGAGCTTAGCCATTTCTCTGGAGTTCAAAGGCTGGGCAGCCCGCCCCTGCCCCTAAAGCCACATGGCGAGGAGGGGTGCTTTATCTGGGCCTCCAGAAATGCAGAGGCTCGGCCCTTCCTTCCAGGTACCCCACCCAGCCCCAGATAAACACAAGGACCTCAGGGCCCCTCCCCTTGGCTGCTGCGGGCTCCCGTGGCCTCAGGAGGTGGTGCCGGTTCAGCCCCGATTGTGTCACCTGGTGTCAGGTGCTGTCTGGCTGGGCAGGTCCCAGCTAATGCCCAGGAGGGCTCTCAGCTGTCCTCCAGCAGGAGATGGGACTGACTTAGCAGCAAACTCCCCCAGCACCTTCCCTGGGTGCTTGTGGGGACTCGGGGCACCCAAGAGGGTCAGGCAGGGCGCGGGTACATCCCTGCCCGTCAAAGTAGCATTCTCCACGTGGGAGGGGCCTGGAGGGAGCCCACGCCAGGCCCTGCTTCGTCATGAATCACTCATTTTAGAGGAAAATCTCATGCCTCGGTATCTCCACCAACCCAGAAGATTCTCTGGTGATTCACTTTCAAGAAACAAAAAGAGTTATTGTTAGCCTTCCAAATGGGGCATTACAGGAGAATATTGAATATTTGTTTCAGACCCAGCGGAGCCTGAGGCCCCTCCTCCTCTCCCTCCCTGTCAGGGGAAAAGTGGACGTTTTCTTTCAACACTTCCCCAGAGGAGGAAGGAACTGGGAAAGAAGGCAAACTTGAGCAACAGCCTGTCTGTCTGTCTGAGGACAAAAGAGCGGCGTCCAGAACCCACGCCCCTGGGAGCAGGAGGGCAGCGCACCAGGCGCACCAGGCGCGCCAGGCGCTAGCAGCCTTCCTGGCGCAGTGGGTGTGGGATAGGGGGCCGGGCCGGCTCTTCCCGTCACCTCTGTGAAACGGGGAGGCGTTTGCTCTGGGGAGTACTTGTGGAGCACCTACTGGGTGCCAGGCATTATCCTCTTGGGTGTCAGACGCCAGAGCAGGCACGGCTCAGTGGAGCAGCCCTGGGAGGCGGGGGAGAACGGCCACGAACACGAACACCCACGAACGCGCAACTGAGTCACGGGAAGGGAGGTGCGGGGTGGGTGGGGCTGCCTTGGCGAGGGTGGTGGCCTGGGAGCTAAAGGACCAGCAGGAGCCTTGGGTAAAGCAGCTCCGTCTGCCCGTGGTGGTTGTGAGCACGGGATTCCGCTTCTCTGTGAGGACCCTCTGGGGCCTCCAGCTCAATGTATTTCTACACCCCCTCCGAGAAGCCCTCCTGGGACCCGGCCTCCTGCCCCAGTGCCCAGCTCCCTGCAGCACTGCTGGCTGTTGTGCGCCCACCTGACCCACAAGCCTTTTCTGGAGTCTCGCTGGGGTCTGTCCAGGGAGCCCCAGATCCTGCAGCCAACCCAGGCACAGCAGTGCCGGCACCCCCTCCCCGAGGGGCTCTCAGGCCTCCTCTAGAGGGGGCAGCTATATCCTGTTCCAAGAGCGGAAAAAGAGACCCTCAAGCTGTTCTGTGTGATGCAGAATGATGGCCAGACGGATTTGCAGCGAGACTGAACTAGAGAGTGCTCTCACCGGTCTTACTGTACATCGCCCACAGGTGTAACGCAGAGGAAATGACGCTCCTGCTGTGCAAAGCTAAGAACACCTATGAAGGGGCTACTCCACCCACAGCAGGGAAACCGCTTCTCCCTTCGGGCCTGAGACCCCCATTCCTCCGTGATGGAAGCTTGTGTACTTGTCAGCCAAAGTAGCAGTTTGGGGAGGGGGGAGGCTTCAGGGAAGTATTTCAGTAACAGGTCACCTCAGCGTCTGAAAAAGGGAAGAGGCCCCTGGGGCTCCACACACGGGGCCATTGGTAAATTGCAGCAAACCCGGGACCCAGGCCACAGGCGGAGGGCACTTGTGCAGAAAGGAAACTTGGTTTTACAGCCGCGATCTGCTCTGAGGCCGGTTGGCTGAGCCCACAGGGGGTGACCTGGAGCACCGGGCAGGGTCCCTGCTCCTCCCCAAAGCCAGCGCAGGCCCATCCGCTGATGTGGTGAACATAGTCGCCTGATACCGGCCCTGGCCTGGCACCGGGAGCGCTGGAGATAACACGCGGAACCTGGCACCCAAAGCCGTTGCTCCCAGCCCCTACCAGGAACACGCCTCATGCCTACCCAGAGCCCCCTCCCCTCAGTCCTTGCGCCCACTGGGCCGCACAAGGCTGGGTCTCCCCTCAGTCGCTGGAGCGGACCCGAAGCAGCAGGCTACCCGTCGGTCACCGGGCGCGGTTCAAGGGCCCCTTGTGTGGCAACCGGGCTGGCAAGGGCAGCCGCGTCCTCGGCCGCCTTTGGAGCCGCGGTTTGGGGAGGGGAGCGGTGGGTTAGGGCTCGGAGGCGGTGCCCGCGGGCGGGGGAAGGTGGCCTGGCGGTGGGGACCTGCGCGGTGCCACGGCCCAGGCGACCCGCTGCGGGGATGCGGGGGCTGGGGAGGGGCGCAGGGCCACAGGCCGGAGGCCTGGCGGCAGGGCACGGGCAGCGTCGCGAGCGGGGCGGGGCGGGGCGGGGCGGGGCGGGGGCGGCGCCGGGCCGGTGGCCGAGCGGCGGGTGTGGACGTCGCGGGCGGGGCGCACCTAGCCTCTTCCTCGCTCGAACTACGCTCGCCACCCCGGCCGCCCCGCCCCGCCGCCCTCGCAATAAGGGGCGCGGGCGGGTCAGGGCGAGGAGGAGGGTCGGCCGCCGCCAGCACGCGGCCGGAGCCCGGGCAGGGAGCCGGAGGCCCGCGCCGTCGGGGCTCGGGGCGCGGCCATGGAGCTCTGGCCGTGGCTGACCGCGGCGCTGCTGCTGCTGGTGCTGCTGCTGCAGCTGAGCCGCTCCGCCAGGTTCTACGCCAAGATCGGCCTGTACTGCGTGCTCTGCTTCACGGTGGCCGCGGTGGCCGCGGTCATCTGCCTGCTGCGCCACGGCGGCCGGACGGTGGAGAACATGAGGCAAGGGGGCCGGGCGGGGCGGGGAGAGACACCGAGGCGGGGGCAGCGCCGCGCGGCCGCCCGCTTCCGCTTCCCTAACTTTCCCGTGTCCTTTCCCTCCTTCCTGCCCTGCCCGCGCCTCTCCCGGGCTCTCGGACCGGCCGAGGGGAGAGAGCGGGTCGGAGAGCGCGGCTGGGGAGGCGGCCGAGGGTGGGCCGGGGTCCCCGGAGCCGGCGTCACAGTGTCCCCGCGCCCTGGCCCCGGGGCCCCGGCCAGGGGCAGGCACGGAGGGATTTAAACAGGTCTCGCCCTCGGCGCCGCGCGGGGAGTGCGGGGTGTGGGCGGCCCCGAGAGGAATGGGGCCGGGCCAAGCGGGCAGAGGCTCGGTCCTGCTTCCCCGCGGGGAGGGTGGGCCGCCCGCCGTGCACCGCCCCGCCCGGACCCGCCTCCGCTCGGGGCCTGGGGCGTCCCTCGTCTTCTCTCCGCCACCCCCTCGCGCCCACCTGCCGCGGGCGACGAGCGCACTTGTGCTCGGCACCAGGCCGGTTCCCCTTCCCTTTCCTTCCGCTTAGGAAGGTGTGGTGGCCCCGCGGGGGAGGGTGGGCGCGGAGTCCTTGGGTCCAGCTTCGGGGCGGGAAGAACGGGTGGTGGCTGGGACGCCCCCCAGAGTTGGGGAGCTTGGAGTTGCTGGGGTGAGGGGTCAGGCTGGGCTGACCAGAAGAGGCGGGGGGCCTCTCTTGGGTCAGAGGCTGGACTGGTCACGGTGGCCTGAGAGGGGGCTCCTTGCCCTTTCTCCCAGTTTCCGACTGGGAGGGTCTGTTGTTGACGTTCCTCACTGGCTTTTGCAATGATGACCCTTGGCTGTGCCTGGTGTGGGCATACTGTGGTCCCCGAGGCCCTTGCCATCCACATGCTCACAGGGCAGTGGGTGAGGGTTCCTGGCTCTCTGCCGTCCGTCCCTGTCCTTGTTCATCTGGGCGGGCTGAGCCTTCCGGGACTGGCCCACACTCAGCGGGTCCTCCGGGCCCCGTTTTCAGGAGTTCGTAGCTCCTGTGGCCCAGGAGTGGAGTGTGGCCTGAGAGTGGGGAGCCTGGTGGCGGGGCCGTGGGTCTCTAGCTCCCCGCCATGGCCCAGGCCAGCGCCCCAGGGAGTCCAGACCCCAGGGCCGGCCCACTTGTTGCCCTTCCAGCCGTCTTCTCAAGCAGCCGACCCTCTGGGGTGCGGAGGGCCTGGCCTGGGATTGGGGATCCCCTGCAGGCAGTGGGCTCACAGCCAGTCTCCATTCAGCACCCGCTGGGGACCGGCCTGGAGGGGCAGGGGGCGGGGGTGGCTGCAGGCAGCAAGGGCTGGTGGGCTCCCTGGAGGAGGTGCTGTCCTGGGTTCGGTGGGAAGCGAGGCTGGAGCAGGTTTTCAGCAGGTGACAGGCGTTCCTGGAGGCGGCCCTCCCCCTCCCTGGCTCAGTCTTATCAGGTGGCCTCTTCACAGGCGCTTCCTTGTCTTTCAAAGGCCCAACTCGCTCTTCCAGGCCTGGGCTTCAAAGCTGCTTTCTGGCGTCAGATCAGAAGTCACCAACTGCCCTTTCTGACGCGGTAGCGGGACGGGCAGGCCAGCCTGACCAGCACTTGGCGCTCCCTCCGTCCCCACCCTG
Source organism: Grampus griseus (assembly GCF_964374135.1). Lineage (NCBI taxonomy): Eukaryota > Metazoa > Chordata > Mammalia > Artiodactyla > Delphinidae > Grampus > Grampus griseus. The sequence continues at coordinate 1,016,324 of NC_139000.1, forward strand.
CCCAGCCCGGCCCTCCAGCCTCTGCTGGCCGGCTTCCCTCAGCCCAGAGCCGGGCTTGGCCCCCAGCCTCCCCCAAGATTCCGGCCAACTGGGGCATCGTCTTCAGGACCCTGAATCGTGCTCAGGAGGAAGCTTCCTGCTGCCCTTCCCTCCCCAGGGCAGCCCCCGACTCAGGCTCTGCAGAGGGACCAGACCAGGACATCACAGAGGTGCTGTGTCCTCCCCAGAGAGGGGCGGACCTGGGGGTCCGGGAGCCCACAGCCTCCTTCCCCTGCACCCCCAGGTCCCACGGGGCGGGTCACAGTGATGACCCCCAAGGCTCCCCAGTGATGGCAAAGAGAGGGGGTAGGGACGGGGTGCCTTGTGAACAGGAGTTCTCCAAGGCGTGCATCTGTGGGGGGCGGAGAAATGCAGAGGAAGAGGAGTGCCCTGTGCCTCTAGGCAGCCAGTCCAGGGACGGGGCCCAGGAGGACGGAAGTGGAGGTTGGGGTGCTGTGTGGACAGGCTTCAGGCCCCACCTGGGACCCCTGAGCACCGCGGGTGCCTGGCTGCTCCCCCTCCAGTCCCACCCTAACTTCCGGAAGGACTCTGCCCACCATCCTCGACACCAGCCTCTGCTTCCATCTCCTGAGCCCACACCGTGCGCCGCGGATGCCTGAAGCTTGGGGACAGGGTCTATTACGTGTTCCATTTTACAGACGAGTCTGCAGAGAAGCAACGCAGGCCTCCGAGGCGGGGAGTGGGGAGATGACTGGCAGGGCCCCAGAGCTAGGACATGGGGCCCGGGCTGCAGACCCCCCGAGAGTGGCTCCACAGTGCACGCTTTTCATCCTTCCTCCGTCTCCCACGGCATCAGGGGCTGGGGGCAGCGCCATGGCTGCTTTGGGGCTGGAGACCGGGCTCGGGAGAATCCCTGAGTTCCAGGAGGGGCAGCCCCACTCCACCTGCCCCCTCACTCTCCCATGTTCCCCGTGATGGGGCTCCGGGTGAGCACCCGAGGAGGCCTTTGCCATTTAGTTGCGAGTTCTGAGTGTGCAGGGCAGTGCTGGGAGCTGAGAAGCAGAGGCAGGCTTTGTTCTGACCAGGCTGTGGGCTGAGGCCAGGGACCCCTCCCAGAGTGGCCGGGTCCCGCGTTCAGGGTGAGGCTGGCGTAGCAGGTCCTGTTTCCTTGTCCCAGGGGCACGCGCCCTTATTGTACCCATTCGACAGAGAAGAGGGCGAGGCCCGGGGAAGCGGTGTGTGTTGGAACTGGGTTCCCTGCAGGATCGGGAAACCTAACAACAGTGGCCTAACCCGGGGAGTTTACTTTTTCACGCGTCACAGGCGACCAGGGCAGGCAGCCTGGGGCCACGGAAAGCTGCCGGCTCCTCTGGCCTGTGGCCCCCTCATTCTCGGGGTCCAGCATGCCACTGTTAGGGCAGGACCTCTGGGGACTGAATTGCCCACTTCTGCGTCCATCCTAGTGGCCGGGACCTGGGGGACATAGCTAGGCTGCGGGGTGGGGTGGGGGACAGGGCAGATGGAGCCCCCCACCTGCTCGAAACATCGAGGACGGGCATCACTGCAGCCAGGGGCGGGGGGCTTGTCGATGCCGGTCAGGGTTTGAACCCAGCACTGCCAGCCACTGCGTGGCCCTGGGTGGGGGGGTGGTGCGTGGATGCAGACACAGCGCTGTCGGGGAGCCGCAGCACCTGGGGGCTGGCCTGGGGCCCTGGTCTCACAGGAAAGTCTGCCCTGGCTTTGCTCGGGGTGGGATAGTGAGGGGCAGAGCCTCCCCTCTGGGTGTACTTCTGCGGGCCCAGGAAGCAGAGCTGCCGAGAGCCCTGGACACTGCTCACGGCCCCGCCTCCTTCCAGGCCCCTGGCGTTCCGCCCACTCCCGCGCCCCTCTTAACACCTCTGGGCACCCGAACAGGCTGGAGCCCCCACCTCCTGGCCCCCTCTGTGCTCCAGCTCTCGTGACACTTGGAAAACACTGCTGCTCTGCCAGGTGGCCCTCCCAGGACCTCCTGTCCCCTGAGCCGATCAATGGCTCTGTGCTGCCCTCCTGGCAGGGCCGCTCTGAGCAAACCCCATCACGCCCCTCCCTTTCCGGGGGCAAAGCCCGTGGGGTCTGGCTGAGGTCCGGTGCCTCTCGGCCGAAGCAGCTGCCAGGTCTCCCCAGAGCCACTTAGTCCGAGTCCAGGGTCTGAGGGCAGAGGTCAGCAGGTAGCTCAGACCTGACCTTGAACTGCTTGCCAGCCGCCCGGAGCAGGTGCTGTGGCCGGAGGAGGATCCTCTTGCTTTCATTTACTTTGGGTCCTTCTGTCCTGCCTGTGTCATCGCCGCCGACACAGCTGCTCTTTGCGGAGGGCTCCCAGGGTCCCGCAGGTGTCACGGGTGTTCCAGCCTCATCTCGCTCAATCCCTCCGCACCCTTCCCCTTTCACGAGTGGAAATGGAAGTTTAGGGAGGTCAAGTCCGTTGCCCAAGGTCACAGCTGGTGAGAGGGAGTCAGGGTCTGTCTGACCCTGAGCTTGGGCCGGGCTCAGGTGTCCTCGGGCGAGCACAGGTGGTCCAGGGGGACTGGCTGCCAGGAGTTCGGCCTCAGGCCCCCCAGAATCTGCAGCATTTATGCTGCTCACTTCTAGGCTGGCGGCCCCGGTCAGGGTTAAGTGGAGGGCTTCTGAGAAAGACCCAGGAAGGGCCAGGAAGTCCCCTCTGCTTAAGGGGGTGGCTGCCCCTGCGGGCACTTGGAAGGAGCCGGTCCTGGGGGCCACCTGCCTTGCTATGGAAAGCTGGCACCAATCACCTGCCTGGCAGCTGTCCGCAGTGCTTCTGGAACCTTGTGCCGTGCACTCAGCCCAGCCCTGGGCCACCTGGGCTTCAGGCGACCTTAGCTCCACCCCCAGGGGAGGCAGGACATGGAGTTCAGGGCTGGAGGGTGTGGGACACGCACGCCCCTGGCCTGCACCCGTGACCCCTGCTCTGCTCCCCGTAGGGGAGAGGAGGGAGCAGCTCCCAGACTCCGCGGCCGAGGGGCAGGGCGCTGGGGTCAGCTGGGTGTTGGGGCACAGGGGGTGTTGGCGCTCAGGATGAGGCCTGGGCTGGGCAGGCAGGGCAGCCTGGGTAGGGTGGCTGCTTTGAGCTTCCTGCTGGGAGAGGATGACAGAGCCACTTGCAGCCCTGCTGGGGGCGGGGTGGGGGCCATAGAGCCCCCCAGGGGAGGAGGGGGAGTGCTCAAAAGGAGCTCGAGACTGCACCTGACAAGCCTGCAGCCGTCACCCCGCCTCCAGCAGGCCCTCTGCTTGACACTTTTCACACATTTTTCAAAAGTCAGGTTTAGAGGTGGGCTCGGCCCATCCTGGCCTCCCTGCTGTGTGACTTTGGGCAAGTCACTTAACTCTGCTGAGCCTGGACTCCCTCACCTGGGTGTAATGAGCGTACGACCTTGTGGGGTAATTGTCTGACCGAAACCGGACAGTTAACGTCTGTCTAGGTGCAGGCGTGGCATGTAGCGTTCAGGAGGTGCTGGGCGTGGCTGTGGGGTGTCTGTCCCCGTGGTTAGGAGCGTGCTGCACTGCAGGCAACGACAGACCGGCTCTGCCTGCCTGGGCACTGGAGGGGCCTCTGCAAAGCTCCATCTGCTTCCTTCTTCTTCAAGGAAGCACTATTAAAATGATCATAGAGGGCTTCCCTGGTGGCGCAGTGGTTGAGAGTCTGCCTGCTGATGCAGGGGACACGGGTTCGTGCCCCGGTCCGGGAAGATCCCACAGGCCGTGGAGCGGCTTGGCCCGTGAGCCATGGCCGCTGAGCCTGCGCGTCCGGAGCCTGTGCTCCGCAACGGGTGAGGCCACAACAGTGAGAGGCCCGCATACTGCAAAAAAAAAAAAAAAAAAAAAAGGATAATAGATACTTTCTCACCACTTTTACAGAAAACCTTGAAAACATGGGACATTAGGAGAAGGAAAAGTGGGCACCCACGTGCACGCCGCCTGCAGGGAGTGACCGGTCCCCTCCCCTTGCGGAACATCCGTTGCCTCTTTCCTCTCCCGAGATGCCCCTTTCTTTCCCAGCTTCCTATACTCAGCCCGCGGCTGTGTCTTTTAGTTTGTCTGAGGGCAGTTATTTGTACATGTGTGGAGAGTTGCTCTCCCGCAGCGTGTGGGGCAGCCCTGGGCCTGTGTGTCCGTCCTGGAGCCCTTGGTGCGGGGGCTCTGCCTTGGCCTGGGCTCCCAGCCGGAGTGGGAGAGGCGGGAGACAAGCAGCAGAGCCGCTGCAGAGGGCCCCTGTTCAGCTGAGTCTTATACGCAGCATCTTCCACAGTTCAGACAAAACAAAACACAACACCTACCCATATACAACCGACCCCTTAAATGAGATACAGAAAGAAAATCTAGGAAAGTTCTGGAGACGGATGGCTGGGGACGGCTGCATAGCAGTGTGCATGTACCTGCGCCGCTGAACCGGACACTTGTAAATGGTTTAAAATGCTACATTTGACGTGTATTTCACCCCAATTTTTAAAAAAGAAGAAAAACGGAGCCAGCAGATGCCACTACCAGAGAGAAGCACCGTCCTTTCCAGATGTGGCCTGGGAGGGAAATGCAAACGCTATGTAGTTATTAGGAGTCAAGGGAGCAGGCCTGGCAGCAGATAAATACAGATCTTTGCTGTTTTCCTCTGCCACGGCCCTGTTTATATTACCTCTCCCCACGGGGCACGTGGAAGTGTTTTCGGATTTCCCTAATTCAGACCGCGCCTGTGCCTGCCTCACACCTGCTTTAGGACCCATTGCGGAAGAGGACTGCAAGCTCAAAGGGAGTAGGTCTGTTAAGGGCTTTTGCCACGTGCTGCTAAGCTGCCCTCCAGAAACCTCTGTGGCCTCTGACTTCTGCCAGCAGCCGTCGGGCCATTTCCTAGCACCAGGCCAACACCTCCCGTTACCAGGCTTTCATCTGCCAATCTGAAGGAGGAAGACGGGGTTTCTTGTTTCAATCTGCATTTCTTTGACTGCCGGTGAGATTGCATGTTCCCCGTGTTTATTGGACACACGCGCCCTCTCCCTGTGCCCTTCAACCCTCGAGATGACCCGAGAAGCTGTGTTTTGCAGCTGAGCTGCCCGAGGCTCCCCAGCTGAGACAGCCAGTCAGTTCTCCAGAGAGTGTCCAGCCTGGCAACCCCTGAGCCGGATGGGGACAAGCAGGAAGGTCTGGCTTGAGCTGGCCAAGGCTTACAAAGCTGAGGAAGAAGCCCTGGCTTCCAGATCGGGGAAGGCGGGCCGGTCTGACTGTGAGAGCAGCCCAGGCTCAGCTGCTTCCTGGAGCCTCAGTTTCCCCATCCGCACCACGCGGTAACGTGGGGAGCTAGGCTTTGTGAGCTGGATACGAGTCTGCCTTTCAGAGCAAAGAGGCAGACCCGACAGGGTCCACTCGTGAGGGCCTAGAGGAGACGGATCCATAGAGACGGGAAGTGGACAGTGGGGCCCGGGGCTGGGGAAGTGAGCGTTTAATGGGGACAGAGAGTCAGGGAAGATGAAAGAGTCTCAGATGAGGGAGGACGGTTGCACGACAATGCGAGTACACTTGACGCCACTCAACTTAAAACGAGTTGAGATGGTACATTTTATGTTGTGTGTATTTACCACAGTTTTAAGGACCTGAGTGTGGCTTTGGGTCAAGGGCCCAGCTCTGAGTCTCTGCTCTATCGAGGGCCAGCTCTGAGCCCAGGCCCTTCCGGATACAGTGGGAAATCCCTCCCTTCCGGTCAGGACTGTGGGGAGATCAAATGACCCTGGTGTGTGCGTGCGCGCACACACATCTTCTGGGAGAAGTGGAACAGTTCTGGGTCAGGAACCCTTGGGTCACTGGGGCCCACCCTCAGCCCCCTGCCACCCACGGATGGGAAGGACGCAGGGGACCTTCCTGAGTTGCAGAGGAGTGACCTCAAGCCTCGGGCTCCGTCACCCCGAGCCAGCTGACCCCTCACGGGCACCTGTCTCTTGCCAAGTGTGTGCAGTGTTCCCACAGAGCAGGGGGCCGGGGCCTCCCTTCTCCCTGCCGGCCAGCCACCTGCAGACACTGTTCCCAGGGGCATGCCCGGTCGTGCCTGCCTGTCGAGTGTGAGAGCTGCTGGGCCGGGCCTCTCAAGGTCACGAGTGCCCAGGGCAGCCTGCTGCTGGGAGTGGGGCCCACACACATCCTGGCTCCACCGCCATCCTCATGTGACCTTGGGTGTGTCTGTGAAAGGCGCTGGGGCGCTGTGCTGTAGGATGCAGGGGAGGAGTGAAAGCCTGGCCAGGCCAGTGTCCCCAGCGGTGGAGACTGGAAGCAGCCTTCAGCTCCTCGCCAAGGTCTCCGCTTGGTACCCATGCTTTCTTCCCGGTGTGGCTCTGCCTTGAGGGGACGTTCACTTCCCGTGAGTGGGGGCCCAGCCTCCTCTGCAGGGGCCTCTCCACGTCGGGTGCTTTGGTCGCTGACACGTCTGAGAAGGGAGCCAGCCCGGCCCCGGGGGCTCTCGGCCTTCAGCCCCGTCCAGCTGGGCGCCCCCCCGGCTTGTGGTGACGAGCAGGGGTGTGGGGTGAGGGCTGGGTGGCAGGTGCAGGCCTGGGAACGCAGACGTGGAAGGAGGCGCCCTCCCCACTGCCGGGCGTCCAGGCCCCCAAGGCCTTGCTCCTGTGTGACCCAACCCTCGCTGGCTGGGGTAGCAGGGGGGCAGGGAGGCACTCGCCATCCCGTTGAGGGGTTGAGGGACAGGACCTGAAGGTTCTCCGAGGGGAAGGCGAGCTCAGGGTCAGCGGCCAGCCTGCCAGGGCGGGCGTGGGGGGTCCCCGTGCTGTGTCTGTCTCTGGTCCTGCACTGGGATGACCCTGCCTAGGTCTGCAGGCGGAGCCTGAGTTACAAGGTGGGTGGTGGCCTCTGCTCACGGCCCGTCTCCCCCTCAGCATCATCAGTTGGTTCATCCGGTCCTTCAAGTACTTATACGGCCTTCGCTTTGAGGTAAAGGGCCGTCAGAAGCTGGAGGTGGACCGCCCCTGTGTCATCATTTCCAACCACCAGAGCATCCTGGACATGATGGGTAGGCCGGCTGCGGAGGGTTTGGCGGGAGGGCCGGCCCTTCCCAGTTGCCTGCGGGGAGGGGGAGGAGGGGGCATGCTGCTTCAGCTGGTGGAGGCTGGGCCCCGAAGAGCTGGCAGGTGAGGGGCCGATGCGGACCGTGGACCTGTGCCCCCCTCCAGACACAGGCCTCCAGCTGGTGACGGGAGACGAGGCTTCCTGTGCCTGCGCCGGGCTCGGGGGCCCCGCTTCATCGCCTTCCCTCTGCAGGGGAGGCTGAGGCTGAGGCCCGGCGGTGCCCAGGTAGCCAGTGGGAAGGCGTGACTGGGCCCAGGCCTCTTGGTGGCCGAGGCCGAGGGCCAGCTCGCCCCTCCTCGGGCGGTGGCCGCCTGGCTCTGAGGCTGTGCTGTCTCTGTCTCCCCCGCCCCCCGCCCCGGGCTCAGGCCTCATGGAGGTCCTCCCCGGTCGCTGCTCGCTCCTCCTCGGGGCGGTGGCCGCCTGGCTCTGAGGCTGTGCTCCGTCTCTGTCTCCCCCGCCCCCCGCGGGCTCAGGCCTCATGGAGGTCCTCCCCGGTCGCTGCTCGCCCCTCCTCGGGGCGGTGGCCGCCTGGCTCTGAGGCTGTGCTCCGTCTCTGTCTCCCCCGCGGGCTCAGGCCTCATGGAGGTCCTCCCCGGTCGCTGCGTGCAGATTGCCAAGCGCGAGCTGCTCTTCCTGGGGCCCGTGGGCCTGATCATGTACCTGGGCGGCGTTCTCTTCATCGACCGGCAGCGCTCCAGGACGGCCATGACCGTGATCTCTGATGTGGGCAAGCGCATGGTCAGGGAGAAGGTGAGCGCCTGGGGCTCGGGGCCTGCTTGGCGGCGTGAACGCTTTTGTGCTGTCGGGACAGCCCGCGAGCGTGACTCCCTTTGGCAGAAGGAAACGCGTCTGTAAACCGCATACAGAGAAGCCAGGCGCGGTGCCTCGGCCGTCGGCGGTAGCGGTGGTGTTCCCGGCTGCGCGGCGGGGCTCCTTGGGGGTGGGGGCCCCCCGGGGGCGGCCCCCTGACCCGCCTCCTGTCTCCCCAACAGCTCAAAGTATGGATCTACCCCGAGGGCACGCGGAACGACAGTGGGGATCTGCTGCCTTTCAAGAAAGGTGCCTTCCACCTGGCCATCCAGGCCCAGGTACGCCAGGGCCGCAGCCAGGGGTTGGCTTAAGGCTGAAGGTGACCTCCTGGCCAGGCGAGGCCACTGGCTCTCCTGGACCACCTCCCGCTGGGCAGGCGGCAGGGCCTCCCCCCACCCAGCACCTGTCCCTGACCGGCTAAGGAGGGCAGGGCCGCTTTACCCACTCTGAGCGTTAAGGCTGGCACCTGATCCGGCCCAGCGCCAGCTAGAATGATGCTCGTGGCCACCATCCCTGTGCCTGGAGCTCCAGCACCCCGCTTCCTAGCTGGCCAGGCGAGGGGCCTGCGGAGGGAAGCTGGGGTTGGCCTCAAAGGCGGAGGCAGGAGGCCTGCTGGCTGAGCTGTCTCCAGAAGGCTGTGCCAGGCGCAGGCCCCCAGCACCCCTAGCTGGGCGTGGGCGTGGGCAGTGGCTGGGGGGGCGGGGCCCGCGGCGTGAGGCAGGGTCGGGCCGGAGCTGGCGATGGGCCAGGATAGGTGAGCTGGGAGCCCTCCACGGGGCTTGATGCTTTTCTGGTCCTTGACTTGTAGGGACGCAGTTTGTCCTAGAGGTGTCCTGGGGTCTGGGGTGATGGCAGGAGAGGCTGGGGCACATCTGTCCTTCGGGTGGGGTCTCCTGGTAGGTGAGGGGTGCCCTGTGCTGGGGGACTTGTGTAGGGGAAGGCAGCCATCGTCTGGGGTCAGGGGAGGGGGCTTTCATCCTGCCTGATCGGAGTCAGCGGGGCAGCTGGGCAGGGGTTTGCTTTTTCTCCTGTCCTTCACCTGTGACAGGTGGCCTCTAGCACCCCCTGGTGGCCCTGAGCAAGGATGTGAGAGCCCTCCTTCCAGAAGCTGCCAGCCAGTGCCAGGCGGGTGTGGGAGCTGGAGCGTGGGGTGGAGGGGCCCCGAGCCGGCGGTGGGTGCGTGGGGATGGGGGCGTGAGCCTGGGCTCTGCCCAAGCAAGAGGAGGAGGACACCCCCGACACAGGCCTGGGACTGAGGTCACTTCCCTTCGCCGGGGTCGTGGAAGAGGAGACGGGAGATACCGAAGGAGCTTTGGGGGGCCGGGGGCAGTAAGTCTCAGCCAGGAGACCGGGCGTCGTTTGCTGTCACCCCTCTCCCCGGCCCCGGGTTGATGATTACCCCCAGGTGTCATTTCCGACATTGGCATCACCATTGGAGTCACCATTGGACTCAACGCTGGTGTCTTCCAGGAATAGCCTGCCGCCTCCCCTGGCTGGAGCTGCCCCGTCTTCCCTGGGATGGGGGAGAGGTTGGGAAGGGAGGGGTGGGCAGAAAGACCCGTTACCTCCTCTGGCTAAACCGGACAGGGCCCTGGTTAGTCTTAGGACCCCGTGAGGAATGCAGAAGTGCATTCTATGGATACGTGCCAACCCAGAAAGCCTTCCTGGAGAAGGGGATGCTTGAACGAGGGTGTACAGGATGTGCACTCTGGGCCCAGGGCGGGAAGGGCATCCGAGGCCCAGGGGTCAGTGTGTGGAAGCGCCCTGGCGCAGGATGTGGCCACAGGGACTCCTGGCACCAGCCCCAAGGTGGGGGCAGGCTGGCGGCCAGGCAGGCCTCTCCCCAGAGCTCATCCTTGGGGATCAGGCTGGGCTGGGTGAGGGCTCCGGTCCATCCTCAGGCTGCCACGTCTGCCGTCCCCAGGTGCCCATCATCCCCGTGGTTTACTCCAGCTTCTCCTCCTTCTACAACTACAAGACGAAGCTCTTCACCTCAGGTACCCCCAACCTGTGCACTCGCCGGCCCACCTGTTCTCAGTCACTGCGACACCCGTGCCCCTGAGAGAACAGTTCCCGTTTCTGGGGGGTCACTACAGACCCCTGCTACTCAGTGACCGCTTGGGGAAGGACGAAGGGAGGGAGGGGAGGGTCTAGAGTCCCAGCCTTGGGCTGTGGGGAGACTGAGGTGCCCAGAAGGTGGGCTCCGTGCCCAAGTTCACACACACAGGCCCGGGCTGTGCACACGGCCCCGGGGGCCTTGAGGTGGCCCCTTCCTGTGCCAGGGTGGGCTTCTGAGCCAGTGCATCTAGGCCTAACTCTCGGGAGCAGCAGCCTCCCGGGCACCCCCATGCCCCCCAGCCATGGAGCTTGGGACCTCCCCCCGCCCTTCCCTCCAGACCCTGCACAAGGGCACCTGGTGCCCAGGTGGGAAGTGGGGTCCAAGATAGAAGCTGCCTCTGCCCACCTCTGAGGCCCCGAGGCCGCCTGAACCGCTGTGGAGGGTGGGGGTGGGAGGGAGGGTGGGTACCTTCTGGGGGAGGAAACGTCTGGACCCTGGGTGGTCTTCACGGGGGAGCACACACTTGTCCACACCCACTGAGAACATGCTTGGGACTCGTGTGTGTGACCGTGTCGTTATTCTCCACTAAAAGCCAACCACCCGGGACCAGGGTGTCTGGGGAAGAGCCCGGCCCGGCCCCTCGGGAGGCTCTGCGGGGGAGGCTGGCGGGCAGCCGAGGAGAGGAGGGGCCCCCCCTGGAGAGCCCCTCAGGCTGCTGACGCCCCCCCACCCCACCAGGAACCATCAAGGTGGAGGTGCTGGACGCCATCCCCACCACTGGCCTCACTATCGCTGACGTCCCCGAGCTCTTGGACACCTGCCAGCAGGCCATGAGGGCCACCTTCTTCCACGTATCCCAGCTCCCCCGGGAGAACGGGGCCCCTGCAGGGCCCGACGCCCAGGCATCCCAGTAGCCGAGGCCTGGGGCGGGGCAGGACCTGGCTAGACAATGGACAGAGCGACCCCTGCCCACCAGATATCACTGTGTCCCCTCCCACGGCTCCCCCAACTTTCCTCGGGCCCTGGAAGCAAGGGACCCCTTCCTGTCACTGGCCTCAGGTCCAGGCCCCTGATGTCCCTGCAAAGGAGAGTCACCTGGAGCCCCCCAAGCTCTGAGGGCAGGGCCTCACCCACCCTTGTGCCTTCGGGGTCTGGTGTGGGAGTGGGCCTGGGCCCCGATGGGCTGATGGGGCGGGGCCGGTCTGCCCAGCCCCCACCCTCCTGCCTGGGCTTGCGGGGCACAGAGGCTGGATCTGGGGTCCCAGCCACGGCCTGCATCAGGCTCTCGGAGAGGCGGGGCTCTGGGGGGCCAGGACGCCTAGTCTTATGCCACCTGGGCCTCAGGGCGGCCAGAAAGCAGTGTCTGTGGCCCCCACCGGCCTTGGGGAGCAAGCCTGCTGAACTGGTACTGCGCTCGTCATTGTTTTTTATAAACGAACTCTTGGAAGTACCTGGTGAGTTGTGGTCACTGGGGGCGGGCAGGACTGCCCTCGCTCGTCCTCCCTGGGAGGACCTCGGTGGGGCTCCCTGCCAGGGCCTGGGCCCACGGTCATCCTGTGATATTTCTTCCACTGGGGGTGGCAGGCGTGCCCAGGGGTCAGGCAGGCACTTGGGAAGGAGGCTGCAGAGCTGCTCTTCAGCTGCTGGCTAGGGGTGGGGCCAGCTTGTGGCGGGGGCGGGGCGGGGCTGTCCCTGTGGCCAGCGTCACCTTCACGAAACCACCTGCTCCAGCTCCTTTTGAAGAGGGGGCACCACGACCCTGCCTAGGAGGGCCCAGGGGGCGCGCTGGCAGCCTCCTCCCTCCCAGCACGTGGTGGTTGGCCGGGGGAGGCCGGTCAGGTTCAGAATGTTCCTGCAATCCAGCCACGGACACAGCGGCTCAAGTCTTATTTTATTCTGACGATGATCAGGGCTGCCTGGTGAGCAGCACAGGGGCCAGGCCCTGGGCAGGAAGCCCTCGTACCTTCCTCAGCCGTGGGCCCACCAGGCCCCCAGAGCCGGCTGCGGGGGCGCAGGGGTCTGGCCGGGCTCTGCTCACAAGGCCAGAGTGCTGGCTGGGCTGGGGCTGGATTCGCACAGGAGGGCCCGCACTGCCCCCTCCCCACGCGGGGCAGGGGGGGGGGGCCTTCCTGGTGGGAGAGGTGGCAGGGCAGGGCCCAGGGCAGGGCAGGGTGGGGCCGGTGTCCTCGGACTCTTGGTGGCCAGAGCGGGGGCCTGGGTCGGACTGTCACACCTCCTTCTTGCAAGAACCTATGGGTGGAAGGGATGGGGCTGGGGTCAGCAGTGTCCGTTCCCCACCAGCCTCCGGCCCACTCGGCCTGTGGCTGCCCCTCCCTGCACCCTCTGGCCTCTCTGGGCAGGAGTGGCCCCAGCCTCGGGGGTCCTAGGCTACCAGAGGGGGACTCTGTGGGTGGGGAGGTCACAGGGACCACGGCACTCACAGGAGCCCAGCTGCTCCTCCAGGAAGGAGATCTGCTCGCTCAGAGAGTCAATGCGGTCCAGCTGCCGGAGGGAGTGGGCCAGGAGGCTGCCCGGGTCCGGGAGCCCATGCTCCAGGGCCCGCGAGGCCAGGCTGTGAAGCGGGGTCAGCACGAGCTGCAGCTTCTATGGGGCAGGCGGAGGGCCCGGTGGAGAAGGGCCTGTGTGACCCTGGGCCAGCCCCTCACCCTCCCTGTTCCACAAGGATTGAAGGACAATAGGGTGGCCAGCAAGGGCACCGCCAACCCCCAGACTCAGTTCTAGCTGCAGGGCCCTGGACGTCCACCAGAGTGAGCTTCTGCGCCAGGAGACCGGGGCAGGGGGCGGCACAGACGGATGTCACACAGGCCAGCCTGGCCAATGGTCCCTGAGGCCTGGGACCCCTGGTTGGAGGAGCTAGGAGGGGTGGGCACGGGTTGCTGAGGGGTCTCGGGCCAAGGACCCTGCGGAAAGGCCGCAGGGGCACTCTGTCCCTGCAGGGACAAAGGCGGGGGTGGGCTGGGCCGAGTCCTCGCTCTCTGTGGGGCCCCGCCCCCTCCTGTCCTGGCATCCCAGACACCGTCCGCTGCCCCTGCCCAGCATGGCGCCCAGGCCAAGGGCACCCTAGGCTGTCAGCAGCGGGGAAGCCTCCTGCCCAGGGCTCCCCCACTGAGCCCTGCCCCCATGCCGAGGCCCCCGGGTACCCCGCCCAGCCCTCACCTGCTCCAGCACGTCCACCCTTGACTGAAGCCTCTGCATTTCCTCCTTCACCTCACTGCCCACTCCTGGGGAGAGCCGGGTGCCGAGTCAGGGGGGCCGGGCTCGCATCCCGACGCGGGGCCTCCAGCCTCTGCTCCAGGTGTGGGGCGCAGCCCCGGGCACCGGGTTCCTGCCCCAGCTGTTGTGGCGAGTCCTCCCCCAACCTTGGGTCCTGGCCGTCCACCAAGGCCATCCTCCTGGTCCGGAAGGTGGCTCTGGGCAGACGCAGCCTCACCCCACCCGCCCCTCGGTGCTGGGGTCCCCGTCATGCTGAGGGGGTCCGGGCTGAGGTCCATGCCGCACTCTCGCTCTCGGCGCCGGGCTGCCAACGGCGCATTATTACTCACGGTACGAGTTTGAAGTGTCACAGCGCGTACCAAAAGTAATAATGTCCCGTCACCAGCGGAGGGAGATGCTGTGTCTCCAGGCTGCCCAGGCAGGGACACATGGGCGCCTTCTTCCACTCTGGGCTGAGTTGAGGCCCTCCCCGCGGTCCCCGTGGGAAGCCACCACCCATCCACCCTCCAGTGCGCCCGTCACCCCCACCACCTCGGGCCCTCCCTGCCCACCCCCCAGGCGCATCAGCAAGGGGGGCAAGCGGGGAGTTTACCTGTCGCGGGGTTCGGGGCCACCCTGGGGGCCCCTCTCCCGGGCAGGCAGAGTGCCCCGTCCACAGATGGGCTGTGCCCCTCTCGGCACTGACACCAGTAACTGCCCGCGGTATTGACACAGCGCTGGGGACAGCCGCCCCTTCCAGCCCTGCACTCATCCACGTCTGTGGGAAAGGGCTGTCAGGCAGGGGCGCCCACCCTGAGCCCCCTCGAGACCCACCCATCGGTGGGCTACCCAGGACACACAGGAGGTGCCCGGAGGCCCCCTCCCCTCTGGGAGGGTGGAACCAGCCTCACCTGTCTGGCAGGTGTCGCCCTGCCATCCTGCAGGGCAGTGACAGCGGCCGGGCTGGACACAGCTCCCCCCATTCTGGCATGGTGGCTGGCATATTGCTGTGGGTGGGTGGGGAGGCCTGTCACCAACTCAGGAGGGTCCCCAGGGCCCCGCAGGGGTGGCAGCCAAGGAAGGGGTGCCGTGCCGGAGATGCTCATTCAGGTTTTGAGAGACAAGCAGCTGGTGCTTGGCCCCGGGTCTGGAGAGTGGGAGGGACCGCTCCCTCGCTGGGTTCTACTTTAACTGACCCCAGGCGCCAGGGGCCCGTACCTGCTGCACAGGACCCGGGCAGCCCGCTGGTCCTCTTCCAGCCGGGGCAGCAGGCATAGCGAGGCCGGGCGGGGGCTGGCCCAGGGCTGCGGCGGTAGGCAGTCCTGTAGAGGGTCCTGCGGGATGGGTGGGGGCAGCTCAGAGGGGCCCGGCCCTCACGGGGGGGCCTCAGTGGTGCCACTGGGTCTCCTGGGCCCCGGCCGGGGCTTCCCCAGCCGCTGGCCTTCCAGGCTGGCTCCGTCCCCGTGCCCTCCAGAACCACAGGAGCCGTCTCCCCCAGCATGGACAAGGTCACCCAGGTGTGCCCCCAGAGGTCCTTTCCCCCAGGGATGGTACCTCTCACAGCACAGGCCACCTCCCCGGCCCAACCTGCTGTGCTGAGCAGGACCCCGAGGCCTGGGAGGAAGCCCGGCTGAGCCTGGCGTGGAGCAGAGGTGGCACCGCGGGGGAGAGCCTCCTGTTCTAGGGGCGGGGATCTAGGCCCTGAGGGGAGGGGCTTGCCACACCGTCTCCCATCCCCGACTAGGGAGGTCTTCAAGCACCTCAGAAAACAAAATCTTTTAAAGCCACATTCCCACAGCGGAGAACCAGAGAGGCACGCCCCTCACACTGGCACAGGCTGGGGCGTCCTAGGTGTTGGGGGCGGCAGGACCTCCATCTGTAACTGCCGGGGGCTGCCACGGGGAGAGGGTGCCCACTGGAGCCCCAAGGGCAGGGCCAGGACGAGGAAGCTTTCAGGGAGCCACGCGGGTAGGAGACTGCAGCCAGCGATGCTGGGTGGGGGTGGGAGCGCCCCCAAAGTGGAGGGGAGCAGACAGGGTGGGTGAGCCCCCTAAAATGAGGGTGGGGAGAGGATGCGCCAGATGCCCTCGTAGCAGCTGATACTTGAGGTCACAGCGGTAGCTTCCTGAGTCGGGACTGCCCAGGTTACAACAGGTGTCAGTCTCCGCCACCCACTCAGACGTGGCCTCGGCGAGTCCCTTCCCTGCTCTGGGCCTCAGTTACCCTTCTGGGGCGCACTGCCCTCCCAGCCCCAGGGCTTGTGCGTGGCAGATGGGGCCCTGCGGCGGCAGGCGGCGCTCACCGGTAGGTGCTGCAGGCTCGGTACCCATCGCAGGTGGTGAGGAAGGGCTGGTACACACGCTGCACAAAGGACTCGGACACGGGGCCCCTGGGAGCCCCGATGACACACACCCTGCGGCTATGGGGTGATGGGGGCCAGAAAGTCAGTGGGGGGGCTCCCAGGGCTGTGACCCAGCCCCAGAACCCAAGGGAGCCGGAAAGCGGGGAAGGGGTTTCCCAGTGTCACCATGGGAAAGACCGTCGGCAGGAGCCACAGGGAAGCCTCGGCTCCGCAAACACCGGGGGCTGCCCTGGGGAGGGGCCGAGGGCTCCCCGCCGCACACCCCCACCTCCCGAGCGCCCAGAGGCCGCGCCCTGGCTCACCCAGGCCGGTAGACGTGCTCGGTGCCACCTGCCGCCAGCACCAGGAACCAGAGCAGGAGCAGCTCCTGGGAGCCCCACATGGCCTGTGTTTCCGGATGGAACGGCCTTCTCCTCAGGATGGCCTGAAGCGCAAAGCACAACCCTGGAAGTCCCTCTGCAGACCCCGCCTCGAGCCCGTGCCCCTCGTGGAGACTGTCCTCTTGGCTCCGTGACACCCGCCCAGCTCACCCACTTTGTTGGGACCTCTCACCGCAGCGGCAGAGCCTCCACGGGCGGTGTCAGCTCTCCCCGCCCCCATCCCACCTGGACAGGGAGGCCGGCCCCTCACCAGCCACATACAGCCCGCCCAGGAGCCACAGAAGGGCCACGACATCTGGGGTCTGGGAACAGAAGCTGAAGCCCTCGCCTGGGGAGAGGGACACCTGGGCAGCGCTGGGCTTGGTCAAGTTCACTGGGGAAGGTGGGGGCCCAGGGCGGGCATCTGGACTACGTCTCCGTCCCCTGGCTGGGTTGGTGCCCTTCCCACAGGGCAGGGCTTGTACTCCCCGCCTCAGTCTGCAATTGGGGTGTTAGTGGCGGGGCGGAACCCCCCCCCAGCTGGCTGTGCCCTTGTGGCCTTCAGTGACCTCACGTGCCAGACGGGGAGCCAGCCGTGGTGGCTTGGGGGTCCACTGGGGTGCAGGTGCCCAGCAGGCAGGGGCCACTATGGTCCTCCTCAGGGTGGGGCCGGGGCCTGCACTTAAGAGGGGGGTCACTCCCCTGCCGGGGACTAAACCGCTAGTGCAGACAGCCTCCAGGGCTCCCAAGACAGTGGCCCTACTAGGCACCCAGACGGTGGGGGGACTGGAGCAGCCCCCCCACACGCCAGTGGAGCCGATCACCGTTCCTGCCCTGGCTGTGGATGGGAGCCGGGGAGGCCCAGAGAGGGATTCCCGGGAGCCCCCAGCCGGGAACTGCTGGTCTGTGGCAAGCCCAGGGGACGGGGGCGGGGCTGCTATCTGTGTGCACAGCCAAGGGTCTGGGGAGCTGGGAGCTCTCTGCTCCCATGCTCCGGGCGCCCCATCTGAGGTTTCCCCCAGGTGGGCTGAGCCTGGCCCTGCAGGCCCCCCCGCCGCCGCCCGCGCGAAGGAAAGGGCACAGGAAGGAGATGAACTGGTGTGTGTGGTGGGGGCGGGGAGCAGAGGCTGGGTACAGCCACCTCCCTCTCTGGGACTCTGGGACTCACTTTCCTCAAAGACACCACTAGGGTCTCGGAGGCCCCTCCTCTGGCTCCTCTGGTTTACGGTCAGTCCCTAAACCACCATGAGCATCACTGAGCCCCAGATGCCCGCCCAGGCCGACCCAGAGGGAGGCGACGCCACGCCTGGTCCACGCGCGGGTTCAGCTGGGTGTTCGGGCCATGCTCTTCCCACGGCACCACGCGGCCCTGGGCTGGGCAGGAAGGCAGCTGCACGAAGGCTTTCCTGCACCTCCTGTTCTCTGTCACGGGCCTGAGAGGGGAGGGCCGGGTGGCCGAGCAGGCAGAGGCTGCAGCGGGCAGCTGAGGTGTTGGACTTAGTTTTGGGGCGGCGGGGGGGGTGCTTCTTAGCTGTTTTTGGGCAGGGACATGTCCTGCCAGTCAGAGTTGGCTCAGAAGATGAACTCTGGGGGGAGCGCACTGTTAGACAGCGGGCCTGGTGGCGGCCCAGGCAAGAATTGAAATGGTGGGGACAGGTGGTCCTGCAGAGTGGGCCCTGGGAAGGCAGAGGTGGGCCGGGGGGCTGGCAGGGCTGGGCAGGGGCCTCCGGGTTCCGCACACCATGAGCTCTCCCACACCGGCCACCTGGAGGGCGGTGCATCTCATGCAAATGTGACTGTCCTCCACAAACACCCACCCCAAGCACCTCCCCAACCTATCGGAAGCTGGTTAGAAAGGAAATCGTGCTTTTTAAAAGAAGAGAGTTGATTTTTGAGAGTCACGCTTTTCCCCTAGGCCAGAGGAAGCCGATGGCGCTGACCAGCCTGTGCTGGGCTGGCAGAATCCCATTTCCCTTTGGTGTTACAGCCCTGCTGGGGCGGGGAGCCCGGGCAGGGCGCTCTGTGGTACCTCCAGAACGATAAGCAATAAAGTCCCATCCCCTCTGTCTGCACGAGCCCTGCCACCACCTTCCCTCCCACCTGCCCCGGGCTGCCGCCTCGCTGACCCCACCCGGGGAGACAGTCGTTAGAGGGAGGGGCCTGACTCCACCGCAGGGCGATAGCCCTGGTTCCCCCTTCCACCGTGAGGGGTGCTTTGGACGTTTGGATGGGCGGGGGTGGATGCGGAGAGGCGGAGTGAGACTACAAGACTGATTCCCTGGGGGTGCGCCCTCTCCACCGCCCACCCCACGTCTCCCCTTCCCCCTGCACGGCCGGCTCCGTGGAGAGTGGGAGCGAGGGTGGAGTGACACGTCCCCCAGCTCCGCCACCGCAGGGTACCGCTGGCCTGGGCTGCGGGGTCCGGGGCCCGCGAGGCTCTGAGTCAGGCCCTGGGGGAGCCGCAGGGCCCGGATAGGGGGATGAGGGGCTGCGGCGCCCCACCCCTCCCCCGCCCGGGCCCACCCGCGCGGCCCGGCCCGGGTCACCTGTCACCAGCAGGGGGCGCCCTTTCCCAAGGCCGCTGGGCCCATTCTCCGGACCCAGCCGCGAGATCCGGGGCCGGGCTGGGGTTCGGGTGCCCGCGCGGCAGAGCCCGGCGCTCCCGGCCCGCTCACCTTTGGGCTCCCCGCGGTCGCCCTGCGTCGCCCCCCAGCTCCGCGCGCGGCGAGGCCCCCGCCCCCAGCCCGAACGTTGAACAGACCCCCGCCCGTGGCCGTCCCCGCGTCCCCAGCCGGGCGCCCCGCTCCCTCCACACTCACCGCCCGATCCGGGGCGCGCACGCTCCGCTGTCGCCACCGCGCAGAGGGGCCCCGGCCCCGCCCGCCCGCCAACCCCGGCCCCGCCCCTCCCGGCCCGCCCCCGGCCCGCCCCCACCCTGGGTGGGCTCCGAACGCCCGCCCGGCCCCATTGCGCAGGTTGGGAAACTGAGGCCCCGCGGCGGACGGCGCCCCGGGGGCCGTGCAGTGAGTCAGCTGGAACCGGGTCTCCTGACGCACTACCCGCCTCCGAGCGCTACTGCCCCTCCCAGCCGGCTCCCGAGGACGCAGGGCTGAGCCGGCAGCCAGGTGCCCGGAGGCCGCATGGGGAGCCCGCGCTGGCCGCGGGTAGCTAGCTCTCGACTCCCCTAGGCTGAGCGCCGACTCCCGGGGATGGCCATAGCCCCCGGGTGGCCAGCTCCCTAGGCACCGGGGGCTGGCTAAAGCTGACCGCTGCCCTGCAGCCACACGTGGGGTGGACGTCAGTGATCCCCCGGCTCATAGCCGGGACTTCCAGAGATCATACAGGTGGGGGCGGGGCTCGGCAGAGCGCCGCCGGGTCCTAGGTGCAACACCGAGCCTCCCTCCCAGCCAGTGTGCCAGGTTAGGGGGTCTGCCGGGCTCCCACCTGGTGCCCCCTTTGTTCAGGACAGTTGGGACCACCCCTGAGTGCTCTTCAGGCCTCCAAGGAGTCCCTCAAGTGCATGGGCACCACTGGGGGCTCCTGGGCCAGTCACCTCTCCTCTCCTCTCCAGGCTCCCTCTCCACATTTGCAGCATGGGCTAAAGAAGCCCCATGTGGTGGAGTGGCCAGCAGTGCCCAAGAGACAGCAGCCGGCACAGCTGGAGCCAGGTGCCCCAGCCCCTCCTCCCCGGGGGAGCCCTCACGTCTGCACCAGCGTGTTACAGCCGTTAGTGCGCGTGACACCCTGGGCCCGCGCCTCTCGGCACTTTCTGCCCTGGAACTGGAGCCCAGGCCCTGTTCGCCTAAGTGCGTGTGTGTGTGTGTGTGTGTGTGTGTGCGCGCACACGTGTAAACCGTGCCCGGGCCCAGCCAGGACCCCTGCTGCTGCCCAGAGCATCACCTGTGGCACTCACCTGGAGAAGCAGTCTCCCTCATGCCCCAGACACTGGTGGCAGCGGTGGGGGCTGCCCTTTCCCCTCCTGTGCCGGGGTCTGCGGATCAGAGACACGGTGTGGGTTAGCGCACAGCCTTGGTCACCGTGACATCCAGGGGCTGGGGAGGGGGACGGGGCCGGCCTCCATGTGGCTGTGGGAGCTTGGCCTGCACTTGGCCTACAGATCCCCACCCCTCTGATGGCCAGAGAGGAACGGGCCTTTCAGGCCTGCCCACACCCTGTTGCCCGGGGGTCCTGAGTCCTGGGATGGAAAGCTCTGCAAAGCCCAGGGTGCTGGGAGGGCATCCTGCAGGTTCATGGGGAGGGGGGCCTCAGCTCGGGGGGCGTCCGGATCAGGCCTACTTTTGTGCACAGGAGGTAAAGGAAGGGAGGGGACACAGGAGGCTGGACAGGAGCCCCTTCCTGGACCAGGGGCCCCTGGAAGCCCCTGGAAGATGACCTGAGGGTGGCTGGGTGGCGGGGGCTGGGATAACTGTGAAGTGGGGGGTGGTCCCTGGCGTGGCGGTGTCTCTCCCCCCACCCCCAACCCAAGCAGGCAGCCCCAGGCAGTAGAGAGTTAAGGGCCAGGCCCAGGGGGACTGGAGGGAGAGTTGCCCTGCCCTGTTCCCTGCCCCCATCCAGTCCCTGAAGCTGGTCACTTGACCCTTTGACCTCAGGCCTGGGCAGAAAGGGGCCTGGCGAGCTGCGTGGCTGGTCCTCGCTCCGCTGCTAAGCTGGGCGGACCGTCAGCACCTGCTTTCTCATCTGGAAAGTGGGTGTTTGTCACACAGACTGCTGGGGTGGACGTGACAAGACTGTCAGAGGCCAGGAAGGGCCCTGCTGCTCGGGGACCTGGGCTGCTCTGGGTGGGGGGCTCCCCTAGGCTGCAAGGGGAGCCAAGAGAGCACCCGCACTGTGCCGCACCAAGCTGTCCCCCGCCCGCCCCCGGCCAGCGCAGCAGAAGAGGGGCTCCTCCTGGGGCTGTGCTCAGTGCCCCCCACTGGCATGGCTCCTCCTGGCTCTAGATTTGGCTTTGGGGTTCCCACCCCTCCCCGGTGCCCCTCCCCGACACCCTCGGGGTGCTCTCCCACCCTTGGGGGACGATGCCCTCGGGACACGCAGGTCACGGAGAAGAGGGGCCTTACTGCCAACCCCGGGGGCTTCCCTGGGAAATCAGAGTGGGCGCGGGAGGGCGTGCGAGGCGCAGCGAGGCCGCCGCGCTGGCTTCTCCGGCCAGGGGTCACAGCAGCTGCTGGGCTGCCCAGCGTAAGCGTCAGTGTCGGGCAGGCCAGACTGGCATCCAGACTGTGCCACCCCCAGCGGGTGCCCTTGGCCAAGGTGAGGATGGCACTGATGGGGGCATGATGCGGTGGCCCCGGCTAGCGGAGCGCAGACCCTCGGAGCTCAGCCCGCAGGTGCCCGTGGTCCACAGAGCCCGCAGAGGGGCGCTCGCCCTGCTCTCCCCCCTCCCTGCCCTCCAAGGCCGCCCCTGCCCTACCTGGTGCCGCCCCGGGGCTGGCTCGGCCATGGCCACCACTGCTGCCCCCTCAGGCCAGGGCTGGGCCCTACCCCTCGCCGGCCGCCTTGAGGCAACTCCCGAGGCCGCCTGCCTGTCCTGTCGGAGGCCTCCGTCTTGGCCATGGGGACGGTGGACTCGGGGCAGGGAGGCTCCTCCCGGAGCGAGGAAGGGCGGCTTTTTATGCTCCGTCCCCGTGTAAATCGGGGTTGGGATGGGCCCTTCCCAGCCGGACTTCCTGTGTGTGCTGTCCGCTGATAACGGGGATCTGTCAGTGAACAAACAGGAGGCCGAGGGGCGGTGGGGGGCCGCCGAGGGAGGGCCTGGGCCCAGCGGCGGGGGCAGGGGTGGGGGAGCTCTCCCCGGGGACCAGGCTCTAATCCTGAAGCAGCCAGAGACGGTGCTCGGGCCCAGCTGCAGCCTGGCTGGTGACGCTGGGGCCCAGCTGGGCCCAGTGTGTGACAGAGGACGTGGCTGGCACACAGGGCCCTCCCAGGGCCGTGGGTCCACCAAGCTGGTGGGACCACATTAGTGCGGCTCCATGGAGGGGGCCGTTCTTCCTGTGACCCCCAGGGCGTGCACCTGCACCCCCGGGTGTGTGTGCCAGGGCCCGGGGGTGGGAGCGGCCAGAAGAGAGCTGGGGATGGGGCAGGAGGCTGGGTGGGCTGAGAACAGCCCGCTCTGTGAGTCCCTGGGGCCTAGAGTGGCCATGGTGGGGGGTGACGGAGAGGGGCAGACGTCAGCTCAGAGGCTCAGGCCTTCTCTCGGAATGGGGCGGTGGGCCCCCTACTCCTGGGCGTGTGCAAGCATGGGCGAAAGCCCCCAGTCCTACTTCCAGGCCCCTCTTCAGAGGAGGGCAAAGCGCGTTCCCAGGCCCCCCTCCTCCCTTGGCTTCCAGAGGCTGAGGGGGGCCTCTAGGTGGCCAAAGGGGGTGCTCCTTCAGACCCTCCAGGTGGTCCAGCCCCCCAGCTCAGACCCGCAATTTCCTCATTTAGGCGGTGCTGGGGACCCGCAGGCTGAGCACCTGTTGCTGCGATGCTAGTTGGCTGGGTGCCCAAAGGGCAGCTACTGAGGACACACCTGGCTGAGGGCTCTGAGTGAGCAGCGTCCCCCAAACCCCATTGTCCTCGGGTCTGAGCCCTGCTCCGGGGTCAGCACTCGCCCACCCACAGGTGGGACCCTCTCCGACTCTCTGGCCTTGAGCATCTCTGCTCAGCCCTACCTCCCTCCGGCCCCACCCAAATGGATTTCCCGGCCAAGAGGGAGGCCGGAGCAGCTTGGGAAATTCCACACCCAACCCCCCACGCCCCTGAATGCCTCCGAGAGCAGGAGGGAAGTCTGCCCGCCCTTCTGGTGGGTCTCAGTGGTCAGCAGGGACTGCTCCCTTCCCCGCCCCCATAGGAGGGTCTCTTGCAGGCATGAGGCTGGGGTCAGCCAGGGCCTTCACTTCTCCGGGCCTCAGTTTCCCCATCTATCCCATGGGGCCAAGAGAGCTGCCAGCGAGTGAGGTGGCGGTGACGGCTGACAAGGCTCCGGGCTGTCAAGTGTTGCCGGATTGAGCGCAAGGAGGTCTGGGGGCGCTCATCCCCCATCTCTTCCGCTCCAACCCACGTGGCCCACTCTCGGCCCCATGGCTCTCCCACCTGAGAGTACATCTGTCCAGAAGGGTTAGGGTTCCCAAACCATACACTGAGTGTGTCCTGCTGAGTGTACTTTTGAGAGTGTAGGGGCCAGGTTAGGCTTTGCTCCCACCAAGGAGGTGACCCTCTGCCCACATCACAAAGACCCTAACCCTAACCCTAACCCTAACCCTAACCCTAACCCTAACCCTAACCCTAAACCCTAACCCTAACCCTCTAACCCTAACCCTAACCCTAACCCTAACCCTAACCCCTAACCCTAACCCTAACCCTAACCCCTAACCCCTAACCCCTAACCCTAACCCTAACCCTAACCCTATCCCTAACCCTAACCCCTAACCCTAACCCTAACCCCTAACCCCTAACCCTAACCCTAACCCTAACCCTAACCCCTAACCCTAACCCTAACCCTAACCCCTAACCCTAACCCTAACCCCTAACCCTAACCCCTAACCCTACCCCTAACCCTAACCCTACCCCTACCCCTAACCCTATCCCTAACCCTAACCCTAACCCTAACCCTAACCCTAACCCTAACCCCAGGCCCAGGGATCTGCTCTGTGCCCCTGGGTGGAAGACACAGCAGACATCAGGGTTGGCTGGGCCCCGCCCCTTCTGTGTATGGATGTGGAGACTGAGGCCCAGGGAGGAAAGGGACTCACCTCAGGTGAGCAGGGACGGATCAGGACAGAAGCTGGCCCCTTTCTCTCTTTTCTCAGTGAGCCCCCAGTTCCTCCTGTGCCCCCACTCCAGGGGCAGACCTATCCCTGCCAGGGGACGGGCTGAGGTTGGGAGTAGCTAATTAGCCAACTTTGTGTAACGGTTAATGGGCCACCCCTCCCTCTAAAGCATGAGCCTGTTAGGGAACTTTCTGGAAGGATGCCCAGAGCACAGAGACAGAATGGTGGGTTGAATGGTGGAATTACAGGTATGGGGAAGGCAGATCCCGGGTCCTCCACATCCCAGCCTTCCCTGCCCTGGCTCCGCCGCTGCTGCCCACTGGTTCTGGGACCCCCACTGCTCTGTGACCCCCTCCCGACAAGCTCTGCCCTCCCACAGCCCCTCCTGGGCCGAGACCAGAACCAGGGCAAGGAAAGGAGGCTTTGCCTCCACACGCCAGCCTGGCCCGGCCTGTCGCCTAAAACCCCACTGTGCCCTCCGCTCTCAGGTCCCGGAGCCTCAGAGCCCGACGCGGGAGACGCGCTAGGGTCCTGCTCTAACCCACCGCAGGTCCGGGGCCGGGAGGGTCTGCACAGGAGGGTGGGCTGGTGCTGGCTGGCACCCCCTCAGACTCCAGGAGGGTCTTGGGGGCCGGCAGAGGGGTCACGGGTGCTTCCTGCCCCATGGGCCCCCTTCCCAGGTGCTGGGGTGGGTGGAGCTCACTCTGTGGTCCAGGCTGGAGGGGGAGTCTACCTGGGGTGGGCCAGGACTACCCCCATCCTCAAGGAGGCCCCCCTGCCGCCCCCAGCCCGCCCGACCCTGGCATCTGTTCGAGATCGTCCAGCACGCCACCACAGCAGGAGTCAGTTTGGGAAGGAGTTGGCGCCTCCCCTGAGGGCAGGGCAGACCCCCCTCTGGCCGGCTACCCCTACCCCACAGGCCCAGCGTGGAGGCGGCCACCTGGTGGGATTGGTCAGCGACCTCCAGGCCGTCCACACCTGGGTGGCTCAGAGACCCGAACCCGGAGCCTTGCTGGCCTTGGGTGTGGCGTCCAAAGCAGGGCCCCAGTGGGGTCGGGAGCTGGTGTTCTGGTCCCAGCTTTGGCTCGCACGGCTGGAGCCTCTGGCCACAGCGGGCCTCAGTTTCCCCATCTGCCCCACCGTCAGTAGGTGAGATGGCGCTGCCTCCCAGCCTGCCTGCAGGCGTGCTGCGGTTGACTGAAGGTGAGTCGTGCTGCCTTACCTTCCCAGAGTGTGCTGGTCAGGCGGGGGGCATGGTGGGGGCGGCCAGGGTCTCCTGGTCCTCCTGGGACCTTCCTGGGAGCCCTCACCGCCAGGCTTTTGGCCTCCACAGGCCCAGGAGTGGATGGACCAAGCCCCCAGCAGAGGCCAGCGTGGGCATCTGAGGCGGCCTGAGGGGTGCCGGGCGCGGCGTGTGAGCCGGGCTGCAGGAGGGAAGGCGCAGCGGACAGAGCAGGGGAGAGATGGGGCTTCCTGTTTATCCCCCGGAGTGGCCCGCTGGCCTCGGGGACAGGATGGCTCTGTCAGCCAGATTCACGCCAGATGCGGCTGACCCTTCATCAAGGGACGCGTGTGCTCGGTCCAGTGACCCATCCCCAGTGGGGCTGGAAGGCAGCTCGCCTTCCCCTGGGGCCAGTGAGCTGTCTCCAGTGCTGGGCCAGGTCCCAAAGGGAGCCAGAGGTCCCACAGGGAGAATGGGGTCTGTCCAGCAGCTGGGGGTCTTCATCTCCCCCCCAACCCCCCTGACTCCTGCCTTGCACATCTGTTAGAAGTGCCCATGGCCGTGCGGTGTGTGGCGTACGCACGTCTTACCCTTGAGCTGATGCAGCTGAGGCTCACGAGGGAAGATGGTCATCTAAGGTCGGCTGGCGGGAAATGGAAGCTCTGGTCGTGGAGCCCAGGGGTGCCTGGGCAGCAGGAGGCCCTCAGGGGACCCTTGGCCTCTTCTCCTTGCTGTTCCCCATCCTCCCTCCCTGGGGACCACCCATGCAGCCGTCACAACCTTTCTGCTGCTCAGGCGGAGGCCCAGAACACGTCCTTCACCGCCCCCCGGCCTCGGTTCCCCGAGGGTCTCCATGGGCTCTGCCACTGACCCATCCTGGTCACCACACTTCCTGGGAGAGTCATGAAACCAACCACTGCCCAACATTTCTCCGGGTCTCCCCCACCCACAGTGCGGGAGTGCACTGGACGCCCGGCAGCCTCGTCAGCACTTACTGCTCTCCGCTCTTTCATTTTAGCCACCCTGATGAGTTTTGTGTGTGTGTGTGTGTGTGTGTGTGGTACGCGGGCCTCTCACTGTTGTGGCCTCTCCCGTTGCGGAGCACAGGCTCCGGATGTGCAGGCCCAGTGGCCATGGCTCACGGGCCCAGCCGCTCCGCGGCACGTGGGATCCTCCCGGACCAGGGCACGAACCCGTGTCCCCTGCATCGGCAGGCGGACTCTCAGCCACTGCGCCACCAGGGAAGCACCCCCTCTGATGACTTTGCAGGGGTACTGCTGTGTTGCTCAGGGAAGCCCGCACTCTGATGACTTTGCAGGGGTACTGCTGTGTTGCTCAGGGAAGCCCCCCCTCTGATGACTTTGCAGGGGTACTGCTGTGTTGCTCAGGGAAGCCCCCCCTCTGATGACTGTGCAGGGCGCTGCTGTGTTGCTCAGGGAAGCCCCCCCTCTGATGACTTTGCAGGGCACTGCTGTGTTGCTCAGGGAAGCCCCCCCTCTGATGACTGTGCAGGGTACTGCTGTGTTGCTCAGGGAAGCCCCCCCTCTGATGACTTCGCAGGGGCGCTGCTGTGTTGCTCAGGGAAGCCCCCCCTCTGATGACTTTGCAGGGCACTGCTGTGTTGCTCAGGGAAGCCCCCCCTCTGATGACTTCGCAGGGTACTGCTGTGTTGCTCAGGGAAGCCCGCACTCTGATGACTTGCAGGGTACTGCTGTGTTGCTCAGGGAAGCCCCCCTCTGATGACTGTGCAGGGTACTGCTGTGTTGCTCAGGGAAGCCCCCCTCTGATGACTGTGCAGGGCGCCGCTGTGTTGCTCAGGGAAGCCCCCCTCTGATGACTGTGCAGGGCGCCGCTGTGCTGTTATTTCTCTAATACAGGCAGATGGAGAAAATCTTATTTTTTGAACCACAGATTTCCTCCCTGGGGAAAGATTCATTTTATGGGGGAGATACCGGGGTGGGGGTGAGAGCTGGGCAGGGGGCACTTGGGGAGCAGGGCAGCTCTGAGGGGGCCGAGCTCCGAGCCTCTGCTTCGCTGAGCGGTCTGTAAAATGCAGGCACAGTGAACGTCCCAGGGCACCAGTGGTCTGGGCAGTGGAGAGAGGAGAGACCACCCCTGGGGAGTAAGCTTGGGGGGTCCCCTGGCGTAATTTCTACTGTGGGTGTGCAGTGCATCCCCGGCTCCCAGGAGCCTCCGTGAAATGTTTGTCTCTAGAGCTGTTGGCCAGGTCGGGGTCAAGGTCAAGGTCAAGGTGCTGACTATGGCCAGGAGCTGGGCACCGGGTCCCGCCTGGAAGCTGGCAGGTGGGCAGTGGTGGTCCGGGCTGACCCCTGCAGGAACCTCGCTGAGCAGGGAGAGCCCACGACAGAGCCTGACACCCTCCCTCCCGGGGCTGTGGCCGGGCCCTAATCCT
Source organism: Grampus griseus (assembly GCF_964374135.1). Lineage (NCBI taxonomy): Eukaryota > Metazoa > Chordata > Mammalia > Artiodactyla > Delphinidae > Grampus > Grampus griseus. Next base: position 1,043,641 of record NC_139000.1, read on the forward strand.
CGGGTCCTCAGCCCCATGGCCCAGGCTTGTCCCAGTGCCCGGCTTTGCCTGGAGCCCACGCTGCCCCCAGCCCCTCAGAGCTCCCCCTGTCGTGGGGGGTGAGGGAGGGAGGCTTGCGCTCCCTGCCTGGCTCCCTGGACGGAAGCCCCACTCACGGTCAGGCTGCAATTTGCCAAGCCCGACGGATGGGGCGGCCATTAACGTGGAGGGGAAAAAACACTTTATCTCCCAGGAGGGAAAGGGAAGTTCCAGAGAACCGACGTGTGTGTGTGGAGGGGGGAGCAGGCTACTGGAGGTGGGCCACGGTTCAGCGCCCCCATCTTGGGCCATCCTGTCCCCTCCCCGCCCTGCCCACTCAGGGAGAGCCGGGAGCCAGGCCCTCCGAGGCCTTCGGGGAAGAAAAGAGCAAGCGGGGCGGCTGAAGCTCCGCTGCTGCTGAGCTGCGTGTGTGTGGCTCCCGCAGGCTCTCAGGCCCACCCTGAGGGGCTCACTCTGCCATCTGACCCTGTCTGTGGAGGACGGCTGACCTCTCAGGGTCACGAAGACCGTCACGGGCAGTCTGACCTCCAACCTCCAGCAGTCTGCAGGGCGGTGGGCACGGCGGCCCCCACCCCCAGGCAGGTCTCGGGCACAGCGTCCGGACCGCCCATCATCCCAGCCGTCTGGGGGGCCAGGGGGGCTGCTGGGAGCAGCGGGGGGTCCCCTCCGCAGGGAGACCGTGTGGCCAGGAGAGTCTGCTTCTCCGTGGGGCAGCCGTGGCCTCTGGACAGGTCAGGGAGGTTAGAGGCTGGAAGCTGCCCTGCCTCAGTTTCCCCACTTGTCAGATCAGACGGGGAGCCCTGTGGGGGATCTGGGGGTCTCTAAACACTGTCACAGTGGACAGCTTGTGCCCAAGCCCTTTTTGGGGGAGGGGGCGGAGGGGCTCACAGCTTCCACCAGGTTCTCAAAGGGGCCCATGCCCCCCGCTGCAGAGCACCCCATGGGTGGCCCTGAGGTCCCCCTGGCCTCACAGTCCGTGCTGCTGAGCTCCCAAGCCGCCTGTGGTCATTACAGTTTAATATCTTTAAAAATGTAAAGAGACAGGCGGCGGGGGTGGTGGTGGGGTGGCTACCCGGCCAGAAATCTCTGTTTCCTCTCAGCCAGGAAACAGGAAGTGAGTGTGCGGGAGATTGGGAGCCAGGCTTCGAGAACAATAGAAAACCCCCTCCAGAGGGGAAAGGGAACTGCGTCAAGGGGCCGGGGTGGGGGCCTCCTGACCTCTCCCCGCTGTGCACGGGCCTGGGCGTAAATTTAGTCTGGGTTCTTTTCCCGGTGAAAAGCTCCAGTGCCCCGTGGCTGGGCGAGGGGGTGCAAGGCCCTCCTCCGTCCCTGGGTGCAGGGCTCCTGGGGTCTTAGGGACGACCTGGGTAAACTGAGGCCCAGAGAAGAGCAGAGCCTGGCCCAGGGGCTGCGGGGTGTGGGGCTGGAGCGCCGTGGCCATCCCGTTGGGGCTACGGGTCTCCAGAGAGGCCCACGTGTGCAGGGACAGAGACCCCCCACCAGGCCCAGGAGAGGAGGAGAAAGGCTCCCCCGCCCCCACCTGCTCAGCCCCCTGCCCACGGCAGGCGACTCTGCTCCAAACAAGCAGGCTTGGCCCCGAGAGCTGTGTGACCTTAGCCGGAGCTCCGGGACGGCCGGCGCTCGGTGGGAGCCCAGGGCCAGCCAGTGGTTTCTTTTTTTAATATAACAGCTCTGTTGAGATGTAATTGACATACCCCACAAGCCACCAGCTCAAAGTGTACAATTCGACGGCTTTTAGTGCGGTCACTTGAGTAGCCATCATCATGGTCAATTTTAGAACATTTTCGTCACCTGAAAGAAACCTGCGTCCTTATGCTGCCTCTTCCCCATAGCCCTCGGGGCCCGCACCTCCCAGCCCTAGGCAACCACCCATCTACTTTCTGCCTCTGTGGACTTGCCTGTTCTGGACGTTTCCTACAGCAGGAATCCTACGATGTGGGGGCCTGTGTGTGTGACTTCTTTCACTCAGCATCATGTTTTTTTTTAACATTTTATTTATTTATTTTTATACAGCAGGTTCTTATTAATTATCTGTTTATACGTATTAGTGTGTACATGTCAATCCCATCTCCCAGTTCATCCCCCGCCCCCGCCCAGCATCATGTTTTTGAGATTCACGCATATTGTAACGTGAGTCAGTGCTTCGTCCCTCTTTACGGCCGAATAACGTTCCACTGTGCGGATGGACGTGTGTCGTCCATTCCTCAGCTGATGTGCATCCAGGCTGCTCTGAACACACATGTGCAAGTTCTTGTGTGGACGCCTGTATTCCCTTTTCTTGGGAACGTATCTGGAAGTGGGATTTCTGGGCCGAGAGGTCACTCCATGCTTTATCATCTGAGGAGCTGCCCAAGCTGGTGGTGTCTGGCCACACTCTCCCTGCTCACCCCAGGAGAGCTGGAGGGGCTGCTCTCTGATCCTGCCAGGACCCCCGGATGGAATAGGAAATGCACACGTGGGACCCAGAGTTTGTGGCCTTTTCTGGGCCGGGCTCAGAGCTGAACCAAGGCCCCTCGAGGCTCACGGGACGTCACGTGGCCCGTGAACCATCCCCTCCTTGCAGACTGTGAGCCAGGGGTCACATTGGACCCCTCAGGAGCCTGTCCCTCCCCTGGATGTGCTGGACTCAGCCACTGGAGCCCCTGGGAGTTGCAGGGGGTCCCCGGCACTCACCCTGATACCTGGGAAGCACCTACAGGCCCAGCCCGACCCCGTCCTCGCCTCCCTGGCCCCCAATCTAGGGATGTGGGACCAGGATAAGGAAGGCTGGGCCCCTAGCAGCTTGCGGAGAGCAGCAGTCTGGGGTCTGATCTGGGCTGTGTGTTCAGGACCCCTGGGGTCCAGGGCGATCCTGGGCAGGCCCCATCTTCTCTGGGCCCCAGTGTCCTCTGTGGCAATGATTACTCAGGACCCCTTGGCTAAATCCTGGGTTTTCTCCTCGGCCGCCACTGCGCCAGGAGGGAACTGAGGCTCAGAGAGGCCGACTGCCCCTCCAGGCCACATGGCATGTGGCAGAGTCAGGATTAGAATCCAGGCCACCCAGCGCTTTCTCGAAGCCCCTTCCTGCCCCGCCCTCCCCGCCCTCCCCGCCCTGTGTCTAGGATTCCAGACGTCCCAGGTGAGCGGGGCTTGGAGTCTCCTGACTCCCTGTGAGCTCTCCACCAACCCCCTGCTCTGGGGAATGGCTCTGCATTCCCCACTTGCGCCAGAGTGTGACCTGTGAAGGGGGCCCTGCATCCTTTCCTGGGGAGGGAGGGGATGCGGGTCAGGCCCCTCCCCAGGCCCGGCAGGCACCCAGGTGTGGGAATCACCCCCACATCTAGGGTATTGGTGCTGCGGCCACGGGCTGCCATCCTGGCCCAGAGGACGCCAGCCGGACTCTCAGCCAGGATGTCCCCTCCCCCTCCCGCCTGGGGATCGCAGCTTCCTGAGCCAGCCCCCCCTCCACCCATCCCCACAATGGCCGGAAACCCCAGGCTCAGGCTGCGGGCCAGGCAGGCCAGCAGCGGCCCTGGGACAGGCGGGAAGGCTGCTCTGCCCGAGCACCCCTGGGTGGAACTGGGAGCCCCGAGGGCCCGTCGTCTCGGGGCTGACCATGGACAGCTGCCCACGGAGCCCCGGCTGGTGGAGGGCTCAGGAGGCGGGTACAGGTGGCTGTCATACCCGGGCCCCCCCGGCCGCCCCAGGCTTCCGAGACTGACGACCACCTACACCGCCACCGAGTCCCAGCTCTGGCTACGCTGCGTTAATGGGGCTCAGGAATGCGACCCTGGACAAGCACGACTGTTTCACTGGGTCTGACTCGAGAGGCTCCCCGTTCGGCCCCCCCACCATTTGAAGGGACAGCGTTAAGAAGGGAAAGAGCCGCCTCCCCTCGCTGGGCTGGCTCCCTGGAGCTCGTGGGCTGTGCTTTGGAGGGACAGAGGGACACGGGCGAGGGGAGGAGTGCCCCCGCTCGCCCCACCAACCCCGGAGCCAGATAGGACGTGAGTCCTCCAGGGGCAAGAACACCAGGGGCCTGTGTCTGGGGCAGGACAGGAAGGGCCCTCTGGGCCCAAGGTTGCTTATTTATATTGTATTTTGCGATTCCAAAATGAAAATCAATTTCTTTGTGTGTGCTGTTCAGCCCATGAAGTAACGAGTGCTCGTTTTGAAAGAGCCAGTTGGATTTGATGCCCAAAAGCATAAAAGAGAAACCACCATGCCTCCGTCACGTCGCCTGGGGTCCTGGGGGCCCCTGTGTTCCTGCAACACCCCACCCGCCACTTACAGGCCGAGGGCGCCAGGATAAAAGCTACACTATTTTTAGCACAGCTTTGGGTTCATGGCAATATTGAGAGGAAGGTAGGGAGAGTTCTCGCAGACCCCCGCCCCAACGTGCAGCCGCCCCTGCCGTCCACGTGCGTCCCAGCCGTGCGCTTGTTACAGGGGCGAAGCCACACAGACCACGCAGAGTCCACCGTGCAGCCTGGTGTCACTCTTGGTGTGGTGCGTTCCCGGGGTTTGGACAGGGCTGTGAAGATGCGTGTCCACCATGTGGGCTCGTGGGCAGCCTCACTGCCCTAAACACCCTCTGAGATGCACGCATTCTACGGGATGGTTTCACGATTTTGGTAGAGGTAATCTCCCTGTAATCCCCACCACAACCGACCGAGGGGCCACCCATCCCCCGACGCACCCACACCCCCTGTGGTGACGATGCCCTCGGCTGGCCCCTGCCATCCTGGAACCACACAGCAGTGCCCTGCGCTCAGCTCCGGGCCCCAGAGGCGGTCTTGGCTGTGAGTGGGTCTGTGATGTTCCTGCCCGTGGCTGAGCGGGACCCCTCGGTGTGGGTGGACCACAGTTCATAGCAAATAAATTTTATTTTATTTATTTACTTTTTAAAATCTATTTTATTTTTATTTATTTTTGGCGGCATTGGGTCTTCGTTGCTGCACGTGGGCTTTCTCTAATTGTGAGTGGGGGCTACTCTTCGTCACGGTGCGCGGGCTTCTCATTGCGGTGGCTTCCCTTGTTGTGGAGCACAGGCTCTAGGCGCACGGGCTTCAGTAGTTGTGGCTCGCGGGCTCAGTAGTTGTGGCGCACAGGCTTAGTTGCTCCGCGGCATGTGGGATCTTCCCGGACCAGGGCTCGAACCTGTGTCCCCTGCATCGGCAGGCGGATTCTTAACCACTGCGCCACCAAGGAAGCCCCGCAAATACATTTTAAATGAAGGGGCCCGTCGTTTCTCAACAAGTAAACATAGAACTACCTCCAGCCATTCCGCTCCTAGGTGTGGACACAAAGGACCTGAAAGCAGGGACAGCACAGCCCGTGACTATTATTACTCACAATAACCAAAAGAGGGGAACAGCCCGGATGTCCATCCACCGACGAATGGTGGATGAAGGACACACGTGGTCCAGCCAGGCGGCGGAATGAAGCTTATTATCCAGCCATAAGAAGGAATGAAGCAGTGACACATGCTACAACGTGGATGAGCCTTGGGAACGTGACGCTGAGTGAAGGAGGCCAGGCTCAAAAAGGCGAATGTCGTATGATTTCATGTGTATGAAATGTCCCGCGTGGACAAATCCAGACAGACAGAAACCAGACCGATGGGGGCAGGGAATGGGGAGTTACTGTTTAACGGATGTAGAATTTCAGTTTGGGAAAATGAAAAAGTTCTGGGAAGAGATAGCAGTGGTGGTTGTACAAATGTGGATGTGATTAATTCTACTGAATGGTACACTTGAAAACGGTCACAATGGCAAATTTTATGTCATATATTGACATATGTTACCACAACGTAAAATAATTAATAATGCAATATATCCAAACTCACTGAATTGTGCACTTTGAATGGGTGAATTGCATGGTATGTGAACTACACCTTAAGAGCTGTTGTAAAAGAAAAAGAAATGCCCCAGAGGGCTTCCCGAGCAGGTAGCCCGAGTGTCTGCCCTGCTACCAACCCCACAAGGTATGGGGACATGTTTTGGGGGGACCAGGGAGCCAGTGGGGAGGCAGCACCCCAGGGGTCCCAGGCCCTCTCTCCCACTCTCTTGGGAGTTCCAGAAACAGACACCCAGCCCAGCCTTCCTGGGCTCTGCCTACAGCCCACCGCCCACCCTCAGACCTGGGCACGCTTTCCTCGGCCAAGCGCAGCTCCTGGAGTTCACTGGGTGGGAGCGATCCCTTTGGGGGCCAGTGGAGCCCACCTCAGCCCAGCCCACCAGAGCTGAGTCCTGTGGGCACGTGGGCAGTGGGGGTGGGGGGACAGCCCTCTCTCTGCTTGATGTCGGGCTCACGCGGACTGGGTCATTTTAGGACAGATGAGCAGCCTAGGAGGTGGGTTCTGAGCCCGGCTGAGCTAGGTCCATGCTTCCCTGGGACCTCAGGCAGGGAAGGGGGCAGTGTCTGCTCCCGAGGGAGCCTGAGCCGGGCCTGAGCCCCTGGAGCCTCCCTGACCAAACGCTCCCCTCTTCCCCACTGCCCCGAACTGAGCCAGCAGACTGCTGGCCCTGGAGAGGACCCAGCAGGAAGGAAGCCTGGTCAGCTCGGTCCAGATTCCTGCCTGGTCCTGGGGCCCCTGCCACCTGGGGCCTCAGACTCCCCCAGACCCTGGACCTCAGAGCCCAGGGCAGAGAGGAGGCGGACGGGAGGAAGGCCACCGCCAGGAGCTCAGTCCTTCTGTCCTGGCAGGAAAGAATGACCGGAGCTGGGGACAAAAGGCGGACGTGCGGCTGGCCATGTGCGCCCTTATCAGGGTCTGCACTCGCTGGGCCCGGGGCCTCGGCGGAAACACTCCTCTCCGCCTGCCTTCCTGCCCATTGCTGGGCCACACCGCAGGCCAGGCACTGTGCAGGGCAGGGGAGCCGGGGGGAGGGGCAGCGGTGGGGGGGGCACCTGGCCTGGGTTTGGGGCTGTAATTTGAGTAAGGCATTAGCATTATTCACTCTGCTGCTGGAAAGTGGAAGCTAAAATTCTCCCCATCTGTCAGATGAGGAAACCGAGGCCCAGAGCAGCAGCGACCAGGGAAGGGGGGGGCAGGCGCCCCGGAGCTCTGCAGGGCCCGCTGGGAGTACCCTGGAAGGGGTGGGGACGACCGGGGGAGCACACGTGTCACAACCACACTGTACACTTAGGAGCCACTCGTGTTATTCCGTGTACAGAAAGTGCGGCTCGATGGACGGACACGAGGAGGTGGCCGCAGGCAGTGGGTGCGGGGGGCTCCGTGGGTTTCCTACAAGGGAACGGTCGGTCGTGGCCGTGGGGGTCCTGTCCCTTCCCACCACCCGGCCCCTGCCGTCCCGCCCCAGGCCCCGCCCTCTGGTGGGCGGGGCGGGGCTGCAGGCGGGGGGAGTCGCAGGACTGGGCTGGTGGGAGTGGCGGACCCAGACCAGCCAGGTCAGCGGCCCTTCGTGCTCACCTTCTGCCCATCGGTTGTGGCATGAGGTCCGCCTGAGGGCTGCCCCGCTGTGAGGAGGGGCGGCCAGGGGACCTCCAGCCCCTGGCCACACGAGCGGATTGGCCTCAGGGTGGGCCCCGTGCGGGGCGACCTGGCCGGGCAGCTTGCCCAGCAGGGCTCCAACATTTGTTCTCTCCCAGCCCTGGGAGGACACAGGAGCAGGTGGGGACACTGGGGAACACAGCCAGCCCTCTGGGGGTTGTCAGTACTGTCCCCCCAGCATATTAAACCCAACGTTGGGGTGACTACCCCAGCACTAAGCCCAGGGTTGGGGGTGATGACGGCTCTGCCCCTCCCCCTGGCACACCAGCCTGGGCCACAGTGGCCCCAGGTCCCCGGCTCTGCCCTACAGACTTGGGACAGGTCTCTCTTGCCTCAGCCTTCCCCTCTGTAAAATGGGCAGAGGGGTCTCTCCTGGATGCCCCCGGCTGCCCGGGCTGAGGCCTGATCTGAAAGGGCCCTTAGGTGCTTATGGCCTCCACATCCACTGCCATTGCTTGATTATTCCCATTTCCCAAATGAACAGAACGAGGTACAGGGAAGGGAATGGTTCTCAGTCCTGGTACCTGGGGAACCCTTACAAGTCCACTGTGTGGGCCGGTCCCGACCCTGGGGTCAGGGCCCGGGCAGCGGAGACTTTGAGAGCGTCCCCGGGGATGCTGGTGTGAGGTCAGTGTTCCACCGTTTCTTGGGTGGAACAGGGCACTGGGGCTGGGGGAGACCCTGACAAATTGCAGGACACAGAGGGGGGCAACGGTGTCCTGGTGCTCACCGCCCCCCCCGGGGCATCTGTGGTCACACAGTCTACCTTGATGACACCGGGTGCAGGAAGGCACCCAGGGTCCTCCGCAGGGCCCCCCTTTCTGCAGAGAGCAGGAAAGGCCATGGAAGAGGCCCCCAGATGCTTCGGCCCTGTAACCCAAGGGCTCTCCTCTTGTGGTTGGGTAGGCGAGTGGGGAGGGGCTGGTCAAATGTTCCTGTCTGCATCTCGGGGAAACATGGGGAGCCCAGTCTCCCAGCCCAGGGTTCAGGTCCTGAGTCCGCTGTGGGATGTGGCCTCCGCGTCCTTGCCTGAGAGCGGGTGACGGCCGTGCCCCGTGGGCAGTGTTGGTACAGCATCTGGCTGTGACAGTCCTTCCCGTGGGTCCTGGCTGGGGCCTGTGGCTCACAGGACGAGAGGGCGAGGCCCCAGCCGGGATCCTGCTGCCGGCTCCATCGTCACGCTGGGCTTGGCCGTGCCTCGGTTGTCCCCATCACAGGGGGCCAGGCTGGGAGCGTGAACAGTGCCTGACCCAGCCCTGGAGGCAGCCCTGCTGAGCTGTAGGACGGGACGTGCTCGGGGCCACACGAGGGCCAGCAGTCGTGTCCAGAGCACGTCCACACTCGGCCCTGGCCCAGCCTGGCCGGAGGCCCTGCCTCTGCTGACCAGAGAGGACGGAGGAAATCCCTGCTGGCCTCTTTCCTCACTGACCCGCCCACCTGGGCTGCTTCAGGAGCAGCCGGGTGCACTGGGGCCCTGCAGCCAGCCCCCTGCTGCCTGTCACCTCTGAGGCCTGGTCCCCGATGCCTTGCTCTCCGTGACACCTGGCTCCCACCTCCAGGTTGGGGGGCTCCCTGGGGGCAGGGGTCATCTCTGTGTCCCATACCCCAGACACAGGGCCTAGCACTGGGGGGGGAACCAAGGCCTACTTGGCGAGAGGTCAGCGGCACATCTGTCGCCCATCCCTGTCCCCTCCAGGCCTGGAGGAAGAGGTGGGGCAGGGAGGCCTGGGGAAGCCTCTCAGGACGGAGGAGCCCCGAGGCCGGCCGAGGGTCCTCAGCCCCACCAGTTCCACCGCCCCTCCCTCCGGGCAGCAGTCTGGCTTGGAGTCGAGCAGGGCACCAGCCCCGTTCAGTTCACCCACTGGCCACCGGGCGGCAGTGTTCACCGCGTGGCCCGGCCCCAGTCGCCGGGGAAACCCTGGGCGGGGCTTTGGGCGGCGGGGCCCTGAGTGGACCGTTTGGGCGGGCACACTCCCCTGACCACGTGGGTAGATGTCCAGGGCGGCCCGCGTATAGTTTCCTCCCGAAGGGGCTTCAGGTGCACAGGGGTCAGTAGACCAAGCTGTGATGAAGCCGTTACTTCCGTGTGTGAGAACTTTCCGGCCCCCAGGCTTCGACCCAGAGGCTTCACCCCCGAGCCGGTGCCAGACCCCGACCCTCTCTAGGTGTCTCTGACCCTCTAGGGTTCCACCGCCTGCAAGGGGCCAGCGGGGCCGGAGCGCAGCGTGGGCGGTGGGGGGCGGGGCCGGTCCCAGGGCCGCCGGCTCGCGCCCCGGGCCCCTCGGCGCTGGCCCCTCAGAGCTCCTCGCATCCTTCAGTCCGCTCGCTCTGTGGCGGCGCTCAGGGCGGTGAACCCCGCTGGCTCTGTGCCTGGCCTGGCCTCGGGGCACAGGTGGACCAGGAGGGGCAGGAAGCTGGACGGGCACCTGCATGCTTGTGTTCTTCTGGGCTCCCCCGAGGTGCCCGGTGCCCTGCGGGCTGAACGCTTGGTGAGGGAGCTGGTCTCCTGGCCTCCTGGCTCTGCCGCTGGAGAGGAGATGCGCACACCGTTGTAGGGGCAGACTGGCTCTGGAATCTCTGGGACCCACAGGGGCGTTCCTGTGATGATGAGGTACCAGGATCACAGCTGAGCCACAGGCTTAAGGAGTGGCCGGTGGAGAGCGGACGGGGCACAGAGGGCTCCAGGGCACAGAGGGCTCCAGGAGGCAGGCATCTGAGAAAAAGGTGGACTCGAGCAAACCCCATGTTTTTTTTGTTTTTTAAAATTTATTTATTTATTTATATATTTTTTGTTGCATTGGGTCTTTGTTGCTGCACGCGGGCCTTTCTCTAGTTGCAGCGAGCGGGGGCCACCCTTCGTTGCAGTGCGTGGGCTTCTCATCGCAGTGGTTTCTCTTGTTGCAGAGCACGGGCTCTAGAGCGCAGGCTCAGTAGCTCTGGCGCGTGGGCTTATTTGCTCTGTGGCACGTGGGATCTTCCCAGACCGGGGCTCGAACCCGTGTCCCCTGTGTTGGCAGGTGGATTCTTAACCACTGCGTCACCAGGGAAACCCAAACCCCATGTTTATAACCGCACTGAAAGACTGTTGCGGGACAGCTCGCAGATCTTGTTCAAGCTTCAGGAGGCCAGGCCATATCACGGCTACTGCTGGCGGGGAAGGCCACGGAGGCTCTCTTATCTCGGCCGCCGGCTTCAGTCGGGTCAACCGGCGCTGTGGCTGCGGTGGCAGTGACTTCCGGGTCCCCGGTGTGTGGCTGTGGCTCTGGGTGACACCCCTCCCTGCACAGAGCTGAGGCGTTCAGTTCAATGTTTGTCGTAAAATACACATGACAGAAAATTTGCCATCCTAACCTCACGTTTAAGTGCACAGCTCAGTGGCGTAAAGCATATTCCATTGTCGTGCCACGATCACCAACGACACCCACAGAGCTCCCGCCTTGTCCCAAACTGAACGGCTGTTCCCACTAGACATGCACTCCTTCTCCCCTCCCCCAGCCCCAGGCCCCCGCCAGCTCCTTTCTGTCTCTACGGTTGACTCCTCTAGGGCCCTCACTGTATTAGTCAGGGTTCTCCAGACAAACAGAACCAGTAGGGTGTGTGTGTGTGTGTTAGAGAGATTTATTACAAGGAATTGACTCACGCGATCACGGAGGCTGACAGGTCCCAAGGTTAGCAGGAGGAGTCCACAGGCGCGGCAGGCGAGGGAACCAAGGCTTTATGTGGAGTCTGAAGGCAGAAAAAGATCAATGTCTCAGTTTGAAGGCCCTCAGGCAGGAAGAATTCTCTCTCATTGGGCGTGTGGGGGGGATCAGCCTTTTGTTCTTTTCAGGTCATCAGCTGATTGGATGAGGCCCGTCCACATTAGGGAGGGAAATATGCATTACTCGGGCTACTGATTTAAATGTTAATCTCAGAAACATGCAGAATAATGTTTGACCAAATACTGGGTACTCCTTGCCCCAGTCAAAGGCACACATAAAATTAACCATCACGCTTATATAAGTGGAATCCTACAGGATTTGTCCTTTGGTACCTGGCATATTTCACTCAGTATGTTATGTCCTCAAGATTCATCTATGTCGTAGCCTGTGTCATCACTTCCTTCCTTTTTAAGGCTGAATAATATTCTGTTGAATGGATACAGCACATCTTGTTTACCCTTCATTGGTCCGTGGACATTTGGGCTGTTTCCAACTTTGGCTACCGTGAATGACGCAGCTGTGAACACCTCTGAGCAAATCTCTGTGTTCCTACTTTCAGTTTTCCAGGGTTACGCTCAGAGGGGGACCTGCCGGATCAAGTGAGTTCAATGAGTTTTGTCCGTTGGATACACCTGTGTGGTCACCATCCAAAACCAGACTTAGGACATTTCCAGTAGGAACAACTTCCCCTTCCAGATGTGCTGGAGAATTTACCCTCCCACTAGAAACAACCAAAAAACAACACAAAACCAGACAAAATGCATGAAACAATGGCTCTGAATGCACCGGATACCAGGCAAAATGGGACAATGATCCCTGAGAGATGGGGGCAAGTGAGGCGAGCCCTAGACTTCCCCCAGCTCACTGCCTTGAGGGAGTTTCCAGGCTGTGACAGGAGAAGTGGGACGAGATGGTCCCCGTGGATGCCCTGGGTGAGAGTCTGGGGAGGTCAGGCTGCTAGCAACATGACACAGAGTGTCAGAGAAGAGGGAGCTGCCCAGAGAACCCAGGTGAGCTGAGAGGGTCCGTGGAGTGTCCAGTGGAGGATTGGCCCATGCCTACCTTGGAAGGCGCATGTGAAGAGTCATCTGGAAAGACTAGAGGCTACAGTGCCCCATGGCACTGCTGCTCTCATCAGCCAGACCTCTGGACAGACTTGCCTCTGTGATGGAGAATAATTAGTCCTAGACCGAGTCCTGCTCTGGACCCACTTAACAAATCATAAAATCGAGGGTCAAAAGGATCCCACTGTTCCCAAGTAATGTAACTGCATTCTAGAACAAAGTGCACGAGGATTTGCAGGAATAAATATCCAGCACTCGGTGAGGTGAAACTCACAATGACTGGCATGCAAACAGAAATTACCAGACACGCAAGGAGGCACGGAAACGCAACCTATGATGAGAGTAACCAATCCCCCCCAACCTCCCCAGTGTTGATAGAGATGTTATCACAAATCAGCAGAGGAAGACATTGAAACGGTTATTATAGCTGAATTCTGTACGTTCAAAAGTTAAGCAGAACCATGACGAGGTACCACTATCAGAAAAACAGAAAATACGTGTTGGTGAGGATGTGGAGAAATTGCAACCCTTGTGCATTGTTGGTGGGAATGTAAAATGGTGCAGCTGCTGTGGAAAATAGTATGAAGTTTTCTCAAAAAATTAAAAATAGGGACTTCCCTGGTGGTCCAGTGGTTAAGAATCTGCCTTCCAATGCAGGGGACGCGGGTTCGATCCCTGGTCGGGGAGCTAAGATCCCACATGCCGCGGGGCAGCGAAGTCTGCGCGCTACAACTAGAGAAGCCTGTGCGCCCCAGTGAAGAGCCTCCGCCTCACAACAGAAGATCCTGAGTGCCACAACTAAGACCCTACGCGGCCCAATAAATAAATATTAAATAACTTTTAAACAATAGAATTACCATATGATCCAGCAATCTCACTCCTAGATGTATACCCAAAAGAACCGAAAGCAGGGTTTAGAAGAGATATTTGCACATCCACATTTACTCCAACATCTTTCACAGCAGCCAAGAGGTAGAAGCGACCCGGATGTCCACCGATGGATGAACGGTTAAAGAAAATGTCCTCTCTCCATACAATGGAATATTATTCAGCCTCAAAAAGGAAGGAATCCTGACACATGCTACAACATGGGTGAACCTTGAGGGCATTATGTTGAGTGAAATAAGCCAGACAGAAAAGGACAAATATTGTGTGATTCCGTTTACATGAGGGACCTAGAGGAGTCCAACCCCCAAAAGCAGAAAGGGGAGTTAGTGTTTAACGGCTGTAGAATTTTCTACTTACCACATGAAAAGTTCTGGGGAGGGAGGAGGATGATAGCTGCACAACCATGTGAATGTACTTAATGCCCCTGAAATTTACACTTAAAAATTGTTAAGGGACTTCCCTGGCGGTCCAGTGGTTAAGACTCCACGCTTCCACTGCAGGGGTCACAGGCTCCAACCCTAGTCGGGAAGCTAAGATCCCGCAAGCCGTGGGGCATGGCCAAAGGGGGGGAAAAATGGTTACGATAGTAGATTTATTTTATGGGTATTTCACAATTAAAAATAACAATTTTAAAAAAAGTAGAGACAAGGAAGGCATTACACTAAAAAGTTCCCTCAGGCCCCCTCCCACATCCCCTCCCTCCCCCCACCTCTGCCCCACAATCACTTTCTGATTCCTGTCGCCATAGACCAGCTGTGACAGCACTTGGACTTTGGACATCGTGGAAATGGAATCAGACAGCCCGTTCTCGTCCTTATCTGGCTTCTTTAGCTAGCGTGATTTTTTAAAATTGAAAATCACATATTGAATGTTACTATCACAGCTTGTTTAACATACGTGGACGTTTGGACTACTCTCAGGTGTTCCATTTCAAACTTTGAAAAAGGAGTTTTATACACGTAAGAGGTAGTTATACTTGAGAAAGCCAATAAACTTAGATAAATTAGTAGAGGGAAAGAAAGAACTGGGACAGAGATCGGACAGCAGGGTAGGTTCGTGGGAGGAGGTGGGTCCCCCCTGGACCAGATGACCATGTCCACACACCCGACAGCTTCTCGGGCCCCAGCAGGGATCAGATGGACGACAGTTTTTAAAAACAGATTGGAATCCTGTCCCGGGCATTTTTAGAAAGTGAGACCAGGCCTTGGCATCCGCGGTGTTTCATTTCGATGTTTCTATCCACGGCATATGCTCTGAGTCACCAGGAATGGAGTTTGGAGTTTACCAATCTGCCCCCTTCTCTGCCTGCCATGTGTCTGCAGCCCACATTTGAAGGGTTTTTAAGTCAACTTTTAATTGTAGGATAGTTTCAGACTTACGCAAAACATCAAAGAGAGCACGGAAAGTAGCCATACACCCCACACCCATTTCCGCATTAGTAACAACTTACATTTGCCTACTACCTCCACTTACCGAGCCAATCATCTATTTGTATCATTATGGACTCCTGGATATTAGTTTACACCGTGGGTTAGAATCCAATAAGAAATTATTTTGTTGCTTAAATTTCTCCAGCTTTGGCCCATTGGGGGCTTTTGGGGGTTGGCTTTTGTGTCCCTTTGATATACACCCCACCATTGTGGGTTTGTTTATTTCTGGGAAGGGGGTTGAACAGTTCCTTACTTCCTGGCACCACAAGACGCTCCAGGCTCATCATCTGTACTTCCTGCCCCAGCCCTAGAATCAGCTATTTCTCCAAAGAGCCCTGGATCCTTTCATTGGAGGATGGTGTTAGAAACCAAGATCTGGGCGCTGGGCTGCTCCTTGCCCTCGGGGTGTCATAGCTTCTAAGCCCTCTCACAGTCAGAGCAAGGAAACATATGTGCATATTGGAACCTATGTATACACACATATCCATAAATATCTCTCTATGTAACATCTGTTTTGTTTTTTTTTTTGTGTGTGGTACGCGGGCCTCTCACTGTTGTGGCCTCTCCCGTTGCGGAGCACAGGCTCCGGACGCGCAGGCTCAGCGGCCATGGCTCACGGGCCCAGCCGCTCCGCGGCACGTGGGATCTTCCCGGACCGGGGCACGAACCCGTGTCCCCTGCCTCAGCAGGCGGACTCCCAACCATTGCGCCACCAGGGAAGCCCCTAACATCTGTATTTATATGAAGCTGATCACGGGTTCATACTGATGCCTCCAACTCGAATCCATCACCACAGGGACCATTCTAGCACCTCCCCTGCTTACCTGCAACGCCCACTCCAACAGTGACACCCTGGTTCCCACCATCCATTTACTTAAATGTGCCATTCCAAGATGCACGCACAGTGGGTTCACAACTGCTACCCTGCGCTCCTGTGGAAACAGTCTCATCACTGCAGTGTTTTGATGTCATTCATGTTATGTGCCTCTGTAGTTCCTTTTCAGTGCAGAGCATGTCCACCACGCGGCTACAGCACAGAGGCTGATTCACTCGCCTGCTGATGGACATCTGACTGGCTTCTGCGTTTTGGCTCTTACAAAGGAGGCTACCTGGAGCATCCCTATACAGGTTTTTTGGTAAATGAGGTAGGCAGATTCTAAGACTGCCCCTAATGACTACCCTTCCATTTCGAGCAAGTGGGACCTGTGAATATGGCCAGCTGTTACTTCTGAGATCAAGTTACGTTGTCTGGCAACAGGAGACCATGCGGTGAGAAGGACCTAATCACATGATCCTTTCAAAGCAAAGGGTTTGGGGGACTTCCTTGGTGGTCCAGTGGTTAAGACTCCAAGCTCCCAATGCAGGGGGCCCGGGTTTGATCCCTGGTCAGGGAACTAGATCCCATATGCTGCAACTAAGATCCCGCGAGCCACAACTAAGACCCGGCACAGCCAAATAAATAAATATTTAGAAAATAAAAATAAAATAAAATAAAAGCGAGGGTTTTCCCCAGTGGAGGTGGGGAGGGAGTCGGAGAAGAACACTGTGCTATTGCTTTAAAGATGGAGGGGGCATGAGGGTGAGTGGAGTGACAGCCAGCAGGAAGTGGGGACCAGATCTTACAACATGAAGAACTGGATTTGTCCCTGAGCCTCCAGACAAGCCCAGTCCGACTGACCTTTGATCTCAGCATCATGAGACCCACGTCACAAGGGACTTCTGACCTATGGACCCATGATTTAATCAGTGGGTGTTCTCTTAAGCCACCAAGCTTTTAGGGATTTGTTACGCAGCCACAGATGACTGATACAGTGATGTGTTTTCATTTCTCTCAGGTAAATCCCTGAGAGTCAGATTGCTGGGGTTTAGGGAAGATGCATATTTAATTTAATAAGAAACTCCCCAAGAGTTCTCTGAACGGTTATATCGTTTTCTATTCCCACTGGCAAAATAAGAGCTTCAGTTGTTAAACGTTCTTAATAACACTTGGTGTCATCAGTCTTTGGATTGTAGCCATTCCAATGGGTGTGTGCTGGTATCTCACTGTGATTTTAACTTGTAATTCCCTGATGTCTGCAGATGCTGGGTACCTCTCCAGGTACCTCACCCATTCCAATGGGTGTGTGCTGGTATCTCACTGTGATTTTAACTTGCAATTCCCTGATGTCTGCAGATGCTGGGTACCTCTCCAGGGTTGTTGGTCATTTGTCCATCTTCTTCTGTGAAATGTCTGTCCAAATATGTTGCCTATTTAAAAAATTGAGTTGTCTGTATTTTCATTGTTTGTTTGTTGGTGCTCTTTACATATTCTGAACACAAATCCTCATCAGAGATTGTACTGCGAATTTTTCCTCCAGCTTGTGGATTGCCTATTCATTTTCTTAATGGTGTCTTTTTTAAAAAAAATTGAAGTAGGACTTCCCTGGTGGTGCAGTGGTTAAGAATCCGCCTGACAATGTAGGGGACACAGGTTCGAGCCCTGGTCACGGAAGATCTCACATGCCTTGGAACCACTAAGCCCATGCACCATAACTACTGAAGCCTGCGCACCTAGAGCCCGTGCTCTGCAACAAGAGAAGCCACCGCAATGAGAACCCCACACACCACAACAAAGAGTAGCCCCCACTTGCTGCAACTAGAGAAAGCCCGCACGTTGCAACGAAGACCCAACACGGCCAAAAATAAATGAATAAATTTATTTAAAAAAATTGAAGTATAGTTGATTTACAATGTTGTGTTAGTTTCAGGTGTACAGCAAAGTGATTCAGTTATGGTAATGGTGTCTTTTCACGAGAAGAAAATTTTGATTTTGATGAAAGCCAACTTGGCAGTTTTTATCTTGTATGGCTGGTGCTTTTGTGACCTGAAAGAAATCTTTGCCTACCCCAAGGTCATGAAGGTTTTGTCTTATGTTTTCTTCCAGAAGGTTCTGGGTTTTTTTTTTTTTTTTTTTTGGCTGCGTTGGGTCTTCATTGCTGCACGCGGGCTTTCTCTAGTTGCTGCGAGCAGGGGCTACTCTTCATTTCGGTGCGCGGGATTCTCATTGCGGTGGCTTCTCTTGTTGTGGAGCACGGGCTCTAGGCACACGGGCTTCAGGAGTTGTGGTGTGCGGGCTTCAGTAGTTGTGGCTCATGGGCTCTAGAGCGCAGGCTCAGTAGTCGCGGCACACGGCTTAGTTGCTCCACAGCATGTGGGGGTCTTCCCTGAGCAGGGCTCGAACCCGTGTTCCCTTCATTGTCAGGCAGATTCTTAACCACTGCGCCACCAGGGAAGCCCAGTTCTGGGTTTTATGTTTAGGCCTCTGATCCATTCAGATTTCATTTTTGTGGGGGGAGTGAAATAAATGTTGAGGTTCAATTTTTTTCTCTATGTGTATCCAGTTGTTTCAGCACCATCTATTAAAGATTTTTTTCCCTATTGAATTGATTTGGCATCTTAGTTGAAAATGAATTGACCATATGTTTGGGAGTCTATTCCTGGATTCCCTGTTCTGTTTTCCATTAACCCATTTGTCTATCCTTCTGCCAGTACCACGCTGTCTTAATTACTACAGCTTCATAGTAAATCTTTAGAGTGTAGGCCCTTCAACTTTGTCAACTTTTCCAAAATTCTCTTGGCTATTCTAGATCCTTTGCAATTCAATTTCAAATTAAAATCATCTTTTTTTTTTGGCCTTGCTGCGCAGCATGCAGGATCTTAGTTCCTTTACCAGAGATCGAACCTGAGCCCCCTGCAGTGGAAGCGCGGAGTCCTAATCACTGGACCACCAGGGAATTCCCTCAGATTAGAATCATCTTGTCAAAACCTTTTAAAAAGCCTCATGAAATTTTGATAGAATTTGTAATGAACTTCTACATTATTTTGGAGAGAATGAGTGCCTTAGAAGTATTGAGTTTTCTAGTCTACAAATACAGTATATCTCTCCCGTTATTTGGGCCTTCCCTAGTTACTCTCAGCAAAGTTTTCCAGTCTTTTTTTTGAAAGTCTTCTGTATTTTTTTCATTATTTTGATTCCTTAATCTTTTATTCATTATTTTGATTATTTGATGTTTTTAATGCTATAGTAAATTTTTAAGAATTTTATTTTCTGGGAATTCCTTGGTGGTCCAGTGGTTAGGACTCTGGCATGGGCTGGATTCAATCCCTAGTTGGGGAGCTAAGATCCCACAAGCCACGCAGTGCGGCCAAAAAAAAATTTTTTTTCTCCAATGCTTCAGTACTAGCATATAGAAATATAGTCGATTTTTCTAAATTTACCCTTTATCCCTCAACTTTGCTAAATTTACTTATTAGTTCTAGAAGTTACTTTTGAAATTTTAGAAGGATTTTCTACCATAGGATCATGTTGCCCTTTTAAATCTGTATGTCTTCTATTTCTTGCCTCCCTGCTCTGGCCAGGACCTCCAGGACAAGGTTAAATGGAGGCAGCAAGACTGGACATCCTGGCCTTGTTCCTGCCATCGGGGGCAGCGTTCAGTTTTTCCCCGTTATGCACGACTTCAGCTATAGGTTTTGGATATAGATGCTCACGTCAAGTTAAGTTCCCTTCCATTCCCACTTTGCTGAGCATCCGTGTCACGAATGTGGTTGAATTTTGTCAAATGCTTCTGCCTCATCCATTTTTTCAAACCATATTGATTTGGGCTGTGCCGGGTCTCAGTTGCGGCAGGCATGCAGGATCTAGTTCCCCAGCCAGGGATTGAACCCGGGCCCCCTGCGTTGGGAGTGTGGGGTCTTCCCCACTGCATCACCAGGGACGTCCCCTTGCTTCTTCTATTGAAGTCATCACGTGGATTTTCTTGTTCACTCTGTTAATATGGTGCGTTATGCTGATCGATTTTAGAACGTTAAACCAGCCTTGCCTTCCTGGGATAAACTCCCCGTGGTCATAGTGTAGTCTCCTCTTCCATTTTGCGCAATTGGATTGACTAAGATTTTGTTAAAAGATTTTTGTGTCACTGTTTATGAGGGATATTGGTCTATAATTTTCTTTTGTGATATCTTGTCTGATTCTGGTCTCAAGATAATGGTGGCCTCATAAAATCTTATTTTCTGGAAGAGTCTGTGTAGAATTGACATTTCTTCCCTGAATGTTTGGTTGCATTTGCCAGGGAAACTGTGCGGGCCAGGAACTTTCTCTGTGGCAAAATTTAAATTATAAATGGAATTTCTTTAATAGTCTGAGTACATACTTCTTCTTGTGCCTATTTTGATCATTTGTGTCTTTCAAGGAATTTTTCCATTTCATCTAAATTGTCCAATTTTTTAAAATTAATTAATTTATTTTTGGCTGTGTTGGGTCTTCATTGCTGCATGCAGGCTTTCTCTAGTTGTGGTGAGAAGGGGCTACTTTTTGTTGCGGTCCGCAGGCTTATTGCGGTGGCTTCTCTTGTTGCAGAGCACGGGCTCTAGGCGTGCGGGCTTCAGTAGTTGTGGCACGTGGGCTCAGTAGTTGTGGCACGGGGGCTTAGTTATTCTGCGGCAAGTGGGATCTTCCTGGACCAGGGCTCGAACCTGTGTCCCCTGCGTTGGCAGGCGGATTCTTAACCACTGCGCCACCAGGGAAGCCCTAAATTGTCCAATTTTTGGTCATCAATTGATAATACTGAAATATTATTCTTGTGATGTCTTCAGGG
The DNA here is from genome assembly GCF_964374135.1 of Grampus griseus. Lineage (NCBI taxonomy): Eukaryota > Metazoa > Chordata > Mammalia > Artiodactyla > Delphinidae > Grampus > Grampus griseus. The sequence goes on from NC_139000.1 coordinate 1,063,915, forward strand.
TGTGAAGTGATACCTTCTCTTTCACTCCTCGTATTGGCTGTTTGTCTCTTCCTTTGATTTTTCTTGATCAGACTAACTGGAAATTTATCCATTTTATTGATCTTTTCAAATAACCAGCTCTGGGTTTCACTGATGTTCTCCATTGTTTGTACATTTTCTATTTCATCTGTATCTACTCTTATCTTTATTATTTCTTCTACTGCTTTGGGGTTTAATTTCCTCTTCCGCAGTCCTTGGCAGCGTCTGGCAGCTCTGCTTGGCTTCCCCGGGCAGTCTGGGTCCCCGGGAAGGGCAGGGTTGTGCTGGGACATGTGTCCTAACTTTGGACCTGGCTCTCTAGGGAGAACGGTCCTGGAGCCCCTTCCTCCTGCACTAGGGACAGGGTGGGTGACTGTTAGGTCTGGAACCCAGGCCTCCAAGTACCAGACTCAGACTGTCCCTGGAGACTTGCGGGGCAGAGCAAGGGGTCCATGGCTCACCAGGTTCTGCCCTCACCCAGGCCTCAGGGTCCCCTTACCACACGGGCTGAGGGACCAGCATTCCTACCAGGGCCTCAGAGACCGGATGGTTGAATGTGCTCCATGCAGGGCATCCTGCTGCCACAGGGGGGCAGTGCGGCCCCAGGAACGCCCACTGTGAGAGAGAGGGAGAGAGAGAGAGAATGAGAATGTGTGTGTGCCCGCGCAACCCTCCTCAAGCCACCAAGGTCTCACAGGACTTCTCTGACTCTCCCCATGTGAGCCCCCTCCGCACCTGAGCCACTCCCCATCTGAGTTCCCACCTGGGCCTCTGTGGTCGAGCCGGTGGAACACCGCAAGCGTCCACTTGGCCCAGCAGGTGGCGCCAGGAGCTTGGGGAACTGACCCGGGCGGGCAGGTGGCGGGCGGTGGGGGGGGGGGGGTGCGGGGCGGGGGCTCGCGGGGCTGCGGCTGAGCCCCAAGCACTGGACTGGAGTGCGGGGGCACCGCCAGGCCTCACCGAGCTCAGTTTTCACCTCATTTATTAATCACCGCTGGGGCTGGGGGAGGCTGGGAGGGGCGGGGCCTGGGGGTGGGGATGCTGGGCGGTGAGCTGCGGTGGTCCCGCAGGTGGGGGCAGAGCACCAGGCCTTCCCGAGGTCTCGCAGAGGGAAGCGGTGGAATCCCGCCCAACGGGGGATGGGGTGGGGGGTGGCAGGAGGCGTGGGGGAGGGAACTGGGAGGAGTGTGGGGCCTCGGGCTCAGGAGAGGCAGCGCACAGCAGGCGGGGCCCCACTCTGCCGGCCCCTGCTGGGGAGCAGGACGGGCCTGGGGCTTCGGCACTGGGGAGGTGACCATTCCCCCACTACCTCCTGGTATGGAGCTGGGCAGGATCCTCTCAGGCCTCTGGTCTCTCCCAGCAAACCCCCAGTCCTCTCCCGCCCTCTGGGGACTGAGCTGTGACGCCCCGTGCGTACCGCCACACGTGGGCAGCCTGCCCAGCTGGGGCAGCGGAGGCATCGGTCCCCGGGCTGTGGGGACGGAGTTGAGGGAGGGGGGGTGGGGGGCTGGGGGGACCCCTGATTAGGGAGGGGCCCGGCAGGCTAAGAGGCATTTCTGTGGTGCCAAGGTGGCTGGGTGGGGTGTGCCAGGCCCCCCGTTCCCCCCAGGCCCCCCCCAGCCCAAACAAATCAGAGCAGCAGCATATGGTCAGCAGGGCCTTTGTTTGGCGAGAGAGGGCTGGGGTGCTGTGGAGGCCCCGTCCCAGCGCCTGGCCCATCCCAGCGCCTGGCCTGTCCCAGCGCCTGGCCCGTCCCAGCGCCTGTCCCATCCCAGCTCCTGTCCCATCCCAGGGCCTGGCCCATCCCAGCGACTGGCCCATCCCAGGGCCTGTCCCATCCCAGGGCCTGTCCCATCCCAGCGCCTGTCCCATCCCAGGGCCTGGCCCATCCCAGCGCCTGTCCCATCCCAGCGCCTGTCCCATCCCAGGGCCTGTCCCATCCCAGCGCCTGTCCCAACCCAGGGCCTGTCCCATCCCAGCGCCTGTCCCATCCCTGGTGCAGAGCCACAGGTCCAGGTGCTCCTGGGGAGCCTGAGCTGCAGGGCAGGACGCTGGTCAGGACAGTGCCAGGGGAGGACCCTGGTCTCTATCCCTGACACAGATGACGGGGGGGCGGGTGGCTCTTCTGAGTGATGGGGGAGGCAGCTGAGGGGCTCCGTTCCTGGTTCCCCCTCCCCGTCCCCGCCTGTGCCCCTCTCCCCTCTCCAGTGCAAAGCTAAGGGGAGGGGGCCCCAGTTTTCTCACCTGTGGGATGGTGAGAAGGCTGTGCAGGGCCTTGCTCCTCCTGGCAGGTATTCAGGTCGGGGGCTCTCTTGGGGTTCACAGGACAGAGGGCTGCAGCCTTCAGGTCTGAGCAGTCCTGCCTCGGGGTCCTTGAGGGGCTGCTGGGTGCCTGGGCCCCCCTGAGCCCAGCGGAGGGAGGAGGGGACTCGAGAGCAGCAGGTGTGGCTGCCCTGATCGATGGTAGTTTAGCCACCAGTGGAGGGACGGAGGGAGGGCAGGTGGGGACCACAACGGCTGCTGGTCCCCAGGCAGGTGGTCCCAGGAGGGAAGTGGGGCAGACAGTGGGCAGAGCTCTGTAGCTGGGAGGCCGCAGTGCAGGGGGTCAGAGGGAGCTGCCCCAGCCCCACCCCACCCTATTTCCCTCCTGGAGCGCTGGGTGAAGACCCCCCAACCTGTAGAATGCCCCCTTTCCCCCAGGCCTTCCGTTGGCCTTCAGGAACCTCCCTGGAGACCATTTAGCCCAACCCTTCATTGTGCACGTGGGGAAATGAGGCCCAGGGCCAACCAGCCTCCTGATCGCTCCCTGCTGGGACCTCTTCAGGCTGGGATCGCTCCCTGCTGGGACTCCCCCCGACAACTGCAGCAGCGTCTCCCCCACATTCCGGGCTGCAGCTCCAGCCCCTCCCCCTGCACCTTACCCCCCCACCCCCACTCCTGCGTAAACCTCCTGTGGTTCCTCTAGGTGCTCGGGACAAGCCCTAGCCCCAACGAGCTGGGTGCCCACCAGAGGCCCCGCCCACCCGCCTCCACGAGGCCCCGCCTCCACGCTTGGAGGCTGCTGGAACCCTGGCTCCATCAACCTCCAGGAGCCCCAGGCTCTTCCTGCCTCTTCCCCCGCCCCTCCTCTCTGTCTGGCTCCTCCTGTGTCCTGTTCCGGGCTCTGGTGTCACTTTTTCTGAGTGGCATCCTGGACCCCAAGCCCAGGTTAGGCCCCTCCTCTGGGCTCCTGAATCCCCAGAGACCGACTCCCCTTTCAGGCCCAGAGACCAGGAACCAGGAGACTTCCAGAGGCTCAGGGAAGTATTTTAATGTCTTTTAAAATCAGGAGAAAAAACTGAATTTTTAAGAACAAGAAAATGCTTTCATATATAATATTAATGTATTTGTCTTTAGACCAACACATCTGTAAGATCTAATTTTCACTCTTTTTGTTTTTTACGGAGGAAAGGACTTGGGAAGGCAAAGGGCCTGGGCTCACCCAGGTCACACGGCAACCTGGTCCCAGAGCCACCTGATCCTGGGCCGGCCATGCTGGCACCCTTGCCTGGGACCAGCCTGCCTGCCTAGACCCGGGCTCCCCTGGGCTGGACGCGGTGACAGCACCGTCCGGGTGCCGCTGTCCCACCGAGGCCCTCGAGGAGGCCACGGCTACCAGCTACCTCCTTGCCTCTTCCTCCTGGCCCGTCCCCCTAAAGCCTGTGGGGGCCCCCAAGCGCAGCAGGTGGGTTCCCATCCTCAGGGGGCGGGCCTGCTGGTACCAGGCGGGCTTTGAAGCAACCAGAGGTCCCGTAAACTGGGTGATGGGGATGGTTAACCCCCAATAAACCCAGAAAGGAAAAGGGCCCTCACTGGAAGCAGCCGGGGAGTGGCTGAGGGTGTTGGAGAGGCCCCTGCTGGCCTGGTACCTGGGTGGGAGGGCACGCCCAAGCCCGCCTCCCCCGGGGCCTGGTCAGCCTGTGGGGCGAGGGGGGGCGATGGCCCTACTGGGCCCAGTGGGAGGCGGGCGGTGGTGTGTGTGTGTGGCTCAGCAACTCATCCATCTCCCCGCAACTCTATGGTGTGGGACTCACGAGCGCCCCGTTTAATAGCTGGAAACTGGGGCTCCCCAAGCCACACAGTGCCCAAGCGCACGGAGCCTTCGTGTGCCCTAACCACCAAGCCACACTGCCTCCTTCGGGCAGGGTCTGGGCACCCTGCCGTGGGCCCTGACTTGGGGCTGGGCCCGGCCTCCTGTCCGCAGCCCCAGCACAGCCCCTGGACACTCCAAGTGGACTTTCCCACGTCCCAGGTGTGGGCTGGGACAGCATGGGGGCAACCAAGCCCCGCGGGGGGGTGCGCAGCTGTTTCTCGAGCTTTCCTATGAGAAAGGGCTTCTCCGGCCACGCCCTCGTGCACCGCTATCGGAAGCCAAACTCAGAGCTGGGGAATGTCAACACGGCAGGCACCCCACCTGGCATCTGGTGCCCGCGGGAGACCCCTCCGAGCTGAGAGGCTCGGAGAAGTGGGCAAATATTGTCAGCCCCTCCCACCCCGCTGTGACCTCCAGCCATGTGTGAACTCTCGATGGGCAAACAGGTGGCGATAAGGCCCAGAGATTAGAGCTCCGAATAAACACAGCTTCTTCCCCCCAAGCTCGGGGTGCCCAGCCTCAGCTCCTGGGAGGCTCAGGGAGCCCGAGTTGGTGGCTGCAGGGGCCCAACAGCCCAGACTGGCCCCCCTCCCACCTGGGGGCCCCGATCCAGCTCCGACACCCCAGCTCGGTGGTCCCCTGCGTCTCCCCCGACGTCTCCCCCCGCCCCCGCGAAGCTGCCCCATCCACTCAAGGCAGCCCCCGCCCCATAGGCTGGTGGTGTTGGGATCAGGCTGAGGTCTGCCTCCAGCACGGCTGACTGGGCTTCGGGTCAGACTGCCTCGGGTCGTGCTGTGTATGTTTGTGTATCACTGAGCCTGTCCGGCCCGGTTCCTCGTCCACGAAGCAGGGCGGGCGCGCTCCGCCTTTCAGGGCTGGCTGGAAGACGAGGTGGTGGAGGTGGCACGCTGGCTCACACGCTGGAGGTGGCATGGGTCCCACCAGGCTGAGCAGGCCTCCTGCCTCCACACCAGCCAGCCTTGGCCCCCTCGGCGCCCCCAGGCCTGCACTCTGGTCTCCCTCCTGCATCCGCTCCAGCTGGTCTGGGGACCTTTGAAAGTGCAGGGCCAGGAAGGGACACAGCATCCAACAGCGTGGACTGTCACCTTCCCGATTCCGGGGGCTGGCCCCTGCTGATGGGCAGCCCAGGATGGTCTCGGCCTGGGGGCTGAAGAAGCAAAGAGCCAGAGGTGGACAAAGCCGGAGTTGGACGTCAGCAGAGATGAGGCTGGTCTGTGCCTGGATCGGGGCCGGTCTGGTTGGGGTCAGGGGCTGGTCCAAGGCTGGGGTGTGTGCTCAGTTCACGCCTGTGTCAGGGCTCAGTCTGGGGCTGGGGTGAGACGTCAACCTGTAGCTGGGATCGGAAAGCAGCCCGTGGCTACAGTCAGGGGCATCTGCACCCGGGACCAGGGCTCAGCCAGGGCTGGGGCTGGAGCCCCATCTTCACGGCCTGCGTCCGCCCCCAGCAGCTCATCTGCTCCGCAGCAGCTGAACTTTGCTTCCTCTTTGGATCAGACCCGCCTTGGCCGGCGCCCAGCCGCTGATTCCTGGGGGAGAGGCCCTGTTCCCGCCAGTAACATTCCCACGCCTGCCTGGGGGGTTGCCAGGGTGTCGAGGGGCTGCCTCCCAGGGGGCCTGCCTCTCCGTCTCCCCAGCCTCCGACGGCAGCTGGTGACTCCTGCGGAAGGAGCTCTTAAGCTATGGGGCCCTTTCCCCAGAGCCCCGCGCCCCAGGCCCTCCTTCCTGCCCAGAGACTGGCCTGCACATCACGGCCAGGAAGGCCCGGGGCCTCTGGGGGCCCAGCTTGGCCCACGAGCCCAGCCGTGGGCTTGCACCTCCCTGGGCCTCAGTTTCTCCACGTGACAACAGAATTGAGGAGGGTCTGTCCAGGGCGCCACTCCGGCCTGTCCCATGTCCCACTCTACCCCCGCCCCCCATTTCGCTGAGGCAAATGGGACAGGCCAGGTACTCATGCCACCCTCCTGGGGACCACCCTCGGCCTGGGTCCCCACTGGCCCTACAGGGGTGGTGCCCAGAGAGTATCCGGTTTTGTCTTTACAGCCAGAGGCCCACACCAGGACCTGGTGGGTTGAGGGGAACCACAGGCTGGCCTGACCTCAAATGAAATGGATTTGCTCAGGGGCCAGTCTGTCACCGAAGGGACTGGCTGGAGGCGGGGGCCCTGCTGGAGGGGGGCCTCCACCCAGCTCTCAGCGGGACAGTGAGCCTCACCAGTTCTAGCCAGAGAGATCCAAGGTCTTGTCCCGGGACTGAGTGAGGCTTGGAGGCCATCAGGCCTCTGTCCCCGCAGCACGTCAGCCTCGGGGGCCCTTAGGAATTCCTGGCCCTCTGTCCCAAAGTCACAGCCGTGACGCTGCAGGGCCCAGGACTCCCGAAGTGTGGATTTCTTGTCGGAGCCTCCCAGCAGCCCTGAGGTAGCTGCCCTGTCATCCCACTCTCCAGAGGGGAAAACTGAGGTCAGCACTGCTGACGACACCGCAGACTCCGACAGCGTGCGGGGCGTGTGGGTGCACATGGGTGTCCCGACGAAACTTTATAATCCTCAATTTCCTCAGTTTCCAACTGAGGACCAGAGGGGGGCAGGGCCTTGGCCCAAGCCCCTGGGTCCACCTCTAGGAAGGATGGGAACCCGCCTCCCCAAGCCCACCCATGCTCTCTGCCCTCCCCAGCGGGGGGTAGGTGCCAAGGTAGGCGGACGGACTGGGACACGGGCCAGATGTGGGCCGGGCCCCCTGCAGCTGCTCAGCCGGTGTCGCAACCCGGCTCTACCACTCCAGGCCGTGTCTTGACTTGCGGTGGCCCCTGCCCCCAGGCCCAGAGGAAAAGCCTCGCCCACCTTCCCGGGATGGGGTGACAAGTCCCAGCACGCAGGGTTCGCCATGCCAGCTCCGAGCGTGAGAAAACGCTGGGCCGAGGAGGAAGGTGTGGCAGGCAGCGGGGTGTGGGTGTCAGCTGGTGTCCACCCTTCTGCTGCCCGAGAGGAGGCCAGGCCACCTCCGGCCCCTTCCCTGGCCCCTCCCGGGACTGGCCTGGAGACCACGCCCACCGCTGGCCCCTCCAGGGCTGGCCACTGGCAGCCGCTCCCTCCTACCACATCGGTTGTCTCTAGCAGGAGCCTCAGCTGGGCAGCTTGGCCATGTGGCCAGTGGGGGTCTGCGGAGAGGAGAGCTGCTGGGACACTTGCCTCAGGCTCACCGAAGCCCGAGCCGCGCCGGCCCTTGGGGACAGGCCTGAGAGATGCCCAGAGGCCCTTCGAGAGACTATTGATCCCCGGCACAGGGGAGGACAGAGAGTCACCAGGCTCCCAGCAGTCCCTTGGGGCCCCGGCTCATGGAGGTCTGGTTTCTGGGTCTCTAGTTTGCCGGAGAGAAGGAGGGAGGAAGGAAGCGGGGGCCCAGAACCAGGAGGGTGTGACCTGTGGGTGGGCACCTCCCTGACCCTGACTCCCAAGGGGGCATGAGCCAGCGGCAGAGCAGGAGTGCCATCCTCTGAGCTGCCAGCTGCAGTGGGCCCTGCCCGGGCATGTGCCGCCTCTCAGCACCTTGAGCTGCCTGGTGGGAACGGAGGGGGGAGAGACCCAGATGCCCAGCGGGGTCGGCGAGCGTGGGACCCACTAACAGGCCTCCTGAGCGTCCTGGGTTTCCAATGTCCCGAGGGTCCAGCCGGGCCCCACAAAGGCCCCTCAGGGCTCCCTCAAGGCAGTAGGGAGATGCGGGCTCTTCCCATCTTCCCAGGACCTCTGGGGGGTGGCCCTTGAACGTCAGCACGACTTTCAAAGGGGGCTGAGCTGCCGCGGGAGCAGAGACGCACCTGAGGGATGGGGCACGGCTGCACCAGCGGCTGGGGGTGCTACCCGGGCGGGGGCACGTGGAGGGGCTTGGGCTCCTGTACAGAGGGAGAGGTAAGGCCCGGAAAACCTGGGCTTTGTGTGAGGCAGGGAGGTGGGGGTTCAGGGCTGTGGGGCAACTGGGGGCTGCAAGGGTCCTGGGGGCTGGCAGAGGGACACGGTGCCGTCAGTTTGCTGGCCCTGGCCCTGAGCCCCTGACCAGAGGCTCCCCTGCGCCCACCTGCTCCCTCCACCGCCAGCTTATTCTCTGCCCCAGTCCTGGGTGCCTTACCAGCAAAGCCTATCTCCCACAGCCCCAGGCCCCTCCCGCCCCCCTGCCTTCTACAGACCTCGGTGGGATTCCAAAGTGGTTTGATTCCGGCCCTGGCAGAGCCCACAGACCAACGGGCCGGGATGGTGGAGAGAAAGGTGTCCCAGGGACCAGGAAGTGGCAGCATGGTGTGACCAGGGTGCCGATGGGGAGGGCAGAGGCAGCAGGAACACAGAGCTCACAGGGAAAGTGAGACCCAAGCTGAGAGCCATGGCGGGGGCGGGGGGCAGAGGAGTCAAGCTTCATCCCTTGGGGTGGGGGGGCATGAGAGGGTGCGTTGCTCCAGGTTTAAGCCAGCACTTGAGGAGGGGCTCCACTTCGAGCTTTGGGAAGATGCCTCGTGTAGCAGGACCACTGCCCTGACGACTCACTGTCCCTTGAGCAGTGCCCAACCTGCACACACGTGCAGGGCGGCCCTGCCCGCTTCAGAGCAGAGAGCAGCCAGAGGGGCCTGGGCCTGGTGCAGAGAGGAGATTGCCTGCCTTCAGGAGGCTTCTGGCCGCAGGGCCAGCCCCCTCCTCCGCTGAGCCCACCTGTGAGGACCCTGCTCTGACAGGGACGAGGCCCGTGGCTTGTTTATTCCCCGTCACCACTGCTCCTTCACCATCTGCTGCAGAGGAAGGAAGGCCCCACCTGCGGTGGCCTGTGCTGGGAACAGGAAGCCAAGGGTATCAGGCCACCTGCCCACCTGCCCTCGGCCTGCCCACCCCCCCCAGCGCCCAAGAGGAGCAGGGGGGGAGGAAGGCTGGGCCTGAGGCTGGACGGGTCCTGGGGTGTCCAGCTAGAATCTAGGGGCCCCCAGTGCCCACTCACCCACCCAGACCTGCTGCTTCCTCCCAGCTCTGATCACGCCAGTCCTGAGGAAGCTTCCTAAGGCTTGGACATGCCTGAGCAGGACCCACCATCTCCCCGTGGCACCCAGGGTACCCTTCCCACAGACCTCACGGAACCCCTCCTCCCAGGAGACAAGAGTGGGGCCGGCACTGGAGAGGCAGGACCCGAACAGCCGCCCGGCCCCGGGGCAGCCCTGGGCTCCTGGCAGAGTCAGGACAGCTCGGCCCTCTCACCTGGGGAGCAGCGTGGCACCCATTCTCCTGCAGGAGGTGCCCCAGGCATCTGACGAGGGTCTTGGGCAGGCGTCCCATTCCCGGATGGGGAAACTGAGGTGCAGGGACTGGGTGGACTTGCCCAGCTGCCAGAGGGTCAGGGGCTGGTTTCTTCCACAGCCCTGGCCGGCTGGTGGGACAGAGGCTTTTGCTGGACGGCTCCGTGCAGAGGGTCCCGTCTCGGAGCCCCCTTACGTGGGAGGCAGGGCCAGGGCAGTGCCCATGGCTGCCCTCCTGAGAACCTGCAGGCACGAGCCATGGGTCTCCACGGGGTCTGGGACCGGCGGCCCCACCACGGAGAAGAGCTTAGTGGGACGGGCGACAGGGGCACGTCAGGGCCTGAGCCCGAGATCGGGTTTCTGCGCAGCCCTCACGCAGTGTTGCAAGAGCTGGCAGGAAGGCTGGCCGCGGGCTCTGGGTGGGCCTGGGGTGGGGGCCCTGGAAGGCCCTTCACGTGGGAAGAGGGGCTTTCTGGGATCCCATTCTCCCAGGAACCCCTCTGCCCTCACGGGGCCCCAGGTGGGCGTGAACAGGTGTCTCCTTCCGCCCCCCGCCCCAGGCCACAAGTCATGCGCTGGGCCTGGCACAGGGGAGCCCCTGCCTGGGGCACGGGCTCGGGCCGGCAGGTCCCTGGCAGGGCCGTGCAGCCCTGGGAGCCCTGTGCAGGGGCGCGCCCGTGGCGGCAAGCACATCCCCGCCGTCCTTCAGCTCCCTCCGGAGTGGAGAGCAGGCAACCAGGCCTGCAGACCATGCGGCCTGCATGGCAGAGGCCATCTGTGGGCAGGAGGCCGGAGCCCAAGCCCCAGTCTAGGCTCTGCTCAGACACACGTGGGTGTCAGGCAGTCCACGCTCTAAGTTTCCTCTCCAGCGGGACCCCCAGACTCACCCCGACAGCGCCCGCTGGGCTGAGCCTGTCCACCAAGTCCAGGGCCACCTCCCCGCTCCCTTCTCCGTGGCCACTGGGAGCCGGACCTGCGGTGTGTTCCCAGCATCTATCTCCTCTCTGGGCAACTATCTCAGGCCGGGCGGGGCAGCTCCAGATACTGGGTGCGGGGGCGGGCTGGGAACGCCTCAGGCACCCCCGCCCCGTGCCCAGCCTGGGCCTGCTGAGGTCAGGGCTCAGTGGCCCCTGATAACCAGCCTGGCTGGGGGCTCTGGGCTCTGTATCCAGTGCCCTGCCAGGGGAGCCGAGATAACCAGGGTCCGACCAGCCCCTCCCAACCCCAGATCCGAGCTGGCCTGGGCCTGGGTGTCCTGGGGGGTGGGCTGCCGCCAGGAGCTGTGGGAAGAGCCGTCCTGTTATCCCCACATCACCACCCCTGTGCCTCCCGCAGCCCGGCCTTCCCTGGCAGACCCGTGCCGAGGCAGGCCGATTCCTCACCTGGGCCCAACTCCTGTTGCCCTGGCCTTTGCCCATGGCCCCCTTGGCCTGCAGTGGTCTCTGCGGCTCCTCCCATGCACGGTCCACCCAGAGACACGCCTGACGCCCTCCCAGCCCTCCTCTCCCAACGCAGCCCCTAGGGCAGTCCCGGGCTGGTGAGCGGAGCCCTTTGTGACCTCCATGTACAGAGGGGGGGAGGGTTTTGCTGCAGGGTGCACTTGGAAGAGGTGCTGACCGGGACTCCAGCCCAGGGCGCTCAGAGACCAGAGCCAGGCTCCGACTGAGGGCCAGGCTTCCTGCTCTATCCTGGGGGATCGAGGGCCCAAAGGGCAACATGATAGGGGCTGGGCTTGGACAGGCACCCTTGGAGGGAGGACAGTGGCCACTTGTGCGTGGGTGGGGAGGGTGGCCTAGCCCCTGGGAGACCCCAGGGAGGAGGCACTGGAGCTGGGTGGGGGATGGTGAGCGTGGGCCTCAGTGTTCGGAAGGGTAGTGGCGGCTGGGGTCCCATTGGCCAGCTCAGGTGGGGGTGACGTGTGGCCGTGGCTCGCCCAGGCCACCTGGGCTAGAGGGCGGCCTCCTGGGTGACCCGTCGGCCTGCCCGTTGCGTGCGGCCACAGGCAGCCGCTTTCCGGACCCCAGGTTCATTGCACAAGCTCACGAGGTCGTCGGCACCACGGACCGGGTTGCACCACTAGGTTCCCAGCCTGGCTTCCTCTTTGCTCTGTTGACGGCCTCCCAGAGGGTCAGCAGCTCTCCCGGCCGGGAGGGTGTGGACCTCCGAGCCCTTGGCAGGTCCCAGAAGCTGCTTCCTGGGCTCCTGAGATGGGAGTGTGTTGGGGGGGGGGGGCGTGCAGAGCATGGACCGGCCTCGGTCTGCCCAGGGCTCAGCCTCCAGGTCGCCAGGGCTTACCAGTGAACCCTGGAACACGACAACTCTTGGGCCCATTGTGCAAACGGGAAATAGAGGCACACAGAGAGAGCAGAAGCCCTAATACCTTCTTGTCCGTGAGCTCATCTGCTCTTTTCTGAGAAAAACAAACAAACAAAAATCTGTTCAGCCAGCGAGACAAGCATCTTCTCTCCATTTCACCAAGCGGTGAAGAGAAGTGACTAGCCTCCAAGAGCCCCTGAAATTCTTCTTCCTCCTCCAGGAAGTCTTCCTGGACTACTCCACCTAGAAGGGGTCTCAGCCTCCTTAGGCAACAGGGAGTCCTGCCCTACCTGCTACTACCCCCCCCCCCAGCTCACATCCACCCCTGGGCCCTCCCATGTCCAGCAGTGGCCCCTTTCGGGCTGCTCAGGGACAGTGTGTCTATCCAGTTCTTTCTCTTTTTCCTCCACTGGATTCAGCACACGTTAAGTGGTCCCTAAATGTTTGCTGATTGCCTCAGTTGCTTTACCTGTGGAAGGGGTGATGGCTTCCCTCGAGGGCTATGCCCATCTGTGAGCCATGGGCACCCAATGAGGCCAGGCCCCAGCCAGGCTGTGGTCCAGGAGCCAAGCCTTGTTGTCGCCGAGCACTGTGCCCTGAGCCCTTGAGGGGAGGGGCGGCTGGCGCCAGCCTGCGGCGGAAGCAGGACAGGTAGCACTGTGTGAGGCTCGGCCCGCCCTCCACCAAAGGGTGTCTTGTTTACAAAACGGCCAGGCTGTACCGCTCAGTGCGCGGTAGGGAAGGAAGGAAAGACCGCGGACGGGCGGGCGGGCGGGCCTGGAGCTCCGCGCTGTGGGCACCGACGGCTGCTCGGGCCCCCTCCTCCCCCCCCAACCCAGACGGTTCTCACAGAGCCAGAGCCACGCTGGAAGGGACACTTCACAGCCCGCTGCCGTCTCCCCGTCCTACGGCAGGCCCTGCACATCTTGCCTGACAATTAAACTGGGTTCACGTCATCTTGTCCTTTAGAAGGTTGAATCCTCGTTCAAACCGGGTCCTACTCAGGCTTCTCCCCGGAGTAATTGGCCAGGCAGCACCAGTGCCCCCATGCTCTCTGCCCTCCCGCCTGCCCTGTCCTACCTGCGAGCCCTGACAGTAACCCGTCGCCCCCCGCCCCGCCCAAGCAGCTTCTCTGCACGCTGCCCGTGGGCTCCAGGGTGGGCGGGGCTGCCCCATAATAGCAACGCTTGGGGCCAAGCAGGCCTGGGCATCGCATCTCCTTTCTCACATCCTTTCTCCCGGTTTCGGCTGGTGGGGAGTTTATTGCCCTGAAATACAGGTTCTAGCCCTGGCCTGCCTGTCTCTGCACCTGTCCAGGAGGCCTCTGCGAGCCCTCCCCATCCGGGGCACCCCCGGAGCAGGTGAATGCCGGGGCCCAGGCTCCTGATCGCCCCAAACCTGGCAACTCCCTCGCAGCTGCTCCCAAGGTGCCTCTTCTCACCCACAATCTCCTTTCCTTTCCAGCAACTCAGCGTTCTGTTCCCAGTTCACAGGCGAGGCTCTCAGGCCCAGCGAGGCAGAGACTTGCCTGAGACCCCCTGGCTGGGCGGGGCTGCCTTCTCTCAGGAGCCCTCCCCACCCAGCGCCTCTGCACTGGGACTCACACCAAAGTCCTACGGTCCAACGGGGTCCCCACCTCCCCGAAAAGCACCTTGACAGCCGGCCCTGGGCCCTTGGGCTCGCCCCTTGCATCTGGGCCGTCGGGCGCAGGGCCATCCCACAACAGGCCTGCAGCAGGGCCCGATGCCACGGGCTGGGAACCTGGCCAGCCGGGCTGCCTGGGGCGACCTCTCCCTGCCACCCCACCCCCGAACATCTCAGCGGCCCTGTCCCCTCCCTAGCCTTTGCCTCAGGAACCTCCTGTCCTGGCACCTTGGGTTCCCCCACTCCTTGCCCCAAGCCTACCCCTCCCAGACAGGACAAGCCCTCTGGCCCAGGTGCCTGCTGACATACTTCTGCACCAACTCGCCTCGGTGAGGACTCCATTTCCCCCCCAGATCCACGGCCCCGGGCCATGTGCACTCTCCACCTCGGACCGTCCTGAGCTCAGAGCCACACACCCCCCAGCACCTCGGCCTCCCCGCTCTGGGGAGCGGTTGTGTCTCCTGGACCTGTCTGGGCCCAGACCCAGGGCTCGGCTAGGTCCCCACCCTCAGGGCCTGTTGGACCTCAAGGCTGAGACTCACTCCCAAACCCTCCCATCCTTCCCCTTCCCCCGCACCCCCGTGGTGGCCCACGGCTCGCTAATGTCGCTCAGCGTCCGCCTCCCCTTGCACCCCTGAGGGTCTCCCCAGACCACCCTCTCCGGCTACCTCTTAAAGTCCAACAAGGGTGACAAACCCCTGAAACACCAGGGCTGGCGGGGGCTCCTGGGCAGGACGGGTCCCTGAGCCCCCGTTCGGGAGCTGGGTCAAGCGGCCTCCCCCGCAGGTCACCCTGTAGGCACGGGGGGTTTAGACAGCTGGGAGGGCCAGAGCCAGCCTGCGACCTGGCCCCGTTGCATTTTCAATTAGCCTTTTTGGAAGCGAACATGGGAGGATGACGAGCAAAGGAAGTCACCTCCGTGAGGGAAGAATAACTCAGCTGGAGGAGGAGGACCCTCACCCCGGCCGCGGTGGGGTTGGGGGGGAGGGGGGGTTCCGGAGAAAGCTCTGGGGCTGGCTGTCAGCCAGGATCCAGGAGAACTCCCTCCTCAGGAAGATGCTGGCAGGGGGCAACGTTTCCGTGACCCAAGAACGAACGCTCCCCCCCAATCTTCCCCACCGCCCGCCCCCCGGCAGGAGAGCCAGGATGGACACACGTAAACAGCCGTGTGGCTGAGAAACTCCTGCTCTTGGCCCTGGGCTGTGGGCAGATAGAGGGGCTCCTGGGTCCCCCGCGTCCCAAGGCCGGGGCTCTGCAAAGCAGCAGGGGGTAGGGATGCTCAGGGCAAGATGTGAAGGACCCTGCACCCCCTCCCCCCAGCCAGGACCCAGCACCCGCCTGCGCCTGCGCTGGTGAGGCTGGCAGGGGTCAGCCCGATAGGGCTGGAGGGTGTTCACGGTGTGACAACCACGCTGACCTGCTGTGCCTCGGTTTCCCCTGGGCACACAGAGTTCCCCGCAGGCTCGAGATGTCTGTGTGTGCTCAGGGCTCACCTTGCCCCCGTGGGGCCAGGTCCCCGTGGGGAGACGGTAAGCACTGTGACCTCTGTCTCCTGGCCTGGTGACGAGGCCCAAGCAGCCCACCCTTGAGCACGATGCAGGCCAGGCAGGACTTCTGCCCTGACCGGGGGCGACCCCGAAGCCGGCACCCCCCACTGCCCCAGACGAGACACAGCCCGCGGGGCACACGGCGCAAGCGGCCGCCGTCTTCTCAGGGCAGGGACGGTCCTGACGGGCTCACGGCCGGGCTGACGGGCGACTTGATGTGT
This sequence comes from Grampus griseus, assembly GCF_964374135.1. Lineage (NCBI taxonomy): Eukaryota > Metazoa > Chordata > Mammalia > Artiodactyla > Delphinidae > Grampus > Grampus griseus. Next base: position 1,079,076 of record NC_139000.1, read on the forward strand.
CTTCCCAAGAGGAGGCGGGGGCCATGGTGGTGGCCAGGGTCCCTGGGCTGGGCAGGGGCAGGACAGGCCCTCGGAGGAGGTGGGGTGGGTGGGATCAGAGTAGGCTGAGGTGGCGGGGTCTCTGCCAGGGAGGGCGTCCACGGGGGCAGGCGAGGGAGGTAGCCAAGCTGGCACCCCGGCCCCCGCTGGCCCCAGCTCCTCCTGGCTCGACGGGACCTTTGTTCCAAGAGCCTCTGGGGTCCCTCTGGCTCTGACAGTCCAGTGGCTGCACTTCCTGAGCCCCTGCTGTGGCCGGGCCGGCGGGAGCTGGGGGGTGACAGTAATGCTCCCACCGTGGCAGGCGCTGCCCGTGCCCTGTTCATCCTCTAAGTGGCCTTTCGAGGCAAACAGCTCCACCCTACCCCAGGACGTCTCAGCTCAGAGAGGTTGGGTAACTTCTCCGAGGTCCCACAGCCCGCAGTGGCCGACTTCCCAGACGGTCCCGGATCCCAGAGCGGAGGCGGACACAGAGAGGTAGAAGGAAGCCAGGGCTGAGGTGGAGCCGGTGGGCGCTGGCCTGCAGGACGGATGTGCTCCCAGGGAGGGGTGGCGGGACCAAGGCTCGGAGGTGGGACTGGGCGGCAGGAGTGGCGGGAACGCTGGCAAATCAGGGCCTATGCGCTGCTCGACTCCTGAGCCCACGAAGCGCGCTCAGCTCCCCTCACACCCTGCGTCCGCCAAGAGCAGCTGCTGGCAGGGGAGGGGTGCCAGGCTCCGCCCTGGGGGCCCCTGCGTCTCAGGCTGGGGAGCTGGTGCCAGAGGGTGAGAATGCTGGACCCAGGGTACACCCCTCCCCACTCAGGACGAAGCCTGCCAGGCCCAGCCTCGTCCCCAAGGCCCCTTCCCCAGACCCCCCAGCCATTACAGGGACCAGCAGGGCCAGTGTCATCCGGCCTGCTTAGCGCAGTGCTCGGGCGCTGCTCACAGCCTGGGCCAAGCCCCAGAAGGCCGAGGAGCCTCATTTTTCGAGGACCTGGGCTTTCCTGCTTTTGCCTCTCCTGAAAATACCCCTCAACTGGCATCTTCTGCTCCCCGGAAGATTCCAGCACGTTGGCAGGAGAGGGGCCTGGAAGCTGCTGGATGGGATTTAGGTTCATGGGGCCTGATCCTAGGTTGGTGTGTGGCCTTGAGCCACCTGCTTCCCCTCTCTGGTCCCTTCGGCACTCCCGTCCAAGGCCGTAGTGGGGGGCCTGCTGGGTGGTTAGGGGATTACAAGCTGCTTCTCCCCGGCCTCCTCTTGGCTTCCTGGGGTACACCCTTGGCACCTGGGAAGCCCCTGCTCTCAGTCCTGTGGCCACCCTGACCTCCGAGGCCCGGCCTGGCCCCTCCTGCTAGCTCAGCCGCCCAGCCTCCTTTCCAGCCTTGTCTGTCTGCTCTGACCTCAGGGCTCCCCACCAGCTGCTCCCTCTGGGAAGGCCCTTCCTGCCACACACGTCCCCGAGGGGCCTGCCTCCTCCTGCCCCAGGCCCAGCGACCCCCTCCTCCCCAGAGCGCCTGTCACCCCCCCCCACCCCGGTTCAGTGAGGGTGCGGCTGAGGGGGGCCCCGCCCACCGAGCCTGAGCCTCTCAGGTCAGGGCGCGGAAGGCGCTCGGTCACCACTGAGGTCATGCGTGAACGGCCTGCTCTGTGGTTCAAACTGAGGCCCAGTGGTCAGCTGCTGGGGCTGGACAGGAGGCAGCCACTTCCTGGGCTGGCTGGTGACTCACAGTCCTGTTTCTGGGAAAACTACCCCCCCCCACCAGATCTGATGGCGCAGGGCTTGGCCGCGTGGGGGCCAGCTGTGGGAAATGTAGCTGTGATTAGGGGCCGGGGTCTGGGGGAAGGGAACTGGGCCCGGGACAGGGATGAGATGCTTGTTGGGACGCCTCCCACCCTCCGAGGCAACTGGGCTGTGCTCCCCGAGCTGCCAGGCTGAGGCTGGGCTGCCCGGGCCTCCCCAGCCATTTTTATCCTAATGATAAAAAAATAAAAAATAAAAAAGACCACACACACTTTGGGTGGGAGACGTCAGGCCCTGGACAGCCGATGAGGCTAGCACCCCTGGGATCCCCCGGCTCAGGGAGGCTGAGAAGCAGCAGAGCAGCCTCTGGCCAGGTCCGGGCTGTCCGGAGGAAACAGGCGGCTGCTGGCGGGGGTGGGGTAGGAGATCCGTCCCCATGAGGCTTCCAGGCCAGAGACTAGATGCCATTTGCTCGGCGGGTCCCTGGACAAACATCCTTCTGGGAAGGTCCGACGGGGCGGGAGGGGAGGAGGGCTCTGGGCAGGTCAGGAGCAGGGCCCAGGCCTCCTGAACAAACAGCTCTCGACCCACGGCAGCCCGGAGCCAGGCCTGGGCCTCCGCTTCCCCGTCCCATTTGGCCCCCGTGGCTACCCGCCCTCGTCTGCTGCAGGGGACACAGCAGTGGCAGAAGGCTCGGCCACTGCTCCTTTGTGTGGAGTCCGGGCTGGCTCCCTGCCCAGCTGGGGACCCTGGGCAAGTCTTTGTTTTAACGGCGTGCTTGGGTTAGAGTTCACGTGCCATCCACTCTACCCATTTAAAGTGTATGATTCTCTAGTGGGAAGCAGCCGCATGGCACAGGGATATCGGCTCGGTGCTTTGTGACCGCCTGGAGGGGTGGGATAGGGAGGGTGGGAGGGAGGGAGACGCAAGAGGGAGGAGATATGGGAACATGTGTATATGTATAACTGATTCACTTTGTTACAAAGCAGAAACTAACACACCATTGTAAAGCAATTATACCCCAATAAAGATGTTAAAAATATATATATATAAAAAAATAATTAAAATAAAATAAAATAAAAAAATAAAGTGTATGATTCAAAGGTTTTCAGTGCGTTCACAAGTACAGGCGGCCGTGACCACAATCAATTTTAGAACATTTTCATCACCTTCGGGAGAAACCCCTCATCATTTACACCCCCCCCGCCCCCCAGCCAATCACCCTCCGCCCTAAGGAAGCCCCTTTCTGCTTCCGTGGACTCCTCAGTCCTGGGTGTTTCCCACGAGTGGAATCGTACGTGACACGGTCTTTGAGGCTGGCCTCTCGCTCAGCATGACGTCTCCAGCCTCATCCGTGCTAAGCCCGCGTCTGTACTCACTCCTCTTTATGGCTAAGTGATGTTCCACAGTCTGGAGGGACCACGTGTTTATCTGCTGACGGACACTTGGCTTCTGGCCGCTGTGAACGTATGTGTCCAGGTGTCGTGTGGACATGCTGTCATCTCTCCCGGTATGTATCCACCCAGGAGCGGACCTGCCAGGCCATCTGGCAGCTCTGTGTTTAATCCCCCGAGGAGCTGCCACCTGATTTCCGAGCAGCTGCCCCATGTCACACTCCCAGCATTAGTGTCTGTGGTTCTGATTTCTCCACACGCTCGCCAGCCTTCCCTGGACAGTCTGGGCTGCCCTCCTTCCGTGGGCAGCCCAGCTGGTGGTTGGTGTGAGCGCGAGGGCCCGACACGCACACGCACCGGCGGTCACTCGACGTCCATGAGACTGGTCCGAGGAGGGTCAGCCCTGGGAGGCAGGAAGGCCGGGTCCCCTTTTCGCAGGAGCGCACGGGCTGGGAAATATGACCCGCCTTGAGTGGGGGCCCCTGGCACGGGGGCGCAGGCCGCCTGGCCCGCCCCTCGCTAGGCAGCGTTCTCCAGGCTTCTGGGCGAGGCAGGAGCACAGTTCGGGGAGCACTTGTTCCCCCACCACTCACCCTGGCCCCGAGCCCCACGCTTCACCTGCCCCGGGCTCGAGCCAGCCATTGGGCCCGAAGCCAGAGAGCCCGGGACCAAAGCACATTCAGGCACGAGGTACTGGAGGGCCCTCGTGGCCCCCACAGCTCCCCGCGTCACCGTGGCCAGCCTGTGAGTGGCCGCCCGGCTGTGATCCACAGCCCCCTCCCCTCCAGGCTCCTGTGGACGCGCACAGGGTGCGGCCCCTCCTCCCGCTCCTGCTTCCTTTCTGCCTGACCTCTCTGGTCCTGCGGGAGCCCCCTGCCCGCCCTGACCCCTGGTGGCCCACACTCGGTCCGCTTGCCGCCCCCTGGATGAGGCTGGCGGGTGCCGGGGGCGCCGGGATGGGGGCGCCCAGGCCCGGACGCCGCGCTCACGGGGAGGGACCCTCGCCTCCCTGCCCTGGCTGGGCTGAGCTGTGCCCCCCCCCCCCCGCAGGAAGCGCCGGTGACCCTTCAGGCAGCACCGTCTGCCCACTCGCTTCCTAGAAACCGCCGTCCCTGCCCCAGGTGGTCTCCAGGGAGGTGGTAAACGGCCAGAGGGACATGCCAGGCACCCTGGCCTCTGGGTCCCCAGAAACCTCCGAGGGCTGGTGGAGTCGCCCAGCTGAGCCTTCTGGCGGGCTCGGGGGCGGAACGGCACCCTGCCCCTCAGCTGTCCGTGGGGTCAGGTTTCGACAGTTCCCCGGGTGAAGCCTTGTGAGGAGGCATCCGCAGCTGAGGCCACGGCTCGGGGTGCGGGGGAGAGGTGCAAACCCCAAATGCCATCTGCTCCTCCCAAGGCAGAGAGCGGAGACCCCGGGACCCCGCGCGGGGGACAGCAGACTTCTGGTGGTTCTGACCGCCGTTCATCACCCGCTGCACCCTGTGTGCTTCCAGGCCTGTCAGGGTGGCCACCACCCCAACTCAGAGCCCCGTGGGGACAGAGTGCCCAGTCACCTTGGCTCGCCCGCATCTCACGAGAGGCCCGACAGAGCGGATGCTCAGAAGACACTTGCTGAGTGAAGGGCAACCTCCTGGTGTCCAGGCCCCAGAGCCCTGCTGTGTCCCCAAGGGTAGCTCCCCTGCGGTGGAGCTGGTCCCCATGCCGTCACCCCCAAGCCCAGGGCCAGCTCATGGTTCAGGGACCCCGGGCAGTTGGTGGCAAGAGGCCCCGCGAAGAAAGCCCCCCTCAGAGGGGAGAAGGCTCCCAGAAGGGATGGGCGTGTGCTGCCCTGAGGGGAAGGGGAGCTGGGAGCGGGGGCTGGGGCGAGGCCAGCTCGGGTGGGGGGAGAGGCCAGCTGCTGGAAGGGGCCTCGGGCTTCCCGCAGTGGGGCAGGGAGTGGGCTCCATCCAGGCGTGGCGACCCCGCAGGACCCCGCCTCGGAGCGTGGGCACCATCGGGCCTGCCTGGCACCGGCCTGACCCCGTCTCTGTGCCCGCAGCCCGCTGCGGCCCAAGGGGGAGCCTGCACCACGCCTTTCCGGCCCCCCAGGAGGAGCTTGTGTGGGGCGGGGGGCGGGGAGGCCTAACCACACACACCATTTGCTGAGGCTGCTGCCCAGCTGTCGGGCCTCACCCCCCCTGCAGAGAAGACAGCCTCGGCCCATTTGGCATTTGTGCCCCGACCAACCGAAGAGACCCTGTGGCTTCTGGTTTCCCAGGGAGCAGGCTGTGCGGGGAGGGGAGGATGAGAGAGAGGCTGGTGGACGGAGACCGAGTGGAACAGGAGGGGGCCGGCCGGCCGCCCCCCGCCCCCCGCCCCAGGACAAGGCTGCCCGCCGAGGGGAGGGGCCAGGTGAGCCAGGAGTGGCCCCGCCTACTTGCCAGTGGGCAAGGGACAGAGACCCCTTTGCAATGGAGATCAAACGCTCAGAGTTTCATCTGAGATCCTGGGAGAGGCAGCGGATTTCGGGGCCTCACTGTATAATGGTGGCGGGGCGGGGGGACAGTTGAGGCTGGAACTGCCTCTGGAGATCCACTTCAGAGGCCTGAAGGATCCTGGGAGGACTTCTGCAGACCCGTCCCTGGCCCCGGGGCGGGGGGGGCGCCAGGCTGGAGGGAGGTGGTGCTTCCACACACAGGGCGAGGCCAGCAGGCAACTCTCGGCTGGGCAGGAATGTGTTGGGAGCAGCGACTCGGAAACTGCACGTGGGGTGATGGCGCAGGGCTTGAGGGAGGGCTCCCGGGCCAGGGTGGAGCCGGAGCACAGGTGCTGTTTGGCCCGGAGGCCCCATCAGTGCAACGCAGAGAGGAAATCACTTCCCTCGTTCTGAACGCCCAGGGCAGGCCCTCCCTCCCTGGCATTCCCGGCCCGTAGCCACCTCTGCTTGGCATCCCAGCCCCAGCAAGCTGGCTGGGCCAGCACTGGCATCTCCCCCTTCTGGCCCCCTGGGAACCATCCAGCTGCATGGTCCACAGGGGACTGGCCCGCCTCCCCCAGGGTGGCAACGTCAACGTCCCAGCCCTGCCCACAGAGCCCCTCTGGGCACACACTGGCATCCTCTCTCATCGGCCACCCGCTCCACCTGCCTTTCTCCCTCTCCTGGGAGCGCGGGCTCTGCCTTCCCCACCCGCTGGGCAGCTCTGGGCATCCTGCCCCCCTCTCTGGAGTGGCTCCGGCCTGGGGCAGCACTCCCCCCGACTCCCCACCACCAGCTCAAGGTGGCTGCGTGTGTGTCTGCAGCGAGAGGGCCCTGACGGCAGGGCCTGGGTAAGGGGCCGCCCGGGGCAGCGCCTAAAGCAAACTCAGGATGGACCAGAACTTGGAAGAGCCACAGGCAGTGGGGGGCCCGCTGCATGGGGCTGGGGGGCAGACTCCCGAGAGCAGAGCTTCTAGGGCCTGTGCGTGGGGTAGGGCTGCTTGGTAGTGGGCGCTGCTGGAAAAACAGCAGTAGCGGGGTTGGGGAGCAGGCCAGGCTCCCCCCTCACCTGTCTGGGCTGGAACATTCCACCCCGCTAGAGCCAGAGGAGCTGGGCAGACAGGCTGGGCTGGGCTCCTGGGGTGAGCGACCACCCCATCAGCATGGCCTGGCAGCCCAGTGAGCTGGGCTCTGGGTCAGAGCCTCCAGGGCTCGCAGAAGAATGAGGCTCCCTGGCTGCACCCCGACCTCCACGCTGGGACTGACGCTCCTGCGGGACGCCACCCCCAGGAGGGGGGAGGCCATGAGGATGCCCAGAAGCTTTCCCTCCCTGCCTAGGGGCCAACGGCCTTTGAAGTGGGGATGTTTGGGGCAGGGAGGAGGAGAGGGGCCAGTGCATAATTAGAGACGGAGGTTTCACTCTCCCACACGGGGAGGAAAACCAGCCGCCGATCCCCAGGACGGTCTCCCAGCTCCGTGGCCACCTGGCTTCCATCCCCAAGAGGGCAGGTGGTGGGACCTGCTCCCCTGAGGACCACCTACCTGTCCCATCGTTGAGCAGGAAGGGACCAGGCAGAGGGGGAGGGGTGGCTCCCCGCAGAGCTTCTTTCCCTGCTGCTGGGGTCGGCGGTGGGGGGCTTCCTCCATCTCTCAGCATCCTAGCACCTGGGTGCCCGGATCCTGTTTCTAGAAGAAAGCTTGGCGGGGGGACCCCTGGGACTTTCCACGCATGCATCCATTCACACTGCCCCACCCATCCACGCCTCATGTATCCACTCACCCACTCTTCCACGCACTCAGCGCAGGCTCGTGGGACATCTACTCTCGGCCAGGCTCCGCTCCGGGGAAGAGATACAGAGGAGAGAATGAGACAGCACTGTGGGAGAGATGCTCGCAGGGGCCTCCGGCGGCAACCCTTATGCTGAGGCTGGGACTGGAGAAAGGGCTGGGGTGAGGTTCCCGCCTGTCCCAGCGGCCGCGGTCTGGAATGCCGGGCCTGGGCCATTGTTCCAGGGAGAACGGGGCCTGCCAGCACAGAATGTGAGGTCACCTGCAGTACACCATTTCAGGGAATGACCTAGTTATGGGCGTGGGAGGGGAAGTGCGCGCGCGCACACACACACACACACACACGCACACGCACACGCACACGCACACGCACACACTCCTAATTTCTTGCGCCCCCTCCCTCCCAGACCCAAGGCCAGCACCCAGAACTGAGTGTCCGTAGCTTTGGGGAGGCGTCTAACCCCGCAGCTGGGGACTGGGCCCTTCAGATCAGCGCAGGGGCAGCGTGAGGGCCAGGGCTGGGGCTCCTGTTCCCTTGAGGAAGCCCCAACTCCCCCCGATGGCTGCAAGGGGCAAGTCACCAGGCGGTCCCCCTTCCTCTGACAGTACCTTACTTCCTGGCCCTTCCAGCCTGTCCCAGCAGTGCTGCCAGGAGTAGCGGGCACTGCGCTGGCCAGAGCACGGGCACGTCGAGTGTCCAGAAACCCCTTGCCCACAGCTCCCGCAGCAGCCCTCCAGCCTCAGACCCCTAGCGGGCGGGGGAGGGGAAGGGACCCCACCCAGGACCTGTGTGGCTTCTACCGCCTTGCACTAGGACAGCAGCCCGGTATTAATCAGCTCATTCTTGCAGGCCGGGGGCCGGGGGCTCGCCGGACGGCAGTGAGGGCCTCCAGGCTCAGGGTCCAGCGTGGAGCAGATGGAGCAGGGCCGGACAGAGGGTGTGTGGCACGGGGCCCCCACTTAGTGGCCTCCCTGGGAAAGGGGTGGAGGAGGTGTCCGGAAGGCTTTGGTGGGGCCTGTCTCAGCTGAGGTCTAAAGAGGGACAGAAATTTGTCAGGTGAGCTGGGGCAGGGACAGGGGGAGGAAGGGGACAGGGCAGCTCAGCGTGAGGACCTCCCCTCGGGCGGGTGGATGGGGGGACCGAGGCCCGCTGTGGGCCACTGGGAGAGCTGGGTCCCCGGAGGTTGGAGCAGCACACTGTCCCCGGGCCTGGCCCCCAAAGTGTCTGCATCAGCCACCCGCGCAGCCGGCCACCAAGGGCCCTCTGTGCCTCTGGGCAGCCGTCAACAGCCAGAGGTCCTGCCTGGGGCCTGGCTCTGATTTCCAAGAGCAGATGTGCAGGCGAGGGGCGTGGCGTGTGATCCCCTCGCTGACCTCGGCTCCCCCACGGGCCCCCACGCCATGACTCCAGCCACACCGGTCTGTGGGCAGATACTCCCACCCCCAGACTCGCATCCCCGAGATCGCCCAGTGGGGGTTCCCCCCGGGGGCCGATGCTGGCAGGGGTCAGCACCTGCATACAGTAGAGCTTAATAAAGAAATATTCGTTAAATGAACGAATGCAGAACCGAGACATGGAGATAGACGTGAACAGTTTGCGCTAAGACGGCCTGGGGTCAATCCCCCGGAACCACTCAGCTGGCGGGCGCCCGGGACCGGGGACCGCTGGGAGCCGCAAGCTTGCTGGGTGCCCTGGCTCACATCCGGACAAGGTATGGGGCACCTCGAGGCCCTTGTGGCCCTGCTGGCCCTGGTCTGACCAGGTTGCTGCAGCCTCTCCCCGTCCCTGATGCCCTCTCAGGCCCCCAGGGCAGCCGGCCAGCCCCAGAGGCACTCGAAGCCAGGGCCGCAGTCACCGTTAACTGAGGGGGGTTGGGGGGGGTCTCAGAGCAGCCTGGAGGCGGGGGGCCCTGAGCCCACTTCACACTGGGCACCTGGCACTTCACCTAAGGGTGCTGCAGCCGCCAGCCCCCACCCCACGCCCTGGGTCAGCAGGGACAGTAAAGCGCTGGGTGTCCCTGGGACTCGTGCGCCCTGCCGAGCCTGAGCCGCGTCATCCAAGGGGTGGGGCTGTGCCCGAAGGGCAGGTCCCTGGGCCTGGGAAGGCCCCCGGGCAGGCAGCAGGCAGGGGAAGGAACTTGTAAGTGTGCCCCGGGGTCAGGGCAGCCAGACCTAGAGATGGAGCCTGGGGGGACCCGGGAGGGGAGGGCAGGGCAGGCGGAGCTTCCCAACCGTGCTGGACACCCAGGTCCCTCCAGCCCCAGGCCTCTCTCTGAGCCTGTCTGGGGCAGCAGGTTGTGCCAGGCTCAGTCCAGGGGCTCGGTATGGGGTCTGACTTGCTGGGAGACCCTCAGAACCGAAAATGGGAAGAAGGGCCTGGCCACGCCCACGGGGGGGATGGTCAATCAGTGCCATCTTCCTGCAGGGGGAGGCAGTTCCCCGGCCCTTCAAGATGACAGAGGAGGTGGTTCTAGGTGTGGAGTTGGGGGAGGCCAGACTCGGGGCGGGGGCTGACCTTCAGGCAGGGGTGCCTGGGTCTCAGGAGCCAAGGGAAGCCGTGGACGGCTCCTGATCAGGGAGGGCCTGGGGTTTGAGGCTGATAAGGCCCTGTGGGCATGGCTTGCTCTCTCTCTTCCCAGGACCCACCCAGCAGCTGATCCGGGGGCTCAGGAGAGTCCTAAGTGATGGGATAGGGGCCGCAGGGACACAGATTTCCTGTCCAGGAGCCACCCTGTCGAGGGCCCCAGCCAGGCCCTGGCTCTGACACACACTCCCTCAGGAAATCCTGGCTCCGGGGCGGCCCTCAGCTCAGGGAGGTCGGAGCCCCGAGGGATGCCCCTGTGGGGAAACGTCCAGCGGTCCTCCATCCAGCGCACCACAGCCCCCCTGCCGCCCACACCGCATGGCCCGCATCTGCCCACCACCCTCCTGACCCTCCATCCTCGCCGCAGGTGCCTCTCATCTGCACCGCGCCCCCCACCATGGAGCGACTCCCGCCCTGAGGTCCCCCCAGGGCCCCCGAGCCACACCCCCTGCGCACACCTCTGCACTGCCTCTGGGGCAACTCCCCCAGCTGCTGCTACCTCGTAGGGGCCTGAGACACCTCAGAATCTGAGCCCCTCCCTGGGGAAATGCACAACTGCACAGAATTTCATGCCCAGTTTTCAGAGTCGGAGGATTACAGACCCCGGGAAACTCAAACTCAGACCTGAGGAGTGCGTGGGCCTCAGGCTAAGCCCTCATCAGGGGAGGAGGTGGCCCTCCCACCCGACAGGTGGGGAAACTGAGGCCGGGGGGCGGGGAGGGATGGAGACATGAAGGGTGTCCCAGGGGTGTGCACAGCTGGGCTGGCTGGGCCGCGGCCCGCTGGCAGAGGGAGAGAGCCTTCAAGAGGGGCTGGAAGCACAGATGTTCCCCACGGCTACCCCCCCCTCGCCCGGCCAGCCAGGTGGGGTCCCCAGGCTGCTCAGAGGCTGGACTTGTACAACCACACCACTGGGCCTGGAGAGGGCAGCCTCCAGCTGGCGGGCTTTCCAGAGCCCAAGAAGCTGGAGCTCAGGCTTCCCCAGCCTGAGGGCGGGCTTCCCCTCCCCTGCCCGGCCCCTGCCAGCGTGCCCAGCGTGGGTAAGAGCCTGGCTCTGGGACCCAAATCCCAGCTGCGATCCCCGGTTGTCAGAAGAGACTGGGGTCATGTGTGGTGTCCCTTGGCCTCAGTTCCCCGACTCACAAGACCCAACCCCAAGTACCTGCCGGAGCCCTGGTTCCAGGCGATTTTACTGGGGACACTGAGTGACAGCCCCAAGCACACACCCTGGAGCCCGGCCCGCTGGTGCAGACCCCACCTCTGCCTCTTGTCAGGTGGCTGCCCAAGCCTCAGCGTCCGGCTATGACGTGGGGATAGAACGCAGGCTTTTCGAGTTCGTGAGGGCTGGAGGGACTCCTGTACAAAGCGGTCAGCGCTCTGTAAGGGGGCAGCCGGCCATCCCTGAATCCCCTTTCCCACGCTCTCCGTGGCCTGTGACCCTCAGCCAGAAGGCCCAAGGGCTTGCTGGGTGAGGGGGTCACTGATGGGAAGCGGGCCACAGATGAGTGGTTCTGGGCACTTCGAGTGTGCCAGGAATTTAGGGGGGGCAGCGGGGGCGTATCAGGCCCCTGGCAGGGGTGGGAGGAAGCCGAACATGTTTGCTGAAGTGGGAGTGCAGAAAGCGTGCAGGCAGGGCCTTGGGGAGGGGTGGCGGAAACTGGGGCAGAGCGCCCCCTCCCCTGGTCCACCAGGGGCTGCGAAGGGGCTGAGTCTATGGTCACCACCCTTTCCCCAGGACAGATTCGGGGGGAGCATAGGGGTCCAGCTGAGAAGGCCAGAGGCTGGAGCTCAGGAGGTAGCAAGCCCACCTGGAGGCCTGAGGGACCCCTGGCCGCAGATGCTCCCTCCCCCCGCCCCCCCGCCCTGCCCCCACCTCCTCCTGCAGGATCAGACGCCCAGGCGAGCTCGGTTCCCACGTTCCCAGGCTCCAGTGGCAGGTGTTCTTTTCCACCTGCACCGCCCCTCCCTGCCCGCCTCCCCCGGGGCCCTGGGGACAGCCCCCCTCCCCGTCCCACCCACGCCCCAAAAATCACTGCCCAGAGACACAAGACGCTGCAGGCCCGGCACCAGTGCACTGCCACCACTGCCGGCACTCAGAGTGAGCTGACAGAGGACAAGAGGGCCCTCCAGGGCCCCTGGCCCCGGTCACCAGCCACTAAAGTCCACCTGAGCCCAAGGGGGCCTGGGAGGACTGCTGGGGGGTTCCTGGGGCCTCCCCATCCAAGGCGACTCCTGGGCCCTTTGGGTCCATCCTCATGCCGGCTTCCGGGAGAGGCTCTGTCCCCACTCCCCCAGTGCCCATCCTAGGGTCAACCCTAGGCGAGATGCCCTGAAGCCCCCAGCCTGGCGGTGGGTCCAGGACACCTGGCAAGAGCAGGCCTCTCCCTGCCACCTCCCCTGGTCCTCAACTTGGGGGATGACTGAGGGTCTCAGGAGTCCCTGGGAGGGGCCAAGCTGCAGCTGAGGTTCCCTACTGACCAGGGCACCCCAAGGGGCTTGAGGTCCAGGGTGGGAGAGGAGGGAATGTGCCCAGGAAGTGATCGAACCAACACAGGACGCCAGGACGGGAGGAGCCGGCTGCGGAGCATGCGGGAAGGGGCGCGGGGGAGGGGCGCGGGGGAGGGGCGCCGGGCAGGGGTCTCCGCACAGAGCGTCAGACACATTCCGGACACGCACACACTCCTCTGTGGGCGCACACACGCACCTGCACACACAGTCCCTGCCCGCCCTGGGCTCTGGCCTGCCCCCTTAGCCAGAGGCCTGGCGCTCCCTGGGCTGTGGCTCTGACCCCCGGGGTCTGGGCACTGCCCTGAGAGCGCTTTGAGGGGCTGTGTCCCGGAGGAGGAAACTGAGGCCCATGGGGTGTGGCCTCCAGCAGGCCCCTGAGCTGGCAGGACACAGGGTGTGGAGGGCAAGCCTGTGAGAGGAGAGCAAGTGTGGGCCCTGGACAGGGTCAGAGGCTCGGTGGCCGGGCAAAGGGCCCTCTATGCCCCCACTGCCTGTCCTCCTGCCAGGGCTACGGTAGCTGAGCGAGCCCCCTGGGGGCAGCCCCCCACCCCCCAGCCATCCTGAGCCCGAAAGGTGGCTGGCAATGGCGGGCGGTGCCAGACCCTGGGGTCTCACAGCCAAGGCCCCCAAACCACGCGGGGCTCTCACCTCTCCTGACTCCCCCGCCTCCCAGTGCACAGCCCCCCACCAGTAGAGCCAGTGCCAGAGCCCGAGGGTCCCAGGAGGTCAGGTCTCTGGGGAGCCGGCCGTCCCATGGAACGGTCCCAGGAGGTCAGGCCACCTCCCCCAGGGCTCTTGCCGTGCCCCTGCTGAGATGGGCAGGCTCCCGCGGCAGTGGGCTTGCACAGGGGGAGGCGGGGGAAGTGGGAGGAGAGAAACTGTGGGGCGTTGGGGAGGCCCTATCTCCCAGGCTCACCCCGGCCCCCCTGCGGTGACCTTCTAGGCTGGGCGAGGCGAGGGCGGTGGGTGTGAGACACCCCTTGGTCTGCCCTCCGTGACTCCCCTCCCCCTGCCCCTGCCCGCTCCTTGGCTTCTTGCCTGGAGGCGACAGGGCCAGGCTGCCGCAGCCCACTGGAGCCCTCCGGCTGACCCCTCAGGACAGGATGGGGCAGGCTGCGTCTGGGGGTCAACAGGGAGGCGGGAGCTGCCTGGAGGGGAATGTTCTGGGCAGCAGTCACTCTGTGGTCAGCACTCAGGCCCAGCCTGTCCATCAGGGCTCATCCGTGGCCCCCACACACCTCAGGCACCTCTGGCGTGGGCACCTGCGGGGAGGGGCAGAGGGGGCTGGATCCCCGGCCCCGCCTCTCACTCAGGGTCCAAATCGCACCGTGCTGGGGCCCGGGGCCCCTCTCTGCTCAGTGGGGTCACGATGTCACTGCCCCCAGGCACAGCAAGGACTCATCAAGGACACTCTGAGTCCTGCCTGGTCACTGAGACAGACGCCCCTCCGAGGGCCCAGCGAGGGCTGCCCGGCCAGGACTCTGGACGTGTGCACTGAAGCGGGTGTGGAGAGTAAAGCTGGGCAGAGCAGGGCCGGGCGGGAGGGAAGCTGCAGGTGCGCAGCTGTAGGCAGAGGAAGGAACTTGTCCTCTGTCCCCTCTGCCCAGTTTCAACCCGGCCTGGACGTCCCCGGCCGCTCACAGCCATCCAGGAAAGTGGGGAGACGGTCCCGGCCCCGGAGACAAGAGAGCAGGGGCCGGGGCTGCCCCTCAGAGACTCCCAGAGGCCTTCAAGGCAGGCCTCCTCCAGCCCCTGGGGCCTCACGAGGAGCCCCAGGGTCATGAAGACTCAGCACAGCCCTCCACAGTCAGGGAGGAGACTCGCCCACCCCAGTTCCCAGGTCCGAGCAGGGTGGGGGGACCCCGAGTGGCTGAGCACAGCGGGGACACCAGCAGGCCCCGAAGGTCGGTGGTCAGTGGAGACCCCCTGCAGCCCGGCTGGGCCCCGACCCACCAGTTTTGCAGCCACTGCAGGGCCCTTAAGCCCTGTGAGTCCAGCTATAAGACAAGGGCCACTGAGCAGGGTCAGGGCCAAGCTGGAGGAAGCCCAGGATGCTTTGTGCCCCCAGGAAGAGACTCACAACACGGTGGGGGGTCTGGGGGTGCACGATGGGGATGGGGTGACGGCTTCGGCCTCAGTCCTTCATCAGCTCATCCTGCCAGGAGGCCTGACCCAGATTCCTGAGGTGGCCCCGCCCACAGGTGTCCAGCACCTGGGGAGAAAAGGGGAGGGCAGGACACGGGATCTGGAGAACCTTCCAGGTCCAGGAAGCCGCCAGCTTGTCCACACCCCAGGGACAGCCCCTCCTGCCCAGGGGGCCCTGCTTGCCTGTGTGGCGTCTACCCATCCCACACCCCCGCCCCAGGCCCGCAGGCCTTTGCACCCATAAACACGCACACGCACACACGCGCTGTCTCTGCTCTGAGCACTTGGACGATGGGGGGGGGGTCCATCCATGCGCCCAAAACGTTGCGGTGTGAGCTCCAGGTGAGGGCACCCACAGGCCCTGCCCTGGGCGCTCAGGGCAGCGGACAGACAGGCCCTGCACAGCTGCCGGGAGCCACGCTGACCAACAGCGTGAAACCAAAGCTGTGCAAACGCCCTAGACACAGGCTTGGTCCGAGTTACGAGCAGGAAGAAGATGGGAGCTTGGGGCTGCTCCTTGCCCCGCCGGCTGCTGTGGCCGCGCTGGGGGCTGGCGGTGGGAACCCTCCCTCACCGCCCATCTCACTGGGCCAGCTCCACTCCGGCCTCGCCATCTGTAATGAGGCAGCAGCGGGGTCTCAGCGCCCAGGCTGCCTCCAGCTCAAATGGCCTGAGATTCTGCTTGGAAGTTTCTGGGCCTAGAAGTGAGGCCCGGGCAGCAGGGGAGGGCAGGTGGTGACCCAGGAAAGCCCAGGTGGGCAGCCCCAGGCCCAGCGGAGGGTTCACGCTCTCCCGCCAGCTCCACCCCTCCCCTCTGGGCTCACCTCCACAACCGGGAGCCTTTAGGGCCCCAATCTTCTGCCACCTGGGCCTCCACCCCTTCCCTTCCCAGGGCAGGAGTGCTGCCCTCGGGGGCCCACCCTCCCAGCTCAGGGCCACCATGCGCCCACGAAGACCCTCAGACGGCCCCGGGTTCCCAGCCTGGACAGATATCCCTCCGGCAGAGAGGGGTTGAGGGGGGCAGGTTCCTCCACACTTAGGCCTGCTTCTCACTTTCACCGGCACTACCGGCCCGAGGGGGCCCCTCCCCCGCAGATGCCCCCTGCTTCCCTGGGCCCCCGTCTGGACTGAGGGCTTTGGGCTGAATGTGGTCCAGGCCCGTCCAGACTTGCCTCCATTCCTGGAAATGCACGTGTCCCCAGCAGCCCTGCAGACCCAGGAGCCTGGCCTCTGGCACCCCCTTCCCTGGGAGCTTTGTCAGGAGCGATGGGGGAGGGGAGGCTGATGCTGGGAGGGGCCACAGTCTTGGACAAAGTGAAGACTGAAACTAGGAGTTTCAGGTACGAGGCTGGGGGAGGGTCAGGTGGGCAGATGAGCCAGGTGGGCAGGTGAGCCAGGCAGGCAGGTGAGTGTTGCAGACTGGTTTCCTAATTCCCCCTCGAGGTTTATCCCCTGATGCCGGCCTGGGTGGCCCGAGCCCCCTTTCTCTGATGTCATCCCTTTTCCAGGGCAGGGAAGCCCCGCCTGGGACCCTGAGAGAGTGAGATTCAGCAGGGGTGGGGCAGCTGCCCGGCCGCCTCAGCTTCCTTATCTGTAACTCGGGGCAACAGCGTCTGATCCAGCAAGGCTGTGGATGGTCCCCCCTCCTCTCTCCCAGCTAAACTGTCAGCTCCCGGGAAGGCTGCTGCCTCCTCCAAGAGGCCCACCAGGACTGGGTCTGGAGAGGAGTCCACACCCCGCCCCCACCCCTCCCAGCCACATGGAAACAAGCCAGTCTGGGCTCGGACTCCTGCTTAATCTTTTGCTGAAAAGATAATTTCTTTCTGTACCATTGTCGGGCACGGAGGGTGGGGGGGAACAAAGGGGCTTTTGTGAAGGCCCCCCTGGTACGACCCAGCAAGGCCCAGCATTTTCCCTCCGAATGTAAAACCCTGTAACGGGAAGTTTTTCTCATAACCCTCTCCTTTTCTCAAGTACAGAATCACTTTTGTTGCAGAGGCCAGCACACGGCAGCAGGGAGGGCCCTGGGTTTTCCTTCTCATCCCTTGCAAAAGGCCCTGCATCCTGAGCTAGAGCAAGGGGCCTGGAAGAGGGGAGGGGAGGGGAGGGGAGGGGCGGCAGCGTGCCCCTTCCCCTTGGTCCTCCTCTGGGTGGGGAGGGGTTGAAATAAACACATTCCTCAGTGCCTGAAGCCCTGGGGCTTCCACCGGACAGTCCCTCCTTAGGATCCATCCATCCATCCATCCATCCATCCATCCATCCATCCATCCATCCATTCTTCCATCCATCCATCCATTCATCCATCCATCCATCCATCCATCCATTCTTCCATCCATCCATCCATTCATTCATTCTTCCATCCATTCATCCATCCATCCATCCATCCATCCATCCATTCATTCATCCATCCATTCATTCATTCCACAAGTAATTATCCAACAGCTCAGGGCCCAGAGCTTCGCCCCAACAGAAGTGCTGTTGCAGATGAGCAGCGCGGGGGCCCTACCTTATGCTCCAGAAGGTGGGACAGTCATTAGCAAACACACTGGATCGTAATCACTCTTTCTCATCTGACAATAGATGGTGAGCACTTGCCTGGACCATTAGACATGTTTCTGCAACTCCCTCTTTACTAGCGGCACCGGGTCTCACGGAAGGCATTGTTCCATGGTTTATCAAACATGCTTTCAGGGCAGCTTAATTTTAAAGCTGCCGTTTGTGTGCCAGGCGCTTGGTGAGTATGGTTTCAGAGGCCCCGCGGATCAGGTGCGACGATGAACCCTGCCATGCAGATGAAGAGACTGAGAGCCAGAGAGACACCCTGCTGTGCCCACCAATGAGAGCAGGGGTCTATGTGACTTGGCAGCCAGCACTCCCTCCCAGCCTCCCGTGGAGGGACCTCTCTGTCCCTGGGCAGAATCAGCCTTATCTGGGACAACTCTCCCCCACCAGGCTCTTGGCAGCCTAAGCAGGTGCTGTGGCAGAGTGAGACTGTGGGACCAGGCAGGGCACTTTCTCTGCTACCATCACATCATCTCAGGAGACTCCCACACCCGGGAGGGCTCGCCGTGACCATCGACCACTGACCATCAGATAGAGGAGGAAACCCTAGCTCAGGTGGCCCGGCTGGGGCTGGCAGCACCCTTGCCCTCACGGAGGGGGTGGTCCTGGCTCCCCGAAAAGAAGCACCGGGCTGAACTGTCCGCTCCTCGGTCCCACTGCTGGGATCTCCAGCAGAGGAGTCTGAGTCGTCTTTGGACTGTTTCCGCGAACAGGACCACCGGGACCTCATCGAACGAGAATCATGCAGCATTCGTCCTGCTGTGACCGGCTTATTTCACTCAGCACAAGGTCCTCGTGGTTCACACATTGTTACCACCTGTGTCGGGATTCCCTTCCTTTTCAGGGCTGCATGGTATTCCAAGGTTTGCATTGCCCATGTTTGGTTTATCTCTTCATCTGTTAGGGCACGCTTGGGTTGCTTCCACATTTTAGCTATGGTGACTAATGCAGCTGTGAACATGGGTGAGCAAATACCTGTTCAAGTCCCTGTTTTCAGTTCTTCTGAGTAAACACCCAGAAGTGGGATTGCTGCATTGTATGGTAATTCTTTTAAATTTTATTTTTATTTGTTCATTTATTTATTGATGGCCGCACCATGCGGCTAGCGGGATCTTAGTTCCCCGACCAGGGCTGGAACCCGGGCCCCGGCAGTGAAAGCACTGAGTCCTAACCACTGGACCACCAGGGAAGTCCCCTTATGGTAACTCTTACGTTTAATTTTTTGAGGAACCGTCACACCGTTTGCATTCCACCAGCAGTGCACACAGTTTCCAATTTTCCCACATGCTCACCAACACTTATCTGCTGGTGGCTTTGTTTTTACACCATGATAAATGGATGTGAGGTGGTATCGACTTGCATGTCCCTAATGATTAGTGATATTTCGCATCTTTTCACGTGCTTGTCGGCAAACCATGTGTTTTCTTTGGAGAAACGTGTATTCGTGCTCTTTGCCCATTTTGGAATCGGGCTGTTTGTTGTTGTTCAGTTGTAGGCGTTCCTTATGAATTCTGGGTGTTAACTTGTCATCACGTATATGATTCCATGGGCTGCCTCTCCAACGACAACTGGAAACTGCATTCTCCCGGGACATCCTGGGGTGGGTGGTCCTTCCCTGAGGTTCTCCCCGGGGCACACCCGAGACAGAGACAGTGCTGGGCAGCGGGAGATGCAACTAGAGGCGGGTGGCTGCTGGGGTACACTATTAACCCGCCCCCTACCCCGGGATGGGGGTGTCAGCCCCAGGGAAACTCAAGGAGGGGAAGTGAAGCACCGGGGCAGCACAGGCCCCCAGCTGGGTGCCCACCGGCAGGGGCCCAGCCACATGCTTCCTCCCAAGAGCTCCCATTACAGACGAGGAAACCGAAGCTGGCTGGAGGCTGGCTTCCGGTCAGTCATTGCCCAGGGGCTGCCCCAGGGCCATTGACACCATGGCACATTATTGCCCAAACTTAGGGCTTGGTGGCCAGGATGGGTAGCCCCGATCACAGTCACTTCTTGTCTTGTGGCCGGCGCTGTGTGAGTCTCCTGGAGCCGCCATAACAAAGGACCATAAACCGGGGGGCTGCAAACAGTAGAAGTTGAGGGTCCTTCCTGCCTCGTCCAGCTGCTGGCGGCTCCGGGGCTCCTCGGCGTATAGCCACCTTGCTCCAGCCTCTGCCTCGGCTTCCCATGGCGTCCTCTGTGTCTGTGCCTGTTTCCTTTTCTCTTTCAAGGGCACTTGTCAGTGGATTTAGGGCTCTCCCCAATCCAGGATGATTTCATCTCAAGATCCTTCACTAATTACATCTGCAAAGACCCTATTTCCAAATAAGGTCACTTTCTGAGGTTCCTGGTGGACATGGAGTGGGCGGGGGGGCTGCTTGGCCCCTGCAGGCTCTCAGCTTCTCCAGGCCCAGCACACCAGGGGCTGCTCCTCCCGCAGCAGTGAGGCCCGCTGCTAGCAGATGTCTGGCCGTAGCCCTCCGGCCGGGCTCATCCAGTCCTTTTATACACGCTGCCTCTGGCTTCCTGGGGTCTCCCGGTCCTGGCCCATGGGGCAGGGAGGCCTGCCTCATAGCTCAAACTGGCTGCAGACACTCTCTTGCTCTGGACCCCACTCAAAACGGACTGTGTTCTGCCTCCCCCAACCAAAGGGGGTGGGGCAGCGCCCAGGGGCCTCTGGAGCGCCTCTCGGATCCACAGTGGCAGCCGGGGCCGTGCTGTCTCCTGCACAGCAGGGGCAAGGGCACCGTCGGCCCCGCCCTCGGAGACCAGTGGTCCCTTCCAGTCTCAGAGGGCGACGTGGCCTCTGCTGTTGGGTCCAGCCCACCAAACCTCTAAAACGTTTCTGGTGGAGAAGCCCCTGAATCTCTGCCGGGCTCTTCAGTCACCCGGCTGGACGGCGCTCGGGTTGCAGAATCCCATCCTGAGCCTCCCCCTCCTGGAGCCTCTCCGGTCCCAGCAGACCTAGTGTGGCTCTCCCAGGAGCACCTGATGACCAGCCCAGCTCAATCTTCGGGGGAGCTGGGGGACCACACAAAGCATGCCCCAGGGGGCTTCCCTGGTGGCGCAGGAGTTAAGAATTCGCCTGCCGATGCAGGGGACACGGGTTCAAGCGCCGGTCCGGGAAGATCCCACATGCCGCGGAGAAACTAAGCCCGTGTGCCGCAACTACTGAGCCCGTGTGCCGCAACTACTGAAGCCTGCGTGCCTAGAGCCCTGCTCCGCAACAAGAGACGCCACTGCAAGGAGAGGCCCGCGCACCGCAACGAAGAGCAGCCCCCGCTCGCCGCAACTAGAGAAAGCCCGCGCGCAGCAACGAAGACCCAACACAGCCAAAACAAAGAATAAGTAAAATAAATTAAACAAACAAACAAAACAAAACACGCCCCAGGACTCCCAGCCCCCCAGTGCTGCCACCCCTGGGGAAAGTGGATAAGGATACAGGCGCCAGCCGCTGGAAGGGAGGGGACACGGGCAGAGGACCCATGGATTGGGGTGGGAGAGGAAAGGAGTGACAGGCAGAGTGAACAGCCAGTGTGCGGACCAGTGGTGAGTCAGTAGTTGAGGCAATCGAGGAGGGCTTCCTGGAGGTGGCCAACACAGGCTTCACCCGGGAGGCTCCTCTACTGAAGAGGCCACAGGGCCTTTGGGGCCCAGCTCCCATTGAATGAGCCCATTGTTACCTCATTCAAGGGTACAACTTCATGGGGGAGGTGCTATCACCACCCCCACTCCCTGGGTGAGGAAAACTAGCCCAGGGTGGCCGGGGGCACCACAGGGGCTGCCCACAGCCTCCTCCTTCCCCTCCTCCAGCCTCCCAGGCAGCGAATTCCCTGTGCCCACAGGGTCCCCTCTCCTGGAGGACTGGCTGCAGGGCCCAGTGTTCAGACTGAACCTTCCTCCAGTACGAGCTCCTGGGAGGCCATGCCAGGTTCCCGGCTTTGAAGGACACCTGTACCCCAAGTCCCGGAGCTGCGCTTCCGCCCACCTCCCTCCGCCTTTCCACTGGGGAGAAAGCAGGCCTCTCACACTGGATGCCCACACCTGCCCCTTAACTTCAGTGGTGCCCCAGAAACTGCAGGTCCTGCTGGCCCCTCTCCTGCCCCACGTCACCATCCACCAGCGTGAGCTTCTAAAAAGTAATCGTGAACCACAGCAGCCCTGGACTAATCCCCTCGGGACTCCCTACTGTAGCCAGATCGAACTCCAAATGCCTCCGGGTGGCCTGGGAGATCCTGCGGGAGGGGCCCTGTCACCGCCCTGATGCCTTTCCTGCCCCTGCTCCCTGCAGCCTCAGTCCCCTCCGTCCTGTTTCTTGGAGGTGCCAAGTGCCTGCCTACCACAGGGCCTTTGCACAAGCTGCTACCTGGCCAGGCCGCTCAGCCCTCGCTCTTCTCCAGAGGGGCCTGACACACGAGGACACACAAGGCTGCTCTGCAGCCTGTGCGGTGAGCTCCTGAGAGCAGAGCTGTGCCCTCACACAGTAGGTCCTCTACGAACGAGTGAACAAGGCAGGGAGAGAGCGCAGGACCCACGTTCCCCACCCTCGGGGAGGCGCTGGCTCACCCGCCACGGCCCAGGGGTCCTGGGACACCCCTGCCGGACTGCAGGTTCTGAGGGGGACAGGGTGGCCGGGGGCCCAATGAGGGGCTCCCCATGGCAGGACCCCCTTCTTGTCCTGCCCCCCTGGGGTTCAGAGGGGCCTTCGGGGGCAGACCAGACCAGCCTGAGAGGAAATCCTTGTATTTTTTGAGGACAAATGGAAACAAACCGCTTCTTGTTTATTTCCTGGTGAATTGTGAGCAGGCCGGAGGGCTGGGGGCGGGTGCTGGGATTAACTCTTTCTCCTCTGGATTTAATTGTCCCCCCTTCCGGCCTGGGCTCCTCCGAGACTCCCAGAGCCTGGGGAACCGCTTTCCTGAAGCCGACTCCAAGGGGGAGGGGAGGGACTGAGAAAACACACACAAATCAAGCCTCAGCAATAAATAACCCCGGGCCTGTGGAGGCTGAGAACCCGGAAACGCCCCCAGGTCGGCCCCCATAACCGGGGCTTGGGGGCCTGGGGACCTGGGGCACCTGACCAGGAGCCCGGGGCTGGGCTGGCCCTGGAGCTGGGAGGAGCCACGCTAAACCTGTGAGCGTCTTCGGGGATCCTGAGCTGGGGGCCCCTCTGCGGCAAGTTTTTCCCATTACCTCACCCGGAAGGGCTGAGCCGGAGGGGGCGAGCCGCCCCCCTGGAGCCACTGTCAGGCCGGCGTCTTCTTTGGCCAGGGTGGCGTTGAGCCTGGAGTAGGAGCAGACCCAGTGTGCCTGGGGTCCCTGCCCCCCACTGCCCTGGCACCCACCTGCCAGACAGCAGGCCAGCTTGGGGGGCAGACCCTGCAGGGAGGACCAGACCCACGTCCTCCCTCCCCTGCGCAGTTCACCCTCCAGGCTCGGATACAGAAACTGATAAAGGCCGAGGGATGAACCCACAGGCAGGGATGGGATCCACGCCCGGGATGCAGGTGGCCCCGCTGCAAGGAAGGCCACTCTGGGCCCGGCAGGGGCCGCCTGACCACCCAGCCTTGTCTACAGCCTGGAGGCCGCGCCAGGAGGGTCATGCCCACCCTACAGAAGAGGAAACTGAGGCTGTGGGAAGCTCCAAAGGGAGCGGGACCAGCCCCCGGGGAAGGCCTGGGATGGACCTCGCCCCTCACCTCACCCTGTCTTGAGGGGGGAGTTTGCAGGCCAGGACCCCTCCCTGGGAGAGCCTGCAGAGTGGTCTCCCGCCCACCTGCCTCAGGCACCCCCCCCAGGCTTCGGCCTGGCGGCCTCCCGTTTCTGATCCCCCCACCTCCCACCAGCCAGGCTAGACTCCGCCCCCGGACACGCCGGTTCTCACAGTCCCAGTGGTGACACTCCCACACTGTCCCGCAGACGGGCCCCTCCTGGCTCCCAGCCCCCGCCCCCCAGCTTGCTGGAAACGCCAACCAGATGTTGGGACTGTGGCCCGGGGGGCGGGGGGCGGGGAGAGGAAGTGGTTGGGGGCTGTTGGCCTGGAGTGCAAGCAGGGCCTGGCAGGACTCAAGCCTGTGCTGGGGCTTGGGGACACGCGCCGGCGCTGTCAGAGAGACAGGGCAAGAGCCCCCACTGCCCCCATTAACCAGATGGCGGCACTGAGGACCCAGAAGGCCCAGGGCTGAGCCGTCCGGGCCAGGGCACTCAGGCCTCCGTTGGCGTCTCTGCCTTGCTGTGCCTCGGCCGCCCTGAGCCTCGCTGGGCGCGAGCCCCGCGGGCACTGGGGAGTGGGGGCTGTGGAGGCTCCGTGCCCGCAGGCCCCTGTGACCCGCGTGGGTGCCCCCGCCTCCGCCCTGGGCCACCACCAGCCTGGCGCCTCCCCTGCTGCTGTCCACCTGCCCGCGCCTTCCCCACTCTGGGCCACACCGTGCACACACGTGCGCACACGCACATCCAAACATTTACGTGCACACGTTCATCCACACACACACGTGTGTGCGCACATGCACTTGCACACTCAAGGGCACCCGCCCAGCACGCGCGCCTGAAGACAAGCACACGCTCACGTGTGCACACATGTAAGTGGGTCGCCCAGGCAAACGAGCTCAGCTCACACTTGCACGCACGTGTGTACACACACGTGCACATGCAGAACGCACACAGCATGCGCTCGTAACGTCGTGTCCTCGTGCACGTGGTGACGCACTTGCACACGGACGGGGCACACCTGCGTGCACGCGCACACGTGCACGCACGCCCCGGGTACAGCTGGCTCCCCTCCTGGTGCCCGCTCATCACCAGGCCGGCGTCTGCAAGGCTCTGGGCCCCGGGAGAGGGGCAGGTGGGGGCGGGGCCGGGGCGACAAGGCAGCTGTGGCGCCCCGCGGGGAAGCGGAGGGATGCTCTCCAGGAGGACAGGGCACCTGCCCGGAGGGCCCCTGAGCGGCCAGAACCAGGACGGCTCCCTGCACGGGGCGCCGCACCCGCCACCTTGGGGACCTCCTGCCATCCAGAGCCCCGAGAACAGGACCCTCACGTCCCGGCACTCAGCCCACCCCAGGCTCTTGACTCAGCCCCATGTGTCACCGGATAAACATTTATTGGATATTTCCTGCCCGGCCCCAGGCCTAAGTGCATGACTCCGCCATCAGTGTGAGGGGGGTGGTGAGTGTGTGCAGGCCAGGCCGTGTGGGAAGGTGTGTGTGGCGGCGTGTGTGTGCACCTGTGCTGGGGGGCCGGCCCCTATGGCCGTGGGGGGAGCCGCGGCCTGCACCGGCCCCTCGTCCTGGTCTGGGGGGGGCAGGCCCTGGCCACCCCCTTGGGTGTGGGGCTCGGGCCCTGTGGCCCTGCCCTGCTCCCCACTGTCCTCCTGGCGCCTGGGCTCTGCCACTCCGGGGTCTGCCCCTTCCCGAAGCGCCCTGGGCCTCGCCTCCGGATCTTTGCCCGTGTTTGTCCCCGGGAGTACCACCTGTGCCCGCCGTTGGTTTATGTGACCCCGCTCATCCTCCTGGCCCCAGCCCCCACCTCCGGTGTCTCTGTGGACCCCTGGCAGCCCACAGGGCGGCCCCTCCTGAGGCTGAGCTCCCAGAGGCCCCACAGGCCCGACTGACCGTGAGTGCTCCGCAGATACGCCAGGGATGGAGGCGTGGATGGACGGATGAACGAACGCATCTCTGCTTGGCTGGGATGAGCCTGAGGAAGCAGGGAAGACAGTTCGGGGCCCAGGAGGGGCCCTGCCCACCCTCTCTCCCCACCCCGCACAGAAAGGCCTTCCTCGGCACCACGTCCAAGTGCCGCCCTGTCCTGTGGTTGGCCTGTCTCCCCACCCTGCACACGCAAAGACCAAGGCTCAGAGAATTGGAAGTACTCAGCCAAAGTCACTCGAGCCCAGATCTTTGACTACGAGGGTGCGGGCAGTGGGGTGTCCCCTCATGAGGCACTCGCGTCGCGTTCGCTGGTCCCAGGAGGGACTGCGGGGAAGGGGCAGAGGCTGAGTCACAGGGAAGTGAGTCAGACCCCCGGTGTCCAGGCCCAGCCTGTCACTCACGGGCTGTGTGGCGTTTAGCAGGTTGCTTGCCCTCTCTGGGCCTGCCTCACTTTTCCCTCCTCTAACCGGCTGAGCGTCAGCCCCATCAGGGGCTGTGAGTAGGTGAGGGGGCCCTGGCTCCTGGGCTGTCCCTGCAGCACTTGCCCGGGACCCTGGGACCCAAGGCATGCAGGTTGGGCCTGGTGAGCAGCTCGCCTGCCCGGCTGCCTGTAGGAAGCAGCGGGGTGAGGTGGAAGGAAGGCCGGCTCCAGCCAGCCTGGGGGAGGGAGAAAGCAGGGACGCCCAGGGAGCCGCTCATTGTGACCAGGGCTGTGGGGGAAGGAGGGAGGAAGTTGGGGGGGCCCCGCAAACCCCAAGCAGGGAGAGGGAGGGGCGGGAGCTGGTGGGGCCAATGCCAGGCTCTCCAGCCACCCAGGCCACCCCCTGGAGACCAGCACCTCCCCGGCTGCAGCCCGGGGACAGTGGCAGCTGCTGAGTCCCTGCTGTCCACCCGGCTGGGAGGCAGGCACTGCAGTCAGAGAGGAGGGGACACACCCGTCCCGCTGCAGGAGAGTCCCAGCCGGGAACCCTGCAGACCCGGGGTGCGGGGGGCCCTGAAGATGTTGGGGGCACAGGAGGCTCCAGCCGGCCGTGCCTGGGGGTGGGGCATCTGGTGACACTATTAGTGTCCCAAGCTGGGCAGCTTAAAACAACAGAAATTTATTTTCTCCCAGTTCCAGAGGCCAGAGTCTGAAATCACAGCGTTGCAGGGCCGCGCTCCCTCAGAGGCTCTCGGGGAGGGTCCGCTCCCTGCCTTTCCCAGGGACTGGAGATCCGCTGGTGACCCTTGGGGCTCCTGGGCTTGTGGGTCCATCACTGTGACCCCTGCCTCTCTCTTTACACGGCCTTTCCCTCTGCGTGTCGGTGTCTCTCTTCTCCTCTTATGAGAACGCCTGTCATTGGCTGTGGGGCGGCCCTAACCCAGGAGGGTCTCATCTCGACCTCTTTACTGCATTACTCGGCACAGACCCCGAGTCCAAATACATTCACCTCCGGAGGTTCCAAGCGGACGTATCATTTGGGGGCCGCAATACTACCCACTGCAAACACCGTGGACCCTCAGTCCAGCACCGGACATCCAAGCAGTCCCTCCCCAGATGCTATCTTCAGTCCCAGGGCCCTTGAGTCAGAGTTAGCTGGGGGAGGGCCGGGGACAATGCTCCCGGCAGGGGGAGCAGCGTGGGCAAAGGCCAGGCGCAGTGGGGTGCTGGGGGCTCTCCCTGCCCTCTGGTGACCGTCCGCTGGGCTCGGCTTCCTGGCAGTGCGTCTGCCCCTCTGCCCGCCGGCGGCTGCTCTCCTGGCTGTGGAGCTGGGAGGCCGTGGGCCCTGCAGCCGGGAGCTGGGCCAGGCCGGGGAGCAGAAAGGGGACACCTCCTGTGGGCCCGAGGGCCTGGGAAGCCTGCGGCAGGTGCGTCCCCAGCCCCCGAGGCCCAGCCGGGCCAGGCTAAGGTTTCCCGAGCTGGTGCCGAGGCTGGGCCGGGGCCTCCCCAGCACGGGCCAGCCTGTGGCCCGACTCCCAGGGCGCCGCAGAAATGTCCTTTTGTTGGCCGAACAAAGCAGCTTTGAGCCGGGCCCTTATCTCAGGTGCGGTGAGATGGGACACCCAGCCGGCCAGCCTGGATGGGGCCCCAACCAGGAGGGGCAGGGCAGGGCTGCCGGAAGGGTCTGGGGGATAGGAGGTGAGCTGGGACTGCCTCCTGCTACCAGGGGCCTGCACGGGCTCACGAGGGGCATAGCTGGCCCATCAGATAAGGCCCAGGTAGACAGGCAGGCACAGCCGGCAGACATACACAGGTGGGCACAGGTGGGCACAGGCTGGTCTGGGATGAGAGTGGGTGCCTCCCTATGTGGCAGGTGCCAGTGGGTCAGGGGCTGCTCCCTGGCCCATGCCTGGGTCCCTCTGCAGACGAAACCCCGACCCTGGTCGCGTCCAGGGCAGATCCAGGAAGTGTGTCCTTCAGGGGTCCCCGGCACCTGGCCAAGCCAGCCCCCCAGTGTCCCAGGGAGCTCAGAGGCCAGCTGGAGTGTGGCCTGGAGGAGTCATGAGGTCGGGTCACCTCATTCTGCCTCGTGTTTCTGCCTCGTGTCTCTGGCCAACTTGGGCCTTGCTGTTGCCTCGGCCTCCCTTTCCCCACGTGTGTGTACAGTGACCCAAAGGGCTCCAGGGAGCCGCAGCCACCCTGCCCTGCTGGCTCAGGACCCACCTCAGCCCTCCTCGGGGGTGGGGCCACCAGGAGAGACCCCAGTGGAGAAGGATGGGGATGGAAGCCGGCCTGCTCCCCACACCTGCTAGGCGGGAGACATCGCGGTGGCCTGCGGGGCACTGGACGCGGACGCGGGCATTCGGCCCCTCCCAGCCTGCGCCCTCTCTCCCTCATCTCTGTGTCTGGGGCTCAGCAAACATCCATTGAATGAATGAATGAGTGAATCAGTGAGTGAGTGAGAGACAGAGAGAAAATGAGAGGAAACAGGCAGGCCCACCAGCCCAGGAACCCGGGGTGTATCCAGCAGGAAGTTCTCTCATCAGGCCCAGAAGCTGGCCGGCCTTTCCGGAAGACCAAGGGGGGCGCTGTGGCTGGCCACCCCCTCGGGGCTGCAGGATGGGGGAAGGGAGAGGGCGCTCCCAGCAGGAACACATCCCTTCTGACGGCGGGTTTGAGGCTGGGGGTGGGGGAGTTTCCTTGCCCGGTGAGGGTGGGTCCTCGGCAGACGCCCTCCTCACACACCCCCAGACGCCTTGCGGGGCTGCCTGGCCACAGAAAGTCGTCCTGACAGCTCCGTTGGGCTGGGAACGGGCTAGACCACCAGTGGGCCCTGTCTGGACAGGCTTATTTCAGTGCCCGGGGCGGGGGGTGCAGGGCCCCCGCACCCTCAGCAGCTATAATTAGCCCCTAGTTGGAGGTGGGCCCCGGAAGGAACAGAGTTTGTGCCGTACAGAGCCCCCAGCCCTCTGCCCCCTGGCCCGAGCCCCTGGAGCTTGGCCAGGCCGAGGGAAGTCCAGCCTGGTCTCCTCTGGCCCCCCACGTCCCCCCCCAAGGCCTAGGGGGCAGGATGCTGCCTCGCTGGAATGAACGGTCCCCTTCCCGCCTGTGATCGGGGTCTTTCTGTTTCCTTTCCTCCCACCTCTCCCTGACTTTCCCACAAACATTTCTGAGCATAAAAATAACTTCATTGGGAATGACAGTCACTGGCTGCCTCTCTCTGAGCCCCCCGCCCGAGGGGACCTCACACACAAGCTCCGGCCCAGGACGGGTCTCTGAACACCAGGCCTCTGGCAGCTGTATTTGGAGAATCTTTCTCTAACAAAAATACCCAGGCTGGGTTTATTCATAAGCAGCCTGTGTCTGGGGGTGTAAAAGTGGGGTTGATGCCAGGAGCCTCTGGGGCAGAGCGGGGGCAGCCTTGCTACATTTTTTTATCCTTTGATGCTGTCCACTTCTACCAGGGAAAATGACTTTTGTCATTTAGGCCGTTTGCCAAGCCATTTAGAATCTTTATTTTATTGGTTGGGAAAACAGTCTTCACACAAAACTTAGCCCCCGCCCCCTAGGAAATAACGGTTCCCATGGGGCCAGGCCTCAGCCCTGTGGGTGCCCGGGCTGTGGCCTCCGTGGAGGTGGCTTTTCAGAGAACATCCTCACCGCATCACCTAAGGACAGAGTCAGCCGGCCCTGGAGGTGGGGCTGGCCGAGGGCTGGGAGCCTGACACAGTGCCCTTGGCCCCTGGGCCACCCTCTGAGGTTCAGTGTCCCCAGGCCAGCAGGGATCCCCGCGGAAGGCGCTTGGTACTGGGCCGCTGTGCTAACACACAGCGTAACTCGTACTATCACACGTAGGGAGAAAGGATCCCTTCCTGCACTGACACCCCCGGGACACCTGGTGCCCTCGGCCCTGCTCAGTGTTGCCACCTGAGGGCCAGACCGTCGTGCTCTCCTCAGCCCCCTCGCAGAGGCCCTTTGCTCCTACAAGGTTCCCCTCAGGGTCTTGGATTGTTTCTCTAGGTGTGCGCTGAACAGGGCCAGCTGTCTCTGGAAGACCGTGGACAGTTTTATGGGTCTTGTAGCCGAACGGACCCGTTGCCGATGCCGCCAGCGCGTCCCTGGCTTTCCGCAGCCTCACCACCGGCGGTCGGCGGCCCTCCACCCGGGTTTTGCTCACTCAGTTTCTGTGTTTTAATCTCACCCCTCTGTGCATTCATCGTCCTGCAGATATCTGTGAGGAGAGAGCCCACGGCTCGACAGGCCCCGTCGGGGTGCCGGGGGTGCTGCAGTGCGAGAGAAAGAGGACAAAATCTCTGCCTGCGCGGAGCCCACCTCGAGGGGGCGGGCAGGGCGGGTGGAGTGTGGGCAGCGTGGGCAGGGGGTGCTCGTAGTAAAGCAGGGGCTTGTGATGTGCTTGGCAGGTGAAGGCCATGAGGGGCCAGCGGGCGTGCGTGCCGGAAAGGGCGTTCCAGGCAGAGGGAACAGCTGGCGCAGGTGTGGAGGCGGGCTGGCGGTGGAGTGAGGGTGAGGGCCGGGCTGGAGGTGGAGTGCGGGTGAGGCCGGTGGGAGCGTCTGCCAGCCTTGGAGGCCACTCGGTGGCCCTTCAGGCTGCGACGAGGCCGCCCACGGGTTTGAGGCAGAGGGATGGCTTGTTCCCACCTGCATTCTGAAAGTCTGCTCTGGCTGGCAGCATTGAAAATAGTCTGCAGGGCGAGGGCTGGGAGGGTCCAGTAAGACGTCCCCGGAATAATCCAGGGGGAGGGGCGGGGAGTGGGTGCATCCCGGCTTCATTCTGAAGCCCCAGTTGATGGGATTTGCTAACAAACCCACAGTGTGGTGTGGGGAAGGAGGGGGTCAGGGTTTCCAGGACCTGGGAGGCCAGAGCTGCCACTAGCCGAGGACCCAGAAAACTGCCGGAGCCCTGGGTCAGGGGGAGACGGGGCTCAGTCTCGGAGCTGTGGGGTCCAGGCGCTCACCTGCCACACTCACTACGACAGGGAATTCCGCTGGAGAAGCCTGGCCGCCATGTGACCTGTGGAGCCTGAGGTCGGGTCTTGCCCGAGGCAGCGGGGAGAGAGGAGCCTCAGCAGAGGCCCCACCAGGGAGGTGGAAGCGGGCGCAGAAGCGGCAGCAGCCAGGACGGCGTCCTGGAGGCTGGAGCAGGAATGGCCCAGGGCGGCCGAACAAAGCCAGGGTCCAAAATCCAGGCGTGGCAGGGCCGCGCTCCCTCCCGAGCGTCCAGGGAGGGTCCCTCCTGCCTCTTCCAGCTGCTGGGGGCCCAGGCACCCCGGCTTGTGGCCGTGTCACCCCAGTCTCTGCTCCGTCCTCACGCGGCTTCTCCTCTGTGTCTGTCTCTCCTCTTCTATAAGGACAGCGGTCCCTGGATTTAGGGCCACCCTCATCCAGGAGGACCTTGTCTCAAGATCCTTAACTAATTATTGGGTTGGCCCAAAGTTCGTTCGGGTTTCTCCATAAGATGGTACAGGAAAACCCCGAACGAACTTTTTGGCCAACCCAATACCTCTGCAAAGATCCTTTTTCCAAATAAGGTTCCATTCTCAGGTTCCGTGCGTCAGGAGGTGGGCCTGTGCTGGCCACCGTTCAGTTCACTGCACCAGTGAACGAAGGTTCCCTCAGTTCCTCGGGAGCAGAGGCGAGCCCCAGGGCAGCCCCGCCACCTGAGGGCAGGAAGGCCAGAGGTGAGGATCGCTGTGTCCCGCAGAGTGGGCGACGGGGCACTGAGGAAAGGACGAGGGTCGTGACCCGTCCGGGCAGCCCCACCAGGCCTCCTCCTCTTTGATTCCACCCCCAAATGCTTCCCCAAATGTGACTGACCTCCCGCTGTGAGCCCCTGCCTGGCACGGCTCCTGCTGTGGAAGAGCTACCGGGTAAAGTCCAGGGAAGGGGGCTTCCTGGTGGCACAGAGGTTAAGAATCCGCCGGCCAATGCAGGGGACACAGTTCGAGCCCTGGTCCGGGATGATCCCACATGCCGCGGAGCAACTAAGCCCATGCGCCACAACTACTGAGCCTGCGCTCTAGAGCCCGCGAGCCACAACTACTGAAGCGCGCGCACCACAACCCCTGAAGCCCGTGTGCCTAGAGCCCGTGCTCCGCAACAAGAGAAGCCACCGCACTGAGAAGCCCGCGCATCGCAACGAAGAGTAGCTCCCGCTCGCAGCAACTGGAGAAAGCCTGTGCGCAGCAACGAAGACCCAACACGGCCAAAAATAAATAAATAAAATTTAAGAAAAAAGTGCAGGAAATTAAAATTGAGAGAGAGAAAACCGAACCAAAACAAACAAAAATCACGTGTTGCGTAAAAATACAGAAAGCCCTCCAGGGTGAGGAGGGGTGGGTGCAGCCTCTAGGCACACATCGTGTTGGGATGACCCCGGCCACGTGGGCCAGGCCCAGACGGGCTCCACAGGGCTGTGCAGACAAAGGGCCCCCTACCAGGGGCCTGGGCAGTTGCTCAGGTGGGTCTGGGGCCCCGCCCTGGCCTCCACTGACTCTCCGAAGACCGAGGGCAGAGCTCTCCAGAAGGGCGACACCTGGGCCTCTGCGTCTCCCTCCTCCTCCCCTCGGGGCTCGCCTGCCTCTGCCAGGCCAGCCCTGCCCAGGGAATGCAGGGCAGGGCCCGGCCTCGGTGTCTGCAGCCCACCTTGCTCCGCACCTGGTCGCCATCCCCCTCCTGCAGAAGCACCTCTTGAGCCTCACTGCCCTCACCAGGACTGGGGGCCTCACCCAGCTTCACCGCCGGAGGTGAGATGACACGGCGGGTGGAAAGTCCCCTGCCCACACCTGGCACCCAGTAAGCACCCAGTAAATGCTGGTGCTGATGGCGGCTGTGCCCCGACTCTCCTGTCTCTCTGCGGCCGACAGGTCCCTCTGGGCCTTGGTTCCCCATCTGCACCAGTGGAGGCAGGACCGAATATTGCTAAGATCTTTCTGGAGCAGCAAATATGTACGAGATGCTGACATGTAGCAGCCTGATCTTGACGTCCTCCTGCAAAGCACAGCACACTTGTTGACTGGGTTTTTTTTAAAAAGGGTGAAGGTGGAACAACCCCAAATAAACAGTGAGATGTGGGGACCAAGCACGAACGCCAAGGGGCCCTTAAGTGTCCGCTTTGCCCAATTATATGCAAATGGATTTTTAAAACTTGGATGAAATGTGCAACTTTATTTATTTATTTTATTTATTTTTATTTTTGGCTGCGTTGGGTCTTCATCGCTGCGCGCAGGCTTTCTCCAGTTGCGGCGAGCGGGGGCTACTCTTCGTTGCGGTGCGCGGGCTCTAGGCGCACAGGCTTCAGTAGTTGTGGCACGTGGGCTCAGTAGTTGTGGCTCGCGGGCTCTAGAGTGCAGGCTCA
The DNA here is from genome assembly GCF_964374135.1 of Grampus griseus. Classification (NCBI taxonomy): domain Eukaryota; kingdom Metazoa; phylum Chordata; class Mammalia; order Artiodactyla; family Delphinidae; genus Grampus; species Grampus griseus. Next base: position 1,111,695 of record NC_139000.1, read on the forward strand.
GTAGTTGTGGCTCATGGGCTTAGTTGCTCCGCGGCATGTGGGATCTTCCCGGACCAGGGCTCGAACCCGTGTCCCCTGTATTGGCAGGTAGATTCTTAACTTCTGAGCCACCAGGGAAGTCCAGAAATGGGTAGTTTTAACCAAACCTTACACTAGAATATTTAGAAAATGTGAACACACCAGTGCCAGAGAAGAAAGCAATTAGCGTGACCCACCCGCTTCCCACCAAAGCCCCGGTTGCAAGCAGGATTCCGGCGAACCGTCAGGAAGGAGACAGTTCTGATGCTGTTTAAGTTCCTTCAGCGACAGAGAAGGAAAAAAAAAAAAAAAAACACTTCCAATTTTATTTTATGGAACCGGTATAATATTAATATCAAACTCAACTAAAATTGCACTAAAATATATGAAAAACAGTAGACAAATTTCACCTTTGGAAATCAGTGCAAAACCCTAGGCAGCTATCAGCTGGCAGAACCCAGCTGTCCTAAAAAGATGAAGCCCCCGCTTCTCCACCCCTGGCTGGCCCTGGGATGCAAGACTCTGGCCGGCACCCCTGCAGGAGTCGCCCACTGAGGCCACAGGCGGGCCTGGGAGAGGGACGAGGGTGGGTGAGGATCTCGGCTTTGCTGTCTCCCCCTCTGCGGTGGCTCATCCCTCCACCGAGGGTCACGGTGCCTGCCAGGCTACCTCTCTGCAGGTTCCCGTACTCACCTGTCCCTGCCCTAAAAGCTGGAGCTCATATGGCCCTCAGGCTGCAGGACCCCTTGCTGTTTCCCTAATCATTGCCCCCACCTCTGTAAATAGTCCCTTTACTAAATCTCCTGAAATTACCTCATTTGAGCACACCGTCTATTTGCTTTTTGCACTCCACATTATATGATTGTACTTTACCTTTGAATAGCTCAAAAGAAAAAAGGAATTCATCTCCACTGATGTCCAAAAAGGCAGTTGACAAAATTCAACAATATCTAGATTCTTAAACAATCATAATAAAATATGACTAGATAAATATTTTCTTAACTTGATAAAATATCTGTCTTAACCCCAAACCAACATCTTGCTTAACGTGAAAATTCTAGAAGCATATCTATTAAAGTCAGGAATAGGACAATGGGGTCCACCAGTAGCTAACACTGTTCTGGAGGTACTGGCCAGTGCAGTTAGATAAGAGAAAGAAATAAAGTTTTAACTACAGGAAAAAGAGGAAATAAAAGTATCATTGTTTGCAGACAATTTTATTAAATATCTAAAAAACGGAAAGGTTTCAAACAATAAAAGAATTCCTTATGGTGGCTGGGAGCAAAATAAATACAGGACTCTCAGTACCCTTCATATGTACAAATACTAACACACTGGGCAATATATGAAAGAAGGATCCCCTATATGATTGTTGTAAAATTATAAAGTATTTGGAAATCGATAAGAAATATTCCAGATCCATATTAAGAAAGATTTTAAATGCAACTGAGGGATGTAAAGGAATATTTAAACTAATGGAAAGGCCTAACTTTTAAAATATAAAAATACCATAAAGACATCAATTCTCCTTAATAAATCCATAAATATAATGATATTTCTCTTTTTAAAAACCAGTAAGATTTATTTTTAAATTAAACAAACTAATTCTAAGGTTCATGTAGAAAACCAAACAAGCAAAAACAGCCAAGAAAGTTCTGAAAAAGAACAAATATGTTTCAATAAGAATTAGGTTTGGTTACTATGACAGAGACCCATATTCAGAGGCTTATTCTGATGAGTGTTTATTTCTCTCTCCTGTAAAAGGAGCCTTGAGTGAGGCAAGAAGTACAGGGCTGCGGTGGCTCCATGGTATTCAGGACTCAGGAGCCTTCCATCTCTCCACCCTGCCCTTCTGTTGTGTGATTTCCTTTCCAAGTTAGCCCAGTGGTGCAAGATGGCTGCTGGAGTTCCAGCCATCACCTCATATTCCAGGCAGCTGGGAGGAGAAAGGGAGGAGAAGCATTCACACCCTCCTTTACAGGGAAAGTCCTTGGAAGCACTAAACCTCACTTCTACTTCCCTCTCACTGTCTAGAACCTAGTCGTGTAGCCACACTTCTCTGCATTGAAGCTGGCAGACGCAGGTTCTTAGTGCTTTTCTGCCTCAGATAAAACCAGGTTACAAAGGAGGAAGGGAGAAGGTCATGGATGTTGGTGTGGGCTCTTGTAATCTCTGTCAGTGTAAGAAGAGGAAACTCGCCCCACCAAGTATCAAAACAGTTCTAAAGCTACAATAATTAAAACAGTGTGATACTAGTGCAAGAATAAACAGGTAGATTAATGGAACAGAATAGAGCCCCAAAGCAGAGTCAAACACGTAAAAGAATTTAGCATGTGACAAAGACAGAATTTCAAATCAGTGAGGAAAGATGGATGGTTCAAAGACCCACCCATACCTGGGAAGCCATCTGGAAAGACTAAAGAGAGAATAAGGTTGGAGCTATATCTCACACCTCGTACCAAAATAAATTCCAGATGGGTCAGAGATTTCAAGGTGAAAAATAAAACCACAAAGGCCTAGAAAGAAACAGTAGAAATTTCTTTATAAATTTGAGGTGAGAACTTCCTAAGCATGACATAAAATACAAAAACCAAATTTACACAAAGAAGTGTTTTGATCAATTCAAATACATGAAATAAAATTTCTACATAGCAAAAACCACCCAGAGCCACGTGGGGAAAAGACCTGCAAGCTCTGTCACACAAAGGGATCATTTATCTTATATGTAAAGTTCTCCAACAAATCAATAAAACGGTCACCAATGCAGTATGGGAAAAAAATGAAAAAGCAAAGGATATGAACAGAGAGTTCCCATGAAAGGAAAAGCAAATGGCTCATGAACAGATGAAAGGTGCTTGGCCTCACTCTTGGTGAGAGAAATGCAAATTACAGATGCACCGATGGCATGTGTACCTATCAGACTGGCAGAGCCTCTGATGACACACTGTTGGCAGTGCAGTGAGGATACAGGGACTCGCACATATTACTGTAAATTATTGGAAATGGCTACAATCACAGCAGGGGGCCGTTTGGCAAACTCTCTCAGAATTACGAACGCACATCCTTTGACCCAGTGGTCCCACCTCTAGGAAGGCATCCTGCTCTCAGTGATCTCAGTCAGGTACAAGGTCATGGTTCCTGAGCTGTCCAGAATTAAACCCTAAATGCCCATCCGTGGACTGTAGAAACCATATGGCAGAATATTCGATGGACAAAGAAAAGAGTAAGGAAGAAGGCCTTCAAGTTTTAATAAGGGGCCATTTCTGCGTGTCGTATGTGAACAGTGCTGCCCAGCGGTGTGCGGAATGGGTTCCCAACTGTGTCAAGGAACAGAGCAGGCTGGCAGAGGGATGTGCGCTCGACGTGCCTGCAGAATCTGGTCTAAGGAAGGACCCGCAGACACGACACCTGCTGCTCAGGATGGGCTGAGAGCCGGGATGGGTGTGGAAATCTATCCTCAGTACGCTCTTTGGATCCTTGTTGATTTCAGAAGCAGGCGAATGCCTTCCCGTTGGAAACGCGAGTGCAGAGGGAAGTGTCGGCAACAGCAGGGCATGAGGAGTGAATGAGGAGCTGGGGTCCTGTCAAAGCCTGGCCCCCTCTTCCAGGTCTGGGTCGGGACTCCGGGTGCGTGAGAGGAGGTGTGGAAGGCTGACTAGGTTGCTCATTCATTCATCAAACATGGCTGCTGGCCCCAGAACTCAGTCCTGACCAAGCAGGCCCTTTCCTCTGCAACTCAGACCTCAGCCGGGGTGCCGGAGCGCCACTGCAGGTGGGCAGTGACAACCCCCTGTGGCATGGGCCGCGCTGTGGAAGGCCAGACCCCGAGGAGGGGCGCCCACCAGGCTGGGGTCCCAGACAGAAGGAAGAGAATGTGTAAGGCCAAGGCGGGAGGCCGATGAGCCGCCCTCTCCACCCAAGGAATTTCCAGTGGAGGGGCTGGAAGTTGAGCCCACAGATGGGGCAGGGGCGGGGCGGGTGAGCCCTTCCCTCGGGCTGGGGTGGGGCAGCTCCCAGGACTCAATTGCTGGGGAATCCTGGCCCAGGTTCATCAGCATCTCATTTGCATGGCCATTCATCCTCCCCTGCATTCCCAGCCACCCCAGAGGCCCCTTCCGGCCTTGGAGAAAGGGACCGGGCCCAGGTCCCCCTTCCAGCGCTTGCCACACCGCCCCTCTCCAGAGGGAAGGACAATGGTGTAGGGAGGAGGTGGAGCAGGGGGTCTGGCTGGCCAGCCAGGCTGGCGGGAACCATTGTGTGTGGGGCCCTGAGTGTTTGCATAGCAAGTGCCTTGGCTGCTGAATGGGGCACAAGCATCCCAGGAATGCTCCCTGAGCCACCAAGAGGCCGCGGTCCCAGCACTCGGCAGCCAGGCACGTCCTTGTCAAGCTTCCGAGTCTTCCTGTCACTCATGCCTGTCAGGCAGAGGGTGGACAGGGAGAGATTGGCCAGGTTGAGGCACCAGGTGGGAGTGACCACGGGCTGCCAAGCACGGTGGTTCAGGTTGTGCACTGCACAACACCAGGGTACGCCATTCACCTGGGCAGCCACAACTACCAGCAACCCTGCAGCCTCCCTGTTGACCTTAATGGTCTCAGCAGTAAAATGGTCTCAGCCCAAGGTGGGAAGGGGAGATGGGGCGGAAGGGAAGGAAAGAGGGAAGGAAATCCGCTGAGTCTGTGAGAAGGGAGAGGGCCCTTTTCTGACAGGCTCTGGGCCATGCAGGAGCATGAGGGGCTGCTGTGGGCCGTGTGGGGTCCCGGATGCTGCGGTGGAGTGCCCCCTGCAGATCTGGGGTGATGGCCAGCAGCTCAGAAGTTACCCCTGCCCGCTCTCTGTGAAATGGGGGAGGCAGTAGGGATGGTGTCTCCCAGGGAGCGGGAAGTGAGTGGGTTGGTAAGTATCAGAGAGGTTGCCCAGTATCAGCTCCCCAGAAATCATGGCAGGTCTGATTGGCGTCGCTCCCAGAGACAGAGGTCCTGTGCTGTGCCCTCTGGAGAAGGGGGAGCGGGGGACAGGGGAGGGTGCACCTGGCAAAGGGAGCCAAGGGCAAAGGCCAGGAGGTGGGAACAGGCCTGGGGTGTGACCAGGTGCGGGGAGGGCTGTCGGTGATATCGGTGATCAGGTGGGTCACGGGGGGCAGGGGAGCTGAGGAGGACGAGGGAAGGGGGGCTGCCTTGAGGGGAAATGAGGCCAGAGGGGCAGCGGGAGGCCCAGCGTGTGGCGGCCTGTCCCCTCTCTGCCCCAGCCGAGGGACGTGCCACCCCGGAAGCAGGTGGTCAGTGGAAGCCATAGAGAGCCTGGGGTGTGGCAGGGCCCCGCCAGCCCTGTCCTGGCATCCACGGCCCTGGCAAGGGACGCCGACAGGCAGCAGGCCAGCTGGGGCAGGAGACGGATCAGGCTGGGCTCCTGGGAGGCCAAAGCTTGGGGAAGGGCAGCCCCTCCGTCCCTTTTCAGTGGGAGGCACTGCCGTCCCATGGCTCCCCTGGGGACTTGACAGGGAGGGACGGACATTCTCACCTGTTCCAAGGGGACGTGGCCCCGCTCAGCCACACATGTGCTGTGTGGTCTTTGGCCAGCTGCTCCCTGCTCCCAGCCGCAGTTTCCCGTCTGTCAAATGGGGATGGCCACTGACCTCACCGGCCAGGGCTCACTGCGGCTCTGACTGGCTCCATGGAGTTGGCTGAGGGGGCTCCTGTTGGCATTGGAACAAGCCAGGAGGGCTCCCTGGTGGAGGCAGCACTGGGAGTGGGAACATGGCCAAAGGCAAGTGGGCCGGCGTCCCCAATGCTGGTAGGGCCAAGTTCTCACCGTGAGGCTGAGGAAAAGGCTCTGGGAGTGGCAGAGGCTTGCCAGGGACGTGGATGGAGGGAGGGAGCGATGGGCAGGGTGGGCTCAGGAACTTCTGGGGGAGGACAGAGGACAGAGAAGAGGAGGGACAACGAGGCCAGGAATGGAAACGGGGGTCTGAAGGTCTGGGCAGTCTAGGGGCATCTGGGGGGCTCGCGGTGCGGGCCAAACCTGGGGCATGCATCAGCGAGCTAGGGCTGGGGGGGCTGGGCTGACGGCCGGCAGCAAGGAGCGAGCCTGTCCACCTGCAGACCCGAGAAACCGCCTCATCGGAAGAGCCTCTCCCGGCCATACAGGGGTCCTGACCCCGGCCAGGGGCCCAGGTGAGCCTGCGTGCCCACTGCCAACACTCGGGAAGCCGGGCCTCGCTGCGGGAGAAAGGCCTCTCCTCCTTCCCGGCCCGGGGATCTCCCCAGCAGCAGACGTCAGCGGCCCAGCGAGGCTGAGAACCTGTACCGGGCCCCACCCTGGCACGTGCGTGCACACACGCATACACACCCGTGCACGCATGCACACACTCGTGTGCAAACACACACACGCAGAGCTTGGGACAGTCACGGAGACCTAGCTGGGTACGTGGAGAGTGCAAGTCAACTCCTCCCTGCCCTAGGAGCCCCTGCCCGCCGTGAAGCGGGAGCCCAGAGGACACAGTGGCGGTGGGGCTGCCCTGACAGGTGGGAGGAGGAAGATGCGCCTTGGGGAGGAAGGGCCAGGGGTTGGGCGGGGGTCCCTTGAAGAGGCGGCCCGGAGTTTGAGCGGGAGCCTTGAGGACAGGCTGTGAGAGGCAGAGTCAGGGTGGGGGTGCACGCGGAGGAGGGAAGGGCCCCCCGCCTGCATCTCGGGGGTTGTAATCAACAGATCCACCCGGCCTCCAGCGAGTGGCCGGGACACCGGGTGAGGGCAGGGAGAGGGCACCACCATCCCCTCCCAGGGGCTAAGGTGGGCCCCACCCTGGGCAGCGGTGCTGGGGGCCTGTCACCCCGTTTCACGTAGGGTCCGAGTGCCAGGCGGGCCTGCCAGGCAGCGATCCCGGCTCTGGGCCCTGGCATGGGGCCCGGGTTCAGCCCCTGGGCCCTGGCTGAAGGGGAGGCCTGGCTTGGGGCGAGGGGCCGGAGGGACAGGAAGGGCAGGGGCGGGAGCTGTTTACACGCAGGGTCAGGCCCAGACTCCGGCCAGTGGCCCCGGATGTGGGCGGGACGGCGGACCAGACGGAGTCGAGAGTGTGGCCCACAAAAGGGCCGCCCGCCTGCCCCCCAAGCCTGGTCCAGCCTTTTCCTGACTCCAAGGACGCCCTTGGGGAATACAGACTCTCGGCCCCAGAACCAGACCTCACCTTGCCCCTCACCCGAGGCCTGGGCTTAAGAGGGGGAAACCGGGTCGGAGGGCCTCCTGTGTGTCCACTCTGCAGCTAGGGAGCTGGGTCCAACCCCACCCACCACGTGTGCCCTTGACCAAGTCACCTCCCTCCTTGGGCTCAGCTTAATCACCTGGGAGGGGACAGCGCCAGCGCTCACCTCCGGGGCCAGAGTCGTGCGGGGGTAGGCGGCTACCTGGGGAGGGTAGGCGGCTCCCTGGGGAGGGCACCTGCACCCGTTCATGCTTTGGTTTTTTCTCTTGAGATGAAATTCACATAACGTACAAGGAGCCACTTTAAGGTGACCCGTTCAGTGGCATTTCATACATCCTCTGTGGTGAGCAACCGTCACCACTGTCCAGCTCCAGAGCCTCCTCGGCACCCCCAGAGGAGGTCCCTCCCTGTCGGCGGTCACCCCCGTGCCGGCCTGCAGCCCTGGAGGCCGCTGCTCTCTCTACCTGCTGCAGTTACCTCTCGTGAGCACTTCGCATCAACGGTGGCCTGTAGCACGTGCCCTTCCTGTCTTGTTTTCCTCACTGAGCACATCGCGTGTAGACGTGTCAGGACTGCGTTCCCCTCCTTCCTTCATTCGTGCCGAGGGCAAAGCTCAGCCTGTCCCCACGAGGTCCCCAGAAAGCCCACGGAGCCGCTCCTGTCACCTCACGGCCCAGGAGGAAGGTAGCGCTGCCCCTATTTCCAGGTGAGAAGACTGAGCCCGGGGAGGTTAGTGGGCTGGTGTTGCTCCCAGAGGCTAGGCCCTGGGCTGTGCTTGTAGGAACAGGGAGGGGTTGGGGAGGGTGCGCTGGCAGAGGGAGCCGGGGGCAAAGGCCAGGAGGCGAGAGCAGGACGGTCTGAAGTCAGGCCGGGGCTTCCCTGCACGTCCCTGGGGCTGGCTGCCCATCGGGGGTTGGAGGGAATGAGGGAGCGCCGGGTGCCCACGGGAGGCCAGCCTGGGCCCAGCCCAGCCCCGCGCTCCCCGCAGCGGCAGCGAGAGAGATCGACACCCTCACTCAGCCTGGTAATTACTTGTGTCTTGTGTGAGCACCGAGATGATTAATGGTGAGAAAGCTGCCGTGCCACGCAGGGGTGCCTCGGTCCCCATGGGTGCGTGGCCTTTCCCAGCCTGCTGGCCTCCCCGGTTTGCTCCTGGGTCACCCCTGAAATTAGGTCTTAAGTAGAAAGAACGGAAAGTATTCTGGGGAGAGCTGTGCGGCCCAGCGCCAGCCAGATGGCGGGAGACTGTGGCAGGCTCCTCCCTGGCCAGCCCGGACCAGCTCCCTGGCTTTTCCCCTCTGCACGGCATGGGGACTTGGGGAGCTTGGTGAAGGCTCAGACCCTCTCCCCCAGGAAAACCAGAAGCTCAAAGTCATGCATCAGACTCCAGGGTGTCCTGGGAACCGCGGAGAAATGCTGTGGCCACTGCCAGGGTGATCGGACCCAATCCCACCCTGCCTTCCCCCACCCCCAACCACGTGACTCAGTTTCCCCACTTTTACATGGGCCTTCCTCAGAGGACGGTCGGGTAACACATTAGAGAAAGTAAAAGTGGTGCCCGCTGGGATGAACGTGGGCTGCTGCTGTCCATGGTCTTCCAAGCAAGAGCCCCCAACCTAACCCCGGCCGGCCCCAGAGCCCAGCCCCTGGGCCCATGCCAGCCGCCTGCGGAGGCGAGAGGAGAGCGGTGCTCACTGTACCAAGGCCAGAGTTGCCGAGGGCCGCCTCCTGACCCTGGCAGGCCCAGCCGCGGGGTCCTGTGCTCCCTGGGACCCACTAGCCCTCAGGGCTCACGTCCTTGTCGCCCCACCCCCCGTAAGGAGGCCACGTGCACCCTCCGTCTCAAGTCCCCTCTGGAGACCTCCCTGCACCTCCTGACCTGAAGGCAGACCCTGGGATCCCAGCCCCTGGGGGCCCAGGTGGAAGGTCTCCGAGTCCAGGGTTTTGTAAGAAGGTCCTCACCGTGGACCACGGACCAGAGCAGAACATGGCAGGCACCTAAACCACTGTTTCCCACCACGCGGAACCAGGGCGGATACGGAGGACACTTGAAATTCAAGGCTTCGCTCCGCATGGCCCGGAGATGCTGCCTACCGCCTCTTCCACCCCCCATCGCACAGGAAGCATTTCCCACGTTGCTGGAACTTTCCACAGGCATGACTTCTAACGGCTGCACATTATTCGATTAGACAGACATGGATGGGTTTCTTGGTCAGCCTCCCCGCACGTCTGGGCTGCTTCCAGGCTCTGGCTGTAGCCAGAGAAGTCTCCAAGCAGCCAGTTTTCTGGGTTTCACATTATTCCTCAGGTTAAATTCCCAGATGGAGAATTACTGGGTCAAAAATATGAACATTTGATGCCTGTCGCTGCACACTGACATCAGAATAAAGCCGGGACTCCGTCTGGCACTGAGACGGGACCCTGTGCTGAGCCATCCTCTGGGGCCGGGTCGCCCCCGGAACCGTCCGCTCAGCTGCACATCCCGGAGGGCTGGGAGAGGAGCCTGGGCTTCATCATGGGCGTCGGGTGGGCACCAAGCTCAGCCCACGCTGTGGGCTCCCTGAAATTCCGACTGGGGACCCTGGTGGCCTCAGAGCTGGCTCGGCAGCTGGCGGTGGGAGTGAGGGGTGTAGACGTTAAGAAGTCATCACTTCCTGCCTATTTCAAATATTTTGTGAAGCCCTATGACCCAGCCCTTCCCTTTCTCGCCGGGCTTCCAGCCCCCATGGATATTCTTGTTTCCTGCACCCCAGAGACTGTCCTTGACCCAGCCCCTCTCCTCTGGGGCTGGTTCCCGAAAGGACTTGTCAATTCCATTTTCGGCCTCAGGCCCCCAGGTCCCGGGCAGCCAGGCTGACACCAGGCCACACTGTCCCACCCAGCAGAGGAGGGCCCTGCTGCAGGCTCAGGGCCCTGGAGCTGTGATGGGCCGTCTGGCTGCCCATGGTCTGCGAGGCTGTGACCCCTGAAGGCCCAAACCCAGCGCCGGGGCCGTGGGGGGCTTGCTGAAGTAGGTTCTCCAAGTGTGAACCCAACCCAGAGCCTCAGAGCCTCAGGCCCACCCCATCCCAACAAACACACTTCCAAGTGGTCAGTTTGGTTGGGAGCAGGGCGGCGACCCCCACCTTCTAAACTCCAAGAAGAGCCCAGCCTGGGGGACGGTGTTGGGGGGAGGGGCCCTAGTGTTGGAGAGACCAGGGTGCCACGGGGAAGGGTCCCATGCGATAGCGTAGACAAATTGTGAAGTGTCAGCCTCGCTTTGTGGACGGCCAAACGCCCGACACACTTTCGGACTGATGCATCCCAAGGCGGCATGTGGCCCAGGGCCAGGCAGGTGACCTGGCTGGAGCAGTCCAAACTCTACCCAATTCTTCCAGCATTTTCGCCCCCCGTTTTACCTTTTCCAACCTTTGGCCAATCCCATGGGGTGAATAGGGTAAGTAGAAATATTCCCATTTTCCAGAGGAGAAAACTAAGGCTCAGAAAAGTGAGGTGACTTGTCCATGCTCACAAACCTGGCCTGCTACCATCAGGTGAGGGAGGGGACAGTCCCCAGGGGAACATTTCCTGTCCCCGGTGGTCTGGCCTTCCTGGGGCAGGCCAGGACGCTGGGGTCAGGGGCCCAAAAGAACCCTGTGGACAGCTGGCTGAAGACCCGAGTGCCAGGTGGGCCTGGGGCCCAGGAGCAGGGCACCCCTCCCAGGTGAGGCCCAGAAGACGCCCCACCTTCTCGGTCTGGCATCTTTGGCACTGCGTCTGAGCCGCTGGCCACCCCGCTACACCCCCCCTCCCCATGTCTCACTGTGGCTCTCTCTGGGGGGGGTTGTTGGCCCCACTTTACAGATGGGAAAGTTGATGCAGGAGAGCGGGACCTGCCTGAGGAAGAGTCAGGACCCATGAGCCAGGGGAGAACCCAGCCCCACGGCTCCCACCTGGACACGGGCCCCTCGTGATCTTAGGACAGAAATGAGACTTGCCCAGCGAGGGCCAGGCTGGGCTGGCTGGTTGCTGGGGGACCAGCTCCTGCCGAGGAGGATGGGAACTTCTCCTAAGAGTCAACAGAAACCGTGGCCAAGCCGTGGGGCCTCTGGGGGCCTCTAATTCCCGCCGCGAGGCTCGGAGGTTCTCTGAGCGCCTGGGTGCGGAAACACCTGCTCGGCCCTGGGATGAAGGCGGCAGCGGGCACAGCTCGGCATGAGGGAAGACATCAGGGTCAGGACGCTTCCTGAGTGCAGCCAACACCCTCCCCTCCACAAGCTGCCAGGCCAGGGTTGAAGAGGGAAGTGGGCACAGGGGCGGATGAAGGGCCCGGGCTGAAGGGAGGGTGCCCACTGCTGGGCCCGGGAGGGAAGGGGGCTCTGGCAGCCAGGGCTGAAGGGAGGGTGCAGCCCTGGCCGGCCCGGGCGACCTGGGAAGGAAGTGGGTGGATTCACTGTCTGCTGTGACAGGCGGCGAGCCAAGGGGTCTGCTCCAAGCCCTGAGGTCGCTGACCACAGGGGCCTCTCAGGCTGACTTGGCCGTGGTCCAGAGACCGGAGGGGGCGGGGGTGAGGGCGGTGGGCGGCGCTGGGTGGGCCTTGGGAGGGTTTCTGGCTGTAGTTTGACATCCAGGCCTCCCAGCTCTGGCAGGGTACCAGGTCAGCTCAGGAAGCCCTGATGGTCATTCTCACAGCAGCCCCACAGGCAGGCAGAGCTTGCCCAGCCAGGGGGCTCCTGGAGGGGTCTGAGGAGGGAGACAGGCCTGGACTCTCATCCTGGTTCTGCTTCCAAAGCCTTGTGCCATCCTGAATGCTGTCCTTTTCTTGCAGACCTCAGTGTCCCAACGGTCTTGCGGGCAGGATAGCCTTGCCCAGCCTCCAGCAGGGTCGCTGGAGGTAAAAGGCAAAGATGAATATTTAGTTGCTTTTTGGACAGTAAAGCCCTGGAAGGATAAACGGGGTTATTAAGAACAGCTTCAGGTAGGGAATTCCCTGGTGGTCCAGTGGTTAGGACTCTGCGCTTTCACTGCCATGGGCCCAGGTTCAATCCCTGGTCACGGAAGTAAGATCCCACAAGCCGCGCAGCACGGCCAAAAAACAAAAACAAACAAACAAGCAAAAAACCCCAACAGCTTCAGGTATGGCTGGATCCAGGGGCTCCAGCAGTGCCATCTAGACTTTGTCTCTGTCTGTCTCTGGGCTCCTGGGGTTCCACTCCCCACAGAGTGGCAGAGGTGGCTCAGGTGCCCCCTGCTCAGCACCTCCTGTGGAAGAGGGACTCTGCGTGTGCCCACCCGTGGACCCAGAAGTCCAAGCACACAGGCCGATGTTTAGGGGAACAGTAGGTTTCCAAACCACAGCTGTCCACCGAAAGTGCTGACCATGAGCCAGACCCAGAAGCACTGAGCGTCCACTTAGCCCACTTCGTGCCCTCACAAGGCCAGAGGTGAGTCCATCCTCCAGATGAGGAGGGGCTCAGAGCAGGAAAGCCACCTGCGTAAGCCTGCCTAGCTTGCTAGACTGTGGCCAAGAGATGTGGATCGGGGGTCCTGACCCCAAAGTCTAAGATGCAACCCGCAAGCTCTCCCGCGGGCTTTAGGAGCGATCCTGGAACCCTTGGGAGTACAGAAGTCAGTCATCACCCCGGTGCCAGGGCCCGCCCACCCCGTGTTCCTCCTATTGGGGGCTGACGTTTGAGGTGACGCTTCTTGAACTGGGGCACTTGTCGGGCACAAGAAGAGCCAAAACCCACGGGACAAAACCCAGCCTTTTTATTCTGAGCAGGGTCTCACTTAGGGGCAACGGGAACGTATTGGTGACGCTGTGGGTTCAGTTCCAGATCCGGCAATAAAGCGAGTATCACAATAAAAGAAGGACCGCGGTAAAGCCAGTCACACGGATTTTTTGGTCCCGGTGCAACTAAAAGTCATGTTTACACTATAATGTAGTCTATTAAGCGCGTACTAGCATTATGCCTAAAAATAAACCATGTACAGAACTTAATTAAAAAATACTTTATTGCTAAAAAACGCAGGAGTTGTAGTAGTAACATCAAAGATCACTGACCACAGTCACTATAACAAATGCAATAATGATGAAAAAGTTTGAGGGCTTCCCTGATGGCGCAGTGGTTAAGAATCCGCCTGCCAGTGCAGGGGACACGGGTTCGAGCCCTGGTCTGGGAAGATCCCACATGTCACGGAGCAGCTAAGCCTGTGCGCCACAACTACGGAGCCCGGGCGCCTAGAGCCTGTGCTCCGCAACAAGAGGAGCCACCGCAATGAGAAGCCCGCGCACCGCAACCAAGAGTTGCTGCAACTAGAGAAAGCCCGCGCGCAGCAACGGAGACCAAACGCAGCCAAAATAAATAAATAAAAGAAAAAGCTTGAATATTTCGAGAATTACCAAGATGTGACACAGAGGCAGGAAGTGAGCAAATGCTGTTGGAAAAATGGCTCAGATAGACCTGCTCAATGCAGGGTAGCCACAAACATTCAACATGTAAAAAATGCAACATCTGAGAAGCGCGATAAAACGAGGCGTGCCTGAATTCTAAAACAAACGTAAGCTCAATTACTTTTATTATTTTTCAAATTTATTTATTAATTTGGCTGCGTTGGGTCTTCGTTGCTGCGCGCGGGCTTTCTCTAGTTGCGGCGAGTGGGGGCTACTCTTCGTTGCGGTGCACGGGCTTCTCATCGCGGTGGCTTCTCTTGTTGCAGAGCACGGGCTCTAGGCGGGCGGGCTTCGGTAGTTGTGGCACGTGGGCTCAGTAGTTGTGGCTCGCGGGCTCTAGAGTGCAGGCTCAGTAGTTGAGGTGCACGGGCTTAGTTGCACTGCGCCACCAGGGAAGTCCCTAAACTCACTTTTTAAATATGAACACACACACTCGTGCAACAGCACAGCTACAGTGGGCTTTGGCCTGGAGAATGCCCCACTGCCTCTGCTCCCGGCACCCCACGGCACCTCGGGGGAGGCTCTCAGGAGTCTTCCCTCAGCTCCTGGGATGCCAGGTTGCCCGGGAGATGCTGGAATAGAACACCCAAGGTCCAGGGAAGGGCCTGGGGAACATGGGCCTCGGGGTCCCCTCCAGCCCACGATAGCCTCCACTGAGGAAGGAAGCAATGTGTCTTGGGCCAGCCCCCGAGGGCATGGTGTCTCAGATGAGCTCCACCGTCCAAGGAAAACAGCACCGCTCCCCAACGTGTGCCCTCACTCACCCTGGCCATGGGGACTCTGACCATGGCCACAGCCAGGCCACAGGGCCCTCCCCCACAGCTGGGTCACAGGATGTCCCCAAGAGACTCAAGGACTTTGGGACACAGCTCGTCGTGGTTTTTAGTTCCCTGTTCCATCCAGCCCACCCAGAACCCAGAGCTTTCCTGACCTTGAGATGCAGAGGACCTGGGCTACAGGGGTGTGACCACAGGTAAGGTGCCGGAGAGCGGACCACGGGGTGGGAGGTGGGGACTGCCCTGCGCTGGCTCAGAAGTCCCCAGTTTATACTCGCTCATAGGACTGGCGCTCCGGGTGACTACACTGCGTCAGGCTCTGTGGACCCCAGGCAAACGGTCCCACCCAAGCCCTGTCCTCAGGAGCAGATCCCGATCCAGTGGGTGAAGACTCGTGAAAATAACCACAACGCCTAACCATAAGGGCGGGCCCAGAGGTCGGGGTGCAGGGCTGCAGAGGCTCCCAGGAGGGGAACCCCAAGAGTGGAGGGGCCTCCACCCCAAAACAGTCCACGCTGTGGACTCCAACGAAGGCGGAAAGAAGCCGCCAGACGCATTTAAAACACGGCTTCCAACATCGTAAATCAGCTATACTTCAGTCCAAATTAAAGAAACAAAACAAAACAAAAACAAAACAAACCCGCGACCTCTGCTGGGGCTGCCCGCAATGTCTGAATTTTTGTGACGGGGTGGGGGATGAGGCATTTTCACTTGTGTGAAAAGATATAACCAGTAAACACAAATAGTTTGCTTTTCCCCCATTGGCCTCGAATTGAAAAAAAAAATGTTGCTTTGCCACGGAGGCAGAGAGGCCCAGGCCACCCGCGACCCGCCTACAACAGTGGCCCCAGCCCCCGGCTTCTCTGCCTTGGTTTCCCCTCTTGGGAAGCTCAGAGGCCGCCGGCTCAGCTGTGACCAAGAGGAGGGTGCCGGGTCAGAAGACCTGGCCCTCCCTGGGCCTCCCCCCGGCTGTGCCCCTCCAGGTCCCTGGGTGCCCGGCCCCGGCCTGTGTGGCTCTCAGGGTCACCGCCCTCCTGACCCTGCCGTGTCTGGACGAGGGTCCCCAGGGGGCTGGGTCGGTCCCGTTGGAAGGGGTCCACGGAGCGAAGCCGTTTTCTGGCTCTGGGCTCCAAGGAAATGGGGCCTCCCGCTGGGCGTGGGATGGGAAAGCTGCCCCCCCCCCCCGGGTGCAGCTCCAGCAGAGACTGGCCTCCCCGAATCTCACAGCACCTCCCTTCTTGGGGGGCCTCTCGGGACACAGGCCAGGGGTGTCCATCACCCCAGGGCCCAGTTCAGGACTGAGCAGCATGTGAGGGGGTGGAGGGCGGAAATCAGTGGTGTGGGGCGTTGACAAGGGCCTCAGGGAGACGGGCACTGGTCCCTACAACCTCCCAGTGGGACGCTGGTCCAAATCTCAGACCTGTCCCTCTGTCTCCTGGAGTCCTGCACATGTCCTTGGAGCTGGTGCCTTTCTGGGCCGTGCGTGGCAGGGGAGGAGGGCCCCTTCTTCCAGAACCTCCCAGACGAGCCACCCCTGCCCCCCTGCGGGGTCTGCGAGCAGGGGCTGGGCCACTCCACGGGGGCTGCCTCCCTGCGGTCTAGAGTCTCCTTTGGAACCAAAATCGCCCACTTTTGCACGAGAAGATGAACTGACTGAGAAAAGGCCAAGATGTGGTGTCAGTCCCCGCTCGTCGGGCTGGGACACTGGGTCTCAGGAGAGCAGGCTGTGTGCCCCGCGCACCCGGCTCCCTTACCGCACCTTCAGTTAAATGGAGGAGTCGCACGCAGGGACCGATGTCAGCCGCACGGGGACCCAAGCAAGGCCCAGAAGATTTGAGAAGCAACCGTTTTCCTCGTTCTGCAGAAACAGGAAGCACGGCTCCCTTGAGGACCCCTCAGCCGGCTCCCTTGGGAAGAAACGCCCAGAAGAAAGGCCTCAGAGGGGCCGAGAGAAATGCTCCGTCCTCACTTTTCACCTGAGTCACGGGGAACGTGAACCCACCCTGATTTAGTTTCCACTTTAAAGCCAACTTGGGATGTTTGTAACCCACGCTAATCCCTCTGGGTTGTTTTGTCCTTTCCTCGGAAACGCTGAGCCCACGGGCTTGGATGTACGCAGTGGTGCAAACACAGCACAGTTTGCCAGTCGGAGTCTGCGTCTGGGGCCAGAGCAAGTTCAGGTTTCAGCGTCGTTGTCGCATTTTAGCAGAGTGTTCGCACCCTGTGGAGGCGGCGGGTCATCTCCCGGCCTGAGGAGGGATAGGCCCGGCGCCGTGGACCAGTGGGCACAGAGCAGAGCCCTTTAGCTACCAGAAAGCCGGGGTGGGGGGGCACCAGAGCGGTGCTCTCCCCGCCAGCTGTGACAAGCGGAGTCCCACTCCACAATCTAACAGACAGCAAGGCCTCTCATCATGTTGTTTCAGCTAAAGAGGGACCTGATGTACCCATGTGCCGCCAGTGGGCGTGGAGGCAGGTGCGGCAAACCTCCCACGCTCCTTCCCGAGGAAGCGGGACCCCGAGACGCCCCCACTCACCTCGCCGCCATCCCCCCTTTTGCCAACTTCACACAGCCTAGCGCAAAGGTTGTGAAGTTCAAAAACCATTTTTCTCTGAGTTAAACCCCCTCGTGTTAGTCTCCTGGCCAGAAGTCCGAGATCGAGGTGTCGGAGGCTCTAGGAGAGGGTCCTTCCTGCCTCTCCAGCTCCTGCCGGAGGCTGGCAGTCCTTGGTGTTCCTGGGCTTGTGGCTGCATCACCCTGACCTCTGCGTCTGTCTTCACGGCGCCTGCGCCCAGGTCCAAAATTCCCTCTTCTCAGGACCCCAGTCACTGGATGGGAGCCCACCATACTCCAGTCGGACCTCATTTTAACTTGATCACATCTGCAAAAACCCTATTTCCAAGTAAGGTCACATCCATGGGTTCCAGGAGGAAACTACCCGATGCATCTTTGGGGGACACAGTTCAGCTCATAACACCCACGAGTGGCAAGTGACAAACGAGGAGCTGCTCCCGGCGGGCAGAGCCGGGCACAGTGAGGGAGACTGGGCCGGTGGACGATGTCGGACTTGTCCGATTTTATTCCAAAGGCCCACCGTGGGCCGCCAGGCTAAAGGCACAAGCGAGCCCTTGGCCCCCGTGGCCGGTCCCCGTGGGAGCAGAGCTGGGTGTGCTGGGGCCACTCTGCCCAGACGTCCCTCACTTCCTGGGGTCTCTGCCTCCACCCACCCCCCCGTCGCCTCCTCAGAGAAGCCTCCTGAGCGGACCTCGCCCAGCGGCACCCAGCGCTCGCCTCCCGCCAGCCCCGTCACACAACCGGGAAGGAGCGATGTCCTCTGAGTCCACGAAAGGCCCTCTCGCCTCCCTGGCCGGGGCACCCGTCCTGCTCGACGCAGAGCCAGAGATCTTCTCACACCCCGGCTTAACCCCCTGCCATGGCACCCCTGTGGTCCGGGCGCCAGTCCATTTCTCAGCTGGGGGTCAGCTGGGCCGCGGGCCAGGCCCAGCCCGTGGAAGAGGTCGGGGCTCAGGTGGCCTCCTAGCACTGACACCGGTGCGTAACTGCTGCCTGGGGGTTGCAGCCCCGGCCCGGTGAGGGGCCCAGGCACAGGGACAGACAGATGGACGGATGGATGGACGGCACACCGCCTCAGGTCCTCTGGGACCCGCCGGCCCCCTGCAGTCGCCGGGGTCGGGCGTCGGAGTGATAAGGCCTCTCCCCGCCCCCAGCTTTGCCAGGCTCCCAGGCTGCGGGGGGCAGAGCACGGGGGTCTCCACACAGATGGCGTCTGCTTTGCGTCACGTTTCTCCGCTTGAATTTACCCCAAGCCTTGCTGTTCTAAGTGAGGAACAGACGTTAGTCCAAGCATACTCAGGACCCCCAGCTCTGGGGAAGGGAGGACGGACCCGCCCGCGAGTCAGGGTCCCCAGGGAGGGGGGGAGGCGCCCCTCTCCCCCAGTGCCCTGCACAGCAGGGGGGTGGCCGAGGGAGAACTTCCCCCACACTCCCCCGGCACTAGCAGAGCCCTGGGCCCCTGTCGCCCCTTCTCAGCCCTGCCCACAGGCATGGGAACCAGCTTTCCTTCCACGAGGTGCGTGGGAACCAAAGAGGGAAAAAACCCATGAGGCCCCTCACCCCGGCCTCATGGGTGCCCACGCAGATGCTCAGCGCACAGCAGACACCCCGGCAGGTCCCGCATGGAGGTGAGGAGGGGCGGCGGCCCCCCCAAAGGCCGCGCGCCCCTGGGAACCTGCAAGCTAATCCCATCACGGCCTGCTGGTTCCCACAGTGCTGAAGCGTGTTTATCCTCCCTGTGCCTGAGCGATAGTCGGTCTGATTTACGCTGTGCAAAGACCCTCCAGCGGCTGCAGGCCCCTGGGGCGGGCTCCGACGGCTGAGCGGTCCTCTCTCCAGCCGGGGCCACGTGAAAGACGGCTTTCCTTGCTGATTTTTGAGAATTATTGCAATGAATGTTTACCCACGAGATGCTGATTATGAAGATAAGGAGGCTGGAAAGGCCGAGGAAAAAGGGACGCGAGAGGGGGTTGCAAAAGCCCCTCTGGATGGCAGAAGCTCCAGTCGCAGGCTCGGCCGCTGGCATTTGTCACCAAAGTGCCTGTTTTTATTTAAATGGCCCAGAGCAAGTCTCTGACTAAACTAACATTCCCACGCCAACACTCTGCAGCGCCTCTGGTTTTTGGCAAATTTTTTCCTTAGCTGTCAAGGCAGAAATATAGAAGAATTCTGGTCTTACTTAAGGACTGTTGGGGTTTTTTCCCTTCCCTCTGGAGACGTGAAAATAACTCACAGATGTGCCGTACCTGCTAATGCCTGTGCTCCGTTTACCTCGGGAACGCGATTCCCCGTGCTCCCTGTAACCCAAACCCTGATTTCCAGGCCCATTTTCTTTGTAACAGGGGCCGCTGGGGGGAGTATGGGGGAGGGGGAAGCCCTAGACATGTTTAAATGTGTTTGGAGCAAATGGGAGGAAACCCAGGCGGCCCTGAGAAACTTGCTGAGGGGCTGAGGGTCCCCTCGAAGGCCCGCCTGGGGGACAGGGCAGCCGGTGGGGATGGGGGCGTGGTGCAGAGAGTGCGGGGGACAAACGGTCTGAGGGTACTCCTGGCTTCCTTCCAGCAATTCCCGCCGGGGCAGAAAGAGTTTGCTGTGAGAAGCCTATACCTTCCCTGTAAAAATAAAAATGGACTTTTTTTAGAAGGTAATTTCCAGCTATTTTTAACCCCGGAAAGGAAGAAAGGGAAGGAGGGAGGGAGGGAGGGAGGAGGGAGGGAGGGATGACAGACGGAAGGAAGGAAAAGAAAAGAAAGAAGGAAGGAAGGGGAGAGGGAAGTGGGGGGAGGAAGGAGCCTGGCCGGCTCTTCCCTGGGTGAGTGACTCAGGTCTGCAGAGGCTCCTACTGAAGCTTGAGGGATGGGGCCAAGCAGTTCCCACCGCCCCCCCCCCACTGCCCCCCTCGGGGCCCTTTCTCTTTGGAGAAAGTTCTGAGCTGCAGCCAGCAGGGCCAGCCCCACTCCCAGCCGGCTCTGCAGGGGTCCCAGGATCCCCGGGGGTGGGAGGGGGAGACCTAGACCGGGCTGGGCTCCACAGTCCCCCCAGAGCATCAGTGTGCATAAAGTGGGCAGGGTGACAGCGTCCCTGCCGCAGCCCCTCTGCCAGCCCCTGCCAGGAGAGGTCAGCTCAAGCCCAGCCCCGCCCCACCGGGGTCCCTCCTTGGTTTCAGCAGGCCCAGCCTGGAGTGCCCTGGAGTCTGGGCAGGCTCCTCCTCCTCTGAGGCCGGCTGTCCCCCAGGGGCACCCAGAGGTGGGCCACCGAACCCTGAGTGATCCAACCCCAGGCCCAGTTCCGCCCAGGCTCTGTGGGCAGCGGAGGGGGTCGGGGGGCCTGGAGAGGTCCAGGCAGGCCCCTCCTTCTCAGAGCTTGGGAGACCAGGCCCAGGGCCCCCTGCCGTTGGGGCCAGTGCCCTGAGCAGTTAGTCCAGGGGCTCCTGGGGAGAAGCAGGTGGTCTCTGCCAGGGCCTGTGCTCCTCTGGCTGCCCCACAGCCCATTCCTCAAATGACAAGGACCAGGGCCAGTCCCGCGGCCCTCGGAGCCCACACCAGCTGGGCCGCATCGGCTCACCTGCTCAGGGCGGCAGCTACCTGTCAGGGGACTTGCCTGGGCAACACGCTCCCAGGCTCTGTGCCTGCCTCTGAGATGCTGACCTTCCTTCCTGGGCTTCGTGGGCAGCAGGGCGGCTCACGGCCAACCTGCTTCCTGGCCCTGAGCTGCCGAGAGGCCTTGGGGCTTCCAAGGAGTGACCCCTGTGGGCGGCAGGTGGACAGGACCCTCAGCAGGGCAGGGCCTGGTGCAGGGTCCCGCGTTATGGAGCTGTCTTGGTCCGTCTGCATCTGTTGGAAGGGGCAGGACACACAGTGACAGGTCCTTACATCCGGGACCGCACCCCCCAAGGAATACCGTACGATGGTGCAGTAGTTGGGAGGCCCAGGGGCTCTGTGACACCTTCCTGGAGGAGGTGAAGGCCGATGAGGGTGGGGTCATTTCAGCAGAGGACACGACACGACACGCAGACAGCAGAGCGGGGAACTGACCCACTGCAGGGGGCCTCCCCCATCAGGCCTGGCAAAGCTGGCCCAGGGGAAATGCCGGCACCTGCAGTGGCCCCAACCGGCCCACTCCCAACACAGACAGGTGGGTGCACATCCGGGCCTGGGCGACAGTGGATCCCTGCTTGGGGGGGCGAGGGCGGGCAGGAAGCAAACTGTAGACCCCAGCCCGCCCCTTCCCTTCTCAGGATAAAGGGAAGTCCTCCAATGTCGGCCTGAATCCAACCTTGGGAAAGAAGGTCCAGGAACTAGCGGAGCTTCCACACGTAAGCACACAGGGACGCCCAGCCCGGGGTCCAGCACAGGGGGCTGGGGAGCCAGCCCTGGCCCGTCCACCTGAAGCCACGCCACACAGCCACTGAAACCATGTCCGGGAAAAACGCTCAAACCTCTGGAAATGTTCTGGCTTGGTTTCAAGTAGAAAAACGTAGACAGGACTTCGGAAGTCTCTTGATAGTGGAGGAGACTGAGCCCAGGGAGCAGGGATGGTCCCTCAGTGGGCCTGCTGGTCACAGAGTCCGGTGCCGGGCCTGGGCCTGGCTGTGGTGGGGTAGGAGGCTGGACACGTCTCAGGCCCCTGGGCTCTCTCTTTGCAAGCAGTTCAGATACGTTTGACAATTAACTTCCAAAGGTGGACAAGCCCTACCCCTGGTGTTCTGGAATCGCCCCACAGCTGCCCTGGCTGGTATGACCCCCATCCGGTCAGGCCGGTGTGCCCGTCACAGGCCCCCCACTCTCAGGCCCGCCCCCGAGCCCTCACCCCGCCTCCCGACACCCTGTCTCCTCTGCCTCAGGGCCGCCATCACGCACACCAAGCTGTTAGCAGCACATGAGGGCAGGGCGGGAGCGGCCCTGTCGTGGTCACAGACAGCCTGCCACACCACAGGCTTCCGGAGCCCATCTGCCTGCTGCAGAGCCAGGCGGGGACCTGGGTGACCCAGAACCAGTCCTGTCACAGCGTCTCGGAAAAGTCACGTGCATGACGCTACCCTGACCCCCGGGCTGCGGGGGTCACAGGGGCGCATCTGAAGTGTTAGGAACAGCCATTGTAGGAAAGAGAGGAGCTGGGGCCCCAGGACCAGGAATCTCAGCCCGGCTGTGCCTCAGAATCGGGGGCGGCTTTAAACATGCTCCCCCCACCCACCAAGCAGGCCGAGTCATGCTGGACCCCCTGCAGGAGGGGGCTTGGGTGGGTTTTCTCTGCGGGGCAGGAATGGGCCACCGTCAGCTCAGCCCATCCTGACGATGGCATCTCTGGAGGCAAGAGACAGGGGAACTGACCCAGCTCAGCCTCGGGTGTAGCGCGTGAGGGCCTTCTCCCCCTCGGGGCCGGCAAGCTGGACCCTGGAGAAGAACGTGGCCGCTGGACACTCACCTCTGGGAGCCGGGCCTGCAGCCTCACCGCCACTGGTCCCAGGTTCTTCAGACCGCTTGGGGGCTCTTCCTTCACCGCCTGTGCAGGGGACTTCCCTGAGAACCTGGCCCCAGCGCCCAACATAAGCCAGCCAGGAAGCCCAAAGTGGTGTCCCATTGCCGTACCCTGATTCAACTTCTGCCCATCCCAGGCCCCACCCTTGCACTGGGCTCTGGAACCGGCCAGCACCCCAAATTCCCCTCCCCTCCCTGTTTCTCCTTATCTTCCCCAACATACCCCAACCAGGGCTGCCCCTAGGCTGCCCATCCTGAGAGAAGGTCTCCAGGATCTAGGCCGTGGGGACGCCCCAGTCCTCTCCTCCCTCAAACCCCCTGGCCTGGGAAGCTTGATAAAGAGAGGAGAAGGGGAGGCCAGAAATCCCCGGCCTAATTGGTGAATTTGTGAACGAAAAAGCTCCGTGCCCACTTGCCAGGGCCTGGAGGGGAGGGACGCCCAGCCCAGGCCCTGTCCTTGGCCTCACACAAGCCCCTCCCCAGCCCCAGGCACTTCTGGCTTTCCCAGGGTCTCCTCGGGGGCCCGAGTCGCCCATGGGATATCCCAGGAAGCAGGTGGCACAGGGCTTAGAAGCTTGGGGGGCCTAGCTGCGCTGTCTGTACCACGGGCTAATGAGAGCACCCAGCTCCTGGGCAGAGGCCCAGGGTACTGGGCACAGCCGGGCAGACCCAGGTAATACTCCCCGCCTCCCCAGCACCCTCCGCCAGGGCTGCCCCTTGATGGAAAGCTGAGAACTTGCTCCCAAGCCAGGGCTGGTGGGCCTTCACTTTCGGCCTGGGGCCTATCAGCAGAGATGCTAGCTCTGATGGAGGGCACACAGGCAATGGCCCCGGGGGAGTGCCTGGCCGGAGGTCCTCAGTCCATCCCCGGGAGACGAAGGGGCTGTGGTGTGCAGAGCCCTGAGACTGCGAGCTGGAGGGAGGTATGGAGGGACTTCGCAACCCCCCTCTTCCTTCTACGGAAAATCTGCTCCTCCAGGCTTCCTGGCTGCCATTCTATAAACATCTCTGCTGTCTCCAGACGCCTCCTCTCCTGGGCACTGACCCCAAGAGAAGTTACCCCAGGCTCTGAGAAGCGCCCAGCTTCTGGGAGGCGGCAGGCCAGGGTGGCTCCAGTGGCAGCTGCCCGGGGGCCTGGACCGGCTGTCCCTCCTGTGCTCCCAGCAGCAGCCCAGCTGCCACCAGTGCCCCGCAACAGGTGTGCCGAGAAAGGCGGGCTGGGGTCAGGTGTGCGATCTGCCCACGACCTGGCAACCCCACTCTGCCCACCTCTCTGGGCCTCCCTGGCAAGGGCTGCTCCTCAGCCAGCCTCTGGGATTGCTGCATTCCTGAGGGTTCTCCTGCCCCGGACCCTTTACCTTGCTAGGTCCCTCTCAGCCTTTAAGGCTCCCCTTTGGTATCACCTACTCCAGGAAGCCCCCACCCCCACCCCCACCACAGGGTGGTGCCCGTACCCAGTGCGAGGCTGTAAACTTTGGTTTAGTAGGGTCTATGGCAGGCATTTTGGACGCCCAGCACTTAACCCGGGCTGGCACAGGATGTCCAAATCTGGCATCGTGGTGGAGGAATAAATCATCTGGAAGGAGCATGTGGGAGGGGCCCAGGGCTGCGTGAGCGCTAGCACCAGGTCTGCTCGGCCCACGGGTGCTTTGCCGGGCTCCTTAGGCTGGAGGCGCCCAAGAAGGGGTAGGACAGTGACCAAGGGGCGTCTAGAGGTGGGTCCCTCCTGGGGGAGCTGGTGCGCAATCCGTCTGGCCAGGCGTCAGGCATTGGCCCCAGGATGCCTCCTTGGGGGCACCCAGAGCCCCCTTTGCAGAGGCTGCGGCCCTGGTACCACCATCCCTCAGGGTCAAGTGCCCCGACCTTCACAGCCACGGGTGTCTGGGCTCGATCTCTCAGAGGCTTAAAGTTGCGACCACGGGCTCCTAAGATTGGAGCCCCGGGCCAGGGGTGCACCCAGGACTGCCCAGGGCGCGACTTCTCCCAGAGCTCGCCTCCCAGAGTCCCCCAAACGGGGCTTCGGCAGCTCCTCCCCACCTGCCGGGGCCCAGCTCCTCGCGGGGCAAGGCCTCCCGCAGGCTCCCCTTTCCCCACTCGCCCCGCGCCTCCTCCGCTATTGAGATGTAAATCGTTGTCAATTGTCGCCGAGCACGGCTGAGGACAGAGCGGATCCTTCCGCAGCCACGGACCAAACTTTTGGCCTCCGAAAACTTTCGAACGAGAAGTAGTCCCTAGGGCCGGGCCCCAACCCCGCTCCGCACCGCCGCGGCCCCCAACCCCGGAGGACCCGGGTTCGGGACGCGCGCCCCACCCCAAGGAGGTGCAGGGCTGGTCCAGGCGCGCGGAGGGGCGCGGCCAGCGAGGGGGCGACGGCTGCGGAGGGATCGGCGGGGGCGGGACCCGGGGGCGGGGCCGGCGGGGCGGGGGCGGAGCGCACGGCGGCCCAGCGCCTCACTAGTGCCTCGGCCGTGGGAGGGAGCGCAGGGGTGCGGGGCGCGGGGCGCGGGGCGCGGGCACAGCGGAGGAACGATCGCGGGCGCGGAGACGGGCCGGCGAGGTCGCGAGAGCGCAGCGTCGCCCTCCAGCCAGGAAGGAGAGGGCAGTAGCGGGCCGCCACCGCCCGTGGGACAGTCCGGAGCGCGCGTGTGCGCCCGAGACCCGCCGGCCGGGCGCAGGAGGCCGCCACCGGGCGCAGCGGGCAGCCGGCGGGCAGGCATGCCGCCTCTCCTGGCGCCCCTGCTCTGCCTGGCGCTGCTGCCCGCGCTCGCCGCACGAGGTAGGCGACCGCCCGCCGCGAGCCCGCAACTTTCCGCGCCTTCGGAAACTTTTGGCAGCGCCCTAGGCGCGCGCCCCGGGTGGCTGGGAGCGGGCGGCCAGGGTGGGGAGGGGGACCGGGCGACCTGGGGCAGGGTAGGGGCCGGAGTCCCGGGCTCGGGGAGAAGGACTGACCCTCCCCTGCTCCGCCTGCCCCATCGGGGCGGACTCACGCGGCTTGCTCCTGGAACCGAGTTTGGGGCCGGGTTTGAAGCCGGGCGTGGGCCTCTGGGGGCCCGGGAGACCCAGTCCTGGGCTCGTCCTTCGCCAGCCGCGCGTGGGGCTCGCCGCCGGGGCGGGCGGACGAGCTGCCTACTACTTTTCGGTTTGAATCGAGTCGGTTTTGGTTTCCTGTTGCCTTGGGGCCATTTATCTTTTTTCTTCGCCTCTTGCCCGCGCCGGGGGCGGATGTTGGGGCGTGGAGCGTGGAGCGTGGGGTCCGGGGCGCCGCGCTGGTCTTTACGGAGCCGCACTGCCGGACCCGGCCGCCGGGCCCGGCCGCCGGGCGTGGTGGGCAGAGGGGAGTTGGGCGGGCCCGGCGGGCCCGGCCTCCTTCCCGAGTAAGAGAGTTTGCGCAGGGCCGGGGCGAGGGGCGCGGACCCAGGCGACCCCGGGCTCCTGGCCGCCACGCCCGCGGTGTCCCCTCCCCACGCCGGGTCGCTGCCCCCATCCCGGCTCACAGTTTGGGGAGGGGGGCGTGTGTGCGGAAGACAGCTGCTACTGATGGGACTTTCACTTTGTGGAGTTCAAGTTTGGAAACCTTGCGGGGGGGGGGGGGCGGCGTGTGGGGGGGGCGGTCATTCCTCTCTCCACTTCACGTCAAGAGGATCTCCGAGGAATCGGATGGTGATTAATTCTTCTCTTCCGCTAAAAGTTGGAGGGAGCATTAGCTCCCCGGTTCCTGAAGTTAGGGTTCGGTGTCACACCCCGCCCCGGCCCCCGTGGGGGGCTTCATTACGTACGTAGCCCTGGGAAGAGGAAGAGGCGGGAGCTTGACTGGTTGACCCCTTCCAGGGAATGGGGTCGAGTTCCTTCCAAATGGAGCATCTTCATCCCCCTCCCCTGGGGTGTGTGTGGGGGGGCTGCCACTGAAGATGCCCGCCCTGGGGAGCTGGTATTGGGTGTCGGTGGAGGCGTGGAGGCGCGGCCCGGTCCCTGGGGTGCAGTCCCGGTGCCCCAGGAGGCGGCCCTGGCGCGACAATGGGCCGCTCTGATTCCTCCGGCCGGCGCTTTGTTGGCGGGAGGGGCAGCGGGCCTTGCAGCTGTCGCATTTTCCCACGAGCGGAGGAGCTGAGTGTGGCCAGGGCTGCCCACCCCCCACTCAGCGCCGCCCCCTCGAAGAACTTGTCTGAACAGCAAGACAATCCTGGTGGTTGGATGGGGGCCTCAGCCCAGCCAGGATCCCCAGTGAAGATGGGGTGGGGAGTGAGAACTTCGGGAGCGTGGCCCGGGGTCATCCCAGCTTTCCTCCACTGCTGTCCCCGAGGCGTCTCAGGCCACCCCGCCTCCACTTTGAGCATGACCTAGCCACCTGCCCCCCATCAATGGGCTCCCCCTCCCTCCATCGCTGACCCCAGAACTCTGGGCGGAATGTTAAATCCCCTTGGGGTTCACGCCAGGCTTCCTGGGGCCCCCAGCAACCGCATGACAGGAGGTGAGGGGTGGGCAGTGCCCCTTGGGGTGCTGGCCAGGCTGACGTCTCCCTTTGCCTCCCCCAGGCCTGCGATGTTCCCAGCCCAGCGAGACCTGCTTGAATGGCGGGAAGTGTGAAGTGTTCCCCAACGGCACCGAGGCCTGTGTGTGAGTATGCGCCCCTGCAGGGACCTGTTGCTTTGTTGGGAGCAGAGCCCCGGCCTCCTGCAGCGGGCCAGCAGGGACAGAACACTGGGCCATTGTCTTCTGGAGGCGGCCCAGAGGCTGGGCGCGGTCACGTGCTAGTTTTATTGGACAAAGTCTGGCAATTACCTAATCACCAGCAATTATGCTGCGTGTGGAGCTGGCCCGGCCCGTAGAGGCTGGAGCGCTCCCTTTTGGGCCACCTCAGGCTCCCGGGGAGCTAGGTGGGGATCGCTGGTACCCCATTTCTTTCCGGAGTCCCTGAGAAATAATTTGACCTGCCGGGGAGGCGCTGGAGCATCTGTAGAGAGGCCCAGCCCTCACCGCCCTGCCAACCGCCCTGCCAACCGGGGGGTACCTCTTCTGGGCAGGTGAGCGCCTCCTGGGCAGGTGATGCCTCAGCAAGAAACTGACAATTTCAAAGCCAAACCCACCTTCCCAGCCCTCTGCCTTCCCGGCCTCTTCTCTCTGGCCTCAGGTGGGGTTGGGGAAGGGAAGTTGGAACTCGTCTGGTTGGCTGTGCCCCCCTCCGTTGGGGGTGGGGGTGGGAGTGTCTGCCAGAAACTTGGTTTCTGTCCTGGCATCTGCAGCTCTGGCCTCCTAACCGGCTGGCCCTTCACCTTCCCAGCCTTGGGTCCTCAGCTGTGAACTGAGGTCTGTGGTCGGGTAATCTGGTTAGAATCTCCTGCCTGGCCGCCTGCCTCTGAGTACCAGTCAGCCTTAGGGAAGTTTTTCTGCTGTGGCTGAT
This sequence comes from Grampus griseus, assembly GCF_964374135.1. Classification (NCBI taxonomy): domain Eukaryota; kingdom Metazoa; phylum Chordata; class Mammalia; order Artiodactyla; family Delphinidae; genus Grampus; species Grampus griseus. Next base: position 1,139,567 of record NC_139000.1, read on the forward strand.
GCCCTTCAACTTGAGTTCGTCCCTGATGGGAATAATGAGGAGGTGCTTGCTGGCTGGAGAAACGCCCCCCTCCCCAGGCTGCCGAAGTGGCGCGCCCTCATTCCAACTGCTGAGGACCCATTCCCTTGACAACCCCCAGCCCGGGCTCGCTGCTGCCCAGCCAGTGGGCAAGCAGCCCCTCCTTCCACTGCCTCCTACCCTCCCCAGACTGAAGCCAATTAAGCAGGTCTGTGAGCAGTTTAATGGACAAAGTGCATTGTGTCTTTGTCAGACGCTAATGAATGCACACTACTTTTTTTTTTTTTTTTTTGCTTTTTGGGGCCTTTTTCTCCTGCAGAAGCCTCACCGACGCTTGATGCCCTAAATCTTGTTTCCTTTCATTCAGAGACCGACAGCTGGGATTCAGTGGAAGTGCAGTGCCTATTGTTGGGGAGGTGGATTAATGCTGGGTGATTAATTATGCGTGGCTTCCCAGAATGCAGACTCCTTCCCTGCCGCCCCTCGAGCTCGAGCTCCTGTGTAGGGGCGGGGGGCAGCCTCCGCGTCTCTGCAGAGGGCTTTGGGAGGGTGGGGGGCAGTGCTGTGCTGAGGAAAGTGGGAGCAGTCTCTTCTTGTCTGATCGGGGAGCCCGGACAGCCCGGGGCCTCCCGGGGCCAAAGCTCCAGCCGCGTGTTGCCTGGGCGGGGAAGGGGGTGCCTTGGGGTACGTGCTGCGGCGGCTTACTCGCTGGCCTCCGGGGATGGGGGTGTGCTCTCCCACTCTCCAAGCCTGGGCACTTTGGGAGTCCTGCTCCCCAAGACGGCCAGGGACCAGGGCTGTGGTACCGGCCTTTCTCCTCCCTTGGGCCCGGCGCCCCGCCCCCCCCTTGGCGGGAAGCCTGCCTGTCTGGCCTGGCACCCGGCCGGGCTCGGCACACAGAGACCCCATTGTGCACACCCCACAGAGCCACTTGGAAGATGAACGGAAGCGCCGTCCTCGGAGGCCGCACCACTGGGCATCCCGGGTGGGAGGCAAGGGTATCAGAGCTGCGACCGGCTGGCCGGTCCCGGCTCTGCAGAGGCATGGGTCCAGGCTCACTGGGCAGTTTGGGGGGCGCTGCGGCCACCCCGGGGCCTGTGCCTTCCCGCTCTTGCCCATCACCCACCGTTGCGCGGAGGCCCCGGGAGGTCTGCTCATGGGGGAGGCCCTGCTCTCCTAGCCGAGGAGGAGCCACTTTGTCTCCTCAGAGGTGTCCGGGTGCAGGCTTCTGGGGCCCTGCTGACCTGGCTGTGAGTTCCAGCTTGGCGGCATCCAGCAGGACCCTCAGAAAGTTCCTAGACTTTCTTGTTGACTTGCTGGCTCCCGCATGGCCAGGGCGTGGGAAACGGTGGTGTCATTGTGCCAGGCGCGTTAATAGCAGGTGACTCATCTGTTTCCACCCCAAAGAGAAGGAACCTTCCCCCGAAGCTGCCAGTCAGGTGTCTGCAGGGCTCAGGGTGGGAAAAAGAGGTTCGTGTTGGTGTGAAGGCCCTCCGGGAGGTCACAGAGAGCCCGTGCCCGGCTGGCCAGTGGCCGCGGCGGGAAGGCTGCGTGTCCCCATGGGCGGAGTGCTGTCTCTGGACGTTGGCTGTGTGTGGTGGCCCGGGGGCCGCCGGGGGAGGCTGGTGGCCTGGGGGGCAGGCTGAGGCGGGTCTTTGCGACCCCCTGTGCATCTCCAGCCTCCGTGCCGCCCCATCAGTGCTGAGGAGATACCGAAGTGGGCTCCCCCTCTTTCCTTTTGATTGGGGTGGCAGTGTGGGAAGGCCTCTGGGAGCTGCCATCTGTGGGGTGAGCGTGCGTTTTCCGTCTGAAAGGCTTGTTGGTCGGGGGGTGCTGCCCGGTGCTGGGCTGGGAGCTGAGGCCCCAGGATGGCTCAGATGCTCCCCCTGCCTGCGAGAAAGTCAGAATTTTACCGGGACGTCTTCCAGGTGATTGCAGAAGTGGGGTGCACCGTCGTCGCACCCAGAGTACCTGGGAGGGAAGTCCGGCCAGCCAGCGTGTGGCGGCCCTCAGCTTTGGCCGATCCTGTATTTGAGGCCTGGCTTTGCCGCCCAGTGGCTTCGTGACCTCAGGTCATCGGGTCCCTGAATCCAGATCCCCCCCCCCCCCGCCCAGTCTGTCATTCAGGGCTGACCCACGATTGATCTCTCAGTGATGCATAAGGTTGCGTAAGAGGGGCACGCAGCAGGCACCGGGCCAGGGTCCGTTTCCTCCCTGTCTTCTCCTTTTGAGTTGGTGCTGCTGGTTTCAGGATCCTCATTTGAGGGTGTTTAGTTGGCTAGCGAGTTAACTCAGAGAGCCCGAGAGGTGCGGCCTGCTGGGCGCGAGCGGCGTGCTGCCTGGGAGGCGCCGGCCAATGCGGAGACTTCCTCGCCCGCGATGGCTCCTATCAGCGTCTCTTCCTCGTTCGCTTCTGCGGTTCTGCGCGCCTGTCGCGTGCTGGGCTCTGTTCTGGACTTGGGCGCCGTGGGCTCAGGGCAGACACGGCCCCTGCCCTCATGGAGTCCACTTTCCGGTGTGGGGGCAGGAGAGGCAGCATGACACGTGACGTGTCAGGTGGAGGCGAGCACGGTGGGTGGGGCTCGGAGCAACCCCGTAACCGTGGGATCAGGCATGTAACGGAGCACAGAGCAGGTGGCCCTCGGCCCCAGCATCACACAGTGCAGAGTGGAGCCCAGCCCTAGCTCTTTCTCCAGAGCGTGTGTTCCTAACCACTGCCGCATCCTGCCTGCACTGCCCCGGGCCCTCGCTGGCCCTTCTGTGAGGAAGCAGGGCGGGGACGGCAACTTCCCTTAAAAGAGGAGGTTCAGAGGGTCGGGTGGAAGTGACTCGGCTGCCCGGCTGCAGAGGGATGGAACGTTCTGCGTCTCTGTCACCTGGTCCGTCTGTTTCCAGTGAGTCACCTGCGAGCCTTGGGCGAGGCGTGGGGTGGGGGTGGGGGGAACAGGTTAATTCTCATCCTCGCTCCTAGGCTGAGAGCAAACAAGGTCTGTACAGGACTTCCTCTGTAGGAGGCAGAGCCCGGGCTCCAAGGACGCAGGGTTAGAAAAACACACGGTAAACGCACAGCGTCAGCTAGAAAGCTTCACCTCCTGCCTCTGACTGCACAGGGACATCCAGGGACACGCGATCTCTGCAGGAAGGTGCCTTCTGGGGCCTGGCCCTGCCTCTGTACAGCAGCCAACGTTTTTCCCATTGAGAAAATAATAGTGACGTGTTTTAACAAAGAGAAAAAAGGAAAACTGTGCCCTCGGCTGGAAGAGAGTGGGGCAGGGCAGATAGCTGATGGAGAAGCTCTTCATCAGGACAGCTGAGTGGGGTCTGGCTGGCGGGGGGCGTGGGCTGCGTGCTGGGACCCCGGGAAGCTGGAGTGGAGGGCCGGGGGGGCAGGTCCGGAGGGCGTCACGGCTCCACTCCCCGAGTGCTGGGTGGCGGTCCGAAGGTCCCAGGAGAGCTGGGACTGGCTGTCTTCCTCATTGACTGTGACCCTGATGGGTGGCCATGGCTGTCGCTGGCAGGTGGGGTCCACTGGGCAGTGCCGGGCTGGGCTGAGGGGCTGCACCCTCCTGGGGTGGGGAGGGCACCTTTCCTGCTTCGTATCTTGTCTATAAATAGTGAAAGGATGTGGCTCTGCAGAGCTGATTGAGCGCCCTGATCGCTTTCCTCAAGAATGTAATGATGAGGCCTCCACACACAGGCAGCTGCTTTTATCCGGACTCAGAAAACCCCCGGCAGACTTTTCCTCTCCAGGCTCGTGCCCCCTTGGGGTGGTGGCCAGCTCTGCTTTCCTCTAAACCCCCAGTTTCCCCAGGTGGGGAAAGCTGAGGCTGAGAGATGAAGAGGCTGGGAAAGGGGGTGGGGATGTGAGGCCAGCTTGCATCAGCTTCTGCCTTCGTGTACGGGCATATCCAGAACTTTTCAGACTCTTTCCGGAGGCTTTAATGAGTGGCTGGCTCCGGGGCATCATGACTGTGGGTCAGGATGTGTTTGACGGTCCCGAAGCTCCCGGCGGGGCTGTCTCTGGTGGGCCCCGCCTCGTGCCCCGCCGCAGACGACCTAGCAGATACAGAGCCAGCTGGCTCTGGTTTGCTGTGCCCCTTCGGACTCGCGTCTCCTTTCTGGGCCCCAGGTTCCTCCTCTGTACGTGAGGGTGTGGGGTTAGGTGGCCCCTGGAGCTCCCTTCCAACTGCATCCCCGCAGGACCCTGGGATGTGCCTGTAGATGCCCGGATGGTGGCAGTGGGCAGCAGCGTGGTGGGAGAGAGGTGGAGAGGTGGCGTGGAGAGGTGCCCAGGAGTCAGACCTGGCTGTGCAGCTGGGCAGCTTCTGCTGGTCTGGGGCCAGCTCTGGGCCCTGGTGTCCTTACCGCCTGGCCCGCTGGGCTGGGGACACACCCACTAGAGAGGGAGCAGTGATTGACAGGTACTGCAGAGGAGGGGCTGGCGGGCAGAGGAAGGCCCTTTGCCAGAGTGGCTTCTGTTGGCTTCTCCCCCGGCATCTCCTTCCAAGGCCTTGCCGCCCTCCCCGACTCTGCTCTCTGAGAGCACGGGGAGCTGACGACTAGATTGGGGGGATCGATATTTGCTTTTAGGTGGTCAGTTGCACACATCCTAAGTTTTATGATTTTAGCTGGTTAAAGTGTACATTTCAGTGGCGTTAAGTACATTCACAAGGTTGTGGACCCATCGCCCGTATCTAGTTCCAGAGCTTTTTCATCACCCGGCACAAAATCCCATACCCATTAAACAGGCACTCGCCCTTCTCCTCCCCGCCAGCCCCTGGCGAGCACTCGTCTGCTGTCTGTCTCTGGCGTTACCTGTTCTGGACGTTTCACACGCGTGGAACCGTGCCTCTCCTCTCTCTTACCTGTCTTCGTTCACTCAGTGTGCATGTCCATGCCTCGCTCCTCTGGGCGCTGGACTTGACCTGCCTGAGACTGTCAGGGACTGGCTGGCGGTGGCACCAGCATCCTAGTCCGTATGTGGTCTTGGACAGAAGTCCAGAGGGGGTGGGTGTTGGGGGTGGTGGACGTGCGGAAGGCTTCTTGGAGGAGTTGGTGCTCATTTCCGTGCCTGTGTGGCCGCCCGCCTGGCAGCCGCGGAGCCCCTCGAGTCGGGCCCGGCACGTATTGGGTGTATTCGTTAGGATGGCCCAGCGTGCCCGCGGTGCCAGCCTGCTCAGGGCTCCACGTCAGCTTGCGGCCTCGGCTTCTGCCGCTGGGCCTTGGCTGGCGCCGGCTGAGCACCAGCGGGCCCAGAGGAGGGGCACCAGGGCTCCAGGGCCAGCGCCCCACCTGCCCGGCATCAGCGTCAGGAATGCGAGGGGAAAGCAGACTTTTATTGAGCACTTACTAGGTGCTGGGGCTGGGGCTGGGCGGGCAAGGCAGACGCAGGCCCGGCCTGTGCAGGAGAAGGAGGCTCGTTGTTTCGGAGCCAGACTTCCGGGCAGACGCCTTAACTGCCTGTGGTGCGAGGCCAGTGCTGTGGGCACAGCCCACCCGGGTGCCCCAGGCCTGCCGCGGCCTTGGAGTGAGCCCACCGCGGAGACAGCGGGCAGATGGGCTGGGACAGGTCAGCAGGCAGTGCAGCCGCAGGCAGGAGAAGCAGCTAGGGGCAGCGGCGGGCAGTAAGGCTTTGGATGTGAGACCCTCGGCCCCTGCCCACGTCATCTGCCTGCTTCGCGGCCTCTCCCTGGGGTGGGAGCACATCCTTTCCTGGACCCTCAGGGTCCGCTCAGAGTTACTGGGTGTACCCCTAGCAGGAGGCACTCAGCCTTGTGTGAGAGGAGAGAGGGCCAGGGGTCTGGCCCTTCGCTCTTAGCCACAGATGGGTCCCCTCCAAGTGGCCCTCGGGGCTCAGGGAGGCTCCGTGTTTCCTCCAGGGCACCAGAGGGGCCCGCAGGCCCTTGAGAAAGTGGCCCTCCTACGGTGTTAGCATCATCCCAGTGGGGAGGGTCGAGCTGGTCCCCGCGTCACAGGTGGGGGTAGCTCTCTGTGCATCTCTGGGACGCATGGAGCTACGGGAACAGGACCCCTGCCCAGGGTTTCACCACTGAGTGGTCCCTTCTTCTGAGGGTCTCCTCCCGCCCCGCACCCTCTGCCCCTGCGATGGGAGCATTCTGGGAAAGGGGGCCCTCGACCTCGCCGTCCACTCCCCCAGGCTTGGGGGCAGGGGTCATCATCCCGTCGTCCACACTGTGGAGTGTATGAGGTCAAGCACTGCCTGCTCCCCACTCCCTTCCTGACACCGAGCTGCTGCCTTGAGTGGGCACCCATCAGGTGGGGTGTGGACACCTCCAGAGGGCCCGGCCTCTCCTTCCAGGCAGCGTGCCCCACTCTGCGGCTCAGGCCTCCCGGGACTCCCTGCCACGTGCTGCACTGGGGGGTCTTGGGCTCTCCTGGGCTGGGGCTGGGGGCCGTCTTCGGAGGTCTGACCTGGAGCCTCTCTCCGCCTGAGCGATGGCGGCGGCCCTCTGGGGCCCTCACGGTTTCCTGGAAGGAGTGCCCGGGGTCCTGGCTCCCAGCGAGCCTCGATGGGGGCGGGGGATGCCCTGGGGAGGCCTCACCTCCAACACCTACATGGCGGTTCCCAGCCCTGAGAGTCGCTCGGGCGGCCAGCCCCCGCCAGCCTTCACCTGGGAGTCCTTGCGGGGCGGGTGCCAGGCGCACAGAGCCCACTCCCACCCCACGGCTGCCCGGGGACAGGTGGGTGCCGGGTGGGAGCCGCTTTCAGCGGCAGTAGGCCAGGCCCAGGCCCAGCTCTGTTGTCGGGACTTTCGCCAAAGAAACGGCCGCGTTGTGACCCCGCCGCGCGCAGCCTGGCCTGGCTCCGTGAGGTGGGAGCCTCGTCCCCGCCCGTCCCGCCTGCTCCGTCTGTCACCGGGCTGGGTGTCAGTCGTGTGTCTCTGAAGGGCTTGAATTGGTTGCTCTTCTCAGCTGGGTAAACGGTCCCTCGTCCCTCTGTTGACACTGTGATTTGCTGAACAAACTCTCGCCGCACAGGTGGCACGAAAGGCCAGCCTCACCCAGCCCAGCCGAGGGCTCGTGCAGGCGGGTCCCGCGTCGTCACATGGCCCTTAGTGTGAGGGCGGTGGGCCTGGGAGAGGGGCTGAGGGTCTGATACACGCTGGATGGGGGACAGACAGCTGGAGGCTGGGAAGAGCCCCGGCTCTGGGCCTGGTGCCAAGGTGCCGCTCGGGCCCGGGGCCGTCCCCTTCTCCGGGGATCCCTCCCGGCCTCCCGCCTCCTTCACCCCAAGATCATGGGCCAGCACGCGTCACAGCCGAGGGCGGCCCCTCTGCCGAGCCCCGGGGAGGCCCCCGGCCCCGTTTCAGCATCGGCCAGCCTGCTGGGCCCCAGAAGCTGCCGGGAGGTCGTGGCGCTGCCCTGGACCCTGGCCGCCCCGGCAGATCGTCGAGGGCCCACGGGGAACGCGTGTGCGAGGAGGTGGGCGGCAGCCTCTGGGAAGATCTGTCAGCACCCCAGCAGCAGGGCCTGGGGCACGGGGACCTGCCTCCCACCATTTCCTCTCTGTTTCGGTTGTTGATAAGCGGAAACTGCACGGTTACTGGAAATGAGAGGTTTGGGGGAGAAGCCAGAGTTTTGAGTATGCGTGTTTTTCCCTGAGAGCTTTTCAGTAAGAGCGATGCTGAGCTAAAGGCCGGGCTAAGGCGGGGACAGGCGGGGGCCTGGCCACACTTCCGCCCCTTGGGGCCTCCGTCTCCCGTCCATCCAGAGGGCTGGGGGAGGTGACTACCTCTGGGCCTTCTGGGTCAGCCGAGGGTCTCATTACCCCGCTCCCCAGGCCGGTACCTGCTCCTAAGGGGCGGCCCCAAAGGGCGGGGCTCCCCTCACTTCCTCCTCCGGGGTCAGGATGTCTGGCAGGGCTGTGTGTCCCGGCACCCACCATGGCAGGGGCCCAGGTCATGGTGGCCTCCCCCCGGGTGGTCCAGGGCCCAGGGCACTTGGGTCCAAGTGCCTCCAGCATGGGCACTCGGCAGGTATGTGGTGTGCGCGCCTGGTTGAGGGCTGGAGCCGTGGGCGCGGAGCAGGGAGTGGAGGCAGGTGGGCAGATCCAGGTTTCGGGAAGGCCCGGCTTGCAAGACACAGGGAGGCTCAGTCTGAGCCGGTTGCCCAGCACTGGGCTTCCCCCGTCCCAGCACGCTGCTCCCGCCTGGCCGGGCTGGGATGGTGCGGCCACGTCCGTAGCGCGGCCTGTGCTGGGCTGTGTGACCTTGGGCTGCTCACTGACCTCTCTGAGCTCCCCTATGAGAACTGTGCTGGGCTGTGTGACCTTGGGCTGCTCACTGACCTCTCTGAGCCCCCCTATGAGAACTGTGCTGGGCTGTGTGACCTTGGGTTGCTCACTCACCTCTCTGAGCTCCCCTATGAGAACTGTGCTGGGCTGTGTGACCTTGGGCTGCTCACTCACCTCTCTGAGCCCCCCTATGAGAAGTATCGCAGGTCGGCCCCACGTGGTGGCCCTGTGGATCGATCCCAATGGGACACGTCGACTTAGCTTTACTCCACACTGGAGCTCGTTCCTAACACTCCGAGGCCTCGTCCAGAAAGCTCTCCCAGAGACTAGCCGAGCTCAGGATTTGGGCAGAAGGGCATGCCCCACCCAAGAACCTACTGCTTTCCGCACGGGGAAGAGCCCCCCAGACGGCCCTAGACCCATACCAACTGGCCCAGGATGCCCGGGTGGCCCCAGGGTGTGACAGTGCAGGCCTGGGTGCAGCTGGCAGGATTCTATCTTCTGGTGTTTCCTGTGCCCCCCGGTGCCTTGGGGAATGTGCTGGGCCTGGGGTGAGAGCAAGGGCTATAAGTGTATGGCCAGGGGTACCATGGACCCGTGTGCAAGCCTGGGGAGGGGGCACGGGAGCCTGGTGGTCTGCCTTGGGTGGGGTGGGTGGCGGTGGGCAGGTGGCCTGCCTGAGCTGGGAGGAGGGTCCAGAGAGAGGGGCGCTGGTCGTGGGCCCTGGGATCCCACGGAAGCCTGCGCCCTGTGCTGCGGCTTAGTCAGGGGCCGGCTCTCCCTCGGCCTGGCCTGGGGATGGCTGGCTGTGGCCTCCGTCCCCTCCGTCCCCAGAGCCAGACAAGACAGGAAGGAAGGCCACGCAGGCACTGTGGGTGAGGGTGGTGACAGGTGTCCGGTACTGGTGGGGCCCTCCTGCTGCCTGGAAGGGGTGCGGGGGAGCTGGGGCCCAGAGCGGTCCCACCCACCGGCTGGGAGCTCCCCAATTCCCAGGCTTCTCACCCAGACATCCCCCCCCAATCTGGGGTTTTGAGTTTCAGCTGATCTTGTGGGGTTGTAAGAATGCATTGTCTGCTCCGGCCCTCCCGGTCTGGGGAGAGCAGGCGGTCAGGCAAGAAATCCAGGCTGCTGGGGGCAGGGGGCGGGGGACAGCTGGGGCGCAGGGGACCCACACATTCCTTCCCTGCCCAGGGATCTCCTTCTGGCCCTTTAGCTGCCTCTAGGGAAGCGGCTGTGCTCTGACTGCGCCCTGGTGGCCGGCGTCGGGCCACCCTTGGGGGCAGGAGAGGTTAAGAACTGCATTCAAATCCAGGTGGTGCCGTGGGCATAAGCTGGCTGAGCCCTGCTTTGCTCATCTGTGAAATGGGCCCGGTGTGTCCTTGCAGGGCTGTTTCAAGAGTAAGATGAGATACAGCTGGCAGAGTCCAAGTAGGTCCGGGAGTGCGGGGGGGTGCTGTCCACAGTGTCTTCATTCTGGGACCCATGTCAGGGGGTCCTTGGTGTCCTCCCCCTGCATTCTCGACCAGACGCTGGACACAAGCGGGGCTGCCCCCAGCGTCTGCCCTGGTCAGTGGGAGAGGACAGGAGCGCCGCCGGGCCACCCTTCCCTCTTCCCGAACCTCTGGGACGGCATCTGCTCCTGAGAGCAGAGGCGGGAAGTTGCAGACTGGTTTCTGGCTTTGGTGCGGAGCTCGGTCTGCAGTTGCTGACTTAATTCATCGCGTTTTGGATTAAGCCCTCCCCGTGGCGCCAGGCTGCGCGCGCGTCCACCCCTTCATTGCATCCGAGCGTCTGGGGACGCAGGTCTGGCTCCGTCCTGCTTGGGAGCAGAGGCCCCCGGCAGCTGTGGGGATCCCTGGCAGTGGGGGCGGCAGGCTCGTCCACGTGGGTCTCGGGGCCGTTGGGGTGAGCCCAGGGAAGGACGCCCATTCCAGCCTTTCTCCAGCTTCAGACTCCATCTTTTGGGGGTGGTTGGTAAATTCCCCCAGCAGAGTGCGGGCGTGGGGGGCAGCAGGCTTTTCGCACACGCCCAACAGCCCCCGGGGCTCTCTCGGGACAGCCCGTTCCCGGGACACCCTGGCCCCGTTGGCTGTGCCTTTTACAGTGTCTGGGGTGGGGGGGGGCTGGCCAAGCAGCGGCCGTCCCTGCCCCATGGGTGGTCTGGGTTGCCTCTGCCCGCTGCAGCTGGGCCATCTCCGGGAAGCCGCTAGACCTCTGCACCGGCCCTTCCGTCCCTTCAGACGGGCAAGCCACTTCCCACGTCAAGGGTGGGGCAGCTCTGAGCGCCGCGGGGGGCCCTGAGCCGCGGGCGGGCATTGTTTTCCCTGCAGTGGGAAAGGTGGCTTCCGTCCCACACACAAAGGGTTTCCCCGTGCTCCAGCACTTTCTATTTCCAGCGTATTTTAAACCATCCAGAGATGCAACTTGGGAGAAAGATTCTAGACAAAGAGCGGAGAGTGCTGGGAGCAGCTGCGGGGGCCCAGTGCGCTCCACACCCCGCCCCACCCCGGGGCCAGGTCTCCTCCTCGGCTGCTGCTGCCACTCCGGGCTGGGGACCACTGTTGTTCGGGGTTGGGTCTGTCTGCACCAGACCTGGCTGGTCCCTTTCCAGGGTGCCCCATCCCTCTGCAGCCCTGACTGCCCTTCTCCTCCTTCCCGACGCCCTGGGAGCCAGGGCAGGGACCCCCCCACCCCGCCCCACGCAGCTCTGAGCTGCCCCAGCCCAGCGGCTGCACAGGCTGGAGGGAGACCACAGCTCTGCCAGCTCTGGTGGGCCCCCCTGCAGCCACTTCCTGGGGCAGTGGGGCGGCAGGTCGGGCAAGGGGGCAGCACTCCCACACTGTAGCCTCCAGACCCATGGAGGGCCGACCACGCTCCGGGCTGACCCGGCACACCCCACCTGAGCCGTGCCCTGATGCAGGAGGGGGCAGAGATGAGGGGAGTGCAGAGGGCCATCTTCCAGGGACCCGGCACACCCCACCTGAGCCGTGCCCTGATGCAGGAGGGGGCAGAGATGAGGGGAGTGCAGAGGGCCATCTTCCAGGGACCCGGCACACCCCACCTGAGCCGTGCCCTGATGCAGAAGGGGGCAGAGATGAGGGGAGTGCAGAGGCCCATCTTCCAGGGGGCCCTCGGGCACAGCAGAGTCACAGCTGGGACCCAGCCTGCCCCTCAGACCGGTATCTGGACAGAGGACCCTGCAGGCTTGAAAGAAACCTGGGACGTTGCCTGCTGTGGCTCTTCGTCCTGGGGGCTTTGGGGAGCTGAGGGCAAGGGGCCGTCGGAGTCACCAGGCACCCTCGCACCCTGGCTCTCATGTCTCCCCGGGGGGCTCTGTTCCCCAGAGCTGAGCTGTCCTGGCTCTTCCCAGTGAGGAAGGACCCCAGGACCCCGCGTGGGCGCAGTGGGGGTGGCCAGCAGGTGTCACCAAGCACGCACCCACACCTGCCGTGAGCACGTCATCCATTAGCAGCTGGTGCCTCCTGGAAGGTGTGACCCCTCGACTGGGATATGGGGGGCCTTGGACTGGCCTCTGCCCAAAGGAGCCCAGGACTGCCCCCCCACACCTTGGCCAGGAACACAGTTGGGCTCCTTGGCCCCGCCCCCTCTGGGGGAGGAGCTGGGGACCCAGAGTCTGGAGCCCCCCGTCCTGCTCTCTCCTGGCTTCAGTCTCCCTGTTCAGTCTGCAGGTGGCCCCAGTCGCCTGGGCTGGGACAGGGGTCTCAGAACCTCCCGGCCAAGCTGCCCGGGGGTGGGCGGGCCTGCCTGCCTGGTGGAGGGCCTTAGTGCTCTTTGTTCAGTGCCATGGACCACCTCTGGGGAGGAGTGCGGGTACCAAGATGAGCCACCCATGCTCCCTGGCCCCCGTCATCAGGGGCCCTGGTGACACTGTGGGTTGGAGGCTCCTGGGCAGAAAGCCTGTGAGAGGAGGCTGTGCTGGTGTGGGGAAAGGGCTTCTCGGCTGGAACCCCCTGCAGGCAGAGCTGGGCCAGGCTATGGGGTGGGAGGGGCCTTCGGCTGTGGGACCCACAACTTGGGGACGGGACCCCAGGTCCTGACTCGGCCTCCCTGGGAGCAGGCGGCTTGGTGGCCCCCAGCTTGGGGGCGGGTGTTTGGGAAGGGTAACACCCCCACACACACCTTTGTTGCTGTGAGTAACCACGCTGACCTCTGCGGCCAGAGGAAACTTTGGACTTCGGAGGTGGCGGGAAGATGGGCTGGAACGGACGCTGGTGGAGGGGCTGTCCCAGGGGCGGGCACGGGGAGTCTGCCTTCCCTGCTACTCCAGAACCAGGTGGAGCCAGGTGAGAACAGGATGGCTGCAATCAGCCGGGGGCTCCTTCCCCCTGGGGCTCTGGATGCAGGCTGCCTGCCTGGGGGGCCAGGGCCCATGGACCTGCAGAGCTGTCCCTTTCTGTGTTGGGTGGCACGGCCCCTGCCCACCTTTGGGGTGCAGGCTCCGGGCCCTGCAGATGTGGCCTCCGGCCGGGGTTACAAGCTCGTCCTGCACACCCCGGCCCCCAGGCAGCGTGGGGTGGGGGGGGCCCTCTCTGCCTGGGGAGCCCTTGTGTCCCTCACGGCTTTCCTTAAACAGGCGCACCTCCCTTGGTGCAGCGAACATGTTCCCAGAGACACATCGGTGAATTGCGTGCAGATCAAATCCATTAGTGCTGGCTAGAGCGAGAGTCTCCTCTGCCCACATGGCCAGGTTGCCTCTGCGTGGGGCCTTCTGTGAGCCCACGCAGTCCCCTCGACCCCCTGCCCGCACTCACAGGAAGCCGAGGCCCGGGCAGGCGGGGCACACCGCAGAGCTGGGGCTGGCAGAGCGGAAGGAGGCCCCTCTCGGCCCCCAAAGTCCCTTTGACCGAACTGTGTCTCACCCATCCATTGGGGGAGCCTCCAGGATGGCCCTCCCTGGGGCACCTCTGTCCCTCCTGCAGAAGGAAGGAGGCCAGCGGCACATCACTGATCCCCTGCCCCCCCCACCTCCCTCCCGGCCAGGGTGCAGGGCCCGTGCTCACCCCTGGCTCTGCCCCACTAGACCGTAAACTCCTTGAGGGCAGAACTGAGTAAATCCCTCCTCAGTACTGAGTCCCTCCCCCTTGGAACTGAGGGGAGGAGGGAGCTGTCATCTGTCCCCTGGGGGCAGCAGATGGCCTGCTTAACTTAGAAAGGAAAACAGCACAATTTAGAATTAGTCCCGGGTGAAAGGGTGAAAGGGTGAAAGGTCGAGGCAACATCTGCGTCGGGATGTTTCTTTCTGGGGTTGCATTTCTATGGAGCGGCGCTGGCTGGCGGGGTGTGGCAGGGAGGGCCGAGCAGCACAGTGGACACAGAGCTCCAGGCCGGCGGGACCGCGGCCATTTGGCGCTCCTCCGGGGGTGGGAGTGGGTGCGGGCAGAGCCTCTGTGGGGGGAGCCGGCCCCTCTGCAGCCCCTCTCCTGGGGCCTTCAGCCCCACCTGTCACTCACCTGCCGCTGGCCAGGTGGGGCCAGGACAGGTCACCCCGGCCAGATGGCCAGGTTGTGTGTGGGTGGGAGAGAAGGCCAGCGGAGGGGCAGGTGCTGGGGTGACCTCCTTCCGGAGGGGAGCAAGGAACGGGGAGCCATCGTGGGCCCCGGCTGCCGGGGGTGGGTCCTATCCCGTCTGCAGGAGGCTCGTGCCCCCCCCCGCCCCTGTCTCAGGTTCTCCACACGGCCCCCGACGGCCCCTGGCCTGGAATCGCACGGCAGGTGTTGGGTGTGACCTCCCTCTCCGAGCCCGGGCACCTGTCCCCGCCGGGCACTTACACTGACCTGCCAGGACAGGTGTCGGGGACAGAATGGCCGAGAGGGCCTTGCTCGCTGGGCTGGTGGCCTCGCCCGTGTCTGAGCAGCCTCACGGGCCTTCCGCCTCCTTAGGGACGGGTCGGTGCCGTGGGGGCCTCCCCAGGAAGCCCAGCACTGCAGCCAGGGCAGGAGAGAGGTGCAGACAGGTTCAGGGGGCAGAGGGGGCATGGCTGGAGGCTGGCCAGAGCAGGGACAGGACTCGGGGGGGGAGGGCGCTGGGGAGCGGCCTCCGGGACTGGCTGAAAGCTGCTTGCCACCCCCCACCACCCCCCAGGCCCAGACCCTGCCCGCCTGGCTCAGGGCTTCCTCCCTCCCAGCCGAGGCTCCTGGCCAGACCCTGGTCGTACCTCACACCCCACGAAGCACCTGCCTCGGCAGTCCCACCCCCGGAGGCTGCCCCCCCTCTGGCCCTGCCCATCCCCTGGCTGGGGTGCTGGTGGACGGTGGCCAGGCCTGGGCCCAGCCCCGGAGCCGGCCCGGATGGGCAGCATGCCTTCACGGCAGCGTCCACCAGGCCTGGGCGGGAGTGGGGAGGACAATGGGCCCCTCAGCTGCCGCCTTCCCCCACAGAGGGGCCTCCCTGGCTCCTGCCCCGCCCACTGGGTTGGCGGCCGCCGCGCCCGGCCGACAGCAGCTGCTGCCCGCGTACCCAGCCACAGGCGCACCTGCTCCCCAGCCGCCCTTTGTCCGCGCTGCCGACGCCTGATTTACTGGGTGCGTTTTCCCTCTTGCCGGCCCAGCATGATACAGCCTCACTGGCCGGGATGCCCCCAGTCCAGGCGGATTCTCCCACAGTCCTCCACGTTAGGCTCCCCACTCAGGCTGGGACGGAGGGGGGCTGGTTCGGGGGCACACTGCCCCATGGCTGGAGGGTGTGGGGTTGTGCCTCCGAGTGGGCCCTTCTGGTCCACTTGGGAACACGGCTGAGCAGGGCACTGCTCTAGTGGTGGCAGGCCCCGGGGTGCCCGCCCCCACCCCCGGGACCAATGATGGAGGCCTCGCCTACGAGAAGGACGGTGCCGGGCGGCCTCGTGTGGATTCCCCTGAAAGCCGTGGGGCGGGCCCGCCTCATCTCGCCCGTGCGGGTGGGCTTCCCTCCCCTTGGAGCTGGCGGGATGGGGGCAGGGCCCAGAGGCGAGAGGGAGGCATGGACAGGACTGGCTCCCATCCCGCTTCGATGACCAGGCACCCTCAGTGCAGCACCCACCGCCTGCCTGCTCCGTCAGTAGCTGGGGAAGAAAAAAGAGCCTTTTCTCCAAGTGGGAGCCGCGGCCAGCTCCCGCCTGACAATGGAGGGCATTGAGAGGTGGCGGAGGTGCTGCCTCCTGGGTCTCCCCCCTCCCAGCCCCGGGGCTCTGGGTTCCCAGTGCCACTCGGGCCGGAACCAGGCGGGCTGTAACTGGATCCACGCACAGTGGGGGTCACACCGCCTTCCCCAGGCTCTGGGGTGTGGCCTTGCAGGAGCCAAGGTGCCAGGGCGCAAGCGGCACGGGGGCCGCGTGCTGGGGTCTGTGCCCCTCGCGAGGAGCCAGCCACCCCCCGCTGCCTGAGCGGGCTGGCTCGGGCCTGAGTTACCTCCCCCGGACCCCTCCCAGAGGGCAGCTGGTTTTCTTTAAGCCAGTTGGTTTGGGACTTTCGGCTTCTGGCAGCAGATGGTGGGCCGGAGTGGCCATTTCGCGTCCTCCCCGCCGGCCCTACCCAAGCCACAGCCACAGATAAAAGGCTTCAGGGAGACAGATGCCTCCCAGGCCACGGGGACAGGGGAGCAGCCCAGCTGCTGAGAAACGCACAGACCCCGGCCGCCGAAACCGCCACCGCCAGCCCTGGGGAAGGGCCTCTCCAGGGGCCGCCCCTCCCCTTCTTCCCTGTGCGACTTTGCTTTTAGCCCCCGGGGCAGGCAGGTGGGGAGGGAGGCGGGGGCTGGCATTTGTCGGGGGCAGGGGTTCTGGTGGGCTGTGGAAAGTGGGATGGTCCGGGCTCAGGAGGGCCCTCTCTTCATCCAGGGGAGCCCAGACTCCTGGCAGCACCCCCTGCTGCCCCGCCAGGCGGGAGGAGGCTCCGCCCACAGGTGCCCAGAGCTGTGGGCCCAGCGTTGGGGCCGCCTTCTCAGGCTGCTGCAGGCTGGGGGCGTTGCCGCTGGGAAGAGTGATGCCTGGCTGGTCCCAGAGCCTTTCCTGAGATTTTTCCTCGAGTGCAAGGCTGCGAGGTGACCTCGCAGGGCAGTTTATGGCCCAGCCCCCAGAAGCCGAGGCGACAGGGGGCCAAGGGGGGCCCTGGGGTGGGGATGGCAGGCGCTGAGCCCTTCCCTGCAGGGAACGCGTGGCCCCAGGCCTGGCACCAGGAGGGCGGCAACCTGCCTCCCCTGCCCCAGTCACAGCCTGGGCAGTGAGTACCCGGGGAGCGTGCCGGCCTGCCAGAGCGGTGGTCCTCCTGGACCCCGGCTTCTCCAGCCGGGCAGCAGGTGCCTCTGCTCCTGGCTGGCGTTGCGTGGACATCTGTCGTGAAGCCTTGACCCCCGCACAATGGAAAAGCCGTGTCTGGGTGCTATGTGTGGGTGGGGATGGGTGCTGACCAGCACGGCCCCCAACGCATCAGACCCCTGACAAAGAACTCCAGGTCGCGAAGAAAACGGGAAGCCAGGCCACGTCGTGTTGGCAGTCGTTTCCGCGTTTGCTATCCTATTGATGTTGAAAGAAAAAAGGCTGTGAACTCTTTTATTAACCAAATAACGCACGTTTATTACCGAAAAGCTAAAGAGGAGAGAAAGCAGACAGCCCCCCGAAACTAAAGATTTTACAGAGCGCTGCTCCCCTCGGCAGAGAATGGCCGTGTCTGCCCGTGTGGTCCCCTTCTCGGTGGCTTGCCAGGGTGCAGACAGGTGCCCCCGTGAGTTCTGAAACCTATGCCGGCACCCACCGAACACTCTGGTCTCTAGTTTCTCCAATTAACATAATCACTTTTCTTTATGGAGGTGAAATTCACTTAATATAAAATTAACCACTTAAAAGCGTACAGTTCAGTGGCGTTAGGCACACTGGTGATATTGGGCAACCCCCGCCCCCTCTGGTCCCAGAACTTCCCCTCTCTCCTCACGGGGCCTCACCCGGCTGTGCCCGCTGCCCGGGGTGGGGCCCCACCGACGCCGGGGCTGGTGGCGGGCGGTGGCTGGGGAGCGGGTACTCACCGCCCCGGTGTGTCTGCCGCAGCTGCAGCGGAGCCTTTGCGGGCCAGCGATGCCAGGCGCCCAACCCCTGCCTCAGCGCCCCCTGCAAGAACGGCGGGACGTGCCACACGGTGGAGCGCGACGGCCTTGTGGACTACGCCTGCCGCTGCCGCCTGGGCCTCTCGGGGCCGCTGTGCCTGACGCCCCGCGACCATGCCTGCCTCGCCAGCCCCTGCCTCAACGGTGGCACCTGCGACTTGCTGACTCTCACCGAGTACAAGTGCCTCTGCCCCCCGGGCTGGTCAGGTGAGGACGCCGGCGGGAGACGCGGCTGTGGCGCTCGCGAGGGGTGGGCAGGCCCCGGCCCTCCCCCAGCTGCCCGCACAGCAGTTGCCGGCCCGTCTGTGTGGCTGGGGAGGGCTCTGCTCGGCCGTTGGGGTCCGTGATCCAGAAGTGGCGCAGAGCCCCCCCCCGGAGGGTCCCCACGCCCCTCTCCAGCCCTGGAGGGCCCCACCCCTGCCCGCCTCTGTGAGCAAAGGGGACACTCCCACCTCCCTCCTGCCAGGAGTGCAGGCCCCCCTTCAGGAGCCGTGACGTCACTGCGGGCACCAGAGTTTAAGAACACGGGCTCTGGAGGGGCGCCTGCCGCCGTGCATCCTGCGACGGTCACTCAGCCCCTAAGCTGTCGGGGTCCTGAGGTGTCAGGAGCCGACGCGTGGGGCCCATCCCCGGCGGGCACCTCCGTGGTGCCTGGAGGCCGCCCCCGGC
Organism: Grampus griseus; assembly: GCF_964374135.1. Classification (NCBI taxonomy): domain Eukaryota; kingdom Metazoa; phylum Chordata; class Mammalia; order Artiodactyla; family Delphinidae; genus Grampus; species Grampus griseus. The sequence goes on from NC_139000.1 coordinate 1,157,598, forward strand.
TCTTGGGACAGCCTGGCGCGGGGAGCAGAGAGGCCGGCTGACCCCCTTCGCCCCTCCCCCACCAGGGAAAACATGCCAGCAGGCGGACCCCTGCGCCTCCAACCCCTGTGCTAACGGGGGCCAGTGCCTGCCCTTCGAGGCCTCGTACATCTGCGGCTGCCCACCCGGCTTCCACGGCCCCACCTGCAGGCAGGACGTCAACGAGTGCAGCCAGAACCCCGGGCTCTGCCACCACGGTGGCACCTGCCACAATGAGGTCGGCTCCTACCGCTGCGCCTGCCGCGCCACCCACACCGGCCCCCACTGCGAGCTGCCCTACGTGCCCTGCAGCCCCTCCCCCTGTCAGAACGGGGGCACCTGCCGCCCCACGGGGGACACCGCCCACGAATGCGCCTGCCTGCCAGGTACCGCTCGCTGCCCCCTGCTGGGGGTGGCCGTGCTCCCCCTGCCTGGTGGGAGGGCGGGGGGTGCCCAGGGCGGAGGGAGCACAGGGCTGGAGCGGGGGCCGGCTGGGCCTGGGGTTGGACGTCCACTGGACGTGGGCGATTGGAAGGCAGCCTTGGGTGTGGTGTAGGGGCGGGGCTGGAATGGGGGCCACCCGTTAGGCACCTGCCCACCCACTTCTGCCCGCGGACGGGTCCGCTGTGACCAGACGGCTGGGCCCATGACCCCCGATGCTCCTCCCCTGCCGCCAGTCTTCTCCAGGCCACTCAGGAACCCCCGAATCTTGAGCTCCCTGGGACCACGTGCACGTTATAGAACTCTCCACGGCAGCAGGGAGCACCCTCCCTCGTGCGGCCCCCGGGCTTCCCCTGTGTCCCCGAGGTGGGGCTGGGGCTTACGCGTCACTTGCCCCAGTGGTGGCCCTTCCTCCTGGCCCCCCTGGTCTCCCACCAGTGGAGCGACAGTGGCGGGCACAGCCCCCCACCCCCCAGCAGCTCCACTGTCCCTGTTGTGTGTCCCACACTTGCCACTGTAGTTTTCATCTGAGTCAGTTTTGCTGCCAGTGATCTAAAAATACTGGTAACGACAAAGAGGTTTGAAGAGCTCTCGTCTGTCGTCTGAGCACTGGCGGTTAGGCGGTTAGGCAGGAACGAGGAAGGGAAGGGTGTTTCAGGAGGGGGGCGGGATGAGGTTTGGGTGCTGGAGGGGAGCCCGGGGTCTGGCGGACCCAGGGGTGAGCCGAGGGTCGCCCCAGCCCCCATGCTGCCACAGCCCAGCTCGGCCCCTGCAAAGAGGAAGTGCTCTGCCCGCCCACCGTCCATGAGCCCCGGGCCTTGTCACTGCAGCGGCCGCCTCTGCGTGCAGACGCCGGGCGCATGCACTTCCTGCGTGTCAGTGGCGCTCCCCTCGCCGCCTGCCTGCCGCGGCGCTGCTGGCCGCCCGGCTGGGCTGCTCAGCTGTCCACAGGGGGCTGGGCCAGGCGTGCCTCCCGGTTCTGGGTTCAAATGCCTTCTTGGTGGTTGTGGGACCCCAGGCCTGGGACCTTGTGTCTAGCCACGTGGGTCAAGCAGGGCTGTGGAGGTGGGCGGAGTGGGGGGCCAGCCAGCGGATGCTGCACACCTGGGGCAGGTGTGGCCCCACCTGGGGGGGGTGAGGTGAGACCCAGCCCGCTTTAGAACTCACCCTCCAAGGCCAGGGAGAAGCAGCGCTTCCGGCCCACCGCATACAAGGGGGTCTGGAGTGAGGGCTCCGGGCTCCCGTGCGGGGGCCTCAGAGGGAGGGGCAGGAGGGAGTCCAAAGGCACCCCGGGAGGAGCATTAATCAGTAACTGGCTGCAGGTTGGGCTATTGCCAGACGCCCCTTTCTGGGTTGATTATTGAACCAGCGGGAGTTGAATGGATTAATAGCTAACTGGCTGGCCACGGAGTTGGTGCTGCAGAGGCGGGCCCAGGCTGGGGGAGGATGTGGGCCCTGCTTGGGGCGCCCCCGGGCCCAGTGCAGCCCCTGCAAGGCGGGGTGTCTGTGGCCACACACGGGGGTGTTGCAGAGAACCCCCAGCGTGGGGCGAGCCAGCAGACGGCGCCCAGTTGCTGGAGCCACTACACAGAACGTCTTTTACAGCAGAACCTCTAGAACCCTGTAATCCCGAGTCCCTGTCTGTTCAGCCGGCTCTTTACAGAATGATTCCTTAGAGAGGAGTGTGTCGCCTGTCCCGGTCACAGGAGTGGGAAGGGTGGGGCGTGGACCCCCGAGGGTTGTGAGGCAGCGGGCATCACAGGGTAGGCCATGGAGGGACAGCTCTCTGTCCAGAGTAGGGTGTCGTGGGTGCAGCCAGGAAGGTGCCAGAGGCCAGGTTGAGCGTGGCAGGGAAGGTGAGGGCCGGGACGCGCGCTGCCCAGCCCCGTGGGGAGGCTTGACCGGGCCCCCGGCTCCCCCCTGCCACACAGGCTTCACCGGCCAGAACTGCGAGGCAAACATTGACGACTGTCCAGGAAACAACTGCAAGAACGGAGGCGCCTGCGTGGACGGCGTGAACACTTACAACTGCCGCTGCCCCCCGGAGTGGACAGGTGCATGCACGGGGAGGCCTGGGTGGGCACCACCACTGCTGGAGCACACGCACGTGGCGGGCCAGAGGGGGGCCGAGAACCTGGTCCAGGCCGGCAGGGATTCCGGAGTGACCAGGGGCTGCCCCGCCGCCGGGCTCCCAGGCTTCCGCCCCAGCAGCCAGCACAGATGTGGCAGCAGCTGGTCTGTGCGGGCCATTTGCAGCCTGGCCCCGGACAGCCCTGAGCCAGAATCAGGTCCCCAGTTTGAGCCCAGCTGCTGGGCAGGACACGGGGACGCTGGCCGGTAGGATGCCGGCCCCGCCCACAGATGAGCGTGGACCCCAGTGCACCTGTGCCCGCACAGCAGCCAGATGAGAGCCCCCTCTGGCGCCAGGGGTGCAGGGGAAGGAGTGATTCAGGCTGGCGGCAGGTGGAGGAGTCATGAGGGAAGGCTTCCTGGTGGAGGGGGCCCTGCGCCCCGAGGGGGAGGGTCTGGAGGCGCCGCCTGGCCCGACAGTCCCGGCCCCCGCAGGTCAGCACTGCACCGAGGATGTGGACGAGTGCCAGCTCATGCCTAACGCCTGCCAGAACGGCGGGACCTGCCACAATGCCCACGGCGGCTACAACTGCGTGTGTGTCAACGGCTGGACAGGCGAGGACTGCAGCGAGAACATCGATGACTGCGCCAGTGCCTCCTGCTTCCACGGTGCCACCTGCCACGACCGCGTGGCCTCCTTCTACTGCGAGTGTCCCCACGGCCGCACGGGTGAGCGCCGATGAGGCGGGTTCTCGCTGCCCTCGCCCGGCGGTGGGCCCCCTCGGGTCAGGGCTCGCGTCCGTGGCCTTGCGCAGACACACGGACTGCAGCTTTGCGGGGCCCGTGAGGGTGACCCCAAAAGGGGCCTTTCTGGGGTGAAGGGGCTGGCGGGGCTGGGGCGTTGCCTGCCGTCAGGGCTGCTGGCAGCGAACCTCCTGGAGTGACTCGGGCGTCATGGGACGCTCCACAGGGTCACTAGCAGCGGCACAGTGCGGGGGGGCCCTCCCTGGGTAGCCAGGCGGGGGTGGACCGCGGCTGTGGGCAGCCCGCGTCCCCAGGCCGGGGGCAGCGCCTCGGCTGACCCCCGCCGCCCGTGTCCAGGCCTGCTGTGCCACCTCAACGACGCCTGCATCAGCAACCCCTGCAACGAGGGCTCCAACTGCGACACCAACCCCGTCAACGGCAAGGCCATCTGCACCTGCCCCTCGGGCTACACGGGGCCGGCCTGCAGCCAGGACGTGGACGAGTGCTCGCTGGGTACGGGCGGCCAAGGGGGCAGCCAGGGCGCTGGGAACCTGGTGGAAATAGTCTGATGGGGGAGGTTCTGGAGGCCAGGGCTCCCGGAGCAGCCCCTCACTGCGCCGTGCCCGCCCACCCCCAGGCGCCAACCCCTGTGAGCACGCGGGCAAGTGCATCAACACGCTGGGCTCCTTCGAGTGCCAGTGTCTGCAGGGCTACACCGGCCCACGCTGCGAGATCGACGTCAATGAGTGCGTGTCGAACCCGTGTCAGAACGACGCCACCTGCCTGGACCAGATTGGGGAGTTCCAGTGCATCTGCATGCCCGGTACGCGGCCAGCCTCCCGCCCGAACGTCAGGGCGCCGCCTGACAGGCGGGGGTGGGGAAGCCGTGTCAAGGCCGACGGACCCCAGCGAGCACCCCGGCCGCATCTCCTCTGCCCCCCCGGCCTCCCTGCTCACCCAGGCCGCGGCCCCAGCGGGTATCTGGGGAGACCGAGCCAGGCCCGTGGGGCACAGCGGAGAGGAGGCCAGAGCCGGGCAGCTGGGTCAGCCCCGGGGAGCAGGTGTGGGGGGGGCATCCCGAGCCCTCAGCTGTGGTGAGGGCCGCCCAGGTGGGTCACGGTCCCCTGCACCCCTTGACCGCCCCCTCCCCCAGGCTACGAGGGCGTGCACTGCGAGGTGAACACGGACGAGTGTGCCAGCAGCCCCTGCCTCCAGAATGGCCGCTGCCTAGACAAGATCAACGAGTTCGTGTGCGAGTGTCCCACAGGTGAGGCCAGCCCCAGCCACGCCCCCCGCGCGGGAGCACCCCGCTGTCCCTGAGGGCTGCCGGGTTGGGTCCCCCAGGGGCTGGGTGGGAGACGGCCGACTTTCACCTCGGGAGCGGGTGGGGTGTTTTCAGGCTTCCCCCAATGGGCAAGGCTGGGTTGGGCAGGGGGTCCTGGCCCCCGACCTTGCTGCGGAGCCCGGGACCCAGAGACCCTCCTTCCTGCTGGCGGGTCCCTGGGAGCAGCAGTGTGCTCGCCGACCCCTGAGGGACCTCGACAGGAGGAGGTCTAGCCTGCCCTGGCCGCCCGTCTCCACCAGCCTGCGGTGGACATGATGCCCAGGAGGGCCTAAGGAGCCTTTGGGGGCCCGAGTCTGTCCCAGGGGAGGGCTGGGGGCTGGGGGACGCCGGGCCCGGGGAGGTGTCGTGGGTCAGAGCCTTGGATCTCCCAAGATGCAAATCAGCTGCTCTAGACACCGAGCCGGGAACCTGATTCTCAGCCCGACGAGGCTGTAGCCATAGCAACCGGAGTCAGTCTGGGGCAGAGGCCCCTGTATGAGGGAGCGGGAGGCGTGTGACCCGAAAGGCAGGAGCTGAAAGGGGCCGAGAAGAGAATGGGGGGTTGGCCCAGCCCCGGCCAAAGCACTCTCAAGGGGTCCTCCCAGGCACTCCCTGCCCTTGGCTGGCTGTGGGGCCGCTGCGCCCGTCGTGTCTGCCCGCCGTCCCTCTCCCGGCTGCAGGCTTCACCGGGCACCTGTGTCAGTACGACGTGGACGAGTGTGCGAGCACGCCCTGCAGGAATGGCGCCAAGTGCCTGGACGGGCCCAACACCTACACCTGCGTGTGCACAGAAGGTGCGGGGCCGCCCGCCTGCCAGGCTGAGCGGGGAGAGGGAAAGCAGGCGTGTAGGGTCCAGGGAAGGGGAACAGCCGGGAGCTGAGGCTGGGAAGGTGACCCCTCATTCTGGGGCCTCTGGTCCAGGGGCCAAGAGCAAGGTGAGGCTTTGACCCGGGCAGTGGGGGACGTCCCCAGACATCCCCGGTCTCCCCCGGCGGGAGCGCAAGTGACCCTGGGTTGGCTGGTGGCGTCCTGGGATGGGACGGCCGCGTGCCCGGGGAGCAGCCCCACTTAGCTTCTCAGCCCCCGCCCTGCAGGCTACACAGGGCCCCACTGTGAGGTGGACATTGATGAGTGCGACCCCGACCCCTGTCACTACGGGTCCTGCAAGGACGGCGTTGCCACCTTCACCTGCCTGTGCCGGCCGGGCTACACGGGCCACCACTGCGAGACCAACATCAATGAATGCCACAGCCAGCCCTGCCGCCACGGGGGCACCTGCCAGGACCGCGACAACGCCTACCTCTGCTTCTGCCTCAAGGGGACCACAGGTGCCTGGCCGGGGCTGTGCCTGGGGGGCTGGGGGCGGGGCAGGAACTGACCACCTCTTGCCTCCCACCGCCAGGCCCCAACTGTGAGATCAACCTGGACGACTGTGCCAGCAACCCCTGTGACTCGGGCACATGTCTGGACAAGATTGACGGCTACGAGTGTGTGTGTGAGCCGGGCTACACGGGTGAGCCGCTCGGGGACCCGCAGGGCTGTGTCCCCCCGGCCCTCGTCACGGCCTCGCCTCGGGGGCCCAGGCTGTGCTCGCACCTCAGGGTCTCTGGGATGGGCCAGGTCTGGGGACCGTGGGGGCAGGATGGTGTAGGCCGCCCACCGCCCAGGGCCCAGCTGTCAGACCACCAGCTTTGGTAACGGTGGCAGAGACCACGGAAGGATCGGGGCTCCGGCCGGCACCGGACGGGCATCCCTGAGGCTCTCGTTCCTGGTCAAAGCCGGCCCAGCAGGCCCAGAGCAGAGCCGGCTCCCGGCACACGTGCTGCCCTCCACGGCCCTCTGCCCTGAGGGTGTCCAGGGTGTCCTGAACCTTAGCCCTCACCGGCCAGCTCGGCCCCGGGCCCGGGGAGGGGAGTTCGTGTGGGTGGGCGTTTGTGCCTCGGAAGGACCTGGGGAGGGGTTTCACGGAGGGGGAGACTGAGGCCCCGAGGGCTGGGACCCACTCTCCCTCCGGGGGGTGGGCGTGAGTGTCTGAGCCGCCGCCCCGTCCCCCCCCCCGCAGGGAGCGTGTGCCACATCAACATCGATGAGTGCGCGGACAACCCCTGTCACAACGGCGGCACCTGCGAGGACGGCGTCAACGGCTTCACCTGCCGCTGCCCCGAGGGCTACCACGACCCCACCTGCCTGTCCGAGGTCAACGAGTGCAGCAGCAACCCCTGCATCCATGGGGCCTGCCGGGACAGCCTCAACGGGTACGGGGCCGCCCCACACTCTGCATCCTCGGGGGCCCTGCCCCAGGGAGGCGGCCTGCTCGGGGACTGGCGGCTGGCGGGCCAGGGAGGGGCCGTCGCGAAGCCCCGGCCTGGCCGGCGGTGGGCCCCGGGCTGAGTGGGTGGGTGCCCCTCAAGAACGGATCTGCCGTTGGTGCCCAGAAATGTGCCATCGGGCACTCGCTCAGCTCCTGGCCTGTGCCCAGCGCTGCCCTGGGCTCCGTGTGCGCTCGGGAAACACATGTGCCATGGCCGCAGGCAGGGTTTCTGTGACATCGCAGCGTGATGAGATGATTGCTCTGGGCTTTGTCCTGGTTCCTGAGATCACTCAGATCTATAAAAGTGGAAGGAGTGTCTTGTTATTTGTCAAAGCCTCTTTCAAGCACACCTGAGGACGAGGCTGGGTGCCGGGGAACTGTGTGATGAGGGCGTTGGATCCCACCCGGACCTCCAAGGAGGGGAGAGGGGCTGCAGGGTGTAATCACCAACAGCCAGTGATCTAAATGGGTCACGCCTGTGTGAGGAGCCCTCCATAAAAATGCAAAGTGCAGGAGTTCAGAGAGCTTCCGTGTCGGTGAACAGGTGCAGGGGTGGCGGGCGCAGCTCTGAGCCCCTCCCTGTACCTGGCCCTGTGCACCTCTTCCATCGGGCTGTTCCTGAGTTTCACCTTTTATAATAGACCACTAATCTTGTAAGTAAACTGTTTTCCTGAGTTTGTGAGCCATTCTGGCCACAAGGAAGGCGTCTGATTCGTAGCTGTTCGCTCAGAAGTACTGGTGACAACCTGGCGCTTCAGGTTACTGTCTGACTTGGGGCCGGTCTTGTGGGACCGAGCCCTGTCTGTGGGGTCTGCGCTGACCCCAGGTAGTTAGTGCCAGAAGTGAACTGTGGGATACTCAGCTGGTGTCCCCAGAGCTGGAGGATTGCGTGGCGTGGGAAACCCCCTACGTATGTGGCGTCAATATTAGAGTGTAGAGAAGCTTACTTTTAGTTTCTGACACCCGTCATGTGCCTGACACTGCTCTGTCTAGATGGGGCCATTGACATGGGCAGGGACCCCATGCCCCCATTTGGCACAGAGAGGGTAAGCACACTGTTCAGGGCCACACAGCGAGTGAATGGTGGAGGGCTTTCTGACCACTGCCCTGAACTGGGCACTGTCCCCAATCTAGTTTAACAAACCCTCACCACCTTTTTGGGCAAGGTGGGCTATTTAAAGGTGTTTAAAGGACTCCGAGGGTCAGAGCGGACCAGCGCCTCCGTCCAGTCAGATCATAGGAAGGTGGCAGAGCGGGGAGTGCCCCCAGCCTAGGCCCTCCCCTCTTGGGCCACACCTGAGCTGCTGTGTGGTCACCTCTGCAGGTACAAGTGTGACTGTGACCCCGGGTGGAGTGGGGCAAACTGTGACATCAACAACAACGAGTGTGAGTCGAACCCCTGTGTCAACGGCGGCACCTGCAAGGACATGACCAGCGGCTATGTGTGCGCGTGCCGGGAAGGCTTCAGTGGTGAGTGGGGCGGGGCTCCTGGTGCAGAGCGGGCCCCCCAGGACGGCAGCGCGGAGCCAGGACACAGGTCCAGCCACCGCGACCCGTGGCGGCTCCCTCCCAGGGTGGGGGGGGGTGGGCGTGCAGACCTGCTGGGGTTGACTCCAGGCCCCAGGCTCAGCGCAGGGCCCTTCCTCCACACTAGGTGGGACCTGGCCACAGCACCCAGGGTGATGGCCACACTGACTGCTGTCCCTCCCTCTCCAGGCCCCAACTGCCAGACCAACATCAACGAGTGTGCGTCCAACCCGTGTCTGAACCAGGGCACGTGTATCGATGACGTGGCTGGGTACAAGTGCAACTGCCTCCTGCCCTACGCAGGTGAGGGCGGGGCCTGGGGGCGGGGCCTGGGGCGGGGGCGGGGGCGGGGCCACCCACGGGAGCGGTGCCCGAGGGGTACGCAGTGGCTTCCGGGGCTGGCCTTGTCTGCATTGCTCGGCGGGCATCTCGAAGGCTCTGCTCTGTACTTGGGCCTGGCCACATTAGGGCCTCGCCCGGCAGGTGTCATTGCCAGATGAGCCCACAAAGTACCGGGTGCCTGGGAGGAAGCTTTAGTATAAGTAGGTCCCAAGTATTTTATCTGGTGAGGTGGCCCCTTGGTGGCAGAGCTGGGAGCTGGGCCTGGGCTGTTGGCCTCCACGGCCCAATGTCCATGCTGCCTTGGGCCCCTGGCGGCCAGGCCGCCCTCCGCATCCGCTGGCCGGGCCTGAGGGATTCCTTTGATGGCGGGCCCTCTTTGTGTGGGGGAACAAGGAGCCTTCTGTTCCCGCTGAGAGCGGCGGGAGACGCGTCCCCGGGCGTCTCAGCCTCCGCCACTGGCCTGGCCAAGGGGATCGCGAGATATGGTCCCCTCCTTAGAAGAGATTTGCCAAGTGTTAGAAAATAAAAGTCCACAACGACTAGGGCCACCAGCCCCACGGGGAATGGGCAGAGGGGGCTGCCACTGGGGACGGTTGTGGCCCCCAGCGGTCCTGAGAGGGCCCCGGCGGGCGGGGTGGGGCCCATGGCTGTGGTTCTCATGACATCGGGCGGCCCATGGCCAGAGCAGTGTTTTTTCACCAAAGCTGGGGAGCTGGACTTTCTCTCTCGCACCGGTGAAGAAACTCTCCCCTGGTGGCCGCCCAGGGGCTTCCGCGCCCAGGGCGCACCCGAGTCCCTTTCGGACACGTTGACATCGGGGCCGGCGGGCCGGCGGGGAGGAGCCGGCCTGTGCTGACCTGCTTCCCGTCTGCCCGCTTCCTGCTTCCCTCTGCACAATTGTCGGAAACTCTAGCGAATTTCCTGCCTGCCCGGGTCGCCGTGGAAACCGATAGAAAGAAAGGCCCTGGACAATCACACCCGCGGGCCGGGGAGATAATGGACCACGGGGAAGATAACGCTTCCTCGCGGCCTCAGGACTCAGTCCCGTGGGCTGTAAACAGGAAGCCCTGCATAGGCCTTTCAGGGAGGAAAAGTCACCCGGTGCGCACGGGGGGTCTAGCCAGACTCCCATCCCCGTCCCGGGGTCCTGACACCTCACCCACCGCTCCCCTGATAAGTAGCCCGTGCTCGGGGCTGGGGCTGGCACGTCCCCGGCAGCGAGGGCTCGTCCCCTGTTGTCACAGCCTTTGTTCAGTGGCCTCCTGCGTTGGGCACTCGCTGCCCTTGACACAGAGCCCCTGGATTAGCTCCCAGGCCGCCGGCTCAGTGCAGGGCCCTCAGCTACCAGGAGGCGAGGAGGGGGCGTGAGGCTGGGAGCAGGTCCAGGGCCCCTGTGACGCTGGGGGGGCATCAGTCCCAGCCCAGCCCTTGCTGCTGGTGCTTTGGGTGGGCTGAGGCCCAGGCCGTGCCCCACAGCCTGTCGCGGGGCAGGGGGTCATCTGGGCCGTGTTCGGGTCCTGACTCAACCAGGCGCTCACGGGGGTTCTAGTGCCGCACCGTATGCCCCACTGCGGGGCAGCCAAACGTGCTTTGGTGGTAGAGCCACCCGCAGTGGTGGCCGCAGCGGTCTCTGCCCGACGTGCCGTGGGGCGTTGACCCTCCGGGCCGGGGCTCCCCGCCTGCGCCTCTTCCCCTCAGGAGCCACGTGCGAGGTGGTGCTGGCGCCATGTGCCCCCGGGCCCTGCAGAAACGGTGGCGAGTGCAAGGAGTCCAAGGACTACGAGAGCTTCTCCTGCGCCTGCCCCGTGGGCTGGCAGGGTGAGCCAGCGAGCCCAGGAGGCGCTGGGACAGGGAGGGTGGGGGTTCCGGGGAGCTTGGGCATCTGTAGAGCAAGAGGTAGTGAGCTCCCCGTCCTTGGAGAGGAGCCAGCGGGCTGCAGAGCCCTCCCAGCCTTGGACGTCTGCATCCGGCTCGGCCCCACGCTGGGGGACAGCAAGTCGGAGAGCCCCTCCTTCCCGGGACGCCCCCAGAGGACCACCCCGCGGCTGCGGAGGCCCCGCTCCTGGGGGGCAGGGGCTGAGCTAACGGCTCCCTCTCCCCCTCCCCCAGGGCAGACCTGCGAGATTGACATCAACGAGTGCGTGAAGAGCCCGTGCCGCGCCGGAGCCTCCTGCCAGAACACCAACGGCGGCTACCGCTGCCACTGCCAGGCCGGCTACACGGGCCGCAACTGCGAGACGGACGTCGATGACTGCCGGCCCAGTGAGTGGCCGGCCAGCTCCGTCCACCTCCGAGATGCTCAGACCTGTTTCCCCAGGGGGCTCAGGGCAGGGAGCTCGTCGGGGTCGGCTGGGAGAGTGGACGGGGCAGCACCCGGTGCAGGGTTGGCGCTGGCCAGCTGGACCCTCCAGGAGGGTGCCCCGGTCAGGGGCTGGAGGAAGTGCTGGGGGGTGGCCGCCGTTGGCCAGCGAGGTGTTCCCACGTGGTTCTGGAGGCTCTGGAGCCAGGTTGCCAGGCTTCAAGCCCGTCCTAGCATCTCCCCACCAGACTCCAGGGCTCCGCCCCCAGGGCCTTGCCTGCCCGGGCCCGGCGTGGCGCCCTGAGGAGCGGGGCTCTCAGACCCCTGGTTCACATGACCTTGGCGTCCGGAGAAGCCGAGTATGTCATCTGGCGTCACTGGCGAGCACGGAAGACTGACTTCAGCCTTGCTTGGTGTCACTGTTAAGCCCGGGTGTTCTTCCCGCCCTTGTGGCCTGGGGACCGGGAACACGGGGAGGGGTGTAGACCCCAAGCCCGTGATGCAGCCTGCCGGGTCAGGGGCTCCTGGCCGGACACCGTGGGGGCAGTGCCGGGGTCCCCGCAGCTTCCGTTGCCCTGGCAGCGGGGGTGGTGCCCGCCCATCAGGCCTGCCTTCCCTTCCCCTCCCAGACCCGTGCCACAACGGGGGCTCCTGCACAGACGGCATCAACACGGCCTTCTGCGACTGCCTGCCCGGCTTCCAGGGCGCCTTCTGCGAGGAGGACATCAACGAGTGCGCCAGCAACCCCTGCCGCAACGGCGCCAACTGCACCGACTGCGTGGACAGCTACACCTGCACCTGCCCCGCGGGCTTCAGTGGGATCCACTGTGAGAACAACACGCCTGACTGCACGGAGAGGTGCGTGGGGGCCACGGCCACCGGCATGGGCGCCGTGCAGGGCGGTCCCGGGCCTTGGGCTGGCGTGGGGAGGCAGATGGGCCGCAGGGCCACGCGGTGTCTGGCAACCTGTGCACCGAGCAGGTGTCTGCCAGGTGGGCACACAGTGCCAGTCGGGTTGACTCAGGTGCTGTTCCTCCTAAAGGAGCTATTGCCCATTGGCCCGTGTGACTTAGAAGCAGGAGCCCTGGTGGTTTATCCTGAAGAACTGGCGTTCCTCCTTCTATCAGACCAAGGACCTTGTAACCCATCTAGTTTCCTCCTAAAAGAGCTATTACCCGTTGGCCCGTGTGACTTAGAAGCAGGAGCCCTGGTGGTTTATCCTGAAGAACTGGCGTTCCTCCTTCTATCAGACCAAGGACCTTGTAACCCATCTAGTTTCCTTATTTGCCTTGGCTGCCAGGAGGCTCAGTGTTGAAGCTCATTCCTGGTTTCTGACATAACTGTCTCCCGTGTTGTCTGTGCGATTCTGTTTCCTGCCTTTTTTATCTTAACCGCTGTATACCACGTGTGTAATGAAGTTCCTCAGCGTGAGTTGTAAGGAGGCAAAGGAAGGGAGCGTGACGTGGTGTGAGAATCTGAGGTCCCTGGTCCTGAGTTGGCGACCTCCTGGGACTCCTGTTGGCTGACCTCAGGGAGGCTGTTCCTGGCCTGTCCCAGCACTCAGACCCCTTCGGCCACACTGATTCGAGGGGGAGACGCCAGCGTGGAGGTACCTGCTTCGGCAGGGTCCCGCTGCCCCCACCCCCGCTCACCACCGCCCCCCCCTGCTGCCCACCCACCTCCAGCTCCTGCTTCAACGGCGGTACCTGCGTGGACGGCATCAACTCGTTTACCTGCCTGTGTCCGCCAGGCTTCACGGGCAGCTACTGTCAGCACGACGTCAATGAGTGCGACTCGCGGCCCTGCCTGCACGGTGGCACCTGCCACGACAGCTACGGCACCTACAAGTGCACCTGCCCGCAGGGCTACACTGGCCTCAACTGCCAGGTGAGTCAGGGCCGCAGGGGTGCCCACCACTCAGCGTCACGGCCGCACCACTGAGTCCCCCTCGCCTCAACTCCAGCTGGCTTCACCACCCTGGGGTACGAGGCTCAGGGGGCGGGGGTGCTCCTGGAGATCTGGGCTGCCAGCCTGGGGCCCAGCCCTGGGCTTAGCTGCCAGATAAGGAGTCAGAGGTGAACTTGAACTCAGGTAGGAGAGGTTTACGGAGCAAGAACGAGGACCACTGATCTGGGGGAAGACAGCTAAAAGCCAGTGTTTCCATAGGAAATACGTAAAGGTATTGAAGGTTTACGTTCATTGAAGATTTTCACATAAAACGTCAGTTGCGGGCTTCCCTGGTGGCGCAGTGGTTGAGAGTCCGCCTGCCGATGCAGGGGACGCGGGTTTGTGCCCTGGTCCGGGAAGATCCCACGTGCCGCGGAGCGGCTGGGCCCGTGAGCCATGGACGCTGAGCCTGCGCGTCCCGAGCCTGTGCTCCGCAACGGGAGAGGCCCGCGTACTGCAAAAACAAACAAACAAACAAACAAGAAAACGTCAGTTGCAAAAGAGCTGTTTACTTTTTAAGAAAAATCTTCCTTCAAGAAAAAGCAGCTGGGAATTCCCTGGCTGTCCAGTGGTTAGGACTCCGCACTTTCACTGCAAAGGGCGCGAGTTCAGTCCCCGGTCGGGGAACTAAGATCCCGTAAGGTGCGTGGCGTGCCCCCTCCCCCCCCCCAAAAAAAAGGAAAGACAGCTGGTGGTCCGGATTCACCGAGGGCCCAGGACAAGAGAGAGACCCGCACCCCAGCCCCTGGCGGTTCCTGAGCAGGGGGGCCCATGGGCCTCGGGGTCAATTTCCATAGGATGGGGTCACGAGCCACCTCGGGTGAGAGGTTCTCTGGCGCATGTGTGTTCCCCTGTCAGGTGGGATGGGCCCCTTGGGAGTTGACGGGTGGGGGCATGTGAGCGAGGCTGCCCACTGCCGTCCCCAGAACCTCGTGCGCTGGTGTGACTCCTCGCCCTGCAAGAATGGCGGCAGGTGCTGGCAGACCAACGCCTTGTACCGCTGCGAGTGCCACAGTGGCTGGACTGGCCTCTACTGCGACGTGCCCAGCGTCTCCTGTGAGGTGGCCGCATGGCAGCAAGGTAACCGGCCGTGTCCCGACCTGGCCCGGGCTTCCCCACAACCACCGGGCGTCTGTCCTCTGAGGTCAGGAGGTTTGCTGTCCGGAGGGGAGCCCAGGCCTCACGCTCCGTCCACCTCGTCCCCCGCAGGCATCAATGTTACCCACCTGTGCCGGAACGGAGGGCTCTGCATGAATGTGGGCAACACGCACCACTGCCACTGCCAGGCGGGCTACACGGGCAGCTACTGCGAGGACCAGGTGGACGAGTGCTCGCCCAGCCCCTGCCAGAACGGGGCCACTTGCACCGACTACCCTGGTGGCTACTCCTGCGAGGTGGGGACCCGTCCCTGGTGAGGGTGCGCGTGTCTGGTATGAGTGTCGGCGAGGGCTGGGCCCTGGGCTGGGAGCCGGTGCAGCAGGGAAGACCAAGCCCACAGACGTGTACAACTTTCAGTCTTATTAAGGGAGGGCTCGGTAATCAGGAAAGACTGCCTGGAGGAGTTGTCCTCTGCGGGGGGGCACCTGGAAGAGGAAATGGGACGGGGTTTCCCCTCCCCCAGATTTGCCCCAAGGCCCCCACCTCTATGCTAGGGAACCGGGTCTAACACCCACCTTGGCCAGTAAACTGCAGCTTCATGGGGCCCTTCCCAGGGTCTCCCTCTGGGTCCGCCAAGTGGGGGGAGCCCCCAGCTTCGCTGGGCAAGAGGGCAGCTCATGGGCCCCGTCAGCCTGCACAGGGAGTGGGGGGCGCACTGAGCCCGGGCCCGCCCCTTCGCTGTCCCCCTGCAGTGCGTGGCTGGCTACCACGGGGTGAACTGCTCCGAGGAGGTCAACGAGTGTCTGTCCCAGCCGTGCCGGAATGGGGGCACCTGCATCGACCTCACCAACACCTACAAATGCTCCTGCCCCCGGGGCACGCAGGGTAGGCAGGGCCACACCCGGGGAGGGAGCGTGCGGGCCGGCGGCCGGCGTCCATTGCCTGGGCGTCCAGGCTCCCTGGTCCTGACCGCTGGCCGAGGGGCGCACCTGTGGGAGGACCTGCCGCACGGGGTTTGACGGTGCCTGGGCCTGCAGGCGTGCACTGCGAGATCAACGTGGACGACTGCAACCCCCCCATCGATCCCGTGTCCCGGGGCCCCAGGTGCTTTAACAACGGCACCTGCGTGGACCAGGTGGGCGGCTACAGCTGCACCTGCCCGCCCGGCTTCGTGGGCGAGCGCTGTGAGGGTGATGTCAACGAGTGCCTGTCCAACCCCTGCGACGCCCGCGGCACCCAGAACTGCGTGCAGCGCGTCAACGCCTTCCATTGCGAGTGCCGCGCCGGCCACACCGGTGGGTGCCGCCGGCCGGGGGCAGGGAGCGGTGCCGGGGTGGGGGTCAGCCCCTCACACCTGCTGTCGTCCACAGGGCGCCGCTGTGAGTCGGTCATCAACGGCTGCAAGGACAGGCCCTGCAAGAACGGGGGCAGCTGTGCCGTGGCCTCCAACACCGCCCGCGGGTTCATCTGCAAATGCCCAGCGGTAGGTACAGCCGGGCAGGTGGTGGGAAGGGCCCTGCGCGGCCAGGAGGGCTCCCTGGTCTGAAGGTGACAGGAGGACGCGCCCGCTTGGCGCACCTGGGATACTGAGGTGGCCAGAGAACCCCGCCTCCCCCCATCCCGCACACGTGCCGGAGGACAATGGGTGGCTTGAGTGTCTGGACTCCAACCTCCTTGTTCCCCTCGAGACCGTGTGCTTTGTGTCAATAAACTTTACGTTTAGAGCACTTTTATAGAAAAATCGTGCAGAAGGAGGGTTCCCACGTACCCCCTCCCTCTACACACCTAGTTTCCCAGTTGTTGGCAATTTGCCCTCACGTGGAACATTGTTACCACTTGCCACCAGCATTAATACATTGTTAAATGATCAACACTGATACGCTGTTAAGTCAGGTCTGCTCTCCTGTGGTGTTTGGGTCTGACACACGTGTAGTGTCACGTGTCCACTGTTGCAGGGTCACGTGGGTTTGCCGTTGCCCTAAAACTGCCCCACGCTCCCCCATCTGTGCTCCCTCTTCCCTCACTCCCAACCCCTGGGAACCCCCGAGCGTTTTATGTTGACTTTCTTTAAAGGGTCCGGCTGCCCGGGGAAAGGGGGATGGGGGGATGCAGAGGCAAGGTCAGGCCTGGGCGGGTCCCTGGGTGTCTGGGGAGCCGGCCCACCCCGACACCCCCTGTGTGGCCCCCTCCCGGCAGGGCTTCGAGGGTGCCACGTGTGAGAACGACGCACGCAGCTGCGGCAGCCTGCGATGCCTCAACGGCGGCACCTGCATCTCGGGCCCGCGCAGCCCCACCTGCCTGTGCCTGGGCCCCTTCACCGGCCCCGAGTGCCAGTTCCCTGTCAGCAGCCCCTGCATGGGTGGCAACCCCTGCTACAACCAGGGCAGCTGCGAGCCCACGTCCGAGAGCCCATTCTACCGCTGCCTGTGCCCCGCCAAGTTCAACGGGCTCCTGTGCCACATCCTGGACTACAGCTTCGGCGGCGGCGTGGGCCTCGACATCCCCCCGCCGCAGATCGAGGAGGCCTGCGAGCTCCCCGGCTGCCGCGAGGAGGCCGGCAACAAGGTCTGCAGCCTTCAGTGCAACAACCACGCCTGCGGCTGGGACGGCGGCGACTGCTCCCTCAACTTCAACGACCCCTGGCAGAACTGCACTCAGTCCCTGCAGTGCTGGAAGTACTTCAGCAACGGCCGCTGCGACAGCCAGTGCAACTCGGCCGGCTGCCTCTTCGACGGCTTCGACTGCCAGCGTGCAGAAGGCCAGTGCAAGTAAGGCCCACGGGGACGGCCGCTCTGCACCGCGGGGGCCCCGGGGCTCACGGGGCAGCACGAGGGAGCCGTCCGCTCACGGGCCAGGAGAGGGCAAGGGCCGTGGGCGGAGGAAGGACCCCGAGCTCGAGGGCAGGGCGGCGGGAGGGCAGGTGCTGGCCGAGGGTCCCCGGGGGCCCGGCGTGGAGGGAGCCCTGAGCGTGCCTCGTGCCCACAGCCCCCTGTACGACCAGTACTGCAAGGACCACTTCAGGGACGGGCACTGCGACCAGGGCTGCAACAGCGCCGAGTGCGAGTGGGACGGGCTGGACTGCGCGGAGCACGTGCCCGAGCGGCTGGCGGCCGGCACGCTGGTGCTGGTGGTGCTGATGCCGCCTGAGCAGCTGCGCAACCACTCGCTGCACTTCCTGCGCGAGCTCAGCCGCCTGCTGCACACGAACGTGGTCTTCAAGCGCGACGCCAGCGGCCAGCAGATGATCTTTCCCTACTACGGCCGCGAGGAGGAGCTGCACAAGCACCCCATCAGACGCTCTGTGGACGGCGGGGCCTCGCTGCTCCCGGGCAGCGGGGGTGGGCGCCGGCGCAGGGAGCTGGACCCCATGGACATCCGCGGGTGAGTGCGCTCCCGCGGGGCCCCCCCGCCCCCCGAGCGTCAGCGCTCTTCCCACTACGTGGTGAAAGAGGCCCAGGACTTACGGGGCCTGTGAGGGGTGAGGGGCGGAGACAGCGTTCCCCCGGGGGCTCTTCACCCCATGGCCCAGGCCCTGGAGCCTGGGGTCAGCTCCAGGGGAGGATCAGCTTCTTGACATCTCTTCCCTTCCGAGATGAGGAACAGGGATGCTCGTGGCACTCAAGGGAGCCCCGGGGCCGGGGTGGGGCGGGAGCTCTCAGAGGAGTGTCTGTGACCAGCAGCCATGCGTGCCCTGCTGGGGCTGACGTGGGCCGGCAGGGGCGCCGGCCACCTCCAGGGTTGTTCCTGTCCAGACCCAGCTCCCCGCCGCCCCAGGCTGCCCCCTTGGGTTCTGGGAGTGCCTCTGCCCCCGCCCATCAGGGTGAGGCCACAGGGGCCAGAGCTGGTCCCTGGAAGCAGTGGGCTGGGTGGGCGCAGGGAGGAGGCTGGGGTCCGAGCCCCCCGACCCCGGTGCGCCCCCAGGTCCATCGTCTACCTGGAGATCGACAACCGGCAGTGCGTCCAGTCGTCCTCGCAGTGCTTCCAGAGCGCCACGGACGTGGCCGCCTTCCTGGGCGCGCTCGCCTCGCTGGGCAGCCTCAATATCCCCTACAAGATCGAGGCCGTGCAGAGTGAGTGGCCCGCCCTGCTCGCCCAGCCACACTCCCTCGGGAGCTTTTGCGTGTACTGGGAGGGGTCCGCCGGGGAGGGGCTGTCTCCCAGTTCCCCTCCCAGGTGCTCACGTTCTTCGTGCCATTTGCCACCCACGGGGGTGTCACGCCATCCAGAGTTTCGGGAGTGTCTGCTGGCGTTTTCCGCCCCGCACGCTCTCCCTCCCCACAGTGACAGCTGTCAGCGAGGCTGGCCCAGGGGAACCAGCACATCCCAGAAAGTGGGAGCCTTTTTCTCGCCCCACCCCTTCCTCCTGATTTTTCTTTGTTGGGTATTATTTCAAAATCATTACAGGTTTTTTTCAAAAAAAAAAGGAGAGAGAGAGAAAAGAATTGATCGGCGTCATGTGAAGTGTTGAAGTTTGTATCTCGAAAATCCCCCTAAATCCTTTGTCTTAACAGCTCAATGCAAGTGCGGTGATTTGAAGTTGGCTAATCCTCCTCCCTTAAAGGAGAAAAAAGTAAAAGCCGTCTCCAGATAGCCGGCTGGTGCAGGAGAGAATTTAGCGATAGTTTGCAATTCTGATTAATCGCGTAGAAAATGACCTTATTTTGGGGGGCGGGATGGAGGAGCGTAGGCGAGGAGGCGCCCGGCCGCGGAGCCAGTGCGCTGCCCCCGGCCGCCAGCCTGCCTGGTAGCTCAGCCTGATGCCCGCAGGTGAGACGGTGGAGCCGCCCCCGCCCGCGCCGCTGCACTTCATGTACGTGGCCGTGGTGGCCTTCGTGCTGCTCTTCTTTGTGGGCTGCGGGGTGCTGCTGTCGCGGAAGCGCCGGCGGCAGCATGGCCAGCTCTGGTTCCCCGAGGGCTTCAAGGTGTCGGAGGCCAGCAAGAAGAAGCGGCGGGAGCCCCTCGGCGAGGACTCCGTGGGCCTCAAGTTAGTGGACGTGGCCGCGGCATCTGGGGGACTTGGCGGGAGGCGGGGCCGCCCCCTGTGGACCCACGGGCCCCACCTCGGATGCCAGGCGCGGGCGGGGCCCCGGGGGTCTCCCGGGAGCCCCGCTCAGTCCCGCCTCCCCACCCCCTCACCCCCAGGCCCCTGAAGAACGCCTCGGACGGCGCCCTCGTGGACGACAACCAGAGCGAGTGGGGCGACGAGGGCCTGGAAGCCAAGAAGTTCCGGGTGAGTTGGTGCCCCAGGGCCCCAGCCCCCGCCCTTCCCCCCTCCCGGCCCCTTTGGACGTGGCCCTCCGTTCGACCCTGTTCCTTAGTTCGAGGAGCCCGTGGTCCTTCCTGACCTGGATGACCAGACAGACCACCGGCAGTGGACCCAGCAGCACCTGGACGCGGCTGACCTCCGCGTGTCCGCCATGGCCCCCACGCCGCCCCAGGGCGAGGCCGACACCGACTGCATGGACGTCAATGTCCGCGGGCCGGGTAGGTGCCGCCGGCCCCCCGCACCACCCTCCGGGGCTCCACCCTGGGGCACCTAGCCGCTGCGGGCAGCCTGCTCTTGCCTGACCTCGTGACCCGCCTGCCCCCCTCCCCTGAACCCTCGGGGTCAGTACCTGGAAGCTCAGCTTGGGGGGATGAGACCTGGGAGGCGGTGGGGACCCTGGGGAGTCGCTCAGCCTCCTCGCCGGCTCCCCGCTCGGGGCGACGGTCTCAAAACTCACTCTGTCCTCCGAGTTCATTTCTTGATCCGAAACGCTTCTTTTGAGACATCCAAGGTGTTGGTTTCCTAACCACCCATTTCTTACGTGGTCTCTCTCCTGGGTGGGCTGTTGGTGAAGGTCTCGGGCAGGTCCGGAGGCAGAGCGGCGGGCGTCTCTGTCGCCCACCAGCCCGTTGGAGCTGGACTTGCCTCTGCCCTCGGGGAGCTTGCGTGGGCTGCGTTGGCCCCAGGCAGGATGGCCTCCGTGGGCCGCGCGTCCGCAGTCCCCGAGCGGCTGCTGGGGGCCGGCCTTCCTGACCAGGCCCCGCCCCTGCCCCGCCCCTGTCCCGCCCCTGCAGACGGCTTCACGCCCCTCATGATAGCCTCCTGCAGCGGCGGGGGCCTGGAGACGGGCAAGAGCGAGGAGGAGGAGGACGCACCCGCCGTCATCTCGGACTTCATCTACCAGGGCGCCAGCCTGCACAGCCAGACGGACCGCACCGGCGAGACCGCCCTGCACCTGGCTGCCCGCTACTCGCGCTCCGACGCGGCCAAGCGCCTGCTGGAGGCCGGCGCTGACGCCAACATCCAAGACAACATGGGACGCACCCCGCTGCACGCGGCCGTGGCTGCCGACGCGCAGGGTGTCTTCCAGGTGGGCAGCCGTGCCCGCGCCCTTCTGCTAGCTTGCGCCCGCCTTCCCTCCTCGTGGCCGGGCCCCGGAGCCCTCATTCCGAGCGTGGCCAGAGCAGGGGCAGCTGGCGTCTCCCCCGCTTCCCCACCTCGAGCCTTTGCACCCTGAAGGGGGCCCGAGGCCGGGGAGGGCATCAAAGCCCCGTGTCGTCCTCGCGGGGGGGCCCGGCTAGCCGCGGTCTAGCAGGAGGCCGTGGGGACCCGCAGGAAGCAGGGCCTCCTCGCCTTCACCCAAGACAGGCTCCGTCCCCTGCGTCTGCCCCTCCCGCCTGGGCTGGAGGCGTTGCCTCTGGTGGTGGGGAGAAGGGCTAGAGGCTGCTGTTTGCTGCCTGCAAACCGGGGGCTCGGGACCGGGGTGGATTAGGGACTTGGGTACCTGGGCCTCTGGGGAGTGTCCCTGGCACAGGGTGCTTTGAAAGCCGCCGGCCGGTCCCCCTGCCGCAGACCAACCAGGCCCTGGGCCGTGGTGCTCTGCACAGACGGGCAGGTAAACAGGGCGCAGACCGGGGTTTTAATTTAGTAATTTTTGACGTGCTGTCTTTCTATGGAAGTAAGAGATCAAGGACGATTTAAATGAGCCCCTGGAGGCAGGCCCTGGCGAGTTCGCTCTGGCAGCCTCTCTGGCGCTTAGAGACATAAATTCCCATGGGCGCTTGTTTCACAGGAGCTAGGCCCGCCCCGCGCACGGCGTGGTCCCCAGCTCCGTTAACCCACCAGCAAACAGTGACCGTCCTCGCGGGTGCTCTGGCCCCGGCCCCTCTAGCGGCGGCTGGTGGCTCCCCCATGCCCCAACTCCATGGGGCCACTTAGACCCCAGGAGGGGCTGCTTCCACGTCAGGGATCGGATCCCAAGCATTTGTCCCAGGTGGGCGCCTGGCGCTCACACTGGCCGAGCCTGAGACCCTCCCTGTCGCCTAGATCCTCATCCGGAACCGAGCCACGGACCTGGACGCCCGCATGCACGACGGCACCACGCCACTGATCCTGGCCGCCCGCCTGGCCGTCGAGGGCATGCTGGAGGACCTCATCAACTCCCACGCCGACGTCAACGCCGTGGACGACCTGGGTGAGCCGGTTGCGCCCGGCCCGCGGGGGTGCCCGCGGGGGTGCCCGCGGGGGTGCCCGCGTTCACCTGCTGCTCCCTAACCCGCCCTCTGCTTCCCCTCGCAGGCAAGTCCGCCCTGCACTGGGCCGCCGCGGTGAACAACGTGGAGGCGGCCGTCGTGCTCCTGAAGAACGGGGCCAACAAGGACATGCAGAGCAACAAGGTGCGCCGGCTGGCGGGTCACGGCCCCGACGCCACTCTCTTCCGACGGGGGCCCCAAGCCAGTGACTTCAGCTCCTGGGCCTCAGCTCCCTAACCTGTAAAGTCCCAGGAGGACCCCCTGGCGCACAGATGGGGACCCCCTCAGCGAGTGCCTGTGTGTCGTTGGCTCTCCCTCCCTCCTTCCTGCCGTAGTTACGGGTCCCCTCGCAAGCGCAGGGCGTGCGTTCCCCGCTAGCGAGTAACCGGCTGCCGCTCTCCGCTCTCTGTCACTGTGACCTGGACCTCAGCCCTGTCCTTGGCTGTCCCTGGGCGGGGTGGGGGGACGCACATGGTACACGCTGAGTCAAGAGGCTGGTGGGCGTGGGGGGCTCTGCGCCTGGGCCGCCCCGTCTCCCTCAGCGTTGCCACAGTCTGTGCCGCCCCGTCTCCCTCAGCGTTGCCACAGTCTGGGCCGCCCCCCGTCTCCCTCAGCGTTGTTGCCACAGTCTGTGCCGCCTCGTCTCCCTCAGCGTTGCCACAGTCTGGGCCACCCCGTCTCCCTCAGCGTTGCCACAGTCTGGGCCCCAAGGCCGAGGAGGCGCTTTCCTTCCTCCCCAGCCCCCAGCCCAGTCTGACCCCACGTCTCCGGAACTTGTCGCTGGGCTCCTCTGTGTGTCCAGCCCCACCCCATACTTCACTGACCCCTGGTTGCATTTCAGACTGTCCTGGGGGAGGGGCACAGGGGGCAGTGTTGGGCCCAGGAGCTCCTGAGTCCGCGGTGGGGCGGAGACGTGATCCAACCTCCCGTTGGGGAGACTCAGCCTCGGAGACGGAGGGGCTGGCCGAAGGGACTGCCGTGGCGTGGCGGCGGCCGTGGCCGAGGCCTGTGTGTACCAGGCCGGCACCATCAGGCCTCACCCCACACGCGCACAGCAGCCTCGGGGGCACATGCGGCATGTCCGCTGTACAGATGAGAAAGCCAAGACCCAGGGACAGAGCTAAGATGTCAGGGTCCCTGGGGGACCGTGTGGTGCCCACGGATGCACTTTAGACATCCCCAAGCCCCTGAAATTGTGGCAGGGTTTGCGTCTGTGCAGGTTTGGAGGGAGGGAAGAGGGGCCACAGTCTGTTAGATTTCCTGCGGGACCTATGACCCCCGGAAGGGTGAAGCTTTACTGATTTAGAGTTTAGGATCCCACAGACCGCCTCTGGGTGGGTCTCGGAAGATGTATTTAAGGCCTTTTTTGTTAACACTTAACAGGCCAGTTAAAGGTAGCATGCTGGGGAGGGTCGAGATGAGCTGCCCCCCCGCCCCGTGTCCGGGAGGAGGGGCCAGACCGCCGGTCCCTCTGGTGACAGGTGACCTCCTCACCTGCCCCCGTCCATTCCCCCAGGAGGAGACGCCTTTGTTCCTGGCCGCCCGGGAGGGCAGCTACGAGACGGCCAAGGTGCTGCTGGACCATTTCGCCAACCGGGACATCACGGACCACATGGACCGCCTGCCCCGCGACATCGCGCAGGAGCGCATGCACCACGACATCGTGCGGCTACTGGACGAGTACAGCCTGGTGCGCAGCCCCCCGCTGCACGGCGCGCCCACCCTGTCGCCCCCGCTCTGCTCTCCCAGCGGCTACCTGGGCAACCTCAAGCCCGCCGTGCAGGGCAAGAAGGCCCGCAAGCCCAGCACCAAGGGCCTGGCCTGCGGCGGCAAGGAGCCCAAGGACCTCAGGGCGCGGAGGAAGAAGTCCCAGGACGGCAGGGGCTGCTTGCTGGACAGCTCGAGCGCGCTGTCGCCCGTGGACTCCCTGGAGTCCCCCCACGGCTACCTGTCGGATGTGGCCTCCCCGCCCCTCCTGCCCTCCCCTTTCCAGCAGTCTCCCTCTATGCCCCTCAACCACCTGCCCGGGATGCCCGAGGCCCACCTGGGCGTCAGCCACCTGAGCGTGGCGGCCAAGCCCGAGATGGCGGCGCTGAGTGGGGGTGGCCGGCTGGCCTTCGAGGCGGGGCCGCCACGCCTCTCCCACCTTCCCGTGGCTTCCGGCACCAGCACGGTCCTGGGTGCTGGTGGCAGCGGGAGCTGCGGTGGGGCCGTGAATTTCACCGTGGGTGGGGCCGCAGGCTTGAACGGCCAGTGCGAGTGGCTGTCCCGGCTGCAGAATGGCCTGGTGCCGAACCAGTACAACCCGCTGCGAGGGAGCGTGGCGCCGGGCACCCTGAGCACGCAGGCCCCCGCCCTCCAGCACGGCATGGTGGGCCCGCTGCACGGCGGCCTGTCGGCCGCCGCCCTGTCCCAGATGATGAGCTACCAGGCGCTGCCCAGCGCGCGGCTGGCCGCCCAGCCTCACCTGGTGCAGCCTCAGCCGCAACAGCAGAACTTACAGATGCAGCCGCCGAACATGCAGCCGCAGGCACCGCAGCCACACCTCGGCGTGGGCTCGGCCACCAGCGGCCACATGGCCCGGAGCTTCCTGGCGGGGGAGCTGAGCCAGGCGGACGTGCAGCCCCTGGGCCCCGGCAGCCTGGCGGCGCACACCGTCCTGCCGCAGGACAGCCAGGTCCTGCCCACGTCGCTGCCGGCCGCGCTGGCCCCGCCCATGACCACCGCCCAGTTCCTGACGCCCCCCTCCCAGCACAGCTACTCCTCCCCCGTGGACAACACCCCCAGCCACCAGCTGCAGGTGCCCGAGCACCCCTTCCTCACCCCGTCCCCGGAGTCCCCCGACCAGTGGTCCAGCTCGTCGCCGCACTCCAACATCTCCGACTGGTCCGAGGGCATCTCCAGCCCGCCCACCAGCGTGCCGTCCCAGATCGCCCACGTTCCTGAGGCCTTTAAGTAAACAGCCGGCTGCCCCCAGGGACCCGTGCTTCCTTTCCCAAGCCCTGTTGGACGTTCGCGTGCGCTCCGTGGATGTCGGGGCCGACCAAAGGAGCTTTTTTCAAAACATGAGTCTTTATACAAAATAAGAGGACAAGAATTTTTAATTTTTTTTTTTTTAGTATTTATTTATGTACTTTTATTTTACCTGGAAACACTGTCTTTTTATTTATATGTACTGTTTTGTATATCACCAGGTAGCAACTTCTATCTGCTCCAAGAAAATAAACTAGTTCTCTATCGTGATTTCCCTGCTTAGGATGAAGATTCCCAGGTGTTTGTAAAATATAAACAAAGATTCATGATTTCCAAATGCCATTTATTTATTGGTTTCCTTTTTTTTTTTTTTTTTTTTTAATCCGAAAAGAAATGTCAGAGAAGGGAGGTTTTTGAGCCAGCATTGTTCAGAAAGCTCCCGGGGTGCCCGGGCCTGCTGCCCGTTTCCCCAGACAGCCCCCTCACCCCTCCTCCAAAGCGGGACCACTCCCCCGACCCCCGCTCCCAGGACCACCTGCGTTTTGCGAGAAGATGCATCTAGAGAGAGAAAAGCAGACCCTTTACTCCTTACGCACATGGGTTAATTGGCTTCTAAAATAGGGAAGGAGCATGTGGAATGATGTGGTTTATGTGTTTTGGTGTTCTTTTAAATGACTTTTTTAAAACACGCTTTTAAAAACGTGTTCTTGGGGTATACCAAGGGTACGTTTCATGGTACCAATCATGAATCTTTGTTTCGGGTTCAGTATTACGTAGTTGTTCGTTGGTCTTGTGAGTTCTTGTTCTTTCTGGAGGCTCCCAGGCACCACCACCCCCGCCCCCACTGATACTTAAGCATCGTGCGGAGTGAGAAGTCAGAGGTGTGGTACCCACCTGGGACCCCACGCTGGGGAGGCCTACCCCTTTCTGGGGAGAGACACTGCCTGGGCCACCCCGTCGGAGGCGTCTCAACTTGAACTGCGTCTCCCAGGTTCAGCAGAAGATGGATTGGTGCTCCCGGGGCCCGAGCGCTGATGGGCCCTGTCTTTATAGGAGACTCGGAAAAACATGGTTGTGTGCAGCCTCACTGCTCAGAGACCCTCGTGCCGGGGCCCGGCGCGGCTCAGTGGGGCGCTTGGGACGCCGGGAGCCTGCTTGCGGGCCACCCCTCCCGGTTTGGGGAGGGGGGGCGTGCGCCCGGGGGAGGGAGCAGATTCTTACATTATCAAGTATAAGCCTGTGGCAGAGTAAATGTCTGTAAATACATTTCTAAATGGGGGATTTTGTTTAAGAAATCTGATGGAACAAATCTGTCAGGGGTCATGTTGGTAAGGGATGTCAGAACCCAGGCCCCACGACCTGACCTGCAGCTGCTGAACCGTAGCTCCTGAGAGCAAAGCCGGGGAGGGTCCTGCCGCCCACTGCGCTCGGGCAGCTGCTCGGGCCTCGCCGGGCACAGTGTTGGGCCGCCCCTAGTGGGCATGACCAGGCACTTCCTAAGGTGTTGCGTCTTGCTGTGCTTTATAAGGTAGCGTGCAGTTTACATGAAAAGGAAACTTTTTAAAAAGTTAGCTACGTGCAAAACTGCAGGCGATGAAAATGATGTATTTTTGTTCATCTTTTGTGTCTGATTTGCAATAAAAATGATCCTGATGGTTGTCCAGATTTTGCTAAACTCGGCTGTGGTGCTGGCTTGCTTTCTGAGAGCGGGGAACAGCAGGGCAGTCCTCTCCGAAGTACCTCCCGATGGGAGAGCGGTGGTGAGACCACCCAGCCCTGGCCCGTGGGCACCGGCGTCACTCTGTCTGCTCGGAAGGTGTCCAGTGTCCCTGTCTACCGCGGGGAGGCAGACACCCCGCAGGGAGCCGGGCGCATACAGCCCGACACCAGCAGGCTCCGGGCTCTCCCATCTGTCTGGGCCATGGAGGGCGAGGCACCACTGACCAGCCTGGGGACCACGGCCCGGGGGCCGCTGCAGGAAAGAGGGAGGGGCCGGGAGGCCACGGGAAGGAGTCCAGACCCTAGCGTGAGGTCAGAGGAAGCCACAGGAATATCCGAGCAGGGGCACCACGGGGGTGACCCCAAGGGGTGCAGGCTGGGCAGAGCCATTGGCTCAGGGAGCCTGAGTTGGGCCACCAGACGCCCACGTGGGCCTCTCCCCGTCCCTCCTGCCTGTGCCCCTCCTCTCACCTGGCCCCGCCTGCCTCTTCTCTACCTGGCCCCGCCCCCAGGCCAGTGGCTTCAAACCAGATTTTGTTTTTTTAATTTAAAAAAAATTTTTTTAAACTATTTTTTGGCTGTGTTGGGTCTTTGTTGCTGCACGCAGGCTTTCTCTAGTTGTGGAGAGTGGGGGCTACTCTTCGTTGCGGTGCGCAGGCTTCTCATCACGGTGGCTTCTCTTGCTGCGGAGCACGGGCTCTAGGCACGTGGGCTTCAGTCGTTGTGGCTCGCGGGCTCTAGAGCGCAGGCTCAGTAGTTGTGGCGCACGGGCTCAGTTGCTCCGCGGCATGTGGGATCTTCCCGGACCAGGGATCGAACCCTTGTCCAAACCAGAATAACAGAGAGTCCGGTGACCCCCTTCCACTGCAAAGTGCCGCCTGCCCCTGGGCCTGGCCTATTCAGGCACAAAGGTGAACCAGGATTTCCTCACTGAGTTCGGATGCTTCGTTCCTGGGACAGGAGGTTCTGGGAAGTGGGATGTGGCAAATGGCTGAATTTCCATCTTTGGGGGGCGGTACTCAGCCTGAATTCTGCCCAAAGAACACCCACACCACAAAATTACACTCCTAGGTGTACACTTGAGAAAAGTGAAAGCAGACTCGCACAAGTGCGTCCACAGACGTGCTCACAGCAGCCAAGAGGTAGGAACAGCCCAAATGCCCGTCCGCTGCCAAGTGGATGAGCCAAGTGCAGTGGCCCGCGCTGTGGTGGTTCATCATATGCGTCAACTTGGCTGGGGGGCCATTTGGCCAAACGTGAGGGTGTTTCTGGATGAGATTAGCATTGGAATCTGTGGGCTGAGTAAAGCAGACACCACCCCCCCGCCCATGCGGGTGGGTCTCACCCAATCAGGTGAAGACTTGAATAGAACGAAAAGGTTGGGTAAGGGGGACGTCCTCCTGCCAACCACGTGAGCTGGGACGTCAGTCTCTTCCTGCCTTTGGATTTGCACCAAAGCATCAGCACCCCGGTCTCGAGCTGCTGACCACAGATCTGGGGACTTTGGAGCCCCCATAATCGTGTGAGTCAATTCTTTGTAATCAATTTCTTTATGTATTGATACATCCTGTTGGCTCTGTTTCTCTGGAGAACCCAGACTAAATGCACATATGGTGGAATATTATTCAGCCATGAAGAAGAACGAAGCTACCGACACCTGCTACAGCACAGCTGAAACTCAGAAACATCATGCTGAGCAAAAGAAGCCAGACGCGGCTTCCCCGGTGGCGCAGTGGTTGAGAGTCCGCCTGCCGATGCAGGGGACACGGGTTCATGCCCCGGTCCGGGAAGATCCCACATGCCACGGAGCGGCTGGGCCCGTGAGCCATGGCCGCTGAGCCTGCGCGTCCAGAGCCTGTGCTCCGCTACGGGAGGGGCCACAGCAGTGAGAGGCCCGCGTAGCGCAAAAAAAAAGAAGCCAGACGCTAGAGGTCACACACTGTATGCCTGCATTTGTGTGAAACGTGCAGACCAGGTAAACCCACAGAGGCAGCACGCAGATGAGCGGTTCCCAGGGCTGAGGGCAGGGGGGGATGGGAAGCGACTGCCCAGTGGGGCTGGGGCGTTACGCTGGGCGATGAGACGCTTTGGAACTTGATAGAGGGGGTGGTTGCACATTTTTAACGTATTAAGTGCCATTGAATTTGCTGTAAAATTATTAATTTTATGTTCTATGAGTTATACCTCAATCGATTATTTTTTTAAAAGAACTCCCAGCAGTGTTTGAACTCCCAAGAAGTTCACTGGGGCTGTGGGATTCCCACAGATGCAGCAGGACGGGCCTCAGGGGACCCAGGGGTCATGAGGAGCGCCTCTCTGCTACCCAAATCTTTGGGGCCCTCAGCAGCAAGGAGAAGGGTGCCGTACCTGGAACCTGGCCCTGCCCACCGCTTTGCTGGCAAGGTCCTGGGGGGAGGGGCAGCTGCAGCCACAGAGCAAGGGCTCTGCCCTCCCCCTGCCCGAACCTCCCCTGCCCCTCAGGAGCTCAGCCCTCAGCCGCTCCCAGGCTCGGAGGCACTGGCGGAGGTTCTGCAGGCCCCAGGGTGCCCACCGGATGCTGAGAGGGAGTGAGCAACCCACCCGTTTGTCCCACTGGGACCTGAACCTGCTCCCGCTGCCCCGGCTACCCTGCCGACTCGCCTCCCTCCAACTCGCCATTCTCATCCTGGACGTACAGCCCGACTCGGCCTGCTCTGCCGGCCCCGCCTTTGAAAGACCCCCGCCTGGCCACCATGCACCTCCCAGGGAGGACACAGCCCCTCCCTTGGGGCTAAGCTCACCCAAGACACCCCTGGCTTGGGGGTCTGTCCTGGGCTGAACTCTGTCCTCCCAGAAGTCACATGTTGAAGGCCTGGCTCCCCGGACCTCAGAATGTGGCTGTGTTTGGAGGTGGGTCTTTAAAGGCTCGGTAATTAAGGCAAAGTGAGGTCGTTAGGGTGGCCCTAAGCCAATGTGACTGGTGTCCTCGTACGAAGAGGCGGTCAAGACACAGACATGCCCAGAGGGAGGATGGAAGACCCAGGGAGAGGGCGACCACCTCCCAGCCCAGGAAAAAGGCTTCAGGAAGTCAACCTCGCCAACACCTGGATCTCGGCCTTCAGCCCTCGGAACTGTGAGAGATGAATTTCTGTTAAGCCACTGGCCTGTGGTACCTTTCTGTTTTTGGACCACGTTGTGCACTTGTGGGATATTAGTTCCCCGACCAGGGATTGAACCTTGGTCCCGGCAGTGAAAGGGCTGAGTCCTAAGCCCTGGACTGCCAGGGAATTCCCTGTGGTACTTGTCCTGGCAGCCCTAGCTGAGCACAGAGCACACCTCTCAGGTGCCACGCGCATGTCCACATCCCCAGCAGCCCCAGCCAGCTGGCCCTGGTGCCGCCCTGGTTCCCTCCCCCTCCTCAGCTCGTCACTCCCCAGGGACCTGGAGACTTGCACTTTTCAACATGCAAAACACACGAGGTTGACACAGAGCCGCCAATCCCGATCCACCTCCTGATGCTTCCTTCCCTCCTGACTGCTTGTGGTCAGGGGCCGTTGCGGGGGGACCTTCCTCAAAGCATCCAGGGTGGTTCAGAGCAGCGCGGTCCAACAGAAAGGTAACGCCAGCCACACGTGCGCTTCAAAGACTTTAGCTGCCACAGGAAACATGAAAAGAAACAGGTGAAGTTTATTTTAATACAATTTAGTTAACCAGTAGATCCAAACTATTACCACCTCAGCCTGTCATCGACATAAGCAGTTAATGGGATGTCTTCATGCTTTTTGGGGGGTAGGAGGGGGACTGTGTCTTTGAAAGCCCGCGTGCGTCCCAGGCTTGCAGCGCACCTCAGTTTGGACTGGCCGCAGCCCCAGGCGCCTGACCCGCACACGTGCGCACGGACACCACGTCGGAGGACACAGATTTAGACCGTCACGGCGGCCTCTCGGCACCTCTCAGCCCTGCAGGAAAGCCCGAGGCCCATCACTGGCCTGGGGTCTGCTCCACCTTGTCCCCGAGTGAGCCCCAAAGGAGGCTCTGCACCCCTCTGGCCAGAGCAGAGACGGGACCCGTGGGCGAGGAGGGACAGCATTAGGGCCCACAGACAAACAGACAGGCAGGGCTCCTCCACACCAAGAAGTGAGCAGAGTGTCTCCGGCCTCCGCGCTGCTTGGGGGCCTTGGGCCGCACTGGCTCTCTTCGTTAAGAAAGGCTCGCTTCCAGAGAATGTCCGCAGTGAGACGGCCCTTAGCCGCGGAGCTGACGTCCACTCTGCGGCGCCTTCCTATTCCGTCGCGGGCCGACGACAAGTCCTTTGTGGGCCAGCCCGATCCAGAAACCACACCGCTGGAGTGGGGCACAGCCGTCAGCGGCAGACGGTGGAGAGCTTTCTACACTCACCGCTTGTGATGGGGCCCCGGGCATAAGAGCAAAGGATTATTCTGTTGAAGTATTTCATTCAGAAACCTAAACAATGTGGTCCAGATTGACCCCAGGGCAAACGGAGACCCAGAAGCACTGTGTCCCGAAGGGTGTTTGACGGGTTTTGGGTCAGAGTATCCTTTCCTGCAGGACCTCTTAGGCTTTGAAATGATGGTGTGGACAGTGCATCGCCAGGAGGGAGCGTATGCGCACTGGTTCCCAAACGGACTCACCCATCACAGATGAAGGGGCGACACGGGCTGGACACGGGTCAGGACATGCTGCTCCTAGTGACTCCATCTTCAGGATGATTCAGGAAGCCACACTGGTTGCCGCCGCGCTTCCCTATCTGTGTCCCTTGTGTCTCCACCTTCCCGGTCGCAGCTGTTGACCCGCAGGCAGGTGACTTGTCTCCGAGACTGTGTCTCAGGGGTAACGTGGGAACTGCTCTGAGCCAACCTCCTGGGCTTGTGGTGGGGCCAGGACCTGTCAGGTCGCCGCCGTAAAGCTCCTGGCACGAGGTAAGGACTCAGAAATGGCACCGAGTTCTACAGCTGCGTTCCCTGCGCCGCCCCGGGGAAGCGTGTGCTCGCTCGAGCCAGGCAGCAGCCTCTTTCGGGACACGTGACCATCCCCGTTCAGGACGGAAAAACCCAGGCTCGACGAGGTGACAGTCTGATCTCCAGAAACGTTATTTCTGTGTAACACAACAGATGCTGCGTGCGAAGGGCCTCAGAGTTACATTGTTTCCTTTTTCACACACCGTCGAATGTGTGGCCCTTCCTGAATCACACAGTGATGCGTCATCAATACTTATTATGAGTCTGTAGTTGTGTATGGATTCACGATATTCACTGTAAATCTCTGTACAGACACACCTCAGAGACATTGCGGGTTCGGTTCCAGACTCCTGCAATGAACTGAGTATCACACTGAAGGAAGTCACAGGAATGTTTTGGTTTCCCAGTGCGTGTAGAAGTTATGTTTACACTAGACTGTAGTCTATTAGGTGTGCAATAGCCTTATGTCTAAAAATCAATGTACATACCTTAATTAAAAAATACTTTATTGCTAAAGCATGCTAAGCGTCCTCTGAGCTTTCAGTGAGTCATAACATCAAAGATTACTGAACACAGACACTGTAACGAGTATAATAAGAAAGAAAACGTTTGAAATATCGCGAGAATTACCACAATGTGACACAGAGACAGGAAGCGAGGAAACGCTATTGGAAAAACGGTGCCCATAGACGTGCTTGACGCAGGGTTGCCACAGACCTTCAACTTGTAAGAAAACGCAGTATCTGTGAAGCACAATACAGCGAGGTGTGCCTGTACCAGAGCTTTTGTCACCCTGTTTTGGCATCTCTTCAATTTAAAAAACAAGTCTTGGGACTTCCCTGGTGGTCCAGTGGTTAGGACTCCACGCTTTCACTGCCAACGGCGTGGGTTCAGTCCTTGGTCGGTGAACTAAGATCCCGCAGGCTGCACCAAAAACAAGACAAACGAACAAAACCAAAACGAGCCTCAGAAAAGTGGGTGACGTTGAGACTTCCCTGGTGGCGCAGTGGTTGAGAATCCTCCTGCCAATGCAGGGGACACGGGTTCAAGCCCTGGTCCGGGAAGATCCCACGTGCCGCAGAGCAACTAAGCCCGTGCGCCACAACTACTGAGCCCACGTGCCACAGCTACTGAAGCGCCTAGAGCCCGTGCTCTAGAAGCACAAGAGAAGCCACCGCGATGAGAAGCCTGCGCACCACAACAAAAAGTAGCCCCCGCTCGCCGCAACCAGAGGAAGCCCGCGCACAGCAACGACGACTCAACGCAGCCAAAAATAAACAAATAAATAAATAACATTTACAAAAAAGAAGAAGAAAAATGTGTGACCGTAAGTAGGTTACTTATTCCTCACCAGCCATTTCCTTACCTGTAAAATGAAAGAAAGAGAAGGACACTGCCCTGAAGTGCCATTCCCCCACCCCCGCACCTGGCCACCCCTGGCTCAGGGCCTCCCCAGCGACCAGCGACCTAGTGGGTGAGGGATGATGCTGAGGTCCCCAGCCCCCGTAGCTGTGCGGATTAAATCACTGAGCACGGCGCTCGAGAAATCCACATCTTCTGTTTTTCCATTAAGCTCGACTCTGGGAGGATTTACGGAGCACCTACTGTGCTCCGCAGACCCCACCACCCTCTGGGGTCCGGAAATGAACAACCCCCCAGAGAGGGCTGCAGTCTGGGGGTGCTGCAGGGAGCCAAAGGTTTTCCTCTGGCTGCACCGGTGCCCAGAGACCCAGCGGTCCTGGGAGAAGCCGCCAGCAGGGCAGAGGCTTGCCAGGGCCAGCCTGCCTACACGGAGGCGGCTCTCTGCCTCCCCCTGCTGGCAGCGCCCCACCAGTGTCCCCTTTGGCAAGTGGGTGGTCCGCGTGGGGACTTCCAGCGGGCCAGGTGAGGCCAGGTGAGGCTCCGCTGTTTATAGTTTACGTCTGCACCTCACCTAATGCTTGGGTCCATCGTCCGTGACAGTGCTGTTGTCCCTTTCTACAGATGAGGAAGCTGAGGCTCAAAGAGGTAGGTGACTTCCCTGAGTTCACCCACTTGAGCCAGAGCGTGCGACTCCCCTGTCAGTGTCCTTACAGCCACCTCAGGGGTCACCTCCCCTGGGAGGACCCGGAGGGCCTGGAGACGCTACCTGGCTCAGCCCCTCACCATTCAGACAGGGAAAGCTATGCTCAGGGACGGAAGTGCCAAAGTCACCCTGCCGGGAGTTAACGCTGCAGCCAGTCTGCCACTCGGCAACCTGCAGGTGTAGGGGTTCTTCCAAGCTCCACCCTAGGCCCTTTCCAGTTCCCAGTCCACGGTCCCAGCAGGCCCCCAAGTCCACACCTGTAACTGAGGTCACCACCGAGGCTCAGGACTCCCGCCTTGTTTGTTCCCTTGATGTGCGTGGAGCGTGTGCCATGCCAGGGGCTGCGGATGCAGCTGGCAGCCAGAGAGCCACGTCCTGCCCTCGGGGGTCATCCGGGGCTTGGCTCTCCCCACCAGCCTGGCCCCAGCAGCCTTGCCACTCCCCTGGGGGACCCAGGGCCACCTCCGGGGCTCCTGACTCTGGCTAGTGCCCTGCCGGACAGCCCGGGGCAGGCTAAACCGGTGACATCACTCCTGGCTGCTGAAAAGCCCCTGAGAGCTTCCTTGCTTCCAAAAGTCAAGTGTAAGTCCCCTCTCGGCGCCCACGGAGCCCCACGCGATGGGGGCATGCCCAGCGGCTCCCGGGCCGCTGCCTGCTCTCTGGGGTCCACCCCCTGCCACTCCAGAAGTTTGTCTTCGCGTCAGCCACAAGTGCTCCTCCTTTCCCATCCCTGCCTGTCCCCGCCCCCCAGCAGGTGGGACCCAGGCCGCACTGGGCACATCCGCTGCTGCCCAGCGTCCTGCTCCCCCAGGGATAGGAGCCGCGCCTGTCTGTTCCACGGCCGCAGCCTCGGCTCCTCCCGGTGCCTGGTGCGTGACGGGGGCCCAGCAAATGGCTGTGTGCTGCTCTGGGAAGGACGGCTCCCAGGTTTTCCAGGGCCTCGCTGCAGCTGAGGAGGACACAGCGCACATTTCCCCGCGGCTCGTATGCGATCGGCATCTTCCTGTGTTTTCTGCTTTACCCCTGTTGCTACTCACCTTATATGCTCAGTACTTGGCTCAGTGATTTAAAACAGAAAGTTCTCTGAGACCTCCTAGGGGCCAGGCATGTTTGCAGACGCTGGAGAGGACAGTGCCATGCTCAGGCTACAGTGCCACTGATGGTGATGACATTTACCAAGCCTGGCTGGCTCAGGGCTTGGCCTGGATGTGGACGTCCTCCTGCAAGGCCCTCCGGGGGCCCAGGATGGCTCTAGTGGTGTTGGCCTTATGCCCCTGGCCTGCACCCTCATTGAGGGGCCTCCCTCTCCTCACCTGCAGCCTGGCCACACACCAGCAACCCACCTGGATGCACCCCGACAGGGGCCCCCACACACCGGGGCCCGATGCCCAGGTGCCACGGAAGAAACTCTAAGGCACAGCTATCTGCGCCTCGGGACCTGTTTCTCCTCAAGGAACTGACCCCCACCCCTTCCTCTCCAGCCACTCCATCCTCCGGAAGCCCATCCTGCCAGCTCTTCCCACCTCTGAGGCTCTGACATGATTTTTGCCTAGACCACTCAGCCAGCCCCGTCTCACAGAGGCTGCCCCCTCTCGCCAGGATGAGCTGGGCAGGCCCATTCCCACGCCCCCAGCCTCAGCACCCAGGACTGAGGGTGTGCGTCAGGGGCTGAGCAGAGCACCTGACCTGGAACAGGCCTGCCGTACAAACACCCACAGACCACACTTTACGCCCTGCGGGGGAGTGAGGGGCACGGGCTCATGGCCACGGGCCGCTGGGCCTTCACCTACACTGAGACTGCTGCCCGCCCCAAGGGCCCCTGGGAGGACTGCCTGGCAGGTCGGTCATCAGGGATGCTGAGTGGGGACGCCCGACCTCTCCCCAACAAGGCGCTCACATCAGACCAGCGCCGTCCAATGGGAACGTAATGCCAGCCACGTATGGAATTTTACACTTCCTGGCAGCTACATTAAAGAAAGGAAACAGACGAAATAAAATTTTATAGTATATTTTATTTAACCCAGTAGATCCAAAATATCATTTCAACAGGCAAGGCTCTCACTGAGCTACCTCACAGCCTCGGCCCCGTGGCGTGGACTCTGCGCTCAGAGCGCATCTTGGGTTGGACCAGTACCCTGGAAGGTACAGGCTAGTGGGAGAGGCTGACTGTCACAATACTGAACACAATGTGACCAAGTGCCGTAATGATGACGAGACAGCCCGGTTCTCTGGCACCGCCTCTGCCCGTTGTCCCTCTGCCCACAGCAGTTCTGTGTCCCGTGCGTTCTGGGCAACGTGACTACAGCTCATGTGACTACGGAGCTTGGCATGAGGAGCTACATTTCCCCCAGGAAAGAGCGGCCGATTCTAGCCCACCCAGTGGGGGCTTCAGGGAGGTGGTGACATTTGTATCCAGCCTCCAAGTATGAGCCAGGGGAAAGGCTGGGAGAAAGGAGAGAGGAGTGGACATTGCAGGCAAAAGGAAGGGTGCCTAATCAAGACTAGTGATGGCTGTCGTGGCGGTGCACCTCCTCGGCACGGCCCCCGCGTCCCAGTTTGCCCTGACAGCCCCAGTTCACACCTGTTGATCCAGCACATGTGTCAACAGCACCCTCTCTCAGTCCCCAAAATGTCCAGGTGCTCACCCTGCGTAAACCCCAGGCTGACGAGGTTAAGGAAGGTGACAAAGGGCACACAGCATCTGGGTAGCAGGCTGGGTCTCAAAGCAGATGGTCTTTGACTCTGAGCCCCGTCTCCATGGCCCAGAGGCTTGATGGCTCAGCTGCGGGCCCAGGAGCCCTCTCCTGCACACCAGCCTACAGACAGAACCTGAGAGGGTCTCCACACACAGCTTAGCAACAGACAGAACCTGAGAGGGTCTCCACACACAGCTTAGCGACAGACAGAACCTGAGAGGGTCTCCACACACAGCTTAGCGGGAGGCAGGAGGGGAGGGGAAAAAAAGCCCCAGGCCCTTGCAGGTCACCTTTGCTAATCACAGCTTTCCTTAAAGTCACCACACGTGCTGCCCCTTTAACAACCCCCCAGGGCCCGGAGGTCTCCAATTTGCCCTGGGCAAGTTGCTTTCTGCTGCTTTGTCTTCAGGTCGGAGCCCACTGGGGCTGACCACAGGGCCCCTCAGGCCACCAGAGAGGAAGGTCTGGGCTCGAGCTCTTGAGCTCTTTGAACCTCCCGGGCTGGGGGGTGGGGGTGGGTACCAGCGACACATCTCTCTGCAGGATGATTTGCTGGGACCAAGTGTCCGCAGAACACAGTGACCACCAGGAAGAAGGGGACCGAGTGGTGGGGCCCAGCGTGCGTTCTACTGCATGTTCCCTAACTCTGTGTTGACACAGGCTGGGAACTCGATTTCTGCAAGGCAAATGTTAGCTTAGCAAAGTGGCCACGTCACTGAAACTCTCCCTGCACCCGCCCGGGGCTCTGACAGCGTGGCTGCTCCCTTGCCAGCATCACGGCAAACAAAGAGAAGAACCACACTCCTTCCTTCTTCCCAAGCTTCTGGGTCCCATCAGTGACCACCCTCCTACTCCCGACAGGCCAAAGCACAGCAGCCGCTGCGGCTGGGAGCTCAGCGGCTGGGCGATGTGTAACTGCGCAGGCACACGCGCCACCCTTCCCGCCCTCCGGAAGGCGCCGGGGCAAGCGGGGCAGGCTGCTGCCCTTCCCTACCCTTGCCAGGCGGGCGGCAGGTGAGTGCGCCGGGCCAGGCTGGCTGCCCTTTCACCTGCCTTTTCTACCTGGGAGAATGAGGGTACAAAGGGCAGCACCCCTCTTCCCTAAGATCCTCTATGGGTGGTGGGCTCAGATGCTGCCTCCCGGTGGGCGCCAGGACGGGGGAGCAACCTCAGGGAGGAACAGGAGGCTGAGGCCCAGCAGCCTAGACTGTCACTCGGTACCTCGGGGGTCGCCCTCATTCAACACAAATATCCTCTCAACAACGGTTAGGGAAAACCACATAGAGATACCGGCTTCCGTCCACAGGGCATCTCTGGGCACAGAGGGAACCGCTGCTCACGGGAAGAAGAGTCAGGGGCCTCGAGGGGGCTTAGGGCAGACAAAAGAGGGGCCGGGGACTGCGCGGCCAGCGCCGGTGGCGAAGGGGGCGGGGAGGGAAAGGGCCGGACGAAGTGTGTGCCCGGGGAAGGCGACGGCCGAGCCGGGGAGGAGGCCGGGCCTGGGCGAGGCGAGGCGGGACGGTGCGACTGGGCGCTGCAGGCGGACAGGACGACCCCCGAAGCGGGAGCCTGGGCGGCAAGTGGGGCTTCGACGGGGCCTGTGGACTGGGGGCCGGCGGCGTCTGTCCCTTCCAGGGTTCTGTGCGGAGCACATGGGCACTGCTTTCCGAGAGCTAGACGTGGACGGAGCCGAACTTCCCGGGCAGAACTGGAACCGGGAGCCGTCAGTGGTCGTAACTAGGCAACTCGCGGGCCGCCGCGAGGCGCGCACGCGCAGTTCGCAGGGGCTGCCGGCGCATGCGCGGTCGTCTTCCGCCCGTTTCCCTTCGAAGAGTCCAACGGCAGAATGGGAGGAACGCGCCTGCGCCAGGGTGCTGCTCGGGTTCTCGGCTCAGCCGGGTAGCCGTTCTCGGTCGGTGCACCTGCTGGCGTCAGTCGCTCAAGACTGATTCTTCCCTTGGGTCTTCTTGAAGAATCCCGACTCTTCTCACATCCTAAGTCAGAAGAGACGGGGAGAAAGAGCCGGCATAACTCGGACGACGTCCCAGGGCGGTCCTCGCGCGCCCGACCGGGCAGGTGGGCGAGGGGCGGGACCAATGGATGGGCAGTGAAAGACGGGATGCGGGCGGGGGCGGGGCCAGGGGCGGGGCGGAGTGTCACGAGGGCCCCTGCGAGGGGCGCGGCGCGCGCTGACGTCGCTGCCGGACACGTCGGCGACGCGGTGGCCGCGGGGACCGGAGCCGGATGTGCCAAGATGGCTGCTGCGGCTGCAGTGTCTCCGCTTGTGGAAACCGCCGCGCCGTACTCCGCACGCGGCTCCTGAGGGGCGGGAGCCGGGGGTCGCGGAGGGGCCGGGCGGTAGCCGGAGTGGGCCTGGGCCGCCCTGCGGCGCGCCGGTGAGGGCCGGGGTCTGGGCGGAGGGAGGCGGCCGGGCCGGGCCCAGCCCGGAGCGGACGGCGCGTCTCCTGGGAGCCGCCGGCGGTCGGGCGGGGGCCTGCGGGCTGGGAGGGTCGGGCAGACCCCTTGGTTACCTGCCCGCTCGGGCCGACGTGGCCTCCACCTGCACGGGCTGTCGGGTCAGCTGAGTGGACACTAGCCGTGGTGGCCTCGGTGTGGGGTTGTGTTGGAAAGGCTGGAAGAAAAGCCAGACCTGCGACTTTTTAAGGAGTAGAAGCATTTAGGAAATTTTTTTAACAGTGTAGCTTGCCCTTTGCTTCGAAGGTTCTGAAGTTTTGTGTTCATTGGTTGAAAGGTTTCTGCTGAGCCGTGCGGGCGATGAGGTAGATTGGCATTTGAACCAAGGAACAGCCTTGTTGCGTCTGTTGGTAATGGGGCGAGGTGACCAAGATGTTGCAACCGAGGTCGAGCGCTGGGTTTTATACCAAGGGGCAGAGGAATGTGTAAAGCAGCCTGCCCTTTTTGTGAAGAAAGTATTACAGTAGAGCGTCTGGACATGACACAGCCATTTAAAATCAGTTGTTGCTGCTTTACCTGAAAAGTTTTAAATGGTTTGGAGATTGTGAGTTGCTTATTAAGATTTTGTTTTAAATACATATGATGCAGATGTTAACCAGAGAGGTATTTCCCATCCCCGGATATGGCAAGAAGCAAACTGAGTCACAGACAGTTGTTCCTAGGTTGATACTTTTGCAGGTTTCAGCACAGCCTGCCTCCCTGCAGTTTTCTCCCCCCGTGCCCTTTCTTAGGGTTCCAGGTGTTATCTTAGAAAGATACAGTAAGAGCCAAAAAAAATCAATTCTTTCTTGTTCTTTGTGACTCGTACACCCTTAATAGCAGTTACTGCAGTAAGTCTCAGAATTGTACGGAAAGTTTTCTCCAGGGTAGATGTGCAGATTTTAATGTGGTTCCTTCTTGCTTCTGTAAACATCTTTTCCGAGTGTCCTTTTTGCTCCTTGTCATTTTTTGCAGTGTTTAGACACTCCCTTCTTTAACATCTAAATGTGTATGATTCTGTACTTAGAAAAGTTGGAGTCTGTGCTGTCTTTGTGTCCGGTGTCCCCTAGTCTGATAGGTACGTCGCTTAGCAGTTGCCGTGAGGGAGATTGTGGGCAGAGCATAGACTCCCAGGTGCTTCCCGACACGCCGGTTGGTTTACACACTTACGCTTGAGGCGACGGCCCTGGCAGGAGAGGAGCGTGCTCTCAGTATCTCAGTTCAGTAGCCGGGAATTTATTTAGAAACAGGTTGTGTTTATTTCACATAGATCCAAGGCAGCTTAATTGAAGAGCTAGGGTTATGAATAATGCATCTTTCGGAAGGTCAGCTGGTTTCTTTGAAGCAGTCTGCCTTTTTTAGAGTTAGGTGACTTGAGGCTACAGAATGACTTACTGGACAGAATAAAATTCTCTGTAGTCAAAAGATAAATGATATGCCCTTGCATTGTTTTTCTGCTGGTGAATATAAAAGAAGATCAAAAGAATAATGTTCAAGTCAGAAGGTTGTTCCAAATAAAATCGGTCTATTGCTAAAAAGCTCTCAGTTGTCGGGGAGAGAAGGCAAAGCTACTTTGTTGGGAAGTGATAGTGTTTGCTTATAAAATGATTCTTAGTCCAGGAGTTGAGAAAACAATTTTAAGGAAGTTTCTGCAAGGAAACATTTTAAGTATAGATGTTATATGAAATTTAGATTCTGGTAAGATTTCCCTGTTAAACAGCCATAGGGATTAGGGCCTCCCAGAATCCACTGTGAATAGAATTTCGTAAGATTAAACCCAGAAGGGACTTTGAAACCATCGTTTCATTTCTCACTTTATAGGTGAAGAAATTGGGTCACAGAAGGAGCAGAGGTTGTGGCTGAGCCACTCAGCTGACGCCCAGTCTGGCTCTCACAGTGACACCTGGGCAATAAATCCTCTGGACCTGTTCTGTGTGTGTGTGTGTGTGTGTGTGTGTGTGTGTGTGTGTGTGTATTCTTTCTTTTTTAATAAATGCTGCTTAGTGTGGTTGAGGGTCTCCTGCTGAAGCCTTACAAGGAGGATGTCATGTCCTATAAGATGCGTCTGTTTCACAGCTAAGAGGAAGAGGCTCTGCTTCTCCTCCCCTTGCTCCGTATAAAGCTGAGCTGCACACGTTC
The DNA here is from genome assembly GCF_964374135.1 of Grampus griseus. Taxonomy (NCBI): domain Eukaryota; kingdom Metazoa; phylum Chordata; class Mammalia; order Artiodactyla; family Delphinidae; genus Grampus; species Grampus griseus. The sequence goes on from NC_139000.1 coordinate 1,198,241, forward strand.
TTTGTTTTAAAATGACAGCTTAGAACCAAATGAAGTCTCTGATGCTGTTCCTCATGTATTTAATTCCATTAAATTTGAGTGAGTTTCAAAGTGCTCGTCTGTCAGAAAGGGTTCCCTGTTGGCCTGGGATGAGAGTGTGTGCGGGCAGTGATAGTAATGGATTCATAGAGTCATAGGACTCGTTGTCAGGTGGGAATAGGAACTTTCATTTTAAATAACTTTACTCAGTATACGTTTATGCACTTTTTCTTTCGTCTGAGTATCAGAAAGATTCCCAAGTACAGAAACGTTGCGCACCTGCAGAAACGTGGGGGCTAAACCCAGGAGTCCTATCACTTCTTCCTTCGTTGTTGACATTTTTCTGTGATGGGCTCCACTTAATCTGTTTGTGAAGGTTGTTCTGGGGAGAAGGACTGACATACAGAGGAGGACTTTGTAAAGAGACCATGCTTGGATTTTTGTCTCAAAAGTGCAGGTTAACTGTTCAAGATTATACTTAGTGTGTTTTAGTAAAAAACAAACAACAAAAAACGCTGCAAAGAGGGTTCTACCCCCTTGTTCTCTATAAAGGGTTTACGGGCGCCTCGTTGCTACAGCTCTGGTTATCGGAGGCGGCTTGTTTTGCTAGCGGTTGCCAGCCAGTCACGGTGCAGAAAATGAGACATTTTACAGGGTGGGATGCAAGGCGTTTTAGGTGAATACATTTTAGATGTTCGTTTTGCAGCTTATATTACTCTGTCATGCTCTCTCATTAAAGAAAACAGAGGAGCAAATTTTTAACTTTTGTTTTCCTTTCAAGATTTAGAATTAACCTGTATGAAAAATATGATATGCAGTCTTAATAGAGGAGTTGGCTTTTTCTTGGTCTGCGATAATTTACAGGAAAGTGTGGAGGGACTGTGTACCTGGTGTGACTGGCGTTGGCTTCTGCTTGGTCTCTGCCAGCTTGTTGAGGGCACTGTGGAGGCGGTGGGCATTGCCCGTGGGTGCGTAGCTGGGGTACGTAACTGAATCTCGGTGAAGGGCAGCGAGTCATCTCAAGGCACTCGGCTGGCCCAGGCGCAGCCAGCTTCTGCGTCCCGGCTGTGCTGTCACCCCGGGTCCTCCCTCCCGAAATGCCCAGGACAGCAGTTCTCACGGGCGTGGAGGCAGGAGAGGTGTATCCCTCAGGACTGCGTGATGCAAAAGCGTTTGCAGCCTTTTTCTTCTTTCTTAGTTTTCCTGATTGCAGCCAGGACTTTGAATACATGGATTTTACGTATTAATTCTTTTTCTTTTTCTTTTTCAGTTCAAAGTAAGGAACACCTCTATCCTGCTTCTTTCTGTAAGCAGCATCTCATTGTGCAGGAGCTCGATCATGCAACCTCCACCCCAGGCTGTCCCGTCTGGCGTGGTCCGGCCGCCTCCGTCCGGGAGTCCTCAGAACATGTTCTGGTCCAACAGCCCGTACAGGAGACAGGCCAATAGTAATGCACCAGTGGCCCCGATAACCTGCCCACTGCAGCCGGTGACGGACCCGTTTGCTTTTAGTAGACAGGCGCTCCAAAATACATCATTGGGCAGTTCGTCTAAAAGCAGCCCACTCGTTGTGCAAGGCCCAGCCCCACCATTGTCTCTTCAGCGTGCTGGTCTGCCTGGGCCACACACAAATGCCGGGGATAGCTCCCAAGGACCCTGCGAGCCTCTGCTGGCCCCTCCGTTGCAGCCCAGGTCAGATGCCAGCCCATTTCCCGGCGTGCTGAGCCCCTCGGCACCTCCTGGGCCCGAGGTGAACAGGAGAGTCGAGGTCGCTCCCGGCCCGGAGCCTGAAGTTCAGAGCCCGCCGTATCCTCCTCAGTACATTCCAGGAGTGGGTCCGGACAGCTGTCGTGTGGGCCATCCACAGGCGAGCACGCCACGGCCCGACAGACCCCTGAGCAGGCCGAGCCTGCACGACAGCACGGCGACACCAGCAGCGCCCCCTTTCCTCCCTCAGCCTCGTCAGCAAACGCCCGGGCAGTGGGGGCCGGTGCAGGGAGGCCCGCAGCCCTCAGGGCAGCATTACCGGCCCTGCCCTGAGGGACCTGTGCAGAACACGGTGTGCCACGCCTCCAGCGCTGGCCACTTTCCCGCTCCGTCCAACCCGCGTCAGGGTCCTGGCCATGAGCAACACGGCCCCCTGGTGTCTTTACCGGGACCCTCGGCCGGTGACGGGAGAAATGAGGCAGTCTACCTGCAAAGTGGAAACCACTCAGCAAATAGCTTTGATCCAGAAAATGCATTCAGGCAGAATTCCAGAGTTGGGAACGCTCGGGCGGGCCAGGAGTTCAGGTTGAGTCCAGGAGTGAATAGAGAGCAGTTGTCAGACCTGCCTCTCATTAACCCGCTCGCTCAGGGAAACAGCCCAGAAAGCCACTCGCACAACCCCCTGGGTGCCGGGAGCAGCTGGACCCTGCCGGAAGCGGGCTCAGGAGCGCTCTCCATGTTTTTCAAAGGAGGAGAGACAGAGAACGAAGAAAACCTCACATCTGAAAAAGCAGTCTCTGCCGGTCAGTCTGACTTTGATGGTTTCTCCCCCGGCCCGGGCCTCGGCCAGCCTCCTGCACACATGGGGGCAGGAGGCGTTTATCAGGCCTTTCTCAAGGGTTCCAGCAGCGAACCCACGCAGCAGGGAGGAGACCCACAGCCTTACTTTTCTCAGTCTGCAGGCATCCGACACGACAAAGCAACCACTAACGCTGCCGCTGTTGACATGTGGGGTGACACAGCACGTGCGGGGACTCACGGTGCTGGTGGCCCGCGGTACGAGAACGTCGAGAACTTAGAGTTCATTCAGAACCAGGAAGTTCTGCCAAGTGAGCCCCTAAGCGCAGACCCTTCCTCCCCAAGCGCTCAGCTCAGATACGGGCCCCTTCCCGGGCCGGCTGTCCCCAGGCTCAGTGCCGTGGGCCACGCTGGAGGCGGGAGCCCTAATCTCGAGGCCCCAGATGCGACGGCGCAGCCTGCGCGGGCTGAGAGCGTGTCTTCCAGTTACAGCGGCCAGAGCCCTCGGGGTCTTCCCGGTACAGCCAGGCCCCACGACTCGGGGGGCACGTTCATTCAGCAGGAGGTTGGAAAACCTGAACATGAGGCTCCGGGGAGGTTTTTTAAGCAGATCGATTCTTCTCCTGTGGGAGGCGAGACAGACGAGAACACTGTGAGCCAGAACTACCACGGCAGCCTGCCCCAGCCCTCGGCCCCGAGCCCCCCAAAACCTACGGGAATATTTCAGACGAGTGCAAATAGTTCTTTTGAACCAGTGAAATCGCACTTCACTGGAGTAAAGCCAGTCGAGGCCGACCGCGCCAGCGTGGTGGGCGAGGTGAGGGGGCCCAGCGCCCACCAGAAGCAGCGCAGAGCGGCCGCTGCCACACCCGACGCCTCCCCTGGCAACCTGGAGCAGCCCCCCGACAACATGGAGACCCTCTTCCTGCCCCGGGTCTGTGCTCCACCTCTCACCACACCCACGGAGGCCAGTCCCGGGCTTCTGCACGCCGCGGGGCCGCCCTTGGAAGCTGTGCTCCCTGCGCCTGAGAAGAGGCCCTTGACCAGGGCGCAGGGGGCTGTGAAGTGTGAGAGCCCAGCCACGACTCTGTGGGCGCAGAACGAGCTGCCAGATTTTGGAGGCAATGTCCTCCTGGCCCCAGCCGCCCCCGCGCTTCACATGCCCGCGAAACCTCAGCCATCTGAAGTGATCCAGCCTCCAGACGAGGGGGTGTGCGGCCAGCAGTCCCGGCAGCCGGGCCCCGGCCCCACCGTGCAGAGCGGGGACGGCATTGGTGCTTCCGAGAATCTCGAGAATCCTCCCCAAATGGGCGAAGAGGAGGCCCTCCCGCCCCAGGCGGGCCCCGGATACGCCAGTCTGCTGTCCTCCCCACCCGCCGAGTCTCTGCAGAATCAGCCGGTCTTGGTCGCCCAGCCTGATCACAGCTATAACCTGGCTCAGCCGGTTAATTTTTCTGTGTCCTCGCTGAATCCTAATGAGAAGAATCAGTCCTGGAGAGATTCTTTGGCGGCAGATAAGCCCACAGTAAGCAGCCAGGCTGCTGGGGGTGATTCTGGAGAAAACGCTCCTTTGTTTGGGACCCCAGCTGGCTCTCTCATCTGCTCGCCTCTGCCGAACCACCTTGCCCAGAGTAATTTCCCACCAGTTTGTGGTACCTCGGAAATGGTTTCTAGCCAGCCTGCTAGTTTACTGGTTCAACAGCCATCTCACCCAGTTCCAAAGAACTTGCTTCCGGAAAGTCAGAAGATCCATAAAGCAGAGAGCGTTCTTCCCGAGTTAGGTACCGGTCCTGCCGGAAGCACAGGCGCGATGCTAGTTCCACCTGCGAGCAATACCGCGGTCCCCGATAGTAATAGGGCAGATCACTCCGGCAGTCGGGATGAAGCTTCGGGAGCCCTAGACTTTACATTCAGTCGGACTTTGGAAAATCCTGTAGGGATGTATAGCCCGGCCCAGGCCGATAGCCCAGCTTCTTGCCAGCAAACCGTCTCCAGTCATCGACCGCGCGGGCCTGGGGCGCATACCCCAGACCGTTTCTACCAACAGGTGACGAAAGCTGCTCAGGACCAGCATGGCCCAGAGAGAGCCCAGCAGGAGACGGCCCCTCCCCCTCCCCCTCCCCAGGGGCCCAGAGCAGCACTTCCAGAGCCTTCAAACCCAGGAGGCCCACCAGGGCGGGGACAGCCCCCAAGCCCAGCCCATCCATCTGCAAGTCCGGCTCTAGCTGACATGGGCCAGCAGCTGCTGCCTCGACCACCTCGGTCCTCCAGCGTGTCCGTCGCATCCACCAGCTCAAGCCAGGCGGCCGCGCGGTCTGACCAGCAGTGGCTGCAGCCGCCGCCTCCAGACTTGGCGTCCTATTACTATTACAGGTCCCTGTACGATGGCTACCAGCCCCCGTACCCCTCACCGTACCCGCCGGATCCTGGCACCGCCCCCCACTATTACCAGGTAGGGTTGAGCTTGTGGACTGTTGAGCCCCCTGACCAGTGGTTTCTTTCTCACGTCATGTGCCTTGGCGGGCTTCTGTTGGTCAGTTCTGAGGTGACCCGTAGTCAGCCGTCACGTGCTGCTTCGTGAGAGGAGTGCTGCCTGGTCACAGCCTGTTCTGCTGAGCGCGGCCTTTCTCTTGGAAGTGCACACCGTGCGTTAGCACGTTGAGTTGGGTAGAATAAATACCTGATTCATTTTTGCTTAACACAGCACATCCCAACTTATGTGACAGAAAGGACCTTCGTTTCCCGTCCTGCCTGTTGGCTTTCCGCAGACCCAGGCTTCGTGGCTGCACAGTTTGGGAAACTGGAATAGCCTTCTGAAGCTTCTTTGTGGTTTTGACCTTAAAACCGACCTAAGAAGCAACAGGAAAACTCTAGTCTTTCACATGCCTCCTTCAGAATGAAATTATTTAGGGGAAAAAGTTAGGTTTGGAGTGTAATCCAAATGAAACAGCTAAGAGTGGTGTAATTCCGTAAGCTTCCTTCAGGTACGTTGTGATAGCGGCAGCAGAGCAAGGGGCCCCACTGTGCTACCCAGAAGACCCTTGCCTCTTTTCACACTGATGCAGGCCCACGAATGCCGTTTAAGTTCTGTTTAATCCTGCCTTAGTGTGAAAAAGTGATCCAGGTGGACACACGTTTGATTACTGTCCGCTTCTCACCATCTCTCGTCCTGGCCAGCATCACCCACGGGCAGCAGAGGCAGCAGGATTGTGGACCAGAAGTTTGAAGTCCACTGTCTGACATGGGGGCAGGTGCCGCACTGGAGGCCCTGCAGTCAGAAGAGGCTGAGGGAGCAGGGCTGCCCCGGTGATGGGGCTGCCTCACGGGCTTTGGGCATCTTTGCACATGTGGGAACAGGCAGACACCTAACCCCTGAGACCTGGGAATCCTAGATCCAGAAGGAACCCCGTAGAAGGAAATTACGCTGTGCCCAGAGCCCAGGAAGGCCTGGCAGTGCATGGAGGGGCCACATACCTGCTCTGGGCCCTTGTCCAGCAGCTGCGTCTGCATCCCGGTGTCCCAGCCAGCACCCAGCATCACTTCTGTGGGAGCCCACTTCCTTCTGCCTTGTCTCTGCAGATTCCAGTAGTGGTTAAGAACAAGTCCATTTTATGTGATTTCTCGTCCTCTGCTGGGTGATGGTGGAGCGTCAGGCTGAGTCAGGAAGGACTGATGCGGGCTCGTGCCTGGGTCACCTCGTCTCTACTTCAAGTCCCGACATAGCCGTAGAGCCATGGGGGTTCATCGGTCTGTAATGGGGCTGAAAGCCTCGTAAGGATAGAATACGATACTCCTTTTGAGGCTGCCTGTAGCTTCAGGACCCGTTCCAGTGGACCCTCGTTCTTTTGCTTCCCTGAGATGGTGTCTGAAACGGGACCCGAGCTTGTGGGGTCATGGCATCTATGCAAGTGAGACCTCGGGAAGCAGAAGACAGAGTCCTCACGAGTCACCGCAGGACCCGGGTCATGGCCCGCTGATGGTGGGCCGTCTCCTGAGCACGGCCAGGGCAGTCTGTCTTAGGAATGTGGCCGTGGATTTCATTTTTTTTGATTGTTTCGCATGAAGGAAGCCCCGTGTCTGGGGCCCATCCGGAGAGCACCGCCCGTACCGTGAGAACTCGTGCCGGTTGCTCGATGAGTTGGCTCTTGGCATCTAACGGAGGCATCCTTCTTTCAGCAGGACATCTACGGCCTCTATGAGCCCAGATACAGGCCCTACGATGGTGCAGCCGCTGCCTTCGCAGACAGCTACCGCTACCCCGAGCTCGAGCGGCCCAGCTCCCGGGCGAGTCACTGCTCGGACCGGCCAGCTGCCAGGTGATTGACGTTTATGTTGCCGGCTGTGGTAGTAACTTAGTGATTTGAAAAGGACCGTGTTTGTAAAGAACCATACAGACCTGTTTAACGTGTGTTTACGTTCTGTGGGTGTGGACAGATGATAGGATGCATCTTTAAATCGAGATAAGCGCGCTGCTGCCAGGTCACGGATGTGTCATCAGTTGGCCTTTGGTCAGACCCGACCCTGTGCAGCGCCACCAGGAAGCCACCCCTGCCCTCGTGCGGGCTTCCTCCCAGCCCGGGCAGTGGTCCCGTCGCCGAGGGACGCACACAGCTCCGCGGGTGCCGAGGCAGCGTTTCCCCCGTGCAGGTCCTTCGCCGCCTCTGGTGACGGGGTGCCCGGACTCCCGGGCCAGGCAGGCGCGGGCCAGAACATGGAGTGGTCTGTTGGCAGCGGCCGCCGCAAGCCTGGGCTCTGTCCCGGGCACTGCCCGCCGGGCTGCGAGGCCGCCAGCCACTCCCTCCCGCTTCTCTCTCCCCTGACAGATCTCCTCTCAGTTTTGCGATCACAGATGAGGCATTTTGAAAGAGTCTTGGCATCATGCCTTCTGCTGAGTAAAAGCTTAGGCAGGCCACAGTCCTCCCCCCAGGGGTGTCGGGGGCTCCGAAGGAAGCGCGGGGCTGCAGAGCCCGCCCGCTGTGGCTCCTCCCGTGCCCCGGGCCCTCGTCTCACCGGGCCGGGTTTGCCATGAGGGTGCAAGGCTCCTTCGGCTCATAATAGAGTCTGGGCGCGGGTGAAGACCGCGTCCACGCACCACCTTTCAAAATCGGGGCTGCTTTTGCTGCTTCCCACGTCTTCAGTAGCTCACCTGGAGACGAGGCCCTGCCTCTGTGAGCCGGCCCGTCCAGCTGGCCCCCCTCCGTCGCTGGGAGGGACACGCTGAGCCACTGGGCCTGGCGCTCTGGGAGGTGAGACTGGAGTCCCAAGTGGGCGTTCTGATTCGGGGAGAGCAGCGGGCAGGTGTGTTCTAGAAGCCCTGAGAGGCGAGGGAGGGTGGAGGCAGGGGCCGGGGCGCACCTTGCTCTGCCGCTTGTCGCCTGCAGGCCCGGTCGGGTTACCTGGCAGGGCTTTGTTGTCGTGTCCCCACCGCTCACATGGAGGGAGAGCAGCCTCTCCCCTCTCCTGCCCTGTGCGTGTGTGCACATGTGTGTGCAGGCCTGCGTGTTGTGCGTGTGCCTGGTGTGGTCACATCCCGGCAGGAGGGGAGAACGAGCCTTGGGTTTCTGCGGCGGAGTCTTTCCTGACGGGCGCCCGGGGCTGGAGAGGGCAGCGGGGTGGGCGTGCTCTGGCTCTGCCCTTGGTCAGGTCACTTTTCTGGAGCTCCCCCTGGTGGTGGGTGGAGGCGGTGCACTGGGGTGCTCCCTCCAGGGCCCCCACCCAGCGGGTGCTGTCCCTGTGGCAGGTGGGGGGGCCGGACACTCCTGAGGGGCAGCTGCACCCCCAGGAGTGAGCCATTCCCCAGGGGTACACGAGGCACAGTTTAGAATCTTCCTGCCCCGGAAGACCTGCTACCTGCCTGTCCTGCTCAGGGTCGGCAGCACAGCTGGGCCTGGGAAGCCAGCCTTGATCTGGCCCGTGTCGTGAGTCCTGGGCCGTCAGCTGGCAGGGTGCGAGGGCCCTTTTCCCCGCGCAGGACACGCGGGTCGCGGTCTGTGTAGAGGGTGTTACAGTCGGCGCCCGCTTGGTCTTGATAGCTCAGTGCTTTTTGCTTCTGCTGAGCATGATGTCAAAAACGTGAGACCCTGCTTTTAAGCACTGGCTGTATAGCATGCAGCACTGAGCACGCGAGAAGGGTTAGTTCTTTTATGCTGAACGGCACTTAAATAGTTATTTCAACAGATAAATTTTAATTTGCCGTATGGTAGGGAATCCTGCAATCTTACCATTGTTACTGGTTCGGATCTCCTGATGAGAATTTTTTCACAACCAAGGTGCTCTGTTGTGAATGCCTGTTGCTCTGGGTGTAATTTGTGTCCCACTTTAAGAAACAGGTAATTTGTTTTTTAACAGCACTGTGTGTTTTTTTCAGGCAAGGGTATCCTGAAGGTTACTATAATTCCAAAAGTGGATGGAGCAGTCAGAGTGACTACTATGCAAATTATTATTCCAGCCAGTACGATTATGGAGGTATGTTCAGGCGTTTTCATCGGTCGACGGCCAGCAGATTCAGACCGTTCAGACCGTTCGTGCGGCTGGGTGCAGAGTGGCGCGCTGTGGGATTTCTTAGGAAACCTTCCCTTTTGGTAGTCTTACGATCTTAGCTAAGAGCCAAAATAATTGAAAGTAGTTTGCGTCTAGAAATAATTATATCGCTATTTTTCATTAAGAAATTATATCTTAATTGTAGCGTTGTGTCTGTATCGTATTAGTAGTTTTCTTTGATTTTCCAGCAAAGCATAATTATCAGTAGTTCTAGAGTATGTAACTTGTCCACATGTGGCTGTTTAAATTGATTAAAATCAGTAAAATGAGGGACCGGCTGCTCACTGCAGTGGCCACGTGTGACGTGCTCCACATGTGGCCAGAGTCCCCACATCACACAGGGCAGACGCAGGACGTTCTGGGTGCCACTGCTGTCTGGCAGTGTGTGCGTCTTGGCACGTGTCCCCTGAGCCGCCCTGCTGGTCCCCCTGCCAGGCTGTGGCCCTCACCGTCCCAACATGGCTACCCGCTTCTGCGTCCCCTGGGGCTCTTCCTCCACTTTTGTGTTTGGACTGCTTCATGCGTAGTTCTGCACATGCTCAAAGTGGTGTATCTGGTTTGCTCATGATGTTAATGTGCTTTTTTCCTCTGCATTTGCTTTATTTATTTATTTATTTATTTTTGGCTGCGTTGGGTCTTTGTTGTTGCCCGCGGGCTTTCTCTAGTTGCGGTGAGCGGGGGCTACTCTTCGTTGTGGCGAGCAGGTGCTACTCTTCGTTGCGGTGCGCAGGCTTTTCATTGTGGTGGCTTCTCTTGTTGTGGAGCATGGGCTCTAGGCACGTGGGCTTCAGTAGTTGCGGTGTGTGGGCTTCATTAGTTACAGCGTGCAGGCTCAGTAGTTGTGGCACGCGGGCTTCAGTAGTTGTGGTTCGTGGGCTCTAGAGCACAGCCTCAGTAGTTGTGGTGCACGGGCTTAGTTGCTCCGCACAACTAAGAAGATGTTGGATCTTCCTGGACCAGGGCTCGAACCCGTGTCCCCTGCATTGGCTGGCAGATTTGTCCCCTGCATTGGCAGGTGGATTCTTAACCACTGTGCCACCAGGGAAGTCCCTTAATGTGCTTTTTTTTTTTTTTTGCGCGGTACGCGGACCTCTCACTGCTGTGGCCTCTCCCGTTGCGGAGCACAGGCTCCGGACGTGCAGGCTCAGCGGCCGTGGCTCACGGGCCCAGCCGCTCCGCGGCATGTGGGATCTTCCCGGACCGGGGCACGAACCCGCGTCCCCTGCATCGGCAGGCGGACTCTCAACCACTGCGCCACCAGGGAGGCCCCTTAACGTGCTTTTTTAGAGTAATCTAGTTTTGAGAGTGTTTTTTAAATTTTGTTTTTTATTCAGGTACGGTTGTTGTGCAAGGTTGTGCTAATCTCTGCTGTACAGCAAGCAAGGTGACTCGGTTGCGCACACACATTCTGTTGTCATATTCTTTTCCCTTACGGTTTATCCCGGGAGACTGGATGCGGCCCCCGCGCTCCACAGTGGGTCTTGTTTATCCGTTGAGAGTATTTCCTAAAGCTCTTTGGCTCACGTTAGAGAAAAGAGATGCGAATAGAAAAAATTGTTGTTTTCTTGTTAATCACGTGCGTTGAGAGAAAAACTGTCAGTGGCCGTTAGGTATCACAGTACAGGCAGGACACGGCCGTGTCCTCTGGTGTCTCACAGTTAACACTCCCTGGGGTCGTGCTGATTTTCGGGAGGAAAGTTTGGTTGCTCTCTGAGGCTGAAAGCATTCTTCAGTCCTGGGGTGGCCTGGTTTTGTGACGGCCAGAGGGGTGTCTTTTGCACATTGTACTGACCCATTAATCTCTCGCCTGCAGATCCAGGTCACTGGGATCGGTACCACTATGGTTCTCGGTCCAGGGACCCCCGCACCTATGACCGGAGGTGTTGGTATGACGCTGAGTACGAACCGTATAGGAAGGAAAGCTATGCTTATGGGGACAGGTTGGTGGAATAGATTTTGCTAAGGAGGGTGGGTCGTGATCAGCTGCGCTTCTGCGTCTGTGCCCTCGGGTCTTTGTAATTCACTCAAGAGCTACAGTTGTGTCTGGCTTCCTGGGGGGCAGTCACCATCGGGAGGAACAGGATGAACTGGCCCTCCCAGTGGCTCTCTCCTTGGGCTCTTGGAGGGGGACTGGCCTCAGAACCAGCGCCGCGCGTCAGTTCATCCTCCTCTTCTCGGGTCCGTGAGAGGGGTGACCACCTCAGACGGACCCCCAGCCTGCCTCTCTAACCCTAAGGCAGGGTCTGAACTTGGCCTTGGGATGCGGTGACTCCATTCGAGGGTGGGCTCTGACGAGCACTGTCCGTAGGATCGGGACTCGCGGCGGCGAGGACCTGGGGGGCTCACTGCCACGTGGCACGGGAGCATGGGCCCTGGAGGTACTCTCCCCGAGCCCCGGCCTCTGCCCCTCTGCTTCCCCAGGCCTGAGAAATACGACGACCACTGGAGGTACGACCCCCGCTTCACCGGGAGTTTTGACGACGAGCCCGAGCCCCACAGGGACCCTTACGGGGAGGAGGTGGACCGGCGGAGCGAGCACTCAGCGCGGAGCCTGCACAGCAGCTTCAGCTCCCACTCCCACCAGGTGGGCGGGCGGGCGGGGGCCGGCCCGGGCCCCAGGGTTCTGGTGGCCGCCTGGGGTCCCGCCGCAGGCGTGGCAAAGAGACTTCACCTGTTTGCTCTTTGCTCTCTAAGAGTCAGGTGTACAGAGGTCGCAACGTGACTGCTGGGCCCTACGAGGCGCCCCCTCCACCGGGCTCCTTCCACGGCGATTATGCCTACGGCCCCTACAGCGGCGATTTCCACGGCACCCCGGGCTTCCCGGAGTACGGCTACCCTGCTGAGGCCAGCTGGCCCTCCGTGGACCAAGGTGTGTGTGGCGAGGCCCTGCGTGCCCACAGGGGCAGAGGGAGGCCGAGGCCCACCTTGGGGCGGCGTCCCGAGCCTGGGATGGGAGAGGGGGACTGAGTCGTCACCAGGATGGGGATTGGCAATGGCTTGGCCTGGGTATCCCTGCCGAGCAAGGGCCCTATGCCACCACGTGCCCGTCCTGAGGGGCAGCGCTTGCCACGCTAGGCTGCTGGTGCCCTGTGGGCTGCAGTCTGGCTCACAGGCCTGGGAGCTGCCCGGCCTGTCCATCGTGTCCACTTCAGTGTGGCTCTGACCTCAGGCTCCTCTGCCACGTTCTTGGGCAGGGCCTCAGTGTAGCCCCAGTGCCGACCACACGGGTCCGTGGATCTTGGAGGGAAACTTGAAAAACTCCAGTTCGTATGCTTATCACCAGGCCACATTCTCAATTCGCCTTTGAGATATTTGATCAAATGCTGTTTCTTGGAAAACTGCGCAGGTGTGTGAAGTTTTAGAACATGACAGTATACAGTATAAAATAATGGACTTTCTTAAAGCGCTATTCGATTCAAAATTTCACCTCCTGTTTGGCTTGAGGTGTTTCACTCTTGGTCGTTTTCCTTGCCGCTCCCTCCGATGCTCGTGGTCTGAGGGTGAGGCTGTGAAGAGCGCTCAGGGCGCAGGGGCTGAGGGGCCACCTGAGCAGCAGGAAGCACGAGCGCTGCTTTCTGTGAGCAGCGCCTCCTGGCGGCTTTTAAAGGAGCGTCCTCAGCTTAGAGGAGAGTGTTCTCACTTTAACGCTTAGGATGTTTTTCTGGCATATGTTTAAGTTCTATTTTTTAATAGGATATTTAACAATTACTAACTACAGTTGAAAGTCAGTTCATCTTGATGATCTGTGATTCCAGCTGCATGGGCATCTGGAAAATCTCAGCTGTTGATTTAGTTCAGAAGCGTTAAAAAGTGACCTACGGGTTGTTTCTTTCTCATTTTATTTAAATGTAGCTCCATCGAGACCAGCTTCTCCTGAGAAATTCTCTGGGCCGCACACCTGTGCCAGGTTCGGTCCTGGGGGTCAGCTCATCAAAGTGATTCCAAATCTGCCTTCAGAAGGACAGCCTGCGTTGGTTGAAATTCACAGCATGGAGGTAATTCCACGGGGAGAAGCTGCGCGTCGCCCTCCAGGTTGCACGTGCTCTGCAGTTTGTCACCTTCAGCTCGTGTGCTGTTGTCTGAAGACACAGGCTTGGGAATGCTTACTTCCGCGAATCCTCAGTTTGTCGGTCGTTTCAGTTCTGCTTGGTCATCTTTCCCTCCCGGACTCAGCATTTTCAGAGTCTGCGCTGGGTGTCGTGTTAGACTTGGTTTTATTGTATGTTCCTTTTCTGTCTTTAAGTGAATTCCTGACTTTGGGGTGAGGACCCTGTCCGTACTCATTTTACTGCTGATTCTGGAGAGCGGGCAGAGGTGCCTCACGATCTCGGGGGGCTGGTGCGGGGCGCCCTGCTCCGTGCCCTGACCGGCCTCTTCCATCACGTGCATCCAGGCCCTGCCTCAGAGTCTGGGGGGTGGGTCTCACTGCTTAAACAGAGTTTGAAAGTCACTGTTGTGGAACGAGTTGCCCATACTCCGTGAGGGAGGCTTTGCCTCCCCACTTGGAGGGACAGGCCGTCCTGAGGATGGCGTCCGTTCCTCTGTCGGCCGATGTAGCCAGGCCGGGCGTTGACCTGCCTGCCCCCGTGAACAGCTCTCTCTCTGTCCCCTCTCCTGTCCCCACCTCAGACCTTGCTGCAACACACGCCAGAGCAGGAGGAGATGCGGGCGTTCCCGGGGCCTCTTGGCAAGTACGTGCCCCACGATCGCGTCCGCGGTGCCTCTCCGCCGGCGGTGCCGAGCACGGCCTCGCAGGTGCAGTGGCTGCTGTTCACCGAGTGTGTGTTCTTTTTGCAGAGATGACACCCATAAAGTGGATGTTATTAATTTTGCACAGAGCAAAGCTACAAAATGTTTACAGAATGAAAATTTAATTGACAAAGAGTCCGCAAGTCTTCTTTGGAGCTTTATTGTTCTGTTATGCAGACAGAACGGGGTACGTGTCTCCTTCCTTGAACCGCTCTTCTCGTGGGCCTCTAGTCCCGGGAGTCCTCAGCACCCCCGAGGAGGGTTAGGCGGGATTTCTGCGCCAGGCTGCACCGTCCAGGGGCTCCCCCAGGACGGGTGTCTCGGCGGTGCTTTGGGGACGCGGCAGCCAAGCGGGGTGCGTGGTTTGGGGTGAAGGGCGGTTTGGGCTCCCGGTCATCGGCCCGTCCGGTGCATGCGGCCTGCCCGCCTCGCTCCCGGCCGAGGCGGTCGAAGTCGCTCGCCCGCGAAGGCCCTTCGTGGGCCTCCCCCGACCAGGGCCGGGGTCCCGTCACTCCCGCAGGAGGGTGCTGCTTGTGGTTAAGCCTGTCTCCCTTCCTGCCCCTGCTGCCCCTCGCAGACCGTGGTGGGCACGGACATCGCGGAACTCTTGTTACGAGACCACCGAACCGTGTGGCTTCCTGGGAAGTCGCCCAGTGAGGCCAACCTGATCGATTTCACTCATGAGCCTGCGGAGCAGGTGGAGGAGGAGTCCGGGGAGGCCCAGCTCTCGTTTCTCACTGACAGTCAGGCCGCCACCACCCTTGAGAAGGACACGGAGCGGTTCCGAGAGCTGCTGCTCTACGGCCGGAAGAAGGTGAGCGGCCCGAGCTCGGGCGCGGGGCGGGGGGCAGGGCCTGCTCCCGGGGCGCCAGCGTCTAGAGCGGAACGCGCTGCCGGGGTCTTGTTCTGCAAAGACTGTCTGGCACCTCGTGTGTCGTGTCTCTGAAGGTGCGAATAGTGGCTTCTCCAGCGCTGCTGGTGTCAGACGTGCAGGTTCCGTTTTTAGTCATCTGACAGACGCGTAGACTGAGCTCAGGCTGCACCGCTGCCGTGTGTAGCGTGTCTCGGGGTAAACACGTGTGCGACACAGAGGCAGCGCGTTCTCACACAGTTGGGGTGAGCTCACCGCGCCACCGCGAGTGGGTGCTGGGCACAGCCCGGGCCCAGGTGGGGAGCGCCTTGGGGACACGCCCCGGTTTTGCTCTGTGGGGCACCTGGTGGTGCAGCGGGCGCGGGGGGGGGCACAGTTGGAGCGCCTGCTGGGCTCTGGCAGCGGGGGTCTGGCGGGCCCGGAGTTCTTGGCACTCTTATGTCACGATAGACTCAGAAGACGCATGTTTGGTGAGTAAATGGTCTTAATGTGGCCGTTTTACAGCTAGTTGAAATCTTCTGATCTGTTACATTTAATTACCGTTTCTCTGTTGCAACGTTTCTGCTTCCTGGTCACAAGTTTTCTAAGTTGTGGCCCAGATCACTTTGGATACAGGGAGGCTGAAGTAATCAAGGCCCTGTTGGTGCTGAGCACAGGCCCTCAGGGCCCAGGGGTCACTCGGGGCCTGGGGAGTTCACGTCCCCCGGCCTTTCTCATGGCGGAGATGACAGGTGGGAGAAGGCCGTGCTACTTCTCCGTCGTCCCTGGTTCTGACGGTGTGCTCGTCCTGTGCTGGTGATGAAAGCGGGGTTCCTACGCGGAGACGCCCTCCCGCAGGGACTCTGCGGCTACAGCGAAAACGGTGAAACTCGCCCGCTCTTCGTTTTTGAACTGGGAGCGTGTGTGTTGGAGCCTTTGATCCGCTTGCTTTTTCACGTGCAGCCGAGCCCTCTCCTCCTCCGTGACCGCGTGTGACGACACACGTCCCGTCGCTCCCGCTGTTCTCGGGGTTCAGGGAGCCTCTCGCTGCTTTGCAGGATGCTCTGGAGTCGGCGATGAAGAACGGCTTGTGGGGTCACGCCCTGTTACTTGCCAGCAAGATGGACAGCCGGACGCACGCCAGAGTCATGACCAGGTGAGGAGTCCGGGCGTGCCTGCAGGCGGGGGTCCGGGCCTCGTCAGCTGTGGGAAGCCCCCAGTCCCCATACTCTTGTCAGAGGAAGCTGGGGAGTCCCGTCTGCCACCCACGGCTGTGGGCGTGCTGGGCCCTCTTCCTCGGGTTGCGTTGCTAAAGGAGTTACTTTTTTTTGGTTAACTTCAGGCTTTTTAATTCTATAAAATCTCAGCAGGGAGTTCCCTGGCAGTCCAGTGTTCAGGACTGTGCGCTTCCACTGCCAGGGGCCCTGGTTCAGTCCCTGGTCCGGGAACTAAGACCCCGCATGCCGCGCAGTGTGACCCGCCCCCCCCCCAAAAAAATCTCAGTGAACTCCATCGTCTGCATCCTTTACAGCCTTTTAAAGACATTGCAGTGTGTACACTTGGCCCAGGTCAAGCATCAAGCCAGTCACCAAAGCGTCTGAGATGAGACCAGACTAGTTTTTCGTGTCCTGTTTACTGAACCAGGCTGAGTTAGGGCTTTCTCTGTTCACGTCTGCCCAGGTTCGCCAACAGCCTTCCGATCAACGACCCTCTGCAGACGGTCTACCAGCTGATGTCCGGGCGGATGCCAGCCGCGTCCACGGTCAGTATGGGGGTCCTCACGGCAGCCTCCGCAGCTCAGTCATCTGTTCAGAGCCCGCTCCCAGGAGGGCTCGCCTCCCAGGCGCGAGGCTAGCGTTTCCATCCTGCTCCTGGAGTTTGAGCACTGCAGAGTTGAGCTGGCAGTGTGTTCCAAGGATGAGGGTTTTCTGCTTGTCTCTGGTTTCAGTGTTGTGGAGATGAGAAGTGGGGAGACTGGCGGCCGCACCTGGCCATGGTTTTGTCCAACCTGAACAACAACGTGGACGTGGAAGCCCGGGCGATGGCCACAATGGGGGACACTCTGGGTAGGTCAGACGCCGACGTAGAAGGCGGGCCTGGGGCTGCCGTCAGATGCTCGGGAGCCCGAGACCGTCCCTCCGTCTGGGGTGTCTCTGAGCGCTCCGATCTCCGGGGGGCCTGTGGCCGAGGCCCGCCTGCTTTCTGTCCCTTCAGCCTCGAGAGGGCTCCTTGACGCCGCACACTTCTGCTACCTCGTGGCCCAGGTTGGATTTGGGGTTTATACCAAGAAAACCACGAAACTTGTCTTAATTGGATCAAACCACAGGTGAGGAATTGCATCAGTATAGTGGCATCCGCTTCCCTTAGAAAGGAAAAGCCCCTCCCTTGGCTAACCCAGACTGGCGCGCGGAGCGCTGGCCCTGCGGTGACCTGCTCAAAGGTGATGGCCGCTCATGTCCTCCACAGTTTGCCATTTTTAAAGTTCGCGACCAACGAAGCTATTCAGAGGACAGAAGCCTATGAGTACGCGCAGTCCCTGGGGGCGCAGCCCTGCTCCTTCCCCAGCTTCCAGGTGGGTGGGGCCCCACGGCTCCAGCTCTGATGGGGGTGGGGGGGCAGGGCTGGCGGAGTGGGTGCTGACAAGACCACAGTCGTTCGGGGGTTTTATTCAAAAAACGTAAAGAACAATGAAGTGTTTTTGGAGATGTTTGATCTGTAATGTTCGAGAATTAAAGTTTGCCGAATTGAGAATTTTGTTAGCATTTTGGTTCTTAATGTTTTATGTATTAAAAGCTTTTAGTGTTTGGTTTCAAGTACTTTTCTATCAGCTGTGGACCATGTTTCGGGAGGGTGGTATCTGACCAGGACTGTGCGTGTGTGTCTGAAACGGGGCAGAGCGTCAGTGCCAACAGAGCAGGGTGACTGCGCTGGCGGCTCCCGAGAGGCGGTCATCGCGGGGCGCGTGCGCATGGCGGCACCTCGTGGTCACTCCGTGGTCACTCGGTGGCCGAGAGCCCTGACGGCTCTGTTAAGGGTGTTGAAGAGAGAAAGTGAGTTTCTCAGAAGCTTAGTTGTTTCCCCTGATGTAAAGCAGCTCAGGGAACGGGCCCGGCTCTGCCGTGGGCGGGCACTGGGGGCGCACAGGAGGGACGCGACCGTGCAGGGCAGCGCCAGCCCGCGGGAGGGCACAGGTGCCGCTGGGGACCAGTGGGGGCACGCGGCACACCGCTCAGCTCGCCGTCTGTCTGTCCAGGTGTTTAAGTTCATCTACTGCTGCCGCCTGGCTGAGATGGGGCTCGCCACGCAGGCCTTCCACTACTGCGAGGTGATCGCCAAGAGCGTCCTAGCGCAGCCCCGCGGACACTCCTCAGTGCTCCTCCGCCAGCTGGTTCAGGTAACGTCTTCCTCGACGTCGCCGTGCCCGTGCGCCACGTGGGGCCACGTGGGGTGCTCATGACCAGAGGGTGTGCGGGACTGCCTGCTCGGCCCAGTTAAGATCCTGCATGTTCTCGGGCATAGTTGGTGTTTTGCAGTGCAGCACAGGAGCCCTTGGGGCATCCCGTGCAGAGACTTGGAGGTAAGGCTGGGTGTGAGAAGGACCCTGCCTGCAGGAGGCTCGTGTCTCGAGGCATCCTCGCCTCGCGCTTAGCGCTGTGAGGTTCTGGGAGCCGCAGCCTGGGGTGGGTCCCGGCTGCGGCCCCGCGGCCCCAGGCTCTCGCTCCGGAAGACGGAGACCGCATGACCACCCTCCCACCTGCGCCCGGACAAGGGGCGCCGCGTCAGTGTGTTCCTCTCCTCCTGGAGCTTCGTTTCTGGAATCTGTCCATGTGATACCAAAAATGTTTTTATTACGGGAACTTCGGGACACCTGCAGAAACAGGGTAATTCGAGAACCTGTTTCCAGCTGGCAGCTTCAGCAGTTAACGCGAGGTCAGGCGTGTTGGGCCCGTGCCCGCCTGCTGCCCCCCAGAGCGTGAGCATTGCCAGGGCGGTTGGCATCTCAGTGAGTGGAGCTGAGCAGAGGTGGGCTCAGCTCCCGCGGGTCCAGATGCCGCGGGCTCCGTGCCGTTGGCTCGGCGGGCTGGCGCAGTGGGTGCTCGCGCTCCAGGCGGTCAGGGACGGGCCGCGTGAGCCCGCCTCAGGAAGGTCCCCGCAGCGGACGAGGGCTGCGCCTCTGACGTTGCAGGCGCGCTTGCTCCACGTCCCAGTGGGTTTCGAAGGCACGGTTTGGCCGCTATCACCTGTGGGAACAGGGTCTTCATCTGCCTGTGTTTCCAGGTCGCCTCCCAGCTGCGCCTCTTCGACCCTCAGCTGAAGGAGAAGCCGGAGGAGGAGGCCGCTGCGGAGCCTGCCTGGCTGGTCCAGCTGCAGCTCATGGAGAAGCAGGTGAAGGTGCGCTGGGCTCCGGTCGTGGGGCCCGACGGGGAGCCGTGTTCACGCGGAAGGTGGCGGGTGTGAGCAGCTCAGCTCAGCGGCGCCCGGTGCCCGGCGGGGGGGACGGTGCACCTGGGCCATGGCGGGTCCGCGCGGTCGGCGGCCGGCATGGAGACCCTGAGGTCCTTCTCCCTCAGGAGGGCACCGCGGCCTGGAGCCTGGACAGAGCCTTCCCCCCACGCTGTCCCAGCTCGCCACGCTCCGAGGTGGGGCCGTGTGACGGCCCAGCACCCGTGCAGCCGGCAGGCCTGGGCACCGAGAACGCGCTGCTGGCGCCGCCAGTGCCCAGCGCTGACCACTTGGGCCAGGACGTGCGGCTGCTGCCCTCAGGTGAGCCCGCGCCGCCCTGGGCCCCTGTTCTGAACGTGGAGCGTCCCTGTCTTGGTGCCCAGAGGGTCGGGCCATCTGTCCCCACCTCAGCCCTCTGCTTTCTCTCTGTCCCTCCCTCCCTTGGTGTGAGCCCACTGGTCTCGCGGCCTTAAAGGTCTGGCTGAGTGGGCGGGGGGTGCAGGAGGTGCGGGGGGGACTCAGTGAAGGCAGAGCCGGCCCTGGGCCAGGCGGCCGCTCGCTGGGCTGTGTCGGAGTCGTGCTGCGGCTTAGAGCCCACGCCCCGTGCTGTGCTGAGTGAGGTCCTCCCCTCAGCCCTGAAAAATGTGTGTCCCGCTTCCCTAAACCAGTGACAGCCCGGCAGCTTCAGCCTTTGTGCTTGGACGGTTTGTTCCTTGGCCCTCGATGAAGGAAACATGCCTTGCGGAAGTCACTGGAGTGAGCACGTAACCTCAGGCTTTCTCTTGTCCGCCGTCTCCCCGCAGCTCCACTGACGCTCCCCGACGGTCAGCCGGCCTTCCCCGCCAGGGTGCTGATGTGCCCAGTGCCACCACCCGTGGGCCCTGGCGAGCTGGGGCCTGGCTGTGGACCCCCAGGGGCTGCACTTGGCCTTCCAGAGCCCTCTGGGCCTGATCCTGTGGCTCCGTACCCAGGGCCTGGCCTGCCATCTGGCGCACCGTCTCTCCAAGAGACTGAACATCTGCTCCCGGAGGCCAGGAGCCAGGACGCAGGTGGGTCTGCGAGGTGCCGTCTGGAGACCAGAGCGAACTTGGCTTTGGCGTTGAAGGGGCTAACTGGTAGGAGAGACTTAAGTCGTTCACACTTGGAGCAAAGCACGTTCCTTAGTGTGTGCCGAAAGTTCTAGAAGCTGATTGAAGAGCGGTGACTTGACCTTTTGTTGGGATGTGAGGTGGGAGTGGGTGTCCAGGGCGTGGCCGGGGGGCGCCCGCCTGCAGCCTTTGTAAAGGCACTGGGGAGGCCGTGACCCTCCTTCTGGAGGGCGGTCTTGTCCCTGACCATCTGTCTACTTGCACGGCCTGGCTTGAAAAGAGAAACTATTTTCACATATTTCGGCACATTCCATTCTTGAAGCCCACATCGGGAGGCGTGGTAGGAGGGGCTGCGCGTGTCTCCAGCAGCGTCTCTTGGCCGCGCCTGCTCCCTCTGCTGTGGGCTTGGTGATGCCGCCGTCACAGGAGCTCTCGTTTCCCTTGACAGGAATGATGCCACAAGAGGCACCCGGCAGAAACGCGCTGTCGGAGCTAGGAGAAGAGGATTTTGGTGGAAAATTTGCTAATGTGGTACTTTCCCACTTCTTTTTTGTTTTTTAAGCTATTTTTCATGAACTCCACTGAATAAGTATTCAAACTCTTTGTTCTTAAGTTGTAAGTAGAAAGATAATACTTAAAATTATCAGATTATCTTTTGAATCGTTTCTTAAAGAGAAAACTTGAATCCTTAAAATGTGAAGAGCTGATGAAAACATTAACGGGGAAAAGATAATTTAATAGTGTAAAGATAGGTATTTTAAGGAGAAGAAACGCTCATCTACCATGAAACTGCCTTGTCGATTTTAACTTTTCTAAAATGGAAAAACTTCCCTGATTTCTGCATCTCTTTCTACAATAGGATTCGTAAAATTTTCAGTGGTGTTTTTAAAACCAAGATTCATTTTATCAGACGTGCTTGATATAAATACCACCTTGGTGTGCTGTAATCCCAGTGATGGGGGGTGGGAGGATAAACGCTTTTATGTAAACTGCATTCTGGAAGCTTCTTTACAGATACCCTGCTCTTTTTGGGCATCCCATCAGCAGGCAATTGCTGTAGTCTAAACTCTCCTTACGTGTTCCACCGTTAAAATATTCTGTCCCTGTGAAAGTAAAAATGAGAGTTAACTGTATTGAAAACAGTCTCAACCAAGGGATAAATATTTTTTTAAATGCTTCTATCTTTTATTTTTTTATTTTTTATTTTTGCGGTACGCGGGCCTCTCACTGCTGTGGCCTCTCCCGTTGCGGAGCACAGGCTCCGGACGCGCAGGCTCAGCGGCCATGGCTCACGGGCCCAGCCGCTCCGCGGCATGTGGGATCCTCCCGGACCGGGGCACGAACCCGCGTCCCCTGCATCGGCAGGTGGGCTCCCAACCACTGCGCCACCAGGGAAGCCCGCTTCTATCTTTTAAAATGCCCACTGCCACCCCCTCTAACCAGTCTTCTCCTCGGTGCACACACGTATCCCATCTCCTCCGGCCCAGCAACCCCATAGAATTCCCGAATCCGCATCGTGAGCGCCGTGATGCTCCTAGAAGACGTTGCCCTTGAGTCCAGCCGGCCCTGGGGAAGCGGGGGGGCCGCGCTCCCCAGCCCCTCGGTGCCTGGCTCTGCTCGCCGTAGTGGCGTAGCCTCTCGTGGAGTCTTAGGAGCCCCTGGGGAGGAGCCCCCGGTGAGCCTGCTTCATGTTACCTTGGGACAGGGCTCCTCAAGGACGTCCCAGGGCTCCGAGCCACCTCCGGGCTGGGGGAGCGCTGGCTCAGGGGCCCTGCAGCCGCCTCCGCCTCCGCCACTGACGCCCACGCCCGACGTGAAGAGACCTGTCCAGGCAGCCAGGAAAGAGACCAAGGAGCCTAAGAAGGTGACTCCCAGCCCCCAGCTGGGCGGGGCCGGGGGCGGGGCCGGGGCTCCTCCCCTGTCCTCACGCTGAGGCGAGGAGAAGGAATGTGTTTCTGTTTAAATCAAGCCGGAGGGGCAGTGAGCGTGTGGTGAAGCGCGAGTGTTTGTGTGTCCGTGTCCACGTGTAAGCCCGCCAGCTCAGAGCTGGAGCCGGGCCTGCCTCCTGGACGCCCACGGGTCCAGGGCCCGTCCACACGCTCCCCAGGGGGTGGGCTCTGCCCGACCCCCGTCACCACTGCTTGGCTTCGGCTCTTCCCGAAATTCCCGCGGAGGAGGTGCCTCCTTGGCGTTGTGTAGTGAGGTCGCTCGTGAGCGCACGCGCGGTTGTACGTGTCCTTTCTCCCAGCGCAGGGCGTTCGGGGTTATTGGGGATAAAGCCCACGAGCGCTCTCGTCTGTGTCTTTTGGTGGCAGATGCGCTTGTTCCTCTTGGGTGTAGCCCGAGGTCACAGGACAGCTGTGTGTGTGGCTCTAGAGCGCCCTGCCAGCCCGTCCTCCTCAGTGGGTTACCAGGCACCCCTTCCAGCGGCCCCGTCCTCACCCCGGGGGCTGCGTTGTCGGCCATCGTGCTGGGCTTAGTGACACTTGGCTGTGGGTTCGTGTGCTTCTTCCCCCTCCACGTCCTCAAATGTGTGGGGCTGGCTCAGGTCTCCTCCCGTCCTTCGTGGGGTCCTCAGAGGTCGGCAGGCGTTGTTGCATGTTGTGGACGCAGGTCCTGCCGGATGTGCGTGTGTGCACACCTCCTCCAGCCTGTGGGTGGCTTTTAACGGCTACTGTCTTAGGTAAACACAAGTGTGATTCAAAACGTGCGCGGGCCGTGAGGTAGAGCAGGACCTTCAGACGGGGTGTGACGTGCAGGGGGCTGCTCCCCGCCCAGCACGGGGCCGTCCGCTCTGCCGCAGATTCAGAGAAGCGGGTGAGGGGGTGTGGAGTTGCTGCTGCCTTTTGTGGTAGACGTCCAGGGCAGCGTATGAAGAATAAAGTCAATGTCCCTGAAGCCTAATCTCTGCCAGCCTCCGAGCACGAGGGCCTCTTCATAGAGCCCACGCGGACTCCCCAGCCGTCGCCACCCCTGCGGGGGGATGTCTCAGGCCGCTCATTTGTTGGCATTCAGACGTGAAACGCTCCAAGAGGCGAGCTGTTGTTGTAATTTTTTTTAAGTGT
Organism: Grampus griseus; assembly: GCF_964374135.1. NCBI lineage: Eukaryota > Metazoa > Chordata > Mammalia > Artiodactyla > Delphinidae > Grampus > Grampus griseus. The sequence continues at coordinate 1,221,499 of NC_139000.1, forward strand.
GGTAAAGTGTACAGAAAACTTACCACTTTCACTGATTTAAGTGCCTGGCTCTGGGGCCTCAAGCACACTGTCGTGCACCCGTCCCGGGACTTTCTCATCTTCCCAGACTGAAGCCCTGCCCCCCAGGCTCGCTGCCGCCCGGCCCACACCTGCTTCCTGTCTCCGCGGCTTAGCCGCCTCCAGGCGCGCGTGGGCCACACAGGCTTGGTTGGCCCTTGTGTGTTGGGCTCCTTGCGCTCAGCGCCAGGCCCTCAGGGTTGTCCTGGTGGTTTTTATGTCCAGAGCAGCGACTCCTGGTTCTCTCGTTGGCTGCCTGTGAAGAAGAGGACAGAAGCTTACTTGCCAGACGACAAGAACAAATCGGTGCGTCCTGCTGGGTGGGCCCGGGGGGGCCAGTGGGTCCCGCAGCGGCGCATCCGCCTGCCTGTCTGCGTGGAGTGACGGCTCCGGAGCGGACCTGAGCCGGCGCCTCGGAAGCAGTCAGGTTCTGATTTCTGATTCTGTCCAGCTTTTGCTACTGAGTTTTCTTTTTACCTTTCACAATCGTGGCAGATCGTCTGGGATGAAAAGAAGAACCGCTGGGTGGACACGAACGAGCCAGAGGAGGAGGTGAGCCGGGATCCAGGCGCTCGCTGTGGCCGGGTGGGGAGCCCCGCCCTGGGCAGGGGCCTCCGTCTGCAGGGGTCTCCGTGGGCTCCGGGTCAGCGCGCAGACCCCGCACTGGTCTTTCCCTCCGCAGAAGAAGGCTCCACCCCCACCTCCAACATCCCTTCCCAAGGCTCTGCAAGCTGCCCACCCTGGCCCTGGAGGGCCCCCCAGACCCGCTGTGAACATGTATTCTAGAAAAGCAGGTAACGACGGCCAACCAGAAATCAGAGTTCACTTGGGTAATTTGTTTGTCCTACAGGCGGGCCAGAGTTCAGCGATGATAACGTGCCCGCAAGGTGGTAGTTAGTTTCCCACCAGGAGGAGGACTGGTTTTCTGAGGATGAGTCCCCGGGGCGTGGGGGCCAGCTCTCTAGAGAGTTCAGCGTTCCTGGGCGGACCGTCGTATCACTGGGGAGCTCAGGGCGGAGCGGATGCGATCGGCCGTGCCGTGGTGTGAAGTGGGACCCCTCGCCCGGGCAGAAGCCAAGCAAGTGTGCCCCAGGAGGGGCCCCCTTCCGGGCCAGGCCGCCCCCGGGAGCGGAAGCCTGGCGTGGTGCTCTCCGGACCCCAGGAGGACGGCGGGGTGACCTCGCTCCCTCTCCCCGTGGCAGCCCGAGCCCGAGCGCGCTACGTGGACGTCTTGAACCCGGGGGGCCCCCAGCGGAGCGAGCCTGCCCTTGCTCCCGCGGACTTCTTTGCGCCCCTGGCCCCGCTCCCAATTCCCACACACCTGTTCGGACCAGACCCAGGTAGGCAGCACGGGAGCAGCTGTCTGTGTGCAGCTTCCGACCTTTGGCCTCTTTCTGAGAGCCTCTGGCCTTAATCCTCTTTTAAGAAGAAATAACTGCTCACCCACACGCAGAGCGCCCGCGGTTCCCCTGTGCTTGTCTGCGGGCTTGTTTCCCTTGGCCTGCCTGAGGACCTGGGTGCAGCTCTCCCCTGGGGCTGTTCCCTTTGGGCCCCAGCGACGGGGGGTGGGGTGGGGGGGACGAGTGACCACCTCCCCCACTGTCCCCTTCACAGATGAAGAGGAAGCACTGGCCGCCGAGGGGGCTGGCGGGGAAGGGCAGGCACCGACGGGGGGGCCAGAGCCTGCCTCGGAGCCCAAGGTGAGCAGTGCCGTGGGCCCGGGCGGGGGGCCGGGCAGTGGGAATTCGCCTCCTGCCCCGACCCGAGGCGGCCCTGACCTTCTCCAGAGTCTCGTGTACACAGAGCTTACGGTGTGGGCCACACGCGCATTACCTCGTCATTTTGTCTTGCTGAACTTTTTACAGTGAAGAGGTTTTTTTGAATGATTATAATGTGTATGTGCAACGCAGTCGTTCAGAGTTTGGTCTCTGAGGTTGGTTGGACGTGGATTTCAGCCCTGTCTTCTCCAGTAATTAGCTTTTTTTTTTTTTTTGCGGTACGCGGGCCTCTCACTGCTGTGGCCTCTCCCGTTGTGGAGCACAGGCTCCGGACGTGCAGGCGCAGCGGCCATGGCTCACGGGGCCAGCCGCTCCGCGGCATGTGGGATCTTCCCGGACCGGGGCAGGAACCCGTGTCCCCTGCATCGGCAGGCGGACTCTCAACCACTGCGCCACCAGGGAAGCCCCAGTAATTAGCTTTTTAAAGGTGGGGGTCCCTCAGCGCCTCTGAGCCTCAGCGTCCTGCCCTGTGGATGGGCCGACGAGCGCGCAGATCGCAGGGCCGCGGTGGGGCTCACGGCAGGCGCTCAGTAAGGATGCGCTGTGGGTGTTGGAATAGCAGGTCCTCGCGGCACCCTTTCACGACCCCTCAGCGGGAGCGCCCCGTGGGGTAGAGCGGGCCGTCCTGGGTGGTCCTGCCTCGGTGGGTGCCTCTGATGCACGGGCTTTGCAGTAGCTGGCCTCCCTGCTGTCCCGGCAGGTGCTCAGTTCTGCGGCGACGCTCCCTGGACCTGAACGCCCACCCTCCGGAGCGGACGGTTCCCAGGGAGGAGAGGTAAACGGCGCCCGATGAGCGCATCTGCTGAAGGTCTGGGCTGAGGAAGCTCGTTTTATTGTCCAGATGGCTTCTTTAAAACGCAGTTAATGGGTAGGAAAAGGGCAGCTTAGAAACTTTCTAGAACTCAAAAAGTGTTGTATTCCTTAAGGTCACGCTTGTTTCCGCAGAGTTGTTTGGGAGCTCTGGCTAGAGCGAAGGGCTGCGTGTGTGTTCGGCAGCCGGGCTCGCCCCTCTGCCGGGCTCTCTTGTCCTCGGCCCCTCGGGGGGCACGAGGTCTGGCCGCCTTGGGCCCAGGCCTGGGCAGACCTCCCTCCCCGCAACCAGGGGTCGTTTCCAGTAAAAACTGTACATGAAAACAGGCGTTTCGGGCTAACTCTGGCTTTTCCCCCATCGAGCCGTGCTGACCCTAACGGCGTCACGAAGCTCCTTGGGAGTGAACTGCCGGCTCGGAGCAGTGGCGTGCACGTTGATTACTGTATCTGTCTGTGTCTGTGTGTTCTTGCTGTTTTGTAGCTTTCGCGCCGTAGTTCACTGAGCTCGTTATCACGTGAAGTGAGCCAGCATTTTAACCAGGTACCTGTGGCTGGCCGTGTGCACCGGACATGGATTTGAACGGGGTTGTCTGTCTTTCCTTTGAGATCGCTATGCTGGTCGGTCATCGTGCCCCTGGCCACTGACATTACTTGTCACCTCCCAGCCATCACATGCCTGAGGATGCAGTGTTCCTTTCTTTAGAAGTTGTTAAAGGGTGGTGTTGAATAGCCAGACACATCAACAATCGAACTGACCCCAAGAAGCTTGTAGTGAACGAACAAGTTCTGTGCAAGTGCTCTTTCTGAATTGGTTTTTTCAAATGACTAGCCACAGGCACAGCCTCAGAGAGAGAGAGAGAGAGAGAGAGAGAGAGAGAGAGAGAGAGTGTGTGTGTGTGTGTGTGTGTGTGTGTGTCAGAAGCCCACTGGGTCAGGATGCTCTCATTTGAAAGAGGGAATTCTGTTTTCTGACAAGCACGAGAAGGTTCAGTTCAGGCAGGCAGAGTGAGGCAGTGACAGCCGTCCGGCTCGCTCTGTGTGGGAAATACAGGGATACTTCATCTTCTCTGCGTACTGGGGCACTAAGCTCTTCCCTCGGCTTGGCAGGAAGGCTTCACGTGACTTGTTTTACTTGGGAGTTAAAACGCTGGATCTTGTAGCTGGACCCCTGAGGTCTACAGCAGTCAAAGCACCTGCTGAGGGCTCCCCCGGCGCTGAGTGCCCGCTCAGAGCTCCGTGCCACCTCGTGTGTTGCTCCGGTTCTAAAGCATTGCACTCTGCATGCTGCTTTGGTTTGAACCATTAAATAATTAAGTACAGCGTTGCAAGAAGTATCTTTGACCAGCTTCTGTGGCACACTTGAAAGTATTGGTATTATAAACCCTTTCTCAGAAATAGTACCTGTATTTGCAAATGAAACAAGCCTCCGTGCGCTGTTGTTGAGGTGAGCTCTCTGTGCTTCTCAGGCTCCGGGTGCTCACGCCCCTGCAGGGGGCCCTCCCGCAGCAGCGGTGCCCTTCTACAACCCTGCTCAGTTTGCACAAGTAAGTGCCCCTGCTGTCTCCCCGGGGCGGGTGGGAGCAGGGTGGGGGCTCCCCCGGCGAGACCCTGACTCGCCCGCTCACCCTCTCCGGCTCTGCCACGGCCCTGGGTGGGGGTGCCCCCGCCGGTTCCTGCTGACACTGCTGTGGGGCAGGCCTGACTCCCTCCCCGATGCTGGCCTTGGCCTCCCTTCACCTGGTAGCTCGTGACCTCCAGGCCGGGAAGGTCATGAATGCTTCCTTTTATTTCTCTCCCTCCCAGGCTCTGGCCTGTGGAGGATGGACTGGCCGCCAGTCTGGGGAGCGCAGGTTGGGGGGCAGAGGTCTGTGGGGAGGTCTTGGCCTTCGGGATGCAAAGCCTCACCTGACACCAGCCTGTCCCTGCCCTCACCGCCTCGCGTCGCCGGCCTCGGGCTTCCTCGGGGGCGGGCCTTCCTGCGCCCTGCCCCTTTCTCTCACCCCCGGCTGCCATCTGCTTCTCCATTCCACGATTCGGTAGTTGTTTCCTTCTCTCCTGTAACCTGCATCTTGCAGTTTATGCCTTTACAAAAGCTCCTTGACTGGCATTTCAGTTGGCATTTTCGTGGGAGCAAGAGGAAGCACCTGTGTTCTGTCCACGGCCTCCCCTGGGCATCCCTTGCACCCCTCGGTGGCAGGCCAGACCACGCTCTCCCTGGGCTCTGTAGACACCAGCTGCTGGAGTCAGCCTCACCCCACCACCCTAACCAAGCCGCAGGCACCTTTAAAGGGAATGCCAAGATGTGCTGCTGACTTGGTCTGTGGCCGTGGGCTTGCAAACAGAATAAAACGAACAGAACATGCCTGTTTGCCGAGAGAACGGTCTGTTCTGGCTTCTTCCACAGACCTGCTGATCCTTCCCCCAGGGCCCCCCCCCCCCCGCCGTCGGGGACGGGTGTGCGGAGCTCAGTGCTGTCCCTTGTCGTTTCAGGCCTCTGCTGCCTCGGGAAGTTCAAGGATGGGAAGGATTGGCCAGAGGAAGTACCCAGCATATTGAGCTAGATGGTCCCTGTCCTGGACTGGCATGTGGAACCCTGAAGCGATTATTCCACCAAGAGCTCATCAGACTGATTGCCTGCGACTCCCGTCTGTTCCCAAGTGGAGACGGATGCAGTGATTCAGAAATGATTTATGAAGTGTTGCCGGCATTAATTCCACCCCTTCGGGAAGCTGGAGGAAAAGAGGGAATCTGTGACCTACTAGGATATTCCACCTGAAGGCATGATTTAAGGATCCAGCATTCACAGTCATCTGAGGATGTTACACTAAGTGAAGCTGGAAGCATCTCGGCTACGGGAGGACTTTGCTTTTCAGTAACTAAGGCACCTCTGAAAACCTAACGGTGAATTACTGCCAGGTAATCCCAGGGTCCTTTAAGACGCTGGAAGGAAACTGCACCTCTGACTCAGAGAGGAACGCGGCCAGGGGTGCACGTCCTAACGTGGTCAGCCCCCACCTCGCGCTGTTGAACCTGGAAGGATGCTTCGTCTCAAAGGAAACATGGGCTTCATTTAGCAACAATTCCGTTAGGTTTCGAGCGCGGCCCTCGCTGCTGACGTGTGTTTATCTCCTGTAGCGAAGATGTGTCCAGCCCTGCGTAATTTCCTGTGGCCTCACTAGGACCATGACGCTTCCACGCAGCCGGAGGGACTGACTCTGCTGTCAGCGAGGGGCGGCTCCGTCGCTGGGACAGAGCCACAGGGCCCTTGTGCTCTGACGTGACTGATCCGAGTTAATAAACCAGTGTCACAACTGTGACTGATAAGTTTGGTTTGGACTTTTCCCTGTGGACCAGCTGAGGCCATGTGTTCTGGCCTGCCTTCACGGTGCAGTCCAGTTGTCTGGCTTCCTCTCACCATTGCGTCATTTAAGGAGTTGGTAACATCTTGAAGAAAGTGGCTTAAAATAATTTCTTGTCAGAAGCTCTGGAATCTGATCTTTCTGCACCGAGACCTTCCGTGGCTAATATGCTGACTCAGCCTGTGAACCTGCACAGGAAGACCGCCTCCTGGTCGACTCAGCTTTAAGGCTTCATCGACTGTTCTTAAAACTGTTCACTTTCTTCTTCAGTCTAAGGAAAAGATTTAAATATTTAAAAAAATCATTAGGAAATAATTTCTGTAGAACGCTGGGGGAACCCGGTTTGTTGGGGCTTTAGTCCGAGGGTAGGACTTGTGTGAGGGTGGGGTCCGCGCGGGCTGCTCTGGGCCACCTGCCGTCTAGGAAGGACTCACAGAACGGTTTCCAGAATGTTTCACTGATTCGTCCCTTTGGGAGAGGCCGACCTCGTCGACGGGCAGTCTCCCGGGTCCCAGGGTCAGCGCTCGGTGCGGTTCCTGGGCCGAGACCCACCTGGCGCCCTCGGCTTCCTCCTCAGCCCTGCCCGTCGTCCTCTGTGTCTGACTGCCAGCGACGTTTGATTCGAGAAGCTTCCTCCGAGGCGGGAGCTGCTATTTTTCCTAAGTGCACATTGTTAAATAAAATATTTTGCGCTCTCAAGCCCTTCGCCATGTCTCCTTTTGTTGACTGGAAGCCCGTGGGGAGACCCTGGCCTCACCCGCCCCTTGTGGATTGGCTTATAGAGGCGCCCCGGGCCACTGCTTCCCGTCTTCTGCCAGGCTCGCCCGTTAGGGGCTCCCAGGAAGAAGGGGCCCCTCTCTGATCGGCGGCGGGTGGGCCTGATGGGAAGACCCATCCTGGTGGCAGTGACAATGAGGGCCCAGGGCAACGCTATGCCTCCTAGTATCCCCTCTGCAGGGAAGGTCCCCCCGCCCCACTAGGCGGAGAGGAGAGCAGGGGCTTCCGGGCGCGGGGAAGACGGGCAGCGGACCGGGGAGCGGGGCGGACGCGGGGAAGGGAGCCGCGGTGTTCCTGGCGCCCACCAGAGGGCGCCCTCCCGCCTCGCTTGGCGCCGCTGGGTCCTCCGGCCGCCAGTGGCCGCTGCGGGCGCCGGGGCCGGGGCCGCCCTGCCCGCCGGTTGCCGGGGAGCGGCCGCCGAAGCCCGCGGAGCTGGGGAGCAGGCGGCGCCCCGAGGTGGGGGCGCGGGGCTCTGTGACCCCGGGCGGGGCTGCAGGAGAGAGGAGACCTCCGGGCGGGGTGAGGGATGCGGGGCGGCAGTCCTGGAGGAGGTGCGGGGGCTCGGGGCCCGGGGGTCCTCGGCACGGAGTGACCCCTGGGCAGGGGCGCGGAGGCCTTGGGCGGGGCTCGAGGACTGGGCGGGGCGACCCTGGGTTGGGGTCGGGGCGCGGGGATTCCTGGCGCGGCATCGGTTGCGGGATTCCCGGCGTGGGGCGGGGCGCGGGGGTCCCGGGCGCGGGTCTCGTTCCCCTTCCCCACCCCCAGCCCCGCGGCTCCGCGGCGGTCGTTGCCCTGGGGCCGGCCGGCCCGACTCGCAGTCCTGAGTCAGGGGCCTTTGCTGCCCGGGCCGCAGACCCGCTGAGGGTCGCCCGCTCTCGGGGCGGCGTCTGCGGCCCGAGCGATGGTGGAGGGCTCTCAGGTGAGCGAGGCCGGGCCGCCGGGCTCCCGGGGGGAAGGGGCGCGGGCCGGGACCCCTGCCAAGGCCGTGCCTACGCCTTGGGGGCGGGAATTCTCAGTGGGTCGCGCCCCTGGCTCCCCACGTGAGGAGCAACCCTGTCAGGAGGGTGGCTTCTCTCCTTCCTAAGATGCTGGGCCTTCACCCGCCTCCTAGGAGGAGGCGGCGGCCCGGGTGCCGACGTGCCTGTTCTTGGTGGGCTGCTGCTGACCTGTCCGCTCTGTCACCCTGCACCACAGCTGTCCTCCAGGATCATTAAATGGCATTGGGGCCCCGGTCGTGGAAGGCTAATCGCGTGGTTTTCCCTTAGGTGCTTGCCGAGGACTCCAGACCGTCAGGGCTCCCAGCCATGCAGCAGCTGGCTCTGCTCCAGCTGGACCACCCCGGCCCCAGGGGGAGCTGCTGCCCTTTCTCTCCTCCGCAGCTCGCCCAGCGACGGCTGACCACGCATCCCTGACGCTGGACGTCGCCAGCAGCCCCAGGAGGAGCTGTCTCCCGGCTCGGCCAGGCTGCCCCCGGGTGTGAGGGCTGGCCGCTGGACTGTGCCGTCCAAGTTGGCGAGCCTGGGGCACTCGGAGACCGCCCAGCAGCCCACCGCCCAGGGGCATCTGCAGCCTGAGGTCAGAATGCTCAAGGGACGGCTTCCAAACACTGACGAAGACCTCGCCGCCCGCCCGGGGTCCCCGGCCGCTGATGACCGTCGGGGACCCGAGAAGAGCCCAGTGCGCCCCCTCGACACCCCGGCGCAAGTCGGCAACGAGGACCCACAGGCCAGGGGGAGACCCTTCAGTCCGAAGCCGCCGCCGCCGAGGCCCAGGCTGGAGCGAGCGTTGTCCCTGGATGAGAAGGGCTGGAGGAAGAGGCGTTTTCGAACCAGCCGCGAGGACCTGGCCACGAGGAATGGGCCCAGCCCCTCCGGGGGCTCCCTGCAGGACGAGGCCCCCGGGACCGCCACCCGCGGTGGCTCCCCGCCCTGCCTGAGCACCTCCCTGCAGGAAATCCCCACAACTCGCAGGGCCCTGGGCAGCGGAGGCCCCTCCTCGCTGGGTAACTGTCTTTCCGGAATGATCAGCACTTCCCTGGACCTCCTACACCGGGACGGGGCCTCGGCCGGGAGCACCCCGCGGCTGGCCAGCCTGCTTCCCCCGCGCCCACTGCCCGCCATGGACTGGAACGTCGCCTCCGACGCCCTGCGGACAGCAAACAAGGTGGACTTGGATCACGCGGACCGCCAGCTGCGGTGGCAGGCCAGACCGTTCTGGGCCCACAGCGGCCTGCGCCCCGGCCGGCCCCCGAGCCCCCTGGCCCGGGACGACTGCTCCCTACACTCGGCCAGGTCCGCCGTCAGCCTCCTGGCGCCCGTCCGCACCAAGGACGTCCGCAGCAGGTAGGGCCTCGGGGGTGGGCGGCATCGTGGCCTGCGTCCGTGGCTTTCGTGGGCCTTCAGAAGCCCCGTGGGAACCACGGAAGCCTCCCCTGAAAGCGTGTGAGGTGCTGCAGCGGGTCTCCCTCCACTGACCCCCATCTCCCAGGCCCCCCCAGCTTTTCCTTTGCGTCTCAGCCCCACAGGCTGTATGAAGCAGATGGTGGGGTACGCAGATCTCTCTGCGCACTGGGCGGCCCTGTTTTCCTTCCCATTTCTTGCTCCATCGGGGACAACCTTCGTCCACGTGTGCAGGTCGGCCCAGGACTCCAGGGTGGGTCGGGGAACGCGCGTCCACGTAGCCGCTTTGGTCAGGACCAGCGTTTAGCCAGCCGTGCCCTGTGCACGCGCTGGCACCTTCCCAGGACGGAGAGCTGGACACGGCTGGGCTGCCCCGAGGGGAGGGTCCCCAGGGCCCACCTCTGGCGGGGAGGGGCGCAGGCAGAGCCCGACTCGTGCACTCTGCTCTCAGGAGCGCCCCGAGATTTCTCAACGTTCGGGGCTCCGTCTGCCAAGGGCTGCCCAGCAATCCCCACCCCGGCTCCGACCCCATGGGCAAGGAGAGGGGTCTCGCATCTCGGAGGACGCCGGGCGTCCGGGCCTCAGGGGGCTTGAATAACTAGTCCGTCTTGACTTCTTTATAGTCTGAAGGGGAGGTGGGCGCCACCCTTCCGCTCGACTCCCATCTCGCACCTCTGCCCACCTCTCCCGAGGCAGCGCCATGAGGGCTCACCAGGACCGGGGTCCCAGGCGCTTCTGAGCCCAGCCCAGCCACGCCCACCAGCTCGCTCCTGACCATCGCCTCTGGGAGCCCGGTGCCCACGCTGTGACTCGGGAGGCCATCCCGCGCAATCCCCGACCCCCGGCCCTGTCCGTGCTGGGCCTGGCCGCTGACCGCTGGCTCTCACGGCCCCTGCCGCACCGGCCGGGGCTGGGCAGGTTGTTTGAAGCGCACATCGGGCCTCGGCCCTGACTTGGGGGCCCCACGCCATCCACTCCCTGCCGGGGCGCTCGAGGCCCCAGGGGGCAGGGGGAGCTCTGTCACCACCGCCCCCCGCCGCACCCTCCCATCCAGACCAGGCCTGCGCCAACCCCTCTGGACGTGGGTGCGGGCAGGGGAAGAGTGAGGCAGTCCCTGTGCTGGTGTCCTGGGGTGGCCGCAACAAAGCGCCGCAGACTAGAGCCTTAAAACAGGAGTTACTCCGTCCCAGTTCTGAGGCCAGGATTCACAGATCAGGCGTGGCAGGGCCGCGCTCCCTCCCAAGCCTCCAGGGAGGGTCCCTCCTGCCTCTTGCAGCTGCTGGGGGCCCAGGCGTCCCCGGCTTGTGGCCGCGCCGCCCCCGTCTCTGCTCTGTCCTCACGCGGCTTCTGCTCTGTGTCTGTCTCTCCTCTTCTATAAGGACAGCGGTCCCTGGATTTAGGGCCACCCTCATCCAGGAGGACCTCGTCTCAAGATCCTTAACTAATTACATCTGTCTGCAAAGATCCTTTTCTAAATAAGGTCACATTCGCAGATTCTGGGGTCAGGGGGCAGATGGAAGGCAATCCTCACCCGCCCCCGCCCTCGGTGAGCCCAGCAGTGAAAGCCAGGCAGGTGGTTCCTCTGGCCGCCAGCCTCCCTCCTGCCCCCTCCATCAGCGCCGGGCACTGTTTTAGGGCAAAACGGGTTCCTTTGTTAAAGTAATTCAGCATGTTTCTCGTAAAGGGCGAGATCTCTTCGTGCGTTTAAAGTATGATGTCACAGGGAATTCCCGGGTTGTCCAGTGGCTAGGACTCGGCACTCTCGCTCCCATGGCCCCGAGAACTAAGATCCCGCAGGCCGAGCAGCCTAAAAACGAGTATGAGTTCTCCGCTCAAATTGTATGCAATTTATGTAGGCTCGCCTGTTACACAGAAGTGAGAAGCACGTCTCACAATCAGATCCCCAGCTTTGCTCTCACACAAGCAGCCGACAGTGGGTTGACGGGCTCCCCACCTCCAGACCCTCCGTGTGTCCTAGGACACGGGTCGGCGGGCTGGGTAGGGACTGTTTCAACTGTGGGAGCCGTGAGGTCTCTGTGGCAGTGCTCAGCTCTGCCGTGGTGGGTGGGAGAGCAGCCCAGGCCTGGCACCGGCAGCGCGGCTGTGGGGCAGGAGCGCCTCCTTCAGGGAGGCCGAGGGTGAATCTCAGGGCACTTTCCCACGCCACGGACTACTGGTTTTTCCCAACCATTTGAAAGCATAGGGGACCTCCCTGGTGGTCCAGTGGGTAAGACGCCATGCTCCCAATGCAGGGGGCCCGGGTTTGATCCCTGGTCGGGGAACTACGTCCCGCGTGCCGCCACTAAGAAGTTCGAATGCCACACCTAAAAGATTCTGCGTGCCGCAGCGAAGATCCCGCGTGCTGCAACTAAGACCCGGTACAGCCAAAATAAATAAATAAATGAATACGTATTTACAAATAAAATAAAAGCGTAGGAGCGATTCTTAGCTTGCGGGCTACACGCAGACAGTCTGGATCTGGCCCGGGTCGGGGCTGAGGACTGAGGAAAGGGACGCAGACTGTGCCCTTGCACGGGTTGCTTTCTGGTTACGCTGTGGACGGGGCTGGTTTGGAGAAGACAGCCCCACGGGCAGCAGTCAGCCGGTTAGGATCCTCAGCACGGTGGGGTGACCTCAAGGAGGTTCCTCCCTCCTGACGTACTTGAATTCATGTCCTCCAAAGCTTGGCCAGGTTTTAAGAGTTTCTCATGCGAGTTTGTAAGGACTGGATCCTGATTTCATCTCCTTCAAAGGGATTGGTGCCTGTTTGCAAGCTAAGGTGTAGGGATTTCTTAGCAAGTTGGAATGAACACAGCAAGTGAGACATTTGAACTTGGATTGAGCGCATGGGTTTCCCTCCCTCCTTGCGAACCTGACCAGACACGGTCCTATCACAGGTCCTCCAGGAACGGTTTTCACGTGGTTGAAAAAAAAAAAAACCCAAGGCCGTACTAACGTTCTTTTCATGACATGTGGAAATTACATGAAACTCAGGCTTTGGTGTCCTTAAGTGCAGTCTCATTGGCACATGGGCATCGGCCGAGGCTGCTTTCAGGGGTTAAGCGGTGACAGACCGATGGCCTCGAAGCCTAAGTCCTGCACGGCGCTCACGGAAGGAGCGGATGTCAGACGCGGCCCCCTGCACGAGGGCAGGACCAGAGCTGGGGCTTAGCTGTGCTGTATTAGGGCCTCTGCAACGCTGTTCGAGACTTTGCACCATTTGCCTGCTCTATTCTATGAGCATCTCACAGTGGATTGAACTTTCGGGTCCTGTGAGGACAGGTGTGTCACGGGCAGCCTTTACGAGCTCCCAGTGCTGGGCGGCGAGGCAAAGGCTGGAGCCCCGGACAAGGGCGCACGTCCCCCCCAAGTCTGCTTACCGTGCAGAAGCCCACCTCGACCTCTGCGGCCCTTCCGGGGCTTTGCCCTTAGCGGTTCCACAAAAAAGCCCCAAATGTCACCTTTACGTCCCTTCCTCTCAGGAGGCGACGGAGGGAAGCCGAAAGCCTGCGGTGTTTGTAGCGCTGTGAACACTGCGGGTTTCCCTAGAGAGCAGGGCACCTCGGCACTGTGCTCTGTGCCGACCACGGGGTCCTGAGGGAATCCCAGCTCTGGTAGGGGAGCTCCCGACCCCTGGGAGGTGTGTCCTGCTCCCGGCCCCTCCCTGGGCCCATGTGCTGCGACCCCCCCAGCCCCCGGCCCCGGTTCAGTCTGTCCTGTGTCCGCAGGAGCTACCTGGAGGGGAGTCTCCTGGCAAGCGGGGCCCTGATGGGGGCAGACGAGCTGGCCCGCTACTTCCCAGACCGGAACGTGGCCCTCTTCGTGGCCACGTGGAACATGCAGGGACAGAAGGTAAGTGGGCTGCCCACCCCCACCCAGGATGGCGCTGGGTTCCCACCAGGTTCTTCCTGGGGCTCCCCCAGCCTCCCCGTCCCCCGGAGGGGACTCCTGTCCGTCACACCCTCTCGCCCACCTCTCCACCGCCTGGTGGGGCATTAATGCTTCTTTTTGCAGACACACCGTAAGTATTTTTTTTAGAGCAGTTCTAGGCTCCCAGCACATTTGGGAGGAAGGGGCAGAGATTCCCCGAGAGCCCCCTCTCCCCGACGCGCGGCCTCCCCGTGGCGATGCCCAGCACAGGGCCAGGCCGTTAGGGTTGCCCCGGGCCACTCCTGGGTGCACCCTGGGGGTCCCAGCACGCATATGGGGACGTGAGTCCGCCGCTGTGCACCTTGGACTGGCGTCCGCACCACAACCCGAGTCTGTTTCCCGCTGTGTGTCCCATGCGGTCAGGGGCTCCTCCATCCCGCCTGCAAGCCGGGGCGCTTGGAGCTCAGGACATCTGTGCCAATGGGACGAGCATCTGACCACCGGGGCGACTGAAGCCAGGCAGGCTGGGGGTCCGCACGCTGATTTCTGGGGAAGCCCGCTGGACGCCGTCCCGCCAGCTTTCTCTCCAGCCACCCCGTGTCTCCTGGGGGTCCCTTCCCACAGTTAGGGGGCTCCATCCCTGCGCGTGGGGGGCTCCGATTCTGAGGCCAGCCGTGGGCTTCCAGACTGCGGGTGACCTAACACTGCTGCCACCACCGGGGTCTTGGGCCATTTCCTGAGTGCCTGCCGTCGTCCACGTGTGCCGTCATGCTTGCTGTCCAGAGAATCGAAGCGGCCGCGTCCTGGGCTGACATCAGGGTGACGGGCGCGGGGAGAGAACAGGGCAGGGCTGGGGTGGACGGGCCCCCACGAAACAGCAACCTGAGCCGAAGTGAAGTCAGGTGCCCGGGCTGGTGCCTCTGCCACCCTCGGGGAGCCACCAGCGTATCCACGGTGTGGCCCACAGCAGGGCCCAGAGGGCCAAGGCCGGCAGCAGGTCGGGGGGTGAAGACCACCAACCGGGCGCCTGCTTCCCTCCCCGGGGCTGCAGTGAGGGCAGACGTGCAGAGGAGGGGGCGTCTCCCTCCCCCCGACCCCGTGCACATCAGGGGTGCACTTGGGGGATGGCCAGGCCCGTGGGTGCCCAGCGAGGGAAGAGCACAGCCAAGGGGGTGGTGCAGGCTTGGTGAGGCCAGGCTCGGGGGAGGAGCGGCGGCCTGCCTGGGCCAGGGGCTCCCCATGGTGGCCTCGGGAGCGGCCTCGGGTCCCCAGGCAGCAGGAGCCCCTCGCACTGGGCCCCTTCGGCCCCTGCCAGGCGCCGCTTTTCTGCAGGAGCTGCCCCCGAACCTGGACGAGCTCCTGCTGCCGGCCGAGGCTGACTTTGCTCAGGACCTGTACGTCGTCGGGGTCCAGGAGGGCTGCTCGGACAGGTAGGGCCGCCCCGCCCCATGTCTCCGCTGCGCCGGTGCACCCGGGTCCCTGTGAACAGCGGCGCCAGGCGGGCCTTTGGGGCTGAAGCTGCTGTGGCCCGAGACCCCCGTGTGCGGCAAGACGTGGGCCGTGGCCGAGCCTGGGCTGAACCGGGATCGTTTTCTTCTCCAACGGGGACTCGTAGAATTTAGAAGGAATGAGGTTCATCTTCTTGTAAATAAGGAGCTGTTCCAGGAGATAGCGGGGGCAGGGGCCCAGCGCAGTGTGGCCCCGCGGGCTCCAGCCCAGCAAGAGATAGCGGGGGCAGGGGCACAGCGCAGTGCGGCCCCGCGGGCTCCAGCCCAGCCCGTGCAAGGCGTCGTTCGCCTCTCCTGGGTCTGCCTGCGGCCCCGGCTGTGTTGCCAGTTTACCTGCTGGGGGGTGGGGGCAGAGCCCCGGCAGCACACGGGCAGCAGCGCGAGGCCTGGCCGGAGCGGAGGGGCCCCGACTGCACCAGGCCCTGCAGGGAAGGTGGCCTCCCTCCTGCCCCCCCGGCTCTTATCAGGGGTCGGGGACCCAGCCTGTCACTGGGGATGCAGGAGGAAGCGGGCCTCCCAGGGAGGCCCCGGGCTCCCCGTCGTGCTGCGCGACCACGGTGCCCCTCCCCACAGGCGGGAGTGGGAGACGAGGTTGCAGGAGACGCTGGGCCCCCACTACGTCATGCTGTACTCGGCGGCCCACGGGGCGCTCTACATGTCCGTGCTCATCCGCAGGGACCTCATCTGGTTCTGCTCCGGTAGGCAGCCCCGGGGGCCGGACGTGCGCGTGGGGGGCGGGCGGTGCGGCGGCGTGGGGCCTTCGGGGCTGCGTCCGGCCCGGTCAGCCCTGCTCCCTCCGTGCAGAGGTGGAGAGCTCCACGGTGACCACGCGCATCGTGTCGCAGATCAAAACCAAGGGGGCCCTGGGCGTCAGCTTCACCTTTTTCGGCACCTCCCTCCTCTTCATCACGTCCCACTTCACCTGTAAGTCCCTCGCCCCTGGACCCCCAGACCCCTGGTGGCGAGGGTCACGGTGCAGACGCTGTGTGATTAGCGCTTGCTGGGGTTGCGGGGGTCTGCCCCCGACGGACCCCCCCCCAGGCGCCCAGCCCTGGGCTCAGAAACCTGCCTCTGGAGAGGGCCCCCCACGCTGTCCTTGCAGCTGGAGACGGGAAGGTGGGCGAGCGGCTGCTGGACTACAGCAAGACTGTCCAGGGCCTGGCGCTGCCCAAGAATGTGCCGGACACCAGCCCCTACCGCTCCGACGCCGGTGAGCTGCTTTACCTTCCCCCGAGGACAAGGCGGCTTCTGCCGTGTTCTCTGGAGGGTTAGTGGGCTGTTCAGATGGGCTGTTCAGAGCTTTTGAGAGTCGAGGTCAGAAAAGTCTGGAAAGTCGCTTGCTGACCGAAGCGAGGCCTGGCGCCTGCTCCCTGAGTCGTGACCCGTGACCGCGTGAACCCAGAAAGCTGTGGACGCGCCCCCCAGCCCTGAGCCCCAGCAGCGTCGTGGGCTGCCACCCGCTTTCCAGGGAGCCCCGGCCTTGCGGTGGGAGTGAGGAGCGCGGGGAGCGCTGGGCTCACACGCTTTTCCACCCGCCCACGCCCCAGCGGACGTCACCTCCCGCTTCGACGGGGTCTTCTGGTTCGGAGACTTCAACTTCCGCCTGAGTGGCGGGCGGGCGGCCGTGGAAGCCATCCTGAAGCAGGACCCGGGTGCCAGCGTGCAGGAGCTGCTGCAGCACGACCAGCTCACGCGGGAGATGAAGAGAGGTGAGGCGGGGAGAGCAGCCGCCCGGCCAGGAGGGACGCCGGGGGGCGGGGCCACCCTGGGCTCCGAGCCGTGGCTCTGAGGTGAGGGCTCTGCCCGTCCCAGGGTCCATCTTCAAGGGCTTCCAGGAGCCAGACATCCACTTCCTGCCGTCGTACAAGTTCGACGTCGGGAAGGACTCGTATGATACCACCTCCAAGCAGAGGACCCCTTCGTACACGGTGAGCCGCCCGCAGGGCTGGGGGAGCGTTGGGCTGGGCCTCCTGGGGGTCTTCGCCACGGGGGATCTTTGAAGGGCAGCCGACGCGAGGCAAGCCGGCCCAGCCCGGCAGCCCGACGGCCCCTGGAACCCTTCCCACAGGACCGCGTCATGTACAGGAGCCGCCACAGGGACGACATCTGCCCCGTCAAGTACTCCTCCTGCCCCGGGATCAGGACGTCCGACCACCGGCCTGTGTACGGCCTGTTCCGGGTCAGAGTGAGGCCGGGGAGAGACAAGTCAGTACCCGCCTCACTCCCGGGTCCGGGGGCGGGGTGGTGCAGGGGGGGCCGCCTGGGAGCACGGCCTGGTCTCCTGTGTCCCGATGCCTCTAGGGGAGCAGGGTTCCAGCCGCCCTGCGTGGAGATGTCTGGCGTAGGTTGTCCGAAGCAGGTGTCAGGCGAGCGACACGCCAGAGGGACGGGTCCTCGGCCGGACCCCCGGAATAGCCAGTGGCAGCGGGGGTTGTCCTAGAGCTGCTGCGAGGCAGGCCTGGCACAGGCGGGAGGGAGCGTCCCGCTGGCTCGTGGCGCTGTGCTGCGGCTGTGCCGCCAGTCGGGGCAGCCGCGGGGACCCGGGCCTCGCCATCTCCACCCTCCACGTGCCGCCCGCAGCAGACGCCCGAGTACGGAGGCCAGGAGGACGGTGCCCTCCTGATGGCTCTTTCCTCCCCAGCATCCCACTAGCCGCCGGCAAGTTTGACCGCGAACTGTACCTGTTAGGAATTAAGAGACGGATTTCCAGGGAGATCCAGAGACAGCAGGCGCTGAAGAGCCAGCACTCCAGCGCCGTCTGTACCGTCTCTTGAGGAAGTTTGCCGAAGGAGGACTGGTCACCTGCAAGCCGGGGGGGCATCTGACCCAGGAACCCGGGGAGACGGAGGAGGCTGCCGTCCGGGACGCTGATGAGCTGCTGCTGGGGGCTGCCCGCTCCTCCGCGAGAGCCCGACGGGAGGCCCCAGGTCCGGCGTCCGCCGCTGGGACAGAACCGCACGCCCCCATGGCGCTTCCCTCTCTCAGGGCGGCTTCCCCGCACCGCGGCCACTGTCGGTGGCAAACCCCGGGCTGGCCGTGAGTAGCTCGCGTGCCCTGAAGCCAGCGGCAGAGCCCGCGTGCAGGCCAGGCACCCTGACCTCCTTTATGTCTGCACGTCTGGATCTGCAGCCTCCCAGCAGCCCCTCAAACCCAAACCAAGAGCTGCCCTTCCTTGTCTGAGCGCCAGGCACGCCGCCGGGGGTCCGGTGACCCTGGGCCTCTGTTCCCACGGCACGCGCTAGGACCGAGCTGAGGCTGGGATGAGGACGGCCGGCCGGCGGTTCAGGTCCACGAGACCACCTCCTTCTCCTCTCCCGGTCCATTTGGGTCCCTTTGCTTAGGTAACGTTAGCTATGAGCGAGCGGCATTAACGTTAAGTGGTGCGTTTCCTGGGTCTGAGAAGCCGCTGGAAGGTTGGAATGTCACACCTTACCAGCCTAGGCCGGCCCCCACCAGCCTGGATGTCTTGTTTTCTTAAAGGGTTTAGAGTCCGATATTGCTTTGTGTCTTAATCCATCTCGTAAAAAAAAAAACTTACTTAGGCTTTGAATGTGGGAAATTCTAGGGGCATTCAATCTAGTCTTTATTTATTTTTCCATATTTATATTTTTAAATAAATGCATCTATTGAATCTTAAGCTCTTCCTGGCCAAAGACTGAGTCCTAGAAAGCAGCAGTCTGTTGCAGTGCTCTTGTAAGAGGCTGTCACGTTCCAAAGCAAGAAGCTCGGTCTCTCCTGGCCCCTGTGCTGTGCTCCTGTGCCCCCGCCCACTGCCCCCAGGTAAGTGTCCTCTGAGAAAGGGCTTTTAGGGAATAGTGAGCACTTCAGACTTGAGTGAATCGTGATCAGTGATGTAAAGCCAACTCCCACGAATACCGACATCAAACTTTTATTCGCCTCCGCTTCCAAGATATGGAGTGTAAATTCTAAAGCAATACACACGCAATCTTTTGATACCAACGGGAGAAATTCCATTAATGAGAAGGCATAGCTAATCCCATCTGATTTCAAGAAACTCTTCAGGTTGTATGTATAAAATTTTGCTCAAAGAATATGCCATTGAGCTTTGAATCAATTAACAGAAAATCTCTTTTGTTACAAAGGTTTTTGTGGTAACGGGGCTCGAAATGAGTAGGGTTTATGGATTCTTTCCAGGCATTTTCTCTGACCCAAATCATGGAGAAGAGAGAGTTAACGCGACACTGGCGTGTATTAGTTTGGCTTGACATTGGGCTTCGTGTCCTTGGGGGGGGGGGGTCACTGCGTCCACCTCATGGGTCCGAAGTGAAGCAGTTTACTTACCGTGAGCCGTTACAGACTTCAGACGAATGGGCTTTCACTTGGGCGTTTAGGTTGAAATTCAAATGAACACAAATGAAATCGACCAGGGTCTGGAAAATAAGCCTCATAAGGAATTGCGCAATCCGACCGAGCGTGAGGGTGGCTTTTAAAATCTGCCTCTCGTTCTCTCCAACGCGCTGAGTCCTGCCACAGGCCACAGGCCAGCCAGTCCCCAAGGGCCAGACTCGGCGTGGGCGCCAACGAAGGCGCAGGCGGGGCTCTGGGAACAGCAGGGACAGCGCACAGGGTGGGCGGGGTTGAAAGGGTGGAGGGAAGGCCCCCAAGTGAACGGGGCGAGGGGGGGTAAAGGGGGAGGAGAGAGGGAGGGGTGGGTGTCCAGGAGACAGAAAGCCCGGGTGAGCGCCAGCTCCCGCAAGAGGAACCTGGGCCCGGCTGGGAGCAGCTCCTGGGACGCCTCGCGCTCCCGCGCTCCCTCCCAGCCAGCCCGGTCACCACAGGACGTTCCTAACAACTGGAATTCACGCCTTTGGCCCACTTGCCGTGAGCCTGGGGCTCCCACCCAGCAGACTGGAGCAGAGCAGGCGAAGGACAGCAGGGGCCCAGACACCTCCCACCTGGGCCAGGGTAGGTGTGCAGTAAAGGGATGGAAATAAAGGGACAAGAGGCCCCAGCAACATGAACGGACGTGACAGAAGTGACGCCGAAACGTTTATTTGATGGCCTCAGATCGCCCCTCCCTCTCCCAGCTGGACAGCAGGGGTGCACTTAGCGTTTCACAAAATACGGCCTGGAGACGACTCTTCTCCACAGAGCTTTGTGGCCCGGTTCTGTGCAGCCCGCTGGCGGCCAGGAAGCCGCCCTCTGAACCACGGCAGCGTCAGAAGGACCCACGGCAGCCACTGCAGGTGCCCAGCCCTGCAGGGCCCCGCGTGCGGCCTCAGCCCTCCCGCCTTTCAAGCCCGCCTCCCCCGCCCCAAGCTCCCCAAGCTCCCCACCTCTGAAATCAGAGCCTTACTCCTGAGGGCAAGAGGCCACCCCTCACTGGTCAAGCTGGACGGCGCATCGCCCCGGGACCCTCAAGGTGCTGGCATGGGTGGCCCTGGCCTCCCAGATGCAGGCGGGCTGATGGGCCCGGGGGCCTCAGAGGAGAGGTCAGGCCTCGCCCGCCCAACGACCACCGGCCTCGGAGAACCGCGCAGTCCCCCACCTGCCGAAACCCCTGGGGAAGCAGGAAGACTAGCCCGGCTCGACGCCAGCCGGCTGCCCCAGCCTCCCTGCGCTTCCCGTTTCCAGCTGCAGTGGTGGAGAGCAATCTTTATTCCAGATTGGCACGTCCAATTCTGAAGGAATCCACATTTAGGAAAAGTCCCACAGTCTGCACCGTCTGTGAACGTCTGCCCTAAAGTCACCCCAAAGAAACGCGTGTGGACGGTGCTGCTGCGGCGCCTCTACCGGAAGAGCCGGTACGTCCTGGGCAGGCGCCCGTCCTTATTCGCCAGTGCCGCCTGGACGTGCTCGTACGCCGGCAGATCGCTCAGGTCCCCCAGGGCGGCCACTGCGGGCTTCCTGCGGAGCATTGCAGAAGCAACTCTCTTGATGTCCTCTGGCTTCACATCGCCTGGCACGGGGAAGAGAGGTGTCAGGTGAACACCCGACCCCGCGTGGACCCCACTCCTCTCCATGCCGTGGCTGCGGTCCTGAACAGACAGAGGGGCCCCCAACCTGCCACCGCCTCCCCACCTGCGGAGGAGGGATGCTGAGGACCCCAGAGGGTCCAAGCGCAGCCACGTGTGGACCGCACAGTGAGCTTCTTAGTAAATGAGCAAGTGTCAATTTCAACTGCATTAAGACATGCCCATCCCAACAGGAGTTAATGTAATTAATTAAAAAAAAAAAACCCTCAGCTACGAGTTACCTACATGGCGAGTCTGCAAGGAGGGGAAAACCAAAGCCTCAGCACCGCGTGGACGAAGGGTAAGGTCAGAACGAGGGGGGCTGAGGGGCTGCACACGTGGCCCAGCCTTGGAGGAGGGAACCACACCCCTGGGAACTTATTTTCTACAGAAGACGAGGCCTCAGGGAGATCAGGTACTGTCATACTCTAGGGGCTGAGGGGCTGCACGTGGGCGGGGCAAGCACTGTCCTCAGCAGGACTCCAAACCCAGCAGACGCCCGGGGACCATGTCAGCTTCACCCTGGGCGACTCGGCCCCGCAGAGCAGTAGGCAGAGCCCTTCTGGGGTTGCGGACCCTTTGGGAATCTGACAAAGCTAAGATTAACCTGTCCCCCAAAGAGTCACAAACAAGTACAGCTTGGCATCCTGGAGGCTCAGGGCCTCCTGAAGGCCACTCACAGGAGGCCACGGACACCTGCCACAAGCCCCCGGGGCAGCGCTGCTGGAGCTGGTGTCTCTCCACGCACAGCACGGCACCGGGCCACGCACTTTCCACCCACTTTCCCATTGAATATGCGTTGAAACCCGTAGGGGTCGTGAGAGGCCCTTTCATTAGGGGGCCAAAAGCTGGAGTCACACGGGTAAGGCGCTCAGCCGGCGCTGGCAGGGCCGGGAAGCAGACCTGGGAGAGGACAAGGCTTGGGGTGCGGTCCTGCGGGGCCACCCCGCCCTGGGCCCGGGACTCACGGATGAGCGCGCACAGCTCGTGGGGCAGCTTCCTGGAGCGGGTGGCCAGCACCTGCCTCCCCACGTCCTCGAAGATGACGGGCCTGGCCTCCAGGTTCATCATGAGCATGGACATGAGCTGCGTCTTGGCCCGCTCCAGCTCCACCTGCGGGGTCACATGGCTCAGTCCCTGGGCTCACGCCCGTCTCCCAGCCAATCGCGAACGGCCCGGCCAGCAGAGGGGCTGACGGACGTGTCCTGGCGAAGGGTCTTCCGCTTACCCGGGGCTAAATAAGGGAACACGGCCCCCTGTGCCTGGGCTCGCGGCCCAAGTCACCGGCAGATCCCGCCATGTTTCTGCCTCTGTGCTTTCTGGGTCACGGCTGGAACTACACTAATAGGGCCTTTACCACATTCGAAATAAGGGAGAAGTATGTGCTTCCCTGGAGTTCTTGGGTTTACACTTTGCCATGCAGCATGAGCAGGGAAGAACACCAAACACCCAAACTGCAGGACCCCAAAGCTGGCCACACATTGAAATCACAAGGAAAACAAACTCAACACCGGCTCTGGGGCTCCCCACAAATCCCGGAGCAGGGTCTTGTCAGCTACGTTCACCGCGCTCCCTGGGAAATCCGCAGGAGCCAGCTCAAACTACCAGCTCTGTATCTGGGGCCAAGTTTAAGACTGCAGCTCCAGCGAGTTCCGTTCCTGAAGCCCAGCCTGGAGCGCAAGGGCAGAGACGGGGGCGCTGGTGAGAGGTGCAGGCCGCCCACCGGGGAGCTCTCAGGCCTGGAGAACAGGTGCTGGAAAACATCTCAGCTGCCTAGAGTCTGTGTGTCTTTTAAGTAAAGTAACTCCTGATTTAACACACATCTTGATGACTTTTGCAAGTTCAGGCAAATAATTTTTATCTCAAGTTGCCTTCACGTTAGAGAAAAACACTTTTTCTAGCCGGATGCTAATGGAACCACCACGTGTAAATTTTTAAACACGTTTTTATTTTTAAAATAATACTTCTTTTTCTGATTAAAAAGGGAGTATGTGGTTACTGCAGAACACATGGAACGTACAGAAGAGAAGCCCTGAAGTGAACCACACCCGCTGACCCCGAGCAGGCTCACACGCTGCGCTTCTCTGCTGCTGTGTGCGTGTATGTGCCTGTGCGCGTGCGTGTGCACACACGTGTCTGGGCACGCCTCCACGTGTAGTGTGTATATAGAATCTGCTTATTGGTGCCACTTCTGATCCAGGAAAAAAAGCAAGACTTCTAAACACGCGTGGTATAATAAAAAGTAAATGAAAAAAATGAGGGAACAAAATCTCAGGTCAAAACGTAAACCAGAACCAGGAAAGAGCTAGAAAAATGCCCTGCGTGGCCCGCTCGTTCTGCTCCACGCTGCTCCAATGTACCCTTTTACAGAAGGACACAGGGCAGGCACAGGAGGCACAGGCTCGGTCAGAGAAAGCAGACCTGGCGCTGGGGGGGTTCTCAGCATCAAGACCAGGGAGGACGGGCTCCCACGGGGGCAGGTCTGGGTCACCCCGGGGCTGTGCTGTCCTGGCTGGGATGCTGGTGGTGTGGGCACAGAGCAGGGGCCCTCTGCCGGCCAACCCTACACCATGTTCTCTACCCATCGAACACCACAAGGATGTTGGAAATGGCTCCGAGCCCTACTTACCACATCCACAGTTCCAGCCATTAAAACAAACTCTCTCGTGATGATTTCCACCATTTCTCTAACCTGTAAGAGAGCGTGGAGCGGGAGAGCATGATCTCAGCCCAGCAGCCTTCGTCCCCCGGTTCCCACAGTGAAGGAGGCCCGGCCCTCACCTGTCTGGGGTCGGCGCTGGCGTGAATGCACAGGAGGCCTGTGTCCTCGTAGCTGTGGTGGTAGGAGGTCGCGTTGTACATCCAGTGGTGCCTGTGAGGGACGTGGGGAGAGGGACGCCAGGAAGGTGTCAAGGCCCCAGAGCATGCTCGGCTGGACCGGCGGCCCCGACGCAGCGGGCGAGGGCACCCAACCCACCTGTTGAGCACGTTGAGGTAGAGCCTGGTGAACATGCCCTTGCCGGGCCCGCCGGCCGAGAAGGAGCCGCCGCCGCCCATCATCATGTTCAGCACCGCGAAAGGGAGGAAGTCCCCCTCCTGCGGCAGACGGATGGCAGAGCTCAGCCTGGGCTGAGCCCGCACAGGTGTGAGGCCTGCTCCAGGACGCCCTGCCTGACCGCCCAGGACTCACCAAGAAGGAACAGCTCTCCAGGCCAATCATGATGTGCGTGAGCTCAGGGAACGGGGTGGGGCCCAGGCTGACACTGGACATGTCCCTTTCCAGCTGGAACCAAGAATGCACTCAGTGAAAGACGCGTGAACTCAGTGAAAGACCACCCGGCCTCGCACGCTTCTCAGGTCAGGTGGTATATAAACGGGTCTACAGAAACCGTACACCAATATCAGGAAACCCCTCGAGAGGCGTGAGCCAGCCGAGCCTCCAGTCCAGGTGGAACTTGGCTCTAACAGGAACACGGGTTAAGGTGAAGCCGGGTTAAGGCGACCCTAACACCTTCAGGATAAACACAAGGTCGATCACACTGAAAAAAGAAGTCAAAGAAAGCGTACACAACCCGAGATCATGGCTCACCTTGACGATGCCCCCCGTGTACTGTGCCACCGATCCATCCACGTGCACGGCCGCCCCACTGCCCCAGGCAGGGCGGGTGCCCAGCAGGTACTTCCGGGCGCATTCCACCAGCTGCTCGTGCCCCACCCCCACCCCGGCCAGCACCATGCGGTCCGGGGTGTAGTAGTTTCTCAGGTAGGAGTGAAGCACCGATCGATCGATCTTTGCTATGTTCTCCGTAGGGCAGAAGCGGTGGAGGCCAACTGTGTTCTCCCTGTAGGCGGCCTTGATAAAGGAAGCAAGAGACGCACGAGTGACAAGGAGAACACAGCCAGGTCTCCCCAGGCAGGCCGGGACGGCGGCGCCCCGCGGCCAGGTGGGAAAAGCCCGGGCCTCCCCAGGCAGGCCGGGACGGCGGCGCCCCGCGGCCTGATGGGAAAAGCCCGGGCCTCCCCAGGCAGGCCGGGACGGCGGCGCCCCGCGGCCAGGTGGGAAAAGCCCGGGCCTCCCCAGGCAGGCCGGGACGGCGGCGCCCCGCGGCCAGGTGGGAAAAGCCCGGGCCTCCCCAGGCAGGCCGGGACGGCGGCGCCCCGCGGCCTGATGGGAAAAGCCCGGGCCTCCCCAGGCAGGCCGGGACGGCGGCGCCCCGCAGCCTGATGGGAAAAGCCCGCCAGCTGCTCGTTTCAGCTCCCATTTGGCAGGAACAGCTCTGTGTGTTTACAGAAAGAGTAAACCTGCCTCTCCGGAACAAAAACTCGTAAGAAACGTCAAATAAAAGGCTCACTCTACAAACCTCGTTACCGTAAGGATTAGAAAGTTTAAAACTTGCATAGCTAACAAATTCAGAAATTAAAAATGTTCTGCAAGGTGGCATCAGGCAGGTGAACGACCCCCGCCGAGCCCGGGGTCAGGGGGCGAGGCCGTGGAGGTGGCCCGCGTGTCCATCGCACCTCGTGAATCATCTCGGTGAGAAGGGGCTCCGGGTCGGGCCGCATGCCGAGGTCCTCCAGCTCAAACCGGACAGCCATACGCGTCAGCTCGATTTCTTCATCTGCAGAGAACCAGAGACGAGGCTCAGCCGGAGGCCGCCCCGAGCCTGGGTCGCCGAGCGGGGCCCAGTGTCGTTCATCGGCAGGCACGGGCAGAGCCTCCTCTGCCTTCCTCTGCGGCAGAGCTGGGGGGCACTTGTACGAGCGACGGGGAGAGTGCCCTGCAGGCCGGGAAGAACTGTATGAACTGGGCCTCCTCCCCTCTGCCCGGAAGCAGCCACCTGGCCCCGCTCCGAGCCGTGGCTTCCTCCCCGTACGAGGCACTGAGGTCCAGACACAGAGGCACAGACCAATGGCGGGGGTGTGTTTTATCAGGTAACTGGAACCTGGGAACCCCAAGGCCAGGCTGCTGTGAAACAGCGCAGCTAGCCTGGCCGGTGTCAACTCCCAGGAGGGAGCCTGAAGTCCTGCCGTCTGCAAGGCTGAGGACGGGAATGGGGGCAGAGACACAGACACTTCTGGTAGCACGTCAGTCAGGGCGTTTAAACACCGTCTGAGATGCTTTTCTGAAATGAAAGAACCATTTCGCTACAAACGTCAAAGGGCACAGAGAGGAAGTGTCCAAGTATTCAGTATCAAGGACGTTTCTAATCGTGAGCGCTGTTTCCAGTGACCCCCTGCTGACTGTCACTGGTGGGTGGGCCCAAGGCTCCATGACACAGCGCCCCTCCCCGGGGCAGTGAGTCAACACACCTCCCAGCACTGCCCCCCACCCCAGGACCCCTCAAGCAGGCCGAACGCACACCTGTTAGCCTGGGGTGCAGGACCACCTCTGCCAGCAAACCAACTACCGTGTCCAGGCCTTTGGAATCAGCAGACACAGCATACATGGTGGTGTCTCTGGAAAAACCAACAAGACCAACATTGGGGGCACTAAGGTCACGACAGGTGTATGCTGGGGCGGCAGGGGAGGCGGCTACATCTTTCTGCGTCGAGGGTCAGCACACACCTGGGGCTATTTCCCCTTTCCCATCTTACAGTGTAAACTCTTAGCAGGCAGGAACCCCAGCTGTGCACAGGCTAACTGCTGGAGTGGAAGACACTGTCCAGCCCAACTGGAGAGGCAGCTGAGCGGTTTTCACCAGCACAAGCCCCTCTGAGGCTACTCGTGTCATCCTGCGCTGAGTGTCCGCTAGGCGAACCGTCCACACGGGCGCATGCCTGGCCTTAGACGGCTGGGGGACAGAGACCGATTGTAACAGTAGCTCACAGCACGTGGCACTGTGACCAGACAGGCGCACTGAGGCAGGGGAGGCGCAAACGTGACAACCACAGAGCCACGAGGGCGGCACGGTCAGGCCAGAGACCACGCAGAGCGGGCCCAGCTGCCACGGGGAGAGGAGCGAGCCCTGGAGGGGAGACGTGGCCATCAGGGCCTCTGCAGGGAAGGGGCCATGCTTCGTGGGGAAGTGCTGCAGGACCACGTGGGAGAGCGGCAGGGACGGAGGTCTGAGCTGAGAACTAGCTGGCTGCACTGGGGCAGAGCGCAGGCCTGCCTGACCAGAGAAAGGGGCTCCCTGGGGAGACGGAGGATGAGACTTTGCACAAGAACACAGCCAACCAGTCTGGCTTTCATTCACGGGCAGCCGGGAGCCACAAGTTTCTGAACAGACCTTTTTTTGAATGTGTGAACATGCCGTCAACTCTAATTCTTGGCATTTAACCTATGTTTTCTCTCTAATTTTTTCTAGCATTCAGATCGAAATAACCAACCACTTAAAAAAAGTATGATCTAGGACTTCCCTGGCGGTCCAGTGGTTAGGACTCTGTGCTTCCACTGCAGGGGCCCAGGTTCGATCCCTGGTCGGGGAACTAAGATCCCACATGCCACCCGGCGTGGACCAAAAAAAAAAAAAGGTGTGATCTCTGTCTGCTCATCTCACATTGCCCTGAGCAGAGCTTTCCAAAACACGCCCCACAATGGGCAGACAGACACCACCTGCCTTTGTCCACAGCACCCCCACCCCATCTGTGCCCCAGCTGCCTACTGAATCTTCCCCACCCCAAACCGACCACTGCCTCTTCCAGGCTGAGCCTCTGCACCTGCTGTCTCCTCGGTCTGAGCCACGGCCGTCCGTTATTCCACCTGGCAGGAGCCTTCAAGCAGCAGCCCTGACGCTGAGTTCCCTTCCTGACCTCCCCCACGGTCCCACCACCCTCGGCCCCTGGCTCCTGCGTCTACCACCCGTGGTGCAGCCCCTTGCCCCATCTGTGAGCATCCTGGGGACAGGCCTGCTCTGCATCCCCAGTGCCCAGCCAGCAGCCTGGCTCGAATGGCAGGGGAGGCTTGGCCCTCGGAGCGCATGCCTCTGTGTAAGTGTTGCCACGCACCCAACCCTCCACCCGAGTCTCTGCCTGGACCAGGGCTCACTTCTCACCATTCACCTCCATGGCCTCGCCAATGGGAGGGGCTCAGGGGGACTCTGACCAAGGATGAGGACAGTCCACATGATAAAAGATGAGTCTGTACGTGAAAGCTGGCGTACCTTGATGTCTGGCAGTCACAAATACCCCCGTGCTTCTCCAAGGTAAGCAAAATTTCATCTTTGCTGTCAAATCGATCAGTAGACTAGGAAAAATGAATCAGAGAACCTACATAAGCCACGCAGAACAACCTCCAAGATACAGTTCTTAAGAAAAAAATTTACTTTTGCTTTCAGAACACTTAACTTAGAAACCTTAATTAGTATCGACTTGGCAACTCAAGCATTTATTAAAATATCCACTTTAGAAAGCAAACCTTGACAGATTCTTCCCAAGTATAGCCTCAAAAATCACAAGTTGGACACTGACCGAAAATGCCAATTTTTCCAAAAAGTGAGCAATTCCACTGAGATATTTTGCTTCATATCTTGATCCAGAGTTAATAAGAACTGGCAATAAAAATAAAGTTGACAGGTTAAGTCAGATATTCAAAAGAGAAAATTTAATCAAAACAAACCTTTTAAAATTGTGAATATGACCGCAACAGCCAGATTTAAACACACGAGGACAAGTACGTCCGTTACCTCGATTCCGAAGGTTTTCACAGCTACACACGTACGTCAGTATTTATAGAATTACGTACTTTATATCTGTGGTAGAAAACTTTCAGGATGACAGAAAGGCAGAAAGAAGGAAACAAACCCGCCACCAGGAGAGCCACCGCTCCTGCTCTGCTTACTAAATTTTCAGATTCTACGCCATGCTTTTTCACTCAGGACACAACTCATGAACGATGCCCTAAGTACAACGAACAGTCAACTGAAGCGTGTGCATGTTACAACAAACGGGGCCGCCCGCGACGCTACCGACAGCACTTACTTCCTACTGTACAGAACTGTCCAAACTTATTTTGGGACGCCACACGAAGCCCATTCTCCAGTGTGGTGACTCTGGTTTCAAACTTTTCTTGTCCATCAACTGTGGCAAAAACAGGCTTGGGTACTCCGGGCAAGGGGGAAGAGAGGGGGACGCTGGGATAGGCACCGCCACTACTGAACTGCCTGTACGCAGGGGCTCCAAACCTGAAACACAGAAATCGGCCCAGGTATAATACAACTGAGATGGTGGGACCTGTGGTGACCACCTAGGTGCAGTTACTTGTGTTCTGTGTGCATTTAAAAAATCAGCATCTCCTTATCTAGAGGACTGACTTCTACACGTCTCCAGAGACAACACAGAGGAGTGACCGAGAACACCACTGAGGTGTTCCCAGGGACATGCGGCAAGTTGGTTCAGGCCTTTAGGCCTCAAATGCCGCCTCCATGAAAAGAGGGTTAAGTGGGTTAAGTCTGTTTCTACACACCGAGCACTTGGCCAAGCCCTGCCCTTCAACAGCCCCCTGGAGCCCAAGCAGAAGCCACATCTCTTCACGGGGTCCCGAAGGCCTCTAACTCCCCCTCCAAACTCATCTGCTAGCCCCCCCACCGCCCCAGGCCCGGGTCCCACTGGCCAGTTGGTCCGTTCCCTGGACACACTGGGCCCATCATCCCCTCGCTGCTGTTCTCACGGTTCCCGGCCTGACCCGCCTTCCCCTGCACTGTTCACAGGGCTGACCCTTCTCTCAGTCCCCGTCCCTTGTCTCAGATGTCACCTCCTCGTAAGCTGCTCCTCCTCGTTCCACCTGAAGTTAGTCTCTCCTGTTTCTTACCGCCGAAGGCGGCTTACTCCCTTTAAAGCTGACACTTTGGGCATGAGACTGCCTGGACCCAGTGCCTGGTTTCTGTCCCCATCGCACCCAGGATCTCACAGCGAGGGATCAACACCCATCTGTCGCCTGAATAAAAGCGCCAGGGCGGGAAAAGGCCAGACATCCAGAGGAGAGAGGACAGAGCACAGCAGTCAAGGACATGGCTCTGGCGACCACAGAACCCAGGCTTGCCGGCTCGGCCTCACAAGGGGGCACGCGGCCGGAAGGGGCCGGGGCGGAGATGACACGTGACTTCGGACGAGCACCCCCCCGACCGCCCGGGAGGAGAGGGCGGGAGAGAGGCGGATGGGGCTCGGGACCGGAGCCCGGGGCGCCATGGGGGTAAGTGCCCCCGTCGCCTCGGGGACCGGACGGGGGTCCCGCACTCCCAGCCCGCTTGCCGGGCGCCGCCCCTCGGCGTGGGGGAGCCAAAGGCGGAGCGTCCAGAAGGGCGCGGGCCGCCCCAACCCCCGGCCGATCCCCGGCCGGCCCTCGGCTCACCTCAGCCGCGAGCGGCCCCACGAGCCCGAGCCTCGCAACAGCCCCGTCGCCGCCAGCACCATAGCCGCCATCTTGAGTCACCGCCCACCGACTCTGTCGTCACTTCCTGTTCCGCCTCCGGCCCCCCCCCGCCCCCCCCGGCGCCGGCCCGAGGCGTTCGGGCTTGCGTTTCCGGTGCGCGGAGCAGAAGCAGCGGCCGGAGGCTCGGAGCAGCGGCCGAGGGGCGGGCGAGTGGGGCGGTCGACTTGGGCCGCGGCCTGGGCGGAGTCGGAGCCATGGAGCCGCCGCTGCCGGGCTAGGGAGGGCTGGCGCCGCGGGGCCCGCGGCGATGGCGGGCTACGCGCGTCGCCCCGGCGTCGCCCCGCTGTCCCGGGCCCGGAGCCTCGTCATTCCGGACGGTGAGCGGGCGTGGGGCGGGCGGGGGTCCGCGGCCCGGCGTCCGCGCTGAGGCCCAGGTGAGGCGGGCGCGCGGTGAAGTCGCTCTTGTTGTTATTACAGCTCCCGCGTTCTATGAGCGCCGGTCTTGTCTCCCCCAGCTAGACTGTGAGCGCCCCCAAGCCAGGGACCTGGAGTCCCACTTCTTCGGCATTCGGCCGACGTTTATGTGCTATGTGCCCAGTCCGGTGCTAGCTTCCGTGGGAGACACAGGTGAGAGACGAGCCTCAGGGACTCCCGGTGCCGGCACTACCTGTAGGTCCCGCGCGATAGCGCAACTCACCCCCGGCCCAACGGTGACCACTAGCCCCACCGTGCGCCGGGCGCGGGGAGTAGGAAACGTAAGTGGATAGGAGTCCCGTCCCCTGGAGCTCACAGTCTCCTCTTGGAGAACCCCCTGCCCCCCCAGCCAGACAGTTCCAGTACACCGTGGCAAATGCCGGCATAGAGGTAGGCCCAGTGGCAAAACAGGAAATCACCTTGCTTTCTCAGGTGGGAGGATGAGGGAACCTTCATCCAGTAGGCCAGGCTGGGAAACCAGGTGTAGCCATCCTCTGGTCGCTGCAGCTGGGCAGAGGCCATCTTTAGTTCATCCTAATTCTCCCCAAGCGGCTACACTGCCTGCCTGGGGTCCAGGGTGTTCAGGGAGCGTTTAGGTGGTTCTGTCAGGGTCTGAGAGCCCATGACAAGCCACGAGGGCATTCAGGAGGCACCATAAGACGGAGGACGTGCGCCTGCCCCGCGGGGCATCAGACCTACGGGAGCTTTTTCAGAATCACAGCTGCCAGGGCCCACGGATGTCAGACCATCTCCAGGGGCAGGAGCCCGGGGGCTTGTGCTTTGAAAGTTGCCCAGGCCGTAAGAGCCACTGCAGTAGAGACCGCATGTCAAAACAAGTTGTGGTCATAGAGGCTTCCCGTGATCACGGTGGGGTGATGATGTCTCTGCAGATTTGGGCTATGGAAAGGGGAAAGGCACTATGCACGGTCCATCAGGAGCCCAGAACACACACTTTGGAGGTACAGTAGTTCAGTAACCCTTTCTTTTTTTCTCCGTCCATGCCTCTATGTGGCAGGCACGTGCCCAGCAGCAGGGCTGGCAGTCTGACAGCATATAACCCGAAAGAGCAGGTGGGGGTGGAGCCCCACAGTCGATCTTGACCAGCAGGTGGAGGGAAAGTGGGCACAGGGGCAGGAGAACCTGGGCATGAGGGATGGCAGGGGGTGGGAAGTCACACCTGAGGGGTCTGAGGAGACAGTGGGGCCAGGGTTACAGGAGCCAACTTCATACAGGGTTGACACCTGGGCTTGGATCACTGGTGGGCCAAAAGGGCCGCAGGGTGGCTGGTTGGGTACCGGCAGAGTGGGAAAGAGAAGGGAGAGCTGGAGAGTGAGTGGGGAAAAGGCTGGAGGTGGAGCAGTGGTTCCTGACGTGGCTGCACGTCCGCTCTGCCAGCCTCCAGTGTAGGCTGCAGCCCAAGCCCTTTGCATGGGAGTGGAGGCGCGTGGCAGCCTTAGATGTCCCCAGGTGGACCCCGTGGGCAGCAAGGTGCGGGGACCGAGGAGCTGGGACGAGAAGGAGAATTTAGAATGCCCGAGTTGGTCTGTTTTATCAGCCAGCTTTCTCGTTTCCCAGTGTCGCTGAGGTCTGGTGGAAGGACGAGGGCAGTGTTCCCCATCTTAGGTGGGGTCGTGTTCAGGAAAGAGCAACGAATAGGGACGTTCCCTTTAAGGACCTTCAGAAGACGTTTCACGTTTGTGACGTCTGTTATCATCTCAGGTGAGAAACTTGGAGATCTTGAAGAGGCAAATCCATTCTCCTTTAAAGAGTTTCTGAAAAGCAAGAACCTTGGCCTGTCGAAAGAGGATACTGACAGCAGAATTTATTCAAAGGTAAACCTAAGGCGTTGTTTGCAGCGACCTTAGACAGAAAACCCTTCCGGAGGCCGTCTCTCTTCTGACGTGCAGTGTTGCTTCCCAGGAGGCTGGCCGAGGGCTGTGGGGCAAAGCGGGGCAGCTGCTGCTCCCGGTGGAGAAGCCGTGTGGCACTCAGAGCCGTTTGGGTCCTTCCTGCCCCCCACATTCTCGGCAGCCAAGATGGGCCCTTCTTCTTGTTCCAACCTCAGACGTCTAGGAAGAAGGGCCTGCGACGGCTCCGGAGCCTGAGCGTCGCCTCCCTGTCTTCTTCAGGAAGCCACGAGGCACTCGCTGGGACTCGGCCGCAGCTCCCCCACCTCCCAGGCCATGGGGTATGGCCTGGAGCATCAGCAGCCGTTTTTCGAAGACCCGACGGGGGCTGGCGACCTCCTGGACGAGGACGAGGACGAAGGGTGGGACGGGGCCTACCTGCCGTCTGCCGTGGAGCAGACCCACTCCTCCAGGGTTGCCGCCAGCACGTCGCCCTGCAGCACCTATGTCTCCTTTTTCTCCAACCCGTCGGAGCTGGTGGGGCCTGAGTCTCTGCCTCCGTGCATGCTGAGCGACTCCGACTCCCGCGTCTCCCCAGCCGGGAGCCCCAGCACCGACTTCACAGTCCACGGAGAGTCTCTGGGGGACAGGCACCTTCGGACGCTGCAGATAAGTTACGAAGCAGTAAGTGAGGGGGCTGTGCGTCGGCACCCTGGTCGTGGCTCGTGTCTAAGCAGCATTCTTGGAGGAAACCTGGAGCCCCCGGTGTCCCTGATGGCCGGGGGTGGGCTCTAAGGACAAGACAGCCTGTGTTCTGTCTGACCGGCAAGAGCGTAACCGCCAAAGTCCTGCGGAGGGCTGTGAGGGGGCGTGAACTGGAGCAGAGGGAGATCCTCAACGCGCTGCCCTCAGAAAAGGGTCCACCCCAGCTGGTGGCTCGGGGACAGCTTGCCCGGTGTCCTGAGGGCATTTGAAAAATTATAGTCACCTAAGAGTTATAAGATCTCAGTAAGACTGGAGTCTGTGACTGTAGTAGGCCTTTAAAAAGCAGAAAACCTTGTTCTTGGTTTTTCACTGTATGTGGACCGTAGAGTGGCTCTTGCAATGTTTTTGTTTATCAAGAAGTTGCAGAGCCAAGTAGCAGAAGTACACATCCCTTTGCAGTGAGACACCGAGCTTCTAATGAGGATTTTCTTTTTCTGCAGCTGAAAGATGAAAATTCTAAGCTAAGAAGAAAGCTGACCGAGGTTCAGAGCTTCTCTGAAACTCAAACAGAAATGTACGTAAGTTTTGAGTTAGGCTTGCAATTCAAATTACCTTCTGACCCTCAAAGAAACCAATGCGAAAACGATAATGAAGTATCAGAATTGGACTGTGCCTGGGTTTTTATTGTTTTGTTTTTTTGTTTTGTTTTTTAAAATTAGTTTGTTTATTTAACTTATTTATTTTTGGCCGCGTTGGGTCTTCGTTGCTGTGCGCGGGCTTTCTCTAGTTGCGGCGAGCGGGGGCCACTCTTCATTGCGGTGCACGGGCTCTAGGCATGCAGGCTTCAGTAGTTGTGTGAGAGTGGGTTTTATTGCATTAAATCCTCAGCATCAGGTACGTTTCTTATGTTTTGTGTAAAAGTGTGTTTGAAACAGAGCAAAATCAACCCCACTTGACAATGGAGCAGCAGAGCTGTCAGACGGCCCCAGGGCGCCCCTGACCGCCAGCCAACTGGCATCCAGCTCTGAGGTGGTCGCCTCACAGCTGTTCCTCCCAAGGTGCATTCTGAAACCTTGTGGTTTTTATTTGATCAAATCCAATTAAAACTGCTTATAGTCTGACATTCTTAGAATTAGTCAAGGGAGTTACTAGTCCCCTGGGCTTTTTCCTTAACAAGGGTGAGGACGCTCGAGCGGAAGTTAGAAGCGAAAATGATCAAGGAGGAGAGTGACTACCATGACCTGGAGTCGGTGGTGCAGCAGGTGGAGCAGAATCTGGAGCGCATGACCGTGAGCAGACAGGCGCCTGGCTCGCAGTGGGGCATGGGCGGGGCCAGCCTGGCTGGACACTGTCGGTGTCTGCTGTGTCACTCCCCACAGGGCACTGAGTCCTGCCCCGGGGGCACATGGGTCTGGGTGGGCCCAGGCAGGCCGGCAGTGAGCAGGGCCCCTCACAGTGGGCTGCCCAGCCGGGGCCGCCAGGTGAGGGAGAGGGACGGGGAGGGAGGGGGACGGGGAGTGAGAGGGACGGGGAGGGGGAGGGGCGGGGAGGGAGGGGATGCGCCCTGCGTCCATTTTACCGTGTCAGTGATGCCTCTTATTTTTTTTCTCTTTTTGTGGGGGGAATAACAGAAACGGGCAGTAAAGGCCGAAAATCACGTCCTAAAACTGAAACAGGAAATCAGCTTGCTCCAGGTAACTAGAGAGAGGGGCTTAAACGGTTCACATATTCGTGAATTCCAAAAAGGGCACCAAAGAGTCTCTGCTGGGGTTTCCTCCCCTCGCCCTCCCGCTCCCCCGCAGATGAAGCACCCAGATCAGGACAGCCTGAGCTTTCGTGCCGGGCCTCCTGGTTGTGCCCAACAGGAGTGTCGAGGGCATCACTATAGAGCGGGGGGTGGCACGTGCGCACCAGACGACAGGCGAGGTACCAGGGACGGCATTAGGCCTGTGTCCTTTAGGAGGCCTGTGTCCTTTAGGAGGCCTGCTACCCCCCAGTTAGGAAAGGGCATCATCCCCTTGTCGCCTCTACCTAGGGTGCCTTGTCTGGTTTCAGTCAGATGGCCTTTTAGCTGCTCTCCTGTTTAGCCAGGAAAAAGCTCTAAGGCTGCCACGCCCGTCCCCTCCCCCCCACCCCGGGCCCAGGCGCAGGTCTCTAACTTCAAGCAGGAGAACGAAGCCCTGCGATCAGGCCAGGGTGCCAGCCTGGCAGTGGTGAAGCAGAACACCGACGTGGCCCTGCAGAACCTCCGCGTCGTCATGAACAACGCACGCGCCTCCGTCAAGTGAGTGCAGGGCCTGGAGGGGTGCTTAGCCAATGTTTCCAGCTGCAGCCTTGGGGGGTGGGGCTCAGTGATCCTGTTCACTCCGCAGTCACACGACACATCCTTGGTGAGCAGGCCCTCCACGGTCCACGGGGGGATAACCGTTCTCACGTGGGAGGCTTGAGGGTTAACGTCAGCCAGACCTGAATCACCTACAAGACACCAAGGTTTTGAGTGAAAAAGAATAATACTTTCCCTCTTATAAAAACACATACACTTGAAGAAGGCCCAAGACGTGCAGGGCACAGTGAGGCTCCTGGGAGGGGTCGGTTGCCGTCGTCGTGATCTCTCTCCCGCGGGGCTGAGCTCAGCAGCAGCGGTGTCCGGTCAGAGCCGCTGGTAGGGAAGCCCATCGGGTGTCCAGACACAGCCGTGGGTAGAGAAGCCCGTCTCGTTTAAGTCCAGTACAAAGAGTCTCTTGAGACTGAATCTAAGATTTAAAAACTCTGCACTTTTCACTCTGGAACTTCTCTGCTTTAACGCTTCTGGGTTTTTTTGGGGGGGTGGGGGCGGGGGGCTGCGTTGTGTGGCTTGCGGGATCTTAGTTCCCCAACCAGGGAACCAACCTGTGCCCCCTGCAGTGGAGGCGGGGAGCCCAAACCACTGGACTGCCAGGGAGGTCCCAAAGCTTCTGTTATTGCCCTGGAGCAGTTGTAGAAATCATCTGTAACATCTGTGCTTTTATTTCAGGCAGCTGGTTTCTGGAGCTGAAACATTGAATCTTGTTGCTGAAATCCTTAAATCTATAGACAGAATTTCTGAAATTAAAGATCAGGGGGAGGAGTCTTGAGACCCACGGAGGTGCTTCCAGCTCACAGCTCTGTTTACATCCTGAAACCATTACCCGATGGATTGCAACATGCCACCATGTCTCTGAACGTGCAGTCTTCACACACAGTAAAGATACCTATCACAAGATACTAATTTCACGGCCTGGAACAGTATCGTGAGCCGCACACAGGGAGGAGCAGCCCCTGGATGCGAGAGCCGCACCTGTGCTCCGTGTAGCCCTCCTTGGTGAGCTACAGGCGCTGATCATCTGCTGGAAGACACTTCTATAAAAGCCGGTGCTTTTTTTTAGAGTTACTAAACAAAAACAGCAATTCTGTGATGAGTGTTTTCCATTGTCATTCTAGAATATGAACTGTAAGATAAGTTCAGTTGATCGTCTTTGCTTTCGTAAGTAGAGAAAAACACTAAATGAGTCACAACGTAAGCGCTCGCCTCAAACAGGGACCTGTGCCTTACTGGCGGTGCTCTGCACCCCCTCTGGCTCACAGCCCACTCCTTCAGCTTCGGGGTGGGGGTGGGGGCTCCTGTGGTTGGTGACCTGAGCGTGGATGCCCCACGAGGTGGTTGCCATTATCTTCCCGCAGGGATCAAGGTCAGCACGGGCACTCCACGGTGGGGCGCCACCTAAGTGCACTGGAAGGAAAACTGGCTTTGGCTGGAGGGTTTTGGTACGCATTCCAAGCGGCATCTTGGAGGATGGCATGTCGGATTCAGGGACTTGGAGGATGGCATGTCGGATTCAGGGACTTGGAGGATGGCATGTAGGATTCAGGGACTTGGAGGATGGCATGTAGGATTCAGGGACTTGGAGGATGGCATGTAGGATTCAGGGACTTGGAGGATGGCATGTAGGATTCAGGGACTTGGAGGATGGCATGTAGGATTCAGGGACTTGGAGGATGGCATGTAGGATTCAGGGACTTGGAGGATGGCATGTAGGATTCAGGGACTTGGAGGATGGCATGTAGGATTCAGGGACTTGGAGGATGGCATGTAGGATTCAGGGACTTGGAGGATGGCATGTAGGATTCAGGGACTTGGAGCCGAGGCAGAGCCTTCCCAGGTCAGGGCGATGTCTCCCCGGGTGCCTTTCCAATCCCTTCCTGTTGGAGGGGAGGCGTAACATGCACTAGATGCCTTTTTGGCTGTTTTCCTACGGATGTTATTTTTTTAACTAAACGTCCTTTTTGCATCCTGTTCAAATTGACAGTTTTCTTATTTAATAAATTCTAAAATTCACATGCAGTGTCCTTTTTTTTCCTAATTCAGCCCGTTCTTTATGCTTGAGAATCACGCTGCTGACCGTGGCCTAATGGGTGGTTTGTGCTGATAAATGAAAACGCCCAGGGGGTTAGGGTGGACCCACACCGGCTGCTAGGCTCGGCTGCAGGGACAGCGCGCTGCGGACACGCGCGGCACAGCTGCGTGTCTTGGGTGGGACAGGTTGGAGTCTAGCATGGGAGCATTTGAGGTCCTCTGGTTGGACTTACAAGACGTTTGAACTGCTAGGCCCTGTGATCTCAGCTACAGGTAAGAGCCTCCCAGCAGTCCCCACTGACCCCGCCCTTCATCTCACCCCCACCCACTACCTTGTGCTCCTGCCCGTTGGTGAAAAGTGGGTTCCGGAATCAGTTTTCAGAGCAGACTTCAGACAGGGTGGTCTAGTAGGAGAGTGTTAGAGTGAGCCTCTCTTCTGGGTGCGCTCGCAACAGCGCTGGGGCTGCCGGGGGAGGGGGGGGGTGCCTGGGCCACAGCCCTGGGTAGAGGGCACGGCATTCATTTTACAGGGACCAGATCACCGGGCTGGAGGGCTGGGGTGGGCACAGGGGGTCTGGGTGCAGCAAGGAGGGGGGTGGACACGCAGGCTTCTGTTACACTGTTCTCTGTGCCTTTGAAGTGTTCCACAGTAAAAAAAAAAAAACTTCAGAGAACAATTCACGATGACTTCGTTGAACATGCATCTCTGCCTGTGCATCTGGACCCCGTGGGCTCGGGTCCCGGACTATTACGGGGGCGCTGAGTGAGCACGGGAAGGACCGGCAACTCTGTGGGCCCCTCGCTGCAGGTCCCGCTTTGAGCACCAACCCGCGCCCCCCTCCCCACCGCCGCCACCCCACCTGGCTCACGGGAGGGGCGCCTGCTCCTACCTCTCCCGGCATCCTCACTCGCCTTCCAGGACTCGGCCACCGCCCCCGGGAAGGCGCACTCACTCTGGAGGTCAGGGGCCCTCCCCGCGGGGGCGCGTCGCCGGGGTGAGGCCGGTCGTCTCCGACGGGCTCGGCGCACCGGCCCCGCACGGCCCGGCCGCGACAGTCGCGAGCGCTCGGCGGGTTTTCTCCTCGGTTCCTCAACCAAAACCCTGGACACAGCTAACGGAGAAACAGCACAGACAGGCTCGGTGGCTGCGGGAGGTCCCACAGCGAGGGAGAAGACTCCGGACCCGGTGACCGGGCCCCTTGGGGCCGCAGCGAGGCGCCGGCGGGCGCGGGTAGTCCCGCGGGCGGCCCCACGGAGGCAGCACTGGCCCGCCCGAGAGCCCCGTCCCGGCGTGCCCCGCGCCTCCGCCAAGGCCTTGGAGGCGGGACTTCCGGTGTGCGGCTCAGTCTAAGCGCTGCTGCTAGAAGCGAGGTTTGCGGAGGCCGGGCGCCAGCTTTGCGATCAGGTGAGGAGCGACGGGGGAGGGCCGGGGGGCGAGGGTCGGGGGGTGGCTGGTGAGGAGCGGCGGGAGGCGGCGGGGTCCGCCGCGGGGCTTATCATCGCCGAGGCCCAGCGGGCGCCGTCGGGGTCAGAGCGTGCGGGGCGCCCCGACGCGCGGGGACCCCTGGGCCGGGACCGCGCCGCCGTCCTGGAGGCCTCCTTCCCGCTGCCCGAGGAGGTAGTGGCCCCGCGCCCACCCGGAGCTGCTGTCGGTTCTGCAGACCGGCTGGCTTCAAGCCGATCTGGGTTATAAACACTGCATTTCAGCTTTGTGCTGCTGCGCGAGCTGGGGACGCTCTGGTTGGCGGCGGCCCTGTTTGTCGCAGTGGAGGCCCCCGTCGCCTGCAGCGGGGAGAGGGCTTGCACGGGCGGGAGGAGGCTGCTTCTGAGTGGTTTGGGCTCCTGGGTCTGTGCTTCTGTTCCCCTGGCGTTTCCCCTGCCGCCCACTTATTCTCCCACCTTCGACCCCTTTTTAGACTTTCCACATCCTTGTTCCTAAGAAAAGAGGTCCCTGTTTCTTAGCAAGGGTTTGTTCAGTGTCAGACAGCCCCGAAGGCCAGGTGCTGTGCTAGATGCTGGGGCTACAGCAGGCCCAGGGGGCTTCCTCCCAGGGCTTTGAGCCCTGCCACCTGGTCAGCGTGTATTTCAGTGCTCGCTTGCCCAATACCCTGTGTGTCCAGGTCTGTGCCGCGGGCAAGTGGCTGCACCTAGGGTCCATGGGCCTCATTCTTGTCCTCTAGTGACTTTGCCGCCACGCCCTCCTTTTAACGCACTGGGTGGCCAGCTCACTCATGGCTTCGTGGCAGTTGGACTGTTTTGGTGTCCATCACTCTCCCCCACTGTGCTGGTCGCAGCCTCAGGGCGGCGGACAGGGCAAAAGCGGGAGTTCACGGGGCACAGGTGGGTGTCAGGTCGGTCCCAGGGCTCCCCGGGCCCAGCCTCTCGCCCGGTGCCTGCTTTGGTCAATCCCCTGCAGGGCTGTGCGTCTGAGAGCCGGTGGGATTTCTGCACCCCCTTGGTGTATAACATAGCGTATTTTGCAGGCGGGCAGACGTCATGGATATAGATGCTGAAAGAGTCAGAATATCGCAGGAGATCAGGGAGTTGGAAAGGATTCTGGATCCCGGCTCCTCGAGTATCAACGTGGACATCTCAGAGTCAAGTCTCGACTCGGATTCTGATGCAGGTCAGTGTCTACGCTCCTAGGTCAGAGCGGCTGTGTCTGCCCTCGGGCTCCGGTCGGCCGCAGTGTGCTGTGCTGCTGGACGGTGTGTTACCACCCCTCCCTCGTCAGCCCCTGGCCCCGCTGGCTGTGTGCGAGCACCCTGCCCCGTGGTGCAGCCGGCTGTCCTGGGAAGAGGGGCCGTGTTGCCCTCCTCAGCAGTCGGAAGGTTCCAGGGCTGAGCTCGCCCCCGTTCTTGAACAGTCACCACCGCTGAGACCCCATGGATCTCTTCCCTGGGCTCAGGCAGCTGCCCTCTGTCCGAGGACCCTGCTGCCAGGGCTCTTGTTCTGTCCACTCCGCGTGCTTTCCTGGGCCCTGAGTGTCCCTCCCCGCAGCTCTGGCTGGAGGCCTGCCTGCAGTGGCTGAGCCGTCCAGGGCCCCGGCCTGCTCAGCCCGCTCAGGCCCAGCTGCAGCTCTGAAACCGAGCCTCTCACGGTTCCCAGCTACACCAGGGCCTTCCCTCACTTGACATCGGGGCCTCTGTGCCTGTCCTGTCCCCTCCTCTGAGTGGCTTCACTTCCCCCAGGGCAGAGCTGTCTCCTGTGAAGCCTGCCCTGGTTGTCCCCGCCGTCATGGTCCCTGCGCACCCGGCGGCGCTCCGCGTTGGGCTGGCGTCGTCTCTCTCTGGCTGACCCTGCCCTAGGCCTAGTGCCCGCTTCACACAGTCGATGGGCAGTGCTCGGCCACTGGGCACGGGCGGGGAGGGGCAGGTCCACGCAGCACAGGTCCCACCCTCCGGACCTCCCGGCCTCCGCTCCTCTCTTGTCTGCCTGGGAGATGCGCCGCGTGCTGTGCTGGCCGTCGGTCTCCTCGGCGCCTGTGGCGTCCCATCACCAGCCGCCGTCTCCGTCGTAGTTAACTGACACGTGTGCTTGCGCTCCTGCAGATTCGCTGCCCGACGAGGACTCGGATGCTGCTGGCCCACTGCCCTTGGTAACTTCTGGCCTGAGGTGACTGTGCCGCTGAGGCAGGCACACCACCCTGCCAGGGGGTCCGGGGAGGGGGGTGTCCTGAACTCGTCTTGGGTTTTCTGCATCTTTAAGGTAACACGTGTTTGTTAGTGAAGAGGAAACACCCGGAAGTATCATCGGAAGTAAGGTTGCCCCTGGATAGACCGCTCTTAACAGCCGGGCGTTCACACCTCTTGCGTCCTCTGAGCTCCTGTTGGCTCCACTGACGTCAGGGGATGTGACCGGACACGCGGGAGGCTGAGCGGGCTGCCTGGGTCCTGCCCCGTATTCACCTCTCTGCCTCAATTTCCCAGGCTGTGCCATGGGGGCACTCACAGCACCAGTCAGTGCACACGTACCAGGCCTAGAACAGCGCCTGGCAAGTAAAGCACAAAGGTGGTGCCGGTCTTTAACTGTCTTTTGCTTATGTTGTAATTTTAGTTCGGAAAGTTTTTACAGTTGGCTTTTTGTTATTTTCATCAAGTCAATAGAAACAGAATTGCTTCCGTTTTTAGTAGCTGGGTGGTCCTTCTGATGTGGATTTACGGTAGTTCCATGCTTTTGAGACTCGTCGCCTCGAGATAGACATTGGGGCTGGCTCTGTTTTTAGTCTTACAACGCTGCAGCGGCCCCTGTTCCTGCTCACCGCGGCTGCCAGCGAGCCTCTTACAAAGTCCAAGTTTTGCAGAGTTTTTATTGTAGGAAGTGAAAACTGCTTATTTCGTTACACTTCGCCACCTGAAACTTATTCTTAGATAGTACTTTTTTTTTTCTTTAATTTTAATTTTTTTAATTTATTTTTGGCTGCGTTGGGTCTTTGTTGCCGTGCACGAGCTTTCTCTAGTTGTGGCGAGCGGGGGCTACTCTTCGTTGCGGTGTGCGGGCTTCTCGTTGCGGTGGCTGCTCTTGTTGCAGAGTACAGGCTCTAGGTGTGTGGGCTTCAGTAGTTGTGGCACACAGGCTCAGTAGTTGTGGCTTGCACGCTCTAGAGCACAGGCTCACTAGTTGTGGCGTACGGGCTTCGTTGCTCTGTGGCATGTGGGATCTTCCCGGACCAGGGATCGAACACTCGTCCCTTGAGTTGGCAGGTTCTTATCCACTGTGCTGCCAGGGAAGCCCAGAAATTACACATAAATTGAACTGTCTTAAAACTAGGAAACGTGTATGTGCGCTGTGTGGTCCTCTGTCAGGGTGGTCTCACACCAGCCCAGCGGCCAGAATGTAGCTCCACTGGGGCCCGGAGGGTGCGGGAGTGTTCCCTTACCTGCAGTTTTCCGCTTGTCGCCAGGAAGGAGAAAGGTGGGGGGAGGCCAGCAATGATGAGGATGACCCCAGGGAGAAGGCACTCCCTGAAGACCCAGAGACCTGCCTGCAGCTGAACATGGTCTACCAGGAGGTCATCCGGGAGAAGCTGGCGGAGGTCAGCCTGCTGCTGGCCCAGAACCGGGAGCAGCAGGTAGGACGGGGTCAGGCCCCAAGAAGCCCTGCAGCCGGGCCTCCCGGGACCAGGGCTCTGGGTCCCCTCCTCTCCAGGGGAGGCACTGCTGCCTGGCCCACAGGTGGCCCCTTGTGTCTGCCACAGGAGGAAGTCATGTGGGAACTGGTGGGGTGCAAGGGCTCCAGGGTGAAGGACAGCAAGACCCTGCCCTCGAGTCTGTATATGGGGCACTTCATGAAGCCCTACTTCAAGGACAAGGTCACCGGAGTGGTGAGTGGTGCAGGCTCTGCCCTCGTCAGGGAGGGTGGGCAGGCTCTGTGGGAAGGGGCTCTCGTCCCCACGGCCTCGGTGGGCGTCGTGACTTCCCCTGGATTCTTCGGGAGAGTGTTCCCCAGCCTCCCTAAATTAAAACTGCCGGGTTCAGGGGTGAAGGTCCAGGTCTCCTCCCCTGGAAGGTGGCAGCTGACCTCGCTGCACAGAGAAGCCCCTGGGGCGTTTCCTGGAGATGTGGCGCGTGGGCAGGAGTGTGGAGTCCTAGCAGCAGAGGTGTCCCCGTGGTTGATGGCAGTCCCGCCCCCCTCGTCAGCACTCGTGGAGTCACTGAGCTCGCCGTGTGCCACCAGGTGGCGTCCACAGCCGTTCTAAGGCAGCGCTCTAGGGCCAGGCGTCCGGGGCCTGGCCTCACACGCGGCCGGGCTACTCGAGAAGCTGGGGGACGGGGTCCCGAGTCCCGAGTTCCATCCACATCATAACAGGACACTCTCCGACAGGGGCCTCCTGCCAACGAAGACACGCGGGAGAGGGCCGCCCAGGGCATCAAGGCTTTCGAGGAGCTCCTGGTGACCAAGTGTGAGAGCCCAGGCCCAAACCTCAGCACCTGCCCGGCTTGGGCTCAAGGGGCCTTCACCCCGCCCTGCCTGTTCCCAGGCCTCCACACAGGCGTGGGCCGCCAGGCTCCTCGGGGCCTTGACCCCTGGGCCTGGTCACTCGAAGCCCTGCTCTTCCCGTGCCGGGTGGGGTCCTTGCGGTGACACTGTCGTGAGGGGCAGGCCCAGC
Source organism: Grampus griseus (assembly GCF_964374135.1). Taxonomy (NCBI): domain Eukaryota; kingdom Metazoa; phylum Chordata; class Mammalia; order Artiodactyla; family Delphinidae; genus Grampus; species Grampus griseus. The sequence goes on from NC_139000.1 coordinate 1,264,849, forward strand.
CCCCCACCCTGGGCTCGGTCTCTGGTCACTCCCGCCACGTTCCTGAGCTCACAGCCCCGGGGGGGCCTGCCCAGGAGTGGGGTTGGGGGGGTGCACGCTGGGGAGAGTCCCGGGGCGCCCGCCAGCACCTTCGCTTACTCTCCGCGGGCCTGCACGGGGCACAAGGGTCGCTGAGGGGGTCTGACCGAGGCACACGCGTCCTGGGGACGGCACAACCACATCCTTCTCCTTTTTTCTCAGGGAAGACCTGGGAAAAGGCCCTGCTCAGAAAGTCGGTGGTGAGCGACCGCCTGCAGCGTCTGCTCCAGCCCAAGTTACTCAAGTAAGTCTGAACGTGGGGGATGGGAAGCCGCCTGCCCCCGGGCGGGGCCGGTCCAGGCTGGCGGCTCACGATGGCCAGAGGCCCCGTTAGCCGTGCCCCTTGCTCTGCTGGGGTCGCTCCGCTGCAGCGGGAGTGGCACTGCTCCTGAACTTTCTACCATGTAGGGCAGCCGGACGTCTAGGGTGGCACGTGAGGGTGGGGCAGGCCTGGTGGCCATGTAAGTCATGTGACCTGGGTGCTCTCTCTGGCCTGGGCCTCAGTTTCCATCCCGGGAAGTGAGGACCATTTGCAAGACATGCATCCACGTGTGCTGCTAGCGTGGTGTCTCGTGACCACGTCACAGCACCTAGGGTTGGGCCAGGGGTTCCAGGGGCTGCCCACTGCCTCGCGGCTTGACGCGTGGGTCAGGATCGGTTGTGGTGACAGTTGGGTCGCTCCTCGGGCTGTAGTAGAGCTGGGTTTTCTGCTCGGCCTGTTCTGGAAACGGTTATTTCCTGTAGTGGTAACTGCAGCTCCGGCCTCGGTGCTGGGCGTGAGGGTCAGGATGTCTGGAGGGCCTCGCTGTGTGCGGGGCGCAGGGCTGGGAGCTAGGACACAAGCTCTGGGACGTGGGGCGCCGGTAGTGTTGTGTCACCCACATCAGCATCGCCACATTGGCCGCCAGCGTGACCGTCGTGACTCCCAGAGGGAGGGCCGCTGCTTTCTTTGCGGGCGCGAGGCCCAGGGCAGCTTACAGAGAGTGCGCAGCTCATCTGCTTCAGCGGGGTTCGCCTTTGGACCCCGCGCCGAGTCTGTGCTGCCCGTCGCCGTGCCGCGTGGTGTGGTATGGGGTGACCAGCTCTTCGGGGTGTGTCCCGGATGTGTGGAAAGGCCGAGCTAGCCCCAGAGACCCCCACGTGCCCCCGCGGGGCACAGCAGCACCGTCGGTAACCTTGTTGCCTCTTCCTGCTCCTCAGGCTCGAGTATTTGCAGCAGAAACAGAGCAGCAGCACGAGCGAGGCGGAGAGGCAGATCCTGGAGAAGCAGGCCAGGGAGGCTGAGAAGGAGGTGCGGGACATCAAGTGAGTGGGGTCCTGCCGGGGAGGGTGTCATGCGGGGCGAGCCGAGGGCAGCCCGACGTGACCCCGTGCCCTGGCCCCTTCCTCCAGTCAGCTGCCCGAGGAGTCCCTGCTGGGGAACAGGCTGGACGACCACGACTGGGAGAAGATCTCCAACGTCAACGTGAGTTGGGGCGGCTCCGTCCCGGGAGCTGGGGTGGGGGTCGGCACCGGGCAGCGAGGCCGAGACCCGCGTGGCCGCCAGACCTGCCGTGACCCTCTCCGGTCAGGTGCGCGTCCACAGCGTGGGGTGGTTTCCGGGGCTCTCCCTGCTGGCGCGTCTCAGCCCCCCGAGCCCTGCACACAGGCCCCTCCGTCTACAGTTCGAGGGCAGCCGCAGCGCACAGGAGATTCGCAGCTTCTGGCAGAACCTCGAGCACCCGGCCATCAACAAGCAGGAGTGGAGCGCGCGCGAGCTGGGCCAGCTGCAGGCCATCGCGGCCGCGCACGGCCACCTGCACTGGCAGAAGATCGCCGACGAGCTGGGGGTGAGGGCTGGAGGGCCCAGGCGGGGGCGGGGCTCCTCGGGCTGCAGTCGCGCCGCGGCCAGGGTTGTCCCCTGGAGCTGTCGGAGGTTTCCCTCCTGACGCTTTCGAGGGTGTGGCCCTGGGGGAGGGTGCCCCCTCCACGCGTCCCCAGGCGGAGTTCGGAGGCTCCTCAGACCCCGCTGCTTCTCTGAGAGCTCACGTGCCTTCCACCCACATCCCAGACCAGCCTTTGAGCTCCGTCCAAATGCTTTCCCTCCCCGAGTTCCCGCCGGTCTCTCTCTAGTTGTTTTGGTGTTTGAGAAGAACCTTTTCCTGGTTTCTTGTGGGTTCTGTTATCTTTCTCCTCTCCTAAGGCGAGAACCGAGCTCTCTCCCCTCTGTCTTTAGCGATGGAGGCATTTCAGGCCTGCTTTTCTGAGAACAGCTTGGTGTGGAGTGTCTCCTTGTATCGGATTTGGAGTGGCTGTGATTTCAGTTTTCATGCCCTCTTTGGATCTTAGCTTACGTAGGAATGTGTTTTTTCATTTTTAAATACTGAGGTGTGTTGGAATCCCTTTTGTTATTCTTTAGTTTGAATTTTATGACCTGAGAATGCAGTCGGTAAACATCTCCATTTTTTAAATTTCTCACTTTTGTGGCCAAGCACGTGGTTGCAGCAGACCAAAGCCACTCAGAAACAAAAGCGTGCCCTCTGCCCTGAGAGTCTGGGTTCCCGTATAAGCCTATTAAATGGAGCTTATTATATTATTGAATTTTGCTCTCTGGAAGAATTGTATTGACGGAACTCGGATGAAGCCTGACATAACTGTTAAAAAGTCGATTTGTCCTCGTGTCGCTCACAGCTTTGCTGTATACGTTTAGCTGCTGTGCGACTTGGTACACTAGCTTTTATTTGCTTGGTAAGTCAGGCTTTAGAAGAATCATTCTACGTGCTGAGTCCTAACCACTGGACTGCCAGAGGATTCCCTTGATGTCTTTAGTTCCTTAGTGTTTTTCTTTTTTAAGACTTTTTTTGTGTATCTTGGCCGCACCGTGCGGCTTGCGGGATCTTAGTTCCCCGACCAGGGATTGAACCCGTGCCCCCTGCAGTGAAAGCGTGGAGCCCTAACTGCTGGACCGCCAGGGAATCCCCAGACCGTTTTTTAGAGCTGCTTAAGGTTCACAGCAAAATGGGGAGGACGGTACAGAGGTCTTTCGTGCACTTTGCCTCCGCATGTGCACAGCCTCCCCTGTCAGGAACGTCACTCACCAGGTGGCACGTTTTTTTACCAAGGACAGATCTACGTTGACGTGTCGTGATCCCCCATGGTTTACGTTGGGGTTTGCACATTCTGTGGGTTTCAACGGAAGTACAATGACACGTACCCACCATTATCGTCTAGTACAGGAGGGTTTCACTGCCCTACGAGTCCTCCGTGCTCCACCTATGCACCCTTCCTCCCCCACCCCCCGGCAACCACCGTTCAGTTTACCGTTTCAGTAGTTTTGCCTTTTCCAGAATGTCACGTGTTTGTAATCATGCAGCACGTGGCCTTTTCAGATTGGCTCCTCTTACTTATGGACGTGCATTTAAGATTCCTCTGTGTCTCTTCATGGCTCGGTGGCTCATGTCTTGTTCACGCTGAATAATATCCCATTGTCTGGATGGACCGGAGTTTATTTTTCATTCGCCTGCTGAAGGGCATCTTGGGTGCTTCCAGGCCTTGTCAGTTATGAATACAACTGCTGTAGACACCCACGTGCAGGTTTCTGGGTGGACAGAGGTTTTCACCTCCTTTGGGTAAATACCAAGGAGCACGACTGCTGGATCATCACGTTTAGCTTGTAAGCAGCCGCCATGCTGTCTTCCAATGTGGCTGCACCACCTGCGTCCCCACCAGCCACGGACAGGGGTTCCTGCAGCTCCACGCCCCCACCAGCATCTAGTGTTGTCGGGTCCACATCTTGCCCATTCTGATAGGGACGCAGTGGGGCCTCACCTTAATTTTCATTTCCCTGGTGACTTACGACATGGTGCTCGCCATCCGTGTATCGTCTTTGGTGACGTGTCTGTCGGTCCATTTATCATTCAGGTAGTTCATTTTCTGCTTGTTGAGTTTTAAGAGTGCCTTGTGTGTTTTGGGTATCAGTCCTTGTCAGATGTGTCTTTTGCAAACATTTTCTCCCAGTCTGTGGCTTGTCGTCTAATTCTCTCGACGTCGTCTTTCATCGAGCAGAAGTTTACAACTTTAATGACGTCCGGCTCACGAGTTCTTTCTTCAGTGGGTCGTGCCTTTCGTGTCGCGCCTCCAAAGGCCTCACCACCTGCACACCTCAACTAAACAGACTGCAGGAGGCTGCCCACCCTGTGCTCTGTAACCAGAGAGCTTGCTCTGGGAAAGAAGACAGTTCACACCGCCTTCATTGGCTCTTGGAAAACCCCTTCCCCGTAGGAGACGAGTGAGGGGGCAGATTTGGGCAAAAGTGTTCGCGGCGGGGACTGGGGGCTGTGTGCTCAGCTGGAACTCTGGTGGAAGCCGGGGCCCGTCGCCTTGGCGCTCTCCTTGCGAGGGTGTCCCGGACGCAGATGCCACACCAGGGACTGTCCAGAACCCCAACCCCCAGCCCCCTGCACGGGCGACGCTCGGCCACCCCGATGGAGGCGTCGCAGAGACCGCCTCCGGGCTCCAGGGTCCGCGCCACGGTGCCGGCACATGCCTTGCAGGATACCTTCGCACGTAGACTTGGCTGACCTGAGGCCTCTGTTGGGAATTTGAGTTCACAGTATGGTTTTGGTGTCACATAAATGGGGAGCTCTGACAGCTTGTGGACGTACTTGCTTTCATACGCCAGTGTTGGGGACCCTCTTTAGTGGGCCCGAGCCTTCTGTCGGGGGCACTCTCCACTGTCCCCCAGGGGCCTGGCTCGCAGTTGGGCATCCCCCGTGCGTGGCGAGTGCCAGTAACCCCCCCCCCCCCGCCCCGCTCTGTGCTTTGGCCCTGGCAGACCTGCCGCAGTGCCTTCCAGTGCCTGCAGAAGTACCAGCAGCACAGCCCGGCCCTGAAGCGCAGGGAGTGGACGGAGGAGGAGGACCGCGTGCTCACCCAGCTTGTGCAGGAGATGCGCGTCGGCAGCCACATCCCCTACCGGAGGAGTGAGTCCCGCGCCCGGGAGGGCGGAGCCGCCGGCCGTGCCCTAGTCACAGCTGCGCGAGCTGGCGGGGCGGAGTGGGGGTCATGTCGTCCCGGGCGGCCGGGAAGCGTGGCACCCACAGAGCCCCTCTGTCCCCAGTCGTCTACTACATGGAGGGGAGGGACTCCATGCAGCTCATCTACCGCTGGACCAAGAGCCTGGACCCCAGCCTGAAGAAGGGTCTCTGGGCCCCAGAGGAAGACGCGGTACGCTTGCAGGACCCAGGGGAGCTGGAGCCTGGAGTTTAAAACTGAACTGGGCCTGGGGAGGTCGTGACTGTGGCAGCAGAGGGACCGTTTGTGCGCTCCTCTCTCTGCAGAAGCTGCTTCGGGCAGTTGCCAAGTACGGGGAGCAGGGTTGGTTTAAAATCCGGGAAGAGGTGCCGGGTAGGAGCGATGCCCAGTGCCGAGATCGGTGAGTCGGACAGCGCTGGGCAAGGGAAGGCCTTGCTGGGGTTGCTTCTGTGTGGGCCGCGGGCCGGGCTGGGAGACTGGCCCGGGGTCATCTGCTGGCGGAGGGGGAGGCCGTGGCCTTGGGGCCTAGGCGTACCAGGGCTCACCTGCTCAGGAAGCAGGGCGGCTTCTTTTTGAGACCAGGCTTGTGTGCAGGCTCAGCTGGACATCCTTTGAGACCCCCTGGTTGGCAGGTTCCCTGAGCCCCGTGGTCTGAATTCCTCTCGCAGCTCTCTGGTGGCAGGTTCCTGGCAGGCAGCTGCAGCTTCGTCCTTTTCTTGGCTCGCTTTTTTTTTTTTCTTTTTCTTTTTAACACCTTTATTCTGTAACTCACATATAATCCGTTCATTTAAAGTGTACGGTTCTGTGGGTTTCGTTGTGTTTATTGAGCTGTGCAGCCATCATCACAGTCAATTCTAGAACGTTTTGATCACCCCACAAAGAAACGCTGTTCCCTGCCAAAATACAGCAGTTCAAGAGTGGGCAAAGGGGGCTTCCCTGGTGGTGCAGTGGTTAAGAATCCGCCTGCCAATGCAGGGGACACGGGTTCGAGCCCTGGTCTGGGAAGATCCCACATGCCACGGAGCGACTAAGCCCGTGCGCCACAACTACTGAGCCTGCGCTCTAGAGCTCGCGAGCCGCAACTGCTGAAGCCCACGCGCCTAGAGCCCATGCTCTGCAACAAAGAGAAGCCACCGCAGTGAGAAGCCTGCGCACCACAACAAAGAGTAGCCCCCGCTCGCTGCAACTAGAGAAAGCCTGCATGCAGCAACGAAGACCCAACGCAGCCAATAAATAAATAAATAAATAAATTTATTTTTTTAAAAGTGGGCAAAGGACTTGAATAGACGTTTCTCGAAAGAAGACTTGCAAATGGCCATTAAGCACGTGAAAAAATGCCAACACGGTTAGTCATTATAGAAATACAAGCCAAAACCACAGCAGGATACCACCACACACACCTAAGGACGGCTAATGTTTATAGATAATAGGAAATAACAAGTGTTGGAGAGAATGTGGAAAAGTTAGAACGCTTGTGCACTGGTGGTGGGATCATAAAACGTATAAAAGGGTGCAGCCACTTGGGAAAACAGTATGGAGATTCCTCAGAAAGATAGACCGAGAAGTACCACATTATCTAGCAATTCCGCCCAGTACCCAAAAGAATTGAAATCAGGGGCTCAAACAGAAATTTGTACGCCCGTGTTCGTGGCAGCACTCTTCACAGCAACCGAAAGGTGGAAACAACCCAAGTGTCCGTCAGCAGATGAGCGGATAAACGAAATGCGCTTCTAATGTATGGACACTAGAATGCTATTCAGCCTTAGAAATGAGGGGTATTCTGATAGGTGTTACAGCATGGGTGAACCGTGGAAACATGAACGCTTGTGTACAAGTGTTTGTGTGGACATACGCACTCGTTTCTCTCAGCTACACCTACGAGTGGAATTGCTAGGTCACATGGTGATTCTGCTTCACTTTCGAGGCGTGACTGTTCTCCAAGGTGGCTGTGCCCTTTTCCGTTCCCACCGGCAGTGTAGGAGGCTCCCAGGCTTCTATATACTCACTACACTTACTGCCTGTGGTGCGAGCCATCCTGGTGGGAGTGAAGTGGCATCTCCCTGTGATTTTGGTTTGCGTTTCCTGAAGACTGATGGTGTCGAGCGGCTCTCCTGTGTTTGGCCATTTGTGTATCTTCTCTGAAGAAACAGCTATTTCTGTCCTTTGCCCATGTTAAAAACGGAGTTATAAGGGTTCTTTATGTATTCCAGATACAAGTCTCTTAGCAGATCTGTGATTTGCAAATACCCTGTCCCAGTCTGTGGGTTGTCTTTTTGCTTTCTTGATGGTGACCTTTGAAGCACACAAGTTTCTTATCTTGCTGAAGTCCAGTTTGCCTGTATTTTTCTTCTGTTGCCTGTGCCCTGGGTGTCATAGCTTAGAAACCACTGCAGATGGCAGGGCGGCAGCAGGAGGCCATCTTGGCTTCTAAAACGTCCCTTTGTTTTTATGTTGCTTTCAGGTATCTCAGAAGGTTACATTTTGGCTTGAAAAAGGGACGATGGAATTCCAAAGAAGAGGAAAAGTTAATTGAATTAATAGAAAAATATGGTGTCGGTAAGTTCTCATTTTTTGTTTTGGTTTTTTTAGTTTCACACATACTACATAGTGATTTTAACATTTGCGTGAGTCAGGGAGTGATGATAGTAAGTCTAGTAATCATCTGTCCCCGTACAAAGTTGTTATAACGTTATTGACGATGTTTCTTCTCCCGTGTAGAGCGCCCCCTGGCTTATTTATTTGGTACCTGGAGATTTCTACTTCCTAATCCCCTTCACCTGCTTGGCCTCACCCCTCACCCCTCCCCTCTGGCAACCACCCATTTGTTCTCTGCATCTGCGGGCCTGGCGTCTGTCTGTTTTGTGTGTTAGACCCCGTGCACAAGTACAGTCACACTTCCTCTGACTCATTCCACTTGACCTGACACCCTCTAGGTCCATCCGTGTTGTTGCCAATAGCAAGATTTCTGTTTTTTCCTTTCATGGCCGAGCAGTGTTCCATTGTGTGTATAGACACTACATTTTCATTATTGTTGTCTGTCCATTCATCTGTCGATAGACACTTAGGTTGCTTCCGTGTATTGGCTGTTGTAAATAGTGCTGCTGTGAACATGTGGGTGTTAGCTCCTCTTTAAATGTTTTGGAGAATTCACCTGTGGAGCCATCTGGTCCTGGACTTTTGTTTGTTGAGAGTTTTATTTTTTGTTTTTTGTTTTTTTACTGATTCAATTTTATTACTGGTAATCAGTCTATTCATACTGTCTGTTTTTCCTGACTCATTCTTAGGTGAGTGTGCTTTTCTAGGCATTTATCCATTTCTTCTAGATTGTCTAGTTTTTTGGTGTATAATTTTTTGTAATAATCTTACATGATCCTTTATATTTCTATGGTGTCGGTTGTAACTTTTCCTTTCCATTTCTGACTTTATGGATTTGGGCCCCCTCTTTTTCTTGATGAGTCTGGCTAAAGGTTTCTCAATTTTGTTTATCTTCTCAAAGAACCAGCACTTAACTTTCATTGACTGTTTTCTGTTATTTTTTTAATCTCTGTTTCATTTATTTCCACTCTAATCTTTATTATTTTCTTTCTTCTACTAACTTTGAGCTTTGTTCTTCATTTTCTGGTTCCTCTAGGTGTAAAGTTAGATTTTGTACGTGAGGTTTTTCTTGTTTCCTGACATAGGCTTGTATTGGCATAAACTTCCCTCGTAGGGCTGCTTTTGCTGCATCCCATAGGTTATGGGTCTTTGTGTTTCTGTCTTCATTTGTCTCCAGGTATTTATTTCCTCTTTGATTTCTTCAGTGACCCATTGGTTGTTTAGTGGCAGATCGTTTAGCTTCCACATGTTTGTGTTTTTGAAGTTTTTTTCTTGTAGTTGATTTCTTTCTTTTTTTTTTTTTTTTTGTAGTATTTATTTATTTACTTTGGCTGTGCCGGGTCTTAGTTGCGGCACGCAGGATCTTTTTAGTTGTGACATGCAGGATCTTTTTTAGTTGCGGCATGCGGAATCTTTAGTTGCAGCACGCGAGCTCTAAGTCGCGACGTGTATGTGGGATCTAGTTCCCTGCCCAGGGATGGAACCCCAGCCCCCTGCATTGGGAGCATGGAGTCTTAGCCACTGGACCACCAGGGAAGTCCCTCTTGTAGTTGATTTCTAGTCTCATACTATTGTGGTCAGCAAAGATGCTCGATATGATTTTACTCGTAAATTTATTGAGACTTGTTTGTGGCCTAGTATGTGGTCTATGCTGGAGAATGTTCCATGTGCACTTGAAAAGAATGTGTATCCTGTTTGGGGGTGACATGTTCTGTATATATCTATTAATTCCATCTGGTCTCACGTGTCATTTAAGGCCAGTGCTTCCTTACTAATTTTTTTTTCTGTCCATTGATGTGAGTGGGATGTTAAAAGTCCCCTACTACTATTAGGTTACTGTCAATTTCATATTGCTTAATTCTCTCTGTCTGTTTCTGTGTTTAGGTCAGTTAGGTTTCCCGATCTTGGAAAAGTGGCCGTGTGTAGGAGACATTCTGTGGGCCCAGCAGTGCAGTCTTCTCTGGTCACCGGAGCTCTGTGTTCTAGGGGTGCCCCTACATGGGCTTTGTGGGCCCTTCTGTTGTGTCAGGGTCAACTACTGTGGTGCTGGTCAGCGGGGCCGTCCCTGGTGCAACGGCTGTGGGCCTGCTGCAGGGCAGGGTAGGCTTCCTGTGTGGTTGGCTGCACGTCCAGGATGGGGGAGCGGTGCTTGGAGCAGGGCTTCTGGCGGGTGGGGCCATGTCCCCAGAGCTAATAGGCTAGAGGGAGGATTCCAGAATGGCGCCCACCAGCACTGGTGTTACTGCAGTGGACCTGGCTCCCCAAAATGGCTGCCACCAGCGTCTCCATCCCCAGGGGGAGCTCCATTTACCTCCTGCCTCTCTGGGAGGCTCTCCACCATCGGCAAGCGTGTCTGACCCAGGCTCCTTGCAAACCGCTGTCTCACGTAAGATTCTGAGTGCACCCTTTAAGAGCAGAGTCTCTTGGGCTTCCCTGGTGGCGCAGTGGTTGAGAGTCCGCCTGCCGACGCAGGGGACACGGGTTCGTGCCCCGGTCCGGGAAGATCCCACATATCGCAGAGCGGCTGGGCCCGTGAGCCATGGCCACTGAGCCTGCGTGTCCAGAGCCTGTGCTCCGCAATGGGAGAGGCCACAACAGTGAGAGGCCCATGTACCGCAAAAAAAAAAAAAAAAAAAGAGCTGAGTCTCTGTGTCCCATAGCCCTCTGGCTCTCCCAAGTGTATACCCTGCTGGCTTTCAAACCCAAATATTCTAGGGGCTCGTCTTCCTGGTGCAGGACCCCCCAGGATTGGGAGCTCAGTGTGGGGCTCAGACCCTACGCTCCTGGAGAAAGACTCCTGTGATGGTGATGTTCCTCCCATTTGTGGGCTGCTGACCCGGAGGTGTGCATCCTGACTGCCCTGCGTCTCTACCCCTCTTCCCCGTCTCGTTTTGGTTTCTTCTTTGTGCCTTCGATTGTGGAAAATATCTCGTTAGCCTTCAGGCCATTCTCACGTGCGCTAACTCTGTGAGTAGTTGTACTTCTGGTGTGTCCCCGGGAGGTCAGCTCAGGGTCTCCCTACTCCGTGGTCTTGGCAACTCTGGTGAGTTCTTGATGCATTTGCTGTCCGAGGGCTTCTCACAGCTTTGAGTTCATGATGGAGTTTTGCAGATACCACTGGAGGCCTGTGGTTTGCTCTCATCCCTGGTCATCAGCTCTTCTGCCCTGTTTTTTTTAATATTTTGGCCACGCCATGCAGCTTGTGGGATATTAGTTTCCCGACCAAAGACCGCACCTCGCTGTGAGAGTGCAGAGTCCTAACCACTGGACCAGCAGGGAATTCCCGTTCTGCCCCATTTTTCATCATCTCAGCAGGTGGTGGTGGTTTTTTCATTTTACAAACTAATTCACGTTCATTATAGGAAATTTAGAAGCAGAGGTGTATGAAAAGAAGGAAAGGAACGTAACTCATTTCCTGTCTCCAGAGGTGGCCGCCGTCTGCTGGCGTGCACTTGCCCGGTACTTCCCTGTGCAGGTGGCTTTCCTAGGAAGAGCCAGCTTATTTCAGTTGAGTCATTCCACTTTTAATTGAGCAGCTATTTTTTGCTTTATGATGTGTCGTTATGTTATGTGTTATTAATATTTCTCTACGTCTGTACACGTTCTGCGTCCTAGTGTTATTTTCAGTAATCGTGATATATTTCCTTGGATAATGGTACACAGGTTATTCTATCAACTTTCTGTTAATGGACGTTTAAATTGCTTCTCATTTTTTGTTACGGGGGTGGAACGAGCTGAGGGTTCAGTGGCTCCATCTTTGCTTATATTTGTTAATATTTCCTTAGAGGAAATCCTTAGATGCAGCATTGCCAGGTTGGAGGGTTCTGTCCCACGCAGTCCGACTGCCCCGTAGAAGCAATGCCCCACCAGCACTGTCTGGCAGAAAACACCAAACAATTGGAAACGTCTGGTTTAGAAGCCTGGAATAGCAGATATTCAAGGGCCGTTTCACGTAAACATGGGTGACTTTTTTCTCATGGTTGTGCGTTTGCTAGAACTCCCCTCGGGCTGGCTATCCGTTGAGAGTCAGACACCCGTCTTCTCACGGAGCTGCTCGGGTGTGGGAGCAGCACGAGGGTTCTGACGGCACACAGTGCGAGTCCGCTAGAGGGGCCGCCAGCGTACGGCGGAGAGGAGCCCTCTTCTCCAAGCTGCTAAGCTTGTGTTGTCCAAACCTGTTCGTAAGAAGTAACTTCTGTGTTGTTTCTGCTCTTGTAGGTCACTGGGCAAGAATAGCCTCTGAGCTACCCCATCGGACGGGCTCCCAGTGCCTGAGCAAGTGGAAAATGCTGGTCAGGGTGAGGCCCCGGCCCCCGGGGGCTAGCGCCACCGCAGGCAGGATGAGGGGAGGGCAGCTGGCGGGCGAGGATGGGGGCCTCTGGTTTCCGGCCGTGGCGTCTCTCCTTCCAGGCGGCCGAGGGCAGAGGGAGCTCGGCCTCCGTCCTCAGAGCAGCGGGAGGGCGCTTCCACCCAGCACGCCCGGCCCCCTTGGCCCCCTGGAGGCGCACCTACTCGAGGCCTCTCCCCAGAGGCCTGGCCCACCTGCCCACTGTCCCCCGTCGCTGAGCCCCGGGGGGCTGGGACCTCTAAGTAGCCCTCCCCCTACAGAAGCAGCAGCGGCGCAGGCGGGGGCGGCGGCCCCCTCGCAAGGCGCGGTGGAGCTCCAGCAGCGGGGACAGCAGCACCGCCAGCAGTGGGGACAGCGGGGACTCAGAGCCAGAGGCAGCGCTGGGGGCCCTGACGGGTGGCCAGGCGCTGCTGCCAACACAGCATGTGGTGCCTGACGTGGACCTGTGGGTTCCTGCCCGGCAGAGCGCCAGGGAGCTGTGGGGAGGGGGGCCCGGGAGCTGGCCAGGACCCTGTGGTGCTTGCCCCCGCCCTCCTGAGGGCTCCGACCCGGCCCAGGGTGGCCGCTGGGAAGCTTGCACCACGGCCTCAGCCCCAGCAGAGCCGGCAGGCCAGGCGCGGGCCGCCTCCGGGACCCAGAGCACCAGCCTGAGAGGCGTCCGATGCCCGTGCTCGACGGACGCTCGCCCCTCGAGCTCCACGGGGCCTGCGCGCCAGGTAGGCCATGGGCGGGTGGGAGCTCTCCTGCTTGGGGTCAGCGGGGCTGCGCTCAGGGATGGGGCTGGCCTGGGCTCGCGCAGCTGTGCCCTGGGTGTGGGAGCAGACGCCTCCTCCCTGCACGTTGTGGTGTGCACTCCTGACCCGGGCGCTCGTTCCGGAGAGCTGCCCAGGCAGAAGCTTGCTCCTGGGGCCGGCCCTCCACTCCCCACCTTGTTGCTTGCTTTTTTTTTTTTTTGGCCACACCGCACAGCTGTGGGATCTTAGTTCCCCAACCAAGGATTGAACCCGGGCCCCGGCAGTGAAAGCGCTGAGTCCTAATCACTGGACCGCCCGGAAATCCCCCAGCTTGCTTGCTTTCCAAGCTCCGTGGGAGAGCTGCAGGGACAGGGTGGGTGCTGCTCCGAGCTGTGGGGCAGGAGGTGGGCTCAGCGAGGAGGAGCTGTTCCTTCGGTCGCCCTGCTTCCAAGGAGGCCCCTGTGGAGGGTCCCACTGTCCGCCTGCTCCGGTCTGACTCAGCCGGTCACACGTGGGCGTGTCCGTGGATGTGTTGAGGTCCTGGGCCCAGACACAGCTCTGGCCACGTTTGGGTGGCGTCCATGTTGGGGCGGCTGTTTTGTGCTGGGCGCGGTTGGAAGCCCACTCTCTGACACCAGGGACAGTGGACGCCACGGCCCCCGTGCCACGTGGGATCGTCTCTCCTTGAGTCTGTGACTGCAGGGCCTTAAGCCCCGGGGTTTGTCTCAGGCACGTCGTGTCATCAGCTCAGGGAGCTGCCCGGAGGAACAGGGACTCTCTTAGTCCTGGGTGTGGCCGAGCTGGGCAGTTTCTTGGAGCCAGGCCTTAGGGACCCCCCTGCCCTCCTCTGAGGTCACCACACTCCAAAGAGTGTTTCCCAGCGGCCCAGGGCGCGGGTGCGGGACGCTTTGGGGTCTGGGCAGGGAGCCGTGCGTGTCAGGGTGGGGACGTCCACTCGGGGCCCCTGGAGATAGCGCTGCAGGCGCTCAGCCCGACGTGGCCACTTGGTGCCAGGTGCGGCACCCCAGGCCGCCAAGACCACCCCGGTGCCCACCACCCGTCTCGTCTCCCACCCGTACCCTGCTCCGGCACCCAGCAAGAGTGGAGGACGGTGAGGGTAGGCGCGTGGCCGCCCTGCAGCGGAGCCTGGCCAGGAGCCCCAGGGGCCTTTCTCTCCCCACAGAAGGAGCTGAGGCAGCCGCACCTGCGCAGCGCCGCCCCGGGGCCCACCCCTGGTGGCGGTGGTGGCAGTGGCAGGGCCAGGCCCTGCGTGCGGCCGCTGTGGCACAGGACCGGGCAGCGGCGCCAGGGACACGCCCTGCAGAGGAGACTCCTTGAGCACCAGCTTCTGACGGCCGTGAGCCCATGGGTGGGCAAGGTCATCCTGCCACGCAGTCCCCGGAGGCCCGCCGTGGCGCACAGTCGAGGTACTGCCCGGGGGCCCCTTCCCTTTGGGAGCCTCCCGTGGGGCCCAGGGGTAGAGTCGGTCAGGGAGGGGGGCTGGAGGGGACCTGCAGGCACATGGAGGTCACATCTGCCCTGCCGGGGAGGGCGGTCGGGGGAGGGTACCGTCCGCCCGGTGTCGACCTGGGGGGGGTGTTTGGTTTTGCCTCTCCCGTTCTGCTTAGCACCTGGTGGCCGGTTCAGGAAGTGAGCAGACACTCAGGCCTAAGCGGGCACATCTTCCCGGGGTTCTGAGTGCGTCGGTGCCCGCGTGTGGGTCACGTTGTCTGGGGGGCGGGACGCTCGGGGCTCAGGAGTGCGTGCCAGCCCGCCAGCAGGTCCTCGCCCTTCTTCCTGGCTGGACGCGGCGGCAGCGGGGTGTGGGTTCTCTGGGCCCCTGTGCACACGTGCCCTTGTCCCCTTCAGCTGACGGCATCAGGAGGCAGCTGCAGGGCGCCCACCTGGCCAGCACCCCGGTGTTCACCCTCTTCATTCAGGTAAGAAGCCACCGACGCACACCTTCTTTTCTCCTGTGCGTTGCGTTTTTGGCAGAGTTTTGAAGTTTGTGGTGGATTCACTTAAAGTCCAGCCTTTTAAAGTGGTGGATCCTTCAAAATGGCTCCTCCGTGGCCCACAATTCTCAGCGCGCAACTCAGCGTGGCAGGGGCAGCCACGGGGCGGCGTCCCTGCCGCGCCAGCTAAACCCTGTGCGGGAGGGGCTGGGCGCTGAGGGGAAGAGGGGCCTGGCCGTCCCGAGGGGCTGGGTCAGGGCAGGAAGGTGGCGGCACTGAGGCGGCCTGGAGAACCCGAGTCCTGGCTAGGGCCTGAGCCACGTGGCCACAGCCTCAAGGGGCTGTGCGGGCCCAGCCCAGGCCTCTGGGGCGTTGGGTCTGCTCCACGAGAGCAGCTGCGGCCAGCGCTGGCCTGAGTCCCTCCACGGACACCCTCATGGCCTTGGCCCTGCAGGGGGGCGGGGGGCCTCAGGATGGGCAGGAAGGCCTCCTGTAACGTGGTGGTGTGTGTCTACGTCCCTCAGTTGTTCCAGATCGACACAGCTGGCTGCATGGAGGTCGTTCGGGAGAGGAAGGCCCGGCCGCCCGCCCTGCTCCGGGCTGGTGCCCGGGACTCGCCACTCCTGCAGGTAAGGAGTGAGGGTGAGGGCCAGGCACGGGCTTCCCTGGTTCCCGCCACCCTTCCCTCCCGTCCCAGCGGCACAGCTGGCGCCTGTCCAGCTGGGGAGAGAGGCATTTCCGGGTCCCCACAGGCCGGGGACAGCCCGAGACGCTCCTGGGAGGCGTCTGCCCGTCTCCCGGGGGTGTCTGGGGCCCGGAGGGGCTTTGAGGCGACTTCAGGGGCTGCAGGGTCTGCGCTGGCACTCAGGCCCGCCTGGTTGCACAGCGTGTGCTCCTCCTGCTTGGCCGTACCTCCCCTGGGTGGAGCGTGGGGGCCACTGGGCGCCCGCTGCCCTGGGCACTGGCCCCGCTGGGGTGGCAGCCTGCTGCCGGTGGCCAAATCCTTGAGTCTTGCAGCTGGGGGCTGTGTCCCTGAGCCCGGCCACCTCGGGAGGAAGTGACAAAATAATGCTGCTGGTCGGAGGACCAGATACAGTCCTGTGGTGGCCCATCCAGGCCACGGAGCCCCGTGCCCTCCTGCCTAGACAGCCAGGTCCCCTGCCTCTCCCTGCAAAGCCCACACAGCCCTGACCCCGCCGAGATGAGCTCTCCCAAGGGTGCCTTTGGGTGCAGTCACGTTGGGCGCGGGGCGACAGGCTAATGGTGGTCTTGGTGGGGGTGGAGAAGTGGGTCTGGGCCCTTGGGAACTTTCCTGAAGCGCTGACTCTGGTTTCTTCTCCAGGTACCCTCGAGCGCCCAGAACACCCCAGGTACTGCCCCTCTGCCTCTCCCTTTACCTGGGTGGTTTGTGTTCAGTGGGGAAAGGGCCAGACCTCTTACAGGTGTGGATTTCAGTGCCTCGTGGTGGGTCCGTTTTTGTTTCTTTGTTGGTTTTTTTTTTCAATTAATTTATTTATTTATTTTTGGCTGTGTTGGGTCTCGGTTGCTGTGCGCGGGCTTTCTCTACTTGCAGTGAGCGGGGGCTGCTCTTCCTTGCGGTGCACGGGCTTCTCATCGCGGTGGCTTCTCTTGTTGCGGAGCACGGGCTCTAGGCGCGTGGGCTTCAGGAGTTGTGGCACGTGGGCTCAGTAGTTGTGGCTCGTGGGCTCTAGAGCGCAGGCTCAGTAGTTGTGGCACACGGGCTTAGCTGCTCCGCGGCACGTGGGATCTTCCCGGACCAGGGCTCGAACCTGTGTCCCCTGCATTGGCAGGCGGATTCTTAACCTCTGTGCCACCAGGGATGTCCTGTGGTGGGTCCGTTTGAATGTCACCTCAGGGAGGAGGCCTGGCTGGTGGGGCTGATGGGGCAGCATCTGGTACGGGCCTCTCCTGCTTGTGGCCATCAGTCTGCCCACACCGGCAGAATCGGGCGAGGGTCTGGGGTCCTGAGAGGTGACGTGCAGGGAGGAGGGCAGTGTAACCAGTAGTCCTTGTTTGGAAGGTGTTTGAGATGTAGGGCTGATGCACAGGGCCGTCGTGGGCTGGCCTTCTTCCCGGGCCCACCCTGGTTGGGGCAGGAGCATGGGGGCTCGGGGTGCCGTGCGAGGGGAGGTCTGGGGACGAGCGGCCAGGCTGATGTGCCCCTCTTGGCCCAGATGCCAGGCCCAGCAGCTGCCCACTGTGAGGGCCCTTCCCCTGGGACGCGTCCTATCTCGGGAGCTCGTCAGTCAGTGTCCTGTCCTCCCTGCAGGCTGCCTCCTCCAGAGTGTGCCGGCCCGAGGAGCTGCGAAGAAGAGCACCTGCCCCATGGGGAGTGGAGGGCCGCAGGCCTGCCAGGCGGAGTCCACGCCGCAGGCACCCCCGCCGGCTCCGTCCGGACCCCGGCCCAAGCCCAAAACTGTGTCTGAGCTGCTTCGGGAGAAGCGGCTGCGGGAGGCCCGAGCCAGGAAGGCTGCCCAGGGCCGCGCGGTCCTCCTGCCCCAGCTGCTGGTCTCCTCTCCTGTGGTCTTCCAGCCGCTGGCCCCCCAAGGCCCCCCAGTCTCCGGTGCCGTGCTGTCTGGGCCTGGGGGCCCCGTGGCTGCCGCTTCGAGTGCGTTAGGCTGTTGGGGCTCCGCCGCGGAGGAGAGACCCCTGACACTGCAAGCCCTGGCCCTCGCTCCGGCCTCCACAGGAGCCTCGAAGGCCCCGGCTGCCCCTGCTGCCTCCAGGGTCCCAGGTCTGGGCCCCGGCCAGGTCCCTGTGAGCTGCCGGCCAAGCAGTCTCGGACAGTCTCAGGCCCCGGCCATGTCCCGGAAGCAGGGCGTGCCCGAGGCACCACCCTTTCTGACTGCAGCGCCCAGCCCGGTTCGGCTGCCTGTCCAGCCCCTCAGCCTGACGCCAGCTTTGGGCACACACACGGCAGCCAGCACCCCTCTGCCTGTCACCTGGGTGCTCACAGCCCAGGGGCTGCTCTCTGTGCCTGTGCAGGCGATGGTGGGCCTTCCGAGGCCAGCAGGGACTCCTGAGCCTCCAGGGCTATCGGTGACTCTGCTGCCCTCCCCAGCTGCGACTCAGGCAGGCCAGGGCCCCAGGCTCCCTGGGCAGGGCCGCCCTTGGCAGCCCCCAACCAACACGGACACAGAATCAGACCCTGCCTCCGGGACAGAGCTCTTGACCCTTCCGGCGCACCCCACGTCCCAGAGCCCTGCGGAGGTGGACATGGCCCATGGCCCTGGGGGATGCGCCCCTGGAGAGACGTCTGTACCCAGGACGTCCTCCCAGGCTACACCCCTGGCTGACGGCTCTGAAGCGGAGCCCCCCGGGACCACCTCAGGGCCAGGGGAGCCCAGGAGGCCTTCGGGCCTGGAGGGGCCACCCCCACCCAGGCGCAGGCCTGAGAAGAGGGCCCTGGACTTGCGCCTCCTCTCCCAGGAGGGCGAGGCAGCTGTGCGGGAGTGGCTGAGGGGGCAGCGGGGGGTACGTGTGCCCCCCCTGGGCAGCAGGCTGTCCTACCAGCCTCCCACGCTGTGCAGCCTGCGGACACTGTCTGGCCTCCTGCTCCGCAAGAAGGCCTTGGAGCACAGAGCCGCCTCCCTGGTGCCCAGCGGGGCAGCCGGAGCCCTGCAGGCCTCGCTGGGGCGCGTGCGCGAGCAGCTCCGGGACAGCCCGGCCTACCTGCTGCTGCGGGTGCGCTTCCTGGCGGCCTTCGCCCTCCCCGCACTCCTGGCCACCCTGTCCCCCCGCGGCGTGCCCACCACCCTGTCAGTAGCCATGAGGTCCAGCCCCGAGAGCGACAGTGATGACAGCAGCCCGGGTCAGCCAGAGCTTGTGGCCGGGCAGCCGGGGGACCCAGCCAGCGGTGCGCAGGCGGCCGCCATGCCTGCTCAGGTAGGTGGTTGCAGGTGTGGAGCCCTTGCCCCCTTCCCCACGCCCGTCCGCATCCCCCGGTGCGCCTCACCCCCTGTGGGTGTTGGCCCCCGCCCGGAGCACGGGGGGTGGGAGCAGGGGGAGGTCACGGCAGGGGGGCCAGCGGCTGGTTTCTGCGGAGGAAGAGGCCGCTCTGTGCACCCCACACACGCGGACTCCAGCGGCAGGAACCTCACTGCCGGCATGGGGGTCCCGCCACCCAGGCCTCGTCCACAGGAGTCTCCATGCCCCCCGCGCGTGCACACGCTCACACACGCACACCTCTGGGGGGCTGTCTGTGCGCCTGCACTTTGTGGGGGTCCGTCCAGTTGCCGACTCCAGCACGTCCACGTGCAGAGTTCTCTAAGCTGTGGAAGCAAAACCACTGTAACTGTTACCTGACAAGAAACCCGCCGCACACACGTGTGAAGGTGTCCCCTGACCCGTGCACCCAGGGAGCCCCTAGTCCCTGTTGCCTGGGCTGAGCAGGAGAGCCGGGTCGCCTCAGGACAGGGAGGGCCCTGAGGTCCCTGGCAGGTGGTGTCCGGTGAGCAGGTGGTGACCCCCCAGAGCATCCCCAGAAGCAGTCCCTCGCCTTCTCGCAGAGTGGCCTCGCTGCTGGCCTGGTCGAGCCTGGGGCCGCCCTTATGCGTTGCCGGGGCCGGGGAGGCGGGGTTGTCGCTGAGCTGTGCCAGTCCCACCTGCCCGCGGCCCGGCCCGGCCCCCCTCCTTCCCAGGAGCACGGCCTTAGGAGTCCGGGGGGGCTTCTGGACTGAAGCAAAGGCAAAACACTGCTGGGCCCTAAACAGGTGTTGAGGGCAAAAGGCTCACTGTCCCCCGCAGTGTGTGCAGCCTTCCGTGGTCCTCCATCCCTGCCCGGCCAGCCCAGTTTGGGGGAACCGTGGCATAGATGGCTGGCTCTAGGGGGGCTGCTCAGAGGGGATTGGAGCCCCCGAGTGAGAGAGGGGTCAGCGGAAAGCCAGAGCCCACGTGTGACCCCAGGAAGGCAGCACCTCCTGTCCCATCTCGGCGGGGACAAGTCCAAGGAGCTACCTGTCCCTTGCTGCCACCCCCTCCCCTGCCCATCCTGGCTGGAGAGTCACTTTTTCTCTGCCTGGACTTAGTTTCAGGGATCGCCACACCCCGGACAGGCCTCTGCCCCCTCCTGCCCAGACAGTCCCGATGAGCTTGACGTGCTCCAGACACGGCACGCCCGGCATGCCCGGAAGCGGAGGAGGCTGGAGTGAGCGGCAGGGTGAGGGACCGGGCCCTCCCTCAGCTTTGCGCTGGGCACACGGGGCCTCAGGAGCTCATCTCAGCTTGTCACGCGGGGTGGGGTGTGGTATAACCAGGCCACTGCGGGCCGGGTCTCAGAGACCCTCCCCTCCCTCACTCTCCCCTCTGCCACTGGGTTCCGCACCCCAGCCTCTGCTGCTTCCCTCCTGCCGGCCCACGTGTGCCTTGGGCCTTGGCACTTCTGTCCTCTCTGCTTGGGACTCTTCTCCCCGTCTGTCTGCAAGGCTGTCACCTCTCTATCCGGGTCTCTGCTCGGTGGTCAGCTCCTCAGAGACGCCCTCCCCAACCATCCTAAGGTGGCATCGCTGTCCCAGTGCCCGTCTGTCCTCGTGGCGCTTGCCCCTCCCTGACGCCTGACGTGGTCCATCCGTGTATCTGTCTGTTGTCTCCCCCGGAACGTGAGCCCGTAGGGCAAGCATGGGGTCCCCAGTGCCCAGACAGCAGGCACCAGATAGGCCCAGCATGGTCGGTTTTCACACGCCGAGACCCGGGTTGGGGGGTTGTTGCAGAGGCAGGAGCTGGGTCCTTCAGCACAGCGCGGGGTGCGCTGTGGGAGGTTCTGGGTCCTGGGCTGGATGGCTAGAGCCGGAGCAGGAGCTCTGGGTGGGTGGGGGACCGCAGAGGGGATGCCTGGGGTGGGCCTGCTTAGAGCCCACTCAGGCTCCAGGGCCAGTCCTCCACACAGCCCGCTCCGCGGACCGCAGGGGGGCATCCAGGCCTCACTCCAGCCCGCCCTGCCCCACGAGGCAGAGTGCTGTCCCTCTGCGTTCCCATCCGCGGGGTCCGGCTGGGGTCAGGGCCCCCTGCCATCAGCATGATCTTGTGTTCCAGGACTTCCCAGGGCCGGACAGCCACTGCTGCTGCCGACAGGAGGTGGGGCTCGTGCTGGACCCAGCAAGCCTGCCCACCCCGGGAGGCCGGCACCCAGCCCGCGGCAGAAGGGCTCTGCCGACAGCGGCCGCATCGTGATGGGCTCGGCTGGTCCCCGAGTGCAAACCACGATATCGGGAGGAATGAAGAAATGTCCTGTTTTTTAATTAAAAGCAAGCCACGTGCTTTTGGTGGTCTCGTCCTGAGGTACTGGGCGGTGTGCAGAGGGACTGGGCCACCCCTGGATGTGTGGGGAGTGCGCCAGCTGGGCCCTGGGGTCCACGGAGCCCCTGCACGCTTGGCCTCTAGGGGCCTGTGGAGGGGGAGAAACAGAGCGTTACCCATCTCACGAGAAACACTTGTGGCTCTGGCCTTCAGGCTGGGGGCTGCTCCAAGCGGAAGGGCAGCCCAGCGCCCACCCGGGTGCCGTCGCAGGCATGGGGCGGGCCCACTTCTGCCATCCAGACCACACAGGCCGACCCAGGCGGGTCCCCAGAACCAGTGGCAGCCTGAGTACCCGCAGCCCCCCCGGCAGCCCCGGGCCAGTGCCCTTTTGATTCTGTGCAGGCGTTTCTTTGGCAGGAGGCGGAATCCCCGCGGCCTCTCTGTCCCTCCGGCCTAAAGGAGCTCGGGTGTGGGGTTCGGTTACACCTCCGAGACACTGGCTTTCCTGGAGCTTTGCTCCTGCACGCTGCTCCCCTTTGCTTTCACCTTATTAGGGAAATTTTCCAACACAGAGAAATGGGACAAGTGTGCCCAGCGTGTGTCCTGCCCCCCCAGACAGCAGTCACTTGGGGTCACCTGTCTCCCCTTTGCCCGCACCCAGACACCCCACGTCACGTCACACAGCCGCAGGCTGACTCGCCACGTGGGTGTGTGTGTTTCACTTTGTGCCTCTGGTACTGGGCTCACCAGTCCCAGGTTTCCTTGTGATCTCCTCTGGGCTGTGGGTTATTTAAGATGATGGTTATTTAATTCCCAGACACTTAGTGATTTTCCCGACGTCCTCCTGTTACCGATTTCTGTTTGATTCTGACGTGGTCAGAGAACGTAGCGTTGTTATTATTTAATTCATAAACACACCATGAGGAAGACTCCTTCCTTAGCCTCATGTCACGAAACGAAACACTGGGTCACGGAGGGCCCGGCACCGGCCCTCTGCCTGCTGGGTGCGCAGAGCCGCAGCTCCTGCCACTCCTGTACCAGAACTTCCCCCCAAGACCCTCCAGTCCAGGGCAGGATCCCCCAGAACACGGCTCCCCCAGGGGGCTAGGGGCCTGCCTGTGCCTGGAGGGTCGTGCCTGGAGGGTGACCTCGGGCCTTCTGGAGGCCTGCGGGGAGGCCCGGCCACTCAGCAGCGCCTGGTGGTGCCAGGATTCCCGGGGTTTAGCCTACTGACCACCATGGGCCCCGGAGGCAGAGAAAAACCCTGGGGCTGAGGGGCTCAAGACCCTACAGGAAGGGAGCCAGCAGTGCTGGTCAGGCCCCTGCCCACCCAGCCGCAGCCCCTTCCCGGAGCTGTTGCTCAACCTGGCAGGTGGCAGCTCTCTCAGTTCAACCAGTGAGGCCACTCTGGTGAGGCGGTGGCCTGGGGATTCCCGTGGGGCCCTGCTGTCGCTGTCCCGTGTGTCCTGGTGGGGAGGGGCTGCTCCCAGGAAGGGAGGGGCTGAGCCAGCTGCACCATGGGCTGGGGGTTAGGCTGAGGGCCTGCAGCCCCGCCCCCCCCGCCAGCCCCATGCTCTCTTTGGACACGACGCTGCAGTCCTTATGGAACCAGAATGGACGGGACGGTGGCTTGGCCTCGTCCAACACTGGCAGAGCCACGGCTCGTGCTCCCACTCTGCAGGGTCGGGGCTGGGCCTCCAGGGCAGGCTCCGGGGCCCTGGCACTGGGCTGGCCGGCGGGGAGGCGCCCGGGGTGGGGGGGCGCGGCGCGGGGGTTTCCAAGCAGGAGCCGCTTTCCTCCGGAGCCGGCAGCTTCCACTTCCCTGTCCCCGCCTCCTGGGGCCGCCCTGCTTGGGCGAATCAGAAGGCAGCGCGGAGATGGTCCCCTGCGGGAGGACAGCCGAGCCTCTGTGGGGTTAAGCGGACCCGTCAGGAAGTGCACGGCTTTCCTCTGGCCCCGCCCGCCCTCTGTCCCGGCAGCCCGGCAGTCCTGCCACACACTGAATCGGGCGGCCCAGGCTGACCGGTGTCCGGCTAGGTGCCCCAGGAGGACCCCGAGGTAGGCCGGCCTGGTGCCCTTGCTTCAGATGGTTGGGAAGCCGCTGTGGCCCAGCTCAGGCTTGGGGCAGGGAGCGGGGTCTGGAGCAAATACCCCAGGAGGGCATCAGGTGGCCTCGCTCTGCTGCCCTGTCCCTTCACAGCCACCCGGTACCTGCTGGTCGTTTCACTGGAATAAGCAGCAGGGCATTGTCAGGTGTGGGACGCGTGGACATCAGGCTAGGAAGGCAGGGACCGGGCCAGACACTCCAAAGACCCCAAGTTGCTGGTGTTTTCATTCAATGCTTTGTCTGTTGCTGGGTGGGTGGGCTGACAGGACAGCGCGAACCTGCTGCCAGCTGCGTCTCTAGGAGGGTGGCCCAGTCCCTTTGGGCTGGAAGCCGGTGTTTCCCACACAGGTCAAAGGCTCAGCCTGCGACGGCGGGGTCAGGGTCTCCGTCCCCACTGCTGGGAGGAGGCCACCACATGGCTGCTCCCGGCTCAGCCTGGCCCTGGAGAGAGTGGTTCCCCCACTGGTAGTGTAGAAGGGAATAGCGGCGGGCAGTTTCAGCGTAGATGGTCCCCTGTCGGAGAGCTGGCCTGACAGTCCCCAAGAGTGCGGCCAAGAGCAGGCCTCGCCTGGGAGGTAGACAGGAGGAGCCTGGACGGCTGGTGTCCCAGAGGCTGGAGGAGGCACGGAGCTGCGTTCCAGGCCAGCCCTGGGCGACACAACCACCCCTCCCAGTGCGCCCGGGCCCCTGGCTCTCCCTCCACCGTGGGCCGTCCACAGTCACCCTTCCTGGAGGGCACCCTGTCACCGAGCCTGACCCGGAGCAGGCCGGCCCGGAAGCTGCTAGGTGACTGTTGCGTCACCAGCTGCGGAAGGAGAGGAGGGGATGGGAGTGGATGTGAGCAGGCACTGCCCCGCGAGGAAGGAGGCAGTCCCGCCAGCACAGCCTGGCACCTCGGGGGCTGGGGCTGGGATCCCTCCCCCGTGTGCCAGGGAGGTTGTGCTGGTAGGTGGCGCAAACAGCTCCGTGGGTAGGGGGCAGCCTCCCGCCTGCCCCGCAGCACTTTGGGGTGCTCTGGGGGGACAGGGCCAAAGGAGGGCTGTAGTGCAGGGGAGCATGTTCTCCTAGATGCCACCTGACCCTGGAGCATCTCCACGCCGTTCCCCATGCTTATTGGGGTGACCCAGGGAGAGAAAAAGCCCAGGGCGGCCAGAGGGGCGGGAGCAGGGCCGTGAAGGGCAATGCCGGGCGAGCCAATGGGAGGGAGCGGGGGCTTCTCCCTCTCTTGGTGGCCCCTCTCCTGGACGCCCCTGGGCTGGGTTCCTGGTCTGGCTCTGCCCAGAGCCCTGGCGGGCGAGGCGCAGGCCTGGCTCCCGGCAATGCCTGCTGCTCAGCCACGGCATCCCTCCCAGCCGCCTGCCCCGACTACGCCATGTCCGACTACGAGAACGAGGACGAGTGCTGGAGCGCCCTGGAGGGCTTCCGTGTGAAGCTCATCTCCATCATCGACCCCTCCCGCATCACGCCCTACCTGCGCCAGTGCAAGGTCCTGAACCCCGATGACGAAGAGCAGGTGCTCAGCGACCCCAGCCTGGTCATCCGCAAGCGGAAAGTGGGTCAGTGCCCATCCCCCACCCCCGTCCCCCGGAGGCCCCCCGGCCCCATCTGCCCGCAGCTGTGGTGCTTCACACACAGCTGAGGCCCTGGGAGAGCCATCCAGACCCCCGCCACTGCAGCCTCTTGGGGTTCTGCAGCCTTGCGTGCCCACACGTGTCCTCTGGGTCGCAGGTGTGCTCCTGGACATCCTGCAGCGGACTGGCCACAAGGGCTACGTGGCGTTCCTAGAGAGCCTGGAGCTCTACTACCCGCAGCTGTACAGGAAGGTCACGGGCAAAGAGCCCACCCGCGTCTTCTCCATGATCATCGGTGAGGAACGGGACACGGGCCTGGAGGCACAGGGCCCGGATGGAGGGGCGGGGGATGGTGTGGGTTACAGCCGGCGGCCCCCTCCCCACCTGGTCCCCTCATGGATAAATCGCGTATGAAAGGAAGGGAGCGAGCCGTGTGTGGGAAGGGTGCCAGCTTTGGGCCCGGTCTGAGTGTCACTCCCATCCCGCTCTCCTAACGCTCGTGGAGGGAGCAGAGGCTGGAGGAAAGGGGGACCCGAACTCTGGAGTGGGGAGCAGGTGGGAGGTGGGGTACACAGGCTGATTCTTGGCTCAGAGGCCCTCCTGCCCAGAAGATCATGTGACCCCGCTAAAGCCATGCCCGAGAGGCCAGGCCTGCTCGCCCCAGCAGCCTGTGAGGCGTCCCCGAGTCGCGTCCCCTGCCTCTCAATCAGGATTAGACAAAGAGGGATGGATACCCAGGCCCTGGGCTGCCCTGCCCTGCCCTGCCCTGCCCTGCCCTGGGAGTAGGGGGTGGCGACAGGGCTGGGAGGTGAGTTCACCTCCGGGACGGGGGGCAGCCGCAACTGGGAACTGACCCCTTGGCCGGGCTCCCCTGGAGCCGCTGGTCCTCAAGCGGAGGCCGGGGAGGGGCCAGGTGTACCATGCGTCATGTGACGCCCTCTTGGTTCGCAGACGCATCCGGGGAGTCGGGCCTGATGCAGCTGCTGATGAGCGAGGTGATGAAGCTGCAGAAGAAGGTGCAGGACCTGACGGCACGGCTGGGCTCCAAGGATGACCTCGTGAAGGAGCTGAGGGTGAAGGACAGCCTGCTGCGCCAGCA
Organism: Grampus griseus; assembly: GCF_964374135.1. Taxonomy (NCBI): domain Eukaryota; kingdom Metazoa; phylum Chordata; class Mammalia; order Artiodactyla; family Delphinidae; genus Grampus; species Grampus griseus. The sequence goes on from NC_139000.1 coordinate 1,290,604, forward strand.
CCGGGAGCGCGTGCAGAGGCTCAAGGAGGCCTGCGAGGTGGGCGGCCGCGAGCTCCAGCGCTGCAAGGACGAGAACTACGACCTGGCCCTGCGCCTGGCCCGGCAGAGCGAGGAGCGGGGCGCCGCGCTTATGCGCAACCGCGACCTGCAGCTGGAGGTGCCCTGCGCGGCGGGGCTCCTGGGGTGGGCGGCGGGCGCCGGGGTCCTGGGCTGGTGCTGACAGCCGGTCCCGCAGATCGACAGGCTCAAGCACAGCCTCATGAAGGCAGAGGACGAGTGCTCGGTGGAGCGCAGGCACACGCTGAAGCTCAAGCACGCCATGGAGCAGCGGCCCAGCCACGAGCTGCTGTGGGAGCTGCAGCAGGAGAAGGCGCTGCTGCAGGCGCGGGTGCAGGAGCTGCAGGCCTCTGTCCAGGTGGGGCCCCGGGGGCCGAGCCGGCGGGGCGGGCGCGGGGGGGCCGGCCTGGGCCTCCCAGCCCCGCTGTGCTGCCGCCCTCTCCCTTCGCACCCACAGGAGGGGAAGCCAGACCAGAGCAGCCCCTACATCCAGGTGCTGGAGGAGGATTGGCGGCAGGCGCAGAGGGACCTCCAGGAACAGACCGCCACCATCTTCTCCCTGCGCAAGGACCTGCGCCAGGCCGAGGCCCTGCGCGCCCGGGTACGCGGCGGGCAGGTGCGGGGTGCGCCCTGGGCCGACTGAGCGGGGCTCCACGTCCCTCCTTCCCCCCGCCTGGAGGCGAGGGCCGGCCTTCCGCCCCACCTGGCGCCCGCGTTCCCCGGGCACGTCGGGGCCCAGCTTCGGTCTGGAGCTCTGGGCCGGCGGGGCCACAGGCGGTTCGGCTGACTGCCGTCTCCCGCAGTGCACGGAGGAGAAGGAGATGTTCGAGCTGCAGTGCCTGGCCCTGCGGAAGGACTCCAAGATGTACAAGGACCGCATCGAGGCCATCCTGCAGCAGATGGAGGAGGTCGCCATCGAGCGGGACCAGGTAGGGGCCGCGCAGCCCTCCCCGGACGCAGTGGCCTCTCAGGGATGCAGTTGTCACGGTGGGTTTTCAGGGAGCACAGACAAAAGCAGTTCATGCTCGTTTAGAAACGTGAACGCTAATGAGTTAACCCCCTTCCTCCACCTCTGCCCCACCTGCTGCCAGGAAGTCCACGCTCCACCTTCTGCTGTACCTGCCAGCCTTTTTTCAGCGTACTTGTAGTTTCATTTTTGTTTTATAAGAGTGGAAGCTTTCTGACTCGTTTTGCAAAGACTTCTTTCGCTTAAAATGCCACGGGCGCCTTGGCCGGCTGCACTCTTCTGGGTGGGGAGGCGGCGCCCCAGCGCAGGGCTGCACCTGCTTCTTCGTTTCCCATCACTTTCCTGTCACGGCTCGGGGTCGTTTCTGATCAGCTACAGCTGTCACCTCAGTCACTTTCTGGAGGGTGATTGGCAGTCTGTATAGGAGCCTGAAGAGGTAGATTCCTTTTCCCCGGCAAACTCACTTAGAAAGCCCTCTCATGGGAATAACAGAAACGCAGAGAAAGCCCGGCAGATGCGTGCTTCCCTCAAGGCCGTGAGCAGCAGTGCGGTCTGGGGCAGCAGGTGTGAAATGGGCACAGCTCACCTGACAGGACAGCTCCTTCCCGGAGCTGCCCGAGCAGAGCCCCCCCTCTGCCTCGTGCATGGCCAGCAGGGACGCGCAGCCTCTGGTGGCACCCAGGGCAGGCCACCCGCCCAGGGACGCTGGCACCTGGCCGCCAAGGTGAGTGGCAGGGTTTTCTCTGGTGGGTCCCGAGTTGGAAGCTGGCACAGAAATTCAGGATGTCCTGTTACTAATCCAGCCCTGGCTGTCGGGGTCGATGGAGGCAGGGGTGTGTGTTAGCTCCTGGATCATTGCTGGACGCGAGGCTGGCTTCCTACAAGTGTGCCTCGCAGCCGCAGCCTCCTGGGCCTGTCACTGTGGGTCGTGGGCTGGCCTCCTGGGCTGACCTCAGTGCCCCCGCCATGGGGGACTGGCTTGATAAAGCGTGGGGTGTTCGTCTTAAAGAATGTTACATGGCTGTCAACAATCGTGTTCTTGGTCAAGCTGTACCCAGGAAGTACGAAACGCACGTGTGGGCACGTGAACACGGCTGAATGTGCCCAGAGAGCAGGACTTGACCCTGCAGGGTCAGCAGGGGCTATTCTCAGGGGTATTCTCTTCTTTATATTTTCTGAGCTGTCCACACTTTCCATTCTGAGCCTGTATTGCATTTACAACCCCCAAAACACGAGTGACATCCTCGGTTAAGAAAGGGGAAGAGGCCAGCGCTGGCCCCCGCCCCGTCCCCGGCCATGTTGCTGGAAATTATCCCAGGAGCACTGCTAGAAATAAGGCGGGCTGTGCTGAGAAGTGAGAGAGCCGGGAGGGGAAATGAAAGACCGGGGGGTTGCGGGGGGGCAGGGAGACGGGCCGCGCCTGCCCTGCCCTGCCCTGCCCTGCGCTGCCCCACAGGCCATCGTGACGCGGGAGGAGCTGCACGCACAGCACGCCCGCAGCCTGCAGGACAAGGACGCGCTGCGGAAGCAGGTCCGCGAGCTGAGCGAGACGGCGGATGAGCTGCAGCTGCAGCTGTTCCAGCGCGAGGGCCAGCTGCTGGCGGCCGAGGGCCGCCTCCGGTGGCAGCAGCTGGACACGTCCGTCCTGGTGGGCCTCCCCCGGGGCCTTTACGGTGTCCCTCAGTCAGAGACAACCATGGCTCTGCCATGGTGGGGCTCTGGGGGTGCGGCCACATGGGGGCAGGTGTGTCCCTAGAGACTGCAGACCCCAGAGGAGGAGCCACCAAGGGGCCTGGGCCTGGCCTGGCTCGGCCACAGCTCTGCCGCTGGCTCTGGCAGGTCCCCAGACGTTCCTGAGCCCCTCCCTCCTCTGTAAGGTTGCCCACCGAGCCCTCGTGGAGGTGGGCTGCAGAGCTGGCATAGCTCAGGGCCTGGCAGGGTGTGTGTGGGGGGAGGGGCGTTCTGGCCAGGGGCCAGGCCCAGCCATGGCCTGGAGGGTGGGCTGGCCTGGGACCCCACCCCGTGCCCTCGAGTGGCTCGGTCTCCCCACAGCCTGCTGACCGACCCCTCTTCTGTGACCACAGAGCTCCGACCTAGAGGACGGCTCACCGAGGAACTCCCAGGAGGTGAGTGTGACTCTGGGGGCGGGCCCAGGGCCAGCCTCACCCCGGACTCCCGGCCACAGCCTCTGCCGGACCACAGTCCCACTGGGTCCCTCAGAAGCTCTGGGAGCTCAGCCCACCACTGGCCATCCTCCCAACGCCCGGCTGGGCAGCGTAGGTCCCTCCCTGAGAAGCCGGCACAGGGGGTGACGGCAGTGGGGAGCGCAGCAGTGGGTGGGCAGCGCTGAGGGTCAGGTCCTGTCCTGGCAGACTCGTGGTCTAACCAGTTGCCCTTCTCTCTTGGGAAGCTCTCGCTCCCCCAGGACCTAGAGGAGGACGCCCAGCTCTCAGACAAAGGTGAGGAGGCGAGCGGCCTGTCCCGGAGGATCTGGCTAAGGCCTCCTTCTGGCCGCAAGCGGGCACCCGTCCCGACCTTCAGCACGCACACCGCATGACGCCGGCACCTGGGGACACGTGCCCCAGCCCTGGCCCATAGACCTCCACAGCCCCACTTCACAGATGGGCACACTGAGGCCCAGAGGGATAAGCAACCCCCAAGGTTCCCCAGCCAGCAAACAAGAGCCCCATTGGAACCCGGGGCCCAGGCTTGCAGGTCCACATCCCACCTCCCACCTTGAGAACACGCCTGGCCATCGCAGCCCACTCAGGCCCCGGGATTGCAGAGTGGAGGCACCCTGCCCTCCAGAGCAGGGAGCTGGGGAGGTAGCCCCTGCCAGGAAGAGGAACAGAGCAGGGAAGGAGGGACAGCTCAGGGTGACTGGGGCCTTAAGGTGGCAGGGGCGGGATACTTCTGCCTGCCTGGGCACAGGACAGCAAGTGGCAGGGAGATGGCCCAGTGGGGATGACAAGGGGCCGGCTCTGAAGGTGGGTGTCAGACGGGAGTTTGGGAGGATGGGTGGTGGTGGGGGCGCCACCGCAGAGGTAGTGTGTGAAGCCAGATGGACTTCCTCAGCGTCAGGCCTGACCCCAGCTTCTTGAGGGGCGCTGAAAGAGGAAGAGGCAGCAAATGGAGAAGTAAGTGGTTGGTCTCTCTGCTGCTGCCCAAAGACATGAACTTGAGGCCAGTGAGCCCCCACGTGGGGACAAGCGGGCAGGACCCGCAGGCAGTCAACGGGAGGGGAAGGCTGTTGGCCCAGCCGTCCTGGGAGCCCCAACCCAGGGCTGATGCGGCCCCTTGCGGGAGGTGGCGCAGGCTTCAGGGTCAGAGGCCAAGGAGGAGGGGAAGGCCTGGGCCTGGGCCTTTCCCACCACAATGTCCCCAAGACCTGGAAGCCACAGTCGCCCATCGTGGACAGTTTAGGGGAGCCAGCCCATCCGAGCACTTTTCCTGTGGGTCCTGAGCCCTGGGCCCATCCAGGCCCTGGCAGATGTGGAGGGAGCCCAGCAGCCTGCAGTGTTCTGCTCCCAACGCTGCAGTGCCCCAGCCCTGGCCCCTGCCCAGGGACGAGGCGCAGCATCTGCTCCGGGAGCCAGGAGTGGGAAGTGAGGTCTCTGAGCCCCAGTCCCCATGTCTATACAATGGGAATGCTTGTGGGGTCCAATAAGGACCTAGAAGGTGGCACAGGACTGGCCCGGGCTAGGGGGTAGAAGTGCTGGCGAGCGCGATCCTGGCAGGTAGGCAGGACCAAAAGGTACAACCTCCCTTGCAGGCGGCCCGGCCATCGGGGAGAGCCCTGAGCAGCCCTTTGTGGCTCTGCAGAAGGAGCGGCTCTCACTGGCCCCCAAGGTAAGGCTGCCTGGGGTCCCTGGAGCCCTGAGAGGCCGCTGGTGTGGGTCTCAGTGTGAATGATAACGAACGAACGGGGAGAGTGGTCCCTCTACCTGGACGCCTGGGGGGTGATCACAAGGTCTCTGCCCATGGGCTCCTGGGGTGTGGGTTTTGTAATGTGAAGCTGAGCCCCCTCCCTTCTTGGACGAAGCAGCGGGAGAGGGGGCAGGGAGCGGGCCCATCTTCTGGATGGGGCGCAGCGTTAACCTGAGTGGGAACTCGGCCTCACTGTCCACTGCTCGGAGCCCGACGGCAAGGGGGCCGCACCGGACACTGTAGTAGAAGGAACACTGGCCTGGAGCCCATCCCTGCTGGCTGTGCGTGCGTCCCAGGCCAGTCCGGTCATCTGAGAGAAAGCGCGTCCCGCCCGCCCGGCCCCCCGTGCGCAGCCCCAGGGGCGGGGGTGGGGCCCACGCGGGCGCTGGCCGGAGCCTGAGCCTCGCCCCTCCAGCAGGACGCAGGCCTGAGCGGCGGGGAGCCCCCCGAGAAGGAGAAGGGGCGGCGGCGTCTCAAGGAGAGCTTCGAGAACTACCGGAGGTGGGCCCGCGTGGGCGGAGGGCGAGGGGGGCTAGGGAGCGGTGGCCCCGCGCACACCTGCGCCCACCTGCGCCGCCTGGGTCTCCCGCAGGAAGCGGGCCCTCAGGAAGATGCAGCACGGCGCGAGGCAGGGGGAGGTGGACTGGGAGAATACCACGGGCAGCGACAACACCGACACCGAGGGCTCCTAGCCGGCCCCTCCGTCCAGCCGCGCGTCGTGGGAGGAGGACACGGCGCCACCTGGGAGCTGCCTCGCTAGGCCGCCTCTTCCTTGGCGAGCACGGGCTTGTTCTCTGTGTGATGCACGCGCGTGCTGCAGTGTTAAAAATGCATCCCCGTCAATAAACGACCGCAGTCCGGACACCACCGCCTCCGACGGTCTTGCTGCCGCGCGCACCCTCCGACCCCGCGCCGGCCAGCGCGCAACGCCTGCCGCCAGGGGGTAGCCGAGCGCGGCCCGCCGCCGGGACGGAAGCCGAGCAGGGCCGCTTCCCTCGCGCGCCCGCTTCCGAGACGGCGGCGGTGTGGCCTCCGCGGGGCGGGGCGGGGCGGTCTCGGCTGCGCGGGGCGGCCGGCGGGCGGCATGGCGCGGGCGGCGCTGGGCCTCTTGCCGATACTGTTGAGCTGCGCGCGGCCCCGGGGGCCCGGCCTGAGGTGGCTGTGGGGGCGCGGGGCCCGCCTGGAGGCCGCGGAGAGAAGGCGGGCCTGGGGTTGGGGCTGGCGGCGCTTGAGCTCCGAGCCAGGCCCCAGGCCGGCGCACTACCAGCTCGTCTACACCTGCAAGGTGGGCACGTGGCGGGGGCGGGGCCGGGGCCGGGCCCGGGCCCACACCTGCGCCTGGCGCAGGACGGCGCTGCGGGACTGCGAGGAAGTGTGAGGTTGTCCTCAGGGGGCGGGGCCTTCCAGGAGAGGGGTGGGGCTATCCCTCGGGGGCGTATCCTTCTGGGAGAGGGCGGGGGGCATGCGGGGTGTGGCTAACCCGGGGGGCGGGGCCTTCCAGGAGTGGTGGGGGTATCACGGGGGGGAGGGGGCGGGTCCTTCTGGGAAGGGCGGGGCGGGAGCAGGGCTTCACCTCCTAGTCTCCACCAGGTCTGTGGGACCAGGTCCTCCAAGCACATCTCCAAGCTCGCCTATCACCAGGGTGTGGTCATTGTGACCTGCCCCGGCTGCCAGAACCACCACATCATCGCCGACAACCTGGGCTGGTTCTCGGACCTGTATGGGAAGAGGTGAGGCTACCCGGGAAGGGTTGGGGACAGAAGTCTATATTCCAGTGCTGGCCTGGTCCATCCTGAGTCTGGAGCCCCAGCCAACCTCCCTGGGGCACCGTCCTTCTAGTGAGGATTACAGAGCCCACATCTCCAGCCCAGCTTCCTTATCAATACAAGAGATGTAGTTAAATTTGAAATTCAGATAAAACACAAGTAACTTTTTAGTAAAAGTATGCTCAAGATTGGAACATGTTTTGATTTGCTAAATCTTCCACCCTAGATCAGCTCCTTCAGCCTGGTTCACTGCCTGACTTCTGCCCTCACTGACAGCCTGTGGGGGCAGGTAGGACCTGGTTACATGTCAGGGCCGCGGGCCGACCCTAAAATGAGGGCGTCAGACTAGGCTGACTCTTAAAGGCAACAAATTGCCTTTCACCCTGTGGTTCCTTCACCCTACTAGGCGCTCCTTCCTGAGTGCCCGCTGTGGGCAGGGATCCTGGCATGCACTGAGTGCCCGCTGTGGGCAGGGGTCCTAGCATGCACTGAGTGCCCGCTGTGGGCAGGGGTCCTGGCATGCACCGAGTGCCCGCTGTGGGCAGGGATCCTGGCATGCACTGAGTGCCCGCTGTGAGGCAGGGATCCTGGCATGCACTGAGTGCCCGCTGTGGGCAGGGATCCTGGCATGCACTGAGTGCCCGCTGTGGGCAGGGGTCCTGGCATGCACTGAGTGCCCGCTGTGGGCAGGGGTCCTGGCATGCACTGAGTGCCCGCTGTGGGGCAGGGATCCTAGCATGCACTGAGTGCCCGCTGTGGGCAGGGATCCTGGCATGCACTGAGTGCCCGCTGTGGGCAGGGATCCTAGCATGCAGCTTTCTTGTCCTCTGCTGACACCGGTTGGTTGACTGCACCGTACTTGGGGGTGTGTGTGAGATGGAGTGGTCAGGGCCCTGGGGCTGCAGGGTCAGCCTCACCACCTTGTGGAGAGCAGTGGGGGGGCAGTGGTCAGGAGCCTCCTGGCTGCATGGCCCTGATGCCACACCAGCACAGGGACTCATGTGCTCGAGCCTGGCCTGGGGTGCTCTCGAGGGACCAAGATGCGGGACAGCTTTGGGGCCTGGAGTGTCACGGCACCTCCGTCTTTCTCAGGAATATTGAAGAAATCCTGGCGGCCAGAGGGGAGAAGGTACGCCGAGTGGCTGGCGAGGGGGCCCTGGAGCTCGTTTTAGAGGCTGCGGGGCCCCCCAAATCCACCACTGCTATGGAAGGGGCTGAGGACCAGGATCCCACCCACCCTGGCAACAAAGAGGCCAGCTGACCCGCCTTGTGCCTCCAAGAAGGATGCTCCGGCCCTGAGCCACGCTGGACTTGCCTGTTCCTATCAATAAACCAACATCACTTGCAGATGCTGGGACCTGGGGCTCTCCTGTCATCCCTGGTTCTGGCCTCAGAATGACTCACAACAAGCCCCTCCAGGCTGCAGGCCAGGGCCTCCTGTGGCTGCTGGCCATGTCTGAGTGGGAAGGGGCTGGATGTGGAGTCTGAGCCCCTCCTGGCTGTGGCTGTGTGGCCTTGGGCAGGTCACTCTGCCCCTCTGAGCCTTCGTCTTCCTGTCTGCAGATGAAGATGCTCACGGTGCCACCTCGTCAGGAGTATAGGTGGAAAGATGGGACTCAGGACGGGCACGGGGTGGCTCAGCCCCGCCACGCCCCCAAGTGTCAGGGCCCCAATGTTGTTTTTTTTTTTTTTTGCCACGCCACATGGCGTGTGGGATCTTAGTTCCCCAACCAGGGATCAAAACCGTGACCCCTGCGCTGGAAGCGGGGAGTCTTGACCACTGACGGTCAGGGAAGTCCCAGGGCCCCGATCTCGATGGCCCGTTAGCCACTGTTCTTACTGGGAGTGGGGTCAGCACCCCCAAGCCCCACCGGGGGTCCTGTCCCTCTGGCCAGACACAAGGAGGCCCCGTAGATCCTTCTGTGCCGCCTGCCGTCTCCTCGACGCCCCCTGGATGGCACTGGTGAGCCGGTGCCAACCTCAGCCCTGACCCTTGGCCACTGGCCAAGCCAAGTCAGCAGGCTGGGCTGCTCACCGTGGCTGCAGGCGGGCCAGGCGGAGTGGGAGCTGGGCTGCTGTGGGCCTGGCGGTGGGCCGCCTGCCCCACGGAGTGTCCCCCTCCCCGGGGCTGTGCAGTTTGTCTCCCAACCTCGTTTGCCCGCCTTCTCAGGATGTTCCTGTGTTTATAAAAGCATGTTCATTTCCAGAAGGTTCTGGGCTGTGTGACCTTCAACATTGATCACCGGCCACGATCTCGCAGGATCCCCGCAGGATCCGAGCTCCTGACGGCGCCCCCGTCAGCACGGGCCTCAGCACTGCTCTCCAGGCGCCGGCAGCTCGTGCTCCGACTCGAATACCCCCCGTTCTTCCCGTGGTGAACAACCCCCTATTATCCTGCCCAGAGCCTCCTGTGACATTTGCGGAGTCAGTCATGGCGGACGAGCCAGCCCCAGGCGTGCTCCTCCACGGAGGCCCCGAGGGACCCGCTGGCCTTGAAACGCCAGAGCAGCGGGGCCTCGCTGCCGCCACAGGGTTGGAACCGGGTGTGGGGCGGCCCAGGGAGCTGGCCGGACTCTGAGAACGCAGAGCGGGGACCCAGGGAGCTGGCCGGACTCTGAGAACGCAGAGCGGGGACCCAGGGAGCTGGCCGGACTCTGAGAACGCAGAGCGGGGACCCAGGAGGGCCACGCAGGCCAAGCCCTCCCTCCATGGGCGGTCTGGACATGGCTGCTCGCCACATCTTTTTATTGTCTGCTTTCTGACGTTTTGACATCTGGGCCCTCTGACCCTGGAGAGCTGGTCAGTTCCTGGACACGGCAGGGCGAGTGCACCCAGGGCAGGTTCCGGACGACTCGGGCAGCCCCTCCACCCAGAGCCACTGAAGACCTTCTCACCGGCCGAGCAGGCCTGCTGGCCCTGCCTCACTGTTTCTTCCCACAGAAACCACAGGAAAGGCTCCGGCCCATCCTCCCCTGCCTCCTGACCAACCCTGGTGCCTCCCTGTGTGGCCCCCGCCCAGCCGCCGTCCATCTCCAGTCCCTTCTCAAGGTGCCCCTGGCTCTTTCCACGCCCCCCCCCAACTATCTTCCATCCCTCGTTCCTGGCCAGGACCCTCTCCAAATGGTCAGATTAGGGTATCTGGGCCAACCTCCTGTGATCCTGTGACAGCACGTCCCCAAGTGTAGTCTTCTGAGGACAGCTTGATGGGCAACGCCGGGTTCCAGGACATCAAACAAACTTCTTCCTGCAGGACTTCTCAGAGCCTTTAGCATCCTGGCCTGGCTGTGAGCCACTGAGAGGCATGGTGCCCCGCGATATTTCCCGGAGCACTGAGAACTCTCTGGGGTGGGGGGTTGGGGGCTCCACCCTTCCCCGTATGGGCCTTGTTCTCAACCACCCTCCCTTTTCTTTACCTCACCCAGGAGAGGCTGCAGGATGGCAGGCTCGGTAGGGAGGCCTGAGGTTCCCTGTGCCCCGCTGGGGGCTGCCCCACACTGCACTCCACGCCTTCCAGCAGCCTCGTCTCGGCACCAGAGCTCCTCTGGGAGGGGAACGTGGGGCTCAGGGCTGAGGTGTGGGCTTTGGAGGACACTTGGACTCCCACGCCAGCACCCTCACCGGCTGTGTGTCCCTGGGATTGCCGCTTCACCCCTCTGAGCCCTAGCCCCGCCCCCCCAAGCCCGTGTGCGGGGTGGGCGGGAGCAGGGCCAGCCTGGGGCGGCAGGAGGGCACTGCTCCCCGGCCCCAGGCCCTGGCACGGTGCAGGCTTGCTCACCCAGGTGGAGAAGTCACTGGGCCTCTGAAAGCACCAGCACCTGTGCCAGCCCTCATCCTGACACGACAGCTTTCACTTGGCGGACTTTATTTTTTTCAGGAAAAACAGAAGAACAAATGTACCTCTTGGGTTGGAAAGGACCCCTGGACAACACGGCAAACACACGTGAGAGCAACAAATACGCACGGACATCGGGTGCGTGGGGCGGCCGAGCAGGAGCCTGTGCTCTGACCTCTGACCCCACACCTGCCGCCCTGCCCTCGCCCTCGGGGCCCCTCCGCCCAGAGCGCCCCGGGCTGTACTGTACCGAGGGGCGGGGGCCCGGCGGCCTCCCCAAGCTCAGAGGGTGGGGCCTGGGGCTGGGTGAGGCGCCACGCAAGAGGAGGGCAGCCTGGGGGCCGTGGGGCTGCGGCTCGACCCAGGGACGCTCCAGGAGAGCTGGAGATGGGCCCTACAGGAGGCGGGCTGAGGAGGGGGGGTCTGGGCGAGGGCGCCGGCCACGGTCTCCCCAGAGGCCTGTCTCCTGCCCAATCCCGAGGGCCGACTCACCCCACGGGAGAAGGCGTGATGTCATCTCGCCCCACGGTGGGGTTGAGGGCTGGGTGCTCACCACGGCCACAGAGCTGGAGCCCTCGCACCTGCCGCCCACCCTGGCATGGTCAGGGTGCAGACCCCTACCAGCTGGTGTTCGCAGAACCGGGCCGGCTCAGTTCCTGGGCTCCTGGGCTTGGAGCTGAGGAATGTGGAGCTCACCCCCTTCCCTCCCCGCCCTGCTGGCTCAGGAGCACGTGCCTGGTGGGGCTGGGGACCCCACGTAGGAGCCACTGCCTCCACTGCCTGGCAGGCTACAGGCTTCCTGGGACTGGCCTCCTCCTCTAGGCCGGGTAGGAGGGAGAGGAGAAGGGCTGGGGGGGCCCTCCCCAGGGGTGAGGCCGGCTTCAGGAGGACAGAAACGCCCATGCCGCTGGTGGCCACAGAGAAGAGGCTTCAGAGACACCTTTGGGGGTTGGCGTCAGCGGGGTTTTCACATTTGGCCGGGCAGGGGGCAGGGCGGGAGCGTGGAGGTCTGGACAGCACCGGGCTTTGGGGCCGACATGCTGAAGGCCCGGCCTGGGGCAGGGGCGGGGCGGGGCGGGGCAGGCCTGCAGGAAGCTGCGTACCGAGAGGGGCCGGCGCAGGACAGGAGTGGGCCCCGGCCTGAGCCTGCTGCCCCGGGGAGGGGACGCCACAGGGGCCGCGTGCCCAGCGTCCGGCTCAGTGAGGTGGGCTGGGTGGCTCAGAGCCTGCCCTCAGCTGTGGCCTCGGGAGGAGCTGGCTTCACGGGGGGTGCTGTGGGCATCCTGGACATTTGTGAGCCCCCCCGGGCCGCCGCCCCGGTCCAGGAGCGGGGGTGGGGCGGCCCGGCTGCGGGTGCGAGGCCTTAGCTGGCGCCGGGCTGGCACTGCTGCCGGGGCTCGGGGGCTCCGCCCACCTCCTGCTCCGGGCTCCCAGCGAGGTCCACCCGCTGCTCGTCCATCCGCTTGGCCTGGACCCTCTGGATGAGGCTGAAGAAGTCCTCGTCGGGCATGGTGGGGCCCCGGGGCAGCACGTCCGGTGGCGGGCAGCGCTGGTCGTCGATCCTGGAGGACTGGGCAGACGTGGACACGCGGGTCGGCGGCCTCGCTTCCCCAGGCCTTGGAGGGCCCAGTCCAGCGCCTGGGCCCGGCGCTCAGAGGCCCCAGGGACAACTCGGCAGCAGTGCCAACTCAGGAGGGCCTCCCTGGGAATCAGCTCCAGGGCACAGCTGGGAGCCCTGACCCCGAGAACGGCCTACCCGGCGGGCGAGCTGCTGTGGGAGCCTCCCAGGCCTGCTCTTAAGGCCGCCAGACCGTGGTGTGTTCACGAGCCCCGGGGACAGGACGGGGTGCAGCTCCCGGAGCTGGTGGTGCCGAGCCCCCCAGGGCCCCCTCGGGTCAAGGGGCCGGGAGCCAGCATAGCCTGTGGGGCGTGCGTGTGGGCGGGGGTTCTCGGTAGGGGCTGCTTTTGAGGCTCCTTGGACTCGCCCAGAGCTGCACTTTCCTCTCCTCCATGGGGAGGAATGTCACATCTGGAAACCTTCCAGCTTCCTGCACGGGGGGGCTATGAGGCTGCCCCCTCCCCAGCCATTTCACTGAGGGTTTCCTGACCCTGAAACTCCACCTGCAGTTCTGCCCCGCCCAGACTGGTGGGTGGCTGCACCCCATGGTGTCGACCAGACCCCTCCTGCCCTCTGCGCTCTGGGGGTGCCGCCTGGCTCTCGGTTTTCTCCATCCGAATGTGGAAGGCTGGAGGAATACCCGGTGAGGCGCCCGGCTCCAGGCTCCTGCACTGTAGGGAGGGGCCGGCCTGAGGATGTCCTGGGGTGACCTACTCAGGGGGTCCAGGAGGAGGCCCATGGGTCTGAGCACCCACGGGCACTCAGAGACACTGGCTGAGCCAGCCTGGGGTGCAGTCCCGCGTGACGCACCCTGAGATGGAGGGCCCAGGCCCTGCGTGGAGCCTCCCGGGGAGGGGCCCTGAGCTGACCGGGGCCGAGGGGCCTGGGGGGCAGGCGGGAGGAGGGTGGCGGAGCCCACCTGGCACTTGATAAGCATGTTGAAGAACTCGTCCCCCGGCTCCTGGGGGTCCCCGTCACCACGCAGGTGGCCCAGATTGTTATGGGTGATACGCAGCCCGGGCAGGCTGCCCACGCTGGCCCGCTGGTCGTCCAAGCGGCGGCTCTGGGAGCTGGCGATGAGGTCGAAGAACTCCTCGGTCTGGGGGGAGGCCGTCAGCGAGGGCTGGCCTGCGGGGCACAGGGGGTCAGGCCCGGGGAGGCAGGGACCTAGCCCACTGTGCCCCCGGAGCCCCCAGCAGCCTCTCTGCCGACCCCAAACCCCAGCTGCTCTCCGCCGCTCCTGCCGTGGGCCCGACGCCCGCCTTGAGGGCCTCCAGGGGGTGACAGAGCAGAGAGCCTGGCTTCCCGCACCCGCTCCGAGACCGCTGCACCCCGACACGGTGTGTTCCGGAGAGTGGGATGATTACACGCTTTCCGGGATGCAGCTTTGGGCAAGGTGGGGCTCACGGTGACAGGGGGCACGCCCCGCCCTCGGAACACTGCAGCGGAGGGAGGGGACCGGCGCCGGCCCCCGCGGGCTCACCCATCCTCTCCTCCAGGGTGGGGGCGGCCGTGGCTTCAGCGGCTGCGGGCTGGCCCTCCTCCAGGGGACAGCGCTGGTCGTCCATGCGGCTGCTCTGGAACTTGCTCAGCAGGTCAAAGAAGCACTCCTCGTCGGAGGAGGGGGCCCGGGGGATGCTCTGGGGGGCGGGACGGGCAGTCAGTGCTGGCTCTAGGCCAGCCACAGGTGGCCCTGCTGTGGTCACCAGCCCCTCACAGACCCCCGGACGCAGCTGAGTGCTGCTCGGCTTGGGCCCCTCCCGCTCCCAGCACCACCCCTGCCCCCCCCCTCCCTGGTGCCCCCCGGGGGCCCCTACTGGGCCCTTGTGTCAGCCGCCAGCAGTGAGTGCCACCCATGCCTGTGCACCTCCGGAGCCCCAGTACCCAGCACAGCACTCACCAGTGTCTGCTAAACAAGTAAACGAGTGAGTGAGGGACTAGCCCCCTGGCAGCCCGTGATGCACACTGGACGTGGCGGTGCCAGGGCCCTGGCAGCGGTGATGCTGGACCCAATTGTGCCAGCCATGTCAGGTCACACCACCAAAGGCAAGGAGCCCGAACTGGGGAAGGCGAGGGCTTCTGTGTTCCCAGTCCCACCCCTTGTGGGGTCTGGACAGTTTTATAAGGTCCCCAGAGGACAGCAGATGTGTGCGGGCCACGCTAGAGACAGTGCTCTCATCCCCCAGCCCCTCCCTCTGCGTGCTGGCTGAGGCGGGAGTGTGGTGGGCCAGGGTCTGCTCTGGGTGGCTGGGGAGAGCCAGGACGCCAGGCTGGGGGCCCTGGGTTGGTGGTTGGACCACAGGGGCTCTGGAAGATGCCCTCAGTGAGCATGAGTGTGCAGCCCGGGGGCTTCCCTGGTGGCGCAGTGGTTGAGAGTCCGCCTGCCAGTGCAGGGGACGCGGGTTCGAGCCCTGGTCCGGGAAGATCCCACATGCCGCGGAGCAACTAAGCCCGTGCACCACAACTATTGAGCCTGTGCTCTAGAGCCCGCAAGTCACAGCTGCTGAGCCACAACTACTGAGTCCACGAGCCACAAGTACTGAAGTCCGCGTGCCTAGAGCCCGTGCTCCACAACAAGAGTAGCCACCGCAATGAGAAGCCCGCACACCACAGCGAAGAGTAACCCCCACTCGCCGCAACCGGAGAAAGCCCGCGCGCAGCAACGAAGACCCAACGCAGCCAAAAAAATAAAATAAAATAAAATAAAAAAGAAAAAGTTACATTAAGTGGGCAGCCTGGGCAACGGGGAGGGCTGACCTTGGGCTAAGCCAGCTGACCCAGGCAAGTCCCACTGCTGGGTCAGAATGGGGGGAGGGGCCGCAGTTCTGAGGCAGTGGGTGGGATAGGGTGAGAGCAGGTCCCTGGGTCAGGCTGAGTCCCAACGGGCAGGGTGGCCTCAGTTCACACCTCCATGGAGGGCGTGGTCTCTCAGGGGCTGCCCAGAGGGCAGGACCAGAGCAGGCCCACCCCCAGCGCCAGCCTCACCAAGCCTGGTCCAGGGCCCTGCGGGCTGACGGCTGGATGGAGTGGCTTCCAGAGGACACTCTGGGCGCTAATCGGCACCCCACTCCCTCCGCCCCGAGAAGCCGGCCCCCCCGCCCAGCCCTGGCCCGTGCATCTCCTGGCTGGCTGGCTGGCGGCCGCCTCGTCGCTCAGAGCCCTGCCTGAAATGTGTGAGCCCCAGAGCTCCCGACGACCCAACACCAGCCCGTTTCACAGAGGAGACTGGGGCCCTGGAAGCTGCACAGCCTGGGCTCCCAGAGCACAGTGAGGGCCGCTCCGAGCTGGGCTCAGGCCCTGGGGCAGTGAGGCGTCCGAAGGCCAGGAGGACCCGCTGGCCGACGGCAGGGAGGGGCAGCCGAGCGGGTGGTCCCTCCGACCTGTGCCGGCAGGTGGCAGCTCGGAGGAGACCCCACCGGGCTCAGGCTCTTGGGTCGCACCTCCCCACCCCCTGCCTGGCCAGGGCGGGCCCAGAGCCAAGGCCGGAGCCGGGGGATTCAAAATCCACCCCTGAGGGCTCTGCTCTCCTGTGGTGCCCAGGAAACCTGGAGGGAAGGGAGAGCCGGTGCTCAGGGGCCCATAGGGGCCTTGGCCAGGGGGCTGCACCTAGTCCGGGCCTCCTGGGGACCTGCAGGCCCGGCAGAGAGTAGCTGGGGACCAGCGTCAAGGTGGGGTCTACGGAGAGGTGCCCCCCCAGGCGCTCGTGGGCTCTGCTCACAGGCTGGGGGCCCCCGGCTCCGCCAGGTGTGGGGTGAGCACAGCATCTTGCCCCAGCTGGGATCTCCCAGGTGAACCATGGGCCAGGTGAATGGAGCCAGGCCCCTCCCAGGAAAGGTGTGACCCGGGGGTCCCACTTCACTGGGCACACGTGTCCCCAACACTCCTCCAGCCTCCCCTGGGCTGCAACTTGGGCTCAAGAGAGGCACCTGAAGGAGAGGGAGGTTTGCTGTAGGCCTCTCACGGCGCTATCACCACCGTGGCCAGGGCTGGCCTGAGGGCCCCGCCACGGTCGTCCAGACAGGCTCCCGAGGCACTGCACCACAGCCATCCCAGCCTGAGACCTGGGACTGGCCCGGGGCCTGGCAGCTCTCACCCTCCCCGAGCCCGGGGCCACCTGTGAAGGGTGGGCGCCCCCTCATGCAGGGCACTGCTGGCCTGGGACCACAGGCACAGGGGGAGGCCCACGCCCCTCGCTCAGGACACCGGCCTGAATCCCAGGAGGACACGTTCAGGGGACCTGGAGGCCACCCCATGCTCCCGCCCCCCTCCTCTGCCGGACTCGTGCTCCCTCCGCCCGGAGGTCAGAACTCCCTGAGGCTCACTCCAGCCCCACCGCAGAGGTTTCAGCCCATCTTCTCCCCGGGAAGAAGGAGCCAGCCCTGGTCATGCAAACTCTCCCCTCCAGCCGGCCTGGCCAGTTCCCCAGGGCTGCAGCTGCCCTGGCTCCCGAGCTGCCCAGGACGGGGACGTCCGAAGGCAGGTGAGTGCGGGTCCACGCACGGGACTCACCCCCACTGAACTGGCCCGGGGGAGGCTGCCGGGAAGCGGACCGCTTGCCCGCCAGCTGACCACCCACCCGCCCTGGCCCCCCAGGAGGAGCGCTCTGCCGCCTAAGTGCAGCTCCGACAGGCCGTGAGCCTCCAGCCGTGTTAGGGACCCCCCACCCACGCGGATCCGCAGCCCTGTCCGCCAGCAGCCAAGTGCCTTTGGGTGCTGGGCCACGTGGAGCCCAGGCAGGACGCCGAGGCCCCTGTGCCACTGCCCTGCCTGCAGCGCCTGGTGCTGCCTCACCGCAGAGACCCGCTGGCTCTGTTAGCTTGATGCTTAAATAGGACCCAGGGCGAGGGCCCCGCCCCGTCCCCGCCCACCCGCGCCGCGCGCACACGCACGCACGCACGCACGCGCACACGCACACACACTGCGTAAACACTCGGAGATGGATTTCCCTGAGCACAGAGCCTGTGGGCAGTCACAGCAGCAGGGCGAGGGGTGAAACCTGTCTGGGGAGCACGTCCTCTCTGAGAGCAGCCCCGGCCTCCTGCCCAGCCCGGAGAGGAGCCGGACGGGTCGGTGTCCTTTCCCATTCTGGGCCTCGATGGTCGCGTGGCCTGACACCCTTACCCCTGCAGAGCCGCAGCACCACACAGTAGCCCCCTTGGCTTCTGCCTGGCCCCAGACCAAAGCCCCTCGGCTGCAGTGCCCTCCCTGGCCTCCTGCTGCCGCCTGGGTGTCCCTTTCCTGCTCCGGGAGGTCGTGGAGTCAGCGTCAGCCCAGCCCTGGAGCCAGCAGGGGCCGACCACCTGAGGCACCTGGGTAGTCCCGGCAAGAGAGGTGAGGACAGGACAAGGACACCAGAGGCCCCTCTTAGGGCCCGCTCTGTCCTGCCCCTTCTGTAGTGGGTTCAGAGCTGCCGGCCCCTTCCATTACAGCCCTGGGGACAGACGGCCACCACCAGCAGCCTGGGACTGGCCCTCTGAGGACGCCTCCTGTCGGGTGCCTGGGTGGGCACGGGGGCTCAGCCCACCAGCGGGGTCCAGGCCTCCAGCTGGGGCCAGGCTCAGAACCCTGTCGTAGCAAAGACACCACCATGGCCCGACACCTTGACGTGTTCTCTTTGGGGGCCGACCTGTGGGTACCAGGAGCTGACCCTGGCCTAGCAAGCCCAGCCCTAGCGTTCCTAGCTGGACGCCCTCAAGCCATTTCCTTTTACCCTGAGCCTTGGTTTCCCCCTTAGGGCTGCTGTAAACGAGGAACACGTGGCGAGCCCGAGCCTCGACTGCCGTCTATTTGGCAGAAGAGGTCCCGGAACTGCAGCTACAGGGACGCGGCTGGGCCAGAGCTCCCAGACGGGACGGGCAGGGGCTCTCGCAGCGCCGGTCTCCGCCCGTGGCAGCCGCAGTGTGTCGGGGGGGCCTGGCTCACCTCCCCGGGCCCCGCCTCTGGGGCCCAAGGCTCTGAGGCCCCCAGATGGGAGGTGGGGTGTACAGCTTTGCCTCCGTCACCTCTTTGGGAAGCCTTCCAAGACAGCCCTCATGCGGGGGGGAAGGCTGGTGTGACTTAGGGATGCGAGAGAATCAGAAAGACAAGTCTCTCTGCACTCCCTGCTGCGGGGCGGGGCGGGGGGCGGGGCTAGGCAGCTGGGGTGCAGGCGCTGCCCCCCTCGCTCAGCCTCCCTTTCACAGCGTGAACAACGGGGTGTGGGTATGGACGCCGCCGCCACCTGGTAAGTATGGTCTTGGGTGAAGCCGGGCGGTGGGGGCCATGAGCACAGGCCAGGCCTCTGCTCGGCCTTGGGCAGGCCTTTCCTACTCCAGAGCCCACTGTGGCTCCCCAGTGCCCTGGCAGGGGTCCTTCCCTGCCCAGACCCTCTCTGGCTGGGCCGACTCCAAGACTCCCCCTGACCTTTGGGGCCGGCCCAGCCCTGCTCCCCATGCCCGGCCCCTCAGACCACACCCAGCCACCCTCCTCAGACCCCGCAGCCCCCGCTGTGCTGGTGGCAACACCCTTGCACTGCCTGGGCCCTTGCACTGCCTGGGCTCAGGGTCGGGGAGGGGCCTGACGGGGCCTCCTGCCCTGAGCAGGGATCCCGTCCCCCTCCCCAGGCCCCTGTGCCCTCCCCCGCTCACCCCACTCCCCGGACACAGACTTTGGCCATCCTCTGGCCCATCCAGTGGCGCTGGGGTCAAATGGGGTCAGCAGAGGCTGCCCCAGGCTCACGGGAAGACGGGTGCAAAGCAGCCGTTTGGGGTTAAGAATACCCTGCACAGCACCCACGCCCCTCAAAGGCGGGGAAGGTGCTGATTAAACCCTTGGGGGGAACTCTTTTCAGACTGATTCTTGGAGGCTTGGACGCAGGTGTTCTGTGCATGGGGGGCTCCAGGCTGACCTCTGAACCTGGGCGTGGTCGGGCACATGCCCCTCTGTGCCCCCCCGTACCTGACCTGCTCCTGAGAGCCTGGAGAAGCCAGCCAGGCTCCTGGGCACCGTGCGACACCTGCCAGGCAGCAAGAGACCAGGTGCGTCCCTCCATCCCCCACCTGTCCGTCTACTCGATCACTAGTCCACCCACCCCTCAGCCGTCCATCCCCACTCATCTGTCCACCAGACCCCGTCTGTCTGTCTACGTCTGTACACTGTGTCCCCAGAACGAGGCTGCTGGCTGGGCCTGAGGACCTGAGCTGCACCCCCCAAGCTGTCCTGCAGACCCTTCCTGGGCTGCCTGTTGCCCCACCACCACCAGCACGAGGCCTCCCGTCCGGCTGATGAGTAAACCCTGTCCCTGCCTGGGGTGCCCCGGGCTTTCAGCAGGCCCTGTGCCCACCAGGTCCCAGGGGACAGCCCAGGGCCATGACCTCAGCTCCCTGGAGACGCCTGGCCCGGCTTCCAGGTGGGCCGTGTAGGATGCGTGCAGGATGGGCAGTGGAGCCCCTCGCGGCTCCCTGTGGGCCCCTGGGGAGAAGTCGCCTACCGTGCGAGGCACCTGCACCCGGACGTCCGCGCTGTCCAGTGGGGAGTGGCCACCCTCCCGCGGCCTCCTCTCAGCAGCATCCGGCCCTTCCTGGTACTTCCTGCTCCTCACGGGGGCGGGGAGCAAGTCCCTGCCCGGCCCCCGCCAGTCCCCCGCGTGGTGGCTGTCTCCATTCTGCTCCTGGGGAGAGGGGGAAGACCAGGCGTGGGAGGGGGCCGGACCGCCAACGCCCCCCAGCCCAGGACCCCAAGAGGGGCTGAGCAGATGCAGTCAGCCCCGTTTCACTGACCCACACGGAGGTGCTCCGGGGCCCGACGAAGAGGGAGCAGCCGGCAGCCTGGGGGCAGGGAGAGGCGGGGCGGGGACTGGAGGGGCTCTGACCACCCCAAACGTCCACCTGCCCACACTAAGCGATGGGTGACCGTGGGCAGCGCTGAGCCTTGTCCCCACGGTGGGTCCCCGTGGCTGTCCACAACTGAACCCAGTGTACACTGGAGGGACTGGAGGCTCCGAGAGGCCAGGCCACTGCTCCTGGGCCACACAGCACCCACCCTGGCAGGTACAGAGCGGCCCCAGGGCCCCCAAATCTGTTTGGGGTCTGTCAAGCCCCCACTGCTCCACCCGTAACAGCTCTGCTTCGCCCTGGAGAAGAGCCCGAGTGAGGAGGGAGCGGACGGAAATGGGGACCAGCCAGGACGCTGGGGTCTACAGCACATAAGGAGCCGGGGGCCTGGGTGGCGGGACCACGGTGAGAGGCAAGGGAGCAGCCCCCGGTGCTGCGGGGTCTCCTGGGGCCCTCTCTGGGCACATGGCCCATCCAGGGTCCTGGGCCGCACGGGGCACATCTGTCGCCCCTGGCAGGGACATGACGCAGACAGGAACCCTGGCGGGTGCTGGCAGCTCAGCAAACACCGCGGCAGCCTCGTTATCCCACTGCCCACGCTCTGCTTCTAACTGTAGGCGGCTGTCGCTTGGCTGTCATCTGCCCCACGTGCCCCCGGCCGCCCGCCCTGAGCCCCACTCACCCGCTCCAGGGGGAGCCTCAGCAGGTCCCAGGTTTCCGCGCTCAGCCTCTGTGTCCTCTTGGGCCTGGCCCCTGCAAGGCAGCAGGCCCGGTCAGCCGGCGCCGGCCCCGGGCCTCGAGGATCGCGAGCTTCCCACCTCCCAGCCCACGTGGGGGCCAACGTGGCGTCTGCATGAGCACCGCACCCCCAACTGGACAAGCACGCGGGCGTCCAGGTGGGGCCGACCGCGCAGGGGCCCCCGTTAGCTCAGCTCCCGAGCTCTGGGCCCGGCTCTTCCCCGCTCGCCTTCGCCTCCACCGTTCCCTCTCCTCAGATACACTTCCTGCGTCTACACAGCCCCGGGCCTCAGCCTTGGCTCAGCTGCTCCCCACACCCTGTGCCCGCACACCCTCACCCCGCCCACCCCGGGGCAGCCCAGGTCCTGGGGGGGGGGGGGGCGGGCTGAGTGAACTCTCCTCTGGGGGCTGGGCCTGGCGAGGCCAGGAAGCACAGTGGGCAAAGTGACCGAGGCCTCCGGCACCAGTGGACACCCTGGGGATCGCGTCTCGGCACCACTGGCCTTGGACCGGTCACCCACCCTGCGGAGCTCAGCCCCCTCCACGCCCCCCCCCGACGCTCCCGTCAGATGGTGCCGGCGGACACACTGCCCGCAGCGCAGGGGGACTGGAAAGCATCTCATGGCCCCTGGCGCGTCTCGGGCGCCCAGCAAGCTGCAGGCGTGGATGCAACGGTTCGCTCTCCATCCCCACCGCCAGTGCCCGCCGCCCACGGCTCCGCTCGTGAAGCTAAGCTGCTCTGTGCACGCCTGCGGTGCAGCGTGGGGAGCCAGACCCGGAGCCCGCCCTGTCCAGCCCCTTGCTGCGGCCAGGCGCACGCGCCACAGTGAGCGGCCTCGAGGGGTGGCCTGGCCTGGGTTCTGGGCCCACACCCACTGCCTGGGACACGGTCCCCAGAAGAGAGCCGGCTCTGGCGCTCAGGCGTTCAGACCAGCCCAAGCCAAACATGCAGAGCTTCACAAGAACTAACTGGGCAGGTGGCCTGCAGCGGCTGGCGAGGGCGGCCGTGCTCTCCTCCCTGTCCCGGCCCCAGGCCCTCCTAAGGCCGAGAAACGTGCCAGTCCAAGGTGGGGACGCAGTGATCCTCGGAGGGGCGTCGGCGGTCGCTGCCCCGGGAGCTGGGGAAGGAGTGGCCACAGTGGCCCGACCAGGTGCCAGCCGGGCAGCTCCTGGAAGCGTTCCCCCAAGACTAGGCCAGCTGACGGCCCCCTGTCCCCACCGCTTGGCCGTGGTGGTCGTACGGGCCTGCCGGTGCCCCCCCCACCCCGAAGAAAACAGCCCCTGGCTGGCAGGCTTCTGCCAGGCCCCGAGCCAGAGGGGCGCAGCCTCGGGGCACACGGCCCACCCACAGGTGAAGGAGAGGAGCAGAGGAGGTCGGGTCCCCCCGCCCACCCCCAGCGGCACGAGGAAGGCAGCTCTGAGGAGGAAACGAAGGAACTGGCCCCGAACCAAAGGACTGGGGACCCCATGCCTGGCGGCCCTTACCCCACCCCACCCCCGGCCTGCAACAGCCCTGCTCCGTCTCCTGCCGCCCCAGCGAGGGGCCCCGCCCCGCCTGGCCCTCCACCATGAAAGGTCCCTCTGAGACGCAGCCCGCACCCGGCTGCAGGGCGGGTCCGTCCCCGCCCATGAAGACAGCGGGCGGAAGGCCCTCCGGGCCTGGCTAAATGCATCCTCTGTCTGGAGAGCGTGTTCCGAACCCAGCGCTTCCAGCGGCCCCTGAGCTGAGCCCGCCCTGACTGGGGGCATTCAGGCACCACTGGCTGGCTTCCTGCCCCGTCCGCCCGAGAGTCAGGCCTGGAAACTTCCCCAGGACTGCGCACCACGCCTGGCCTGTGCGGCACCCTCGTCATCCTCTGTCCCCACCAGGTGTCTCGACACACTCTGTCCCAACCCGCTGGTTTCCAGCTGCCCGGCCTGGTGCCCCCGGCCTCCTACCTCACGTCCACTCCCTACTCCTGGCGGCTCCACCTTCAGAGCCGACCCAGAATCCGAGCCCCCGAGCCCCACTGCCTCCCTGCCCAGGCTTGCCCCGTGGTCCCTTCTCCATGCAGGGGCCAGAGACATGCCCCAAGGATCTGGGTTAGATCTTCCTCTGCTGCTGGACCTGCAAGGGCCCCTCTGCTGTGAGGGCGGGGCTTACACAAGGGCCCACGGCTCCTCCCTGGCAGGATCCCTCCTGCCTCAGGGCCCTTGCACAGCTGTTCCCTCCACTAGGACTGCGGTTCCTTCTCAGGCTCAGGGCTCCCTCCCTCCACTCCCTCAAGTCTTCACTCAAATGTCGCTTATAGATCGAATATCCTTCATCCTCCCAGATTTCATGTTGAAGCCCCAAACCCCAATGTGATGGTACAGCAGGTGGGGCCTGGGGACATGATTAGGGTTGGCTGAGGTCATGAGGGTGGGGCCCTCACAATGGGATCAGTGCCCACATGAGGAGACTGGAGAGCTCCTTCGCTCTCTTCCCCCCACACCCCACCCACCCCATCTGTAGATCAAGAGGCCCTCACAGAACCCCGCCATGCTGGCACCCTGCTCTTGAACATCCAGCCCCCAGAACTGTGAGAAATAAATGTCCGTGGTTCAAGCCGCCCAGTCTGCGTAGTTCTGTTACGGGGCTCGAGCTGCCACCCGCTGCTGTACTTATGGCTACACCCTGCCCCACCCAACTTTCCTAACCAGCCCCCGAAGCACCTGTAACATGTGATTCTCTTTCTGCACGTTTATCATTTATCACTGCTGTGGCCCTAGAGCTCGGACAGGGCTTAGCGTACAGTAGGTGCTTTAAGGATGGTGGAATGAGTAGCTAGCATTTACCGAGTGCCTACCGTGTAAGGCCCCATGGGCAGTTTCATTCACTGTCCCCTCCGGGCCGTCACCAGCATAAGAGGTCCTAACCACCCTCCCAGGACTTTGGACGCAGGGGCTCAAGAGACGGTGACCACCTGGCCAAGGCCAGCGAGCCCAGAGGGTTAGAGCCAGGTCAGGACAAGGGGAGTCGGGGCCGTAGGCTTGCCTGCACAGGGCAGGTGTTACAGCAAGTCAGGCTCACCTGGAGAGCCCAAGAGGGTCCAGCTGAGAGTGGCTGGAGAAGAGTCAGACCTAAGGACAGATGAGGGCCCCTGTGGCCCCGTGGCCCTGACCTGTCCATCACAGGTGCCTGGCACGTGGGTGGGCTGCAGGCCACTTGCTGAACGCACAGATGGACCGTGCTGTGTCTGCATCTTCAGCCCTCCTGGGGACATGAGCTGTGCCCGTCCCCGCCAGGTGCTCTTCCCAAGATGACCAGCGGGCCTGCTTCCCAGATGGGGACACGGAGGCACAGCTAGGTCGCCACTTGCTCTGCCAACCAGGACGTGCGGAGCCAGGGCCAGAGCCCGCAGCCTAAGCAGCCGCTCAGACATCACACCACGAACATCCCAACCTCCCAAGGCGGCTGGACGCGGTGTCCTGGGACTCCTGCTGCTCTGGGCCCAGGATGCCCTGAGCAGCGCACAGGGGATGAAAGGACTGAGGAGCAACACAAGTTGGGGGGGCAGGGCAGTCCACACCCCATAGGCAAGCAGAGGCGTCCACCAGACGGGACGAGCAGGCAGCCCCGTGGGGCTCAGCGCCGACTCCCCCATCTTATGCGCTGACCGTGCTGCCATGTCGAGGGGGCGCAGCGGGACCTCCATCCAGCATGCGCCCCTGCCCGGTGCCCTCCTGGGGTGGGCAGGGTGGGCACAGCAAGTACCCTGGGAGGACCGACCCTGACCCAGGCAGCAGTGGCAGGGAGGTGCCCCGTCCACCCAGACTCACCCTGGGACCTCTTAGCTGGGGTGGGGGCAGCGAGGGCCGAGAGAGTAACACGTGGGCTGAACCCAGCCAGGCTCTGGGTCCTCCAGCTGCACGAAGTGCCAGCCACCCAGGCCCACGGCCCACCACAGGCCACACCTGTGATGCAAGGCCACGCCCACCACAGGCCACGCCTGTGGTACAAGGCCACGCCCACCAAAGGCCACGCCTGTGGTACAAGGCCACGCCCACCAAAGGCCTCGCCTGTGGTGCAAGACCACGCCCACCACAACGGTCACGCCCACCACAACGGTCACGCCCACCGGCTCCCTCCCGCCCCCGACCCAGCCCAGGGCCTCCCTCCTCCCCTGGAAATGCTCCTCCACCAGGGCTGGTGAAGGGCCCTCCGGGGGCTCACTTGGCCCCCTTCGCCCCCCCCCGCCCCCCACTGCCAGGCTCTGGATATGCAACTCCCCCACCCCCGCACCCCAGGGACAGTTTCCAGAAGACAGGCACCCGGCTTTCTGGAAACTGGGCCGGCCCACCACCCGTGCTCAGTACGCCCCTGAAAGAACAAGTGAACGAACGGATGAAGGAATGATGCTGTCCCTGCAGAAAGCCCTGCCGTGGCTTGCACCACAGGCCCTGCCCGTCCGGGCTCACCCGACCAGGGGTCTCCTCCAAGCAGAGCTCTTCTCCAGGGCCGCCTAGACTCAGGGCACTGGCCCACCTCCAGCAGCTGCATCCCAGGGCTGGGGCCCCCAGACCTGCCTCCACGGGCCTCGGGAGGCCGTCCCGGCCACTGTCCTCCCAGGAGGATGGCCTTTTCCCGGCGGCTGCTGGCGGCCCGGCGCCGGCAGCCTGGTGGGAGGAGGCTTCCTGGGGCCCCGGCTGGGAAGGGTCTGGGCCTGGGGCAGAGCAGAAGAGGCGGCGTGGGGAGGACAGAAGCCGCCTTGTTCCCGCACCCACCCTGTGCCCCCCTTTCCTCAGCTCAAAGGAGGAGGAAAACACCAGGAGAACCCAGGGCTGGGCCGCGCCTCCGCGGGAGCCTTTCCAGACGCCGGGCTCAGCCCTGCCCCCACCTGCCGCTGGGGCTCCCAGAGGGCGGCCTGGCAGGGCCAGGCGTGCCAGGGGCTCTGGGCGGAGCTGCCCACCCTCGGAAAACCCTGGCCGGAAGGGCAGACACTGGCCTGCACGTGCCGGGACAGGGTGGGGAGCGAAGGGGGCCACACTCCATCCCATCCCCACTGGCTACAGCACCTCCAAAACAAGGGCGACTGAGGGTCCCGGCAGCCCATTTCCTCCCTTCCGTCTCAGCCTCTGAGCGAGGGTGTGGCTCTGAACCCTCTTCCAGGACAGGTCGTTGTCACAAATCCATGAGCGTTAACAGCACAGAACCCCGGACGCCTGACACCACAGTCAGATGGCTTCCCAGCCTCGTCCTGGGCGGGCCTGCGGGCTTTGGAGGCTGGGGAAGGTGGGCGACCCGGGAACGCAGCCATGAGGGCCCTGGGGCTGGACTCTCCGAGAACTCGAGAACCACGAGTTGCGGACTGTGTGGGCTGGGAGGGAGGGGCAGCTACCCCCCTGCCCAGAGCCTGCCCCGTACCCACCAGCAGCGCAGGAGGCCAGCTCAGGGCGGCCCCTGCCCCAGCGCCCACATTTATTGATCTACGTGCTTGGCCGAGAACTTTCTGTCCCCGTGTGGGTAGCATCACTGACCTACACAGGGCGACCAGCAGCCCGTGAACGAGGTCGTCACAGCAGCCGTGGCTGACCTGCGGGCCTCAGCTGATGAGTCCCCGGCTCACGGCTCCCTCGGCCTCTGGCTGACTTGGCTTCTCCCTCCTGCCAGCAGCCCCCTCCCACTCCATCCCTACAAGAAGCCCTCCCCCAGGCCCAGCCCCCAGCCTGGAGGGGGGTCTTCAACCCCAGAGGAGTGGGGTGGCTAGGGAGGGGCAGGGAGGGGCCCCCTCCTCCTCGTGCCTGAGAAACCTGGGGGGTTCAGGGCGACCCCAGGGCCCCACTGCCCCAGAGACATGAAGGACAGGCCTGAATGCCCCTTTGCCCGCGCTGTGTCCCGCACCTTCCAATCTCAGCGTCCCGACTTGCCCCCAGCACCCTGTCACTTGCCCACGCCACTGTGAGCTCTGGAGTGAGCTGGCGACGGGGCTCAGATGCTGACACCCCCCAGGGACAGGGGCTCAACACGTTATGAGGGACCCCTTCCCTTGGCTAGCAGCTCTGTTAAATATTCTCCTGTTCGAGGGCGGAGCCCATTGGGCCCCAGCGTGAGCCAGCACCCCCTCTACGCTGGCAGCCCTCCTACCACCCCCCTGCCCTCTCAGGCCCCTGCATCTCAGGCTGAGGTCTGAGCCCACGGGAGAGCGGCACCCCACGCCCAGCCCAGGAGCTCACCTTGGGCCTCGTAGCCGGCCAGGTCTGGCTTCTCCGCGGCTGCCGGGCTGGACAGCCGGCCCAGCGCCAGCTGCAGCTGTGCCACGTTCATGCGGGCCGTGAGCTCCCCACTGCGGTCCCCAATCTGTAGCCGGGCAGGGCCAGGTCAGTGGGCTGCGAGGCCCCCTGTGCACTCCCACGGGGCAGTCACGGCCCCGGGTCTCCAAGGGCACTAGGCCCACTGCGCCCCAGAGGTGGAGTCTGGCGGGGCTCCCGGGGGCGGGGGTAGCCTCACGTGCCCCTGACAGCCCCCCTCACACCCCAGCCCGGCCGTGCCACGTGGGGCCCTCCCGTGGGCAGTCAGCCTGCACCTTTCTCAGCCCCGTGCCCGCCAGGCTCCCGGCGGGGACCCTCCCTGCAGGGAGGCCACGTGCTTACCCAGGAGCAAAGCCACAGGTAAAGCGGGGGGGGGGACCCCCACGTGGAGTTCCAGGGCCCCTGCCTGTGCTCAGAGGGGCGCAGGGGCCGGTCCCGCTGGCGGCCCAGGCAGAGGGGCTTTTTCCAAGCCAGGACCTCCCCTGACGCGAGCTCTCCTCCCCTCCACCGGGACACCTAAGGGCCTTGCCCGCCTGTGGACTTGGGGCTGTCTGTGGCGGGTCTGGGGAGTGCTGGGGTGGGAGGTGACCTGGCTCTGCCGCTGGGGCTGCTTCCCAGAGGTGGGTGGGGGCTGAGGAAGGGACCGGCCGGGAGCCGGGGAGCCGGGGCTCACCCGCGCCGACCCTGGAGTGCCCCATCGCGGGCTGCCCTGACCCCAGCAGCAGGGTCCTGGGTGGACAGGCCCACTTCCCCAGGAAGGTGTCTGGTTGAGGGGTCCCGGGGAAGATCCCCCAGGGGCGGCCGTGCCTTTGTGCCCCTGGGCTGCCCCTGGCAGGTATTTCCACCCTGGGTGTCGGGCAGAGGCATCCCATGGCCCAGCCTGGCACACTTCCGTCGGAGACAGAAGCCGCCGGTGGTGGCTGCCCGAAGGTGACACTAACCCTCTGTGGGCGGAAAACGGGCCCCCACTCCCCCCTCCCGACCCCCTGGCTACAGCAGACAAGCAGCCACCAGGTCTCAGGAGTCACGGGGTGGCTGGGCCCCTTCGCAGCAGGTGGCGACAGCCAGGGAAGGGCCTAGAGCACACGGAGGCACCGGCCCACCTGGAGGGGGCTGGGCAACTCCGGGGATGCGGGGCTCCAACGCTGGCGAAGGCCAGGGTTGGGGGCTGAGGGGAGGGCAGGCCCGGCTCACCTCCTGGGAGATCTCCAGGTGCTTCTTGGCGAAGGTCAGGGCCTGTGCTGGGCTCCCCATGGATACGTAGGCGTTCCCCAGGCTCCAGCACGCCCGGCCCTCACCCACTCTGCCGGGGAGGGAAACTGAGTCCACGTCTGCACCCCAGGCCTGCCAGCCTGCCCACTAGTCCAGCCGCCCCAAGGCCCCAGCCTCCGGGTGGTCAGGCCCATCACCAACTGGGGATGGGTGTGGGGGGGGTGCTCCGTGGGTGGTCCAGGGTCCCCGGCGTGGCCTTGACTGCCCCCTAGTGGCCGGTGAGGCTCTCACCCCTGTGGCTCCCTGAGCAGCAGTGACCTCATTCCCTTGATCATAAATTTTTAAACGGAGCCGTAAATAATGTAACGTAAACTCAACCACTGTACAGCGCACGATTCGGTGGCTCTGCGCTTATCTACCACCTACGACCATCGCCTCCATCTCGTTCCAAAACATCATCACCCCAAAGAAAAACTGCAGGCCACGTTAAGCCACACGGCAGAGCAGCCTCCTAGAAGACCCCTCCTCCCCACCACCCGCGCGGGGCCCTGGCCTGTGGCTCTGGACCCTCTTGCTGCCACTGCCGCCCCCAGACCTACGTGCATGGCTGTGTGTTTAGGCGTCTTCGGCCAGGCAGTCTGTCTCTCTGTAGAGACTGCCGTTTACACGGACGTGGAGAGAGGGGGGCACGGGGGTGTTCAAGGAGGCAACGGGGCGGGCACCGGGGCACAGCCCCCCAACCAGCTTGCACCAAGGGTCACTGCGAGCAGCTGGCCCAGCGTCCACTGGTCTCACCGGGTCCCCCTCAGTGGGCGGTGTGGCCAGCTGATGGGGGAGGCTGAGCCCAGGCGGGGCCGCCTTGAGCAGGGTCCCTTGGCAGTCGGCGGCAGAGCAGCGCCTCAGACCTAGGCCGGCGAGTCCAGGCCACTGTAATCAGCTTGTTACTCAGCCCAGGGGCCTGAAGGGGCGATCGGGGGGCCCCCCGGTGTGGGCCTGGGCAGCCACGCGTCCCCGCCGCATGCACCTGTCGGCCAGCTCCTGGGCGATGAGCAGGTGCCGCAGGTGGTACTCGGCGGCGCGCTCGTAGTCTTGCAGCAGCGTGTACGTGTTGCCCAGGCTGTAGCAGGCCTGCGCCTCCACTGCCTGGTCCTTGAGCTGCCGGGACAGCTGCAGAGTCTTCCTGTGGGGGCGGGGGGTCACCCCAGGAAGGAAGATTCCAGTATTCCCCTCCACGGGGGCTAGGGCACAGCTCATGCTCCCCCAACGCCCCTTTCCAAGGGCTACGTGGGGGGCGGTGGGGAAGCAGCCCTTTGGCCCCGAGGCCTCCAGCCCCAGGACCCCACTGGGGGGTCTCTCTGGGCTCCATCGGTCGCCCTTCCAGGGTGGCACAGAACCCCCCGCACGGCCCCTGGGGAGGCTGGGAGGGCAGAGCTTGAGGTGGGCGCCTCCTTGGCCTGGGGTCCAGGCTCCCTCACCCTCCTAGGGCCCACCCTCTCCCTGGCTGGGCGGTGGGGATGGGAGGGGTGCTGCCTACTTGTAGTACTCGGCGGCCACGTCGAAGCGCCCCAGGAAGATGTGGGCGTTCCCCAGGTTGCTATAGGCCCTCCTCTCTGCTGCCTTGTCTCCAAACTCCTTAGCAATGGCCAGGCGCTGAGGACACGGACACAAGGCCCAGGTGGTCCCGGAGCAGCCCGGGATCCGATGCAGATGGCAGGTGCTGCCCCCCCCCCGCCCCACTGCCCAGCACGGCCAGCCCGACGTCCGTGTGCCCAGAGGGGCAGCCCTGGGAGCCCCGGCACCAAGCCCCGACGAAGCGAGGGGGCTGCTGGGGTGCCCCGGCCGTCTCGCTCTGACCCTATGTCAGGGCCTCCCCGTCGCTGCCACCCACTTACCTCCTTGTGGAAGGTTGTGGCCTCTGTGAAGCTCCCCAGCAGGTAGTGGGTGTTGCCCAGGTTGCCATAGGCCCTGCCCTGGGCTGCCCGGTCGCCCAGCTCCTTCACCAGGGACAGGTTCCTCCTGGGGGCCGAGTCTCTCTGAGCTGTGTCCCTAGTCTCTCTGAGCTGTGTCCCTCCCAGCGGCCCACCCACCCAGGCTAGAAGGTGCTGAGTGGGTGGCCTCCACACAGTCCCTCCCAGGGTCGTGCCCCCAGAGGAGGGTGGCTCTGCTCCGTCTGAGCTCCAAGGCTCGGGTCAGCCTCCGCCCCGCCCCCGACTCTGGTTTTCAGGTGCAGCCTATGCCGGCCAGGCCGAGGACAGGGCGGGTGGGGGTGAGGAGGGAGCCCACCCAGGTCCCCGCGTGTGCAGAGCGCGGGGACGACCCCGCCTGCTCACTCGTAGAACTCAGAGGCCCGGCGCAGCGTCTCGCGGACGGCAGGCGGCAGGTGCCCAGGGTCCTGTGCTGCATTCCAGGACAGCTGCTTGCCCTTGGCGTGGTACACGTTGCCAATGTTGTAAAGTGCCCTCGCCTCCCCAACCTGTGGGCGACACTGAGGTCGGTGGGGGGGCGGGGGGGCATCTCCGAAGCCACAGCCCCCGAGGAGCCGGCCGCCCGCTCAGGCCCTGCGCGCACAGAGCTGGTGTCCCATCGCCTGGCCCACGGTCCCCGCTGTTCCTCGGGCCCCAAAGGCAAGGGCCTGCGGGGTGGCAGCACCAGGTCTAGACACTAAGGTAGGGGTCACGGGGAGGGAGGGACCTGTCCCCACCCCTCCCGGTCACCCCTCTCTGACCCCCAAGGGTCAGGGCTCTGCCTCTGCTCAACCACCTCCGAGGCGGCCTGGGGCGAGTCAGTCACCTCAGCCGCAGTTTCCTCACCCATACAGGGGCAGGGATGCTTACCCCACAGGGCCACGGGGGGAGGACACAGAGCAGGGCTGTCAAGGGTCCAGCAGAGCTGGACCCACCGTTGCTCGAACGGTGCTGCCTCTCCAGCCAGGTTCCTTCCGGAGCCGGCCCCCACCCCCGTCTCCCTCTGGCCCCAGGAGTGACTGGGGGTGTTGGTGGCTTAAGGGGGGAGGTCGGGGAGAGGGGAGCTGACGTGGAAGATGGGAGCCCGGGCCTCAGCCCCACAGCGTCGGTGTGTGCCAAAGTGCCCTCGTTTCTGAAGGGGACCGTCGTCCCACGGGAAGAGCACACGGGGCTGTGAGTGGTGTCACCTGCAGCTCCGATCCCAGACCCAGACAGGGCCACAGGTCAGGGGCCACCGCCCACCTTGTCCCCTTGCTCCTGGGCGATGTCCAGGTGCCGCTGGCAGCAGACAACGGCCTCGTCAAAGCGGCCCAGCACCTTGAGTGTGTTGCCCAGGTTCCCACTGGCCTTGGCTTCCCCCATGCGGTCACCGATGGTCCTGGAGGGCAGGAAAGAGGGAGGGGCTGGACCAAGGACTGGCGGGACCCTGAACCCAGCAGGGAGCCCTGGTGACGGCAGCAAGAGTCTGGGGGGACCGGGAGCCCCCAGACACTGGGATGATGCTGGGCAGGGGTCCCACGGCGGGTGGGCCCAGCTCAGGACCACTTCTCTGCTAGGCCAGTCTGGGGGAAGGACTTGCGAAGACCGGCTTGGAGGCAGGAGAGTTGCGGGCCTGGCAGAGGGAATTAACCATGCAGTGTGTATTTGCTGCGTGTCTGCCGCCACCACACACTGGCTGGATGCTGAAACCAGGGCCCAGCAGCTGGAGGGGAAGGGCCTGTGGGCACGGTGGTCGGAAGCTCCGCCCCCACCTGGGATATCTGGGGGCTCATGGGGTGGGGGGGGCTCCTGCAGGCCTTAAGGAGCAAAAGAGGGGGCAGGGAACACGCAAGGGGAGGGTGTTCCAGGGAGGGGCAGCAGCGGGGAAGTTCTGGAGGCCCGAGAAGAACGGAGACACTGGGAAATGGGGGGCGGGGGCCGGTCAGGGGGGGCTGAGTGGGTGGGGCCAGCAGGAGGAGGCTGGTCGGTTCGTGGTGAGAGCGGGGGTGGGGTGGGGGGGTGGGGGTGGGGGCCCGGGGCAGGACGGCTCACCGAGCTAGCAACAGGTCGTGTTTGTGGTACTCCAGCGCCCGGGCGTACTCCTTCAGGTAGAAGTAGGCGTTGCCCAGCTGGCTGTAGATGGCGCTCAGCGTCTTCAGGTCCTCGGTGCCCACCTGCACAGCGGCCTCAAAGAAGGCCACGCCTGCCTTGAAGTCACCAGCCTTGCACAGCCGCTCACCCTCCAGGGCCAGCTCCAGGCACGAGGCTTCCATCCTGGGCGGAGAGGAGGGGTCAGGGCTCTCAGCCTGCCCCTCACACCCCTGCACGTCACCATTCGGACAGCGGGGCACCTCGGACGGCTGTGGCCAGTGCGGTGCCCGGGGGCGTGGGCGTCAACCTCTCTTTGGATGAACGCCCCGGTTGGCACACGGTGCGGCTCACCTGTGCCGCAGCCTCACGGCTCCCCTTCCCCACCCCCAGGGCACCCGGCGGCCACGAAAGCAGGAATCTGCAACTGCAGCCGGACCCTCGCCCAGAGGCGGCCTGCAGACACTACCTCCCCCCACCCCAGTCCCAGCTGCTGGGGCGAGGGGCCGCCCCCGGGCCAGGCGCTACCTGCCACAGTGGCTACGGTGGCCTGGGGCAGGCCCTGATCCCCTCTGAGGATGACGGAGGCTCACAGGGTCAGCCAGATGGTCAGGGCCACACAGGCAGGATCCGATCCCAGCCCCTCCTGGGTCCTGCATCCTGGAGCAGGGCCCCCACCCTCCAAGCTCTCGGGGGGGAGGGAGGGGCTGGGGACTCGGCCGTCACCTGTCCTCACCTCCCATTTTCTGGTGGGGCGTGGCTGCATCTGAGTCGATGTCCTGCGCTGGGGCCCGAGGGGGGCTGGGGGCGCAGGTGCAGAAAAAGCCAGAGAGAGGGCCCCCACCGAGGCAAGCGGCCCCTGCCACCCCCCACCCCACTGAGACCACACAGCAGGAGCAGAGCACCCCCTGGAAAGGCGGGAGCCGGCTCCGGGCTGCCACAGGCCGCCCCGTTATCCTTCTCTTACTCCCATTGCTTTCGGATGTCATCAGAGTTCATAGAAAACCTACAGAGAGTAATTTATAATAAAACGTGCACACCAGACAGCCAGCTGCACCCCAACACACTCGACCTGCTTCGTTGTTAGAAGTGTGCAACGATCAGGAGTTACTGGAGGGGGGGAACCAACGCGTTTCCTTAAAAAATAAAGTTGTTTAGAGTAGTGCTTCTCAACCGTTTCTTTCCTTTTTTAAAAAATAAATTTACGTATTTATTTTTTTTTGGCTGCATTGGGTCTTCGTTGCTGCGTGCAGTCTTTCTCAAGTTGCGGCACGCAGGCTTCTCATTGCGGTAGCTTCTCTTGCTGTGGAGCACGGGCTCTAGGCGTGCAGGCTCAGTAGTTGTGGCTTGCGGGTTTCAGTAGTCGTGGCTCGCGGGTTTCAGTAGTTGTGGCTTGCGGGCTTCAGTAGTTGCGGCTCGCAGGCTCTAGAGAGCAGGTTCAGTAGTTGTGGTGCACGGGCTTAGTTGCTCCGCGGCATGTGGGATCTTCCCGGACCAGGGCTCGAACCTGTGTCCCCTGCATCGGTAGGTGGATTCCTAACCACTGCGCCACCAGGGAAGTCCCTCAACCGTTTCATTCAAACTGCCCCTTTGATAGAAACCACAACGCCCCATTCACTCTGCTCCTGCGTTCTCAAGACAACAGGGCACTTCTATTTACACTGAGAGCTACACCTCAAGAACCGGCTGGGGTGAGGCTGGTGAGCCCCTGGAGAAGCTGAGCCCAGCGCCCCGCACCCCACAGGCTCAGCGCCTTCTGTCGGCACCTTCACCACGCCCCTTGTCCAGTCACGACTCCCCAGCATCGGGGCCACTCCTCCTGGGGAAGAGGGCTCCTCCCCCCCTGGAGGATGCAGGGCCCGCACCAGAGGACCCCACCATCTCCCCCACCCCCGGATTCAAGCAGAGCCCTGTGGCCTCTCAGAGAGCCGGGGTCAGGGGCATGGCCTCGAGACCAGGACGCCAGACCCTTTCACCTCCCGCCCACTCCTCAGCAGCCAGCTCGCCAAGAGCTCTGGGAAGGGCCCTCCGGATGCCACGTCGCAGGAGCCCACGGGCAGCCCCACTCCACCAGGGCCACGCACGGGGCTCCTTAATTAAGGCCTGCTTGTCCCTGCCCAGCTGCTCACTACACGGCTAGCTGCCCTCTCCTCCCGGGGACTCGGTCTGAAACGCAGGTGTTTTCGGAGCCCCACTGGCTCGGGCAGATCTGATCACAGGCGTGGCCTCCCCCCGCCCACCTCCCTGCCCAGAGATGTGGCATCAGTGGCTCAGAGCAGAGGAGGTTTCTGGCTTGGGAAGGGCCCTGGGCCTAGAAGTCAAGGGGGCAGGGGCGCAATGTTGGGGTGTCTGACGCAGCCTCCCGGAACTGCAGACTGGGAAAGCTCACCAGGCCTGCACGTGGGGAGGCCACCTGGGGAGGCACCAGGCAGGTGTCCCAGGTCAAAAGCCCCACCCCCTTCCTTGTCCCAAGAACCTCCAACCGCACGGTGACCTCCAGCTTAGCACCCGTCCGCTGCCGCACCTCTTCCTCTGCAGGTGGCGCATCTTCTGCACGTACAGCCACAGCTCCAGGCCCACGGGCAGCAGCAGCGGGCGGGGGCGGGGGGCGCCGTACACCACTTTGCACACGGCCTTCTCAGCCAGGCTCAGGGCTGCAGGCGGGCCCTCCGTGGCGGCAGCCGGCATGGCGGGGCTCTGGGCCTCCCTCCTGGCCAGCCAGCCCTCGCCCCACCTTGGCTGCTGGTCCTGGGGGTGCGCCGGCCTCACGGTCCCCCGCATCCCCCACCCCAGAGCGGTGGGCTGAGGCTCTGGTGGCCTCGGCTCCAGGAGACCCCCGGCCCCCTGGCAGCTGGTCCGGGGCCTCCCAGGGCCTGCGGTGGATCAGGGGATCAAGGGCGGCTCAGAGCCGGGGATCAGCGCCGTCAGCAGGGCGGGCCGGCGGGCGCCCAGGGGAGGCTGTCCACGCGCTCCCCTTGGGGGCAGGCGCACAGCAGGGGTGCAGCGGCCGCACCCCCGTGCCGCTCACCCAGACTCTCACCCCACTCCGGCCCTGTGGCCGGTTCGGGGCCAGAACCCCGTCACGCAGCACAAAGGAGCACCAGGCACCTAGCTGGCTCCGGGTCAACGTCTGTGAGAAAAGGAGAGGAGGAGGGACACGGCGGTGTGGCCCCCACCTGGGGAGCTGGGGCTCGGCAGGTCTGCACTTGGCTCCGCCCCGTCCTCCTGGCGGCCTGTCCCCCAACACCCAGCCTGGCCCACGGCAGCACATGGTGCCCAGCGCCCGGCATGCAGCAGGGTCAACAGGTGGGCACAGAGTCCAGTCACCCTGTTAGTCCCCCGGCCCTCTGGGGCACTGCTGGGGTTACCAGCACCTGACCGACGAGGAGCCCCAGGCCCCAGGTTAACCCAGGTGAGGGCCTAGAGGGGCCTGGGGCCAGCCGTCTTGGGAGGAATAGACACCCCCCCACCCAGTTCCTTTCCTGAAACCACCAGCCCCCTGGCCACCTTCTCAGCCCGGCTCCCAGCTCCTCCAGCCACCACGGCTGATGAGGCGCGAGTGACCATCTCTGGGCAAAGGGAGAAGCCTCTGGAGTAGCGGGGGTTGGTGCCAACGTCCAGCTAGGGGGAGGGGGCCACGGGGCTCGGTCAGGGCGGAGCAGTGGGGAGAAGCCCAAGGCCCCTCCCCTCCCCGCAGCCCACCCCACGGTGCTGCTGCATCCCAGGAGCCCCTAGGTTCCCACGGGGCTCACAGAGGCTCTCTCTGCCCCACTCGTAGGGGGCCCCTCCTGCCAGGCCACTTGCCCGTCTCAGCAATGGGCCTTGGGTGGGAGGGGGCTCAGCTAGACCAAGCAGCTGGGAACCTGGGACAGGAAGGGAAACGCAGCCCTGGAGTCAGAGGGAACTACAGACCCAGGGTGGGCCCAGCTCCCCAAGACCATGCTGGGGTCTGAGCAGAGGCGGGAACCCAGGGATGAGGAGGAGGCTGTGGTGGTCCAGGGCAAAGGCCGCCCAGGGTACAGGACCCGGGGGTCAGCCTCGGCCCAGGAGGCCCAGCAGGCGTTGCCACTCTGCGGGGTCTGGGAGGGCCGAGACCTGGAAGGGGCTGGGTGGGTGGATGCAGAGGTGGGAGAATGAGGTCCCAGGCTGCCCACCCGCCCACACCAGGCCCTGGTCCCCAGGGTGTCCAGGCCAGGGCGTTCTCCTCCCTGCCCGGAGGCCTCTGTCCACCTCGGGGGAAGCTCAGCTGAGGGGGGCAGGGCAGGACCTGGACCATCTCCCCCTTGCGCAGCTCCTGCCAACAAGCTGAACCCTCAAAACTCTGCACTGTCACATCGACCCCACGCCCCTCCTCCACCCCCCGGGGCGGCCCCCCAACACCTGCACCGCAGGCCGTCCTCTCCTCTCCTCCGTGAGACCTGCCTACACTGGCCAGGCTCACTTCCTTGTTCAGTGAAGAAGGTTCTGGAGCCTGTCTCTCCACACTGCCCCTGCAGGCCTGGGGGTATCTGTGGGTGCTCGTGCCCACTGGGGATGCACTGGGGTTGCAGCAACCCTAGGTCACCCACTGCAGCATCGGTCTGCGGAGCTGGCCTTCCCGCCCACTGCCCATGCCCCCATGCTGTAGGACTGCAGGGGCCTCCAACAGGCCTGTCCACCCAAGGGCCTGACAAGAGCCCTGTTGTCAGGGCACGAGATGGGGCTCCCTGGGGCTCTGGGCCGGACTGGCCAGGGCTCTCAGGGGCCAGAGGCTGTGGTCTTAGCTCCCCCTTCACCAGCCTCACCACTCAAACTCTGGGAGAGGGGGTAGCCTTCCACCTGGGATTTGCCACCTGGGCTAAATAGATGCTTAATTTTTTAAAATTTGATTTAATTTTTCTGTTCTGGCTGCGTTGGGTCTTGTTGCTGCACACGGGCTTCCTCTAGTTGCAGAGAGCAGAAGCTACTCTACTTGCGGTGCGCGGGCTTCTCATTGCGGTGGCTTCTCCTGTTGCGGAGCACGGGCTCTAGGCGCACGGGATTCAGTAGTTGTGGCTCGCGGGCTCTAGAGCGCAGGCTCAGTAGTTGTGGCGCACGGGCTTAGTTGCTCCGCGGCACTGGGATCTTCCCGGACCAGGGCTCGAACCCGTGTCCCCTGCATTGGCAGGCGGATTCTCAACCACTGCGCCACCAGGGAAGTCCGATGCTTAATTGTTAATCTACGGTCCTCCACGTCCTAGGGAGAGACCCGGCCCACCGCCTCAGGGGCCTCAGGGGTCAGCCTGCCGGCCCCAGCCAGGCCTCGCCCACCCGTGAGCTCTGCTACCCAACACCACGACGGCCCAGCACATCTCTCCTTGAAAGCGGCTGACCAGGGTCAGCCTTCCCAGAAGCCAGACCGCGGCGGCCAGGAGGCATGGCAGTGTCTGCCAAGCTCCCGTCACCTGCCCCCTGGCTTACCAGTTAATGAAGTGATTACTGACCGCCCAGTGGCCGGCCTTACTGCTCTGGTCACCACGTCAGCCCCATACCCCTCCCACCTGTCTGCGGCACCTGAGACAGCATCCCGGGAGTAGCCATCGGCCCGGCCCCGCCTGGCCCCTACTGCCCTGCTCTCTGCCCCCACGGGCGGTCCATCAGCACTCATGCCCCACCTGCCTGTCTCCCCGGATGGCACGCCGTCCTCTGGTGCCCACCAGACCACCGAGGCTGGTCTCCAAGCCTGGCCCCCGGCTCCCACCACCAAGGCTCACTGGCCAGGGGCTGCGTCCCCATCAGCCCCACTCTCTGCTAAATGTCAGCGTCCCTGTCCTGAGCTGTCACCCACACTGGGCCTCTGGGCAGACGCTCCAGGGCCCCTGCTCACCCCCTGTCCTGCCGTCCCCAGAGTGAAGCCACACTGACTCCCCTTCAGTCTGAGCATCATGGGACAGGCAGCCTGGGAGAAGCAGGAATCACTGGAGAGGAGAAGCACGACCATCACCCAGCTTTACAAAGTGCCGAGGGGCACGCTTCTCGGGAGCCCTGGGGTAGGGCCGACTGCCACGGGGCGTGGGACCCCCGTTCGGGCGCCTGCCGATGGGTCACGCCTCTAAGAGCCGCCCCGCAGTGGTGTGCTCGCCGCCCAGCTCTGCCCTCGCAGCCCCAGCAGGAGCGCTCAGCTGCTGGCCTTAAGGGAGCCAGAGGGCCAGGAGAGGGCGGCCTGTGGCTTCCCCACTTTCGGGGGCTTCTCGGCCACCTGTCCATCCTCCCCGGGCCCCTCGGCACCCCCTCCCAAACCCCTGCCCTGGGGAAGCACTCCCAGGCGCAGCGGACCGGGGCTCTGAGTGTTAACCGTCTCCCACCCCACGAGACCCCGCCCACTCCTGCCTCCCCGACCCGGTGCCCTCCCCAAGGGCCCCATCTGGGGACGTGGCGGGTCACGAGCACCCTCACGCTCAGGCCCTTCTCCGTGGGCTTTCTATGTCCGGTTCCGCCCAGAACCCGCTTTGTAAGAGCTGAGCTCACCTCACCAGGCAGCGGTGTGGGTGTGCGGAAGGGGAGTCACCAGGCGGGGCCACGGCAGAGGGGACCTGGCCTGGCCCCCCACACAACAGGGGTTCTCCCAGAACAGCCACCCCTGGGGTGCTCAGCCCAAGGGGATCCTGTCCGCGGGGCATCCACGTGCCGGGCTGCCTGCACCCCTCCACTCCCACGCCACGGGGGGTCTTCCCGGGACACACAGGCTCTGAGGGGACAGATGACCTCTTGAGGGCGTCTCGGCAGCCTCTGAACGCCGGCTCCGACCGGGCACGGGCCCGCGCACGCCCAGCCGCGGCTACACGCGCGGCTCCAAACGCTCACGGGCGTCTTCACAGCCCTGAAGGCAGGCTGTGGCCGCGCCCCCCAAACCTCTGCCGGGCTTTGCCCCTTTGGTCTCCACTCAGGGCTCAGCTCGCAAGGAATCCAGGCCGGGCTCCGGGCCCCTCCCAGCGTTCGCTCTGAGCTCTGCCCCTGCCCAGGGATGGCTCCCCCAGGCCAGGGTCCTGTCTGGTGTGTCCCCGCTGGGCCCTGGTGCCAGCCCACACCCCAGGCTGCCAGGTCAAGCCTGTGGGGAGACCAGCACAATGTGGACCCCAGGCTTGGCTGCGCAGGGTCTCCCAGGGCTAAAGCGGCCTGGACCTCCTCCACCATAGCTCCCCTACACACACACACACACACACACACACACGCACACACACACGCGCGCGCGCACACACACACACCACCACACACACACACACCACACACACACACACACACAGCCGGCGGCCGCCAGATCAACACGTGTCATTCTTCCGAAATACCCCCTCTCCGTCGGAGAAACGACGCTGGGGCAAGTGCAGCCCCGCACAGCTCTCCATCCCAAGGGGGGCCGTGGAGAGGGTCCTCTAGGACAGTCCTCCAGCGTCGGCTGCCAACAGACCCACTCACACGCCCCTCCCCCTGCGTGGGGCCCAGGAGCCAGGCCGGGGGCTCAGCGCTCCATCCCGAGACCACACAATGGGGGCTGTGTCTCTGGCCAGCAGCACAGACCAGACCAAGGTGGGAGGGGCCCCAGAGCCTCATTCTGCACATCAGGGAAGGGGGGGCACCCAGCAGAGGTTTGCGGCTGCTGGGCTGCTGGCCAGGCTGGAGAATCCTCGCAGGCCAGGCTAGGCCCCGTGAAGGCTCAGCAGCCCCCAGGTCTTAAGGGTGGCTGGGGGTAGCCAGGACGATGTCCCTCCAAGTCGGCGGCCTGTCCCCACTGTGGGGAGCCGGCCCGCCTCCGGGAGCTGCAGTCAGTAAGCATCCCGGGCCCAGCACTCACGCCTGCCCCGCTCTGCTGGACACCTGCATGCCAGTGCCCGTGCCCGTCTGGGCCAGGCCCAGGGCATCACCTTGTGGCACACCTTCGACAAGCCTGGAGTCACCAGCCAGGCACGCGGCCCTGGCCAGGGCCACCCTGTCATCCCTGATGGGCGTGGGGCGCAGAGCTCAGACCGCTGGCATCACTCACGAACCTGCCCGCGGCAGGTGCCTCTTCAGGCAGGTACCCACCCACCCACCTAGCTGGCTGGCTCTGCAGCCCCACGCCAGCCACAATCTACTGGACCACAAGCACCTGGTGGGCTGGTGGGGGCACGGCCCCACCCGTGACACATCCTGGTCTCTTCAGCATACCATGTCCCCCTGCCCACCCAGCACTCGGGCCATGGCAGTGGGGAGGTGGTGCCAGGCTTGGGAGGGACGCTCCTGGAGCGCCCACCACACGCCTGCTGTGCCACAGGGCCCAGCTGCCAGGAGAGCAGGGCCGTAGAAGCTGCCAGTCTCCCAAACCCTGGACACCGTTTGCGAGGGGGCGATCCGGCAGGCGGCAGTCCATCCCAGCGGCCCACGCTGCCCACCCGCTAGTGCCCTGGTTCTCGAGGGCGTGGGCCGTGGGAGGCCCAGCGCCCCCAGCCTCCGACCCCCTCCCCCCGCCCCTCCTCCCCACCCCGCGCCCCCAACCGCCGCCGGCCCCGCTGGGAGGGGCGTCCCCGCCACGTTGCGCGCTCGCCGCCGCCTTTGTTCCAGGCCGGCCAATCCCGCCTCCAGCGGCCCCAGCTGCCCGGTCCCCGCGCGGCCCCGCGCGGCCCCACCGCCTGCCCTGCCCTACCCACCTGGAGTAGAGGCGCCGGGCAGGGCCGAGCAGCTCGTCAGCGGCGGGCGGGGCCGGACCCGCCATGGGGCCGAGGGCGCCGAGAGCCGGGGGCCGCGCACCCCACGCTCGCGCCGCTCGCGCCGCCCCGCGCCGCCCCGCGCCGGTCCGCGGTCCGCTCTCCGCTGTCCACCGCCCGCCAGCCGTCCGTCCGTCCGCGCGGGCGGGAGGCGCCGAGGAAGTGATGTGCGCGGCGCCGCCCCTCCCGCCGTGGCCGTGATGTCACCGCCGCCCGAGGGGGAGGGGGCGCGGGCCGAGCCGCCGGTCCCTCCCCCCGTCCGCGCGGTGGGGGGAGG
Source organism: Grampus griseus (assembly GCF_964374135.1). NCBI lineage: Eukaryota > Metazoa > Chordata > Mammalia > Artiodactyla > Delphinidae > Grampus > Grampus griseus. The sequence continues at coordinate 1,331,806 of NC_139000.1, forward strand.
GGAGAAAGCCGGGGTCGGGGGGGGGCGGCCCGCGGCGGGGGAAGGGGCGGAGCCTTTGAGCGTTCGGCTGGCAGAAGGCTCAGGAGGGTGCGACCCCAGCCCCCCAGGGTGAGTGCAGGAGAGGGGCCTGGCGCGGCATCGCTTCTGGGGGCTGCTGGGGCTTGCGCGGCCGTTTGCGTGGAGGCGCAGCGCTGCTGGCCTCGTCACCCCCGTTTTTCCCCCCGTTGGAGGCCTGGCCTCCCGCCTTTGTTCGGCAAGTGACCTCTCGCCCCTTGGTGGTTCTCTGCCTCTCCTCCAGTCCAGCCCCAGCGTGCCAGAGCCCGTCTCCAAACTGGCAGTGGGGTGCAGGCCCCGGGGATGCCCCTCTAGCTGCTATAGCGAGTCTGTCCCCCATGTGAATTCGTCCGTGTGGGAGGATGGAAAAGCATTTACCTAGGCATGTGTGTGGCCTGGCCCCAGAAGCCACGGATCCTGAGAGCACGCCCCCCTCCCCCTCCCCGTTTCTCCCTTCTGAGACCTTGAGTTGCAGGGTCCCCCCTACCAACCTTGGCCTTCTCAGCTGTCTGTGAAATGGAGATGGCTGAAAACTTGGAAGGATGCAGGTAGAGCAGCCGGGCCGGGCCCACCCACCCGAGTCGAGTATCCCCGTGCCAGGCCACCTCCTCCCCTGCGAATTCCCGGGAGCCCTGGTGGCCCTGACCAGTGATGTGGCCTCAGCTCCACCCCTGACTGCCCTAGGGTCTCACTGGTTCTGTCCTGCTCCGCTTCTCAGCCTCAGCCGCCCTCCCCCCCCACCATGCAGCCAGAAGACTCCAAATCCTGGAGAAGTTGCTGTGACCGAGTGGGACAGGGACAAGTCTGGGGGCAGGAAATGGGTTACTTTCCCCGGGAGCACGCTGGCGCCTATCCGGAGAGCTGCCCCAAGGTCAGGAAAATGCCATGGCCACGCCAGCCAGACCCTCGGCGGAGCGCAGACCCCAGGACGCCGGCTTCAGGCAAAGGCAAAGGCCGTGAAAATAAACACGAGGTAGAAAAGGACAGTTGGCCCCGAGCTGGTTTGTTTTTCCTGCGGAAGAGGCAGCGGGGATGGAACCATCTGTGCCCAGAGCACGGCGGCGGCGGCTTGGCCCACTCACCCTCCCCCGATGACCACAGGGGCTGGGCAAGGCCTTGCTCCTGGCCGCGGCCGCGGCCGCCGGCTGGCCCCTGCAGGGTGGGTGGTGCAGTGGGTAGGAGCACCACCCTCATTTACGGCAGCCCCAGGCCTGCATCCTTGGGGAACCCCTGAGCTGGCAACAGTGTCAGGGCAGGGGCTTCTGTGGGCCCCGCCTGTTCCAGGCCTAAGCTCAGTGTTGCCAGGAGGCCGCTGTTGTGAGCCCCCTGCGGGTCCCCTGGGTCTGCGGCCGGGTGCCTCATGCCAGGAAGGCCACCCTCATAGTGATGTGACGTGAATGGTGGAGTGAGGGAGCGATTCCTGGCCCCAGAGTGGTCCTGCAGGGAAGGCATCTTCTTGCTTCCTTCCTGCGAGCAGGGATACTGGGTAGCTCAGGTCTCAACTTTCTATCAGAGCTTCCCGGGGGAGCTAGAATCCTCTTGGGGGTGCTGGGCAGTGAGCTGGCCAAGGGCTCCGGCTCTGAGTTAGGCCATCCCCACCCCCACCCCGCTGCGTGCCTGGTACAAGTGGCTCTCCCTGTCCGAGCCTGGGTTCTGCCATCTGTAAATAGGGTTCAGCAGCTCCGTCCTGCAGGGGTTGGGAAGGATTGTGGGGTCTGGACAGTGATGGTCACTGTGCCTGGCACACAGTAAGAGCTCAGGGAATGCCGGCTGCTGGGACCATGCTGCCCGTGCCAGGGCACCTGGCCCCACTGGACCCCTGCAGGCAGTCCTCGCCACACGGCACAGAGGTGTGTCTTCTTCCATCCAGAGACCCGATTGTCTGCCATCGAGAGGACCCACAAAGGAGAGTGGAACGTGGGCAGGCACCAGGCCCAACAGGCATTGCCCACGTGGCCACCCAGTCTTGAGACCAGGCGTGGCTCGGCTCCACGGAGGGCAGGGGGCTGCCAGGTGACAGGTCTTGGGGGGCAGGAGCTCCTGGGGGCACCGACCCTCCATCACCACCTGCCCCTGCGGGCGCTGCACCCATCTCGCCCCACCATCCACTCTGCTCACCCTCCCGGTTGCTCATCCCACCCCCCCGCAGCCTACAGGTGCAGAGACCTGCTGCCCTCAAACACCTGGGCTCTGTGCATTCTGTCGTGTAAACTCGCCTGTGACACTCGGCGCACCAGCCCAGGCAGAGTGCTTCCTCAGGAGGCTGTGAGCACAGCCTAACAGTCCTCATTGCCGAAGGAGCATCGGAGGGAAGAAAAGCAATTTCGCACCTGGATCCTCCTTCTAGGCGCAGTCGACAGGGAGCAGGGAGGGGCTGCGACGGGCGGGTGCAGGCAGTGATGCTGGACCTGGTCCCAAGAGGCACCACCTCTCGTGAGCCGGCCCACCGCACTCAGAGTGCCAAGGGTTTAGTGTCAGCACACCCAGGGCCCTGCTCCTGGCGGCCGTCAACAGTGCCACCTCCAGCTGGGGGCACCTGCCGCATGCCCGCCCGCCATCACTCACCCTCCCTGGCGTCCTGCCCACGCCCTTCCCATTGATGAGCAGCCAGGGCCGTGATGCCCCTGGTGGCAGGGCTGGGCCTCGGGGGAGCTGAGGTCAAGCCCTGATTTCCTAACTTGCGCCTTCCTGGTTCTGTCCCCTGGAGAGGCCAGTGAGAGATGACAGTGGACAGTTGCAGGGTTGTGGCTGAGCCCTTGGGAGTGGAGAGGCCTGGGCGCCTGCAGAGAGGTGGTCACTCAAGGCTGACACGGACCCCAGATGAGGACCAGACTGGGGGAAGGTGACCGGGCTACCCGGAGCCATCCCGGGGACAAAGAACCAGCACCCGGGCTTCGACAGGATGTTCGACCTCTGAGACCCACCCAGGCATCTGCCGGGGCCGGCGGGAGATGGGGATGTCCTGGTGGCCGTGACAGCTCCCAGACAACGGCCTCCCAGACCCCGCCTCCTCCTACCCACACCTCCCGGGGCCCCCTCCCCTGCTCCTGCAGGGCCCAGTGGGGCTGGGATCACCACCAGGTACCACTGGCCGAGGCGCCTTACCTGGACCTGAGGAAAGAGGTAGACAGAGAGAGGAGAGACCCAAACACACAGGTGCGTGCACACACATGCACGCACATATGTGCTTAAGTAAAAAGAACACTCATTTTCACCACCATTTCTAAAAATCTCATTTCCCCCGGGCTGCCCTGGTGGCGCAGTGGTTGAGGGCCCGCCTGCCGATGCAGGGGACACGGGTTCGTGCCCCGGTCCAGGAAGATCCCACATGCCGCGGAGCGGCTGGGCCCGTGAGCCATGGCCGCTGAGCCTGCGTGTCCGGAGCCTGTACTCCACAACGGGAGAGGCCACAACAGTGAGAGGCCCGCGTACCGGGAAAAAAAAAAAACTCATTACCCTGTGAAAGAGCTCCTTCTTCTGCACAGTTTTAGGGCATGTGCCCCCCATTGCCCCAAGGCCCCTAAGACATGACCCACAGCCCCTTGGGGCCTCAAAGTCCCTGGAGAGTGGGGGCTGCAGGGTGGACAGCGGGTGTTGCAGGAAGCCTGGAAGGAAACGGTCTGTCCACCCACGGGGTCCTGAGCACCTCGCTGGGAGATGAAACACACCCAGGAAATGGCTGGAGGTGTGCGTGAGGCTGTACGCCACCGTGTCATCGAATGACACCTGGCCATGCGGCGTTCCTGGGCCTCTGGCTGGCAGCTGCCTGTCACCCAGTTTATGCCCCCAGGGCCTGTGGGGAGGAAGCAGGTGCCCATGAAGCAGACCCGCGCTCACTTGTCCATGGCGGGGCTCGTCCTTGGCCTGTGTGATGGAAACCCCTGCCCCTGCCTGTCTGTGCCCCCAGGCCTGTGAGTGCTGGAGAGAGGGAGAGAGACAGAGACAGAGAGGGAGAGACAGACACAGACAGAGGGAGAGACAGACACAGACAGAGAGAGAAGGAGAGAGACAGAAAGAGGAGAGTGTATCTGGGCTCCAGGCTCCTGGGTGGCTCCAAGCCCCCCAGGCCTTGGGTGTGGGATGGGAGAGGGAACCTTTTTTTGTGTGTGTGTGTGATACGCGGGCCTCTCACTGTTGTGGCCTCTCCCGTTGCGGAGCACAGGCTCCGGACGCGCAGGCTCAGCGGCCATGGCTCACGGGCCCAGCCGCTTCGCAGCATGTGGGATCCTCCCGGACCGGGGCACGAACCCGCGTCCCCTGCATCGGCAGGCGGACTCCCAACCACTGCACCACCAGGGAAGCCCGGGAGGGAACCTTTTAACAACAGCCTAAACCAAACAAGTAGGAAGGCCAATCTGCTGATCCAAGTAAATACTAGGAGGCCCCCCAGGCAAAGAGAAAATGCGGTGGGTTTCTGCCTTTTGGGGGTTCTCTGCCCACTGGCAGCTCCCCATTCCAGGAGTGTGATGCTGGATCGTGGACCCAGACACTCTGGGGAGAGAAGCCAGGCCATGCTGTGGTTAAGAGCCAGATGCCTGGGTTCACATTTCAACCCAGGCAAGTTCTGTCTCTCTGACACTTACCTCCCGGGCTCGCTGGGAGGCTGGACCCGTGGGGACTGTGACAGGAGGCACAGTAAGTTGCTGGTTAAACTACCTGATGGGGCGTGGGCCTCTGTCGTAGTCTCCTAGGGCTGCTGTAACAAATGACCACACCTGGCTGGCTTCAAATGACAGAAATTTGTTCTCTCTCAGCTCTGGAAGCCAGAAGAATCTAGGTGCTGGTGGGGTCCCGCTCTGTCTGGAGGGTCCAGCAGGAGTCCTTCCTGCCTCTTCCAACTTCTGGGGCTCCAGGTGTCCCGTGGCTTGTGGCCAAATCACTCCCATCTCTGCCTCTATCTTCATGAGCTCTCCCCTCTTCTCCCTGTGTCTCTCCTCTCGGTCTATGTTTTCTCTCCTCCTGAAAGGACTTGCTTCGGGTTTAGGACCCACCCTAACTGGGGATGATCTCATCTCAAGAGCCTTAATTTAATTTCATTTGCAATCACCCTTTTTCCCAAATGAGGTCGCACTTACCACTGTAGGTGGATGTCTCTTTGGGGACCGCCATTCACCCCGCTACACCCAGTTCTCAGTGTGCACTGACAAGGGCTGCTACGTAACTTGGATCACGTAGCACAGGTGGTTTTGTAGCCTTCTGCTCCCAATTAACATTAAAAAAATTTTTTTTTGGCCACAGCTGCACAGCATGCAGGACCTTAGTTCCCCTGGCCGGGGATCAAGCCGTGCCCCCTGCAGTGGAAGCGCAGAGTCTTCACCACTGGACCGCCAGGGAAGTCCCTGCCCATTAACATTGCATTATGAGCACTACCTGGACGTCACAGACACAACTGGGGGTGGAGGCTGCATGACAGTCACCTTATAGACGTGTCCCTGCTGTGTACCAGGTCCTTCCCGGTGGGCAGGAGGCTGGGCAGAGCACCGGCGTGCTCCAGGTGGGCAAGGCGCAGCTGGGATCGCTGAGCTCCTGGCGTGGGGCTGACACACAGATGCTCGCTGACTGATGGCAAGTCCTCTCTGCGTTTAGACGCCCCCGTTCATCTAGAGCGTAGGGCAAGTGTGGGGCTTGGGACACGGCAGGGCTACTCACGAGCTGGGGCCCCAGTCCTTCTCTGGGCCTCCCTGTTCTCTCTCAAATGGGAGCCCGGTGAATGAGGTCCTGCCTGCGAAGCCCTTGGCGTAGCCCTGGAGCACAGCAGACATGAGACTCATGTGTGGGACCGATGGGCCGAGAGTTTGCCTGCCCCTCTGGGACAGGTGCTCCATTTGACAACAAGGCCAGAGGGAGCACAGGTGCCTCTGGGGCCACCAGGCTGAGGGACAGGAGCAGGCCTGCTGGCTGGGAACCTGGAAAAACAGCTGGAACTTGAGGAAGGTCCCTGAGCCCTGGGCCCTGCAGCAGGGGCCTCCTCCCTCCAGCACCCCTCCCCTCGTTCTCATTGCCCCTAGCCTCGGCCCCTGAGCACTGGGTGCTCAGCACCTGTGTGCCACCTGCCACACCGGGGGTGTGGTCACAGAGCCTGGAGGACACCTGGTCCCCGGGACACCCACTCACCCCTGCGGGAGCCCCCCACACCTGCCTGAAGACCCTGCCCCCCGCCAGGTGTGGAGGAGACGAGGCCCCAGCCCCCAACCCTGCCCTGCCCTCAGACACCGTCACCCCCAGGCAGCCCGCCCCCAAGTCTGGGCTGGAGCTGCAGGAGTGCAGAGCCATGTCAAGGGGACGGAGGGCACTCAGGGGGCGTGCGGCCACTTCCTGGGGGGGGAGGGGAGGGCAGGGAAGGCAGAAGGCAGGGTGCCGAGCTCAGGGGTGCCCTGGACCGGGAAGCAGTGTTGGGAAGGCCTGGGGGTACGGACTCTGGGCACAGTGGGGAGGCGGCCAGCTGTTCAGTGCGCCCTGGGCCCTGGAAGCCCTACCACAGGGGTCCTCCAGAGGTGATACGCACCCCTTGCCCTTCCCCGCTGGCCCACGTCTGGACTTGCCTCCCGGGAGGCGTGAGGCACAAAGCAGGCGTGCAGAGCAGCTGCCTGCCTCAGTGGGGTCCCTGAGCAATGTCCATCTGTCCGTCTAGCAGCGATGAAGTGAAAGGAGAGCAGGAGAGTGGGACCCCACTCCTGCCAGCCTGGCCCACACACCCACGGGGGTCTCTTCCCTGAGCCTCTCTGCCCCGTGGTTCCCAGCCTAGGCAGCTGACGGTTGCCATGGAAACCCGGCGTCCTCCTCAGCGCCCTCTCCTGGCCCTCCGGCTCTGCCAGCAGCCTCCTCTCCCGGGCCTGTGTGGCCTCAGCCCAGGCTTACAAAGGGCGGGGTGGTAGGGGCCATTTTCATGGGTTGATCCTTCACAGTTGCCCTGGGACAAGGACAGTGGGTCCTTTCCCTAATTTCCGAGTCATCTGGTCAGTCCCTTGGGGAGAGGGAAGGACCCTGGGGACGCTGAACCCTGAGGCCGTGCATGGTTTTCAGGTTGCCCTGGGTGTGGGGCCTCTGTGTCTGTGGTCCTAATTAATCCAGGGCCGATGGCTGAGGTGTACAGGGACGGCAGCCTTAATGGAGCAAAGCGCGTGAGGCCCTAGGGAGCCCCCAGTCGGGAGAGCACCTGACCACCTGCCCCTCCCTGTAGCTGGCACTGCCTTCCCTCCTTCAGACCGTGAATCTCCCAGGGTGGGAGCATGGGCGTTTCCCAACAGAGCTGTGTCTGGCCCCGGGCAGCTGAGAGGGAAAGCAGCAGGAAGGAAGGGGGAGCGGCGCCGGGGCCTCCCTCCCCAGATACAGGGCCCCAGGCCCCAGGGTCCCTGCAAGGCTGGTCAAAGCTCAGAATTAGGGCAAGGAGCCACTGTGAACCATCAAAAAGCCCCTTTGTGACCCAGTGGCCCGACTGGGCCCAGCTTGTGGTGGGCAGTCCCTGCCATGTCATGTCTGGAGCCTGGCCGGGTGTCTGTCTCAGGGCCCAGTAGGCACGTGTCTTAGTCAGCTCAAGGCGGGTAATAAAACACCACCGACTGGACAGCTTAAACGACAGACATTTATTTCTCACAGGCCTGGAGGCTGGACATCCAAGATCAAGGCACCAGCAGATTTGGTTCCTGGTGAGGAATTTGGGGCTTGCAGACGGCCACCTTCTCGCTGTGTCCTCACGTAGCCTTTCCTCTGTGCGTGCACATGGGGGCCAGGAGACAGAGCGTAAGCTCTCTTGTGTTTCCTCTTATCAGGACACCAATCCTATCGGATCAGCCCCCCTTCCCCATGACCTTTAACGGTAATTACTTCCTTATTCCAAATACAGCCACACGGGGCCTTAGGGCTCAACATATGGATCTGGGAAGGACACAAACATTCAGGCCACAACAGGGTGAAACTTTCCCTCCGATGGTGTGGCCTCCACGCAGAGCCCGGGGCCTGGGCCATGACTCTCCCTCCCTCTGGGCTTGCCCCCAACCCCACAAGCCTTGCCCATCACAGATGCGGGCAATGCCAGCCTGCCTGCTGGGGGCCCTCTCCCGCTCCGGGTCGCCCTCCACGCCCTCCGGCGGCCTTCTGCGTCACTGGGGAAATGGCCGGAGCACATCCCTAGGCGTGGGCTGTGCTGCCTCCAGAACCCGAGAGGCTTGTGAGGCATGGCGCTTCCCTGTTACTGGCGGGAGGGGCAAGATGCAACCACCTGGCCTTTGCTTGGAGGGCACGCCCGGGGACGCCCCCCTCCCCTGGACCTCTAGAATGTTCACGGTGCGGCAGGCCTTGCAGTCCTTCCGAGTCCTGGCTGTTCCATCTGCTGCCGCTGGAGGCCGCCCTCTGGAGCGCGTGTGTCACCCCGCGTCTTGTCCGGCCGGCACAGCAGCATCGCGCCCCTGATGAGCTGGGTGCCTGTGATGCCTGTGGCTCAGGGCAGGGAGTCAGACACAGCCCCAGACAGACCTGCAGCAGGTGCCGTGTGCATCCCACGTAGAGAAGGCGGTCTGTCTCTGAAGGGGATGGAGGCTGCACCACACCGTAGGGCCTCGTATCCCTGGGGCCACGTCACCATGCCCTGGAGGCTGTGGTCGGGCTCCACGACCTACTCGCTTTCAGCAGGGACTGGGCTGGAGAATGAAATGGAGGTACGCTGGGGACCAGCCCCCCGCATACTTCGGCTCCTCCAGGAGGGCACCCGTCTCCCCCGCCCCCTCCCCTGGAGGTGATGCTGTTTTTGCTTTACTCTCTGGGCCATGGAGGGCAGACGTTTCATATCCTTAACCTTCCCACCATGATCACAACAATGGCTCTTACCCCACAGACCACGGATCCGACGTGGGGTTTGTGAATGCCACATCCGCAGACTGCGGAGGGTACCAGCAAGGGGTCTGTGACCCAGCGGACCCACTCTAAGCTGGACCGTGGACAGAACTCTGCTAACTGCCTCTCTGACGGGGTTCTCTGGGCATCGGTGTCAACCCTGGCCCTGTGTCCTGATGTCTGTACCATGTCTGCCATTCCCTTTCCCAGTGCAGCTACCCCAGGTGCCTCTGGGGAAGGCCTCTTACATTTGTCAGAGTAAATTAAGGACAGATGACTAAGAGGTGGAGGGTGGCTGCCCCGATAGAAATGCCACAGTCCCTGGCGTGGGTTTTGGCCGAGCCAGTTTTCAGACCTGGAACCCGTGGACTGAAGAGGTGGCCCGGCGGCCAGGAGAGTTGTCTCGATGTTTGCATTGACGCATTTCCTTTTAACAAAGAAAAAAATGAACATGTTTTCAGTCGTGGTGCTTTTTGGATCTGAAGTCTGCATCTCAGAATTCAGCGGGAGGTGTTCTGCACAGGCTGGTGTGGCCGCTCAGGGCAGTGACCAGACAGCGGGACCCCCCAGGGGGGTGCCAAGCTCCTGCGGGCTGAGTCTGGACAGCGGATGCGCTGCTGCCGCCCCCTGGAAGTGTTGGGGTCTTTGTTGGTCGACGTGGGGTGGGGAGGATGTTCCAGAAACTAAGGGAGGAACTCGGCTCTTCTTAGGCTCCAGCCACCGTGTCCAGCCCTCAGGCCAGGGGGATTCTCCCCATCTCTCCGACAACGATGGACAAAGCCAAGCCGTGCACACACCTGAGCCCATCCATCTTCGGGTGCCAGATACCTCCTGGCTCGTGGCGGCCGAGGCAGGTCCAGGCAGGGGTGCAGAGCTCCAGCACCACACCTACCGACGGCAGGGGTCGGCGCCCTACGGACCCTCTGGCCCAGGGTCCCAGCCACTATCAGTGTGGTGTTTCTTGGAGAGTCCAGCTCCAGTCCAAGGTGACCTTTCTCCCAGGACAGCATCCAGCAATTCCCCAGGGCCTGAGGGCCTGCTGCCCCCCATACCACCTCCAGGGGGCAGACATACCCCTGAGTATTTAAGAGGCCAGCCTGCTCTGAGTCTCCTTCCCTAAATCCAAACTTCCTGAACACCAAGAGGAGTTTCTTCGCAAAAGACTTTTTCTAGAGTTTTTTGGGAGAGGGACATAACTATGGGGGTGGGGTGGTGGCAGGAACAGCAAAGGCCTGGGAACAGTCCCCTGGCACCCCCGCAGGGGGCTGGCTCCCCCTCCATGACGGGGACGGGGCGCCACCTGCCGGTGTGGCCCCATGGCCAGCTAAGTCGGCAGCTGGGAAGACTGGATGTTTACCGGGCAGCCCCCAGGACCCCTGAGCACCCACCCTGCCCCCCTCCCCCGCAGGCCTGTGGTTGGAGCTGGATGGGGGGATACGGGGCGGGGGGGACAGCACGCCCTTCCCCACACTCACCAGCACCCTAGGTTGGAAAGCCAGTGTAAGGGCCACGGGAAAGCGCCACCTTCCATCGCTCGGCCGAGGCCGCCACGCCGACCCCGAGGACGCGAGGGGCTTTCTGGTTTGTGAGTTCCGTGTAACTAGACTGCGCGGCGCTCTGTGCCTGCACACACGTCACCCCCCAACACACACACACACCGCCTGCCCGGTATCCACGCCTGGAGGGCTGCTCTGGAGGCGTGAGCTGTCCCAGTGACCCACGCCTCACGTCCTGTGTCAGAAGGGATGGCACTCGTCCACCTCCAGGCCCCCTGCTTCCAACCCCCCAGAGCCCCGGTGCGGGGTGCGGGTTCTGGGGAGGAGGGCGAGAGCGGGGCGCTGGGCAGCTCCGCGTGCGGTAGGGAGGGTGCCCCATGTGTGTACCTCCGCCCGGGTGGGGCGATGGTGCAGGTGAGGCCCCTGGCGCCTGGCACGGGTCCTGCAGGCTCCCAGCAGCCTGGAGGAGGAGCCCGCACCGTCAGAGGGACGCCCGGGGTTTCTTTGGCAACGTCGGGGCGGGCCTCTCCCCGCCTGACCTCCCCGGACCTGGAGGCCTGGGCGCCCGGGTCCCTGCGCTCTGCTTGCCGCTGGCCTTTGAGCCATGGCTGCTGCCCCGCACCCTCCCACTGACGGGGAGGCCTGGAGCCTTCCAGCAGGTGAGTCCTCTGGGGCCTCCCCAGGCCTGCCTGGCCTCCCCAGGCACTTCCTGCCGTGGGCTTGGGAGCGCAGACCAGTCACCCCTCCTCCGCCCTGCCCCCCTTGGGAGGGGTCTTCCTGTCTGAGGGCTCCCTCTGAGGACTTGGGACCTCCTGGGGGCAAAGCCATGCTGGGTGTGTCATGTCCCCAGGCTCCTTTCCCAGGGCTGCCAGGTGCTCCTAATTTGGGGGGCCAGGTTACCTGGGGGACATACTGCACGCGCGCGCGTGTGTGTGTGTGTTATGTTGTTTGTGTGTTTCTGTGTGTGTGTGGTGTATCTATGTCTGTGTAATTTGTGTGTGTAGTGTGTGTGTGTGTGTGTGCAAGACAGGTATCAAAGGGGAAGCGTGTGCCTCTGAGCAGCAGGGCGCAAGTGCCCAGGTGCCCTTGCCATCTGCACATCACTTCCTCGATGTGCCTGGAGCCTGGGTCAGCCTTGGGACGGCTTCCTCTGGCCTCTCAGCCCCTGTGCCCCTTGGGCCCCGGCTGACTTGTGTCTTCTAGGCGAGGTCTGCTCCGCTGGAGACCTCCCTGGGTGCTGTCTCTCCAAGCCCTGAAGACCCCCGACCCCCCGCTTCTGACCCTGCCGGGCCCAGGATACTAGACTGGGGCTGAACCCGAGGAGGGGAGCTGGACTCCTCCCACAGGACCGTGGGCGGGACAGCTGAGATGGGATCCCCACGCCACGCCCCACCCCGACCGTGCTGGGGGCTCCCGAAGCCAAAGGCATCTATCTGCACACAGGCCACCCCCACCCCCCAGCGATCCCCACCCCGTGGGGGAAAGAGGGACGGGGCCCCACTCACGGGGGGTGAGGGGACTTTCCCAGAGCGGCATCAGGCCAGCACAAGCGGGGGGGGGGGGGGGGGGTGGTCAGGACAGGTAGCTGCGCGCGCCACACCCGCCGGAGCGGCCTCGGCCTCAGGGGCCTGCAGCTCTGGGCTCAGCTGCAGCGCTGCCAGGTGGGCGAGCCTGCATGGGGGCTGCGCACTGCCGCTCGCGGCCACCCAGCTGCAGCCCAGAGCCAAGCCCAGTGGCCGCGGCAGCCGGGCAGGGCGGCAGGAGCTGGGGCCCTGGGCAGGGAGGCCGCTGGGTTTGTTTTCAAGTTCACCACGCACTTGTTTTCATGATTCTGCTTTCATCGCCAGTAGAGGGTTTAAACTGACGGCGCGTCATGTCTATGACGCGGCTTCTTCCTGGAGGAGGAGGTCTCCTTGACCCCCGGGGGCAGCTTAGTCCCTGCTAAAGGGAACAGAGGGCCACCAGTTCCTCCCGTCAGGAGAAACTTCCTGCGTCTAAGCTGCTGCTTCTGCTCGCTCGGAACGAGGGCTGGAGAGTCCAGCGGACCCTGGGAGGACACCCCCCAGAACCCCAACTGCTGGGGGAGCCTGAGGGTGTGGCGGGGAGGAAGGCCTGCAGGAAAGGGGCCAGGCCTCTGCCTGCGAGCACGACCCTGCGGCCGCAGCGCAGGAGCGCGGTGGGCGTGGGCTTTCACTCTTGCCACGGCGCCAAGGGATTCTGCCCCGGGGTCGGGGGCGCTTTGTGAACGCAGGAGGCGGAGCTGTCTTTGAGCGGCCCCTCCCCTATCCAGGCTCTGGGGGCCGTGTGGGGGACGCCCTGGTCATCGCTGATGATATCGCCCCACCCCCGAGGGGAGCGGAAGCCTTCCGCAGGCCCGCGTGCGTGCGTGGTGCGTGGTGCGTGCGTGGTGCGTGCGTGGTGCGTGGTGCGTGCGTGCGTGGTGCGTGCGTGCGTGCATGCGTGGTGCGTGCGTGCGTGGCGTGCGGGCGTGCGTGGCGTGCGTGCATGCGGCACAGCGAAGGAGCCCACGCCGCTGCCTGCAGCTCTCCCGGCGGGGGCCGCCTTCCTGTGTGGCCCCAGGTCAGCGCCCTGGGACACCAGCCGCTTGCAAACGTCCTAAAGAAACATACGGATGGGACCTGCTCCCTTTCAGCCTCGCCGAGCAAGGTGCCCAGTGGAGCGGGCGAGCCCAGGCAGGCCGGGGCTCCAGGCCAGGAGGACGGAGCAGAGCCGGATGGTTGGTCGCGGTGCTGCCGGCAGGGGGACCTGGCCGCAGAGGTACGTTGTCTGTCTGGGCCACCGGGTGTGGTTGAGGGCCCTGGAGCCGGAGGCTGGATCTGGGGTCCTGCTGGCTCAGTGCCTGCCTCACCCCGGCCCCAACTACAGAGGAGGCTCCGCGGGGGTGGAGGGGGCACCTCACGTTCCCGGCAGGGTCCGTCCGGGGCGACTCCCCCTCTTGCTGGCCGCTACACGTGGGGCTGTGTCTCAGTGACCAGAGCCCCGCCCTGCGCGCTGCCCAGACGGCAGCGTCTCCAGGTGTCCCCGGGTCCCCAGGACGGGTCCTCTAGAAGGAGCCTCAAGGACGGCTCTCCATTCTCCATGCCCGCCTGCAATTAGGGGGTCCTTTGCTGCAGACGCGCCTTTCTCTGGGGCCTGCTCTGGAAGGAGTGCCTTTAGGGCAATTCCTAAAATGCAGGAGTGTCCCTAACCATGTCAGCCCCTCCCTGAGGGCCACTCCGCAGGGCCCTCCTGTGGTAGTGAACTCACCAGTCTCCCAATACCCAGAGGCAGGGTGGGGCGAGGCGTCTGGTCTCCTCCAGCGCTCCTCCTCGGGCACCACGCTGAGCCCAGGGCCGGCAGATGGCAGAGGCCGCGTCCCCCTCACCGCCCTGCCCTGCCAGGGCGGTCGAGCAGGTGGTAGGAAGCCCGCTGGAGTTGGACAGGTTGGGATGCTCTCCTGGCGCTCAGGCCTCTCCAGCCTCTATTTCTGTGGTCGAAGGGGTGCCCTGAGCTCGTGCCAGGGAGAGTGGGAAGCCGGCGCCCGCTTCCCCCGACCAGTCCCCACGAGCCGAAGCGTCGGGGCCAGAGCGCTCAGCCCCTCGTCCACCTGCTGGGGACGTGGCCCGGGCTGGCTCCTCTCTCCTGCACCCCGACTCCCAGGCTGACCCCACCCGGAACTGAACCTTGAGCCGGCCACCAGCCTGGGGCTGAGCCCATCCCAGCCCCCAGCCCCTCACGTCGTCCCTACTCCAGCCCAGGCCGAGCCTGACCCCCGGCGCCCTGGGAGGACTGGGGTGGGGTGCTGCCTGGAGCCCCAGCAGGAGCTGAAGGCCTTGGCTGTCTGTCACTGAGTGACACGGGGTTATTATGCTGTCACAGGGCTGTGCGGAATTCTCACTCCTTGCTGAGAGGCAGCACGTTGGGAAGGCCCCAGGCTTTTGCCAGCCCAGGGCCCTGCAGCCCACTGTGCCCCCCCCAGTTTCCATAACCGCCCTTAGGGTTTCCATCATGGGCCAGGGGACCAGCACAGACCGGCATCCGGAGCTGGGCAGGAGCCAGCTTGCCTTGAGTGAGGATGGGTGCCGGGCTGCAGACCACGGGGCTGCCCTGGGAAAGCACCCTCTGACCCCAGGGCAGGTGGTGATGGGGGTTCACTGGCTCCACCCTTGATTCCGCCATGCTGCCGTGTCATCCTTGGTCATGGGGATGCCGCCCACCTGCCCGGGGGAAATGATCCAGCCCCGCCCCAAAGATCGATAGAGGCAGTGCCCTCTCTCCCTTGGGGCCCCAGGGAGACCAGCCGTTGGGAAGGCCAGTGCCAAGTCCAGGTAGTATTTGTGCACACCGACTTGGGTGCATGTGGAGCACACAGGGGCCGAGGCACTGCTGGGGAGCTGCCTTCTTCCTGGAGCGCAGCCAAGTTGGTGTGAGGAGTGAGGACTTGGGCCGGATGGCCTCTGCCGCGTGCCTTCCCCAGAGCCTGTACATGAGGCTGGTGTAGTGCCCACCTCAGAGGAGTGTGGTCGGGACCCGAGAGAGAACACTGCAGCACTGCCACCAACGAGGGGGTACTGTTTATTGGCACCTTCCACCTTTCTCAGTCTGAGGCAGGAAAACGGGGAGTAGGAGGGCGCTGGAGACAGTGGGCGTGCACGTGACATGTTTTGCGCAGCACCACCACGTCTCCGCACCTGACAGGCTGCGTCTGCCTCTCTCTCCCAAGGGAAGACAGCCTCCCTCTGCCTGCAGCTGAGGGTGAAGTCATGGCTGCTGTGAGCTGGCCTGAGCCCTCCCAGCAGGCAGGCGCCCAGCGCGGATCTCCCCACGTGGCCTGGTCTGACTTCCCTGAGGAGCCCGGCCCCCGGCAGAAGGCCCGCAGCCTCCTGGTGTGGTTGACAGACGAGGAGGCCAAGGATGGGGACAGCTCGGTGTCGTCGGGCCGCCTCTCCGGCTCCTCGGGGGGCCATGAGTCATGCACGCCTCCCCACGGGACCTGGAAGGAGAGGACCCTCCGGGTGCTGGGGCCCCTGCAGCAGCCCAGGGAGAGCACTCCCCGGCTGGAGCAGCTGAGGGAGAAGATCCGGGCCCAGGCACGGTGGCAGGCGAGCTGCACCTCTCTGGGCACCTCGGCACCCGCCAGCGCCTCAGATCTCTACAAAGCCCGCACGCCAGCCCCCCGGAGGAAGGCCCGAAAGCCGACACACCCCGCTCCGGCCCTGGCCTACCCAGGTCAGCGGCAGCTTCCCCTGGCGAGGGACAGGCAGGGGGCGGGGGGAGAGGGCTGAGGTTGGGCTGCTGCAGGCCGGGCGGGGCTGGGTACGTGGGTGGCCCCGCCTAGGCTGGTGGCCAACTGGGGAGGCCGGTACAGCATGCCCCGTGGCCCTGAGAGGGTCTCGGAGCCTGGGAAGCCAAGAGGAGGTAGAGTCCTCCCGGGGATGGGGGTGCATCTGAGCTGGGTTTAGGCAGAAGGAAGCATCGACTCATCCAGGAGATGGAGATGGAGATGGGTGGGTGGAAGCCAGAGGGATGGTGGGTGGGAGGGCGGGTACAGGGGGGCCGGAGGGCATGCGGGAGGCGTGGAAGGGACTGGTCCCCGGGGGGACTGTGCCCTCAGGCTTGGGCATCAAGGCCATGTTTAAAGGTTTTTGAGCGGCTGCCCAACAGGGACCTTTCTCTGGACATCTCTTCACGGCCTCTCTGTCCTCACAATTCTCCTTCTTGTCTCCTTCAGGCTCAGGCATCCTGAGTGGGGCTGAAAGTGGAGTCGAAGACAAGGCAACACCTGGCCAGGGGCGTGAGGCCTCCAGGGTCTCCCAGCGGCAGGCCTCAGGTGAGTGGCTCTGCGGCCAGCCATCCTGGCATCCCCCCACCACTGCCCCCACTGGACACTCAGGCCCAGGTGTGGGTGGCACGGTTCTGGAGCCAGCACTCTCCAGACAGCTTCTCTCTCACTCTGTGCGATTGTCTCTATTAGCTTCCCACTCACAGAGGAGGACACTGAGGGTCAGAGGGGACCCCAGCCATGAAGGGGCCAAGCAGGGATTTGAAGCCAGCCCACCATTCTCTGGAGTCCGATTTCTAACCATCAGGGAAGGAATCCAAGCAGGCCCTGAAGGGCAGGCTGGGGTCAAAGGGCAGGGGGGCTGGGCAGGGGCATCTCCTCGCTGAGCTCTCCTGCACAGAATAGGTGAGGTCTTCCCTGCATGGTCACATGCCAGGCCTGAGGTCCTCCAGGCCCCATCAGCTCCTGGGCTCGTTGTTGCATCTTGCAGGCAAGAGGCGCTGCCTGCCTGTCCCGCAGACGGCCTTGCCCTGCCTGGGAGATGCTGAAGGGTCGGCAGTGGGTTGGCAGACGTCCAGATGGGGTAGGAAGGGTCCCGAGGCCCAGGGAACCTCTAGTCTTTGGCCGACTTTTTTCACTCGACAGACAGGAGGGATGAGGATGGAGAGGAGGGATGAGGATGGAGAGGAGGGATGAGGATGGAGAGGCGGGCCGGAGCTGCTCCCGGGGGAGCGTTAAGGAGCCTCGGCGTCCCCGGCAGCGGGGCGCTTGGAGGGTTTTTAGGCGGGGGGGCCGTGGAGGGTTTGGGCGTTGGCGGGCTCGCTGTGTGTGCAGGGTGGGCCCTGGGGGGAGGAGCGGTCTCTACCGTCCAGCAGGATTCTGGAGACCCCGGGAAGCGGGGGAGAGGGCTCCGGAGCAGGGGTCAGGCTGTCCTGGAGACCTGAGACTTTCAGGGTCTCCAGCCAGGGTTTTCCATGGGGCTGTTGGGGGAGAATGAGGGAGACCGTTGCCTATTCCAGTGGCGCTGTGGTGACCAGGGTGGAACAAAGGCTGGTCGACACTCGAGTCGGGACCCTCTGGGTGGCAGCTACAGACTCGTTTCCGGTCTGTCCCAGCCAGATGTGCAAGCCAAGCACAGCCCTAGGTGGGGTGTGAGGGGCCGGCCCGAGTGCAGCCAAGGGGCAGAACCCTCTCCCTGAGCCCAGCTCTGGCCTAACTGGGCACCGGCAGCTCCCCCAGGAGCGGGGCGCCCGCCCATCCCCATTCCAGCTGTGACTCACGCGGAACGCCCCTGTCTCTCTCCTCGGGGACAGAGGGCCCCGATGACCTCAGCTCGTCCCGCAGGTCATTCTCCCCGTCCCCACATGCAGGGGCCCATCAGCCAAACTCAGGACCTGGCCATTGGTCACTCAGGGGCCTCAGTGCCCAGTGTCATCAGTCACCAGCTCGCCCCTGGAACCCTCTGGAAGCAGGGTATGGGGCAGGGACTGGCTCTTTTTTTTATTATTGTGGTAAAATACACATAACATGAAGGTTACCATTTTAACTGTGTTTAAGTACAAAGTTTCTTTGTTTCTGCGGGTTTGACTCCTCTAGGGACTTCATATGAGCAAAATCCTATAGGGTTTGTCCTTTCGTGTGGGCCTCGTCTTGAGGCCCCTCCTGCCAGTGGGGTTGGGTGCTGAGGACGGAGGGACGGGCTGAGGCCGGGACCCAGCTGCACCGCGGAGGCCTGGAGAGTCCCTCGGGAGAGACTTTCCCCGTGCTCCCCAGGCCCCTGGGGACGTGATGGGCCAGGCCCAGCTCTCACACGGTCACTGGCTGGTTGGCTTCTGAGATGCAGCGTCCACCCAGGGGGGGACAAAGACGAATGAGGCCAAACAGAGCAGGGCCGGGTGCCCACACTGGCCCTCGGGCAGCTGCTCCACTCCAGTCGGCCTCTCTGCCTTCTGTGGGACTTGGATCTCCTGTCCCCGCCTGTCCAACCGGGCGGATCCCACTGTGCGAAGGCTCCTCTGGGTCTAGCGCTCACTCCTCCTCTCCCTGAGGAGCCGATGTCCTGTCTGGCCGGCTGCCCTGCCACGGCTTCGTCTGTGGGCCTGTTCAGTCATTTATTCATTCAACAAACATGAGTGCCGTGGGCCGGCCCCAAGCTGGGTGCAGGGGATGGAGATGGGAGGCTATGGCTGTGCTCGGGGGCTCTCGGGACATGTGTCCAGTCGAGGCTGCGAGGGTGGGTGAGGTGAGCCCAGCCCGCGGGGGACTGCCCGGGGGGGGTGGGTTCCCATGCAAAGGGCCGTGAGGGGACAGTCAGGGGCCTCGCGAGCTGGCTGATCCCGTGTGTTGCATTGCGACTCAACCTTCTCTCCTTTCCTTCCGTCTGTCTCCTCTCTCTGAAGTTCCACGGGAGAAAACCAAAAGGATGAAAAGTAGGTCTTGCAAAAGAGAGAAGACCCCCAAGCTGCCTGCCCCTAGGAGAGCTGCCAAAGACACAGGTAGGGTTGGCCCATTCGGGGCCAGGCAGGGCGTGGGGACGGGAGGTTACCATCCAGGCTCAGGAGGTGGGCACGTGGCTTGTTTCTGGAGCCAGGACGGCTGGTGCAGCGCTGGCTCCGCCTCGGAAAGGCGGGCGTGCAGTGGGGGGCATGTGAGCTGGTGGCGGACAGATGTGCATGCTTTCTCGTGACTCCGTGTCACTGGCTGAGCTCTGGCCGTTTTGCTGCCGTCGGTGGCGGGAAGCATGGCTGTGGCCTGTCGCCTGGTTTGAGACTTAGACTCCAGGCAGTGAGGCCGGGGTGCCTGTTTCCCCTGGGGTGCCCCGTGGTGGGAAAGGCTGGGTGACGTCCGCTTCCCTTGGAGACGTGTCGGCCGTCTATGACCCAG
Organism: Grampus griseus; assembly: GCF_964374135.1. Classification (NCBI taxonomy): domain Eukaryota; kingdom Metazoa; phylum Chordata; class Mammalia; order Artiodactyla; family Delphinidae; genus Grampus; species Grampus griseus. The sequence goes on from NC_139000.1 coordinate 1,350,850, forward strand.
GAGAGGTCTGTTCAGGGGTCTTGGTGGTGCTGGGCCACACTCACAGAGGAATTCCTAATTCAGCTGTCTTTCCCTGAGGGCTGGGTGGGGCGTTGGCGTCCAGCAAAGACCCACTGCCCAGCCTGGTAGGTTCGTGGAGCTCGTGGGGTGAATGCGCTGGATGTGGGGGTGTGGGGACAGAGGGGGCGGCCTTCCTCCGGGCCTGCCTTCAGCATGTTTGGGGCCAGGGAGGAGTGGCCTCGCTCAATGCCGGACTCTGTCCGAGTGTGTCTTGGGCTCAAGCGACAGTAGCTCACGTGACCCTCACGGCTCTCCTCCAGGGCAGGTGGGCTCGCTCCCACTGTGTAGATGAGGAAACTGAGGCCCAGACAGCGTCAACAGCCCTGCCCAGGACCACACAGGCGAGCCGGGGTTGGGCCCTGACAGCCCCAGGCCTGTGCTCCCTACCCGAGAGAGCCCAGCTGTGCGTACCTGGGCCCACGCCAGGGCACCTTCTCCAGGCCCACCCTCGGGGCCTGGGCTCTGGGACCACTGTACCGTGGGCTTCGGAGACGCCAGCCAGAGCCCCCTGGTTGGAGAAAGCCCTGGGAGGCTGAGGTCGGCTCTGTGGGGCCCCTGGTCTCGGAGTCAGCAGCACCGGGGGTCGAGCTGTTTCTGTGCATCTCTATGCCTCAGCTTCCCCAGGGTATGAGCTCACAGTCCTGGATGGGAGTGGGCCATGTGTGGTGTGCCCACGCCACCAGACACCGCCTCCTCTGCCCTTGGGCAGGCCGACGGTTCCAGCAGGAGGAGCACCTGTCCTCCTTCTCTGGCTGGAGGTGGGCCCTGAGTGAGGTGGGGATGTGTCGGGAAAACCTCCACCGGAACCAGAGTGAGGGATGCTGGGAGACATGGAGAAGGTTCCAGAAGGCCACTGAAAAAGCACAAAATATAACAGTTTTCTGCATCGCGTTCCCCCCACCCCACCCTCCACCATTCCTCGGCATTTTGGTTTGTTTTAACGGCTCCCTTGAAAGATGACCTGCCTTCTGCCTGACCCTGGGTCAAAAGGACGTGGGCCACATTCGTCACCGTAACCGCCGTGTCACCCTGATGGACGTGGCCATTAGCTTCTGTCAGTTACGAAGTCACAGCTGGGCTAAGGAGAGATGAGTTTGGGTTCAGAGGTCAGAGCCACAGGACTTGGGAATTGGATGAATTAGAAATTTGCTGTAGTTAACAAAAAATTAAATCACAATAGTTATAAAATATTCATCCATCCGGGCCGCAGGAAAACGAAGCCCGATATTTAATTTCAGATCGTAGCACCTCACTTTGCATTTTTTATCGTAGATTAGGTCGGCCCTGGAACTTTGACAGGGCACTTGGGCACTTCATCCATTTCCACAGATTAGAAATCCTCTCGTAAAAAAATTAATTGCCGTTAAACTGCTCCGTGGAAGAAAAAAATGTGCCCATCAGGACCCATTTATTGACCTGGACCCCTCTGGCGGGCTAATGGGGAAGCCAGTGATGGAGGGGCCTGGGGACGGGGGTGCCGAGAGGGGCCTGGCCAGCAGGTGGCCCCCTCCCTACCTGGTGTGGTCCCTGCCTAGGGCCCCGACCAAGGGAGTGAGGCCATTTTTTTTTTTTTAATATCTTTGTTGGGGTATAGTTGCTTTACAATGGTGTGTGAGTTTCTGCTTTATAACAAAGTGAATCAGTTATACACATACACATGTTCCCACATCTCTTCCCTCCTGCATCTCCCTCCCTCCCACCCTCCCTATCCCACCCCTCCAGGCGGTCACAAAGCACCGAGGAGTGAGGCCATTTTTATGCAGGACGCAGGACCCTCTCTGGGGAGCCCAACCCCCCAGGTCCCACTCATAGGTCGCATGTGGCAGGTGGGCAGTGCAGACTCAGTCCTGATCAGCAGGTCCTGACCTTTCTGGGCAACTCCTGTAGTGAGCGTGACTGCTTCGCTTTTGCATCGTGGTGGCCTCGTGGGGAGACGCTTACAGATGGCGAAACTGAGGCACGGGGGAGTTGTCACTTGCCCGAGGCCAGTGGCTACGCAGGAGGAGCTGGGATTTAAACCCAGGTCTGGGACTCCTGAGACCTCACTCTTACCTTCCGGTGTCACCAGGGGCCTGGGGCGGAGGGCGTGGTCTCAGGGAGGGGCAAACGAGGGTGCCTTACAGCAGACACCACCCACCTATCACACCCTGCCCCCTAGACACAGCACGTTCCCCAGCCCAGACCAGGAGGGACTTCAGCCATAGGCCTGAAGACAGAGCTCCTGCAAGGGGAAGGGTGGTACAGAGCCACGCCCCGAGGCCACGCTCCCAGAGGCCACGCCTCAGGAAGTACCCCCCAGGCCATGACCACGCCCCCATAAGCCACGCCCCTGGAACAGCTCTGCGGGACACACCCTTCCCTGGGCTAGCTCCCCCTACCCCGGAGATGCAGGCTGTGTAAGCGTGTGAGCTTACACATGTGTGTTTGTGAGCTCAAGGCCGGCGCTGCCTCTGCCGGGGCCCTTGTGGATGGGTTTGTTACGATGGTGGGGCTGCTATTGGCATTTGGTGAGCGTAACGTGGGATTATGAAGTGAAACATGATGAATGATGTTTCTTATGTGACGGCATTTATTAAAGAAAGCTGGTTTGTGTGTGGGATGGGGTGACTGTTTCCACGCTCTCCGGGACCCCTTGTCCTGCTAACCTGACTGTCTTCCTTGAGTCCCCTCCCCTATCCCCGCTGAGTCTCACCAGTTTAAAAACAAATTAATTTCTTCTGGCTCAGAGCAAATGATCGGCCATAACATTGCCTTCCCCCTCGCCCTGTGTGAGCCCGGCTTGTGCTGGTGACTAGCGTTACTACTGGCCAGCCTTTACTGAGCGTGTGTGGTGTTCCTGGGCCTGTGTTGAATGTTTTACAGACAAATCTGAAGGGAGCACGTTCTCTGACCCCCAAGGGTCAGAGAAATCGGGTCACGTTTCAAGGTCATCCTGGGACTCAGCCCTGCCAGGATGCTGGCTAATGGCTGGGCGTGTGGCCCAATCCCCAGAGGGGCCTGGACACGAGGGTTTCCGCCCCATCCCCTCCGGGAGCGTGTGAATTGGTCTCCTGGGTCTGCGTGGAGTCGCCAGCCTCCCTGTCTGGGCCAGCATCGGAGGGCCCTGGGCGCCTGGCTGTGTGTGCGTTTTCTCTTTAAGATTCTGAGTTGGTTGGTGTTTACGCTTGGAGAAAAGGACAAGCTCTGGTGAGGGTGCTGCTTGGGCCCCCTCCTTCCCTCCCTAGGCTTCCGCCTCGGCTCTGCTCCGCTCGGGGTGGCATCTGGAGTGTGGGCCTGAGGGAGAGACGCCCAGGAAGCAGTGGCATTGGGGTGCGGGCCCGGCACCTCTCTCCCAGCGACCCGTCAGACGCCCTCCAAACCCCCCACCAGACGGGGACTTTGGGGAGTCGCTCCGTTCAAAAGCCCAGGAAGAGGATTTCTGTCCCCGAGAGGCACCCTTTCGGCTCCCAGAAGGCAGGGCGCGGCCACCAGGCTTTCCTGACTCAGGGACTGCAGGATGGGAACCACAGCAGCTCCCGGGAGACGTGTCACCTCCCCCCGCGCCCCCCCCTTAGTTTTCACCACATTCAGAGGGGGTGGCTCTGCGCCAGGTGCCCAGGCTCAGCCTCAAGTCACCCGACGTGGCACCTGCCCCCAGAGGGCTCTGTGAGTGGATGATGGGTGCAGAACCAACGGGGCCTCAGGGAGAGGGGAGGGTCCGGCTCTGCTCCTCCTGAAGCCCTGCAGCTCTGGCCACCCCTGCGACTACCTGTCTTTGCAGGACACGGCAAGAAGTTGGGAGCTGGTGAGAGTTCCCCTGTCTGCCCCCGGCTGCCTAGATCAACCTCTGCCCTCAGCGCCCCGCAGGTGTCAACCAATGCTCCCCACCTGGCTTCCTGCCATCAGCCCGTGAACATCCAGGCTGCTATGGCCGTCCTTCGAGACCTCCACCGGCAAATCCAGGCCAGCCTGGAGCTGGCCCAGGGCCACCACCCAAGGCGAGGGCTGGAGCCGCGGGACCTGGCGGGGAGGAGGTGGCAGAGCCCCTGGAAGCCCCCAGACTTGCGGGGCTCCTGGAAGAGCCCTCGAGCCGTGACGGAGGGGGTGCCTGCGTCCAAGAGGGCTGGGAGCCTGCCCATGGCGCCGAGCTGGAGCGCCTCGGCCAGGTGGGAGTCCTATCCGCAGAGGACCTGGGCAGCCCAAGGACGAGATCCCTCCTTCCGGGGACCCGGGAGCCCCACGGAGAGGCTGAACTCCTTCCCTCAGCGGCCCTGGAGCGCCTCGGCCAGGCGGACCTCCTGTCCACCAAAGACCTGGGCGGCCCAAGGATGGGACCGCTCCCTCTGGAGGCCCGGGAGCACCCCTGAAAGATGGGGCCCCTTCCTGCAGCAGCCCCGGAGCACCTCGTCCGGGCAGGCTTGGGGTCTGCAGAGGGCCTGGACTTCTTGTGAAGACCGGGAGGGCCCCGCCCGAAGGCCCTGGAGCCCCGCCTTCACGCAGGGGCCCGACCCCTGGTGCCAGGGCAGGGGTCCACTGCTAACCCCCGCGGGGGCGAAGCTCACCTGGCCAAGGCCCAGCCAGGGTGCCCTTTGGAACATGCCTGGGAAGGAGAATGAGGTGCGACCCCCGCCGCCCTGCCCGAAGCCCCGGGGGCCCCTCCACAGCTCCGAGTCCCTGCGGGAGTTCATCCAGCAGAAGATGGAGCCCTGGTGGCAGCAGGCCCTAAAGGAAAAGGCCTCCGCCACGCAAGCGCTGGAGCTCAGAAACCAGAGGCTGCAGGGCGTCTACAGGAAGCAGAGGGAGGCCGTCCCCGTGGTCTCCCAGACGACGCCCGGCATCGTGACCTTCGTCCCGCATTCTGCACAGTCCGGGGTATGCACCAGCTCAGCCACCGAGGTCCCCCGGGGTCCCCTGGCTGTGGCAGGGCTCTGCAGGGACCCCACTGCCTCTGTCTCTGTCCCCAAAGAGGGGACCCCTGAGGGACCCAGCCTGAGACCCTTGTGGAGGCCGGGGCCAGCTCTGAGGCTGAGACAGGGCCTGGGGTCTTCTGGTCCAGCCTGGGCTCTGATGACGTCCTTCTCCTCTGCTTTAGGGCCTGGAAGCCACCGGGGGCCCAGGAGCACCTGTGCCGCAGTGGAGCAGGGTGACTTCCGGCATGGTGCTGGGGGACCAGGACGCCCCGGGCAGGTGGGTGTGCAGGGGCTGGGACTGCATTTCCCGGGGGGGCTCTCCCGGGCGGGGGGTCGCTCCCTCCGTCCAGAGCTGCACGGAGCCTGTGATCAGGGCTGCGTTAGTTTTCGCTGAGGTGAGCTTCCCGTCACGTTAGGTTAACGTTTATAAAGAAAACTATTCAGTGGCATTTGGCACGTTCACAATATTGTGTAACCACCACTTCCATCTATTCCCCAAAAACATTTCATCACCCTGAAAGGAAACCCGTCCCCATTAGCAGTCCCTCCCCGGTCTGCCGTCCATCTGTGTGTATGCATTCACCTGTTCTGATGTCTCGTGTCAGTGGAATCATATAGCATGGGGCCATTGTGCCAGGCTTCTTTCCCTGAGCGAGTTTTCTAGGTTCGTCCACGTTGTGGCCTGTGCAGGACTTCCTTCCTTGTCATGGCCGAGTCATACTCCACTGCACGATCTCCCACGTGTTGCCTACCAGGGGCAGCTGATGGACTTGTGTGCTGTTCCCCCTTTTGGCTGCTGTGAGTGGAATGTCTGAGCGCCTGTTTTCGGCTCTCTGGTGCACGCACCCAGGAGTGGCATTGCCGGGTTGTGTGGGCTCCATATTTAACTGGTGGAGGAACTGCCAGGCTGTTTCTGGCAGTGGCCGCACCGTTTTGCATTCCCACAGCAGTGCACGGGAAATCCAGTTTCTCCCTGTCTTCACCAACACTTATTTTCTGGGTTTGTTTTCTTTTCCCTTGCATTCGTTTTTGCTCTGTTTTCACTGCCGTGTGTTTTCATTTTTCTGGGGCAACTGTCCAGGAGGCCACTCCCCGAGCAGCATCTTGAAGTGCAGGGTGGGAGACCTTCCCCCACTTTACTGGGGGAGTTGAGTGTCCAGGCTCCCTAGAGGCTGGCCTTCCCAGCTCTTGCCCTCGCGGCGAAGGGCTCCGGGGAGTGCCCCGTGGGCTCCAGGCCAGTGCCAGCCACTTCCTGGCCACCTGCCCAATAAAGGAGGGGGAACTCACAGCCAGGCTCCTAGGGTATCATCCGCCCATGGCTAGGGGGAGGAGCTGGCCCAGAGGCTAAAGACAGGGGTCCCCACAAGATGCCGCCCACCGGGAGCTTCCTGCCCTGGGCTCGCTCTGAGCCTGGCTCCTGCATGGGTCTTTGGCAGCCAGAGTTCTGGGAGGGGGCTTTGGGCTGAACCCTTTGGAGCTCAGCGCCCACCCCTCTTTGCAGCCCCTCGACCCCCCACCCATCCACCTCGGTGGGATGGACACCCTCCCCTGGCCCCTGGCTCCTGGAAATTGCCCTCTCTGGATCCTTTTTGTTTCATTTGTCTTTAAAGTGCGCACTCCTCCCCAAGATTCCAGGTCCACAGGGCTGCCCAGGGGTGTGCGTTGTTTTTTAACTTTTTAAAGTTGACATCTGATCATATCCAGACAAGGGCGCAGGTCCTAGGTGTGCAGTTCAGTGAATGCTCGCACGCTGAGCACGTGTGTAACCTGGGGCTGAGAAACCGCTCATACCCGAGGGCAGCCCCCCGCCGTGGGAAATGCTGGCAGGGGCTCCTGCCTGTCGGGCTCCTTCTGCTGGGCACGATGCTGGAGGGGGGGCTATCTCTGTGGTGGAGGAGGCTGCAGGTCCTTCATCGTGCTTCACTCTGTCCTTTTTTTTTTTTCCACTTAAAAAAATTGTGGTAAAATACACATGACAAAATTGTAAAATTTTGTTAAGATCATAAAATCTTAAGCAGTTTTAAGGGCACAGTTCAGGGGCATTACGTACATTCACACTGCTGTGCAAACATCACTACTGTCATCTCCAGGACTTTCTCATCTTCAGTTTCACAAACTGAAACTCTGTCCCTGTGAAACACTCGCTCCCCATCCCCCACCACCCAGCCCGGGGCCCCACCGTCCTACTTTCTGTCTCTATGAATCTGATTCCTTCTGGGACCCTTTTGTGACTGGCCTGTTTCACTCAGCATGACATTTTCGAGGTTCATCCATGTTGTAGCCTATTTCAGAATTTCTTTCCTTCTTAAGGCTGAATGCTATTCCATTGTATGGATGGATCCCACCTTGTTTATTCATTCGTCTGTTCATGGACACTTGGGTTGCTTCTGCCTTTTGGTTGTGAATGGTGTTGCTGTGAACATAGGTATGCAAACATCTCTTCAAGCCCCTGCTTCCAATTCTGTGCGATATGTACCCAGCATTAGAATTGCTGGGTCATATGAGAATTCTGTGTTTACTTTTTGAGGAACCTCCATACGGTTTTCCATTTTATATTCCACCAACTGCGCACGAGGGTTCCAACTTCTCCACGTACCTGTCAACACTTGTTCTTTTCTTTTTCTTTAGTAGTGCTCATCCTAAAGGGTGTAAGGTGGTATCTCATCGTGGCTTTTTAAAAATTTATTTATTTGGCTGCACTGGGTCTTAGTTGTGGCATGCGGGATCTTTAGTTGCGGCATGCGGGATCTAGTTCCCCAACCAGGGATCAGACTCGGGCCCCCTGCATTGGGAGCACGGAGTCTTACCCACTGGACCACCAGGGAAGTCCCTCACTGTGGCTTTCATTTGCATTTCCCTAATTATTAGTGATGTTTAGCATCTTTTCATATGCTTCTTGGCCATTTGTATGTCTTCTTTGGAGAAACGTCTATTCAAGTCTTTGCCTGTTTTTTCATTAGGTTATTTGGGTTTTTGTTGTCGTTGAGTTGTAGGAGATATACTCAGGGGAGTAATCTCTGATCAGATCTGGGTTTGTAAATGTTTTCTCTCATTCTGTAGGTTGTCTTTTCATTCTGTTGATTGGGTCTTTTGATGCATGTAAGTTCTTAATTTTGAAGTAGCCCGGTTTATCTATTTTTTTCTTTTTCTTGTTACCAGTGCTCTTGGTGCCGTATCCAAGAAATCATTGCCAGCCATCCTCCTCCTTTCTAACAGCCACGTGTGGTCTGCCCTATGGATGCCCCATAATCGCCCCCTGGTCATAAGTTGACGCAGTGAATAGACTCTGGGCCTGGCACAGAAGCTGCAGCTATGCGCATCCCTGCACATGCGTGTTTCCCACGCGCCTGGAGAGGGTGCCCTAGGGCTGACCGTCTTCCCCTCTCTCCCTGCAGCTTCTGCCTGTGTTTGAACAGAGCCTTGAACCCGGCCGAAACTCTGGAGGTGGGAGGCCCCCGAGATGGCTGGGAGGGCGCCCCCCTGCTGACGTCGGCCAGTTCTTCCCTGGGCCCCCTGCAACTCCAGGACCTGACCAGCCACTGCTCAAGCCCGGGGCTGTGCATCTGCCTGGACCCCGAGGAGTCCGAACGCCTGGGCGCGCCAGGCCCCCTGCACTTCCGGTACAAGCAGGCTCGGCTGCAGGCCCTGGAGACCATGGCCAACGTCCTGAAGCAGCGAATCGACGTCCTGACCGACAGGCTGAGCAGGTCCGAGGCGACGGACGCAGCGGGGGGGCCCGTCCCAGGCCCGCCGCCCTCGAGCTCCAGCACGCCAGCCTGCCCCAGAGCCCTGGTGCCCAGCGTGGGCGGAGGGGCACCCTGGGACTGGGCGGGCATGCGGGCCAGGCCGCTTCTCTCTACCACCTGCTTCCCGGACACTGAGACGCTGCCCTGGAGCCCTGGCTGGGAACGGCTGCAGAGCGTCAGCCCGAGGGGCCACCAGGCCAGCAAGCCCCAAGGTAGGGCCGGCCCCGGGGCCGCAGATGACCACTTGCCCCGTCGGTGGCCAGGGGGACCCCACTTTCTCCCTGCCTCTGGGTTTCTTCTCCTGAAAGGGGCGGGGGTACATTGACAAGACCACAGCAATTGTCCCTCTGCAGCTGTTGTCACCATCTTGCCTCTGGCTGGGGGAGGCGTGGGGCCTGGTCCTGAGCCTGACGTGCCCACCACCTCTCTGCCTCCTGCAGAGGGGCAAGAAAGCAGGACCAGGGTCCCTCCTGCCAGGGGGGTGGGGGCCCCGTCCTCACTCCCCACCGACCAGCTTACCGGCACCCGTCTCTCCAAAGGTTTCATGGAGGATGGGCGCTCGGAGCGGGACAAGAGGCAGGCGAGAACCCTGGCTTCCTTGCAGACCCTCAGCCCCTTTGCAGGGAGGTAAGCCTGGGCGCCACTCCTGAGCAGCCTTGTGCCCCCAGGGTGGGTGCCGCCAGGGTGGGTGCCGCCAGGGTGGGTGCCCCCAGGGTGGGTGCCGCCGGCCCGTGGCAGAGCCCGTACAGGTCCAGTGACATGGCTTCTGACCCGCCCGGGGAGAGGTGCTGGCCTCGGACGCCTCTGGCGGGGCTGTGCACAGTGGGCCATGCGGAAACACTCGGCCAGGCGTCCTGTGTGGCTGGCAGGCTGGTTGTGTCTGGGGGACACGGAGACAGGCAGCCCTCCATCCGGTCGGTGGCCCATGTCGAGTTCTCAGGACCACCCGTCCACAGCCCCTTGCACCTTCTCGTGGTTTCCGTCTCCAGCACTGGCCTCCTCTGGGGTCACTTCACACAGGTCCCTTTGCACGGGCCCAATTACAGACAGATGACCGGCCCGGGGCAGGGGCACTTGCGGCCAGCCCCACCTGGGCCTGCAATGTGGCCTCAGTAGCTACCACCCAGGGCCAGCCACTCTCCTGGGGACCTTCTGCTGTTCCAGGCCTCAGCCCAGGCTCCCAGAGTCTCGGCCGGCCTCCCCCTGAGGTCCAGCTACTGTCCCTCCCTGTTCTCTCTGTCCTCCGGCTCATTTCCCCCCAGCAGCCAGTGACCCTGCTCTGTACCCCCAGCCCCTCCAGGAGGGGGCGTCCTCCAGCCCGGGGCAGGTTTTGTCCACAAAGGCTCCAAAGGTTGGGCTGCGCAGGGGAGCTGCCTTCTTGTCACCTGGCCTTCCCTGAGCAGCTGTGGCCCCCAGTCTTCCCAGGATTCGGGGACAGGCTTGTCTCCTTCTGCAAGGACACACCCCTCTCCCGCCCCCAAGAACTGTTCCTTCTGCCACATCGCCTGCCTGTCTGCCCAGGGGTTCCTGCAGGCGCGGGTCCCCAGCCCCGCCCACCTCCTTCCTTGGCACCTGCACCAGGAGGTTGTCAGACACCCCTGGCCCCCTCCCCTCTCTGTCCTGGGGCTGAAGCGCCGGGGGGCAGCCGTCCCTGCCTGGCCCCCACGCAGGCCCTCCCTGCTTGCCCGCTCACCTTGTGCGTCCTCCGGGACTCCAGGCTCGACAGCTCAGAACCGGGGCGGGGGAGGGGGGTCCAGAGGGGGACAGGCCAGTGGATGGTCTCCGGGGGGCTGGCCTTGGCTCGTTGCCAGTATCGGCCAGAGCCCGATGCCGGGGGCTTCTCGCCGCCCCCTTCACCCGGTCTGTCCCGGGCTTGCTGCCCTCGTATGTGCGGCTGCCCTAGGGCCTCCGGGGGTCAGTGCAGATCCCAGGTCTGTGCTTAACGCTGGTGGCCTTGGCATATTCACGGCCCCCCCAGCCTCAGAGCCCCCCCTTGGAGATGGGAGGTGGCCCTGAATCCACCCTGATTCCCCCAGCCCTGCCTCACCCTCCCTCCCGTCCCCCAGCCCCTCCCCTGCCCAGCCTCAGCGCAGTTACTGAAACTGAATTGTTGACACCAGTAGGGGTCAGCATCGGGCTGGACTTCACGTCCTCTGCACCTACCCCCCCATCCTGCTCCCCGTCTAGAGCTTGAGAAGGGGAGACGGGTGGGAGAATTCTCCAGAGGCTACTTTCGGTGCCCTAGGCTCTAAGGTGGACAGCCTACAGCTGTGTGTCCCGCTGCTGGACAGCCAGCAAGGTCCCTGGGGCTCAGGCCCAGAAGGTGTCAAAGCCGAGGGGTGTTTGGGACCTTCCCACCAGGGGCACTGTGTCTCCCTCCCCACCTCAGCCTGACCAGGCCGGGAGAGACAGGAGGAGGTGGAAGTCGTTCAGAGCCGTGCCCTGGGCGTCCCAGCACCCTTGGAGCCAGGGATCAGGGCCCAGGGGCTGGCTGGGCCTCTCAGGCCTCCAGAAGGCACCTGGCCCGGCCCAGTCTTCTAAACTAGCAGTCTCCACTCACTGCTTCACGGGGCTGCTTTGCTGCCGTGCCTCTGGTCACCTCCCTCGCTGCCCGAGTGAGTCCAAGGATGCAGGTCACAGCTCTCCTCTCCAGGGCCTGGCCCGTCCTGCCACCTCTCAGGCCAGTTCCTGAGTCGGGGTGGGTCTCCTCCACCGAGTCCTTTCCCTGCTGGGGCCACAGTGCTCAGTGGCCGGGTGGGGGCCAAGCTTGTTAACCAGCATCATGAGGTGAGGACACCAGGGTTTCCCACCCCCCATGGGGCTTGGGCCCCTGAGGCCCAGTCCACCCCAGCGTCTCTGGAAGGAAGGACAGAGGAGTGTGTGCCCCAGCTGTGTGCCTGCCGTCACCCCGCAGGCCTCCCTGCACCTCATGCAGTGCTTGCAGTAACCCTGAGGGATGTGTGCTCATCCCCATTTTACAGATGGGGAAGCTGAGGCTGGCAGAGGAGAATTGACCTTGCCCAGGATCACGTAGCCTGGGGGAGGACAAGCCAAGTTTCAGACCCAGGGCATGGACTCCAGAGCCCCCAGTTTTTCTGCTACACCCGTTCCCTGGCCAGTGGGTCTCAAACTGTTCCCTGGGGACTCGTTAGAAATGCAGAGTGCCCGGCCCATCCCAGCCCGCCTGAATCTGCTATGCTGGGGGTGGGCCCAGTGATCAGGCGATTCTGATGCTCACTGAAGTTTGAGAATCACTGCCCTAGAGAATCTAGACCAGTGGTCAGCAAGCCACGGCCCTCTAGACCCACCGCCGGTCTTTGTAAATAAAGTTTTATTGGCACACAGCCATGCTCATCATTTACATAATGAGTGTGGCTGCTTTCCTGCTACAAAGGCAGAGCTGAGTGGTTTCCACGGAGGCAAAGACCGTGTGGCCTGCGTCTGTTCCTCTGTGGGAAATGTTTGCCGTCCCTGCTCTAGACAATTGAGGGAGAATGGCTTGTGGACCGATGACATTCCCTTTAAGTAGCCTTGGAGGACGCAGCTCCTTCCTGCCCTTTGTTGATCCCAGGTGGGGGTTGTAGCATCCTAAGTTCTGGGTTGGGAAGGAGGGAGCTAAGAGTCCCCCTGTCTCCATGATTACGCATTCCTGGAGCAGCCCCTGCTGCCCCTGCCTCTAGGAACCCACCCCTGACCATCGGAGCCCGCGGTCAGCGCTCCTGCCCCAGCATCCCTGGGGTCATTCTAGGATCAGCCCCTGGGCCCATCCCTCACCTCCTCAGCATCTCTCGTCTGGGCCGCAGGGCCGCTCCCTCTTCCTGGAACAGTCTTTTCACGCCATCTCGCCGGCAGGCCTGCGAGCTGTAGGGTAGGGGCGGGGTGGTGGGTCACCTGGGAAGAACAGCAGGTGCTCAGCGAACACCTGTGGGGCTGGAGGAGGGCCCACCTCCATGGTCTGCAGGTGTGGCCGGTGTCTTCAGTCACCCAAGGGCATCCTGGGTCACTCGGTGCAGGAGGGACAGCCACGTGTGCTGATGAGGCGTGAAGTGAGGCGGGCTGTCGGCACAGCTCATCCGAGCCCGTCACACACACCTGGGCTGCACAGTCATCTGTGCCCCAAGCCCCTAATCCGGGCAGCTGCAGCCCACCTGTGCCCGGCGGCTCTCCCACCCCACCTGGACTGCTGCCCTCTCGGGGGGGCCCAAGGCCACGCCTTCCTCCTTCTCCTGTGGCGGATGTGCTGGGCAGCCCCGGGTGAGGCTGAGCTCGCCCTGATGGAGGGCAGGTCTCTGAGTCTAACTGGACCAGTTTGACCCCGGCCTCCTTGGTCATCCGGCCAGCTCAGGCCCCTCTGTGGACAGGGCAGCAGTGCCGGCACGAGAAGATGGTCCTGAGGCTTAGAGCTAAGATGTGGGCCCTGCTCCACTCTGGGCCTGGTGGACAGTCCTCCTTAGCAGATGGCCGAGGGGGCAGAGGCAGAGGACATGCCCCATGCCCGTCACTGCCAGAGCAGACCCAGGGCAGGTGAGGGCTTCCGGGCAAAGGGCGCTCTGGTGCCGGCCCCAGCGCCGATGGCGACCGTGGACGCCGAGCGCTCCTGCTGGGCGCTGGTCCCCCTGGGTCCGAGTGCAGAGCCCGGAGTCGCCGCTCACAGACCAGGCCCCGCCTGCTCGCCACTGCCCTCCTGGCCCTCTGGTCCTTTGGCCCTTGGGTCTCCCTGGCCACTGGGTCTGCAGGAGAGCCCAGATTACCACCCCTCCCCGCCCAGCCCTCAGCTGTCTCCTGCCTCGAGGATGTTCGCTGCTCACACAGGTGTTTGTCCCCAGCTCACTCGGGGCGCCAGACCCCCGCTGCGGCTCCCTGCGGCTGGAAGAGATGCGGTCGGCCAGAGGGGTGGGCTTGGTCACGCCCTTGACCCTCCGGAGCTGCGGTAAGGGCGAGCCCGTGGACAGGCCCTGGGCCGGCTGGTCGGGTGGCCAGGGAGATCCGCTGGGGACCCGCTCCACGGCCTGATGCTCGGCCAGGTTCTGCGGGTGTAGAAAGATGCTTTTCTACGTGGAGAGCGTCCACGCGTCAGTATTAAAGTTTTCTGGAGGCTCTCAGGGCCCAGCCTCTTGCTGTGTTCTCTCGCCATCCATGCTTCTGTTGTGAGTTTGCTCCCCCGAGAGTCAACGGCTTGTCTCATCAACGGCTCTGCTCCCGGGGCCCAGCCTTCTGCCTTCTCCTTTGAGCCGAAGGGTTTTTCCCCCGTTATAGCAGAGGAGGCTTGCCCAGGGCCCCAGGGCTGGTGCATAGCCAGGGCCGGGGCAGGGGCTGCTCCCGCCTGGAGCCCTCCTGGGTTCAGGCCTTCTTCGTGGCAGCAGGCCGGGCCTAAGCCCCAGCGTGTGCGGAGCGGGGCGTGGGCTGGACTGTGGGACGCTGTGTCCAGTGGGGGCTCAGGGAGGGGCAGCTGGAGGTCCCTGGCATGGTGCTGGGGACCGAGCACCTGCTCTGAAAGGCCTGGGATGTGACTTGCCGTTTAAGCCTCATTTTTCAGTTGGTTTTTTTCAAAAGTTTTAAGAGCGGGAATAAAAACATGCTCACGTCTGTCTGTAGGAGAATCGGGCACTGCAGGTGCCTTCGGAACAAACCCCCAACCCCTGCTCCGCTCAGGAGTGGCCCCAGATAAAACCTGCACCTCCTTACAGGGCCGGCTGGAGTCGCCCATCTCACAGGGCGGGCAGTGAGGCGTGTGGGGTCAGTGGCCTGCGAAAGGCCCGGGGGCAGTTAGAAGCCCCGGGTTTCCCCCTGGTGTCTGGGTGAGGGGAAGGGAGGGAGGAATTTCAGCCCTGGGCTCTGGCGTCCCGCAGACCTGGGGTTGCAGCACGGGATGTGGCAGACCCCTCGTGGACGAGCAGCTTCCCCAGGGGCTGCCCGGCAGCGGCCTCCCTGACAGACGCCTGCCCCTCCCTGGAAGACAGAGGGCCCTCAGGCCAGGCGGGGGGGGCTGGGGCCAAAGCCCTCAAGGGGCTGCCAGAACCCTCCTGCAGACCAGGCTTCCTCAAGCCCACCGGGGTGGGGCATATGTGTGCTGTTGGACACGTGCACGTGCATGTGTGTACGCGCGTGTGTGTGTGTGTGTGTGTGTGTGTGTAGAAGGGGCCCCGGGTCCTCTGAGGCAGGGGGCTCTGTGCCACCACATCCCCCTGCCCCTCGCTCTGGGAGACTTTCCCAGCATGGGGAGGGGCTGCTGGGGAGCCCCCTGGTTTCTTGGTTCATCTTCCCTGTGCTCAGAACAAGCTCGCTGAACACCTGCTGAGCCTGGCACTGACTGGGCACCAGGCCATGCCCTCAAGGTGCCTGCCTTTTGGGGAGGGTGGGGCAGGTGGTCAGAAGACACACGTTACAACACGTAGCACGTCAGATCCTGGCCAATAAGTGCCCAAGGGGAGAATCTACCCCGAAGAGGGTAGACATTTCCAGCCCCTCCTCGTCCAGGAAGTGCGGCCCAGTGAGGGGCAGTGAGCTGCCTGGGGCGCCCAGGGACGGGCTGGGACCAGGGCGTGGGCTCAGATGCCAGTTCTCTATCCACCCCTCTCCGTCCTCCTGGCTGAGCTGGAACCGGGAACCTGGGCACCGCCGTCTGTTCCAGAAAGCTGGGAGAGCTCGGGCAACCCTGGCCCCTCTGCACCATCAGCTGCGTCCTGTCTGTAAAATGGCGTAACGCAGGGACTCAAGGAGCTAAGACAGAAAGCAGGAGGGCCGAGCACTGCAGCGCCTTTGGCTTCCACTCCTGCTGGTCCCCGGCGCCAGCTCACTGCGTCCTCCCGGGACGCACAGCCCACGTGCACCCTGTAAACTTGTGTCCACCCATGCAGGGTGGGCAGGCGATGCCCAGGGCGGCGGCAGGGAGGTGGTACAGCGCCTCGGGGGACGGGCAGCCCCGCCTGGATCCCATGGTGAGGGCAGAGAAGGGCATCCTCTCAACATCCCTAAGGGGAAAACTATCAGTTGCTGGTTGAAAGGACAAAATCCCTGGATGGTGGACCACACATCAGGGGTGGGGAAGGTGTGAGCTTTCCCACGATTCACGCCCTCGAGTGGTAGCCTGGGTACCAAGGCAACGGCAAACAACAACTGAGGTCAGCAGCCCCTTTGTGCGGAGCTGCCCTTTCCCCAGGGGTGCCTCTTGGCCGGGCAAGGGGCTGGGCCATAGCCCTCCTGAGGAAGGAGCAGCCTGGTGGGAGGGTGCCTGGCTGGCCAGCAGGGAGCCCACCCACCCCTGCTGTGCCCTCCAGGGAAAAGAGACGGGGCAGAGCGCTGCTTCCCCCCAACCCCGCCGCCTCCCACGAGGACGTCCTCCAGGTGGGTGGAGCTGTCGGCCAGGCCCCATCCCCCCATGACCCCCAGAAGGCCCAGGGCCCGATCTTCCAGAAAAAACAGCTGCTCTCCCAGTTCTGCCTTCAGGGAGGCGGGGAGGTGGCTGGACTAACGGCTCTCAGCTCTCAGGCCCTCCTGCGTGAAGGGGCGGAGCCCCAGCTGCCCTCACGCTGTCCTCCGGACAGGGCTGGGCAGAGCCCCTCTCAGTGCATTTGTGGACTGAAATTCTCTGACAGGGTCTCTTTATCCTGAGGCTACAGGCAGCCCCAAAGAATCTTCTGAAATCTGAGCTGCTCCTGCCTGGAGTGGCTGAGAGCAGGATCTCAGGAGCCCGACGCCAAGCAGTGAGCACAGACCAGGGTGCCTGCACAGCGCTCCCGCCAGACGCCTCCTCCAGGAAGCCTCCCAGATAGCACTTGGGCTGGGTCAGGTGCTGCCGCTCGGCGTGCCTGGTGGGAGTGAGACTCGTGTTTGTGCCTCTGTCTCTGTGGCCCACAGGAACTTGAGAGTCTGGCTTTCTTGGCAGCTCTGGCTCTTGGAACAGTGCCTGCCAGACCGGGAATACTTGGGGAATATTTGCTGAAAGCATGAATGATCTCCTGAGGGCCCCGAGGGCCCCTGGGCCCGGCACTGTGTGTCACACACGACGTCTCGCCCTACCTCGGGGCAGGTCCCATCCTCGTGCCCGCGTTCACGGAGGAGGACCCGAGTGCTCGGAGGAGCACCCATCACCTCCCTCCAGTAAACGGCAGAGCAGGGATTCGAGCCCAGATGAGTCGGCCAGCCTCCAGCTTTCACCACTGGCGGCAGTGTGTCCCATAGAACTTTCTCCGATGAGAGAAATGGTCTCAATGCTGGACTCTCCAATACGGTGCCCACCAGCTACATGTGGCTGTGAAGCCACTGGGACGTGGCCAGTGCCACTGAAGAGTGGAGTTTTACATTTTTGTTTCCTTTGAGTTTAAATGTAAGCGGCACAGGCAGCTGCCGGCTGTGGTCGGACAGGGAGGCTCTGGCGCTCAGACGCGGTGGCCTCACGCCCAAGCGGGGCCCCGTCGGCTTCGTCCTGGTTTGAGGCCGTGGGTACCCGACCGCAGCCCTGTCACCGAGAACACAACTGTCTTCATCCTCATTGCCACGTGTTGAGTGTGTGTTAACCCTCACGGCCACCAGACGCTCTTGGGGGGCAGGTCGTGCTGGGTTCTTGGGGCTCCTCCCCGATTGCCGTCAAGAGCTGAGGAGCAAGGCCGCTGCCATCCTCTGCTCTGCAGGGTGACTGCCAGCTGCTCGGCCAGCCAGGGCCACGCCTGCCTCAGGGACGGCTTGCTTTCTCCTGGGTCGCAGCTCAGAGCTCAGGGACACGCAGCCCATGTCTCCCTGGTGACCTGTCGGGGGTGCCAGCCTGGCCACAGAGGAACACAAACTCCCCTCTGTGGGCTGAAGCGCTGGGGGCCTCGGGTCTCTGAAGCTCCTGGGCCCCTGGAGCAGGGTCAGCGGGAACTCGGGGCGGGACCGGGCACCTTCTCCGGCTTCACCCTCTCTCGAGGGCCACAGACAAAAGCAAGGGAGGAGTTTCCCCTTCTCGAGGGAACTGCAGCTCGGAACAGACACCTTAAAGGAATTCTGCAAAGTGTCTTCATTTCCCGATGTGGCCAGTCAGCCGGGAGCAGGAAAGAGCACGCCAGGCATCACCCCGGGCTCAGCACGCCAGGCGGCCGGAGCCCTCGCCCCTCCCCTGGGCTCGGCGCTTCAGCGTCTCCCGAGCGCCGTGGAAACGCCCAGGAGCAGGTTTAGCCGTCGTTCACAGCTCTTCGGCCGCTCTAGCGTGGAAAGCTGAGCCGCTCTGTTCTGGGAAGCAGGGCACAGTCGGGAGGAAGTTACCCTCTCGGCACACTGGCCAGTGACGACCCAAGAGCTTGTCCAGGAGCCACCAGGAGGGAGTGGCCGTCCTGCGAGGACAGGATGTGTGTGATCTAGCTGCATGTGACGACCCTTCTGGGAAGGAACTCTTTCTTCTCTGGGTCCTTGGTCCAGGGACTGTTCATGGGATGTACTCACAGTGCATTTAGGGAGGCCTTCCCAGGAGAGCAACCAAACCCCAGGCAGCATGCGCATGCCTGTGCACGCGTGTGTGTGTGCACATGTCTGTGTGTGCACACCTGGCCCCGCTTCCCTTTCTTCCTTCCCCTTCTGCCTGTTTGCAGCTTCCCACCTGCTGAGTAATTGTGGCCACAGCAGCGGAATGCAGAGCTGTGGTTTCCTTCCCAGGTGCCCATGAAGCCGCACTGCACCCCCCTGTGTCCCATCCCCCAGGTGGTGCTCCAGGCCTGGCCGCGCTCCCTCTGCTGGGCAGCTGCCACCCAACCCCCACCCCTGCCATGTCCAGCCCTCTCTGGGGGGCAGGGAGGGTCTGTCGGACCCCCATGGAGGATGGACAAACGAGGCCTCTGAGGTTGGAGACTTGCCCGGCCTTGGGCGCTTCCCTGGGACCCTGCCTGGCCCACTGCTTGTGAGGCTGCCTGGTCCCCGCTCCACAACACACACCATCTTCCTGCCCTCCCAGCGGCTGATGGAGAAACGCTCGACCCAGGCCAGGCCAGGAATGGCCTTGGGGCTGGAGCAGCCCCAGGTGTGTGTGGACCTGGAGCTGCAGAGCTCTGGGAGCACCGTGACAGCCAGACCCAGGTAGAGTGGGGGCCGGGTGGGGTCTCAGACAGGCAGCGTGAGCCGCAGTGGCTGCGCCCTCTCTGAGTCCCGAGGAAGGAAAGAGTCAGCGGACGAGTCAGCTCAGGCAGGTGAGAGTTCGGAGCCAGCCACGCAGCAGCCGGTACAGAACACTGCCCGCGTGGGCCCCGAGGGGGCGGCTGGGTCAGGCGCCCAGCAGAGAGGCCCAGTGATGGGGCGACCTGCCCACGGCCACATGGGGAGCGTGGACCTGGGGTTTGAAGCTAAGTGTGTCAGATGCCAGAACCGTGTGGTTGACCATCGGGCAGCACTGCCTCCTGCTCGTACGGGCAAGCACGGGCCACCATCCCCACCCACCCAAACCTGGGGGCAGTGAGCCTGGATGACAGCGAGAAAGCTTTCGGTTAGACACGCAGTGAAACAGCCCAACAGCTGTGGCCGAGTAAGGAGGAGTGCGGGTGGGTCGTCTGCCCGGCTGTGGGCAGACCTGCAGGGTGGCCGTCACCGTCTCCCCCAAGTCCTGCTTACAGCCTGTCCCTGCCCCTTGGGGAACAGGCGACCCCACACTCTTCCCAGGTTTGCCAATACGCCCACCTCCGTCCCTCTGAGAGGTTTTCCCCGAGGTCTCTCAAGTGCTGGCCCCGTGGACACCCTGCTCAACTCCCCTTACTGCATCGTGTGTTGGCAAATAGGGGTCCCTTATACGCAGGTTGTAGGGACAGCGCAGCACAGCCTCTGGGAGTTTGAGCCCTGGCTGAGCCGGTGGGGGCAGACGGCGTGAGTGCACCCCCAGCCGGGCACGTCACTTCCCCGTGAGGCTTTGCTCCTGCGCCTGACTTCCAGTTTCATTTCCTGTGGTCGTACGAGCCTAAATATGTCGAGACGTGGGTCCGTCTTGGCGGAAGTTCCACGCGCTCTCGAAAAGAAGCTCTGGCGTTGGGCACATCACCATCTAGGAGTGTCTGCGCTCTTGGCGAACGATTCCCTTAAAATTCTCTCCTTATGGAATAACCCTCTCTGGCCCCCGTGACCCGCTCTGCTCTGCAGCCTGCTGTGTCTGCTACCGACCCAGCCACTGCGTCTTCCCCAGAACGAGCGCTGGCTGGTCTGTCCGCTTTTCCCTGAGCTGTGGCTTCGTATCTCAGGTGTGTTTCTTGAAGGCAGCACCTCACTGGATCCTGGTATTTGTCTTATCCGGTCCGGCAACCTCCGCCTCTAAACCGGAACGCGTGGCTGTTTCCGTTTAACAGAATTACCAGTATCGTTAGGCTCTGAGTCTATCATCTTGCTGTTTTCTTTTGTCTCAACTGTCCTTCTTTTTCTTTCCCCTCTTCTGCCTTCTTTTGGATGAAACAAGGTTTTTTTTGTTGTTTTTATGATTCCATTTTCTCTCTGCCGATGGCTTATGAGCTCTAACTCACCTTAGTGCTTGCGTCAGGATTTACTGTGGTACCTGGGGTCCGCCTTCACGTGGCATTCCACCGGCTCACCTAGTGTAGGAGGCCCTTACAGCCCTCCATTTCTTTTTTTCTGGACTTTAGGCTATTGTGGTCGTCCATTTTACTTTATTTTATAATTGCACAATACATTGTTATTGTTTTAAACACTCAGCAATCTTTTAAAGTTTATATATCAGTATATTTATCTCTATGTATATATACACACACGTATGTGTACATGTGTGTGCATATATATATATATATATATATTTTTTTTTCCATTTCTGGTGCCTTTCATTCCTTGCAGTCACCCAGGTTTTCATCTCTGGCATCATTTTCTTTCTGCCTGAAGGACCTCCTTTAACATTTCAGGGAATGCTGGTCGCTGGAGACAAATTCTTTTGTTACCGAGTCCGAACTCATACTCCTCACCCCTGAAAACACAATACTCGAGAGACAAGTGTTGGCAGAAAGGAAAGGTTGTTTTATCCCAAAGGCCAGCAGCTGGCGGGAGAAGGCAGACTCGTGTCCAAAGGCCAACCCCCCATTGCCTATCAAGGGGCAAGAGCTTTTTTTTTTTTTTTTTGGCCACACTGCATGGCATGTGGATCTTACCCAGACCAGGATTGAACCCCGTTCCCCCTGCAGTAGGAGTGCAGAGTCTTAACCACTAGACCGCCAGGGAAATCCCAAAAGTCAAGAGCTCATAAAGGGGACTTTCAGGGGTAGGTGGAGGGAGGGGGCTACGTGCAGAGCAGCACAGTCAGCTCCGATAATCATCTTGAAATTAGTCACGTGGTGGTCTGACCAGCATCCTCTTGATCGCTTTTTTTTTTTTTTTTTTTCTGGCTGCGTTGGGTCCTCGTTGCTCAGCACGGGCCCTCTCTTAGTTGCGGCGAGCGGGGGCCACTCTTCGCTGCGGCACGCGGGCCTCTCACCGCAGTGGCTCCTCTTGTTGTGGAGCACGGGCTCTAAGCGCAGGCTCAGTAGTTGTGGCGCACGGGCCCAGCTGCTCCGTGGCATGTGGGATCCTCCCAGACCAGGACTCAAACCCGTGTCCCCTGCATTAGCAGGCAGATTCTCAACCACTGCGCCACCAGGGAAGCCCTTGATTGTTTTAAGTACAGTTAGTCTTCAGTTCCAGGGTCGGTTTGTTCCCATTTCCTTGAGGCCAGTTCTCAGAATTGCGGCAGCTTATGTCATGGCTACTGCCTGGTCATCACGTAGGTAACTTCTTCCACCCGGCGGGGGTTTCAGTATCTATAAGACAGCTCACAGGATACGGCTCAGAATATGATCTATAGCCCTTGAGGAGGAACTAAAGGTACTCGACTTTGTTTAATGACTAAACTATTATTATTTTGTCCTGTTTGACTACTTTCCTTTGCTTCCACATTTTCTCACTTCTCTGATTAAATTTATTCTTTGACAAAAGTTTTTCTACAGACGAAAGGCAGGCCAAGGACATGGCGGGGAAGGACCATAGGGTCCTGCTCTGTTTCACGGCCTCTTGAAGATTTGGCGTGAAGGTTATGTGTGTGTGTGGAGGGTGGGCATTAGGCAGCCCAGACATCCTAGCTCTGTGAGGTCCTCTTGTAAAAAAAGGCCCCTGGAGCCCTACGTGACCCGACCATGCCTGCTTTCTGTCCTCAGAGCCTGTGCAGGAACGGAAACCAGACCAGACCCCCTCCCAGCTGCCCCTGGCCAGGCTCTACCCTTGGGACAACCCCATCCTCCAGGTACAGGAGAGGTCCCTGGGGGAGGGGCACGCAAGTGGGACCCAGTGGTGTCACTGGTACTGGGTATCAGACCCAGTCCTCTCTCAGCTGCCTGGGGCCATCAGGTGTTGAGACCCACCTCTCCTAGAGCCTGCACCAGGGGCCTCCACTGCAGGTCCTGGGCTGTGGGAGGCTCTCCCTGCCGTGGGTACCACCCACCCTTCCAACTGACATCTGCTCAAGCCCCTTCCTCACGCCTGCGGTGGCAGGTGACGGGGAGGCATTTCAACAGGTGTTTCGGGCTGGGCTGGCCGGGACAGTGCTGGTGGCACATTTCAGGGAGGGTGGCCCAGCCTTTCCTGACCCTTCTAGAGCACAAACAAGAGCCTGGCTTGGGCGCAGGGCCAAAACGATGCGAACCCCACCCTGCCTTCGGGAGCCAGCAGTCGGGAGGCGGGGTGGTACCCTGCCCCGGGAAGGGGGGCATGACATGGCGAAGAACGAGGCAGCCAGTCCGGGAAGGCTCCCTGGAGGCGGCAGCCTCTACCCTGGGCTGCGTGCTGCTCCCACTCGGTGAGGCTGGTCTCCAAGCGGCCCGCAATCTCAGAGGTGGTGACACAGCCCGGTCGTCTGCCCCATCGTAGTGGAGCCAGACGAGGCCTCAGAGTGTGACGCCCGCACAGTTCAGCCACTTCACGCTCCAGATGCTGGAGCAGAGCCTGCGGAAAGGGCAGCTGCGCGCGCAGCACCAGGCCGCACTGCTGCGCCTGCGCGAGAAGGCGCTCGAAGAGAAGACGCGCGCAGAGCTGGCCTGGCTGGAGCATCGGCAGAGGTTGAACGCATGCGCGCCGCGCCGGCCCCGCCCGCGGTCCTTGCCGCGGTCCTCGGGGCTAAGGGCTGCTGCGTATGGTGATGGGCGTTTCCAGAAAGTTAGATAAGACGGGAAGTGCCGAAAAGTGAATACAGAGACAGTAAAACCACCCACAGTCCCACGTCTCTGAGATAATCTCTGCTCATTTTCCAGTCTGTCTTGAGAGCTCTTGTTGATGCAAATGCACGCATGTCTATTTAAACAGCATTGGGAATAGTCGCACATATTGTTTGTAACTTGAGTTTTCGTAGAGACAACACAATCGCCCTAGCCAGCCCCTATAGCTGGACCTCCGGGGGTGTCTCCAACTTTGTGTCGTGAGATACGACCATCCCAGAGGCGATTTCCTTAAGGTAAATTTCTGGAAGTGGAATTGTCGTCAGTGAGAAAGCATTTTTTAAAGCTTCTTGATATTCCCGTATTGGTCTCCGAATAGGTCCTTCCAGTTAAGATCACTGGCGGTTTACGATCATGCCAGGCTGCGGGTCTTCTATTCCATGATGGCCGCCCCCTCCATCCCCAAAGAGCCCTCTGGCTGGGCGGGGGCACCAGGGTGGGAGGCGCTGCCCTCCCTCTATCAGGCCTAAAGATGGTCGTGAGGGGTGGGAAGACTGACAGCCTGGGCTGCCCATGCACAGCCGCCTCCTCCCAGTGCCCTGCTGTGGGAAGAGGGCGTGCCAGGTCCACCTGGACCGCCAGACCTCTCCAGGCCTGCGGTTTTCACAGCTGTTTGCTGGACCCAAGGTCAGCAGTCAGTCCATCTCGTGTCCCAGGTACCTGAACAGCGCCAGCAGCCATGCAGCGCCGGTGGCCTCGGCACAGAAGCGGCAGCAGGCCCTCAGCAACCTTGAGCGGGAGCTGGTGAGGGCCGGATCCACCCGGGCCAACACCGAGGGGGTCCCGCTGCCCTACTGGGGCTGCGAACGTGAGCACAGTGGCTGGGCCTCTCCAGGCCTCGTTATGGGAAAACGACAGCAGTGTGTGTTTGGTGGGGCTGCGGGAGGGGCTGGGTGTGCCTGACCTCAGAGGGGATTCCCAGCTGCTCTGAGCCCAGTTTCCTTTCCTTCTGGCCTCCTGACGCTCTGTGGGGTGGAGGCTGGTGGCCATGCTCTTTATACAGATGAGGAAACTGGGGCTGGGGCTGGCCTTGCTTGGGGACCCTCAGCTGGGAAGTGAGGGGTGGTGGTGGACTTGACCTCCATCCTAGATAACTTGTGTGGACCGGGGAGGTGGGGTGGCAGGCGTGGGGCATTCCAGGCGGAAGGGGCAATGGGAGAAGGACAGGGAACTGCGAAGGGGGCTCGGAAGGGGTCCAGTTATCAAGTGAGGCGGTGACCCTGGGGTCCTGCGTTGCAGGAGGAGACACTGGTGGACTCTGGGTCTGGGCCCCTGACCACTGGGGCGAGGGACCCAACCCTGCTGAGCCTCAGTTTCCTCCTCTGGCCTGTGACGGCTGTCACCTCCCACGGGGGGCGTGCTCCTGGCAGGGAGGTTCTGCCGAGGGGTGTGCCGTCAGAGATACAGCAGGAGCGAGTCAGGGATGGTTCAGCAAAGGGACAGAGCCCAGCACCTGGCGAGGGAGGGCTGTAAGGGTTAGGACAGGGGTGCAGCCAGCCTGTGCCAGCCTCGCTTGGGGGCGCCCGGGGAACGCCCGCCTTCCCTCCTGCCGGAGTCTCCTGTTGGCCAAACCCAAGAGAGGGCCAAAGTGCGTAGGGCCTCCTGGCTGAGCAGGGTGAGAAGGGCAGGGGCATCTGGAGGGGCACAGGGAGGGTCCCCGCACAGCGCCAGAGCCGGGCTTTCCCCCCGACACTCCTCGCCGCCCAGCATGTGCTGGGCCGGGGGGTCATGCTGCCGTTATCTCCTCCGGCTGGTTCAGAGGGAGATCCGGTACCTGCGGAGTATCTACCTGTTCTCCCGCAAGAGAGGAAGCTTCTCCTGCAGCATCAGGACATCCTCTCCTTGCAGAGGTCCACGGCCCTCTTGCGGCAGGAGTCTCAGGCCCGGAGCAGGCTGCCTCGGGTGGGTGCTCTCACCTGGCCTGGCGGCTCGGCCTCTGGCCAGGAAACACTTGTCACCCGGCTGCTTTGGGGGAATGTGCGAGTCCCTTGTAAAAACATCTGTGACCCAGGGTGGAAAGGGACTCTGGAGGGGTCAGGTGGAGGGTGGGACGGGTGGCAAAATGGGTTTCCTGAACTAGGCGGCCCTGGCCGGGCCCTGGAGGAGGAACCAGACCCCCAGTGGCTGGAAGGTGCTCCAGGCCCGGAGGTGGGGGGCCCGGGGGGAAGGGGGCGGTGAGGCTGGAGCGGGGGCAGGGCCAGGGCTTTACTCAGCACCTGGGGGCGGTGGTGGAGGAGGGGGCCGAGGTAGGAGAGAGCATGGCCTGGGCTCCTCGGAGAGGCCAACCCCCTGGGAGCCCTGAGCCGTGAGGGCGCCCTGGTTCCCACTCCCCATTCCTGCCGCTGTCGCGGGAAGGAGGCGCCTGTCCCCAAGCTGAGCATCCCTCCTGTAAGTTAGGGATGCCGACGGTCTCGCCTGGCGAGGGGAGGCTGGAGTGGACTGGGTTCTGTGAAGCAGCTGGGGTAGGTTAGCAGTTGCGCTGTTAACCTGCACGGATGTGACCACCAGACCCAGGTGCTGCCTGCCCCAGGACAGCCTGCGGGAGGGGGGCCCAGGACAGCCTGCGGGAGGGGGGCCCAGGGCCACCGGATTCCACAGCCCCTCTTCTGGTTCCAGCTCAGGGACCTGGGCGTCCTCAGGCAAGGACCCCCCGGCTCTGGGCCTCGTGTCTGCACCTGACGTGGACCGTTAGCGACAGGGTGTGGGGCTCCTACGAGTCAAGGACCCCCTGTCGCAGCCTGGCGCCCACTTTCATGAGCGCGCTGTCCACCGTGCCGCCGGCCGCCCTGCCGCACCTGCCGCCGTGCAGCCTGCCTCCCGCTTTTCCTAGGAGGAGATGGGCCAGCTCGCTCTGTGCTGTTTCTCGTGGACTTCCAACCCCGAAGTCAAGGCCACTCGGGAGGAGGGCCCTGGGACAAGCCAGCAGCCGGAGGGGCCCGCCCAGGCCTCCTCACGCCCCCCGCGCACCTCGACACCGCACAGGCCTGGCAGCCCTGGCAGCCAGCGCCCCTGGAGGAGCCCCGAGAACCCGCACGTCCCGCGGTGAGTGGTCGGGGGAGCCCCGGTCCTGGTGCTCGCCGTTAAAAGCCTTTCCTGTGCTGCACGGCCACTGTGTCACGGCCGCTGGGCCCTGCGCACCTGGCCCTGCCCAGGGGAGGAGGGACGGGGCGCTGGGGGCACTGGGGGGGCCCGGCTCTGCTGGCCGGCCCACAGGGCTGTGGGCAGAGGCCAGAGCGGCCCAGTGGGAGGAGCACAGGCAGATGCTGGCACAGTCCCAGCTGTGCCGCCGGCCCAGGTGTGTCCTCCCCTCTCTGAGCCCGTTTCCTCATCTGCTGAATGGGGCCAGGGGTGCCACCAGCCCTGGGCTGCTGTAGGGCACAGTGAGACAGAGCAGATAGACCGGCCTGGCTGGAGGACAGAGGGTGGTGCGTGTGTGGCCACCCAGCTGCTGGGCACCCCCCTTCAGGACGGGCGTGGGCTGCTCTCCCGGCCGGGGCGCTTGGCCTTCTCCCGCAGGCCTGGCCTCGGGGCTACTGGCCCCGGATTGCAGCAGAAGAGCCTCTCCTGGCAGATGAGAGGGGCCCGGCCCGGGCTCAGTCATCTGGGGCAGGGGCCGGGGGCCCTGGTGTGGGCGGAAGCGGAGCTGTTTTGCCATCGAGATGACCCCGCACCGGCACCACCTCCTCCCCTTCCATCTTAATTAAAATGGCCCCGGGAGGCCCTTTTTCCTCCTAGCAAGCTTCGAGGTCCCCCAGGGCTGGCCGCCTGCCAGACTGTAATCTGAGCACTGCCCACCCCGAAGCGACAACCTGGGGGTGAGGACGCAGCAGGCGGCCCCCGTCCTGGAAAGGGGCTCGGCCCCCAAGAGTGGCTTCGCAGGGACCCCACCGGCCCTTGGAGGTACCACTGCTGTCCAGCGGCCCCCTTCCAACACAGGGGGTCCATTTTCATGCCTCCCCCAAGAAAGGGGGTCGTCGCCCACCCAGCCCCCGGCCCGAGCGCCGCTCTGCCGCCCTCTGAGAGCGCCTCCACGCACTGACGTATAATTCACGTCGCTATTGATCGCCCGCCCCAGGAGTCTCTGAAAGGCTTCCCTGGACTGACTGGACCCTCTTGGTACCCGAGAGTTTGTTTGTAGCACTGGGCGGGTAGGGCCGCTCGCCCCGAGGCTGGTGGGCCTGGACCCGTGGTCAAGGTCGTGGGGTACCCGGCTCCTATGCTCTTCTCATCACACCAGTGATGCAAGTCAGAAAGGAGAGAAGAACTGTGTATTTACCGAGAGGCTTCAGAGCACCTGGAACCCACCACGAGAGAGTGACTTTATGTTCCCGGGAGGTCCTGTGACACGGAGGAACAAGGGACGAGTGTACTGCGTTCTTTCGTTCCTTCAAGAGAAGCTCAGTGGAGCTCCGAGCAGGTCGGGGCCAGGGTTCATCCATGAACCAGTGCTTGTGGGGCCCCTCCCCGCCCCAGCCCCCCAGGACGCCCTGAGCTCCCGGCCTGAGACCCCGTGTGTGTGCGGGGAGGGTTGGGGGAGGGGGATAAGCCTTTAAGAGGGCAGGGGGCAGGGCCTCTCATTCCGGTTCTCCTCGGCCTGGTTCTGGGCCCGGGCACAGCCCCTTCCCTTCCTCTGCATCCTTGCTCTGGGGCGCCAGGCGGGCCCGGGTGAGGCCCTGCATCTGGACACACTGGTGCTGACAGGTGCCCACCAGGTCCTGCCCCAGCGAGGTTGGAGCTCTGGCCCCTGAGCCGTCTCCTCCTTCAAAGGCCCGAGACACGGCTTCTCGGCTCTGAGATGGCCCTCAGCCCGCACTCCTCTGTCCACACCCTGACGTGAGTGTGAATTCCAGGGGGGACGCTCAGGGCCACCCTGCGGAGAGCAGCAAGCTGTGTCCAGTTGTGTGGGGAGAAAGGGAACAGAAGGAACGCTGAGCTGCACCTGGGAGAGCGGCGGAATGTTCTAGAACAGGCCTCCCTGGGGGCATGACCTTAACTCCAGGAGGAATCAGGAGACCCGGCAGCCCTGCTCCCCAGCCCCCTCCTTGAGGCTGTGACGGGGCTGTTTCTTGCTGCCCGTCCATGTGCCCAGGGCTCAGGTGGGATGAGCAGGCACACGCGGTGCCGGCCCTCGGGCCAGCAGTCGGGCTCCACGCAGAAGTCCTACGGGGGCAGAAGTCTGCCCTGCCCTGTGCTGGGGCACAGATGGAGTCTCCCTCCCACCATGCCCGTGGCATGCCCGCGTCTCGACACACCAGCAGTGGCCCCGTTTGGGGGTGTGGGCCCTGCTGGGGAAGTGGCCGGGCAGGGAGGGGCCGGGACCTGTCTTCCTTCGCCCCTGTGCTGACTGCTCGGCCTCCGACCACAGCTGTCCCCTGGATGTGACGTGTTGTTCCACTTGCGGAACGTTCCGGTCAGGGCTGGTCACCTGGGGGTGGGGCAGTGCAGCCTGGGTGGGCAGTTACCACCTCCCTGCACTGCCTTGAAGCCTCCTCACCAAGCAGGAGGACGGGACATCACCGCCTGGGCAGCTTCAGCTGGGGATGGTCCCCTGCAGCCTCCGAGGCTGGCGTGGGGAGAGGACACACCCGTGGCCAGCGGCCGGCCTGACGCTGGAGGCCAGCTGGCGGAGAGCCACGGCCACATGGGCCAAGGTAACCAGCAGGGCAGCAGCAGTGGCAGCCGAGGACAGACACCACCCTCTCGGTGGGCCCTGGCAGCTCGCGGCAGCAGCAGGCTCAGGGTCAGACACACCTGTGTCCTGGTGGGCCTGGCCCGAGCTGTGTGATGGGGGCGGCCCCGGCCTCGCTGTCCCCGTGTCTGAGCGCACAGGGCCCTGCAGGAGGGCCACCCGAGCACACCTCGGCCAACGTTTCCAGACAGTGGGGGCGGGCTGGGGGCGGGTGAGGCCACCCATATGGGGCACTACTGCTCCCTCCCAGGGGGTGCGACTGCTCAGAACAGCTGGCTGGACTGTGGACTATGGTCAGGCTGGTCCCCCGGCCCACAGACCTGCCCAAGAACACACCAGAAAAACTAACATGAAGAGGGCCCTACGTTTTAAATGATGTTTCTGAAGCTTTTCCTGGGTCCTCACATCCGTAACTATCCAACAAGGGGGTGATTTTAAGGTAACCACGTATTTTTCTGTCCTCATTCTAACCAAATACAAGCAGGTGGTGTGGCTGTTTTGGACTTTAAGGCTATTTTCCCGTGGCTTCAGAATTCCGGGACCCTGTGTCCTCTGTGTCCTGCGTCTGTCGGCACTGACAGCCTCTGTGCCTCCTAGGAGACCCCCAGACCAAGCCCAGCCCCCAGCCAGCAGGGGAGAAGACCCCGGCTCCGACAGGAAGCTGAGCGTCAAACTTCCAGGGCCGGAGCCGACGCTCACCAAGTGCAGGGGGTCCCCTCAGCCCCCGGGAAGCCAGTGTGAGTCTAGGCTTGGCCCTGCGCTCACCGCAGGCTGGTGGGGGCCTGGCCTTGCTCTGTGGGGCCCTCCCATGTGCCTTGGGGGGGGGGCGTGTTGTCGCCTCGTCCATCAGGTGACAGTGTTGACCCATTCCAGCTGGATCTGTCCGTCGAGGGGTCTCTGGAGCTCACCGGGAGGAACGGTGTCTGATGAGTGGGCGTCTCCATGGCCCTCTTTGGGGGACGGCCTGTGTCCCTTACTGTGGCTCTGTCCACAGCTAAGGGACACGGACTGATGTCCAGCAAGGTGGCATTTCTCCAGTGTTTCCGGCAGGTGGTTGAAGGCAGCGGGAGCCGAGCTGGGTCGGAACTGGGGCTGGGCTTTGCCAGCAGCCCCGTGGAGGAGCCCATCGCCATGGAAAGGTGCTCAGGGGAGCAGAGGTTGGAGGCCCGGCAGGCTGCTCGGGCTGGTGGGGCCCCGGGGCCTGGAGACGGTTTGGCCAGAACATCCTGCCCTCTTGCTGAGAGACCCTCACTCCCTGCCGGTGCCCCTTGTGCTGGGCCAGGCCCACCGTGCACCCCAGCCTCGCCCACGTCCTCTTGAATCTGATCCCCCCTTTGGAAACAAAGATGCCACCTGATAAATCGGCCCAAGATCCTGGGCGGGGGCAGCATGAGGGGTCCCTCCGGGGAGCACTGCCTCTGAGCCTCTCAGATGGTGACTCCTCAGCTGCCTGACCCAGTGCGGACTGAGGCCAGAGCCCCCCTGAAGACAGGTCCCACTCAGGGAGCCCTGGCCTCTGCCGGTCTCCTCCCTCTGGGGGCAGACGGCTGGCAGGCAGGGTTTTCAACCATCTGCGGTAGCTGAAGGCCCCCTGCGGAGGCTCTGGGCCCCGGGGAGGAGGCTGGAAGATGGGGCTCCCTCCAGGGGACCCCCCAGGACGTCCTGATGTGCTTGCAAGCTAGAGACCAGTTGGCAGGAGAACACCCGTGCCCCTTCCTCCCGCCAGAAAGCTGCCCAGCTGCCCGCCTCTCCAGGTGACGCCCCTGCCTCCTGCATGAGGACCAGTTCCCACGTAAGGGGCCCAGCTTCTCAGTCAGAGCCAGCCTGCTCCTACAGCCCCTGCCTCCCCACTGTTTGGACACCCTGCCTCTGCCGGGGGTTTCCTGGCTTTGATCCACTGGTCCAGGGGCTGTGAGGTGTGGGGCCTGCGCTTCCCTGTGCTGGGGGGATGTCCTCAGCGTGAAAGGCGGTGACATCACCCCTAAACTCTCCTCTCTTTGCAGCAGCTGCAGCAGCCAAGGCGGTGGCCGCCCCGCCCAGCGCGAGGGCAGCCCCTGGCCCAGCTCAGGGAGCCCTTGGACCTGGGCTCCCAGCACTTGCTCGGGGTCCTCGGCACGGTGCCCCACCCCCCGCTCAGGGAGAGCCCAGCCTGCCCCTCCCTCCAGGAGTCTCAAAGCGTCCGCCGTCCTGGTCCAGCTTCCCGAGAGCTCCGTCTCCTTGTCGGATGGGGAAGCCGGGGGCACCCCGGGCGCAGACCTCAGCCAGTCTGGGGGGTTCTCTGCCGGAGGCTCCCGGGGCCCCACTGGGGCGGAGGGCCGGAGACCTGGAGGGACTGAAGGGCAGCGGGGCCCTCTCCCTGCGCGGCTCCTGCGCTGGGGCGGGCGGCCCGGGGCCAGCAGCAGGGCTGCCCAACACCCCGTCTCCACGGTCGGCCTCAGCTGGCAGAGGCACCCAGCGAGGTCTGGGACCGGGAGGGCCTGAGGGAGCCTGCTGCTGCTGCTGGACTAGCCCCAGGTGCTGCTGCTGGACTAGCCCCAGGTGCTGCTGCTGGACTAGCCCCAGGGGCTGCTGCTGGACTAGCCCCAGGTGCTGCTGCTGGACTAGCCCCAGGGTGATGCTGCTGGACTAGCCCCTGGTGCTGCTGCTGGACTAGCCCCTGGTGCTGCTGCTGGACTAGCCCCAGGGTGATGCTGCTGGACTAGCCCCTGGTGCTGCTGCTGGACTAGCCCCAGGTGCTGCTGCTGGACTAGCCCCTTGTGCTGCTGGACTAGCCCCAGGTGCTGCTGCTGGACTAGCCCCAGGTGCTGGTTCTGGACTAGCCCCAGGTGCTGCTGCTGGACTAGCCCCTGGTGCTGCTGCTGGACTAGCCCCAGGTGCTGCTGCTGGACTAGCCCCTGGTGCTGGTACTGGACTAGCCCCAGGTGCTGCTGCTGGACTAGCCCCTGGTGCTGCTGCTGGACTAGCCCCAGATGCTGCTGCTGGACTAGCCCCTGGTGCTGCTGGACTAGCCCCAGGTGCTGCTGCTGGACTAGCCCCAGGTGCTGCTGCTGGACTAGCCCCAGGTGCTGCTGCTGGACTAGCCCCTGGTGCTGGTACTGGACTAACCCCAGGGTGCTGCTGCTGGACTAGCCCCAGGTGCTGCTGCTGGACTAGCCCCAGGTGCTGGTTCTGGACTAGCCCCAGGTGCTGCTGCTGGACTAGCCCCTGGTGCTGCTGCTGGACTAGCCCCAGGTGCTGCTGCTGGACTAGCCCCAGGTGCTGCTGCTGGACTAGCCCCTGGTGCTGCTGCTGGACTAGCCCCAGGTGCTGCTGCTGGACTAGCCCCAGGTGCTGCTGCTGGACTAGCCCCTGGTGCTGGTACTGGACTAGCCCCAGGGTGCTGCTGCTGGACTAGCCCCAGGTGCTGCTGCTGGACTAGCCCCTGGTGCTGCTGCTGGACTAGCCCCAGGTGCTGCTGCTGGACTAGCCCCTGGTGCTGCTGCTGGACTAGCCCCAGGTGCTGGTTCTGGACTAGCCCCAGGTGCTGGTACTGGACTAGCCCCAGGGTGCTGCTTGCCTACAGGGGCTCATCCCACCTGGAACACGCTGGGGGCCCCCTGTCCTGCCTCCCTTCTTGGGCCCAGGGGAGGGGCAGGAAGATTCTGGAACCAGTGGGAGCCCAACTAGTGGATCAAACACAGGAAAAACCAAAGGGAGGTCCCCAGGGTCTGCCGACACAACGATCCCATCCCAAACCTCTTCCTCTGGTGACTTACACTTCTCCCTTTCCTTTCCTTCGGGGACCTCGGCCTCTGAAGGGGCAGAGTTCGGCCAAAGAGGAGAGACGGGGCCTCCACAGGCCTCAGCTGGCTGCCCAGAGGGGCCCTGGGGTGCCCGCCCGAGTCCATCCACTGACGGGAAACCCCTACAGGCCTCATCTGAGCCTGAGGTCCCGGGGAGCCCACGGGCTCCTCCTGGGGCCCCTGGTGGGCCGGCAGCCCTGACAGCCAAGAGCCAGGCACCTGGGTGTGGGGAGAGCAGAGCCCCCTCTGTCCTGGAGGAAGCCTGCCCTCCCTTGACCAGAGGCGTCTTGACTGAGATCCTGTCCCCTGTCCATGAGGTGCTGTCCTACGGCAGTGCCGACCTCCCGTCCTCCACGCACTGGGACCCCCACCTCCCTCCTCCGCTTCCCATCCTCCCAGCAGACAGTGAGGCCAACCCTGCCAGTGCCCACTCAAAAGACTTCCCTTCCCTGCCGGAAGATGCCAAGTGTCCTGGGGGCTCGTGGGGCACCCCAGGGGAAGACACCTTTATCATCACGGGAGAGCTGTCCTCCTTGTCTGAGGCGGGCCTGCCTGAGCCACTGTCCCCGGGGCCCCAGGAGTCGGGGTTCTGTCTGGGGTTGGCCAGACAGGGCAGAAACCTTGGAGACAAGTTGGGTGAATCCAGTTCTGTTGGGAGGGACCAGGCCATGGGTGGCTGGTGGTCTGAACCGCTCAGCTGGCTAGGGTCTCCCTTGTGTGGGAGCACAGGTGATGCCCCAGGGGGGGCTCCCAAAGCTGTCAGCACAGTCCCCAACCCTATCCAGAGTGGGCTGTGTGGCTGGGGACGGTCTGGCAGCTGGAGACCCAGGGCTGTCCGGCTCTGGGCAGGGGGACCCAGCTCTGGGTTTGGGCTCAGGCCTCCGCGCCGACCTCCCGGGTGTGGAGAGAGCCAAGGTGGTGGATCTGGTCTCCACCCAGCCCACCAGAAGGATCCTGTGCGACACGCTGGCCGAGCTCTCAGAGGTGGAGGGGCCAGCGGGTGGCAGCTGTGTCACCTGGGCTCACACAGCGGCCACTGGGCAGTCGTGGGGAGACAGGACTTCTGAGAAGATGGGGGGGTGCTCGGGTGACACAGATGTCTGTGATGTTGTCGTGATTGCGTGTGTGCACGTGTGAGCATTGCGGCAGGGGGGGGCGCGGGGGCTTCAGGAAGCCTGGACTTGCCCTAGGCAGGGCCACCATGCAGAGCCTGATACAGGGCCATCGACTGGACGTTGGCTCTGACCCAGAGAGATTAAGGTAAAAGGATGTGCAGGTATGTCCCGAGCTGGTTGGCCAAGAAAGGCCCAGAGGTCACGGCCCTGAGGGAGACGGTCCCAAGGAGCCGGGCAAGGAGCAGCTCCCATGGACTCACCTGGAGGCCACGTGCCAGGACAGGTGCCGTGGGCCTCAGCAAAGGCCAGGAGAGAGGCTCTGGTGGGTCGGGGAGGCCAGGTGCTGAGTCTGGGGTCACGCCTGCGCTGACGCGCGCCTCAGCTCTGCCTCGTTGGGAAACCATCCATGGAGACGTTTGCTTGCTTCTGACGTACGAAGGCCAAGGGCCTGGTGCCGCCGTGGTGCCCAGCCAATGACTTGGGGCTGGGAGATCAGTGTGTGTCCCCTGCGTGCAGATCAGAGGAGGTGGCAGTTCAGGGGCAGAAGGTCACTTCACCCGTGGCCAGCCAGCCCTCCGGCCCGTCCTCTGGGGGGGGCGGGCCCTGGCCTCCCCGAGGGTGCTCGGGATGCCTCGTGGAAGAAACAAAAGCCCGTTGCCTGGCTGGCCATCGAATGAGCCCTCTGCGACGCAGCGAGGCCCCAAGGGCTCAGCATGTGGGCCCCTGCGCGAGGTGCTCCTACAGGGACGTCCCTCGGGCCACATGGGCCTCCAGGTGTCCCCTGACAAGAGTGCCTGCCTCTCTCAGCACGAGACTCAGGCAGGCGTCCAGGAAGTTAATGTTGATTCAAGCATAAAGATGATTTCCTGTGGGAAGGAAATGGGGAGAGGCTGAGCTGGGAGGACAAGGCGAGACCTCTGGGTGCAGGCCCTCGGGGACGGGGACCTCAGTAGGCCGGGCAGGGTGGCTCTGGGACTGGCTCAGTGTAAGGACCAGGGCAGCTGACCTTCACGGGCTGAAGGACAGGCCACTGCAGCACCAACCTCTACCCACAGCAGCCATCCCACAAGCCGCTGATGGGCTCTGAGGGGTCCCGGCAGCCAGCCCACCCCTCACCCAGAGCAGCCCTGCAGAAGCACAGGCGCCAGGGCACAGACTCGGACAGTGGCCAGCCCTGGTATCCTGTCTGCCAGCCCCCTGAGTGTTGTCTGCGGCCACAGTGGGGGCCTGTGCCCCGCCTTCCCCAGGATGAGCAGAAAGCTGGATAGCGTGTGTGTTGGTTCTAACGTGAGAGCACATTTGAGCTTGTGCTCCAGGGAACTCACTAGAAACCAATGCAGTATCTTCTCAACATACTTGTCCTGATGGGGGTCTCTCATTTCAGTATTTTCAGTATTTTCGACTGGATTGTATCGTCTGTGCACTTGGAAAAGTGGCTTTTCAATGAGCCCAACAGTCAGTTCTTTTATAAAGGGAAGCAGCTTTCAGATCTGCTTCTAACTTGTGATGTGGTTAGGACTTCTTGAGACGGGGCTCACTTATACTGTGCTTGGATCTCTCGAAAGTTACTTCCAACGTCCTACAGCAATCTCTCTGCCTGTCTGTCATCTATATCAACGATCACTCATCTATCATCTATTTAGTTATCTATCATCTATCATTTATATCATCTATCAGTCGTCTACCTATGTCAACTATATCATCCATCCATCCTCCATCTACAATTCTCAAATTGGAAAATACCTGCTTGCCGGGGAATCAAGCAAACGGTGTGTTGGCTTAAAATGTCCTGCTGTTGACCCAGCTTTAGGAGAGGAACTCATTCACTTAACTACATTTATGGACCCTGGGGAGACCCAGACTTTCATACGCTTGTAGTTTTGAGTGGGTGGCATCTCCAAAGCTGGTCTGGCAAAGCTCCCAGGGGCTGCCTCTCAGATCCCATAGAATACTGCAGGGTCCCTGTGTGAAGGCAGGAGCCCCCACAGCCCTTCACCAGGCTCCAGCCTCTGGGGCCGACTCTCAGATCTGGGTGGACCAGCTCACCAGCCCAGCCTCCGTCATAGCCCCAGCTCGCCGAGAACAGGGTCACGGTCCCGGGAGGCACCGGCTACGCGAGTTCACGCTGATTTCCCCCCCGCTATTCCCAAGCCCACCTTAGAGCACAGAAGAAGTTTGGGCCCATGGGGGAGTGTGTGCTCACTCTCCAAGTACACAATTTCAAAACAGATTTTGAACCACAGCTTTCTTATTGATTTCCTATTAGTTTTCTGACAAATTAGCCTGTAATTTTTTATTTTTTTCTATTCATTGCTGACCCTTTTGGCTTTACGAGGCTGTGTGAGACGAATTATGTATTTTACACACACATGTCTGGCAGGGTCATAAATCTCCCACATCAAAACCCTGCAGATGTGCCTCAAATTCGATAGTCTCGGGTCTGGTCGCTATGGGCTGGGGCTGATGGCTCTGCGTGACGTGTGGCCGCGCCTGCAGCTGGACAGAGGGCCTCCCGGCGTGCCCAGCAGGCTGTTGTGCCCCTGGAGTCATTTTTCAGCCCGTGGCCCCTCGCCCTTGAAGGGAGTCTGGTCAAGGGGGACTCATGAAAACCCTGGCCTCGCCTTCCCGTGACAGCTGGATCCAGGGAGCATGGGGCTGTGAAATGACCAGCGGAGGAGGAAGTACGTCCACCGAAGGTGTTGGATGCATTTAATCTCAGCCGACGTCACGTGTGCGGAGCTGAGGGCTGTGGCACTCAGACATATTGACCTGGGGCAAGACTTCAATTTCAAGATTACTCCCTCCAAGGTCTCACCTTGGCTCCAATCCCTGTAACCTCTTGGGCCAATAAATCTTGATACCAGCCTCCAGAGAAGTCATTATCTTTCACAGGAAATGATTATTTCTCCGTTAAACCCCTCATGGAATTTTCCTGGGATCTGTCTCCTTCAGCTTCCCCGCTCAGCTGTTCCCTCCTGCCTAAAATGCCCAAAACTCACCTCCAGCGCTTTAAACCCCAAATCATCAGACGAGCTTTACGAGTCCTTTTGATGCTTTGCCCTGCGCAGCCATAACAGCCTCTCTACGACATACAGATGATGGCCACGGGAGCGGTTGGGGGCGATGGCCGCACACCTGCAGCAACACGCCGCATCCTTTGGGATGGTGCCTTCCCGTGCCCGGGGCGTCTGGCTCCCACCGGGCAGGAGGCGAGCACACTGGCCTTCCAGAGGGAGCTGGGGCCCCGGGGTCAGGTCGGCTTGCAGCTGGGGGACAAGGCTGTCGGTCGAGTGCTCGACAAGCGGTCAGGGAGTTCCATCCCACGCTCGCTGGCTTCCCTTCAGCCCCGAGGTCCCAGCGGGGCTGCAAGTCCCACATTTGTCCCCCGTCCCTTGTCTTAACCGCCCACCCTATGCCAGCCATCAAATGCCAAGCTGCTCCTCTGCATTTGTCCCCCAGCCAGTGTCTCCTTTGCCCCAAGCAAAGTCTCCTCTCTGACACCCTATGAGCACAGCTGGGAGCAAGGGTGGTGTTTGCAAAACTTGACCGCAGGCTGAGGGGGAAGGGCAGGATCTCACACACACACAGACGCCCTGCACCCCTGGTCCTCCCTCGGGAGCTCCCTGCGCCCCACCCCTGCCTGCTGCTCACCTGTAGGGGTCTTTGCAGCGGCCATGTCCATCCATATGGTAACGTGGGCATTTAATTATGCCGGGAGCCCACGTCCTAAGTCCAGCTCTACCTCTTCCTGGGGGTGTGGCAGGGACACCCGCCCCCGATGCCTCCACGACTATGTCACTGCCCTCTCTACCGTGTCATTGCGAGGACACAGAGGAGAGCCTGTCCCCGCCAGGCTCCTTCCCCGGCACGTGGCAAGCACTCAGGAATAATCCTCCTTGTACGTCTTCTGGAGAACGGTTGGTGTCCTTGACCAGCTGAGCCCGACACCAAACGCCGGCTGAAGGGGTGTGGAAGGCGGCACCCGCTCCGGGGCTGGGGCTGCAGGTGGAGTTTGTCTGCCCACTTCTTCCCTCTCCCTCGTGCAGAACTTCTCCCTTCTGGGGGGGGCCGCTCAGAGAAGGGACAGCTGGCCCTGCCCTCCAGGGCTCATGTCCATTCAGCCGGACACTAGCTGGCATGACCAGGATGATGACCAGGGAGGAGACTCAGGGCTGGGAAGGGGGCTCTGCCTTTGTCACCGGCGTCAGAACGGGCTGGCCCTCCAGGTGTTGGGGGCACCCGGGTTTGAGAGTCCCTCTGCCACATACGTTCCAGGCATCCTGAACCACGGCACTCGGCTCTCCGAGCCTCAGTTTTCCCCTCTGTAAACTAGGAAGACCAATGTCGCATTTCATCAGCTCTAAGATGCAACACTTCCCGACATTTCAATCCCTTTGAACTCAGGGTGCGTCTCACACATCTGAGAATTGTCTGTGATACGTGCCGCCCCACTAGCGGCACATACGATTGCTGGGGCGGCTCACCAGCAGGGAGGAGGAGCTGACTTGAGGAGCGGCGCCGGGCTTCAGCAGGGCAGCAGGGCCTGGCTAATTCTCGTAAGTTTTCACCCTCCTCAGACACAACCCCACCCCCGCGTTTCACTGTTTCCGCATTTGGCTGCATTGTACAATCAAAGCATATGCTTTTCCTAAGAACTTGCCATTAAATCAATCGTGTGTTCTAGGGCCAGAGGCCCTTTGGATTTGAGAAACTGTGGTGTTGTTTTTCGGGTGCAGCCTCCCAGCGCTGTGCTGAAGCAGCACATGGGCCCACTGGCTGCCCCAGAGAGCAGGGGTCCCAGAGACCTCCCCTCCAACCCCCTCAGGGTCTGGAGGGGGACACGAGGCCTAAAGAAAGAGCTGTGAGTGACAGTGGGTCTTGAACCTGGGGAGGGAAGGGGCACGGTCCTTCCAAGTGGCCTTGAGTGTCTCCTAAGGCCTGAATTTTGTTCCCCCCAAAATTCCTATGTTGAAGCCCTAAGCCCCAATGGGATGGTGTTACGAGGCACCTTTGGGAGGTGATCAGGGTTTGATGAGGTCATGAGGGTGGGGCCCCCACAATGAGGTTAGTGACCTTACGAGAAGAGACCAGAAAGCCCCCTCTCCTCCGTCCACACACAGCACAGAGGAAGGGCCAGGTGAGCACAGGCGAGAAGCGGCCGGCCGTCTGCCAGCCAGGAAGTGAGTCCTCACCAGAAACTGACAATGCCTGCACCCTGATCTCGGACATCCAGCCCGTGAGAAGTAAATAAGTGTTTTTTGTTTAAGCTGCCTGGTCTGCAGTGTTCTGTTACGGCAGCCTGAGCAGACCAAGACAGTGTTCAAAAGCTAAGACCCTTGGGCTTCCCTGGTGGTGCAGTGGTTAAGAATCCACCTGCCAAAAAAAAAGGATCCACCTGCCAATGCAGGGGACACAGGTTCGAGCCCTGGTCCAGGAAGATCCCACATGCCGTGGAGCAACCAAGCCTGTGAGCCACAACAACTGAGCCGGTGTGCCACAGCTACTGAGCCTGCTCTCTAGAGCCCACAAGCCACAACTACTGAGTCCATGCGCCACAACTACGAAGGCTGCGTGCTCCACAGCAAGAGAAGGCACGACAATGAGGAGCCCCCGCACCACAGCGGAGTAGCCCCCACTCACCACAACTAGAGAAAGCCTGCGCACAGCAACGAAGACCCAACGCAGCCAAAAATAAAAACAAATAAATAAATTAAAAAAAAAAAAGCTAAGCCCCTCCTAGAAGAGTGAAGCAGGTGTGCAGGTGAGGCCTAGACTCCTTCCCGCCAGCCCGGCCTTGACCATCTTTGCCAACTGCACGATCAGATCCTGGTCTGTTTGCTCAACAATCACCATAGGACTTCGTGGCCATCCCTCCCAGCCTGAAGGTGGGGGGTGGTGGTGGTGGTGATGAGCCAACCCCCCAGACCAAACCCACTCGCTGCTCCGTCTTGATCTCCACATGTTCTCCTACCCCCCCACCCCCCGCCACTGCTCCTCTGGTCCCCTCCTCTCCTCAGCCCTGCAGCCACAGGCCCAGGGCTCAGCATGTGGCCAGCCCTCTCGCTTCCTCCTGTGGGGACCTCAACCAGCCCCGACTTACCGTCTGAGCCCCAGCCTCACGCAGCCAACCAGTAGCCCGACACCAACTGCAGGTGTTGAAAAGGTCTCTGGAATTCAACAGGGCCAGGGCAACTTTGATCTCCACTCTCACCTCTGCACTGCTCTCCCATCCCCTCCCCTACAGTCTTTCATCTCAGCCAAGGGCAGCTTCGTTCTTCCAGCTGCTCCGACCGAAGCCCGGCAGGCAAATGTGACCTCTTTGTCGCATACCCTGGATTTAATCCACCATGTGTCCTACCTTCTTACATACCCGAAGTCTAATCCTTCTCACCAGCACCACCGCCCACCCCTTGCCTGAGCCCTACTGTGTCTTGGAGGGCGGCGATGGCCCCTCAAGGTTCTCCGGCGTCTTCTCTTCCCCTGGTTTGCTGTCCTTCCAACACGCTCGCCCCTTCTGCCTCAGGGCCTTTGCACATGCAGTTCCTCTGCCTGGGCTGCTTGCCTCTCCTCACCTCCTTCACCCACGGCCTCCTTCTCAGAGAGGCCTTCCTGACCCCCTGTGTGCAGCCCCCTCCTCCCGCCCTGCTTTACTGCTTTTTATGGCGCTTAACTTCACCTTACTTGTTTATTTGTTTTGGGTCTCTCTCCTGGAACGCAGACCCAGTGGCACTCGGGCTTGGCCTTGTCTCCAGGGCTTGGTGTTGAGCAGAAGCCCAGCAAATGTTAGTGAAGGAAGGCAGGAAGAATGAATGGGGAGGGGGCACAAGTGCCTCGTCCAGGGGCCCTTTGGTTTGGATCATCTTAACCAGGGTTTTCTAACCCTTGTCTGAAACAAAAACAACAAAGCTCTTTTCAGACAAAATCTTACACAGAACCTCACAATGTAAAGGGCAGAGAGAGGATTGCATTGCTATAAATGTAGTTTGTGTTCAGATCATATCATTTACATATTTAACAATCACACATAAGAATGAGGTGGCCTGGAACGTGAGAATTCGACCTTCCGGGCCAACGGATGCTGACTCACGTCCGCTCTGTGGTCCACTTCCTTTCTTTTCTGTTTTGGTCACACAGTTCAGAGAAAATCTTGATATGCATAAAACAATTAGGAATAGCATTGAAAAAACAGGTCTGCTGTTATATTGAGCAAACAAGCCGTAGGAATCTTTATTTCTTAGGTGCGCAGAGAAGTCATCCCCGAACGCTCTAAAATTTACCTCTGTAACACATCTGAGTTTGTGCGGGTGTTTTGTTACATTTTATGAGTTAAAATATCATATTAAAAAGTCAAGGTCAGCGTTGCATACCCTCTGAAGCCGCAGGCAGTGTTGCCAGAGAAAACACAGGACGCGCAATAAAATGTGAATTTCATTTAAACAGCGGATCGTTTTGAAGTCTAAGTATGTCCCATTAAATTTGCATTTCAGGTATGATACATACTTAGACTTAAAAACAACTCTCGAAAAAAAACCCCAAAACAAAAAACAGCTCTCCGTTTATTTGAAATTCACATTTAACTGAGCGTCCGGTACCTTCACTTGCTAAATGGGGCGACCCCATCCCAGCTTGGGGTGGGGAGGGGGGTGTGTGTCTGCGGAGGCGGTGATAGTGGGGGCGGGGCAAGGAGGGGCGGAGCCGGCGCTAGGGGGCGGGGTCCGAAGGCGTGGCCAGGAGGTTGGGGAGGGGCCATGAGCTCAGGGGCGGGGCAGGAGGCGTGACCAGGGGGCTGGAGGAGGGGCGAGTCGGTGCCTGGCGCTCAGGGTCCGGGACTGAGGGGCGCCTGGGAGCCGGGGCCGGGAGCGGGCGGAGCTGGGGGCGGGGCCTGGTCTCCGGCGGTGGGGGCGGGGCCGGGCGCTGGAGGAGGGGCCGGGCGCGCGCGGCGCACGTGACGGCGGTTGCCAGGGTGAAAGGTCAGGCGCGGCGCGGCACTCCCAACATGGCGGCGGCCGGGGCGTCGGTGTCGGCGGCGCGCAGCCCGGGAGCCCCGGCGGGGTCGGAGGCCCGAGTCCGGCGCCCGCCCCCGGCGCGGCCCTCGCGGCTGCCCCCACTGCTCGTGCTGCTGGCGGCGGCGGCGGGGCCAGGCGCGGGTGGCGCGGCGCGGCTGTACCGCGCGGGCGAGGACGCCGTGTGGGTGCTGGACAGCGGCAGCGTGCGCGGGGCCACGGCCAACAGCTCCGCCGCGTGGCTCGTGCAGTTCTACTCCTCGTGGTGCGGCCACTGCATCGGCTACGCGCCCACCTGGCGGGCCCTGGCCGGGGACGTGCGAGGTGAGGCGCGCCCCCGCGCGGGACTCGACCCCGGCCGCTCGGCCTGGCACCTGCCCTCCGGCTCGCGGCAGCCTCTCAGGCCCCTTTCCCGTTGCCCTACGGGGGCACCTCGCATAGGCCGCCGCTGGCCCGCACCCCGGGGTATATCTCCCATCTGACCGGTGAGATCTTGGGAAGTCGGTCGTCTTAAGTCAGAATGACAAGAACCCTTCTCCTCCAGCCCTCACTCCACAGCTAGGGACAGGGAGGCCTTCCCATTATCGCCTAGCTCTCCAGACCCCTAGTTTTGAGCCCCTAAGACCTTCATTAACGCCCCAGGCCTTTATCCCAGCTGTGTCCCGACGTGCACGCCATCCTCAGTAATTCCACTCCAGTGCCTAGACGACTCATTCTTTGAGCATCCCCATTCCTCTTCCAAGCTATTTTCCCTGTAAGTCCTTCTTCCTCCTTTTCAGGTTTGGTTAGCTGAGCATATATAGTGGATACTCAGAGTGTCCACAACATAGATGTCCAACTGTGCTGGAGACTTCTCTATAGAAGCAGAAAAAGACCTTCAAAGCCTTTCATTGGTTGGTTCCTTGTTCATGGACGTGCAGCCTTGGATAAATCTGTCACCCACCAAACTTCTGGTCATGTTCCCACAGTTTATTGATGTTTGGCACCTTTGTCACGTTGCAAATTGCTAATCGGTCACTAGGCTATTGGCCGCTCTAAATGGCAGAGTTGTAGCCAGTTAGGCGTTTTGCTGCAGCCTCCCTGCAAGCGGGCCACGCTTCAGAACGGAATGCGAATTGCTCTGAAGTGGGAGCTGGTCTCCGGCAAGAGCTGGGTTTGGCAGGGCTCTTGCTGAGGTTGAGCTGACCTCTAATTATGTATTTCAGCGGGCAAGAGAGCAACAAATTGCTAGGTTCTCTTCCTGCACTTTAGTTTTACATCCAACCCTGTTGTGATTTTTTCATATCTAGACAGACTCATAAGGAAACTTTAAAAAAGTCTAAATAGGGCTTTTGTGCATGACTGTAAATGATTATTTTTAGATGCGCCTCCTTTTGCCTTAGGGTGTTGGGGCCTGTTGATTCTAAAGGGTCTGTTCTTTGATCTAATGTTTTCTTGAGTCCCTAGTGTTTGGCACTGGTCAGAACTGAAATCAGAGACTATGAAACGGACGTTTTACTCCTTAGTAGGTTTTTTTTTTTAAGCCTTTGCTTTGACACCA
This sequence comes from Grampus griseus, assembly GCF_964374135.1. NCBI lineage: Eukaryota > Metazoa > Chordata > Mammalia > Artiodactyla > Delphinidae > Grampus > Grampus griseus. The sequence goes on from NC_139000.1 coordinate 1,393,863, forward strand.
AACAGAGGACTTTGCAATTCTCTTTTGTCACTGGGCGGCGGAAACACAGGTAAATTAAAACGCGGGTTGCTCTGGCAAGACGTTTGTCACCTATTCTGTGCATATTTTGATTGTTGCAGTTTAGTGTCTGAAATATAAATGTTATAAACCAGCTTTGAGTGTCGCAAACTATTTCATAGTTGAACCAGCATGTAAGGAGCCTTGAAAATTGTCCCTGGAACTCAGAAGGAAAGTTGTTTTTGGAACCGAAACTAGTAAAACCCATACCTAATGGTGTGATTAACTTAACTGTTAGCTAAATAAGGTTATCTTAAATGAGTTGGACATCCTACAAGTCAAAGCAGGAAGAGCAGGCCTGAGACAGGAGATGTGGCTGAGTGAGAAACAGCTGTGGCTCGGAAGACAGGGCAGGCGGGGCAGGGTGAGGGCAGCGGCGGCCAGGGGGCCCTGAGAGCCAAACTGCCTGGGGGGCTCCCGAGCACCAGCTCTGACTGGAGGCAGAGCCTTGGCACTTGGGGTCCCCAGAGAGAGCTCACCTGGGGACTTGGTCGGCCCAGCCCAGGCCTGCTGGATCAGAAGCTCTGGGCGTGAGGCCTGGCGTCCCGTCAGCACGAGCCCCAGAGGTGGAGGATTTCTGTGCTCAGGGACAGTAACCCTGCAGGACAACTGCAGGGATGGGCCTGTGCCCAAAGGGGGCGGAAGCGTGGCTTATGCAATACCCCCTCGTGGCTGTCCACACACGAGAACTCCCCAGTAAAGGAACCCGTTACTTGGCCCTGGGGTCCCACGTGACTGGCCACAGGGCCCTTCCGGTGCCTCATTCCCGCGAAGTCCCCGTGGAACGCGTTGGGAAGAAGTGCTCTCGCCCTCACTGAGGAGGCTGGCGCAGCCCCTCTGCCCAGCGTCTTCTTCTGGCCGCGGGCCGCCACGCAGGGGAGGGGGCGCCCAGCGCCCACAGGGGCCAGTCTGAGCGCAGTCATCACTCCCGCTGTCACTGCTTTGGGCCGGCTCAGTCACTTGTGAATTGGAGTGTCCGGTGAGTCCCCGGGGCACGCAGGCCTTGGACTAGGCCCGTCAGGTGCCTCTTCCTACCCCTCTTGAAATGCAGTGTCCAGCCAGCTTGCCCCATCTGCCCCCCACCCCAGTCTCGACAGCACTGTGGCTTCTAGAAGGTGGGTGGTTACAGTACAGCCTCTACTCCCTGGCTTGAGATTGCCTGGGGGGGTGGTCACTGAGCTAGAGGAGCACCTGCTTCCCCTGCTGTCCCCCCACGAGCGCCTCCTAAGTGGCCTCTTCCACTTGCTCAGAGTGGGTGGGGGTCTGCAGAAGGCGGGACTCCTCCGCTCGGCAGGGCCTCTCTGTGCACAGCTTAGGGACACCTTTGTTTTCCTAAAAGGTTTGGATTGAACTTTAGCTCTTCGCTGATATTTTCAAGGTTTAAAAATAATTGTTTTTCCTTCGAAGAAGATGGCTTAACCAACAGAAGATCTGCTGTTGGGTGCCAGCTGTCCTCCCAGCGTTTGTGTAGATCTGGCTCAGGCCTGTCACTTCTAAGTCCTTCGCAAAACAAAACCCTGCCGCGTCCCTGAAAACCCTTTTGCCCAGAGCTGTGATGTTAGCTCAGCTGGTGGTGCTGCTTCCTCTTGAGGTGGGAGCTGAGACACCTGTGTGGGGGGCAGCCCGCCACCGCCGAGATTTGTCAAGGCAAGGAGTGTCCCTGTCATCATCACCGGGTCCTGGTGTCTGTCCCGGCCCATCTCTCCTCCGCTCTGTCTTTGGGGAAGAGCGCCAGGGAAGCAGGGACAGGTTTTCTGTCATTGGCCCCAGAATTCTTGATGAGAGACTCAGAGGGGCGCCCGGAGCTGGCAGGCAGGCACCCGCCGCACACCCCTTCTCTTCCCGTCACCCACGTGTGGTCACACGGTTGAGTGGCAGGCCGGGGGCACCAGAGCCCTGACGGCTCGCTCCTGGCATCTGCGGGGACAGCCGGGCCCCTTCTTGCTGCCGGGCTTGGTCTCACCTCCCAGTGAGCTCTTCATCACCAGCAGTCTCCTGGTCAGCGTGGCCGCAGGCTTCGTGGACGTGAACTAGACCACCTGGTGTTCCCCACGGGTCATTACCTGTGCACCGCAGAAGGAAGCGGGACTGAGGGAGGAGGGGGTGCTGTTGGAACGGGAGCTCACCTGGACCCCAGAGAGGTGGGTGGGCAGGGGTGCTCCCCCTCCCTCCCCCGTTACGGGCCCAGCAAAGCTTGTCGTGGGCTCCCGCCACCAAGACTTGTCTGCAAGACCCAGACTTCATTGCGACCAGGTCCAGAGGGACACCGCCGCTGTGTGAAGCCCGCGACACTGAGTGAAGGAGCCCTGGTGGTAAATGCCGCCGGCCTGCCTGGGCTTTGCAGGCGAGTCAGGGACCTTACCCATCTTGGGGGCTTTTCCTGCCTCGCGATGCACAGCCTCCAGCCAGCAGGAGCCTGTCCGCGTCCAGTGGGCTCACTGCAAAGCCTGCGGGACCACGTACAGTGTCAGCTTAACCACACCGGGTGAACTCGGGGGATGAAAGGACGCTGGAGACCCAGTCCCGGCCCTCTGCCCCGTGGCGAGGCTGAGGCAGGGCGCCCAACTCCAGGCTGCTCTGGGGGCTCGTGTGTAACGCGTGCTCCTTAGCGTGAGGCTTAGTTTCTGCCGAGGCCTGTGTGTCCTGGTTTGCAGCCTGAACTTGGAGCTTGTCTAAGCAGCCCTTTGCTCGTCCAGGAAGGGGCGTGTGCAGGGACCAGAGCGTCCTCCAGCAGCTGGAATGTGGGATCAGAAAGGCCAGCGTTGCCCTGACTTGCCGAGGGCCAGGAGGGCGAGGAGGCCGGGATGGAGCCGGGCCTTAAGCACTGCGCTCGGCTGCGCCCGTTCAGGCCTCGGAGGTCACTTCATCTGCACCGTAATCATCTTCTAGAGCAGTTGTTGCTTAACCGTAAATCAGACTTTTATAGATGTTTTATTAGAACTTGACAAGTAACGGTGAAAAGTTTAATCCTGTTAGGTTAAGTAATATGGTTACTTGACAAGGAAACTTGAAATAAATTTTAGTCCACTGTGCATAAAAGCTTAATTGTTTCACGAGTATTTTTTAAGCCTGTGGTACTGAAAACAGACGGGCTCACGAGTGGGAGTGCGGAACGGGCGCGGGCCTCACCACTGCTCCCTGTGGAGGCTCTGGCGGCCTCCCTGCCTCGCAGCTGGCGCGCTTCACCCCCGTGTCTAGTTGGGGGTGGCTGACGCTGTCTCGTGCTGAAAGCAGGCAATTTGCATTCGGTTTAGAGCGCTTCTCTCCTTTGTGTGGTGGGGTCCCAACAGGTGGGAGAGGCAGGAGGAGGGGAGGGTACCAGCTGAATGGGCGAAGACCCTGAAGCTCAACCTCTGAAGTGGTTTGCATTTTATTTGATAAAATAGACTGTCTCCCTTTTGTGTGGCGTGAATGCCGTCCATCTGCTGGGATACTTGCAGTGGCTGCTGGCGCCTCTATAACCGAAATTCTCCCTCATTTGCCTCCTTCCGGGCCTTCCCACGGCTCCGTGTGTGGTGTGGGCAGGCCCCGCCCCAGGCTGCCCCCCGACGGGGTTCGCCGTCTGGAGTGGAGCCCCGGCCGCCTGTGGACGCGGGAGCCCTCGGGCCGGGCAGGGGGCTGTCCTCTGCCCGCCAGCGTGCGCCCTGCCGGAGCAGCGTCGGACTCCGGCTCTGCATTAATCCAAGTGCGTTCCCCCTCCCATGGACCCCGTCCTTGGGGGGAGGTGCGGACAGTGAACAGAAAGCGGGCAGCACGGGCAGTGGGTTGGGGGGGTAAGTCCTGGGAAGGGGAGTGGGGCGGTGGGAGCGGCGCAGGGCAGGGCCGCTGAGCGAGGGGCCCGCCACGTAGGGGCACGGCAGGGCTGGGGCGCGCCCAGAGGGTCCAGCTCGAAAGGGGCCGGGGGAGCCGTGCTCTCCCTCCTCCAGGCCAGCAGAGGAGGAGTAGCTTTCAGCCGGGGCCGCACAACCTGCTTCCTCTGGAGGATCCCCAGCTGCTCCCTGGAGGACTGAGGGCCAGAGGCCCACTGGCCGGCGGGAGTGTCACGGGAATGGGAGGTGCCCCACCCCGCGCCAGCTCACTTCGTGAGGGGCTGAGGGGCTCGGGGGGTGGGTTGTGGAGGGTAGTAGCGCTTGTCGTCCAGAGCGTTCAGGTGTTTGGGGGGTAGCGTCCTTTTGCGAACGGGAGGAAGGACGGCCTTCCAGGTGGAGTGCACTCTGGGGTAGATGGGGTTTGGCCCAGACTTGCCAAGTGAAACAGCTGGCAGCCCGGGGCTCTGTGGCCGCACTGTCGTGTTCGTTTCCAGGGCCCAGCTGCCGTTCCTGCCCTTGGCCAGGCACTGCCCAGTCGGGCTAGTTTTCTTCCACATCCTGCTGTTGAGACACACGTAAAACTTGGACAGAAGGGTGGGACTCGTGTCCTCTCAGTGTCATGTGGCCTCATCCCCAGGTTCTGACCTTTGCTTAATGACTGTTAGTTCAGGGCTCAGACCCAGCCTCAGTGAACTCACAGACCTGATTGGGCAGAGATGCAAATCCCTTCTGTCCAGTGGGAAAGGGAACCCTGCTGGCGCTGGCCAGCTCTGTCTCAGCTGGGCTGGTGCTGGTGGCCATGTGCTTGGTCCTCTCTCACCCCGAACGGGTCCTTCAGTCACCAGGTCAAGGGCATGTGTGACACCTGTTCCCTCTGCAATGTATGAGTCATGCTCTTAGCTTTTTGAAACTTATACCTGATACTGACTTAGGATGGACTCAGTGTAGGGACCCCTCATGCTAGTAACTTTACCGAGCATTCCATCTATTAGAGGTGTCCAAGGAAGGACTAGGCCAGTGTAAGTTTTTCTTAAACGTCCCACAAAGCATTTCAGCGCGGCCGGACTGCTCCTGAGGCACCGTTGCTTTTTCAGGTAACACCTCAACTTTTTTTTCTTTTTCATTTCGAAGCCACTGGCAGCTGTACCCTATTTTGAAGGGCTGGGTCTACCTACTGGGTGCCTGGGACACTTGAAGGCGCTTTGGAGGCCAAAAACCTGAGTAGGAAGGTGTAATCTAGTCTCTGTTTTACAGCTGGGGTGACACAGGCACAAGGAGACTCCTAAGCTTCCCAGCTCCTCGAAACCTGGTGGCAGAGTGGGTGTGGGCCGGACGCTCTGCCTCTGGCCGGGTGTCCTTATGCTGTCCGGCACTGCCTGCCGCATTGGGGTGGGACACAGTGAGGCTGGGGGACCTTCGGGGTCCATTCAGGGCGGCGGCCCGGTCCCAGCTTGAAGGGATGGTGGGTGCACACTGACTCCCTCCCAGGAGGGCTCCTAGGGTGCCGGTGCATGCGGGCGCCCACCCCCAGCAAAGCCTGTTTCCCCACCCGAGCATCCCCTGCGTCAGGCCAAGAAGAATTTTCCACCTTTTCACTGGGAAGGTGCGAGTTGATGCAGAGCTGGACGAGGGTGACCTGCCAGTTGAGGGCGGGCTGCCCTGCCTGGAGACTTCGTAGAGAAGCACGCTTGGGCCTTCCCTGGCAGTCCAGCGGTTAAGACCCTGCGCTTCCACTGCAGAGGGCGCGGGTTTGGTCCCTGGTCGGGGAACTAGGATCCCACATGCCATGTGGCCAAAAGCAAGGAAAAGCGAGCTCGAGGTCCGTGTGTCATGAATGTAACAGGAGGTGGGGAGGTTCCCTGCCTGGCGGTCTCCTCTGCCCTCCTGGCTACTGCCCAGAGGTCCGGCCCGGCACAGCTCCAGGGCAGAACGCCCCGCCCCCCTCGGCCATCCCGTGGGGACCTGGAGCCGCTTCCTCGCCGGTAGAGCAGGAAGGGAGACAGTCGCCTCCCAGGCTTGGCTGTGAGGCTTGCCCGGGGTCGCGAGCAGTAGAGCTGCCTTGAGAGCTGAGTCCTGAGCAGGAGGGAGGAGGTGACAGCGGCCCTCGCGGCACAGGCGCGTCGTGCGGGTCGGCCTGGCCCCGTCCATGCGTTCCGGCCCGTGACGTGGCTGCATCCTGTGGTCGGGGTGGGATGCCACGCTCGCGAACGGGCTCCTGCCCTCTGGGGTGGCCCACGTCTAGTGAAGAGAAGGTGTGAGATGTGTTGGGAGTACAAGGGTTGTCTGTACGTTTAAGAAGGGGCCACGTTGTGCAGGGCCTTTTAAAGAAGTTGTCAGAGGAAACGGCTGCTTCATTCCACGTGTGACCGTCTGAGGGTTTGGGGGGGCGGGCGTTAGGGTGGCAGCGTCGGGGGGTGCCGAGTTGGAAGTGGAGCATGTCTTTGTCTGGAGGCAGCAGGACCAAGCGTGGAGAAGATCCTGGGGGGACCCTCCGCTTCGGTGGAGGGTGGGCCGGGCGCCTGGGGTGCGGCGTCTTCTCTGCCTGCCTGGACGGCGGGCCGCGGGCTCTGCAGCCACCGAGCCGACTGGACCTCGGGCGGAGCTCCAGGACCCTCCTGCGTAAGAGCCAGCTGCCCGCCAGGCAGGCCCCACAGCGCGTGACCTGTGAACTTGCTCCGCTTGGGAAGAGAGGCTGGCGGGGCTTCTCTTGCCCTGGCGACCGCTCCTGGGCAGGGCCAGGGATGGCCCCTGTGAGGAGGCGACGTGTGTGACACTGAGGAGGAACGTGGCCGGCCACTCAGAGGACAGCGTCCGCCCGAGGACTGTGTCCTGTGGGCTGAGAGCCGGGCGCGTCGTGGTGGGGCCGGTGTCCCCGCGCTGGCCGGGCAGAGTCTCAGGCTGGGGTGGGCACCGGGCCCCGACTCGGCTCTGCGGGCCAAGCAGCCCGTGGAGCCCGCGGTTCTCGTTTGCAGTCGCGGAGCTGTTGAAGTGGGGCCGTGTGTGAAGCCAGCGCCGTGTTAGAGTTGGGAGGGCCGGCACCCGGGCCTGCGGCCTCCTCTCCCTGCGGCCGCGCGTGGCAGCTGTGCTGGGTGCTGTCTGCAGCCTCCTGCACCGGGAATCCTGGGAGGTGTGAGCTGAGGAACAGGACGCGCGGCCTGCGGTGCACAGACGCGTAACACGCGGCCCCCGCAGGTACCCTGAGGTTCCCAAGTTTTCTACATTTATTTCTATAACACATGCTTATTAAGAAAAATCTGAAAAACAAAAAAGTGGGCCCAAGTCCCACCGTGAAAACTGCACCCTCGTGAACGGCTTTTTCTGTCCGGGGCTGGCTTCCTTGTGTGCATAATGTCAGCTCTTGAAGCAGTTTTCCGTTTTCTTTCTGTCTGGGTCCTAGAGCACTTTTTTTGAAGATGGAGTGAAAGTGTGCCATGGAGATTCTCAGTAAGCCCTGAAGCCCTGTGTCTGTGCGCCGGGGAGGAGGTAGCAGGAGCGCGGTGGCGAGTACACCCACAGCCCGGCCGCCGGGGCGGAGGTGGCCCTGGGAGCCCAGCAACCTGCCAGCCGTGCATCTTGTCCTGCGTCTGGGCCTCTGCCGCACTAAGTGGATGAGAGTATTAACTGTTCTTCCTCAGGTCCTTGTAATTGGAGACTGCAGAAAGATGTGACCTGTGATTTGGGAGGGCTCTGTGATTTTTGTTTTCCATCCATTTAAATGTCCTCGAGATGAACCGGTTTCACTGAGGCCACATTAAGTGCAACACTATTCGGTCATTGACTGTGAAAGCAGAACTTTGGTTTTGTTTTTTGTTTTTACTTGATTCTTTGCATTATATTAACGTCGGTAAATATTTTGTATAATTACAGAGGAAAAAGGCATGTTTTTTTATGATTTTTTTTTTTAATGTGGACCGTTTTTGAAATCTTTACTGAGTTTGTTACAATATTGCTTCTATTCTGTGTTTTGGTTTTTTGGCCCTGAGGCATGTGGGATCTTAGCTCCCCGACCAGGGATCGAACCTGCACCCCCTGCATTGGAAGGTGAAATCTTAACCACTGGACCTCCAGGGAAGTCCCAAAGGCATGTATTTTTAAGCAAAAGTAGTGTATGAGGTGGAAAAAAAAAGTAATGATTGAATTGCTGGTATGTAGAAGCCGTCATGTTTGCATAATACTTAGTGATGGGCAGCATTTTCTCTCTCCTTCCAGGCATGCTTTTAATACAACCTCTGGAGTCTCAGGTCATAGCAACACTCAGAGAAAACCTGTTTGGCGTGATTTATAACCAGATGACTAGTTTAGATGGGCGGTGTCTGTCGGAACTCACCAGCGCCTCAGGGATGGACCGTTGTCAGTTCCCACTCAGAAGTCACATGGTGCAGACGGCAGCTAGCGGGACTCGCCCCGTCCCTGGCCCGTCCCCTCCGGCCGGTCCTGCCCGGGTGCTTCTCTGCTCCTCTGTGTGTCTGCAGAGGCCGCCAGCTCATCTTGCTTCCCCTGCAGCCCATCCCCCTGTAGGCAAGGAGCCAGGAAACATTTGGGAATCTTACCGTCCCAGAGGAAGGGAGCAAATCTTTAAAGGGAAAACCTCACTGGAGGATGCTGGGGAGACCGCTCCTTGGAAGCTGGTGACCGAAGGGACGAGCTCCGCCCTTACCGCTGGGTGAGCCGCGCCTCGGGGTCTCCAGGGCACAGCTTCGTCTGTACAAACTGCCCCCGCCCGCCGTCTGGCCTGCAGCGGGCGGGGGAGGGGAGGTGTCAGCAAGAAGGAAGGCAGCCAGAGGTCACCCATCTCCTGTTGGAAGGATGCCACACCACCTGGGAACTGTTCTCCCCCAAAGCTGAGATCTAGGTCCGCGTGTTTACAGAAAACCCCGGGGGCAGGGGGTACTCACAAAATCCAGATGGTGGGAGACCGCGGGTGTAGAAGACGGGCCTTGTTTGGACGCGATTTAAACAAAGTAAGCAAAAATGGGACAGTTAGGAAGATTGGACTCCCGACCAGATGTTTGTTGCTGCTGAAGCATGTTGGTCTGAGCTGGTGTGGCGCCCGGAGGACGCTTGTGCTGGGAAAGCAGCTCTTCCCTTTTGGAGGCGCGGGGTCGGCTATGTTGAAACGACTGGCTGGCGGAGGCCCACTTGGCACCGCTGGGAAGGGGCTCAGGGTTTGAGTGAAACAGGACTCAACTGTGAGCTGGTTAAGTGTTGATATTAAAGGTAGGAAAAAAGATATTTGAAACCGCTCCTTTTCTACTCCCGAGAACGGCAGCAGTGTCTGAGGGTGTGGGAAGGGCCTCGGGGAAAGGGTTCGGAACCACTTCCTTGGTGTTTGCACACAGCTAGCTGTGTCTCTGGCCTGAAAGACCGGGGGCCAGACGCTGCCGGCCTTTCCTTTCGTTCGAGTGAGTACACGGGAACGTTCTGGCTAAATGGCCTGGACCACGTGCGTCCAGTTAAACTGTAAACACTGGCTCGGTGTCCCTGACGGAGGGCCGGCCACGGGCTGATGGCCGCCCTCTGTTCCCAGCGCTCTCATCCGTCTCGGCGTCGTTTAATTAGGAGACCGAGGAGGCCGTGGGGCGATTTGCAGGTTAGGCAACAGCGCTGATGAGGGTCCCATCCTCTTTCCCAGCTCAGCTCAGGACTGTCCCGAGCGTGGACGGGCTTGCGGAATGGCCCGCGAGGCTGCGGGCCTGGGTGGACCGTGGGGACGGGCCCGCACTGACGGTCTCACTCCTGCTTTTCAGACTGGGCCGCTGCCATCCGAGTCGCCGCCCTGGACTGTGCGGAAGAGAAGAACCACGAGGTGTGCCGCGCCTACGAGATCCACTTCTACCCCACCTTCCGGGTGAGAACCTCCTCCCTGCGCGTGGCGGCGGCTTTAGGTTGAAACCCACCAGCTGTGTAATTGCTGCGCTTTCAGCATTTGGGGCGGGCGTCTTGAAACGGGGGGGGGTTCTGTTTGCAGAGGGGCGCCTCTCCTCCCACCCTGCTGGGTTGCCCGTGTCGTGGTGGGACGGTACCCGCAGCTCCTGCTTTCACCCAGCGAGGGGAGGTGGGTGAGGCCTGCGGGTGGGGGAATGGCCGGGGGCTGCCCTGAGAGCCGGTCTGAAGCCCCCAGGTGTCGGTGTGCGGCGGCGATGGGTCTGGGAGCCGGCGTGTGGCCGGCCTGCCCGGCCGTGTGCCTGCACGGCTGTCCCTCACACAGGCCTGTCCCTGTCTCTCCCACTAGGGGGCGGACTGGAAGCTGAGAAGCAGACCCAGGTCTGTGTGCGCACGTGTGCGGTCACTCGCCTGCACCCGAGCGCATCACGGTGACTTTACATCTCAGGGAACATGCTGAGCTTTTGGAAGTGACCTCTGAGAAGCTTGGAGACCCCCCAGCCTCTCAGCCCTCACATCCCACGCTCTCTATTGTGCAGCATCAGATGCTTCTCCTCTAAGTGTTGACCTGGTGACAGCCGTGCATCCGTCTCCTGGCTGGGCCATGCCCACTGGTCGGCCTGGTGCCCCAGCCCCACCAGAGTCACCCTCCCCTTGAGCCCCGTGTCGAAACGTGTTACTCTTTTATTTTCCTGTCTTACTTTGTTTCAGCTTTACACACAGGGCTCTGTGTGCTGTGTGTGAGCTTCGGGCCGCCTCTTTCCTAACAGGACGTTGCTAGAATCACCCGCACGCTGGGTGGGGCTGGGCTCCGCCAGCAGCACGGTTTACCGCCACGGGCCCTGAGCTGCCGGGCACTCGTGTGTGTGTCCTGTGCCGCCTGGCGCCGGCCTGGAGTGCGGTGCTGGGCCTTCCCTGCTGACGGGTGACAGGGAGTGATCACTACTCCGCGGGTGGCCCTGTCTGTTGGTGTCATTTGCCCGTTTTCCTCTCCCCCGTGTGTGCTTTTCTGACTGATTTACAGGAGTCCTGTGTCTTCCCGACACTCGCCCTCCTTCAGCTATGCGTGTCCGGGGGTGTCAGCACCCAGCCTGTCACTGTTTCCACTGTCTTTACTGTGTCTTTTAACGAAGAAAGTTTTTAATTTTGATGTAAAGTCCTTTTGTTCTGCTCAGAGACACTTGATATAGTGCCTGCCCTCGTCCCTAGGAGTTTTTGTGTCGTTGAGCGGACATACCGCGAACATGTAGCACCAGGAGCCTTTAGGGGATGCGCCGTCTGCCAGAGCTCCGGCCCTAAAGAGCGGGGTTCCGCTCGGCGCTGAGCAGCCGCTCGCGAGTCTGGAGGGAAGCACTGGCGTCCACGGAAGCACACAGAAATGTGGTTCGTCGTCAGTCAACGGCACGTGTCTGGAACAAAGGGACTAAAGCTCTCAGAGACGACGGTCGTTTTGTTGCTTAAAGATTAAACGTTCACACAGACGCCAGGCAAGGCTGTTTCTTATTTGTTCTGTTTTTCTTCTTAGTATTTTAAAGCATTTGCAAAGGACTTTACAACTGGAGAAGATTTTAAAGGTAAGGACCTAAGTGTTCTATTCTACCGTCCTAGGTTCCTTCCCCCTTAGATAAATCTGTTCACGTGAGACGAGAACACGCCCTGGCTGGGTCTGCCCCTCACCCCGGCTTTGGCGCGTTTACATCGGCACATCGGCCCTTCCTTTCCTGTAAGGGTTCAAATGGTCCTAGTTTCAGCGAGAATCCTTTCTTCTGTGCTTTGCCTTCCTTGGCAAATACGGTGGGAAATTTATTTTCTTAAGTAAACTTTTCTGGAAAAAAGAAAAGTTTGAGAAGTGCACACATCACAAGGGCACCCCGATGAATTTTTGTCAGTGATCCCCCCCAGCTCCCCCCAGGAGCCCACAGTGAGGGCAGTCTGCCTGCCTCTGAACTTGGTGTAGATGGACACATGCCTCTGTCTCCAGGCCGAGTGCGTGTGCGTGGGGGGGGGGGGTGCCCCCCCGTGGCCGTGTGTCCCTGGAGCCCACCGATTCCCACGCTGGTTGCTGAGAGGCCTCCCGGCATGTGCATCCACGGCCGTGTGCGCTCGCACTATCGGGGCCCTGGGGTGGGACGGGCGCTCGGCAGGCAGACGCGGCCGTGACGGTGGGTGCCGCCCTGCAGGGCCGGACAGAGAGCCGCAGACGGTGCGGCACACGATGATCGACTTCCTGCAGAGCCACACGGACGAAGGCAGGCCTCCCGGGTGCCCGTCTTTGAACCCCATTCGGTGCGTAGTGCTGTAGAAAGGTGGCGCGCTGCAAGCTGAGTGTAATTGTGTAAAGTAGCGACTTGCATTAAGTGGCGTGGGCACTGGTCTGCGATGGCCTTGAAAGCACTGAAAGCCTCTTTTCCTCTTCAAAGGCCCAGGGACGTTCTTTCTCTCATTGACAACAGCGGCGGCCGTTACGTGGCTGTCTTATTTGAAAGCAACAGCTCCTACGTTGGACGTGAGGTACTGTCTGCGCCTCTTCCAGTGTCGGGTCTGTGTCAGATTCCTGTGAGGCAGTAACTACGTCCGCCTGATCTGTCGTATTCTCGGGATTGGCGTTTGTGTTATTCAGCAGACGCACTGGTTACAGAGAAGCCTGTTGGGGTGAGGCTGTGCCTCCAAGGGCAGAGGAAGCAGCTCCCGAGTGCAGCCTGGTCCTCTGGGTGGGGGGGCCTGGTCCCCCGGGGGGTGGCCAGGAGGGACTCACGGCAGACCTGGCCCTCGGGACGCGCGTCTTCCCTGAGGGCATTCTCTCTTTCCTAGGCGTTATTTATTTATTTATTTATTTTCTGGTGCGCGGGCCTCTCACCGCTGCGGCCTCTCGCGTTGCGGAGCACAGGCTCCGGACGCGCAGGCTCAGCGGCCATGGCTCACGGGCCCAGCCGCTCTGCGGCATGTGGGATCCTCCCGGACCGGGGCACGAACCCGCGTCCCCTGCATCGGCAGGCGGACTCTCAACCACTGCGCCACCAGGGGAGCCCTCCTAGGCGTCATGATCAAGATCTTTTCTTTGCTGTGTTCTGAACTCCCAACTTTTTTGCCAAATCCCAGGTTCTGGAAAACAGTGTTTCTGTCGTGAATCTTTGCTTTGTTGTCACTTCACACGTGTGGGTCTGAAGCCCTTGCCTTTGGCAAAGTCTCAGTAAAATCCAGGTGCCAGGAGCCGGGCTGGAGGACAGGGATCCTTCACCCCGAGGTCTCCTAGGGATGAGAGAAGACACCTCACTCCGGAACTTAGCCCCGGGTGCCATGTTCCTCCCTCTGCTGGCCTCTCGACTGTTCTTCCGAGGTTGGGGCTCTGGGAAGGAAGGGTGGTGGTCCCGGTGGGGCTTTGGCTGCCAGGTGGGTGCCCGGTTCCTACTCTCAGCAAGGCCCCTGGTTGGGACACGGCTCTGTCACTCCTGAGAGAGAGGTGGTTCCGCACCCGACTGTCCGGGTGGCATGCCTGGGGCTTGCTGTTAGTCTTTCACTCTCTTCTAGCTCCTGAGATGCCACCCGGGGGTCCCACTGCCACTGCCCCCCACCACTGCGCCTTCAGCCTCAGCAGCCCTGGACTGGGCAGCTCTGGAGGGAGGAACGGCTGACCGGGGACGCTGTCAGCCTCCCAACGCAGGCCCCGAGGGTGGAGGGGAAGCTGGAGGCTGGGGCGCGGCCCCAGCTTACGTGGGGCTGACCGTCCCTGTCTGACGACTGAGGGCCTTGGAGGATGTGTGAGGAGCACAGCACAGACCCCTCTGATGGTCTGCTCGGTGAGGAGGCTGTAGTTCCTGCCGTGCGACAGTCGGGGGCCTGAAGGGGCCACAGAACAGGGATGTCGGTGGTCTGGCTTAGAGGGGATGAGCTGCGATGCTGTGAGAAGCTGCGTTCGTCAGTCCGTTTCCGGAGGACCCTGCCGTCCACAGCGAAGCAACCTACTTTCTCGTTGCCCAGGTGATCTTAGACTTGATTCCCTACGAGAACATCGAGGTGAAGAGAGCGCTGGGCTGGGATAAAGCCTTTCTGCAGAAGCTCGGTGTTTCTTCTGTCCCCTCGTGTTACTTGATTTACCCAAACGGGTCCCACGGATTAGTTACCGTGTAAGTAGAGTCTGGCTTCAGGGATGTTTGTGACGCCACCGACACCCCCAGCCCCTGGGCGCTCACTGCTGTGTGGGGTGGTGGGGGAGACCGGCTGCAGGCCCCACACGGGCGCTCGCCTTGCTGACACCAGCAGCACCATCGTGAAAATGCCGCTGGCCTCTGCGCTGGGTGCCTGCACGCCCGTAAGATAAGCTTGGCTGGAGAGGAAGCAAGTTGAGGCGCGGCTGGGAGAGCGTCACAGGCGGGGAGGTGAGCTGCCTGCCTGGCCCCCCAGCCTCACGCCGGAGGCCCCAGGCCAGCCTCGCCCGCGGCCCCGGAGCTCTTGGCGAGGCACCGCGTGTGGACACGGCGGCGAGAAGGCGGGCACTTTCCTCCCTCGGGGCTCCTGTCTCAGTCTCTGGGAAGTTTAGCTGGGGCACCGAGGGTGCTGCCCCCAGGAGCCTCAAGCATGCCGTAGTTCCTTGGGTGTATTTTCTATTCTTTAAAAAAAATGGAATTCAGGGTAAGCCAGGAGGTCTTACCGGGGGCGCCCGGCTCTACAGCAGACCTTCCTTGAGCAAACTGCTATCTTGTTTCGGAGAAAAAGCTCGTTTTACATTCAGAGCGTCACCTGTGCACCCTCAGCACAGAGCGTCATCTGTACACCCTCAGCACAGAGCGTCACCTGTGCACCCTCAGCACAGAGCGTCATCTGTACACCCTCAGCATTTTCACATTCAGAGCGTCATCTCTACACCCTCAACATAAAGTGACGTTGATATTTTTACCAGTAACTGCTGCGTTCTCCTTTGGGGAATGAAAATAAGCTCTGGACCCTTTGGGGGGCCCCTGAGCTACCTGGGGAGGGCACAGTAACGGCCTTCACAGCCCTCCACTCTCCGCCAGTGGAGGGGCCACTCTGCAGTGCCCAGGAGCCACCGGGCTGTGAGGAGGGGCTGGGCGCTCCTTCCCCCTCCCCGCCCGGCTCCGGACGCCCACGCGGAGCTGGCAGCCTGTGGGCAGAGGATGTCGGAAGCACAGGGTAAAGCTGATCTTGGCAGGTGCCGAAACCAGCGTAGTGCTACGATTCATTTTTGTTCGGTGGGGATGTTACGTTCTCAGGTGAGGGGCCAGCTCCCCAAGGCCCGGGCTTTGCCACCATCCCACCCCGCCCAAGATACCTGCAGGAGATGCCCAGAGAATGGCTGGGCTGGGTGGTGCACGTCACCCTGGAGTTACAGAGGGAGGGCTGCTCTGACCCTGGGGCCACAAGGCGCCTGCGGACGGGGGCCGGCCCGCCGAAGCCCGCCTCCGAGCCCGTGCCCTGCCCTCCTCTTTCTCGCAGCGGGAAGCCTCTCCGATCGTTTTTCTCCTCTTACTTGAAGTCATTGCCGGATGTGAGGAAGAAATCGCTTTCATTGCCTGAAAAACCAAGCAAAGAAGACACCTCTGAAGCCGTGGTGTGGAGGGAATTTGACAGGTGAGCGAAGCTGCCGGGAGCGTGTGGCTGGGGGTCCGGGGGTCACTGCAGGGCCGCTCGTTCAGAAGCCCGCCAGCCGCCCGCCAGCGCTCGGGGATTCTCCGCGTTGTCTCCCCGGGGTGGCGTCCCTCTGGGGTAGGAGCCAACATGCGGGAATCTACGTGAAGAGAGAGGCGCCCACACTGACCTTGTAGCGTTTCCTCCCAGGTCGAAGCTGTACGCGGCTGACCTGGAATCGGGGCTGCACCACCTCCTGAGGGTGGAGCTGGCAGCCCGCAGGTCCCTGGCCGGGGCCGAGCTGAAGACACTCAAGGACTTCGTCACCGTCCTGGCCAAGGTGCATGGGCGTCTGGACTTGACCACACGACCTCGCCCGTCTTCCACTCACCCAGACGCCTGCCGTGTGCTGGGGGCCTGCGGGGCACAAAGCTCCTGGCCACGTGGAGACGCCCGCGCACTCGGCCGGGGTGGGGGGGGCGGGGGGATGGGGACTGGGCAGGGCAGCGCCGCGGTCAGAGGGCCCTGCCGGCTCGGGGCGAGCGGTGCCCGGGGAAGGCCTGAGGGCCAGCAGGACGAGCGGGGAGTGGGCAGGAGGCCTGTGCGTCGGGAAGCTGGGAGGAGAGGTGGGGAGCGGCGGGCCTCCGGGCAGGAAGACGGCTGCGGCCTGCGGTGTCGTGTCGGGTGGGCCCTGGGCGGGGGGCACACGGTGGCTGCTGTGTCAGCTCACGTTTAGAGGGGAGCGGCTGTCGGGGTTGCATTCCTGCCAAGAACTCATAGCTCCAGAGCTGCAAGTCCAGGCTTGTGGTGTTTTTCTGGGCCCAGAGCCCCTGCGCTGGGCAGAGGTTGGAGCAGTCGGTCATCCCTCTTCCCTGGGAGTGGACCTGGGCCCCTGTTCTGTTGGCCCAGCAGCCCTGGCCGTGGCCCTTCCTCTCTCAGGTCTCTCTGAGGTAGCCCAGGCCCTAGACACGCCCCGCGCGCTGTTGGTCTCCTTTGGTCACCTTTGGGCTTGCGCTGGCTACGGCAGCTGTCTCCAGAGGCCACCCTTCATAACACTGTTGTTACCTAAGAGATAAGGAAGCTTAATTCTGAAAGGTTTCCCTTGCCACGTGTGTGCGGTCCCTGCCAAGGTGCTTCACAGCCAACACTTCCGCTGGTCAGGGTTTACTCACGCTGTAAGATCTTTGAAGAAACTCAGGAAGTCGAATTTACGTTTAAGGGAATAAGGAGTCACCTGATTTGTTTCAAATGAATAAACGGAAGCTGTTTAGACAGTTCTCCTCACGCTGCGCCCGCAGAGGTCGGAGCCCCCCACTGTCCTCGTTCCTTAGGGACGCCCCCCCCGCCCTCCGCGTCGGGACAGGGGTCTTGCTGCGCACGTGCCTCGCGTTCTCTGCCCTCGTTCCAGTCCAGCGTCACGCTGGAGGGCTCCACACGTGGGCAGAGCCTGTGAGTCAGATCAGCATAAATTATTCTGAATAACTTTTCTACCCTTTACTTAAACTTTAAATGCTGGTCCGTTGGTCATGGTGCCCTGGAACCAATGTTGGCAAGACCCAGATTTTGCAGAGCTGAAGATGCGATGTTTCCGCTCTGGCTGTTCCTGTAGCTGAGGCAGCGACATCTGTCTCAGCACCGTTGTTAGTAAGGTCTCAGCCCAGGTTTCTAAGAGCTCTTTCAGCCTTGAATTTGCACATTTCATTGGCAGCATCTAATCGAAGTTCATCACAGAAGGACTGCAGGACCGCTGGGATCCTTGCACTCGAGGCCTCCCGGGCCGCCAGCGCGGCCTGAGTGTCGACGTGGAGTTAGCCAGCAGTGGCACTTTGCGTGGAAGCCTCAGGGGTGTGCATACCTTTTCCAGTTAGTCTGACAGTCAGAGCTGGCAGCGGGGGAGGCGAGGGAGTGTCAGGACAGCGGGCGGGATTAGCGTGAATTACCATGAGGAGCGTGGGATGAGTAGGCAGTGATTTCAGAAAGGCCCACAAGCCCTTGACAACGTGATGAATAAGGCCCCCGGCGGCCGTGTGGTCCGTTGTCGTGAAGTGGCCGCCGGGCCTGAGGACGCGTGGCTGTGTCCCGGGTGCCGGGCGGTGGTGGAGCTGCAGGAATGGGGTCCAGTGCGGGCTTCCCCTTGTCTGTGTTCTGGGGAAACTCTAGTTCCCCCAGAGACCCCCACCCCTGTTCTCCGTCGGAGCCTGGGTGGACTGGAGACGCTTGCTCCCTCCAGCTGGTGGGTCCAGGGCAGGGCAGGCCCGCTCTCCGCCGCTGGGAGGCCGCGCCGTGGGGGCCGCTTCCCGACCCGTCCTTGAGTGTGGTCTTCCCTGCTCAGCTGTTCCCCGGGCGGCCACCGGTCAGGAAGCTGCTGGAGACGCTGCAGGAGTGGCTGGCCAGCCTGCCCCTGGACAGGATCCCCTACGACGCCGTCCTCGACCTGGTCAACAACAAGATGCGGGTGAGGCAGCCCCTTCGACGAGCATGGGGGACCCCGCACCTGCCCTCGGCCGATGCACCGCCAGTCTCCCTCCCCGGTTCTGCAGCCCGGTTTCTACGGCAACCTCCAGCTCCCTCTGCCTGGGTCTGGGACAGACAGCCAACCGAGACGATGGGGCTTTTGTCAGGCAGTGAAGCATTAGGGTTTGTTTTCTGTTTTTTTAGTGAACTCATCTAGAGTTCACACTTAAAGTAGTGAATGAAGGTGATGGGCCGAGCTGCCGTGCAGGCCGGGCGTGCAGCCAGGGTCTTGGGCCGGCGTCGGTGGCCACAGGCTCCAGGGCGTAGGCTCCCCGGGGTCTGATTCCAGCGGCCCTGTGGGTGCCGGTTTCTAGCCTTGGCCTCTGCTCCATGGGACCTGAGCCGTGTGACGGGGAAGGTGGCCGAGAGCAGGGGCTCAGACCCGCAGGGGCCGGGCCTGTGCAGTCACCCGTGGGGACCGAGGGGCCGGGACGCCCGCGGAGCGCAGTTCACAGCCCCACTTCTGGGCTGTTACAGCCCTTCGGCCTTCAGCTCGCTGCTTGTAAGGTGAAGGTCCTATTCATTCAGATGGAGAATTGCCTGACAATTGAATTCTTTTGTTATTAGTCTTCTCCTATGAATCTCATTGTAACTAATTCTAACTTTAAAACAAAATGGGTGTCAAAAAAACAAAAAGGCTGGGTGTCTTTATGCTGCCTAGGGCTGCTTCATGAGGACACAGGTGAGCTCTTCCCTTCTCCCCAAGGACTGGAAAAGAACGGGCCACGTTTCCGTATCTTGAGAACTCTTTTAGTAAAATAGAGACTTTTTTTTTCTCTCATTTATTCGTTATTGGATTTAAATTTACACACGGTGAGATATACAGTTGAAGTTTTGAGAGACGTGCTCCCTGTGTAACCACCGCCCAATCAAGACTGACCACATTCACCAACGTTTTTTGGTTTTTTGGCTGTGTTGGGTCTTCATTGCAGTGCATGGCTTTCTCCAGTTGCAGCTACTGGGCTCTAGGCGCGTGGGCTTCAGTAGTTGTGGCTCACGGGCTCTAGAGCGCAGGCTCAGTAGTTGTGGCGCACGGGCTTAGTTGCTCCGCGGCACATGGAATCTTCTCTGACCAGGGCTTGAACCTGTGTCCCCTGCTTTGGCAGGCGGATTCCTAACCACTGCGCCACCAGGGAATTCCACCACCAACTAATTTTAACAATTCAATTATCTCTTATTGTTTTCCTACCCCCCCAGATTTCTGGAATATTCCTTACTAATCACATAAAGTGGGTTGGATGTCAAGGAAGCCGACCAGAGCTGAGGGGCTACACATGTTCTCTGTGGAAATTGTTCCACACTTTGACTGTTCGAGCTGGGACCCATCCAAAAGCGCTGGACGGCACAGGTGAGCTGTCCCCACCTGGGCCACCCGACACGGGTGCTGCGCTACTGCCTGCCGGGGCCGTCCCAAGCTCACGCAGAGGGTGACGTGCCTTAAGGGGGCCCGGGGTCCATTCTAAGGAGGGTGGAGGTGAGCGTCTTTTCTGGAGGTCTGCTCAGCCCCCGTGCCGGCTCGGGGTACCGGAGCCGAGTCCCCACCCTCTTCCCTCACGGCCAGGGCCTGGCTGACCCCTGGGGATGGGAGTCATGGGCGGGGTGAGGGAGCGCTGGCCAGGAGCGCCTCTGGTGTCAGCGCCTCCTTCTTTGCTTTAAAGAACACGGGAGTAAGTGAAAGACATTCGGAGAAGCGTGTGGTGACCTGGTGTTTCTAACAAGTCACCTGGAGCAGCACGCGCTCCTCATCTCACGGCGTCTGTGGGGCGGGCGCTCAGGTGTGGCCTGACCAGGGTCTTCGGCTTTGGGTCTCCCAGAGCCTGGGCGCAGAGTGCTGGCCCGGGACGGTGGGGAAGAGAGGAAGAGACACCCTCCCGACACTTGCGCCCCACATGGGGGGCTATCCTTCCTCGCCGTGTGGCCTCCCCCTAGGCAGCCGGCTTCATCGGGGCCCTCGGTGGTGTTAAGTCCGTCACCTCTGCCATGTTTGTTCGTTAGAAGTGAGCCAGTAGGCCCACGAGGGTAGGCGATGACACAGACGTGGCTACAGGAGGTGGGACCACGTTTATATCCCACGCAAAGCGCTAAAAAACGTGTTGGATTTTTGGATCCTCTCTGGACTGCGTTGTGTGTATGCCTCTCAGTTTCAGCGGGCCCCTGACAGCCATGGGAATGTCTGCTTTTAGTTCCGTATCTTATTTTATTTTTTATTTTATTATTTATTTGTTTGTTTGTTTATTGGCTGCGTTGGGTCTTCGTTGCTGCGCGCGGACTTTCTCTAGCTGTGGCGAGCGGGGGCTACTCTTCGTTGCAGTGCGTGAGCTTCTCATTCCAGTGGCTTCTCTTGTTGCAGAGCACGGGCTCTAGGCGTGCGGGCTTCAGTAGTTGTGGCACACGGGCTCAGTAGTTGTGGCTCATGGGCTCTAGAGCGCAGGTTCAGTAGTTGTGGTGCACGGGCTTAGTTGCTCCACGGCACGTGGGATCTTCCCAGACCAGGGCTCGAACCCGTGTCCCCTGCATTGGCAGGTGGATTCTTAACCACTGCGCCACCAGGGAAGTCCTAGTTTTGTTTTTTTAATCATTCAGGTTCACTGACGTCTGTATTAAGTCAAAGTGAAGTTTTGGGACCCACACTGTCCAAATATTCTTTCCAGTAAAATTGTAAAATTCTTTTAGAGTTACCTTTTGCTGTGTAACAAACGAACCCCAGACGCCGTGGCTTAAAACAACCACCAGGTTTTTGCTCATGGTTCTGGGGCTCGGCTCTTTGGACGGGCTCACCTGTGGCCTCGCTCAGGTGGCGGCGGCTGACTGGTGTAGACTCAGAAGGTCGGGCTCCCAGGCAACGCCAGCTCCCCACGGGGCATCGCCACATCCGGGAGGGGCCTTGGGGTCTGGGCATCACTTCCGCCACAGCCTGTTGCTCAGACAGGCCTCATCCAGCCCAGGTTCATGGTGGGGAGATAGAGGCCGCCTGTCGGGGAGAAGCAGCAGAGAGGCATGTGGCGTCTTCAGACATCTCTACCACCCCCGGCCCTGCTCCAGGTGACGTTGGATTTCCACTCCTCCGGGGTCTAGTGGGAGAGGTGGGCTTTCAATCGAAAATTCTCTTAAGAATCTCACAGCAGAACACGTAGGGTGTGTTCAGGAGAAAGCTCGGGAGCCCAACAGCAGGTGAGATCAGAGCCTCAGCACTGCCCGGCGGGACGCCGGCCGCGGCGCTGGAGCCCACGTCTGAGACGTGAGCCTCAGTTGTGCGGAAAGTTCTGCTGAGAACAGGGAGACACGTAGAAGGAGGTGGGGACAGCAGGGAGGAGGTCATCGCCGGGACGCGCTGTAAAGTCCCGCAGCACCGATGCCGGCAGAATGAGGGCAGCGGGATGACAGAGCACACAAAGAAGGAGGTCTCGAGTGCGCTTTCTCCTCGTCGCGCAAATGAAAGCAGTATCCGAGGAGTCTGTCTCACGCCGAAAGAATTGGGTCAGACTGAGACCCGGATTATGTCTTGGGAGGGTTTTCCTCCTTGCTGCACGCTTAAGCCCCATCGACTGAAAAGCCTGCGCGGCCCCTAATCCCCCACAGGTAGGGGTTTAGGTTCTTGTCCACTTTAAAGATTAGGGTGGCCCGAGCGTGCAGTGGGTCGGTGGGGGCGCGGGAAGGAGGATTACCCCGCCGGGCGCGGCAGATGCCAGCCACAGGCCCGCAGCTGGGACAGCAGCGCCCGGCCGACAGTGAGGCCGCAGCATGTGCACGTGGCCTCGGGGCTGGGTGCCCCCTGGCTGCCCTGGGAGACACTGGGAGCCCGGGGCAGGTGGCGGCGTGCGGCTTCGAGCCTTCTCTGAGCGACCCGAGCAGGACTGCGAGGCTGACGGCCCACGAGGCCTCGCCGGGCGGGTCCGGCTTCCCGGGCGTCAGGACCGCACCGGCCACAGAGAGAGGTGGCTCGTGAGGGCTGCCGTTAAGAGGGGCTCAGCCTCCAAAACCGTGTCTTCTTTTTTTCCAGTTATTTTGCTGGATTCCTTTCAGTGCTGACATTTAATCTGCTTTAATCTCACAGCCTCTTGTTCGCACGCCCAGTCCCCCGTGTTAGTGTCTGGACAGGACTCTGGTCCAGGCCTGTGCTGCTGCCCTCTGCCGTCCTCAGGGGTCCTCCTTTCAGCGCATTGCAGGCTGCGTCGTCCTGCTCTTGGGGACATTGTTTTCTGCAGACGTCTTGCCCCTCGCTCCCAGGGCCTTTACTCGGCACCCGTTGTCCTCCCGTTAGGGTCTGTGTTTACAGCCGGTGATGAAAACCGTCTGTGTGGCTGGTAGATGCTGGAGGGTTTCCTCACACGGAGGGGCTCGGCCTCTTTGAAAGAGTGCAGACCTTCACCAGCCTGCCACCCCGTCGCTCCCAGAGGGAGCCCCAGCAGCTGACCAGCCCGTGACCGTCGCTGCCCCTTTCGTGGAAGATCCGCCACAGGGCGGGGCTGGCAGCAAGCCCGGAGGCCCCTCCTAAGGCCTGGTTCGTGCTCGGGCTTGTGCTCTGCAAGGATCCCAAAGCAGAGCAACTGCAGGTTCCGAGTGAGCGGCTGCCACGCCCGGCAGGAGCTCCGGGGTCCGCGTGTAGGGCGGGGAAAGTCGCACGTGGGACTCAAGCCTGGGGCGAGCCCGGACCTCTGGGCTTGGGGTAGGGGCTCCTGGCAGACCTAATAGCTCCAGGGCTCTGGCTCGTTCTCCTGCGGGCCAGCGCACGTCCTGGAGTGGCTCCGGCAGCTGGACACAGGCGGCCGTCCGCTCTTGGGTTGCGCGCATCTGGTGCGGTGTCGGTCCGGCAGCCATCTTGCGGTCGCGGTGGGCGTCTGGGAAGGAGCCGTCTCTTCCCGTGTCCGTGCGAGGACCCAGGGGGCTGGCCCGCGGCCTGTATCAGGCACTCAGCTCGTCCCTGGCTCCCCCGATGCCACCCCAGGCCCTGCGGTTCTGGTGGAAATAGTCCGACATGCTTTGGTCCCTCCGCAGGGTTTGAAGACGACCCCCAGGCAGTGCTGCAGGCCATCAGGAGGTACGTTCACGTCTTCTTCGGGTGTAAGGAATGCGGTGAGCATTTTGAGGAAATGGCTAAAGAATCGATGGATTCCGTGAAAACCCCGGACCAGGCAATCCTCTGGCTTTGGAAGAAGCATAACGTGGTCAACAGCCGCTTGGCAGGTGAGCGGAAGCCACTCCGCGTGGCCTGTGCCTGGGTGCGGAGCCCGAGCTGTGGGTGGCGGGGATGGCACCTGAGCTGCGCCACTGCCCTGCCTGCCCGCCACGTGCCAGCCTGCCTGCCCGCGGGGCTCACGGCCGGGTCGTCTGCCCTGACCAGATGTCAGTTTCCTGGTGACGTTGGCCAGGGAGCTGCCAGAGACAACAGCCATTCCCGTCTGCCAGTCCCCGGCATTCCAGATTGTTCTCTCACTGCAGGGCTCCCAGGCTGCGTGGAAACGGAAACGTCTGTCCCCCTCGGTAGCCCGCTAGGCCCCTGAGTAAATTCGACAGTGGAAGACTTGGAATATAATTAATTTTCAGTAAGGAAAATTTTAGCGTCGTTAAAACCTGCTCTCAGACCGTAGACCAAACTCCTCAGGGTGGTTTTGTTTAAAAAAAAACTAGGGCGCGTGTATTTTCTCAGAGTTAAGTAATTCAAACTGTTCCTAAATCAATGGTAGATTAAAATTAGGCTTAAAAATAATCCACTGAGAAATAAATCTTACTAGAGATGAATAGAAAATGCCACTAAACTATTGGTTTTACTTAATCCACCGTATCATAAAAACATCTTACAGCTAAAGCACTAAAGAGAATTGGTTTTCCTTTGGACTCGGAGCTGACCGCCGCGGCTCCAGTCACGTGGCCGCGGCCACTCGCGGTGGCGGCTTTGTCCTTCGCCTTCGGCTGCAGGTGAAGGCACTTCCGCTGTGGCCCTGGTACAGACGGCTCCACGGCCAGGGCGTCAGTCTGCCCGCCCTCTCAGGGGCTGCGTGGTGACCCCGTCCCGGCAGTGCTCAGCCCCAGAGCAGCCGGCGAGACTCCAGCCAGGCTGCCGTGTCTGGGCGCCGCCTTGTGCCCCACGAGGTGCTGCGCCAGAAAGGCGCCTTAGACTCTGCGCGTCCCCCCAGCCCCCTCGGTCCCGCCTCTGGCCTCGGGGTTGAGGTCCATGCAGTGCTGCGCCGGACACACTCTGGCATCTCCTCCCGTCTCGGGGTGTGAATCCAAACCCCCCGCTGGATGCAGACCCCAAAGGGGCGCGCCCAGGCCCTGAGTGGTGTGCGTTGCCCTCCAGCTTCTGCCCAGCCGCGGCCCGTCGTGCGCACGGCGAGCGGGCCGGAGGAGAGCGCCTCTGCCGAGTCAGGAGGCCCACAGACTGACCGATGCCCTTTACGTGTGCTTCCGGAAGCACTCTGAGGTGGCGAGGCAGCCCCAAGTCGGGTCAGCGAGTTCCAGGAGCCCGGAGGGCCACGGGCCACGCTTGCTGTCAGCGGGGCCTGTGGGAGCCGGGGGTCCGGGGCTGTCACAGCCTCGCAAGTGGAAGAGAAACAGGAGTTTGGAAGTGCAGCTGCGAGTGCGGGGGCTTCGTGGCTCTGCCTCGAGGGCTTGCCCCCCAGTCGTTGGCTGACAGCCCAGGCAGCACTCTGCCCATGGGTGTCGAACGAGGGAGCGAGGGAGGGCATGGGAGAGGGTCCCCTCGGCCCGTCCGCATGCTGAGGGAGCACCTTGAGGGAAGGGAGGACAGCGGAGGTGGGGGCCCCTCGAGCAGGGCTGCGAGGTCAAGGGCGTGGAGCTGGGAACTTGCCAGCCCGCTTGGGTGTTTGGGGCGGGGTCTGGCCAGGTGAGTGGTGGTGCCTGAGTGTGGACGGCTCCCTGTGCCGTGGGCCGGGAATCCACCAGAGGGCGTGAGGGAGGACGCGCGGTGCTGCGCCGGCAGCTGTGCAGGGAGGGCGCGTGGGAGGGGAGCGTCGTGTGGACCCCACTGGACGGTGGCAGTGGAGACCGTGGAGGGAGAGGGCGGTAGTGGGCAGGCAGGAGGCACGGGGGCCCGCGGCGCCGGGGTGGGCGGTCAGATGGCCGGGAGGCCTCTTCACAGTGGCCCTTCCTCCTCACAGGCCACCCGAGTGAGGACCCAAAGTTCCCAAAGGTTCCGTGGCCCACTCCGGACCTCTGCCCGGCCTGCCATGAGGAGATCAAGGGCCTGACCAGCTGGAACGAAGGCCAGGTGCTCCTGTTCTTGAAGCGGCACTACAGCAGCGACAACCTCGAGGACAAGTACTCCTCGGACTTGGGAGACGCTGGTGAAGGCGCCCCGGCCACGGGCGCGGAGCGGGCGGGGGGCCATGCTTCCCCAGGGCAGCCGCCGGCAGACCAAGGTGCCGAGAGTCTCCGTCCTCCCGGCGTGCTGCTCCCCAGGCCTCGCCTGTCAGAGAGGTCGCAGCAGGCGCTGGACGTGAAGCTCGGGAGTCTGAGCGGGGCCGAGGGCCGCCGGGGGGCGGGGGCGGGGGCGGCCTTCCTGGGGACGGGCTTCTCCAGCCTGGACATGAGCCTGTGTGTCGTGCTCTACGTGGCCTCGTCCTTGTTCCTCATGTTAATGTACTTCTTCTTCCGGGTGCGGTCCAAGCGGTGGAAGGTCAAGCACCACCACCCGTCCGTGTAGGACGCGGCGAGGCCGCGGAACCGCCTTCAGAAAGCCTGCAGCTTTAATCTTCAGATCAGGGATTCGGTCAACACTCGGACCTGGTGTCGCCTCCATGGCGCCCTCTGCTCCCCCACGTGCTCTCCCTGCAGGGGCCGCACCCGGCACGTGGCGAGACTGTCTGCACTCCTGGGGCCCTCAGGTGGCGCCTTGCACAGATCCTGGAGCGGAAAGCCTTGTCTGCTCTTACTCTTCCGGGTCTGAAAAAGAAGTGGGGAGGCCAGGCCCCGCGAACAGAGCTTTGCCGCCCGCTTTCAGCTCGAGCTGCTAGACTGCAAGGCCTCGCTCTGGGGTCTGGAGAAAACGCACTCTCTTCCCTCCCCCGCTGGGGCCTCCGGACGCCTCCCCTTCCCGCTGCTCCTCGAAGCCAGTGATCTCAGTGGTTCACTCGCCGCTTGATTGTTTCTGCTTGAGGCAAGAGAACATCTCCGGGCGCCAAGGCAGCTCCGGACCGGGGAAGGGAAGCCCCTTAGTCAGTCGTCCCGGGCTCTGCAGACGTGGAGATGAGAGTGTGGAGGGGAAGGGGGGCCGGTGGGTTTGCGGGGCAGGGTGGTGCCCCTCTAGTCTCCAGGGGCATCGTCTGTGCTTGTTAATCTGGTGACCAGAGGCCGTAAGCGAATCCCAGTCTGCGTCCACTGTGGGAGGGGAGGGCCTTTGGGGAGGGGGCTGCCTTCAGGATCTCTGAAGAGATCCTGTGTCGTCATCCTCCAGCACCTGCCAGTCCCCGTGAGAACCTAGGGCTCGGTGTGAGGGAGCCGGTGGCGCCCGGGGCAGACTGTGGTCTGGGCCAAGCTTCATTTGCCTGGGGCTGTTTCACCATGGGTCCTGGTGCAGGGCCCCAGTGCCCCAGGCTTCGATGATGAATTTTCTAACATTGAATGGTTTTAACACATTATTTGTAAAACCCAAAACATTTGGAAGTAAATTTGCCTCTGAAAACGTAAACAAAGAAACAGAACAAACTATGGCAGGGAACGTTTCCTTTGAGATCCTTTGTGGCTTTGTTGGTTTGTCTCACAGGCTCAGATGTACCCATGTGCGCGCGCGTGCGCGTGTGTATGTGTCTGTGTGTGTGACTGTGATGGTTGTAACAGTCTTTCCTACTCTGCCTGTTCCAGTTGTGTGTTTACTAAGTACCGTTGACCATGTGACCATGTAACGCGGATGTGACCGTTGCAGCTTAGGGAGAATAGGGGGCTGATTCCTTGGACAACTCGCAGGAGCTTCGTGGTCACCTTCAGTGGGAGGCGTGGTCACCTTCAGTGGGAGGCGTGGTCTGGAGGCCTCCGGGCAGGAACCTGCTCCCGAGCCGCCGCTTCCCCTGCACTTCTCTGCCGTGAGAGGTTTCTTCTTGTTTGACACTTTTTTAACCCCTGGGAGCCTTTGTGTTTTAAAAGCCAGGAGCTTGTCTTCGTGGCGAAGTTGTGTGCCTGGGTTACTGAAGACACCTGTTGTTTCTTTGCAACTTGAAAACCGGGCAGATTTACAGAGAACCGAAAGGGAAATACTTGGAACCGTTAATTAAACTGCCTTTTGGTTTGTATTGAACGTCTTTTTCTCCCCTAAAGGCAGTTTCTTTCGACAGTGGGAACTGGGTGGTTTTGCAAGTGTCCCGTCTTACGTACTTTACAGAACCTAGCTGAAGGGCGCCTCTGGCTTCCGCGTTTGTAATAATACTGCAGCTTGAGGGGCAGTAGGTCAGGGAGAGGACATGCCAAGGTGGCCCACGGGCGCTGTGTCCCGTCGCTGATCAGAACTGGACGCTCCCTCTAGGCAAGGGTTAAGTTCTGTTTTCTGAAGTTGTAAGTATTGAGACTAATGAATATAATAGTTCGGTAATTTAAATGTATATTTATTTTTAATGGAAGGATTTTGATTAAAAAGAAGCTAATGGACATGGAAATGTCCGTGAAATTTCTTACCTGCAAGGAAAATGAACATTTTGTATTTAAGTAAACTATAACGTGCACATTTTAAGAATAAAGAAATCCGATGTTTGGAAAAATTGTAATTCTTTTGAAGTGAGCACTAGCTCTGCAAGGGATGCGGTGTCGGGCGGGAGTGTCAGACGAAGCCTCCTCTCCCTTCTCGGGTGTGTGGACAGGACGTCTGAAATCCCAGAATTTCTTGTATTGAACCAGAGGCTTTTTGGAAGATGGCCCAAGGGTCAGGTGGAAGGTGAAAGATGAGAAATCGATGATGAATGATAGATGGTCTTCTTGGAGCTGAGCTAGACTGAGTGGGCTCAGGACAGCACCCTTCCTCCCACGAGAGGGGAGACGGGATGGTGACTGCGATGGGTGTAAATCCTACTCACAAGGCACCAGAGAGGCCCCCCCCCCAGGTGAGGGAGCTGCCAGACCTCGGCCTTCCCTGCGCACCACTCTCCTGGGCCGCCCCACTCCTGCCAGGCCTGAATGCCCAGCCTCGCAGTCGGCCACCAGGTTTGCCTCATGCCCACGGCTTTGCCCCAACACCTGTTTGCTGCCTCCGGTTCTGAACTGTTAAGTTATTTTATTTATTTATTTATTTTTGGTTGCATTGGGTCTTCGTTGCTGCACGTGGGCTTTCTCTAGTTGTGGCGAGCGGGGGCTTCTCTTGTTGCGGAGCACAGGCTCTAGGCTCACGGGCTTCAGTAGTTGTGGCTTGAGGGCTCCGGAGCACAGGCTCAGTAGTTGTGGTGCACGGGCTCAGTAGTTGTGGCTCGCGGGCTCTAGAGCGCAGGCTCAGTAGTTGTGGCGCACGGGCTCAGTTGCTCCGCGGCATGTGGGATCTTCCCGGACCAGGGCTCGAACCCGTGTCCCCTGCATTGGCAGGCGGATTCTTAACCACTGCACCACCAGGGAAGCCCCTGTGAACTACTTTGATTTCTTCTCCCGCCTCCCCCGCCTTGCTTTGGTCGAGTGCGGCTTCAGGGGCGTTCTCTTGACTGCAGTTTCTGTGAATTCACCTTCCCAGCCGGTCTGTGCCCCCATCCGGAAAGGGCACAGGCAGCCGCTGGCACTGAGTGACCGGCAGGCACCCTGCCCCCCAGCCCGGTCTGTGTGGTGCCGGTGTAGGCTTACCATCGGGTAACCCCTGTCACCCAGGGTCTTGGCGCTCATGGCTCTTGGGTCCTTCTGAGTAGTTTCTGTTGGGGCGCCCCAGCTGCCCTTCCTCCCCGCTGCCCTGGGGGAGTGGAAGGGGGCTGTGGCCTGAGACCCGGGGGCATTGCGTGTTGGGGAGGTCGGGCGTGCAGAAAGTTCCTCCCGCCTAAAGCAACCGTTGAACGGGGCAGCACCTGGAGCTAGAGCCTCAGTAGGAGCCTGTCTGGAGGCCGATGGGGCTGGAGAACCCTCGGCCTGGACGCTGCCTTCCAGGAGGCCGGGAGCAGGAAAGAGCAGGAACGGCAGGGTGGAGCACCCGCTTGGGGCGAATCCCCAGCCCTTGGGCCGGCCTGGAGCTCAGGGCGCAGCCAGCTGCCGCTGCCGCCCAGGCCTGGCGGCGGAGGGGATGGGGACGCGGCGGGGCGGGCCGAGGGACCGGGGACCTGGGAAGGGGGGCGGCGGGCGGGGGCGGGGGGCGGCTGCGCGCCTCCTTCAGCACCGCGGACAGCGCCCGGCCCAGAGGCTCCTGCGTCTGGCCGCTCTGCGCGCACAGGGACGCGGGGAGGGCCAAACCCTCCCGGCGGGGCCGGGGGTCGCAGAGGAGGAGGAAGGAGCGCTGACCCGCACCACTTGGGCCCGGCCTGGCCCCGCGGCCGCGATGCTGCTGGAAACGGATCTCGAGGGCGACCGAGATCGGCCCGGGCCCCCCGCAGCCGCCGCTCTCTGCACCTTCAGCGGGACTAGGGGTAAGAGCCCCGCCTGCCCGCAGCCTCCAACCTGGGCAGGAAGACCCGGAGGGGAAAAGCAGCAGGGTCGGCAGAGGCAAACAGAGGGACGGCAGGAAGGAATGGGTGCAGCACACCAAGGGCAGGGAGGGAAAGAGTCTGGGGAGACCTCTGGCAGGACATGAGACGGGAACCGGGGTGAGGGGACGGGAGGCTGGCAGAGCCCTGAGTGGGCAGAGGGCCTGGAGCTCCCTGCGATGGTTCGGGAAGACTGGACCTGCGCTCTAGTGTCCGTGGCTTTTTGCGGAGAGCCCCAAGAACAGAAGGGACCTCATAGGCATTTCTAGTGGGGAGGGGATGGGCAGAGAAAGGGCCGCCGAGTAGATCCAGAGACCCCACGCGTCTCAGCTCCCACACACAGCCCAGCCCGGGCCTCGCCAGCCGGCCCAACCGCGCGGCACCGAGACCCCGAGGTCGGCCCACTGCCTAAACCGCCTCCCCAAGGGCCATTCGATCGCAAGGACGTTGGGAAATAATGGAGGCATTGTTGGCCAGCCGGCCAGATGCCGAGCGCATGGGCCCGCCCGCCCCTTCCCCAGTCGGACCACACATGGCTCCTCTCAGGCAGGCCTCTGCAGCAGCTGACACTCAACGGCCGACACCCCAGCGCACCCAGCACCCGCTCAGCTCCCCAGATTGCACGCTCCTTCTCTGTCCCGGGGAGCAAATGCAGCACAGAGTGAAGGGGCAGGCGCTGGCGGCATGGGGCTTTGCTCAGACGGAGACATGGGGTCTGCTCAGAGCTAAGAGGAGCTGTGCTTTTCCTGCCCAGGTCCTTCCAGGCCGGCCTCCAAATTAAAGTGTGCAGACCGGGCCACTGGAGGCCAGGCGGAGGCAGGGTGAGATGGGGCATTACTGCGGGACTCCCAGGTGGAGCTTCTTGGAGGGTGGCGTCCACCTCTAGTCCCCCAGGACTTCCTGGGGTCCCTGCCCTCGCCATGCCCTGCGCTGCCAGGGGCCCACCCTGCTGTGTGCTGACTGTGGGTGACTGCAGGGGGTGGCCTGGCCTGTGGCCAGGTGCTGGATGCCCTCTGGGGTAGGTGCGTCTCTACCTGCAAGGATGGTGCGTTCCCGCAAGCTCACCTGTTTGGACTGGGGGCAGGGTGTGGGAAAATCGGGCATGGGGGCTTTCTCCTGTGCTGGCAGGGGTGCTGGCGGGTGGAGGGACGTGAGAGTGGATCCCGGCTTTCCCAGCTCCATCCCTCCTGACCTGGAGTCTTGGCTTCATCCTGGAGTCTGAGCCGAGGACACCGGGTTTCCCTCCGGAGACTCACCCTGCTTCCCTGCGCCCACTGTGGGCTGCAGTTCCAAGGGTGGGGCCCAGAAGCTGCTCAGAGCGGGAAGGTTGGGTCCAGCTCCTGGTGGCTTCGCTGTGAGCCCTTTGGACGCCACACTCACCCTCCCTGGGTGTTGGGTCGCGCTCACGCGACCAGACATTGTGACCAAGCCTCCCAGCTCGTACGTAGCCTCTCACGTCCGAGCCTCAGCGGCGGTAGGACCCGGCTCCCTCCCTGACCCCCAGCCTGCCCGCGGGCTTTCACGCCCGAGCCCCAGGCCTCAGCCCTGAGCCGGCGCCGGGGCAGGAAGCTGCCGGGCTCGGGCAGCTCCGGCCCGGCTCCTCCCCTGAGCGTCCCCACCCTCGGGCCGGGCACTCGGGGTGGCGTCTGGGCACAGCAGTTCTCCGCGCAAAGGCGCGCGGAGTCCGCGGCCGCCACCGACGCGTCTCGGCGACCCCGGCCCCGCCCCGCGCCGCGGCCCCGCCCCCCGCCGCTCCGCCTCCCCGCGGCCCGAGCCTCCGGGCCCCTGGGCGGCCCGCGGGCGCAGCGCCCAGCAGCGCCGGGAGTCGTTCAGACGCCGGCCCGGGGCCTTTGAGGCCGTGGTCTCGCCGGGCCCCTGGAAAGTTCAGGGCCGGAGAGCCGCGGCGCCGGGCGGCGGTAACCCATGGAGGCGCGCGGGGAGCTGGTCCCGGGCCGGGAGTCGGCGGGCGGCGACCTGCTGCTGGCGCTGCTGGCGCGGAGGGAAGACCTGCGCCGAGGTGGGTGCCCGGGCCGAGCGGCTGCACCCGGGAGGGCGGACCCCGTGGAGACCCAGAGGTCCTCGCTCCCTTCCCGGCCTGGCCACGGAGGCGGCGGGAGCCGGGGAACGCCGGCAGGAGTAGGTGCTAGGTCCCCAGCACAGCACGACCCAGCAGCGAGGCTGCCTTTGGGCCCCTGGAGCTGTGTTGTCGGATGTTTGGTCGTGGTGCCCAGGCTGGGGAGGGAGGCGGGCCTCCGGGTCCCAGGACCGGTTCAGGAAATACTCGCCCTAATCGGGAGATCGCACAGAGAACAAACGTGAGACCCAGTGACGACGGCGTAGGAGGATCTGCAGCAAGGCTGCCTGCACCCAGACCCTACACACTTTCCAGGGGAAGAGAGTCAAATGCAAGGGCCCGCGTGGAGCTGGAGCCCGGCCGTAGGACACCCCTAGCTGGGGTCTAGGGGTCTGCACTCACACGCACCTGCTCCGTTGGCCCACTCGGGGCTGGTCCTCCTACAGGAAGGCCCCCAACTTCCCGGTGGCACCAGTCTCGCCCCCAGCGCCTTGGCTTCCTGTGAACTGGGATGGTTCTCCGCGGGCTTCCAAGCAGGCGGGACCCGCAGGATGGAGATGGAGGTGGCCCTGGAGGGGCGGGGAGCAGCAGGGATGGAGCAGGTGGGAAAGGGGTTGCATCCAGGCTGCGGGGTCTCATCCGCCTCCTACTTACTTATTTATTTATTTTCCGAAGGTTCCTGGGAGGGGTGGCCACAGGGGCTGGGAGGAAGGGGCGGGAGGGCGGAGAGAGAGGAAGGGAGGGGTGCGGGCTCTGGGCGAAACGGCTCAGGAGAGCCGGCGGGGATCGGCGGGCGGGCGCAAGGCTCTGCTGGGCCTCGCCAGCGCGGACGGTAGGAGACCCCGCCAAGTCCGGAGTCGCCATGCAACGTAAGGCCCGGGTCGCCAGGGCTTCGCGAGAGTGCGAGGGGCGCGGCGGGAGCGGCTTTTGCCCGACGCGGGCTCCGCGGGTAACACGGCCGGGGCGCTGTCCGGGCCGCGGTGCTGAATCCGCGCTGCGCGGGCCTGTCCAGCCACCAGCTCTGTGCCGGGTGTCCTGGCCGCCCTGCCACCGCCGCCCGGGGTTGGGGGGTCAGGGCAGGCGGCAGATCCCCAGGCTCCACACCCAGGGCTGCGGTTTTGCCCGACGCGGGACCCCGTCCTTCGTGGTTTCCTGGGGCTGAGGGAGGTCCCTCTCCGGCCCTCTCGCTGCTGCCAGGCCAGCCTGGGGCCGGAGGAGTCCGCCGTCAGTGAGGTGAGCGTGGTGCGGTGGTGCTATATTCTTGTATGTTCCAGTTCCTGCTCGTGGCTCTCTTCCCTCCAGAGACCTTTTCTAATGTAACAGGGAGTCCTCACCCCCTGAGCACCCTGCAAAGCCCCTCGTGGACCTGTGGCTCCCTGCGTTTCCCCAGCCTGGTTCCCCTGGAGGCCTGCAGGCCCAGGGGAGCAGAAGCCAAGTGTCTCTGTGGGGAGGGCAAACTGCCTACTGTGAGTTCAGGCATCCACGTCTGAGCATGAGGACAGAGGGTCCACGTGTCCATCCACTCACAAGTACCCTCACAGCCGCCCAGAGACAGGGAGGGCAGCAGTGTTTACTCTGGTGGCCTGCAGACAGGGCCCCGGGGCCAGGCAGCCACCCCTGCAGGGACCCCCTAGCCGCCATGATGCTTAACTGTGCAAGTGATGAGGGCAGCTGGGTGGCGGGTGCCCCACGACCCACACGTGCCTGGCCTCCAGTGATGGTAAGGACCCGTTTTCCAGCCCAGCCTCTAAGAGAGCCCCTGGGGCGGGGGTTTCATTTGAGCTCAACGTGCGTCCTTCATGAACTGGAAACGTTTTGCAGTTGAAGGTATCTGGCCTAATGGGATGGCCTGGGCACCTTCCTACTCATGGGCAGGTTTCTAAACCTAGTTTCAGTTGTCGTGAATTTCAACTGTGCGCCGGGCTGTGGACTGCAGAGTCATGCACTGCCTGAACTTGGGGAGCTAGGCAGCCGCTCACGCTGGCCGGGGAAGAGGGTGTGCGGGGAAGGGGGTCTCCTGGCAGCCCCGGTCCCGGGAGCTGGGGGTGGGGGAAGGTGAGGCCTCTCCCTCTCTGTGTGGTGCCCATGACCACTGGTGGCTCCTCTGCCTGCAGAGATCCCACTGTGTGCTGGCTGCGACCAGCACATCCTGGACCGCTTCATCCTCAAGGCTCTGGACCGCCACTGGCACAGCAGGTGCCTCAAGTGCAGCGACTGCCACACGCCGCTGGCCGAGCGCTGCTTCAGCCGCGGGGAGAGTGTCTACTGCAAGGACGACTTCTTCAAGTGAGCCCGGCTGCCGCCTGGGAGGGAAGGGCTGGCTGCAGGCTGCCCAGTGGAAAGGAGGTCGAGAGCGGGCCACCCTGAGGGACTCCCCCGGCCCCCACAATAACCAAGTCTGGAGCCCCGAAAGCCCCCATCCCCAAACCCCTCCTTTTCCCCAGGCAGGGCACTCTGGGGCCTCTCCGATGGCAGCTGGGCTAGCACATTAGCAATTTTTTAAAGTAATTAATTTTGTGAATCATTGAAGCAGTCGTTAAGAAGGTAACCCCAAGTTTGTAGCGCTCTATTGGACTGACTCCCTCTTCATCTTGATCTTGTTTTTGTCCTTAATGCTGGGGATGGGGCGCCTACCAGGATTCACATTCCCCTTCCAGCACAGAGGACCGCCGTGCTCCCCGGGGCCTCCGGATCCCCTTCTCGGTAGTCTGTGCGGCTCTGCTGGAGCTGCCGGGCAGGCGACCAGGGGCAGGGCCCGGGGGGAGCCTCCCTCCAGAAAGCACCCTGCGCGGAGGCGCCGCGTTAGCTGCTCTCCTATCCGCCCGCCGCGCTGAGCCGCGCCCTGTGCGTCCCGCAGGCGCTTCGGGACCAAGTGCGCCGCGTGCCAGCTGGGCATCCCGCCCACGCAGGTGGTGCGCCGCGCCCAGGACTTCGTGTACCACCTGCACTGCTTCGCCTGCGTCGTGTGCAAGCGGCAGCTGGCCACGGGAGACGAGTTCTACCTCATGGAGGACAGCCGGCTCGTGTGCAAGGCAGACTACGAGACCGCCAAGCAGCGAGGTCAGTGGGGGGGTGGCGATGGTCCCCGGGATGGGCCTGGGCAGGGCCCACCCTCCCCTTTCCTCGCCTGCAGAATGGGGCTAAGGCCAGTCCGGATCGGGCGCGGAGGGATCCTTCCCCTCCAGGGTCCTTTGCGAAGCACTCACCACGGGGCGAGAAGTTAAGCGCCTTCCCACCCCCAGGCCCCGGAGCTGGAGTTGGCGGGAACAAGTATCAGACCCGCTCCGGGGAAGCCGGGGTCTGGGGTCTTAGTGGCCGCCGCCCTTGGGAGCGCAGGGCTGTTGGTCTGAATTATGTGGATTAACTTTCCGCGTCTGAATTATCTTCCTAAATCCTTGACCGTGAAGATCCGGCCCTACCCGCACCCTTGGAACAAAGAGGAACCCGGGGGGTGGTGGGGGGCACTTGTCAGCGAGGGGCCGAGGCTGGAGGCGCCTGCGCCCCGATCCAGGGCCGCGGGGTCCCTAAAGAAGGCCGCCGCAGGGCCGCCCCTCGCAGGGCCCGGACGCCCCCCACCGCGTTTTCTCCATCGCTCCCCGGCGCCCGCGTCCCGCGAAACCCGCTGGCCTCCGCGGCCGAGACGGGCTGTCGCAGCGGCGGCGGCGGCCTCAGTGGCCCCGACGTCCGCGCGCCTGGAGGGGGGTGGGACCAATGGGCAGCTGCAGGAGCAGACCCAGGCTCACGGCTCCCCGCGGTGCAGAGGCCGAGGCCACGGCCAAACGGCCGCGCACGACCATCACGGCCAAGCAGCTGGAGACGCTGAAGAGCGCCTACAACACCTCGCCGAAGCCCGCGCGCCATGTGCGCGAGCAGCTCTCCTCTGAGACCGGCCTGGACATGCGCGTCGTGCAGGTCAGCGCCCGGCGCCCCCCGCCCGCCCTGCGAGCCGCTGGCCGACAAGGGCCACCCCGGGTCCCAGGGCGCCGGCCACTCACCCGCCCCCGCCCCCAGGTGTGGTTCCAGAACCGCCGGGCCAAGGAAAAGAGGCTCAAGAAGGACGCGGGCAGGCAGCGCTGGGGCCAGTATTTCCGTAACATGAAGCGCGCCCGCGGCGGCTCGAAGTCGGACAAGGACAGCGTCCAGGAAGAGGGGCAGGACAGCGACGCCGAGGTCTCCTTCACCGGTATGGCGGGCGCGGGCGGCCACCTCACCCGCGGCGCCCAGAGCGGCAGCCCCGAACGGGGAAGAGCATTGGGTTGATTGACCGTAGGGAGCCTGGAAATTTGAACGTCCTGGGTCCTGGCCTCTTTAGCGTCACCTATAAAGCACTCGTTTATAGACCCTGGTCCCCCATCCCAAGCCCTGTGGTTTGGCCACTGAGGACCACTGCTGTTCCTCTGGAGGGGGACAGAACCCCTGTGACCCGAGGCCCTGTCCCTCTGCAGGCTTTGTCCTGGTGGGAGGGTGTGGACGGTGTCTTTGCCCCGCGGCACTTGCAATGATTTTTAGGAAGGTGGCAGCACAATTTGGGGGTGATGAAAAGTCCGAGCTGCTTGGAGTTGCGGGAGGGTCCTCTCCGGAACCCGATTATCTCCTCCCAAAGCAGGAAGACCCCCCCCCCCTTAATGTCCATCCTCAGAGAGTTTGTGCAAGAGACTCTGCCAGCATTTGTGACCTTAAGCTGCTCACCTAGCCTCTCTGGGACTTAACTTGTCTGCATAATTGGGCAACCTTGGGATCGTACTGGAGCCCCGGGCGCTGACTGGACTATTCCTGGCCCTGATCCCACCAGGGGAGCCCACCATTCCTTAGGCATCAGGTGGGATTGAGCTGAACAAGCTCAGGGGTAGAAGGGGTGAGAGACTTGGGCTGAGCTGTCGTGTGACGTGGGGCAGGTCACCCCTGCAGGGGGCACTGAGCGGGGCCAGAGGTGGCGGACGGTGGGCACCGAGCAGTGCCCTCTGCTTCCGCTGCAGATGAGCCAGCCATGGTCGAAATGGGCCCTGCCAACGGCCTCTACGGCAGCCTGGGAGAGCCTGCCCCAGCCTTGGGCCGGCCCTCGGGGGCCCCAGGCAGCTTCCCGCTGGAGCATGGAGGCCTGGCCGGCCCGGAGCAGTACCGAGAGCTGCGCCCCGGCAGCCCCTACGGCGTCCCCCCATCCCCTGCTGCCCTGCAGAGCCTCCCTGGCCCCCAGCCCCTCCTCTCCAGCTTGGTGTACCCGGATGCCGGCTTGGGGCTCCTGCCCTCGGGAGCCCCAGGGGGGCCCTCACCCATGAGGGTGCTGGCAGGGAACGGACCCAGCTCTGACCTCTCCACGGGGAGCAGCGGGGGCTACCCCGACTTCCCTGCCAGCCCCGCCTCCTGGCTGGACGAGGTGGACCACGCTCAGTTCTGACTGAGACCCTCGGCCCCACCGAGCACCGGACACGAGGGGTCTGGGCAGCAGCACGGCCCCTGGCTGGGGGTGGTCTGAGCTGAGCTCTCCTGTCCCCAAAGCCCTGGACCCCTGCAGGACGCAGTGCCACCGGCGGGGGACAGGATGAGGACTTAGGGAGGGCCCCCCCCGCAGCCCCCTCCCCTAGGCAGAGGGACTCTCCAGGCTCCCGTCTGAGAAGCTCCTCCTGGGACAGGGGCCAGCCCACCTGGTGGCCACTCAGCAAGCCTTGTTTTGTAGGAAGATTTCTCCCTTCATCGACCAATTAACCGAGTGCTCGCTGCAGTTTCCAAACAGGAGCTGACACACACACACACACACACACACACACACACACCCCCCCCAAGGCCAGGCCTTCACTCCGCTCTGGGGCCTCTGCCCCGACCAGCACAGCCCTCAGGCCGGAAGATGCTTTAATTTCTAAAATTAAAAAAAAAAACATATTAATTGTGCTTTCATTTCCCAGGCTCCGTATGTCTGAGTTCTATAGCCCCCTGCCCCCCCCCCTTTAGGTCAGAGATTGGCCTGTCTGGCCAGGCAGGAGGCCACGCCTGTGCCCTTCCTGGTCCCTCTGGGGGCCTCCCAGCCACCAACTCCTACCTTCCCCAGGAACCTCCTTACCCCTCTCCCCTGGGGCAACTGGCTCTAGATATTCCCGTACTTCTGGGCTCCACTACCCTGGGGTGGGGGGAGATGGACTCCTTAAGCCCCTAAGGAGCTCCCTACCAGTCACAGCCGCCCCCAGGCCCTCAGCGTCCAGGCTAAGCCCAGGCCCCCGATTTCCGTTGCCAAACAGCCCCCAGTTCCCCCTCTCCATGGGCTCCAACTGCCGGAGGATTGGACGCCCCGCTGGAGAAGGCTGGAGCAGGGGCTCCGCGGAGCCTGCGCTGCCCTCCTCGACAGCTTTGCTGCCTGCCGCCTGCCACGGACACAAAGGCTGGCTGGGTGTGAATCCAAGTTATTCCTCAAGCCTGCATCCCAAGCTACCTGTTGGTTTTGTGACCGTCCCCTGTCTTTTATTTATTCTCTGACCATTGGTTCTTTCCCAGACTTCAATAAATTTGTCAGTAAGAGTCGTTGGAAAGCCCGTACCTTTCATGATGCTGGGGGGTGCAGGCGGAGGGGGTCATTGGGAGTGGGGGACTGCTCTTTGAAAGCTGGAAGCCCCGTTGGAGTAGTTGTTGGCTCCTTGCCAGGGATGGTACCTGGTGTGAACTGGGGCCCCTTTGTCCCTGGATCTCAGCCAGGCTTCTGAGCACTGGAAGGAGATGTGAGAGAACAGACGGCCCAGCCATGGATGGAGGGGCTGGGCTTTCCCGCTTTCTCCCTGGGAGAGGCCGGTGCCCGGGTGGCCAGGTGACACGACCAAGCAAGACCAAGCAAAACTGCTCGCAGCTGGGAGCTCGCTTCAGCAGGGGGAGGGGGACTGCTGGAGTCAACCAGTCAGGAGATTCAAGGAACGTGGTCACGGGGGTCTCTCCAACTTGGATTCCAGTCCCAGCCATCTGCTCATTTTCTGTGTGACCCTGGGCAAGTGACCTGCCCCCTCTGCGCCCTGCTTTCCTCCTGTGGAGACAGTGGTGACCGCCCCCTCCAACGGGGGACATAAAAGGAGAGTTAGTGAATTTGGGGCCCCCCCAACCTTGCCCGAGGGCAGAGGCCTGGCTCTTGAGTCCTTCACTGGACAACAGGGCACTGAGTTGGGTGGGTGAACAGGCCCCTAGTTGGGGGGAGGGGAGCTGAGGATGGGGGACAGGCTGAGGGTCCCCTGTGTGGGAAAGGAGGAGGGGGAGCTCCCCAGATGTCCCCTCGGCCAGGCAGCCCAAGGGGCTTTGGTCAAGTCACCCCCAGTCCCACTGGCCCTGGCAGGGACAGCTCCCTCACCAGCACCTGCTGCTGCCCAGGACCCAGAGCCTGTGGCCCACCAGGAGGAATGTTGCTGACATCTCCCAGGCACACCTGGGCCTGGGGCCCAGGTGTGGGGCAGGGGCATGCCAGGGTCAGGAAATGGGGGAGGCCCTCGGGAGAAAATTCAGGGGTGGGAGCAGAGGCCCTGATCTCCCTTCAGCCGGGGGGAGCGCCCGGGGAAGAGCCGGCTGAGCAGAGGTGGGGGTGGGTGGCTGCATTAGCCACTGGGGGACCCATGATGAGCAGAGGTGTCCATCGGGAAGTGCAAGGAGTCCCAGGCAAGGGTCTCGGACTCCCAGGGGCGTGGCCGAGCGGCAGGTGGGGCGGGCTCCTGGGGGGAACCACTATGGACTCTTTCTGGCAACGGATACCCCGAGCGGAAAGCGGCTGAGCCCGGGTCGGATTCAGGATTTAGGGAGGGGGCCCTGGCGGCCGCGGGGCGGCCGCTGCCTCCTCCAGCAGCCCCGAGGGAGGTATAAATCCTCAAATCGCGCCCCCCCTCCAGCCTGGAGACCTCCCCAGGCCGCCCGGGACCTTTCAGGCGCTGACAGGTTAATAAAGCGCCGGCTGTCCCCTCGGGGCCCTCCGCCTGTCTGCAGGTCCGGCCGCGCTCGCTCCAGCTGGCGGCGCGTCGGGGCGGCATCGGGGCCCCAGATCCAGCCCCCCCGGCGCGGGGAGGAGAGTGGATGCCGCAGGGGCCGCGTCCGCCGGAGGAGACGCGCGCGCCACGCGCCCCGGCCGGGACTGGGGGCTGGCGGGCGGGCAGCCGGGCGGGGGCTCAGCTGGGTCAGACCCGCGGTCACCGCTACAGTGCCCGTTTGCACACCTCGCGGGTCTGTTTCCGCATCTGAGCTGAGCGCCAGCTCGCGTGTTCTCCCTTTCCGCTCGCCCCACCCGGGCAGACACTCGAGCTCCCACCTCCGGGCCCCGCTCGGCCAGCAGACGTGACCTCGGACTGGAGGCCCAAGCCCGGACTCGAGGCTTGGAACCCGCAGGGAGGAGGTGGGCGGGGCAGACCTCTGGTGGGGAGGACCTCGGGCTGCGGGCTTTCCGCAGGGGAAGGTGGACGCCCCATCTTTCGGGCCCCGTCTGCGGAGGTCACCTGGAAACCA
The DNA here is from genome assembly GCF_964374135.1 of Grampus griseus. Taxonomy (NCBI): domain Eukaryota; kingdom Metazoa; phylum Chordata; class Mammalia; order Artiodactyla; family Delphinidae; genus Grampus; species Grampus griseus. Next base: position 1,433,828 of record NC_139000.1, read on the forward strand.
CAACTTATTTCCCACGATGGAGTCTGTTAACCAGGCGGGGCGTCTAGGCGTTTGTGGGTGTCACAGCCCAGGATGCGGGTTCCCGGCGCGCCCTCTCGCCGCAGAACCGGGCGGGGGGGACCCAGCTCCGAGTCCGAGGACCGGCCCTGGGGTCTCGGGGCCTCGGAGGGGACCCGCCCACGAGGGGCGCGCCGCACCGGGCCGGGCCACTGCCCCGCCCAACCGGCTCCGGGCGCCGCCCGCGAGGGACAGAGCAGGAAAGGGCGCTGCGAAGCCGGTGGGCCCCGGGCGGGGGCGGGGCGGGGCGGGGCGGCCTGCGGGACGTTGGGGGAGGGGCGGCGCCGCGCCCTCCCGGGACCCCCACCGAATTGCGGCGAGCGGGAGGGGCGCCGCAGGCTCGGGGTGGGAGGCACCCTGGCGGGCACGCGGGACCCACTTGAGCTTTTTTCGTGGAGGGGGGGACGGGGGCTAGGGCTCGTCAACTTTTTCTTCAACAGTAATCTCTTTATCATAATAATTAGAACATTAAATTTTAACATAGAATACTCATCTTGACATATACATTGTCGTTAATTTTTGAACCCGACGCTTGTATACATTATCAAACGTAAATACCTGAATAATAAAAATAATAATTTCGACCAGTACATAAAAGGACTTCTTTCCTTTTAAATATAAAATTTGCACAAGGGATGAAGGACCGTAGGGAATCAGAGGCACACCTCTCTCCCTGAGACCAGGGGACGCGCCACTCCCCTTCCTGCGTTAACTCCCTCCTCCCCACCTGCTGGCAGGAGGGGGCGGACTATCTTGGGGACTGGTCTCCCGACTGGGGCAGGAGCGGGCTGGGGGCCCCAACCCCGGGGGCTTGCCTGGTTGAGTAGCAAAACGATAAATCAGTGGGTTTTCAAAGGAATCAGTCTGGAGCGCTAAATCCCGGGGGCTGTAATGATCAATTCTTTAAGCCCATAATTGTTCAAATTACTCTGAGCAACATAAAACATTAATTTTAAGAAATTTAATAGAAAAAAGCTCTTTAAATCCGCAACGAGATAAATGACACCCAGCATGACGACCTTTTTCCATACCTTGGTGACATTGAATAATCTGAAAGTTATTTACATTTTCATTCTTCGTGGAAAGTGTTGACAAGCTTTTGGCCGTGGGCGAGGTGCACAGTGGCACGGAGGGGCCCCCTCCCCCCTAATTAATGGGGGAGCAGCGACTTCATAAGCGGAATTTTCATCAGTCTGCCTGGGTGACCTGCGGTGACGGCTTCCCCCGCCACCCCCGGAGCTGATGCAACTTGGCTCATTTTTCACCATAAAAATATTCCCTCTTGACCAGCGGAGCCCCCTCAGCGTTCAAAAATAGATACCAGCCTAAGAAGCAAGCCGTCACGGGGCATCACAGGGATGGAGTCCAAGGCCAAACCTGGGAGAAAAGCACAGACTCTGCAGACCCCAGAGTCAGCGAAGCGTGTGTGTGTGGGTGGGGGAGTGCGTATGAGTGTCACAGCGGGTGTGGAGGCCATCCCTGGAGAAGTGGTCACAAGCCCCCAGACACTCACACAGCCCTCAGACCCTCAGTTCCATGTGTTCCCAAGAGCCCGTCCAGGTTGTGGAATGTGACCTGTCAGGGGTCCACCCAGCTGACATCTGCAGAGCTGGGGTGAGGCTAGGTCCGGGGAGCCTGAGAGACACAGGGTAGGGATGACCTGGGCTCCCCACTGAGTCCCACGTCTGTTGTTATGGACCTGGTAGAGCGCAGGCTTGGGTCAATGGACTCAGGGACCCTCCCATCCGTGCTACTTACTCACTGCAGCTGTGTGACCATGGGTGAGCCGCTCAACCTCTCTGAGCCTGCAAAGGGCAGCAAGTGCAACCTCCTTTCCAGGCTTACTGGGAGACTTACCAAGGCAAAGCCGGAAACAAGCATGAGTGAAACGCTCGGCAAACCTTGGGGCAGCACCTAAGCCACCTTCCTCAGGTTCTGAGGGCAAATCCCATTGACCTGGAGGAGGCAGAACCCGCCAGACCCGCCGGACCTGCACATACTCACGACTCAGAACACAGAGCTACGTGCAGAACAGATGCACACGCCAGCGACTCTCACACGCAGGCACGCTCACCCGTGAGCACATTCACCCACTCTCTACACAGCTCACACTCACAACCCCCCAGCCATGCTCTTTGAGGGCAGTGACATGTGAACCATGGGAGGGGCCTCTAGCCTGTTGTCACAGAGGTCAAATACCCACCCGGCCAGGTTAGATCAGACCTGCCCTGAGGCAGGGGCATGGTCAAAGTTGCCCCAGGACTTTCTCCCTAATCTGTAGGTCTGGTGGCTGTGAGGGAAACACGGCTTCCTTCCGTGCTGAGGTTCTGGGGCCCTTGTGTGCCCCGAGCTTCTGAATGGGGCATTTCCAAATCTAGGGGTGGGGAACCCAGACAGGGTCAGAGGTGGCTTACATCCATCTGCCCTGCTCCGGCCAGTGTCTGCCCCACTGGTGGGCGGGAAGGGGGAGGGTGGGGAATGGCCGGAGGATGTCCTCGTCCACGTGGACTGCATCCCGGAACATGAGGCCCGGGAGGGAAGCCCACGTCCATCCCCGCACACTTGCGGTCCACACTCAGCACCTCTGCAAACCCTGTTTCCTCAACCATCAAAGGGGATGATCCTGGTCATTGAGCATGGGAGGAGCCGATCACGGCCCCAGGGAAACAGGAATCAGCCCTGGCGGCACCGCTGCTGGGAATGTTCACAATGCAGCCACTGAGGAGAACAGTCTGTTGGTTCCAAAGCTGTAAACACAGAATCACCAAGTGACCTGGCCATTCCACTCCTAGATCAAACCCAACGGAACTGAGAACAGGGACTCAGACAAACACCTGTACAAGGATGTTCACAGCAGCCAAAAGGTGGAAATGACCCAAATGTCCATCAATACATAAATTAATTTTTTTTTTTTTTGCGGTACGCGGGCCTCTCACTGTTGTGGCCTCTCCCGTTGCGGAGCACAGGCTCCGGACGCGCAGGCTCAGCGGCCATGGCTCACGGGCCCAGCCGCTCTGCGGCATGTGGGATCTTCCCGGACTGGGGCATGAACCCGTGTCCCCCGCATCAGCAGGCGGACTCTCAACCACTGCGCCACCAGGGAAGCCCCATAAATTAATTTTAAAATGTGGTCCATCCATAGCACAGAGTGGGGCATGGACGTGATACAACACGGGGGACACTTGGAAATGTCGTGCTGGGTGAAGGAAACCAGACACAAAAGGCCACACGTTGTATGTAATTCAGTTTCTCTTAAATGTCCGGAACAGGTGGATCCCCAGCAACAGAAAGTAGACTCGTGGCTGTGGGGTGGGCGGGGGTGGGGAGTGGCTTCTGATGGGTCCGGGGTTTCTGTCTGGGGCGATGGCTGCGCCTGTAGGCTTTGGAATGGTTAACTTTGTGTTATGTGAATATCACCTCAATTGTTTTAAAGTCTTTATTGAATTTGTTACAATATTGCTTCTGATTTATGGTTTGGTTCCCCCCCCCCGCCGGGGTGGCACGTGGGATCTTAGCTCCCAGACCAGGGATCGAACTGCACCCCCTGCCTTGGAAGGCGAAGTCTTAACCACTGGACTGCCAGGGAAGTCCCTCACCTCAATTTTATAAAGGGGGCACCACTCACCCCTCCCGGGCAGGCCTGGCTCACAGCCTGTCGGCAGACAGGAAATCATGTGATTAAGGAGAGCAAGCAGGACCAGTAAGAGCCCTCCCTCCTCGCCCCCCGCCCTGCTGGGTCATGGAGTCAGCATCAGCGTCCCACCCCTCCAAATGCTTCCCCTCCCCAGGGTGGTCCCTGGAAGCCCCCCTCCCGGGAGACCCTCCCCTCCAGGGTGGAGCGCACAGAGGGTCCTCAGCGCTGCTGCCCCGGGACAGGGGCTGGTGCACCTGTGGTGGGGTCCATGGCCCCACCTGCAAGGCAGGAGTCTGGCCGCAGAGGGACCCCCCCCAGCTAAGTTCATCGGCCCGGTGTCACCAGCTTCCAGCAAGTGACAGGAATGGATGTGAAGGACCCGCTCCCCTTCCTGGAAAGGGCTTGTCTGGAGAGGAGGGGGGCTTGGGAGACCCCACTGGTTGGGGGAGGCCCTTGGCACAGGCGGAAAGTGCATTTCCAGCCCCCAGCCCCTGGGGCCTGGTGGTCATTTGGGGAGTGGCTGTGTCCTGGCCCCCTGGCCATTGTACCCAAGCTAGCCTGCCCTGACCACCAGCCTTGTTTGACTTCCAGAAAGGTCAGAAGTCGAGACCTGTGATGTTCCCGGGTGACATGGTGATGTGGTGACACACTCTCTTCACATGCTGCCCCCCGCCCCCGCCCCGTTTTCTTTCTTTGCTGGGGGAACAATGCGGGCTGCCGGCAGGGCAGGTGGCCCAGCGCTGGGGGCGGCCCCTGCAGCCTCTGCACTGGAGGGACTCGCCCTGGCCTCTCTGGGGGGCAGGGGAGGCCCGCCAGACAGCCAGCCACCACCAGCTCTGAGCTGTGGGGACCGGTCCCCAGGTGATGGCAGGTGGGTGAAGAGAGAGGCGGGCGCTCGGCCCTCGGAAGGGGGCAGCCACCAGCCTGCGTCGGGCGCCTGGCATCCCAGGTGGGGTGTGGGGGGAGCATTCCTCACCATCCCCTCCAGCGATGGCCCCAGGAGCCCGGCTCATCCTGGGGCCACGAGGCTCTTACACCTTCCGGAAGATTCCTTTTCGGCTGGTCAGGCAGAAGCCACTCAGTAGTTTGCACTCAAGACCTTAAACTGGACTTTCCTTGGGTGGGGGGGCGGCTCCCTGTCTCCCTGACAAGGCTTTGTTCAGAGCTCCGGCTAATCTTTAGAATGACAAGGTTTAAAATTTAATTAGCAAGTTCCTCTTATGCAAACTCTCCTCATTAAACTAAGTGTCCTATTAGTTAAAATGAAGCCCGGTGGGGGGTGGGATGTGGATACAGGCTGGCCGGCCCGGTGGAGACGGAGACGGATAACGAGGCAGGAAATTTTACGGGCGGCCTTGGCGGCTCCACGTCGGGTCATAACTTAGGTGGGCGGAATTCTCTCCTAGTCCTTCAGGTGACGTCAGGCGTCAGAAGCCCGAGGCAGGAGCCGGCTGGCTGGCGGGGAGGCTGTCAGGGAGGTAAAGTATGGGGGCGTGGGATACACCGCAGCCTGGAGAGATGATGTCACCAGCGGGGACCCCTGAGCCCGGGGCCCTACCAGGTGTTTGGAAAACGGGTGGATGGCTGCTGGTGGGTGGCTGCTGGGGCCCTCCTGGGGTCTCCTGGGGGTCCCTGCGCTCCGGTCCCATCTCCCAGGTCCGGGGCTGCCTGCTCACCGCCCCCGGAAGGCAGAGGCCACAGTCAGTGTTTATAGACGAATGCGAATGGCTTATGCTCCTCTTATGAAAGTAACATGCTCTCATCATGCAAACTTTGGAAAACAGAAAAACGCACTTCACCCCACCTGCAAAGGCGCTGAAGTCCTCTAACCAAGAGACCATGTTGGTTTTGCTCCTTCCAGACTGTTCGCCGTGGCGCGTATGTTCTGGGTGGGCTGCACCTGTGCACAACGGCTTTGTGACCTGCTTCTTCTCTCGGGTGTCGCACCACGGCCGCTTCCTGGGCCACCAAATGCCCCTTCTGAGATGTGTCTGCTGGAGGCCTTATCTGATGTCTGACTGGCCGTTCAGGCCTCTCCTACTGTCTGTACTGGTCTCCTGGGGGGTGTCAGCTCCTGGCAGAGCAGACCAGGTCCAGCCTGGGCAGGAGGGGGCCGCTCACCGGGCTGATGGGAGCACGCTGGGACAGCCTGTCCCTACCTGCACGCCCTAGAGTCCAGAGCTGTTGGCCCAGGACCCACTGGGGAAGGGTCAGCATCTTCCTTCTCCAGGGACGTCTCCCTGGCCTAGCGGACCAACCCTGTGTAGACTTCCTCTTCTTTTCTAGAAGGTTCCCATACCAAAGCTACTCCCACCCCCCATCTATAATCCCCCCTGTCTCTGATGGGGCTCTGAGCACAGTTTGGGGGGCCCACAGCCATCTCCGTGGCTCCCACCCCACCACTAGCTCTCTCCTCCTCCCCCGGGGGCCGCTGGCTTGGTCCTGTGGACTTTCTCCAACTTCGGCCAAGGGCCCCCGCTCTCAGAAGCTCCCGGGTGCTCTGCACGAGTGCTTGACATTGTGCATTGTGTCAGGTGGTGGCTCTGGCCTGGGGGTGGGTGGACGTGGTTATAGGCTTGGGAAGGTCCGGGGGGCACTGAGGGGATGCAAGGGGTCTCTCTCCGGGAGCAAATGGGTGGAATCGTTCCATTCAGAGGAGGGTTGGCATCTGCGCTTAGACGTTGGCTTTGGGCAGCTTTCAGCCGGGCGTCTCTGGAGCACACGGTGATGGGGTGACGGCTGAGGCTGGAGGGGACGCCCTGGAGAGCAGCTGGTGGAGGGGCAGCAGGTGGGTCCACACCGGGATGGGTGGAGCTGCAGGAAAACCCAGAGGCAGCCCGGAACCGTGGCCATTGCTCCTCATTGCCCGTTCCTGTAAGTGTCATTTTCGCCCTCCCACAGAGACGGCACGCCTTTCCCAGGCTTTGGGCCCCTCGTGCCGGGTCCCCCACCTCTGTGCCATCCCTAACCGGACAGTGTTCTCCACCACCGGCTCCCAGCCCCTCGTCCGGCCCAGGCACGCAGGCGTATGGCCTCCCAGCTGGCCAATGAGCTGGGGGCTGACTCCAGAGGGCCGGCCCCTGGGAAGAGGCCTGTGCAACCCATCCCGGTGGCCTGCACCCTCCACCCCTACATCTGGCCATCCATCTCATCCATCTGGCCCTTTGTGTGTTGGCTGCAGTTGGCGGGTGGCTGGGCAGGCGCCCCACTAGGTCTAGGCAGGCGGCAGTCCCCTCCCCAAGAGAGCCGGCCGGCCTCCTGTCACCACCTTTAACAAACCCGCTGAGGAATTTTTCAATGGAACCGTCTCCTGACTTCCCCCAGCCGCTGGCCAGGAGAGGGGTTAATGAGCCTGGGGTCGAGGGGGATGGGGGAGCCCGGGCAGCCGCAGGGGGCACAGCCGCCCCCTTCCTCCTGTGCCCAGGCCCAGCGGGACCTTCCGTCCCCGCACCCCGCAGTGCTGGCCCAGAGCCGGGACGTGACCCAGGGCAGCAGCCGAGTGAGGGAGCAGCGGCGGGGAGGGAAGCAACTTTAACTCAGGAAAATGCAGAATTAAGGATGCTTCCCCACTTGGAGTTTAAGGAATCTGTGTGTTTGCTGTTTTCTGTTTTCGTCTGGTCCTTTAGTCATCAGCTTGTGATTCCAGCTGATATGTTTAATTAAATGAACCATTCCAACTTTCAGGGTCAATCTCTTACTAACTTTGTAAACCGCACTGGAAACATAAGAAGACATAAGAGTCTCTGTGTTTCCAAGTTTACTGTGGTTTTTTTGGATATACAATGATTTATGCTTTGGGGAATTTTTCTTTGTTCCGTCCAGAAACTAAAGTTATGAACAAGGAGACAAAATATGAAGGTCGTTAAGTGGATTTTAAATGTTTAAGGACATTTCATTGCGTTGTAGAAGTTCCTTAACATTGTTCTTAGCATTTGCTAAGCTTCATAAGAGAATTATATGTGTAAACTGAACTTAAAAACTTAGCAAACAACTAGAGTTTCGAGTTAATTGAATATTTGAAAAACCAGATTACACTGAATCATCTTTTTTATGGGAAAAAAAAGAGAACATTCAAGAGCACAGGATAAATTAATAGCACTCGGGCTATTTTGTCCTCCGGGCGTCCTCCGGGTCTGGGGTGGCAGACGCCCTCCCCGCTCCTGCTGTGGGGGCTGAATCATGTCCCCCCAAAAGAGGTGTCCGTGTCCTCACCCCCAGTACCTGCGAATGGAAACTTATTTGGAAATCGGGTCTTTGCAGGTGTGATCAAATTAAGAGGAGGCCGGGCTGGGGTGGGGTGGGCCCTGACCCTGAGTAGTTAGTGTCCTTCAGAGAAGAGGGAAATTTGGACCCGGGGACACAGGGAGACACAGGGGAGGATGGCGCTGTGATGACGCAGACAGAGATGGGATGTTGCGTTACAAGCCAACGGGCGCCGGGGACCGCGGGCTCCACCAGAAGCTAGAGAAGGGCCTGGAACGGAGGAACCAGCCCAGCGGACACTGGGATTTCAGACTGTGGCCTCTAGGGCTGAGAGGGTACGTATCTGTCCTTCCGCTGCCCAGGGTGTGCTGCCTTGTCACCGTGGCCCCCTGCAGGGAGGATTCTCAGCTCCACCCCAGGCCAGCGTCCAGAGCTAACCAGCCCCCAGAAAGTCCGCTCAGGACCTTGGTGAGAGGCGCTCAGGGTCCTGTTCACCCCAGGCCCGGGGGCGAAGCTAGTCAGCTGGGTGCAGGATCGGGTGCAGGGCATCCCCAGGGGGCCTCCATCCTTCCCCCACCCGGGCTGCCCCGGATGCCCGCAGCCCCGCCGCCCGCAGCGGGGCCCATCCCCTTTGGCTGCCCATCCCGTGTGGACATCTGCAACTTCACCTATGGCCCAACGGTGCTGCCGACGCCCCCATCACTTTTGTATAGGCAGAGAGGGTGGGAAGCGGCCCACCAGCTGCCCCCTCTCTCCCCAAAGGCCCCAGCAACCCTGCCCGGCCCTCCCAAATCCGCCAACGTTAGAAAGGATTTGTGTCCCCGATAAATAAAGCAAAGTTAAATTACATCTGCTCCGGCTTAAATTTTCATATTCTTATGTCTCATCTCCATAAAGAAATTCCATTCGCCGGCCTCGCAGGGTGGCCTCTGCCAGCTGCCAGGACTCCTAATGAAATTTGCTCCTCCAGGCAGGATGCCCGAGGGGCGTGGGGGCGGCCCGCCCTCTGGGGGAAAAGGTAAAAGGCCAGAGTTCAAATTATTTATCTCCCTAATAACTGAGCAGATCCCCTGCCTTCTGCGGTCGAGGCCGGCGGGGCTTGCAGGGCGGGGCGGGGTGGGCGGTGATATATGAGGGGGCGGGCCATCCTTACGGCAGTGACCCCACCGCAAGGGCACAGCAAGGACGTGCCTTTTCAATGTCCCCAGGGCCGGGGACCCGCCACTTCCGGCGGGGGGGGGCGGTGCGGGTCAGCCTGACCATCCCCGGGGGCAGCAACAAGCACTGACCCCACGTGCCCGCCGTAAACTGCGGGATCGGGGTCAGCGCTGGCTTCTGCAGACCTGCTAGTGGTTTTCCCCGGCCTGGGACACAGCGGGATCTTAGAGGTGTTGGGTGTACGATGTCACCCAGGGGCCTCGAGGGGCCAGGGGTCCAGGCAGAATGGACTGGAGTCCCAGGCAGGAGCGGAGAGGCCCGGATGGCTGGCGTCCGTGGGAGCGCCAAGCAGGGAAGCCTGCCCGTGTGCGACTCAGGGAGCAGCCCTGGCGAGGAAGCATGAGGCCAGAGTGTGGGCGGAAGCGGCTGGACAGCCCCGGAGACCCCAAAACCAGGACGAAGAGCCGCAGCTACATTCTGAATCCCTTTGGTACAATTAAAAACAGGGTGCACGCCCCTGCCCCGCTCCCCGAGTATCCTTCCGGGCGGCAGGGTCCTCCAGCACGAGAACTCACTGGGCCCCTGGCTCTGTGGGTCGGGTCTCTGGGCCGGGACCAGGGTCTCTGCAGTTTCCTAGGTCCCTGGGCCCCAGTGGCCATCCTCTGCCCTCCCCACCTCCGGAGGGGTCATCCGGCTGAGCATGCCAGCTCCTGCCCTGCATCACAGTGCCATACCCTATTCGCCCCCCCTCTGGGTCTAGCCCCCCTGAGGACCCCCGCCACCAGGGCCCGGGAGAGCCCCCAGCCTCGCTGGACGGGCAGCAGGGCCCCATCTTCCGCCTTCCTCTCCGCCGGCCGCCCCCGCACCTCATATCTACGGCCACTGAATCTGTGCGAGCGGCCGGCCCCCAACCCCAATATATCTCCAAGTATTGATCCGCCTTAGGCTGATAGAAGTTCAAGCTCATGGGGTCCCGCTCTTTGACCCCCAAATAGGGTATGAATCTCAATCGAATAGACTGATATTCACACGTGGCTCCTCCCGGGCTGGAAGCTGCGGGAAAATCAATGAAGCGTGCTAATGACCCTCAATTTATAGAACACCTGCCATTTTAATATTAGAATAAATGTTATGCTGCCCCGGGGGGAGGACGCAGGGGGCCCTAAGGAAAATATTTCTTAGAGAGCCTTTTCTGCTGGAAAATGACGTGCGTGGAATTTTATGAAGTCAAATTTATAGACCTCATTTAGGCTTATAATTGAAAACTCCTTATGAGAAGGACATTAAGTAGAGTGCTGGGGGCGGGGAAGCAGGGGCTGGGCAAGTGGGTGGTCCCAGAGCTCTGCGGGGGCGGAGCCGCTGGGCGGCAGGCAGGAGAATTATGGGGGGGGGCGCCCAGGGTGCGGCTCGGCAAGGTGAGGGGGGGCAGCTGCGGGCCGGGCTGGGGGGTACCAAGTCATACCCATCCCAGGGTCTCAGGGCTCCAGAATCCCAGGGCATCAGCCTGGTGAAGGAAGAAAGGACCCAAGGAGGTGAGCCCCCTTGCGGGTATCAACACACGCGCCAGGCAGGTACACACACTCACTCACAGGTACAACTGCCCGCCCCCCTGCAGGTACGCACGCGCACGGCCACGTCGTGCCCACTCATGCACACGCTGTACACGTGTGTGCACACGTGCGTGCGTGCATGGGCACGCGTGCCCGAATCCACATGCCCACAGTGCACCCCCCCCACACACACACCCTGCACACGTGCATAGAGACACGCACACCTGCTGTTCCACAACCTCCCTGCCACCTCCTGCTTCAAAGCCACGCCTCCGATTTCCCTGCTGAGGGAAGTTCTTGGCACCGAGGGTCCCATCCCCAGAGGGGCTCAAAGTCACAGTGTCCTGGGGTGGGCGGAGGGCAGAGGGACACCCTCTACATTTTTATTTAGATAAAGCCGCAGGAAAGCACTGCTGGGTGACTGGAGGAGGCGCCCCTGTTTGACAGAAATGGGCTCAGGCCAAGGGCAGAGCATCATGGCCGGGTCTGATACCGCAGCAGGAAGCAAACCTGCGGCCTGGATGGCGACGGAGGCCAGACGGCCCTCCCGCGCAGTCCCAGGCAGAGGCCGGCCTGGCGTTATGTGGGGGGCCAGGAGGCCAGGTCCAGGGCCTCAGGGGGTCTCTGGGGGACACTTGGCCCATCCCAGCTGGCGCATCACCTCCGAGGGTCTCTGTGTCTGTTGGGGAGAGCTGGGGGCTGCCCGTTGGCTCCCAAGTGAATCCCGCCTGCTCTGGGCCTCAGTTTCCCAGCTGTAACTAGAGAGGTGGCTGGCCAGACAGTCTGAGAGCCTATGACTCCGGGCCCCAGTCTGGACACCCCCGCCCGAGGGGCCAGTTCAGATCTCGCACCACCCTTGCCAGGAAACACCCCCGATCTCAGATGGAGAGAGGTCTAGCCGTGGGGATCAGGCATTTCCTGAGGGGTGGATTAAGGCCGGCTGGGGCAGGGATTAGCTCTTCTCCTAAGGGGTGTCGTCTTCCCCAGGCAGGAGACCCTCCGGGTCTGGGGATCTCCACTGAGAGCTCGGAAGGTTGTTTCCAGGCACGGAGCAGGGGCAGAGCGTGCAGGGGGCTTGGGGAACCCCTGTGCCACCCCCCATCCAGGCCTGCCACCTTCCCTGCCCCGGCTCCGGGCCGCTATCACCCCTAAATCGTAGACGCCCAGCGTGACCTGGGAGCTCCCCACTGCATCTCTCTGTCTCTCCAGAACGGAATGGCGAGCAGTCATGTGTTACTACCCTCCATAAACTCATTGGCCGCTGCCCATGGCTCCCGGGGTGGGACGGGCATATCTTACATTTTCAACTTTATTAAAGCAGTGAGCGTAGCTTGGGAATGTTGCCTTCTCTCTGTGGTCAATTCCGCTCCTGGAGGTGATAAATCTCCCCGCTTATGATTTGTGACTCCGCACTCGCAATAAATTAAACCTTTCGTGATGAAAAGGTTGGCGCTCCCGGCTCTGCTTTAGGTCACGGTGTTTGTCCAGAGTGGGTGGCTCAGAAGAGGCACCAGCCAGGCTGCCGTTCCCGCCCCCGCCAGCCCCTTTCTCGTAGTGGGGATTGGGGGCCAGGGGACGGCTCGGGGGAGCCGGGCAGGGAGGACACTCGGGTCGCGGCAGAGCCGGGCCCTCCGCGAGGATTTGCTCCCGACTCGTGGCTAATTCCTTCTCATCCTCCACCACCGATGGACATTTTGGCTCTCGGTCTAAAATTTCTAGAAATCTCTGTAGTAATAAAGAGCTAGTCATTCTTGCCCTTCTCAGCGGCAGGGTTGCAGGTGGACAGGGGCCGAGCTGGTGAAGACCGTCAGAGCTCAGAGTGCTGCCTGGGCCCCGCACTGTGTGGTGGCCTTAGGACTGTGCCAGGCGTGACCTTCTGGGTGGCCTCAGCGGGAGTGGGATGGACAGAAGCCTTGGGCTTGAACCGCTGGGCTTCCCCGGCCGCTCTCCCAGCCTCGTCCTTAATCTGTAGGATGAAGACACAGCCACCTGAGAGAGACCGCACGGCCCGCGCAGGCAGTGACCACCCGGCCAGCTAGACTGCTATTAAGCAAGGACTTCTGCCGGCCCTAACTGTTTCAGAGCAGAAACGGCTGGACTGTGAATGCCAAACACCTGCGCAGAGGCTTCTAGAACCAGCGAGGAAAGCGGTCGACCCACAGCCCACGCCGGTCAGGGTTGCAGGTGGCACCGAGGACATCGGCCCTGGGCAGAGGGAGGGTGGAGGTGGGCCCCCGACCCCAGGCGGGTCCGCGTCGGCAGTGATGCCATCCGAGGGGGGCGACATTGCCACGGAAGCAATTCACAAACTCATTTAGGGCTTTAACCCCCAGCTCCAGGCCCCCTGGTCTAATATGCTGCAAGTCTGTGTCAGAAACCAAAAGGAATGAGGTCTACATTTTGGAAGAAAAAGACTTATGGCCTCGGTTAGGAGCTGATCCCAGGGAAAGTGCTGGAGAAATTGCTCGGCCAGGGAACAAAATCCCGCAGAGCTGAGAGGAGCTGGGCCTTTGCAGAGCCAGAGTCACCGGGGCAGCGGCGTCGGGTTTCAGGGTGCGACCCGGTCGGGCCCACATTCCTGCCCGGGCAGGAGCTTAGGCGCTGGCACCGGAGACAAAGGCGCTAAGCCCGGCTTCCTCAGAGCCGGGCTGCGGAGCCGTCATGCTGATGAATCCGATCGTTTCGGAAGCACTCGGGCCTTTTTGGTTGATTGCATTCCAGTGCCCCCTCGGAATTCCCATCTATTTATTTTATTTAGGTTTTGGTTGGGAGGGGGTGGGGAGCCTGGGTCACCAGGAGTGGTGCGTGGGAGGCCTGCCATTCTCCATGGGTCTGAACAATAGCGTCTCTGTTGAGCCCAGGGAGGAAAAGGAGGCAGGAAGTGGCCTGGGCAAGGGTCAGGAGGTCCCTTGGATCCAAAGCCCCCCGCTGGGGAACTCAGTCCCCCGCCCCCAAGAGCTGCCCCAGGAGGGAGGTCCATCTTCAGGCTCCGGGAACCCAGGTCCCATGGGTCAGCCCTGGGGCATGGCTGCTTCACTAGACAGCCTGGATGAACCCAGGTGGTCAGGAAGGCTGGACCAGCTGCCCAGGTAGCCTGTGGAGCCTCCTGACTGGGGCTTCAGGCCGTCCAGGGGCTGCCCAGAGTGGTGACCTGGAAAGGGCCCTCCCCCGGCTTCCACAAGCATCTGTTCACACCCGTTACCTGGCTCCCAGGGCCCCACAGTCCTGCCCTGCCCTTGGGGAGCTCCCAGCTGGGAGCAGGTGTACCAGCCAGGGGGCCACCAGGTAAGAAAGAGGACTGGGCAGTCCCTGGGGCTGGCCCTCTTTCCTGTTCTCCAGCAGTGCTGGCGACAGCGCCCCACCCACTCCAGCCCCACTCCAGCCCCCTGTGACCCGGCTCCTTTCTGAGTCTCTGGCCTCAGGACCTTTGCACTTGCTGTGTCTTCTGCCTGGCACACTTTCCAACTGTACGCTGGGACCCCCTCCCCAGGCCTATGGGACATCGGCTCAGCTACCCACACCAGCTCCCTGGGCCCTTTCCACGTGGCTCACCCCACTTGGAATCACTGGAGTGTGGTCCAGGCCTGTGCTAGGGAGCCCGGTCCCCTTGGGTCACAGTGGAAATGTCTGAGGCCAGTGAAAGTGGATGAGGGACAGAGCGGGAGCTTGTGATGGGGTTTGGGACACACTACCCCAAAACGCGGCACCTGGACTTGATGAATGTTTAAAGCTGACGGAGTCTGAGAAAACTGTGGAAACAGAAGGTCACTCTGACCTTCCCCCACTTTCTCCCCTGAACCGTCGGGTGAGATAGGCCCTCCCAGCAGCCGGAGGACAGGCGCATCCTCATCTCTAAAGACGAGGGACCCGGGAGGAATCCTCACCAGCGGGCCTTGCTAAGCGCCCCGTTTACCATGCTCACCTCACGCTCCTGACCCTCCCGGCTCCTCCATGACTGCCCGCCCCCATCACACACGCCCCCATTGCATCCCGGGGCTCACTGTTTCTTCAGGTGTTCACTTCCTTAGCAGGACCCCATGTCATGTAAAACTTATACCAAATAGACTGTGTGCTTTTCTCTGTTCCTCCGTCTTTGTCAGTTCACTTTTCAGACCCAGCCAGGGGCCCTAAGACAGGGAGGAAACTTGTCCCTCCCTTGATTCCTGGAGCAACGGGAGTGAGGAGGGGCGGGGTGAGAGGGGCACAGACATAGCCGGGGTCGCCACACCTGGGGCCGTGAATCAGTGTCCTGGAGCCACTGTAACAACTGTCACAGACTAGAGGGCAGAAAACAACAGGAATTGGCTCTCTCCCGGTTCAGGAGCCCAGAAGTCTGGAATGAAGGTGCGGGCGGGGCCGTGCTCCCTCAGGAGGCTCCGGCGGAGGCTCCTTCCTGGCTCTTCCAGCTGCTGGGAGCCCCAGGTGTCCTTGGCTTGTGGCCACGTCACTGCAGTCTCTACCCTGTCTTCACCCGGCTCCTCTGGGTTTGTCTTGAATCTCCTCTGCTTTTCTCTTATAAGGACGCCAGTCATTGGATGTGGGACCACCCTAAGCCAGGACGATCTCAAGATCCTTAACTAATTACATCCGCACAGACCCTGGGTCTGCTGTTCACCGGCTGACAACGAGCCCTGGGCAGCCTCCCCGGCCTCTGTGTCCCTTCTGGACGTGGCTGTCCCCCCTTAGAGGACCATGGGGAAGGCCAAACTCTAAGAGGCTCCCTGCCCACCTGCTTGAACTCTGGACCCAGAGAAATGCCCCAGAGGGCCCAGGAGTCAGGGCCGAGCTGACAGCGGTGTTTTCTGCTCTCCCAGGGGAAGGATTTCAGTCTGAAGGATGTCTCCAAACGTCCACTGGATGCCCCCAGGTGCAGCTGGCGGGGGAGCCCTTGATCGTAGTGAATATCCAGCCGTGTTTGCACAGTTGAGGCATCCATGGCAGGGGGGATGGAAGAGCTCGTGTCGTCAATAGCGAACCCGTCGGGGCGTGCTTGGCGCCTCTGTGGGGCGTTACCAGGACCCTTGTCCCTGCCGCTCACCTGGATCTCACCTGCGGGGTTTGGATGGGGGTCCAAAGCTGTGCTCAGGCCCTGCAGTGTGCCCACCACCGCGGGAGGGACCCCGCATTCCCAGGCCCGGAGCTTCTGACCCCACCCGGCCCACCACACGCGCTCAGCCAGTTCAGAAGCCGGAGCCCCATGGGGCCACGTGGTCGCCGCAGAGCGAGGCCAGGACGATGCCTCCTTTTAGGTATGGGCGTCCCCCCTCCAGCCCTTCCAGCAGCGCCAGTGGCAGGGGTCCCATTCCCACCCCCGGAAACCTCACTTGCACATGGGGGCTTCCCAACCCTGACACTGTGACCACTGCCACCAGGCACAGCTTCCGGCCACGCAGCCAGACGCTGCCGGCACCAGGCTTGGTGGACATCTGGGCCGATCCCAGGGACCATCAGTGCAAGGGGACTGTCACCCACTTCCAGATGAGTAAACTGCGTCTCCCAAAAGTGAGGCCACTTGCTCAAGTTTACAAGTAGCTCCTGGGCCTGGGTCCGGGGTGGGGGCCAGGCCCAAGGCCATGACCAGCTGGCGGCAAAGACTTGCTTCCCACCCTGCTCATCCTCCAGGCCCTCCAGCCTAGCGGGAGCCCCTGGGGTGGCCAGCGCCTCCCCAAAGGCCCCCAGTAGCCTCCCCGGGGCAGCCTCCGAGGCTGCAGCAGGAGGGGACAGGCTGCAGGGCACGACCTGGAGGGGGGATTCCAGAGGCCCCCCGAGCGCTGCGTGCGGGAGGAGGGGCCTTCCCACAGCCCACAGCACCCCTCAGTGCCCTAGCTCCCCCAGGGACCCCTCGCCATGTCTGACCACCCAACACCCGAGGGGCAGGTGCAGGTGCCACGTCCCGTCAGGGGTGCCTCTGCCAGGGACCGTCGGTGCCAGCCCCGAAGGGAGGGGTGCTGTCCACGGGTTCCCGGGGTGGCTTTAAGTTGCACAGGATGGAAATCAGACTCCACGCGGCTGCACCTGAGAAGGGGACGTGCTTTGTTTGCTCTGGGGGTAAATTCCAGCCTCCCAGCCTCCCCACTGCAGTTCTGTCCACTTAATTTGGCTTTTGTTTGGGTGGCCCCCAGAAGGGATTACCCGGGGGTCCTGTTACAATTCCCAAGTCTTGGCCCTGCTAATGAGTTCAGGGCCAGCGGCAGAGGTGAGCTCTCGGCCTGTTTTCATGTCGTCCTGGTAACAACCTGCCGTGGTCGCTCCCAGACTCAGGGAGGCCTCCAGGTGCCGCTGCCCGAGCGGGGAGGGCGGTCAGCCCACAGGCCAGGCTACAGGCAGGCGGCGTCCCTGTGCTCGTGGGGCTGACGGCCCGGCAGAGAGGTGGGTGAGAAAGCCCACACGCTGGGAGATATGCCAAATGGCGACAAGTGCTTTAAACAAAAACAGAGGTGGGGTGAGCGTCCCAGGGATGGGAAGGAGGTCGCCCACGCGGAGGACAGAGGGAGCTGAGAGCCTGCAGGGGAGGTCAGAGATGAGGCATAAGATGGGCTCTGCGGGTGGATGGGCTCCACTTTACAGAAGAGGAAACCGAGAGTCAGAGAGGCTCAGAAGCAGTGCCCGGTGATGCAGCTGACGGGGGCTGGGCTGGGATCAGATCCTGGCCTGGGGATTTCAACCTGCTTTCGTGACCTCTCTGGCCCCCACCCCCTCTTCCATGAGTCCCTGACCCGAGAGGGAGACCCCATTGTAGCCGGGCTCCCAGCCTTATACACACCCCCTCCCAAGGCAGTGAGTTCCCCGGGGTGGGCACAGAGGAGTCTCAGCCCTGGCCTAGCTGTGTCCACCCCACCCCACCCCCAGCCCTGCCGACCCCCACCCCCACCCCCCAGTGGCTGGCTGGCCTCTGCTGCCCCCTGGCTGCCACCCTGGCCTGGCCTGAGCGACCCCACCATATATTACCCTGAGGCTCCGTCTAGGGCCCAACCTGGGATTTTGCAAACAGGTTCACCAAATTGTCAATTAAGTGAAAATCAATCCTGAGTCATTCATCACAGGCTGCTCGGGCAGCGCGCAGGTCTTCATCGATCGGCGCCCCCAGGGAGTGATTGAGGCCAAGTGCAGCCCCGCATCTGCTGCATCAGGGCAGCCTCTGCGATCCATCATCTAGATGGTCACTGCCCACCCCCAGGGGCACAGGGCCCCCTGCCCGCTACCCGGAGGCTCCGCTCCCCAGCAGCCCCCACCTTGCCCCCCCCTCCTCCCAGCCTTCCCTGGGGACCAGAGCCCCTCGGGACCACTGCTCCACGGTGACTCACCTTTCCTTCCCTGCCGTCTCCCTCTCCCAGCACCTGGGGACACTTTGGGGGTCTCTTCCTCACGAGGAGCCATGGCCCTGAGGTCATGTCAGGGCCTGGGGGGAAATATGTGGCGGAGGCTGCCTCCCCCCATTCTCAGCCTCCTCTCTCTGTCTGGCCTCCCCGTACTGGGGGCACCCTGACCTTGTCCCCCTGACTATTGCCCTCACCCCCAGTGAGGGGCTATGACCAGGCGGAACCTTAAATGTGCTGAGCTGAGCTCCAGGCCCCCCTTTAGGGACAGGGTCCGGTGAGGCCCCCATCTAGGGGCCGTGCATGGGGACAGCAGGCTGGGGTGCTCCCTGGACTCCCCCGTGGCGCCCTGCGCTCACGTGGGAAACCTGCAGGCCCAGGAGAGCCTGAGCCGTAATTCCTTTATAATGCAGCACTCAGACCGTCGTCTTCATGTCAAGAGGAAATAAAGCAACTCCACCCCGCCTGCAAACAGCCTGTCTCCAGGCCCCTCTATTGGGAGCCTATAGTCCCCACCGGACAGATGAGCACGTGACAGGGAGAGCTCTCAACCCCGCTTCCTGGGCTTGAGGCGGAAACCAGCAAGGGCTCACCGCCACCCAGAGCCCGTCCTCTCCTCGCATGCCCCCCGAGTACAGGAGTCCAGGCTGCACGTAGGGATCATTCCGTGAGGACTTGGGAGGCAACTAGCCACACGGGTCAAGGGCCTTACAATTGTCCGTACCTGTTGACCTTTCTGGCTGCACTTCCAGGGGTCGATTCATCTGCCTACCTGGGCCAGATGCTGCAACGCAGGGGCGGACAGGACACCCCAGCCCTCATGGAGCTGAGGCAATAGTAACCAGCCTAAGTAGGAGGAAGGCTTTCTGCTCAAAGGTGTAATTGGAGCATTACTCACTCACTTATTCATTTATTTGCTTCGAAGTATTTATTAAACCATTGGAGGACTTTTGCTTCTAACCGTGAAGGAGTAACAGGGACTGAAATTACCTTCATGTGGAAAAGAAGCAACAGCAAAATATGTAAAATGTATGAAACGATGGTTGTCTCACATTGGAATGTAGGCAGCACAAGACAGTGATCCCCAAGAGATGGGGAGCAAGCAAGGTGACCCCACAAGGGCCAAGTACCACAGGGGCGAGGGCTGCACGGAGAGCTCCAGAGAGCTGCAGAGCAGCCCCTCAAGTCCCAGGGGGATTGAACAGCACACGTGTGTGTAAGGAAAGCACGTGACACTGGAAAAGGAACACAGGGTAACCCTCAGAGCTCACACCTGAGAGTGGTTTATGTTTCCACCAACTAGAGTGAGAAGGTCCCATGATACACAGGACGTTGGGTGGGGCACTCAAGAGGGCATTGCCTCAGCTTTGGGGCAAGATTATTCCCGAACTAACAGTGCTGTGGTCTAACAGACTAACAGAGATCAAAGGCCAGCCTCCAAAGGACCACACTGTTCCCAGTAATGTAAGCACACCCCAGAAAAGGCTCAAGAGGAGCTGCAGGGACACAGAAATACCCAACACACGAGAAGACAAAACTCACAGTGTCTGGCATTCAAGCAAAAATTACCAAGCATGCAAGGAAGCAGGGAAACGTGGCCCACGATGAGGAGAAAACTCAGCACAAGGACACAGAAATGACACAGATGAGAGTCAGTATACGTGGCCACTAAAGCAGGTGTTATCACCCTCCTTCCTCCTCCCAGAAGGTAGAAGGGAGACTGAGTTCCTCACAGAGGAACATGGACAATATAAGAAAAGACCTGCATCGAATTCCTAGACATGAGAAACACCGGATGGAATTAACAGCGGAGTAGGCACCAAAGAAGAAAAGATGGCAAGTGAACTTGAAGACACAGCAAGAGAAAGTGTCCGAAATGAAATACACAGAGAAAAACGACCAGGAAAAGTGGCACTGATTCACCTGTCATGGGGGCTCTTGGGGGAGAGCAGAGAGAATGGGGGATAGAAAAATACACGAAGAAATAATGGCTAAACCTTTCCAAAATTGACAAAACCTGTAAACCGATGGGTCCAAGAAGCTCAACAAACCTTCAACACAAGAAATATGTAGAAAACATCACTGAAGCCTGTTACATATCTTAAAACCGGGGATGACGAGTACATTTTAAGAGCAGCTAGTGGGGAGAGTACCTAAGGGACAGAGGAAGGAAGATGGACAGCCAACAACCTGCAAGAAGCAGTGCAGGTGGAGGACAGTTGAGCAGTGTCCCTCAGGCTCTGGAAGGAAAAAAGGGTCCATCGACATTGAATTCTACGACTGCTGAAGGCTCTTTCAAAAGTGAAAGTGAAATAAAGGCTTTTCAGGCAGACTAAAGCTAAAAGAATTCATCGCGAGCAAACCCACCCCACAAGAAATGTTAAAGGAAATCCTTCAGACAAAAAGCACATTATTCCCAATGGAAAGAGACGTCTACACAAGGGAATGAAGAGCACTGGAAATGGCAACTGCATGTCTAAATATAAAATGATTTCTTTCTAATTAAAAAAAAATCTTTAAAAGGAATTGATTGTTTAAGGCAAAAAAAACCCTGATAATGTATCATGGGGTTTACGACATATGGGGAAGTATGAAACAGTAGCACAGAGGCCAGGAGGGGGTTACTGTTGTGAGGTTCCTACACATATGTGAAGGGGTTTAGCGTCACCTGAGGGTAGATTGTGATAAGTTAAAGATGTGTAATCCTTAAAGAAAGCACCAAAAACACAAAATAAAGAGTCACAACTAATAAGCCAATAAAGGGGATAAAATGAAATCCCCTTTTAATCGTAAAAATACTTGATTAATCCAAAGGATGGCAGAAAAAGAGGAAAAAGGAAACAAAAAGCATCGGGAAGAAAGAGAAAACAAAGAGCAAGTGATAGCAATAATCACATTAAATGTAAATGGTCTAAACACCCAACTAAAAGACAATGATTGTGCTCTTGGTCCATAAAAGGGAATAACATCCTGACACATGCTGCAAAGTGGATGAACCTTGAAAACATCATGCTAAGTGAGATAAGCCAGATACAAAAGGCCCTATATTGTAGGATTCCATTATACAACATACAAAGAATAGTCAAATTCATAGCAACAGATAGTAGAATATAGTTATGAGGGACTAGGGGCAGGGAATGGGGAGTGAGTGTTTAATGGGGACAGACTTTGGGGTTGGGGTGATGAAAGAGTTTTGAAATAGTAGTGATGGTTGCACAAAATAATGAATGCAATTAATGCACTTAAAGATGGCTAAAATGATGAACTTTATGTTGTATATATTTTACCACAATTTTAAAAATTAATAATGAAATGTAACAAACTTCATGGAATTGTACAATTTAAATGGGTGAATTATATAGTATGTAAACTAATATCTCAATAAACTGTTTAAAAGAAAAAGGTGGGGCTTTCCTGGTGGCGCAGTAGTTAAGAATCCGCCTGCCAATGCAGGGGACATGGGTTCAAGCCCTGCCAGGAAGATCCCACATGCCGTGGAGCAACTAAGCCCGTGGGCCACAACTACTGAGACTGTGAGCCTACAGCCCGTGCTCCACAAGAGAAGCCACCGCAATGAGAAGCCTGCGCACCGCAACAAAGAGTAGTCCCCTCTCCCCACTACTAGAGAAAGCGCACACGCGGCGACGAAGACCCAACACAGCCAAAAATAAATAGATAAATAAATAAATAAATTTATTTTTAAAAAGTTAGAGTTAAAAAAAAAAAGAAAAAGGCAATGGTTGTCATAATCAATTTTAAAAATCACTGTGTGCCAGGCACCGTTGTTGACAGGGACTGAGCAAGTAACATTCAGCCTGGGCCCTGCAAGCTCACCTTCTAGAAGAGACCATGAAGAGGAAAAGCTGTGAAGAGTATTGGAAGAGGGGATGGATGTGAGGGGAAGGAGGAGGCTTCAAGGAGGGGCCGTGGGGAGGAAGTTCCGTGGGCATCAGGGAAACAGGGCTGCAGGCTGGGGAAATTGCAGGGCTGCAACCCGAGTGGCCAATTTGAGCGACATTATTTATAATAGCAGTGAAATAGCATCCTCCTAAATGTCTAAATGTCAAGGAAACTATTAGGAGTTTTATGCTACCACCAATCCATTGAACATTTTGCAGCCATTAAAAAAATATTTTTCAAAAAGAATGTTGAATAACCTGGGGAAATGTCTGTTGCAGTGGGTAAAAAACAGGAAATAAAGTCAAGCATGTGATGCAATTATAACAGGGCACAGGGGGTATGACAGCCGCTTGCCCAGGGCTGGCCAGTAACCGCGAGTCGGCCGCTGGGATTATTCCATCCCATCCTGAGCGGCCTCCTGCCAGCTTCTCCCAAGGTCAACCCAGCCCCATTCGGTGACATCTCTCCGTCGCCGCTCTGCGTCCCCTGGTGCCCAGAGCCCCTGCCCGTGACCCCATGTAAGGGCATGAAAACGAGAAGGGCTTGGCCGTGCCCTCCGTACGCTGGATCCCGTGTCCCAGGGACAAATGAGAATCTTCCTTGAATATCCTCATAAATCTTCCATTCCAGACAAACCAGAGGAAGCCCAGGGCCAAGGAGAAAGGAGGAGGGGAGAGAGCCGTGTCCTCTGCTAATTCCTTCCAACTGCTGTTTATTGAAATGAGGCACCAGGGATAAACCAGAGCCGGATCGATGATGGTCTGTCTAATACAATCAGCTGAGGGCCACCCGCCTCCCGCCCCACAGGCAGCCCCTCCTTCCAGGTGACGGTCCAGAGGAAAGGGGCCTGGACCAGCCGGCCCCAGGCCCTGGGAACCTGCCCGCCTGCCCCCCCCACCCCCACCCCCACCACCAGGGGAAGCTGCTCACGAGGCGTGGGGTCCATCTGTGGAAGCAGAGTGAGGCTGCCCTCTCTCAGCTCTGGGCTGACCCCGGCCTCCTTGCCCTCCAGCCTTCCGGCAGGGACCCCCAGAGAGGTGAGCACGGGCCCTGGGCCCAGCCACAGGCTCGTGGGGAGTAGGGCTCCGACCCACGGCCTCTGGCCGCTGCAGTTCCCAGCTGGCCTGCACCTGGCCCGGGTCTCCGCCCATCAGCTTTTCCTGCCCTGCTCCCCACAACCGCAGCCCCAGCCCTGGGTACCTGGGGTCCCCGGGACCTGGAGTCTGTGATTGCCCTCGCGCGAGCCCTGCAGCCCCGCAGCCCCGCAGCTTGGTGCCTGGCTCCTGGCGGCGTCTTCCTTCTACGTTGAGTAACCAGAGGCTGACAGGGGTCTCAGCCTGGCTGAGGGCAGAGTTGCCAGGAGATTTCACCAAACACGGACGCCCTGGAGACGGATCACACTGGGAAGGCCCCCCAGGGGGTGGATGGGGAGCTCTGATCTGGGGAGGGGGTGGCAGGATGGGCTCACTCAGGACCCCGCTGGGCCTCCATGAAGTGGATCTGATGGTGGTGGTGGCACAGGTGGCCACGGCTCTGCACCCCCTGCTCAGATCCAGGCCACGTGGGACATCCACCAGCTCCACTTAGGGGCCAGGCAACCTTACCTGGAGACCCAGGGGTGGCGCTCCTGGGCCCCAAATTCCCCAGGAAGTGGGCAGACATGGGCTCATCAGGTAGCCAGCTTTGGGGGGTGGAATCGTGGTGCCCCAGCCCCCAGCTTCCTGATGACAAGCCTGCTTTCCGAGCGCCCCCCTCACCTTCAAAGTTGACGTCTGAAAGCAACTGTGATCTATGACCTCGGCCAAGTCGAGAATTAGTCGTTTCGAGAGAGCCTTCCAGGTTCCACCCCTCAGGTGAGGACCGTTAAAGGTGGGAGGAGGGACAGAGTCACGCAGGGCAACCAAAAGGTGATGTACCGCCAAGAGGTTGTCACGGAAAACCATCAGATTTTTGAAAACTAAGCCTGTGCGCATGGCCAGCCTCACCTGGCTATAGACTGGCCCAGTCCATCGTCAGGAGGCAATGGAAACAGACCACAGCGGGGGTGGGGGGGCAATGGAAATAGATCACGGGGGGAGGGGTTGTCTGCATCCCTCACCCCCACCCCAAGTGTGAGGAAGAGCTGGGCACACACGCAAGGAGCCACCGGCCATGGAGCGCCAGCCCTTGGAGATTGTCTTCCCAGGAGGCTGCTGGGGACCACAGGTCCTTCCCGGAGAAATGGAGGGGGCTGTTGGAATCCCCCATCCTGCCCAGTGGCAGGGTCAGCCCCCCTGCTATGGCCAGGACCCCTGCATGGGGGTCTCTACAGTGTCACGCATGAGGTGGGTTCACTCAGTCAATGAATGAATCCTGGTCCAGGCCTCGCCGGAACTTGACGGTCAGGATTCGGCTGGCCCTTGACCTTGGTGGGTGAACAACTTGGAAGGTTTGTAGCCAGTCACCTCTTTCCAGAGACAACTTCATGCTTTGAGCTCAGGGTCAAGAACATAGCTCTGCTTCCTGGCGGCAAAAGCAAAAAGAGAAACGGATTGTGTGTCCCCGGGTTTCACGTCTGCAGACACAGCATTTCCTGGGCCCAACTGAACCAGAGCAGGGTTTGCCCGTGTTCCCTCTGCAGGGCCGGCCAGCAAGGCAAGAGGCCTGGCCTTTACAGGGTCACAGGGCAGCTGTCCATCACCCCCCGCCCGCCCCCCGTCTCTTTCTTCCTCAAGGAATGTCTTCCCCGTGACTTGTGTCGCATGCTTTCCCGCTAGAGGAAAGACACAGGACGATGGTGTTGGAGAGACCCTGTGACCTGAAGGAGGGGGGAGCCCACCCAGGCCACCTGGTGAGCCCACCAGCCACCTCTAGGCACTGCTTCCGGAGGCCCAGGCTCCCGTGCCCCTCACTTAGGATACCTCCCACAGACAGCAGCCCCATGCCCCTAAGAACGTGGTGGCTGCCACAGGGACAAGGAGGCCGTAGGCAGCACCCCTCTGGACCCCATTACCTGCAGCCCTTCATCGCGACTCTGACCCAACCCAACATCCGCAGCTCCACGGAGACGTCCAGTGAGGGGATGTCGTTGTCCTCACAGTACGTGCTGAGCACGTGGCTCCCCAGGAGAGCGTGGCCTGCCTTGCCCACCTGGAGACCCCGACCCAGTGGACCAGGTGTCTGTGGTCTCACGAGCTCCGGGCGGGAGTAGCCCTGGCCCGGTGCCCCCAGGGCTCACAGCCCCGTCCCTCACAGAGGCTTTGCCCAGGTGGGCAGGGGACGCTCCGGGGGGCAGACCGTCGGGGCTGGAGTCCAGGACTGCGTCCCCACTTTCCACAAAGCCACGCCCCCTCCGGGTATAGCTCCACTTCTGCCCCTTTCTGACGACCCTCCCCTCTGGCCTCAGCCTCCCCACCTGCAGGAGGAGGGGTGCATGCTGAGACTAACCGCTGATGGAATCGCGTCCAGCGTGTGCAGGAGAGGAGCGGTTGTGTGGTTTCCACAAGCTCTCCCAGGAGATAATGATTCGCTTTTGTGCTTCTTCTTGAAAGTCCCCGGCGCAGGGGATACTGAGGGGGAGGGCTGGGGGGACCACGGGGGGTGGCCGGGCTGGGCTGTGTCCACTGAGGAGAGACCCTCGCTAAGTAGCCCTCCAGACACAGAGTGGGCGAGCCCCCCAGTGAGCAGGGAGCCCGGGTCTCCCTAGATGGGGAGAGCCTTCCCCACGCCCAGCAGGCCTGGGGCTCCCGAGGAGGGAGAGGAACAGCAGAGACTAAGAGGAAATCAAAAGCAAATTATTTTCGGGATTATAGCTCTCAAGCCCCAGCAAGCTCATGTCCATTTTTCATAGCAGACAAAAACATTTTCCAAGGGATCAATTTTGCCTGTAAAAGTCGCCTTCTTTCAACCCACAATCCATCATATTTCCCCATTTGCAATTTCTCGGTGTCTGAGTGTTTTAAGTTTCCTATGAATTATTTTGCAAAGCTTTCTTTCTTCTGCTGAAATGAGGTGACCCAGCTTGGAGGCCCAACACCCCTAGGTGTGGGCCAAGGGACCGGCAGTGTCCACCCGCAGGGCCTGGTAAGTCCCGGTGTGCGACGGACTTCTCTGTCAGGGGGTCCCCGTCATCCCCCAGCCCCCGGTCAAGGCGGCCGCAGCCACCGGAGCCCCAGGGTGGACACAGGCCCAGCTGGGTGGGTGGGGAGCTGATGGGACGGGCTGGCAGGGCGCACGGAGGCCGCCAGCCGCGGGGCAGGGTGGGCAGCGGGAGAGGAGGCTCGCGGAAAGTTTTTGAAGAGATTTATTCTGATGTGCTGCTGAGGGAGGGTCATCCTTCAAGAGGCAGCGTGTATAAAAATTTCCCGGCCTGTTGATGGGTCTGTCACAGTGATTTGTGGCTCTTCCCCCGAGGTGCTGGGGAGCAACTGGGCCCGGGAAGGCGGCCGGACAGATTGCTGAGCAGAAAGGGAGGGAGGCCGCGGCGGCAGAGGCAAGATTTATTGACCTCGACCCATGCAGGTCCCTTCAGTGCTTTTAATCTGGCCTTTCAGCCTGTCACCAGCGCTGATTACAGCCCGGCTGGCTCCCCGGGGCCCCGTGGGGCAGAGGCACGGGGGGATGGCCTGCCATCTGGCCGGCCGCCCCCCTTGGGTGCCCCTGCCCTGGGAGGAGGAGAGGGGACCCATCCCCTGCTGCCCTGATTTGCCATCGGCGGGAGCTACTGCTTAAACAAACAAACAGAAAACAACAACTTTCTTGAGACATAACTCACGCCCCGTACCATTCCCCCCAGCAAAGTACACGATTCAGGGGTTCTCAGGGCATTGGCAGAGCTGTATAACCAGCACCCCAGTCAATTTTAGAGCATTTTCATCGCCCCGAAAGGAAACCCTGAAGACAGATTGGTAGTTTCGTACAAAAAACACTCTCACCATATAATCCAGCCATCACACCCTTTGGTATTTACCCAAAGGAGGTGAAAACATGTCCACCCAAAACCTTGCACACGTGTATTTATGGCAGCTTTATTCCTACTGGCCAACACTTGGAAGCAACTGAGGTGGCCTTCAGTAGGTAAGTGGATAAATAAACTGGGGCACCCAGATGATGGCATATTGTCCAGCGCTAAAAAGACAGGGGCCATCTAGCCAAGAAAAGACGCGGAGGAACCTTAAATGCTGTTAGCAACTGAAAGAAGCCAATCTGAAAAGGCTGCATTCATGCAGATCTAAGCCACAAGTACTATCCCCCTCGTCACACCTGTTAGAATGGCCATTAGTAGAAAGATAAGACCTGAGTGCTGGTGAGGAGGTGGGGAAAATAGAAACTTTGCGCACCGTTGGCGGGAATGTACATGGGCGCAGCCACTGTGCGAAAGCGGCTGCAGGTTCCTCAAAATATTGAAAGTGGAATTACCACACAATCCAGCAATTCCACTCCTTGGGACGGGCAGGCCTTGGTGATGTCACGGGTTTGGTTCCAGGCCACCGCAATAAAGTGAGTCACACACAATTTTTTTGGGGGGGGAGGTTTCCCAGTGCATCTAAAAGCTATGTTTAGGGACTTCCCTGGTGGCGCAGTGGTTAAGAATCTGCCTGCTAAGGCAGGGGACACGGGTTCGAGCCCTGCTCCAGGAAGATCCCACGTGCCACAGAGCAACTAAGCCCGTGAGCCACAACTACTGAAGCCACGCGCCTAGAGCCCGTGCTCCGCAACAAGAGAAGCCGCCGCAATGAGAAGCCCGCGCACCACAACAAAGGGTAGCCCCCGCTCGCCACAACTAGAGAAAGCCCGCGCACAGCAACGAAGACCCAACGCAGCCAGAAATAAATAAATAAATAAATTTATATTGAAACATAAATAAATACATAAAAGCTATGTTTACACTATAGTCTATTAAGTGTGCGATAGCATTATATCTAAAACACAATGTACACACATAAATTTAAAATACTTTATTGCTAAAAAATGTCCAAACAGTTACAATAGTCACATCAAAGATCACCGACCACAGTCACCATAATAAATATAATAAATATATTATAATAAATTATATTATATTATAATATAATTTATATTTATATATAATATAAATTATATATAATTTATTTATAATTTATATATAATATAAATTAAATATATATATAATATATATTTATATTATATATAATATATTATAATAAATATAAATATAATAATAACGAAAAGTTTGAAAATTGCATTACCGCAATGTGACACAAAGTGAGCAACTGCTGTTGGAAAATGGTGTCCATAGACGTGCTCAACGCAGGGTGGCCACAAACCTTCAGTTTGTAAAAAACGCAATATCTGTGAAGTGCGATTAAACCAGGTCTGCCTGCATTTATCTGAAGGAAATGAAAGCACTATCTCGAGAAGATATCTGCAGCCCCATGTTCATTGCAGCACGTGTACAATAGCCAAGACATGGAAACGATTTGTGTCCGTGGACGGATGAGTGAATGAAGAAGATGTGGTCTGGATGGCTAGACCTTGAGGGCATCATGCTTAGTGAAATAAGTTAGACGAGAAAGACAAATAGTGTCATGTTCACACTTACATGTGGAAACTAAAACATCAAACTTAAAGGAGCAGAGAACAGATTGGCATTTGCCAGAGGTGGGGTCTGGGATGGATGAAGACATTCAAAGGGTACAGACTTCTGGTTATAAGACAAATAAGTAAGTCCTGGGATGTCACGTACAGCCCGGCGACTATAGTTAACCTTGTCCGTATTGTCACCAAGAGAGTAGATCTTGAAAGTTCACATCACAATAAGAAGAGAGTTGTAAGGTTGTGAAGTGATGGATGTTAACTAGACTTACCGTGGTGGTCAGTTCACAATACATACATGTATCAAATCATCGTGTTGTTCGCCCTGGACTAATACAAGGCTGTGTGTCAATTCTGTCTCAGTAAAACTGAGGTGGGGAAAGACTACAGGCTGTGTGACTCCAACAGTGTGAAATTCTGGAAGAGGAGAAACTGGAGACAGTGAAAGGGTCAGGGGTTGCCAGGCGTTGAGGGGACGGAGGGATGAACTGGCGGAGTGCAGGGGACTCTTACGGCAGTGAAGCTGCTCTGTATGATACCATAATGGTGGGTACACATCATTGTACTTTTGTCCAAAGCCACAGAAGTAGGGCAGAAGTGAACCCTAACGCAAACGAGGTGATGATGACGTGTCAGCGCAGGTCCGTCAGTCGTAACAAACGGATGCTGAGGGTGGGGAGGCTGTGCGTGGAGGTGGGAGCAGGGGGCACGTGGGAAAGCTCTGGATCTTCTGCTCTATATCGCTGTGAACCTAAAACTGCTCTTAAAAATAAAGTCTATTTTTGGAAAGGAAAAAAGGCCCTTTCCTCTTTAGCTGTTGCCCCTCCTCCCCCCGTGTCCGTCCTTGGCAACTCCTTTCCGTCTCCGTGGATGCAGGTCCTGGGCGCTTCCCGTGAGCGGAGGTGCAATGCATGTGCTTTTGTGTCTGGACTCCCGCTGAGCGTGCGTCCGAGCTGCACGCGTGTTGTAGCGCGTGTCAGGGCTGCATTCCTCTTACGGGTGAATAACGGATGGACCAGGTTTTGTTAATCCGTCATCCGTTGACATTTCCACCTTTTGGCCGTCGTGAGCAGTGCTGCTTGAACTGTCTGTCTGAGCGTTCGCGTGGAGGGAAGGTATCATTTCTCTTGGGCACGTGCACGCCTGGAGTGGGATTGCTGGGTCTTGCGGTAATTCTGTGTTTCATCGTTTGGGGAGCGGCCAGATTGTTGGCGGTTTATTTTTCCACTTTTCCCTCATGATGTAAGTCAGACGTCCTCATTGCCCTAAATCTATAAGATTCAGAAAAGTGGAAAGAAGCAAAGCAAACAAAAGCCCCCAGCCGCGACCCCGGAGGCAGGCCTGCCTTCCCCTCGGACTGCTTGGGGCCCGTCCTTGCCCGCCAAGACCCCTCAGCTGTGTACCTACCTTTTCTCCTGTGGTTAAATATTTAGCATAAATATTTCTCTGTGTTGGTGAAAACCCTCCTACATGTCGTTTTAAACGGTTTTCTGATACTCTGGGCAGTGGAGGCCCCACTATTTGCTCTTTCCTGGAGCTCCTGGGCACAAAGAATGACACCATGATGGGGGCATCTGAGCAGAGGCCTCTTGGGAGGTGCCGTCCACCCCTTCATAGCCTCCCGCTCAGCCCCCTTTAGGGGCCGCGGCCCTGGTCTTGGCATTGAGTGGCTTAAGTGCCCAGGGAAAGAGACCAGGACAGGCCCTCGGGGCCTGGAGTGTGGCTCAGACTGGCCACCTCCTGGGCCTCCCTGGGAGCAACCTGCACCCACAGAAGGTCCTGATCTTCCCTCTGGGTCGCCAGCTGACCCTGGACGGTCTGAAGGGCACAGTCAGCTTTCCCAGTCCCCAACCCCCAGATGAGCCTGTGCTAGCTGCGGGGGGCGGGGGGGCGGCTAGCACAAGCCCACCCCTGAGAGGGGCTGAGAGGCAGGAGGGAAGGGCTGGCCTGCTGTCTGCTTGTCCCAGGCTCAGTCCTGGGGAAACTGTGATCCAGCTTCCGAAACTGGTCCCAGAGGAGATTCCACTGTGTGTCCCAGGAGGAAGGGGCTCCCCCTCTAGGACATGCGGGGACGTGGACGAGCTAGAATCAGAACCAGAACCGCCAACGCGGCCCTCACTGCGCCAGGCCTGCTCTCAGCGTCTAACCGTAGTTGCTCACCTGATGGCTGCGCCCATGAGGGAGATGCTGCTGTTACGCCCGTTTTACAGATGAAGTCACCTGCCCCGAGGCTTGACGCTAGCCGGGACAGAACCCTACTGGGCTCTTCGCCGAAGGGTCTCGGGGCAGCTACTCCGCCACCTACCAAGTGGCCCTTCAAAGAGGTGGCAGTGGGAGCAGCGGGGGCAGTGGGCCCTGAGTCCTGTCACAGTCTGGACCTGGAGCCCGGGTAGGGCCTGCATCCCATCCCTGGGGCAGACAGGGCCCTGAGCCCAGCCGCCAGCCCCAGGCGGAGCCCAGATCCCGGAGGGGGAAGGCTCTGGCTGCTGTCCTGAACAGAGCCTGGGCAGGGTCCCCTCGCGGTTGAAGGAGAGCGAGGCTGCGTCCGCAGGGCTCTGAGCGACCCAGGGTGTCTGGGTCTGAGCGCCCCGCCCCCGTAGGCCCCGCCGAGCTCTCCCTCGGGACTTCACCTGGTCACGGCCCCTCTGCTGAGGCAGCTCTGGGGACCGCACCACGGCCACGTCCCGTGACGGGGGGGGCCTGGCTGAGGGCAGCCGCCTGGACCCCCAGGGGAGCCCCACCCCCTCACCCAGATGTGCTGAGCCCCGCGGCAGCGGGGTCTAGCGTGGCTTCCCAGGGTCCAGGCTCCTCCCCAGGCCCCAGTGCTAGGGGCGCTCTGTATGATGGATGGGGGGATGCTTGCACCCCAGATTCTTGGGGAGATGGGGAAGCCAGGGGTCGATCCATCTGTCACCTTCCTGGGGACTAAATCCCCCTTTCTCCAGAAGGCTGGGAAACCTCTAGTGTTTAGAAAATCAATAATAACTCGAGCTAAACCCCAGGGCCGGACAGAGACACTGAGGGGAAGTGACACGGGCAAACGCTCATCACCTCCCTAAAGACGCTGTCTCCGTGGCTCTCCTGGCACACAGGCGTCCTGTGTGTGGCTCAGCCCCAATCCATTCGCGGTGCGCACTTGGAAATTAAATTCCCTTTAGCAAAGCGAGCCTGGCTTCAATCAGCCCGCAGCACGTTTTCCCATCCCCAGCCCGCCCCCCACCAGCAGCATCTTTTAAGTATGCAAATGGGGACACCTTGCTAACCGGCTAGCAGATTGATCCTGCAGTTTCATCAGGGAAATGAGATTAAAGTGGAACCAGGAGGCTGCGGGGCTGCCCCACGTGCTCTGCCCTTCAGCTGCTGGGGTCCGCCTGGACACAGCTCTCTGAGGCCCGCCTGGCCCCTGACCCCTGCCTCCCGCTGTAGAGGGCGGGGGTGGCACTGACCTTGAGAGCTTCCGGAGAGCGCAGGGGTGCTGGACGCCTGCCGCAGGACTCCCAGCTGGGTCGATCCCACCAGCACCTCTTCCCTGGCATGGGAAGGCAGGTCCCTGAAGTGTCCCCTCCCGTGGCCTGTGCACCCCCAATCAGATTGACTGGTGAACGTGATAGGAATTCAGGCCCTGGACCCCAGGAAGACCCCACAATGCAGTAGGGGGGCTTCTGGGAGCCTGCAGTTCCCCTCTCTCGGGGTTCGATGCCCACCCCTGAACTTGCTCCTTTGCACCCACGCGTCCAGGTCATTCCATGGACGCCCAGGGCTCCTGCCCAAGCCAGGCCTGGCGCTGGATCCTGGAGACACAGAAGAGACGCCGCCCCCATCCCCACCCGGACCCCCAGCCAGCCAGACCGTGGCTTCCCAAGGAGGATCTCCAGGAGAGGGAGGGGGTCTTCAGAACCCTCCAGGATGGCTCTGAGGCAGTGGGATTTCAGGCTGGGGAACAGGGGGTGCGGGACCTGTGGCCGAAGCCTCTGCCCAGGGGCCCCGCCACCCGGGGTCCCATGGTACAGACAGGTGGGGACCCAGCGGCCGCCGGTCCCAAGCCAGAGCAGGCCCCGGGGGGCTCACGCGGGTCATGACCTCGTGCCTCCCTGCGTGGCCCTCAAGCCAGGCTGCGGCTGCGCCCAGAGGCAGGAAGGCTATGGGACGTGCCTGGGACGAGGGTGGCTTCCAAGTACTTGGTCAACCTTTCCCGAGCCACGCTTGGTGCCCTGCCCCCACTCAGGCCGCCCGGGAACTGGACGGTTCAGGCCCAGACCTACCCCGGGGGCCACCAGGTATAGTTGCCAGGGCTGTCCTGCCAACGTGCGCAGGAAATCTGGGTAATTAAATATATCATGATGACGAGGGGCAGAGGGTAGAGGCGGGGGGGGGGGGCAGTGCGCAGGATGACAGGTGACCCGCAGCACAGGGCCCAGCGCGGCCAGGCCCTCCGCCCAGCCTCCCGGGGTGCCTCAGGGCCTTTGCACCTGCCACTTCCTCCCCCGGGGCCTCGTGTGGCCTGCTCCTTCCTGCCACTCAGGAATCAGCTCACAGGCACTTCCCAGGCGGCTGAAGGGATCAGCCCGGTCGGCTGCCTCCATCCCGACATCCCGGACTTGCCCTGTTATGTGTTTTGCTTCATCTGACTCTATGAGGCCAGGACTCTGTGGAGAGCAGAGCTGGGCTCCCTGGACTCAGCCCCCGGTAGACACTGTCCTGGAACCTGCCCGTGTGTGTCTCCCTGACCCTCCCACCAGCCCCGGGGGCTTGTTTCCCCATTTTACAGGCCACCCGCCTCTAATAAGGGCAGAACTGGGCCCAGAGCCCTGCTCGCCAGCCCAGGCCCCGTCTCCCCGAAAGGGAACATGTGAGTAGACCAGGAGGGGCGTCCTGGGTCTCACGGGAGCCCCTCTATGTCTGCCATGCCAGGGTGGGGAGCAGGAAAGCGCCCCATCTCTGATTTAGAGCTATAACGTTAATTATGATGCGTGATTCCAACCGTAATTAAACTGATTCATTCCCAACAATCAAAGCTACACTGCATAATATATTTAATTAGCCAGATTTCCTATGCACATTGGCGGGACGGAACTGGCAAGTTCTCGGTGTAATACACTTAATTCTGAAATAAATCATTGTTTGGAGAGACACTCGCACAGCCCACCCCACCCAGGGGACCAGGGGCACTCGGGGAAGGGCTCGGGCACAGCCGGCCCTGGGGCTGGAATGATGGGCAATTCCGAGGGCATATTCAGTCTGGAAGTCCCTCCTCGTGCTGGGGAGGTGAGTGAGAGGGCCAGACCTGGGGCCGGGGGCAGGGGCTGTGGGGGAGGCTGAGGGATACCCCGTGACTCCTCGAGAAATCTCAGGGCTGCCATTTCAACAGACGCGAGAACCAGAAGGTCCACCTTGGGTTGGGGAGGAACAGGCCTCGTGGGGAAGGTCTGAGCCCCATGACCGGGGAGGCCCCGTCCTCGGCAAGGGTCTCCCCACATCTCTGCCCCGCGCCCCCATGGTGAGCTCTGGCCCCAGACCCTGGGGACAAGGGTGCCCCTGCTGCCCTCGGGTACCACCCCTCCGGCACGCCCACCTCCCCTCTGGGTCCCCTGGGCAACGCCTCCACTCCTGTAACCAGAGGAACTTCCCTGACCTTGGTGTTTCGATGAAAGACGGGCCTTGCCAGGCTCCAGGCACAGCCGGCAGTGCGCCCCCCGCCCCAGGCTCCTCTGGGCCCTGTGTCCCCCGTTGCAGCCCAACCCTGGCTGCCCAGCTCTTGCAGCTCTGGGAGGACCAGGCCCCTGGCGGCCAGAATCCACACAGCAAGAGCCAGGGGCTCAGAGACAGACGTGCCCAGGACCAGACCGGCTCCCTCCCTCACGGCGAGTCCTGGGGGCGAGCGGCCTGCCTGCCTCCCCCTGGACAGCCCGCCCACCCCCCCCCGACACCCCACACCCCCATCCCCCCACCCCCACACCCCCATCCCCCACACCCCCACCCCCACCCCCCATCCCCCCACACCCCCCCACACCCCACACCCCATCCCCCCACCCCCCCCGCCCCCACCCCCCATCCCCCATCCCCCCCCACCCCCGGCTCTGGTTACCGCATGCGTCTCCATCTGCCACCCACGTGGCCAGGCCTTGTGCATAATTCAGGTGCCTTGGAGAGGCCCCAGCGAACGAGCATTGACGAGGCCCGACGGGCCTGATCGGATGTCGTGACATCGGACACGCGATGAGCAGGACGGGTGTCCTTTTGCCCGTCTGGGCTTTGGTGACAGTGGGCAGGGAGCAGTGTGGGTGGTCTCCCGGGTGTGGGGGGCTCTGTTGACTGCAGGTGCCCCAGACACAGCCAGGGGTTGGGCTGCTCCAGTGGGCTGTGGGCAGCGGTTGGCTCGGACCCCAGCCCCACCCCTCTCCTGCTGGTGGCAGCCCTCAGGCCTCAGTCTCCTCATCTGTGAAATGGACCCAGGGCAGGCCCTGCCACTCACGGTTGGAAAGGCATGAGGATGAGCACTGGTGAGGGCTGCCCCAAGGCACGGCCAGCCGTGGCCTCTGGAGGCCCAGTAGCCTGGTCAGCTCGAGGCTGGAGTCCTGGAGACCCGGACTGGAGCCTGGGCGGCTGCTCTGGCCCTCAGGGCACATCCTCCCCTCCCCAGGCCACGCCCTCTCGCTCGATGAAACTGGAGAGGTGGTTCTGGCCTCTCACACGTCTGACTCTAAAATGAGATCTCAGACCTCGGTCTGCAGCACCCAGAGCGCCCAGCCATCCCCAAGGGGCCACGGAGCAGCTCCAAGGGGCCGCTGTGCAGCCACCGCATCTCTGTCCTGACGCTTGTGGGTTTCCCTGGAGGTCCGGGCTTCGGGGCTCTTCATCCCGGCCTTGCCACGGGCCACTGGGTGATGGGATAGCTCACTGCCCCCCTCTCCAGGGAGGACACCGGCCAGGGGCTGACCCTTCGCAGGACGTCCTGGCCTGAATCTCAGGTATAATCACCACAAGGAGTTCTCAGCCTGGACAGAGAATGGGGCGTGGGGCACGCTTGCTCCGCATGACCCCATCTGCAGCTGGCTGCTTCCAGCAGGACCTCGGCCGGGCCACACGCTCTCAGGACAGCCAGGCACAGAGGAGCCAACCTCCAGGACCACAAAGCTGCCCTAACCTCATCTCCCCCAGACTCCTGGCCCCCGGGGAGCGTGGCCAAGCTGAGCAGAGAGAAGGCATCCTCTGTAGTGCGGCCACCGCCAGGGCCTCTGCCCCCTCCTTCTTGGTCCAGGGGTCCCGCTGGGAAAGGTGTTGTGGGGACTAAAACAGGCGAGAGCCCAGGCGGGGAGGGGCTCACCCAGGACCCCAGGAAACCCTCCCAGGCCTGCCAGTTCCTGGGGCGCTGCGCCTGCCCATCGTGGCCCAGGGTTAGGCACCCCCAGCTCTCTTCTCGCGTGGGCACCTGCAGGCCAGGTAACCTGAGCCTGCTCCTCTGCTGCTGCTGCTGCTTTTTCCAGAAAAGAGGGCTCCCTCCCCTTAAATAATTGATGAAAGGCATTAACAATTGACCCTGCCGAACATCTGGCAGGTGGAGGGCTTTTCACCCAGGCAGCAGCATCAGGTTCAACTGACTTTGCAGAAGGAGGGGTGCTGGCTGGGTGGGGGGCAGGGCACTGAGCTGTGCCCACTCCCTGCCCCCGCCTGGCCCCCACGACCAGGGCACCCTCTCTGCAACATGGGGTTTGCCGGGGCAGGGGTGTCCCTCTGCAAAGGGGGCTGCCGGGTGCCCGGGCTGCGGCAGACGCTCACGAGTACACACTCTCACCCCCCACAAGCACGTACAGACACACCAGTCACACACACCACACATGTACACAACGCTGCACACACGTGCAAACACGTCACACGTACACTCATGCACGACACACACATGCGCACTTGCACGCCTGGGCACGCACACTTCCCATGAGCACACGGCAGGTTGTGTGTGCACGTGCTTGCTTGCACACGTGCGTGCACTTACACTGATGCACATACCACATACACGTGCACAGTCCCTCTGTGAGGGCGACCTGCCATCTCGGCTGGCTCCGGGGACGGCAGGGACCTCTTCCAGCCCAGGTTGGGAAGTTCCTTCCTTGCCCCACCCTGGAGGTGGGAAAGAAGAACGGGCAGTCCTGCACCCTGGTTGTAGAAGCAGCAACTGGCAGACCGACTGGCCAGCATCTTTCCTGCTGAGGTCCGACCGCACCGGAGCGGGCGGGAGCCTTAGGACGCAGGCCTGGGTGCGAGGGGCCGGGGGGTGGAGGTGTGGGCCGGTGACTGCAGGCTGCGGGCAGGGCGATGTGGCGACTGGGGGCAAGGGGCCGGAGAGGCAGCCAGACCCCTGGGGCCTGGCGGGGGGGTGCGGTTTGCTGACCACTGGTCCCCAGCGAGGGCTTTGCTCTCTCAGACCCATCAGAGTCCAACAGAGGGATGCACAGGGAATCCCTTGACCCTGAATCGGCTGCTCTCGGGACGGAATGAGCGGCCCCCTGGCCCCTTCGCTCGTTACACTCAGTTTAATCCTCACAGCTCAACAGCATCATCCCATTTTGCAGCTGAGGAAACTGAGGCCTGGGGCGGAGAAGGACTTGCCCGATGCTGCCCAGCTCCAAACCCGGTGCCCCGATGCCCGAGTCCTCACTCTTACCTCCCACTGCCCCGCCCCCCCATGTCCCGTGGGCTCCTGGCAGCCTGGACGGCTGGCTCGGCGGGCAGGGGGCTCCTGGTCCGTGCCCACCCGGTCAATGGCAGCATCCTCCTCCTGGGCTGGTGTAAAGCCCGCTCGCACTCTGCCTGGAGGCCCGAAGGGCAGGGGGCACCTGTGGGCTGGTGGGGGTTGGTGAGGGGGCAGCCAGCTCCGGGGCTTTCTGGACTCAGGTACTAGGTCTCGGAGTGATGTCTGTGGAGAGGAAACGGAAGAGCTCCCAAAGCCTGCCACACGCCTTGTTTGGGGTTGAGCAGGAGCTGGGGGGGCGGGGTAGGCGTGCATCCCCAGCCCAAGGGCCCTGGATGGGTGGCTGGGATAAGCAAGCCAGTGCCAAGTGAGGGCCTCGGACACTCGCCTGCCTTCCCCGCCTCCCAAGCCCGGCCCCAGCCAGGGGGCACCTGACACTCTGGGTCCTGCAGGACCCGCCCAGCAGGAGCAGCCCCGCCCACTGGCACCCCGCACCTGGGAAGTGCGCCCCACCTCCCCAGCCCCACCCAAGTCAATGATTTCGTCGTTACAGAAGCGTCCCTTAGTTGTCCCTAAGTTACTGGACTTCCAAGGGTGTCTTCCGGTCGACGTTTCTGCCAACCTTGACCCTGCCCGGGGCGCGGGGTGGTATTCCGTGTTCACGTGGCCCTGCCCCCCACCTCCCTCAAAGCAGAGGCCCCTAGACTGTGGAGCTGGGCGGGGTGTGGGGGCAGCATCCCTGTGGGTCCAGAAACTCCCTCCGTGAGCCTGCCCCAGACGGGACCTGTGACCCGGGGCACCTGGGAACCGCCCGCCATGGAGAAGGGGGATGGGTGGGCTGCAGCAGCGCTCAGACCTCGGTGGGGCAGGGCACCCGCCAAAGGCTGGGAAGAGCCTCCGCTCAGAAACACTCTGCGTCCCCAGATGGAAACTGACTTTTTTGTCTGAACTCACCCCCCGCCAGGGCAATCAGGGGATGGGCTGGGGTCGGTGGGCAAAGAGTAGATGAGCCCCTGGCCCTGCACCTGGGAAGGGGTTGGGGGGCTGCCCTGGGGGAGGGGGGTCCCACCCGGCTCTGCACATCCCCGCCAGCCTCACCAGGCTCAGGGACTCCGATTTCCCAGTAACTGGTCCCAGCTGGTCCAAAACCTTCCCAAGTGATGCTCATGGGTGGTGGGGGTGGGAGCCTGTCCCAAGAAAGCCCCCCAGACCTTGACCCAGACCCCTGGTGGGGAAGGACGAGGAGGTGCCTTCCTGGGCCCCAGACTTGGGACAGGCCAGGCTGGGTGCCCTCGGTGCACAGGGGGAGTTCTGCCATTCCACCTCCCGCAGGGTTGGGGCACATTGGGGAAGCAGAGGGGAGGCGGGGCCTTCTCCTCTCCTGCCCCCTGTCGGTCCCTGTGGCTGGGCTGCCCACACGTCAACACAGAGGAAACGGATCTGTGGAAGTGAGCGCCCACAAGGGCCCTGGGTGGGGGCCTTGCTCCAGGCCTCACGGGAGAGGGTGTAGCCGGGACTCCCTGTCCAGGGTCCCCCCTCAGCTTCCCCTTCCCAAGATGGACTGGAGACCCTGGTGTCAGAAAGGCAGCCGGGCCACGGGGCGGCCTCCAGTCCAGGTAGGGGGAGCAGTGGGAGGGGCCCCATCCCCGGGCTGCAGGACCGTCACTCCCCTCACCCCCAGCCCATCAGTAAGGGAGGGTGGAACCCTCATGGTGACTCTGGCTGGGCCTTCCCAGGAGGCCTCCCACCTCTGCACCCACACACAGGGCCAGGGGTGCGGGGCACTGGGCACCAACAAGACAAACACAGGTTCCCACCCTGCTTGCCCCCAAGGGAAACATCACCAGGGCCCCTCTTCCTGGGCTGCCAGCAGCCCCTTCCCCAGACCTGGCCCAGCAGCCACCCAGGCGAACCCAACTCGGAAGGAGCCGTCTCCTCCCCGGGGGTTCTGCGACCTGGCCTGGCCTGGGCCATCTCTATCCTTGGCCAGCCTCCAAGGTCACCGAGGATGGAGACCACCTGGGACTCATGGAAACATGAATAACAAGTTTAGATTTTTCCAGTTTTACAACCCGGAGACAGGCCTTCAAACAGCCGCACTGTGCAGAGAGGTGGGGGTCTGGCTTTATGAGGGAAGCGCGGAGGCCCCAGGCACGCACGCCCCGTCGTCACCCCAGGACTCCCTCCCTGGGGAACCTCTGGCCATGAGTGATGACGCCAGGAGGCCTGGGGGACCGTCCCTTCGACTCACAGAATAGTGATTCTAGCCCTCACTCATTGATCTCCCTGAGTTTTTAAAGCAAATTTTATTTGTTTGGGGTTTCTAGTCATTAAGTTAGAGCCAGGAAGATAGAGCAAAATCAATAGCTGTGGACACAGCAAGCCCGTCCGTATCGTGATGTAAAACAGGCAGAATAAACCGCAGCCCGGCTTCAGGCTGGGGGAAGGGCCCCGGGCGCACGGGGGGACGGTGGGCATCCTGGAGGACCCTCCCTGACCTCAAAGGGGAACTGTGGGGCTGGCAGGGTCGGCCAGGCGCCCGGGCGGAACCGCAGGCAGGCCGGGTGTCCTAGGGCCTCCTGCTGCCCGTCGAACCCTCTGCTCGTTGAAAGTTCTTTAATCCGAACAGCGGATGTGCGTCTGGGGAAGGTGAGTGCGTGACTCAGCCCAGGAAGTGCGCCAAGCTTTGCAGATGGTGCCAACCGCACAAGCCCCCTACTGCCTCGCTGCCAGCCGAAGGCCCGGCGGGGGCGTGGCCAGCGGAGACCCCGCTGCACGCTGGTCTGACCCGCCTTTCACTGGGCACCACACGCCAGGGCTTTATCCCCTCGGGCGTCTACCGTCACAGCCCTGGGAAGAGGGCTGAGCGTCTTGGGACGGGCGCCGGGCACAGCTGCACCAGGCGTCTGACTGGGACCAGGTGAGGGCAGGATTAAGCCGCAGAGAGCGGCAGTGACAACGCTGACACGGTTGCTGCCCTGGAACGCTCCCCATGCTGCTGGGGTGGCCAGAGACCCGCAGGGGCTGCGGTCCTCAGGCTCCAGGTGGGGTGCATGGAGGGGCTGTGTCAGGGTGGGACAGGTCCCAGCAGGGAAGAAAGCTGGCAGAGTCCCTCAGTCCAAGAGTTTCCAGAAGCCTCTCATCACCAGGGAGCCACATACGTGCCCCTGTCACTAGGATGTGGCTGCAAAGCCCACGGCCTCTGGCTTCTCAAGCTCAGCCCCTTGCAGGACGGGAGAAGGGAAGGCGGGCAGGCAGCCTTGATCCAACCTCTATTTATAATTCACACACCGTACAGTTCACCCAGTTGCAGCGTACAGTTCCGTGGCTTTTAATATATTCACAGATGTGTGCTGCCATCACCAAGGTCAATTTTCGAACATTTTCATCATCTCGGAAAGAAACCCTGGGAAATCCCGACGCGGGCTCCGAGAAGGATGAACCTGGAGGACGCTGTGCTGAGTGAAAAAGGCAGATGTAAAAGGACCAGTCCTATGGTGTCCATTCATGGGAGGGCCTGGAAGAGTCAAACCCAGAGAGACAGGAAGTAGATGCGGGTGGGCGGGGTCAGGGTCCGGGGGCGTGGGGAAGGGCGTGTCTAGTGGGGCCAGAGCTTCAGTTCGGGAAGATGAGAACCATCTGGAAACGGATGTGGTGACGGTGGCACAACAACGTGAATGTGCTTTTTGATGCCTTGAGTGGTTAAGATGGTGGATTTCGTGTCATGTGTATTTTGCAACTTAAAAAGTAAAAGAAGGAAAGAAGTCTTGTACCCCTTGGTTCTCACCGCAAGCCCCCGTCCCAGCCCCTGGCAACCGCTGGTCCACTGTCTGTCCGTTGCACACTTCACATTAACGGGACCCCACCCAAGCGGGCTTTTGTGTCTGGCTCCTCTCACTCGGCATCGTGTTTCTGAG
Organism: Grampus griseus; assembly: GCF_964374135.1. NCBI lineage: Eukaryota > Metazoa > Chordata > Mammalia > Artiodactyla > Delphinidae > Grampus > Grampus griseus. The sequence goes on from NC_139000.1 coordinate 1,474,801, forward strand.
GTCCCTCCGTGCTGTACGTGTCGATGCTTCACCCCTTTTTATCACCCAATAATATGCCATCCGGTGGATGGAGCGCGTTTTGTTTATCCATTCATCAAGGGATGGACATCTGGGTTGTTTCCCCTTTGACCTTTAGGCATAAAGCCGCTTTGGTCACACGTGCACCATCTCCCGCATGGACGCGTGTTTGCGGTCCTCTCGGTGTGGACCCAGCAGTGGAATCGCTGGGGCAAACACTCACTCCAGGTTCAGGTGTTGGAGGGACCACCAGGCTGCTCCCAACCTCTATTTTTTTTTTTTTTTTGGCGGTACGTGGGCCTCTCGCTGTTGTGGCCTCTCCCGTTGCGGAGCACAGGCTCCGGACGCGCAGGCTCAGCGGCCATGGCTCACGGGCCCAGCCGCTCCGCGGCATGTGGGATCTTCCCGGACCGGGGCACGAACCCGTGTCCCCTGCATCGGCAGGCAGACTCTCAACCACTGCGCCACCAGGGAAGCCCCAACCTCTATTTTTTAAAGGTGGTTTCGGGATTCACCATGATTAGGGAGGAGAAATTTCCCTTTACAGAAGATGTTCTCAGCCCAGGGAGGACCCAGGGGTCAAAGATCGCCGTTGCGTATCAGGCAGGAGGGTGTCCAGTCCTCCCGAGGCGTTTGGTAATGAAAGATCGCTGCCCCATGCCCTGCCCTAGACGGTCCAGGCGTTCAATCTCACAGGTGACCTCAGGGTCCACAACTCCTGCCTTCTCTCTCGGAGGATGAGCAGAGGCGTTTCTGCTACAAGCATCGCTGGTTTTCTTGCCTCCCCTTCTCGCCTAGGCCATCAGGCCCCAGTGCAGCCACCGCCTGGCACTCTGCTCTCTGGCAGGATCGCTGCAGTAGGGGTCTCCGGAGGGCAGGCCCACTCGGCCCTCATACACTGGGAGAGAGGGCGGGGCAGCCCCGTTCCCCCAATCCAGAGCCCCTCCGAATCAGAGCACATGTCATTCATTGTCTGCTGGGACCTCTCGAGGAGACCCCTGTCCATCCCCCAGGCTGGGGGCACCCAGCAGAGGCCTGAGCCACAGTAGGCACTTGTGCTTCAGGGTTTCCAGAAACCCCACCGGGCAGCAAGGTCATGGCCCTGCCCACCTTTCCTGTTAGGGAAACTGCCTGGTTGAGGGGAGCCCGCAGCTCCAGGTGGGAATCTTCAACTGACAAAGCCTAAGGTATGTGTGGGGGGCTGGGAAAGGTGGTGGGAGGTGAGGTGCTGGGGGGAGGAGTGGTGGGGGGGAGGGACGGCCACAGGGACCCTGCGGACCGGAGGGTGGGAGCAAACCTCCCACTTCAGGAAGCTTTTCCTTTTGGTCCGTCCAACTCCACCCCCCAGAATTTGGGAGTTCACGGAATAGAGGATTTGGGCACTTGGATTCCACAGAAAATCAAATCAATTACCAAGTCTAATAACGAACCCCAGGTTTTTAATTAAACTCAGCTTAATTAAATGGTGAGCCCAGCTCTGTCGATGCCCTGATCAGGCCCTGGGGGGTTCGGAGCATCCGAGGAGACCACACGGTGCTGGTGGGAGGGGGATCGATGGGCCGCAGCCACAGGGCTTGGGGGTGGGGTAGCGTGTTTCAGGACGGCAGGTGTGGCGACGTGACGGGGTCACCCTGCAGAGAGTCAACACCTCCTGGCTCAGCTGGGAAGACCTTGGAGATGCCCAGCCATTCGACAGAGGGGACTGAGGCCCCCGAGAGCCAACGACAGCTCGAGGTCACACAGCAAGCTGGCACCGGGCCTCCCCACTACTTGGCCTAGGGCACCTGGCAGCCGAGCCCCAGCCCCCTCTTCTTGCGGTGGCCCGGCTCCAGGGGTCTCGGTGTCCTAGGGCAGAGGCAGCAGCGGCAGCCGAGGCAGCTCCCAGCCCGGACTCCACGACCAGGCTGGTCCTCTCCGCCTCCAGAGCCCCGGGCTGGGCCCCCCTCTGCCCACGTACCTCCTCCTCTCCATCCGGCCTCCTCATGCCCTGTTGGCCCTGAGCCCAGGGTCTTAGCAGTCAGTGGAAGCAAAGGCCAGGCCTGGCCAGAGCTGTCGTGCTTCCACAGAAGCCATCTGTGCCGGGACCTGGGCACTGGGCACCAGCCCCACTGGCCCTCAGGCCACCAGCTGCCCAGCCCCACGCACTGAGTTCCATGGGGGTGACCCCGTGGCCAAGCAGGATGCGGTGGCTGCCCGGGCTGCAGTGGGCCAGGGGAACAGGCCTGGGGGCTTTTCAGGGTTCATGGGGAGGCCTTGCTCCAGAAGCTGCGGAGGGGCCCTCGAGGGCCCTGTGTGGGCAGTAAACGGACCTGCACCCAGTCCCGGCATCACAGAATTGTGTGCTTTTGACCTCTTGCCTCTTCTGTAGATCGGAGGTCAAACAGTGGTGTTTCCTGAGGCCGCCAGGCAGATTCAAGGCCATCCGGGGCAGGTAACGAACAGAAACTACATCAAATGCAGCCAGTTTGGCCAAAAGAGACCCCAGCAGGGCCCCTCCTGGACGCTTCAGCCAGGCTTCCCAAGCCAGCCTGAACTCACCCCATTGGGAGCTCATGCTGTTTCTGATGAATTTCTGCCAGCTGTCCCAGGCAGTCCCAGGGCAGGGAGCGGCCCCTCACCCTGGTACCCTCGGTACCCAGCAGTCCGCCTTGCAATCGCAGCTGAGACACCCCAGAGGGAACCCAGCCTCCCTCCCTGACGGCACTGTCCATCCAACTGTGCAACCCCTTCAGGAGCTGCTGAGGCCACTTGGGTCCTTCTGGCCTCACCCTTCCCCCCTGCAGCATCCTGTCCCCCTCCCCCTCCTCCCTGCACCCCGCCCAGGTGCCCAGAATCTGATGGATGTGTGTCGACGTGACTCTCTGTGCTGGAAACTTCCTACCCCGGGCGTCAAGAACTAAACGGCATAATAATAAAAAAAGAACCTTCACAGCGATTGTCTGATCTAAATTTATTTCATAACATGCAGAATTAATAAGATACCAGCTTTAAGGCAACCATGGCAACCGAATGCAGAAAAGCCTGTCCCTGCAAATAGATGAATTCATAAATAACCCTGAAGTGCTGATATCAACACTGCTTCCATGCTAATGCATACGGCGCCCCTGTGACCGTGTCCGGCCAGAGCAGCAAGGCGTGGCCCCACCAGGGGTGACTGTCCCCAACTGTTACCTGGAGCTGGCATGAGGTGAGTGAGTGTTCTGTGGCTGGTCAAATGGGGGTCCTTGCTGAGCTCTGGCTCCCGTGGGGATCCGGTCTGCAGATAAGTGACCCTGGGGGCGGGCGGGGTAGACACAGTTGAGTCTCCCCGCGACTCTGACAGCCAGGTGGTGTGGCCTCTGGCCCTTCCTCCCAGGGCACAAGACGATTCATGGAAGAAGGCACTTGTTCATCCGTGGAATCATTCACACATTCGACAAAAGAACGTGGGGTACAGCGGTGAGCGAGGTGGGCCGGACAGGAGCCTCTGGGGGAGCCGCTGGACACGCGAGCAGATTGCCGGCCTCCAAGCTGCCCGCTCCGTGCTGAGTGACACCCCCCCGTAGACTTTCCCTGTGCCCTTGACTGAGAGCTGGTCGGGTGCCTTGCCTGCCCGTGGCCTACAGTTTTGGCAGCCCTGGCTCTTCCATTTAGCATGTGACGACGGAACAGCTCAGTGTGGCCGTGATTCTGCCCAGGAGCATGAGTGGCCCACAGAGGGGGCGCCACTGCACTGCCCGACTGGCCACCGGAAGGATGCGCTTCCCAGGTGTTTGTCCTCGGAGTGGAGTCTGGCGCTGCCATTGGGAGCTGCGCGCTGAGGCCGGCGGTCCGTCCTCCTCCTGGCTGGCCGGTCCTGAGGGTGTGCGTTCCTTCACCCCCAAGCCTGAGTCTCCCCATCTGAAGCGCGTGAATACGAAACTGTGGACTTTGGGTGATTACGAGTGTCAACACAGGTTCATCAATTGTAATAAATGGACTGCTCTGGCGGGGGATGGTAATGGGGGAGCCTGTGCTTGTGCGGGGAGGGGAGTGGTAAACGGGGAAATCTCTGTACCTTCCTCTCACTTTTGCTGTGAACCTAAAACTGCTCTAAAAAAGTGGTCTATACATACATATTTAAAGTGACACCGTCAGAGGTCATTGCCATTTTTACTTAAGCGTTTTTTCAGCACAACTCCTTAGAAGAAGACTTTCTCAGCTTGCCGGGTGGTCCCCCCAGACCTAAAGGAACTGGCTTCCTCAGGCTCGCGGGTCCGCGAGTCCCCCTTGTGCCTGGAAGACTCCTTTGCCCAAGAGATGTTTCTGTCTCAAACCCGAGGAGCTGTCTGGACACGGTGGGCAGGGGCACTGCTGCCTGGGGTGGGGCAGACCCAGGCTGTGCCCCAAACCCCCGGGGAGAAGAGAGCAGGAGCCAGTCGACGGGGCTGTGAGACTCCTGTCCGCACCTGCCCAGCAGCCCTGACCACCCACCAGACACTTGGGCCAGGAAATCAGTGGCGGGCTCCCGCAAGGCTGGCGCTTGTCTTCGGGGCCCTCGACATTCTCCGCAGCACTACAGCGGCCCCCCGAGGGCCCAACCAGTGCCCAGCAGCCCCACTCACCTCCTTTAATGGGAGGTCATAATGCCCATCTCCTAGGGGTGGCCCCACCCGGGCAGCAGGGGCCTGGGTGATCGATCGTCCTGCTGGACCCATGACCCCACCGGGTTTCTTGGGTAGGTGTCTGGTGCCGGCCTTAGCCATCCTAGACCTCTGTCCAGAGTCAGGCTTCTTAACCTCTGCACCTTCATTTTCTTACCCACCTCCTCCCCTTGTATATGCATCTCTCTCTGTCTCTTCTCTCTACACACAAGCCCAGGCCTGTGCTGCGGGTCATCCCCCATCCCGTGCGTCCCTGCAAGAAACACCTGCAGCCCCTCCACGCCCCACCTGATCAGGACTCATCCTGTTTCAGGAGGAAGGCTGCTGGGGTGGGGATGGGGCTGCAGAGCGAGTCCTGCCACTGCCTGCCCCCCCCACCCCCCCGCGGAACAGGAGGACCAGGGTTCCCAGGAGCCGGTGGAAAGGGAGCGGGCGGCCCCTAGCGCCGCTGGAGGAGCGCGGCTCCAGGCTCCTCGCTGAGCCTCCCCGCCCGCGGCGGGAGGGAGACACGCCCCTCGAGGGGGTGGGGTCTGCCGGGTGAGGTCTATCGGCCGGTCAAGTGGGCGGGTGCGGACCCCGGAGTGGGCGGGTCAGGACACAAAGCCCTCCTCTTGGCGCGGTCCACTCTCTCCATACCCGGGTGCTCCCCACCTGCTCTGCTGCGGGGGTCCCATGTACAGGGGGTACAAGTTCCTCCTGGGATCAGCGCTCACCTCACCCAAAAAAGCCTGGGCTCCCGGCGCGGCTGCACCCTGACCCGCAGCAGCGCACTCCTCATCTTGAGGACTCCCCAGAACTAGGGCCAGGCGGCAACGCGGCCCGTTTCACGCCCAGCTACCCGGGGAAGACACTGGCACGGAGAGCGCGGGCGACCAGCCCGGCCCCGGGATGCGCCAGGGCGCCCCGGGTGCGCGGGGGTGAGCAGGGAGGGGTGCCCCAAGATGAGCCAGGGTGTGCGGAGGTGAGCGGGGGTGCCCCGGGGTGAGCAGGGATGAGCCAGGGTGCCCCGGGCGCGTGGGGGTGAGCAAGGGTGCCCCTGGGTCCCCGCGGTGAGCGGGGGTGAGCAGGGGTGCTCGGCGGGCTCCAGTCGCCCAGCGCCTGCTTGGTCTCCGGGAGACCTACGGCCCCGCCCTGGAGAGACCGAGGCCGCGGCCCGAGTGCGCGGCGCGGCCCGGCCCGGGGGTGCCCCCTGCCGGCTGCCGCGCGCACCAGCCGGACCGAGCCCGGGCCGCGGAGCTGGGGCGCCTCTGTCCTGGGAGAGTCTTCTGGTGCTGCGGCTCCATCATCCACAGCCTTGCGCGCTGAGATGACTTAAACTGGGGCACACAGATTCCGCTGTCCTTCTCGGAGGGTCAACAGACCAGCCCCCAGAATCCCTTTACTGCTCAGGACACCTGCATGCTGGAATGTCGGAGTCCAGGGGCCTTGCGTCTCCACGGAGCGGGGACGCCACGAGGACCCTGGCCAGGTGACTGCCGCCCAGGCTGGGGCTGCTGCCTCTGCCAGCCAGGAAACTGGATGGGCCCGGAGTCCCCCACTCCCGGCCTCCCTCCAGGGGCACGTGCTGACCGACGCTCTGCCCCTGCCCGGGTTGCGTTTAGTTTATTTCCCTCCACTAAACCCTCAAAGCCCAGAGGGGCCGGAAGGCCTAGGACCCTTGGCCGGGCTGGAGAGCTTCTAGGGGCGCAAAGAGGAGCTCAGAGTCCCAGTGGAGGCAGCTGCAGGAGGACCATTGAAAGCATCTGGAAGGATATAGGGTGTGGCGGGGAGGGGACGGGTCAGTTGAAAAGGCGTGAACACGGCAGGGACGCGTGCACGCCTTAGTGGACATCCACACAAGGCCACCCACTCGGCTTGTGTGAGGGCTGAGGCCTGGGTCCCATCAGCTGGCACGTGAGGCCCACACCCCGCCGTCTGCACAGGGAGAGCCCCTCTCACCTGCTCCTCCACCCCAAGCCTTCTTGCTCTTCCAGCGCTTTTTATGCAAATTCAAGTATTTAGGAATGTATGTTTTTATTGCCCCCGTTTCTTTTTCTTTTTATTGTGGTAAAATACACATAACACAAAATTTACCATCTTAACCTTTTTTTTTTTTTTAACCATCCTAACCTTTTTTTTTTTTTTTTTTTTTTTTGCGTACGCGGGCCTCTCACTGCTGTGGCCTCTCCTGTCCCGAAACAGGCTCCGGACGCGCAGGCTCAGCGGCCATGGCCCACGGGCCCAGCCGCTCCACGGCATATGGGATCCTCCCGGACCGGGGCACGAACCTGCGTCCCCCGCATCGGCAGGCGGACTCCCAACCACTGCGCCACCAGGGAAGCCCCATCGTAACCATTTTTAAGTGCACAGTTCAGGGGCATTAAGTACATTCTCGTTGTTGTGCAACCATCACTACCATCCTCTCCAGAACTTTCTCATCTTCCCAAACTGAAACTCTGTCCCCATGAAACACTCACTCCCCTCCCCTCCCCCAGCCCTGGCTCCGCCATCTACTTCCTGTCTGTGGGTTTGACTCCTCTAGGGCCTCACATGGTCGGGATCGCACAGTACTTGTCGGCTGATTTCGCTGAGCACGATGCTTTCCAGGTTCACTGCCTTTTACTGAAGGAGCTTCCTGCCCCTATGGGCTGACAGTCCAGCAGGCAGGCTGTTCTTTGGCCCCGGTGACCCTCAGTGCATTTGCTGGCTAAGACCATGTTGAGCCTGGACACCGTGTTCCAAATAAGTGTCCCCCTTTGCCGTGTCCCGGACCACCAGCCTCTGTGCTTCCATGGAAGCCCATGGCTCCAAGGCCCCCAGAATGATCAGGTCGCAGCTCTCCTTCTCAGAGGCATGGACACTCTTTGCGGCTTGTTTTGCAAATGACGGGAGGAACGATTCCCCTTGGCAGGAGAGGCTGCCGGTTCTCAGGAGGCTCTGTCCGTACCAGCGAGAGCAGGCAAGGGGTGTGAAGGCAGAACCGCAGGCGGGGAGTTCCCCGCCCCCCAGCCCCGAACCTCGCGCCTCAGTCGTTGTCTGCAGCAGAGAGAGCAGGGGTCCAGCCACAGCAATCGTCAGGGGCCTTAAAAAGTTAGCCAGCGTGGGCGATCCATCCCAAGGGGAGGCGAAAGGTGTGCGCGCCCAAGTTTATGTACCAGGGTGCGCGTCACAGAATTGTATATGCTCACAGAACACTGACACCAAGGCTCGCGTCCAGCTGGAGAGGAATGACGAGGTGGCAGGACATTGTGCACCAGAACACAGGTGGCCCCAAAGGCCAGGTTTATGAAGAGTGTCCACTGACGTGGAAAGCGTTCCTTACGAAAGGCCAAGTGGGAGAGAGCAGAATGCAAACCCAGGTACCCAACAGAGTCCCGCTTTGACAATTAAATACAATACTAGAGCACTTCGCCGGAGGAGTGCAGACACCAAGGAACACAGCTTGTCCCCCCACGTCCCAGGGCAAAGCCGGGCTTGTCCCCAAGGGGCCCCACAGGGCAGCTGGGGAAGCAGCGGAGGCAGGGTGTGTGCTGATGGCTTAGCAGAGGCCACGTCCACCAAAACGTAGGGAGAGGGGTAAAGAGGGGCCCTGGGAGAGATGTGGGTCCCGAGGTGGGGTCCCGAGATCCGCGCAGCAGTCAGGAGCTCAGACTGAAGCACGGAGACCCAACCGCCCCGATCAGCTCGACCAGGTGTACGTGAGCCTCCCCTCTCCCTCTCTCTGTCTCTCCCTCCTTGTGTGTGTTTTCCTTTTCTCCTCTGCTAGAATTACACAGGAAGCAGATTCGGTTCTGGTTGAAATACACTCGCCAGATTTTACAAAAAGAAACACACTTCACAAAGCTTCCGTTCTTAAAGCACAAAGCCTCGTGCAGTTCTCCTTGGTGATTTGCTCTGGTCTGGGTGGTCCTGTTGGACGGGGAGGTCTTTGGCAGGTACCAAGGGAAACGGGCACACAGCCTTGGTCAGAAGGGAAGCAAAGCGATGGGGCAACGGGACTGCCTGGGTCCCCACCACAGGGCGCACTGGGCGAGCTCGGCTCCGTGCCCACCTCGGGCCAGGCCTTGAGTGGAGACCACCTCCTCCCCGTGCAGGCCCAGGCGCAGGTTCACCCTGGCCTGACTGCCTGTCACCACCACCCCACCCCCCACTCCCCCGCAAAATGGACAAAACACAGTTTAAGTCAAAACCCTCATTTAATCAAGAATCAGAGGGAGGAACGGACAGACGCCAAGGGAACCGTTCCCAGTCCATTTCGGCTCCGCTGTTCTGGAAAAGACCAGGAGGGAGCTGGCATCCACACCGATGTGAATGCCAGGGCTTCTGGAGCCAAGCGAACCCAGAGTGGGACTGGTTCCAGATGGTGACTTCCAGGCCCGGCCATCCAGGTGACACATGTGAAGGCTGCTGCATCCCCAGGGCAGCAGCTGACGGGGATCCAGCCAAGCGCCTGGTGATGGGCTCCTCCGCGAGTGGGAGAGGGAAAGGGCCGCCCTGTGGAGCCAGGTGGGCCCTGACCTCCCCGTCCTGCTACGGCTTAGCCCCGCCCCTGCCCCCGGGGGCGTGCCCGCACAGCCATCCTTTCCGGGCCTCCAGATTATTCTGGGGCTGATTAACTTAGCGAATGTAATCACAGTCTGAAGCAAGTTAATTGAGAGGATTTATTTGGTCCTGACAGTTCTATGCATGTTTGATTAAGTATTGTAAGGTTAGTTTTTGATTTTGCATAATTTACCTTTAAATCCTGCACTGGGGGGGCCCATCAACCATTAACGACCAAAATAAACCTCTTTTAAGATGCATCTATTTATGATTTATTTCTGAATGCGGTATCTTCCAGATTTTTTTGGTGCTGTTGCCAAACTGACAAATATGTTAAAAGTAACATTTTGAGCCATCGCGTTCACCTTATAAATCTTCCGGAATGTACACAATTCATTAAAAGTTTTGAAAGAAGTGCAGGTTAGCATTTATATTGCAACAAGTGACATATAAATGCCTAGGTTTTTCTTCCAAGCGCGCCATAAAACACACCCGCCCCGCCCGTCTCCTCCGAGCCGGACAAATCGCACACCCTCGGGGGTGATGGTGACTCTGCCACAAATCTTCCCTCCTGTCAGCACAAAACTGTTCAATCAACGGGAGTGTGAGTTGTGTCTTTTGTGAAATTAGCACAGGAGAAAATACAACCTGGGCCGCGGAGCGGGGCGGTGGGTGCTGGAAAGGGGCCAAGCCTCCCCTGCCCGCTTCGCGGCCTGGGTCTGGGTTTCAGGAGGGCACGTCCGTGAGATGGTGGGCCTGCCACCCGGGAGGAGGTCAGGACCACCAAGGAGACGGGCCGTGTGGTCTCCTTCCCACGGTGAGAGGCCGGGTCCCGGTCCGGGAGCTCGGTCACTGGAAGCATTTAACGCGCACGCATCCTGCCCCGGCCCTGGCTGAGGGCTCCACACTCTGAAACCCTCACCAACAGCCACTGGGGATGCGACATCCAGCTCACGGATGGAGGCTGGACACTTAGGGGGGTTACGTAGCTTAGCCCACCCACTGCAGAGCCCGGGGGGAGTGGGGAGGGAGGGTGGACACACCTCTGAAATCAGGGCAAGTCCAGCTGCCTGGGCCACCCCCCGGCGTCACCCCCCAAGCCTGGAGCCGGGGATCTCCGTGCTGCCCCGGCAAGCAGCCCCAGCTGCTTCCCTCCCACGCCCTTTACCCCTGTACCGTGCGCCCAGGGTGCCTGGACTGGAGCCGGGCGAGCTAATGCCCGCGGATGTCACTGGGCGGTGCCAGGCTGAGGCTTGTTTCCCTCCAAAGCCTGGGCCCCCAGTTCTGAATGCCTGGCACAGGGCAGGCACTTAATCAACCAACCAACCAACCCACCAACCAACAACTCAAGTAGTACTGGGCCGGCTGTGTGCCAGGTACCAGGGCTACAGCTGGAGCTCCAGCTCCAGAGGGGTGGGGTGGGATGGGGGGCGGCGGGAGGCCTCCCTGCCAGGCACCACCATGCTGAGAGTGGGGTGCCCACAGCTAGAGAGTGCTGGAGCCAGAGCCCAACCAGGCAGGCTGGGTCTGGAGCACACGCTCCAGCCACTCCCCTGCCTTCCGTAACTGCTGTCCACTGCTTCTGTGGCGACCTCTGGGGGTCCTACTGGCCCCTGTGACACACTGGCCGAGAATCCACCTTGAGGAGAGGGCATCCTCTCTGGACTCACAGGGCTAAAGGAGGAATCACATCAGGAGTGGGAGATGCTGTGATCTGTTAGCCAGGCACGATGCCCCCCAAAGATAGGCTGGGATTCTGTAACCGAGGACCAGCAAGGAAACAGCCGTTGGTGAGATGACTAGGGATTTTGCCAGAGTGCCAAATCAACTAGTGATGTCTGCAGCGAGTCCGGAGGAGATGGCCCAGTATGCATGCCACGTATTAGCCACCCGTGGGTGGTGAGGAGTTTGGGAGTCAGGCCTGACTTGAGCAGAAACCTCTTTCCTCGTCTGTAAAGTGGAGGCAAGACTATTCCCCTTGAAGGTGGTTATAAGGATGTGAAATATGTTCGCTCAAACCATCTGGGCATGTGACAAGACCACCCCAAACCTGGTACCGTAAAGCAGTAACCTCAGGGTCCATGAGGCGGGGATTTGGACAGGGCCCAGACAGGGCTTCCCTGCTCTGCGCCATCTGAGAGCTCAGCTGGGAAGACTCAAAAGTCGGTGGGTGACCCAGAGGGCTGGAGCCAAAGTCACCTGGAGGGCCCTTCACTCGCAGGTCTGACACCTGCCCAGGGACACCCGAAGGCTGGGCTGAGCTGGGCTGCCCATGACAGGCTGTCCACATACCCCCACGTGGGCCTGCATCTCACAGCGCAGCAGCTGGCGCTTCCAGGAGCATCCCGGAGGCTGAGGACGAAGCTGCACAGCCCCAGAACCACAGGCGTCACTTGGGCCTCAGGGTCTGGTCACTAAGGCAGTCCAAAGCTAAGGGGAGGGAATTCGAGTCCGTCTCTCTTTTTTTTTTTTTTTGGTGGTTTTCAATTTCACTCCCTTGAGCACATTATCATTTTCACACATTTTACATTCTTTTTTTTTACATCCTTTTAAAAATATTTTTTCATTACAGTTTATCATATGATATTGAATATAGTTCTCAGTGCTATACGGTAGGGCTTCGTTCTTTATCCATCCTATATTTAATAGTTCGTATCTGCTAACCCCAAACTCCCACTCCATCCTTCCCCAAGCCCCCTCCCCCTTGGCAACCACCAGTCTGTTCTCTACGTCCCTGAGTCTGTTTCTGTTTCGTAGACAGGTTCATTTGGGTCGTATTTCAGATTCCACATATAGGTGACATCATATGGTGCTTGTCTTTCTTTTTCTGACTTATTTTACTTAGTACGATAATCTCCAACTGCACCCATGTTGCTGCAAATGGCATTATTTCAGTCTTTCTATGGCTGAGTAGTATTCCATTATACATATGTACCACATCTTCTTTATCCATTCATCTGTCGACCGACATTTAGGTTGTTTCCATGCCTTGGCCATTGTGAATAGTGCTACTATGAACATAGGGGTGTGTGTATCTTTTTGAACCAGAGTTTTGTCTGGGTATATGCCCAGGAGTGGGGTTGCTGGATCACATGGTAGTCTGTCGCTTGATGGCGAGGTGACTGCAGGGCCGTTTACAAGGACTGTGCGGTCGCTGAACGCTAACGTGCCTGACTCCGTTGTCGGGACATTTGTGAGGATTAAACCCACTGTCACGGGCTGGAAGTCACACTGGCCCTGCCCGAGGACTGGACAGCTAAAACATGACTGCAGGGCCTTCCATGGTGGCACAGTGGTTAAGACGCTGTGCTCCCAACGCAGGGGGCCCGAGTTCCATTGCTGGTCAGGGAACTAGATCCCACATGCATGCCGCAACTAAGAGTTCACATGCCACAACTAAGGAGCCAGCATGCCTCAACTAAGGAGCCCACCTGCCACAACTAACACGCAGCGCAACCAAATAAATAAATGTTTTTTAAAAAAAAAATGACCGCAGAGAGGTCAGCCCCTCCCCACACCCAAACCTGCAGGACAGCCTGATGTCTGGGGTCACTCAGCCTCTACTGTCCGGGCAGCAACAGCCACTCCTTGTCTGGCCCCTGAAGTGACTGGACCCTCACTCCCTAGCAAGTGCAGGCACAGTGGAGGTTGTGGGTGGCTAAAGCCGTCCCAAACCTGGCAGTTTGCACCTTCAGCATTCCCTGTGCGCCCTGTGATAAATGCTTGTCTAAACCTGGGTGAGGGAATTCCCTGGCGGTCCAGTGGCTAAGACTCCGAGCTTCTAATGCAGGGGGCCTGAGTTCGATTCCTAGTCGTGGAACTAAGATCCCAAATGCCACCAGGTTTAAACTAGGTTTCTGCAAAGGCAGAGAGTAGAGGGTTTGTGCGCCATCAGGCCTGCTGTAGGAGGCTACTCAGCTCCACGGTAACTCCAAAGCAGCCACAGACAACCAGGGAGCGGGTGCGATTTGGCCCAGGGTGCCCTGGTTTACGGCCGGGGCCTCGAAGCCTCTGATGGACTCAGGCGCTTCTCAGGCCCTTCACGAGGTATCACAGCGGCCGGCTCTGCGACACCACATGCACCGTCCCAGCAGGTGGCGCCAGGCCACTGCCCACAGCCTGGACACCCACGGGAAGGGCGGGGACAGGAGGGGAGGGAGGGATGCCTGGGGGGATGGAGAGCATGAAGGAAACCCCCACTGAATCCCCACACCGGGCCGAGCCTGCGAACAAACACGGCACACTTCGGCGGGGCTCCCCCGGCCCTGCCACTGAGCTGGCTGTGAGGACAAGCCTTGTCTTCGTCCTCGGGGCTACTGAATGAAGCAACAGAACACAGCAGAGCGCATGGTCAGAAGAAGTACTGTTTGTGAAGCTTCTGGAGTTGTTTAAACATGTGCGTGTGTGGACTAGATCACAATGAAAAGATACATCTGACTGTGTGGGCCATGGTAAGAAAACTGAGCTAGTGGGAGAGGCTGGTCCATAAAGGTAGCTTTCGGGGTGTAAGAAAGGCAGGACTGAGAATCCCCCCTGCCAAGGCGGGGGAAGGGGTGGCACATAGTTGGAGGTGGCTTCTCAGAGGTGGGGATATTGATCGGGGTCTTAAAGGGTGAGTAGGAGCTCGTTGGGTGGAGGACAGGTAGAGGGACAGAAAAAGGAAGTGTGAAGGGACACGTCATGGATAGAAGCAATGGGGCCTCCTCACAGAGCCGGGAAGGGGGGCCTGTATAGGGCATCTCAAGGGGACAGAGCTGGACCAGGGTCTAGGGAAAAAAACCAGCACCCTGGGGTAGGGTGCAAAGCAGGGGGGCCACTGTGGAAACCCAGCAGCAGAGAAGATGCATTTTAAGAATCACTTCTTAAAATATCCCTCTTCTCTCCCATCCTCTCCTGCTGCCACTTCGCCTGATCTAGAAACTTCTCAAAATTCTCTGGGCCCCTTCTTCCCCTCTCCAGCATGACCCTGCCAGACTCCTCACCAGCAAAGCTGCAGCTGAAGGGATAGGACCACACGTGCCCGCAGGCATCTGACCCCTTCCTACACGACAGGGCGAGGGTGTGGGCGGGTCGGGGTCAGGACTTGCAAGGGGAGGTGACGTGCTTGCAGGTAGGGGCTCCTGCAGGTGGAGGCTCTCCGCCCTGGCGGGTCAGCCGTCTTCTGTAAAGGATGCCCGAGGAGTTGGCCTCTATCAGAGCGTCCAGTATCCAAAACAGCGACCAGGACCAGGACCCGCAGGCACTGGGGAACAGAACCAGCCGTTCCCACGTGTGTGCAACTAGCAGCTTCTCCACAATTGATAGAATTCAGGCAAATAGAACTTGCCGACTAAATCCGAGGCGCGTGAAGTTTCCCCCACCCTAACCTCGATCGGATTAAAATGTTTAAACACGTCTACACGGAAATCCTCATTCTCCTGGCAAAGGGCAACCCCAGGGCTCCGTGGGTGTCAGCCAGCCCGCCCTGACTCCCTACACTTGGGGACCTTGGTGTCCGTGGGTGGTCAGCCGGCCAGTCTTCCCTACATTTGGGGACGTGCGTCCATGGGTGGTGTCACGCAGTCCGCTTCAGACTCGCCGGGCGGCAGACACGCAGGACCGCGGCCGATCCCGGGACCTTTGGCAAGCGCTCTCCCAGGGCCGGAAGAACAGCTGCGCCCGTAGGGCCCGCGCCTGCGCACTGCCAACCGCCTCGGGTGCGGCGGCGCATGAGCAGAGGAGCTGCCCGGGGGCTCCGCGGCGCAGGTCCGCTATCTGCGCCTGCGCAAGACGGGCCGAGGCGCCGGCGGCGTAGGCGGGGTGGTGTAGTCGGCTGGCAAAGTCAGGGGTCGCGCGCCGCGCCGCGCGCGCACGCACGCACGCACGTACGCCCAGGGGAAGCGCCGAGTTCCGGGCGCTCGGTGTCGGCACGGAGCTGGGGGAAGGGAGGCGCTCTCCGTGTCAGCTCGGGCGGAGGGGCGTGAGGGAAGTCCTACGGTGGCCGCAGAGGGACGGCGCTACGGCTCCCACGCTAGGCCAAACGCCGCCGGCCACCGGGCGCGGGAGCCCCTGGCCCTTCGGGGCGGTCCCGGGCCGCGCCGTCGGCACCATGCGGCCGCCCTGCTCCCGGAGCCCCGAGGGACAGGGGGCCGCGCGGCTCGGGACGCCGGCGCTGAGAGGGCACCCGGTGAGCGGGCGGGGGTGCCCGGGCGGGGCGGGGGCGGCTCCCGGGGGCGCTACGGGTCGGCCCTGCCTCCGGGATCTGGGGCCCGGCACCCCCCAGAAGCGAGCGCGTGGGTGCCGCGCGGACGCCCCGGCCCCGACCTGGAAGCCCGTGGCGCACATGCGTTGCCCGCGGCCAGGTGGCGATGGGAGGATGGCGAGCGGCCCGCCCGAGGCGCGACTCCGCCGCGTGAAGGGAGCACCGACATCTGAGTGCCATTAGCTGCTGTCAGACCGCGTTCAGACCGAAGCCTGTGGGAAGGGCTGGGGCTGTGGGCAGGGGAGGGTGGACGCGCCCGGCCTTCCCCTCCTCCGCCTCCGGCCAGAGCACCACGTGGGCGGCCGGAGAGGGAGCTAGCAGAAATCCCCCTGCAGGCCCTCAGGCTACAAGCCACGCGATGGGACGCAGATGCCCTCGGCAGTGCCTCCCCGGAGCCTGTAACCAACTTTGCTGCTCCGATTTTACACGTCCCGAACTCCCAGTTCTGTGTTTCCAGCCACGATTCAGGCGAGCTATAAATGACACTTGCCAGGCAGAACTAGAGAACCACTTGCCGTTTCTCCTCTCCTGTGGCGGCCCAAGCCACAGGGCCCGTGCCCTGCGACAACACCACTGGCCCTGGGCCGCCATCCTCTCCGCCAGGCACGGGCAGCACTTGCCCGGAAACGTTCCATTTGCCTATAACCACAGCACCGCTGCGAGCCCAGCGCTCGACATCCCCGTTGTGCGGAGCAGGGACGGTCTCGGGGGGTGAGGTGACCTGGCAAAGGTCACTCCTGGTGAACGACAGCACGAGGGTTCAGGCCCCGCAGGGGAGCCCAGAGCCCGGTGCCGGCTGCCTGGTCCCCAGCACTTGGCCTGTCAAGTTGCTGAAGAGAACGGCCCCCGTCTGCCCTGTGGACACCCTCTCCCTCGTCCTGTCCTGTTGTGTGGCTGCCACTCGGGGACTTATTCGCCCTGGATAAAGCAGCCACAGAAGCGCAGGCAGGCATGGGCATCCCAGATCAAAGCCGGACGGTGAGTCCAGTGAAGGGGACTCGCCGAGCCTGGGGGAGGGGGCGGTTAGCCAGGGTTTCTGTCGGCCCTTCCTCGTGGGTCTTGGCATTGACTGCCAGGGGGCCTGCGGCCACTGTCCTGACCCTTCTTCCCGGTGTCGCTGGTGGAATTTTGGTTCCCACGTGATTGGGGCTCCCTTTGGAGTGTCCTCGGTAGCAATTATGAAAAGAGTAACCCCGGGGGATGTCAGCGGATCCCAAGTCCCAGACTCGGTCTCCCTGCGGCCCCGCGCTGGCTGATGTCCCGGCTGACCTGGCTCCTCTCCGTGTCGCTCTCCCTGCAGGCCCACGCCTCCCCCGGGACTCAGCCTCGGCCTCCCAGGCCCAGGCACCCACGACGCCTATGCTGACTGCCGCCCTGGGCCCAATGCCGGTCATGCCCATCCCCCGGCGGGTGCGCTCCTTCCAGGGCCCGCACACCACCTGCCTGCACGCCGCCTGCGGCCCGGCACGCGCCTCCCGCCCGGCCCGCACCAAGTACAACAACTTCGACGTGTACGTCCGGGCACGCTGGCTCTACGGCTTCATCCGCTTCCTGCTCTACTTCAGCTGCAGCCTCTTCACGGCCGCGCTGTGGGGCGCGCTGGCCGCCCTCTTCTGCCTGCAGTACCTGGGCGTGCGCGTCCTGCTGCGCTTCCAGCTCAAGCTGTCGGCGCTGCTGCTGCTGCTGGGCCGTCGGCGCGTGGACTTCCGCCTCCTCAACGAGCTGCTGGTCTACGGCATCCACGTGACCATGCTGCTGGTCGGGGGCCTGGGCTGGTGCTTCATGGTCTTCGTGGACATGTGAGGGCGCCGCGGGCTCTTCCGGGGACGGTTTCCGGTGACCCGGCCGTAGATGCACCTGCAGTGGGCGCTTTTCTCAACGCGGTAGGTTGGGGCCCTTTCTGCCCTGTGTCAGAGGCATAACCCCCCCACCCCGCCCCGGCGCCTGCGTCTCTGGCTCAGGAAAGGGCTGAGACTTCTGTGAAGGGTACGCTGGCGCCCTCCCTCCTGCTGGCCTTTGCTCAGACCCTTTCTGTGTGTGGTTTCGGTGCGGTGTCCCCTGCGCCACCTGCTTGTGGTTCCAGCCTGCACTTTCCAAGCTATTCCCGGGGCGGGGGGGCGGGGGGGGACGGGTATGGGTCCAGTCTGTACTTGGAGAGCCTGTGTCCCTGTCCCCTCTCCAGGGCAATGGTGTCACCAGTGGTGTTGGAGGTCCCCGGGAGGGGTGTGCTACCCAGGTGCAGATCTGGAGGGGAGATCCTCCTGGCCGCACAGCCCCCTCCTGTGCACGCCCGGCCCCCCGCCCTAGCCTTGGGGAAGCGTCAGTCTCCACCAGCTGGTGCACCACACTGCCACCAAGCTCTTCACTCTGCCCTGGGCCACCGAGTCCTCACTCAGCCCACGGACGCTCCTCCATTTGTTACCCTGAGAGGCGTGGGGGTCCTGAGTCCCAGGCTGGGCTTCAGCGGCACCTCGGTTTGCCTGTCAGTGCCTAGATCAGGGGCCAGCCCAGGGGAGTGCCGGGTCCAGGGCTCCACTCTTCAAGTGTGGATTTCTGGGGAGGCAACTCAGTCTCTTTCTGGCCTCAGGGGGCTTTCAGTCTCTTCCCCTCAGGGAACGTCCAGGTTCGAGACGTGTCTGTTGGAAGAAACACCTCTTGGAATCAGGGTTGCACCAGGGCTGGACCTCCGAGTGAGGAGCTCGGTGGCCCCTTTGTCCCTGCCTCGGCGGTTGTTAGAGCAGCTGGGAGTACAAAGCAAAAATGAATGTGGGCCAGGAAAGAACCAGTGGTCCAGGGGTGCTTCCGGTTGCAGAGAGAACATACCAGAGGGCCAGTTTTGCCCAGACCCCTCACCGTGGCCTCCATCAGATGGGGACAGGGTAGCCGCAGGCCTTGTGGGCAGGCGAGGGGCACTGAATAATTCAGCTGGGACAACAGCCAGAGGCGGGACATAGGGCCCCATATTGAGGGTGACGGAGGCCGATGCTACTTCACCCCAAGTTGTCCCCACACCCGCAGGCACGGGCGGTAGCCCCTTCAACCCTGCCTGGCCAGGTCCCCCAGTGGCCAGGGGGAGCTGTCGGGGCAGTTGTGTGCCACTGGAAAAAAAAGCCAAATCAGGTAAAGGAGGCAAAAAACACTTGGCTGTAAACTGTGCTCTTTAATTTGTAGCCAGCTTCTGTCGGACGATTGTCCACTCGAGGTCAGTGGACAGCTCCTCCGAGGGAATCGGGGGGTGAGTCTCTCCCGGTTACCTGGACGGCAGGCAAGGAGCCGACCCACACGGACCCCACTTCTCGGCGCTGCAGAGGACGTTTTGCACCAAATCATGCTGTTTCCTAAAAGCTTTGTTCTGTGTTAGTTGACTCACGTTACTCTGAGGCCCCCTCTGAGGTGGGCACGTGTCCACGGGGCTGGGGCAGCAGGGGGGTCACGGTGGTGTGGACACAAAGCTGCTTGGTGTCTTGAGTGCCTGTGAAATTCTTTATGAAGTGAGCCACCTGCATTAAACTTATTTTTTTAACACATTGACAGCGTGACTGTTTGAAGCTCAAAACGTTTATACCTTTTTTAAAGGATATAAGCAGCCCCAAATGCCACAGATGCCGTTCTTCACGAGTCAGATCCGAACCTTGCAAAGCAGCCGTCTGCCATGCTGGAGAAGGAGTGTGATGGGCTGTAGGGCCACCCTGCCATGAGTCCAGGGGCCCCACCGCTGGAGCCTGTCCTGGGGATTTGGCTGGGGAGGCAGCGAGAATTTGTCAGCGCTGGCCAAGCGGGGGGCCTGGTGAGGTCCAGGAGGGCTGAGTTCAACCAACAGGCAAGTGTGTATCGTCCTTATCAGACAGATGACGCCCTCAAGTGCCAGGACGGCAGCCGGATGGGGAGACGCTTACCCACAGGAGAAAAACTGGAAGGAAACCAGGGTTAGGAATCCTTGTGTAACCAAAAAGCAATTGGAAAACGAGTGACAGGTTATTAGTTAGTATCTCTATCGTGGAAAGGCTTCCCTGGCTTCTGTGCAGGGGACGCTCACGTTTCTCCCTTGCAAAGACTTCCTCCCACGTGATGATGAGGGTGATGCCCTTCCACGCAGCCAGTGTGGCCAGAAATGTGGCCCCGGAAGAGCTGGGGGTCCACGACAGAGCGGCGTAGCTGCTATCTCTGGAATTTTGTGGAACTTGACGTTTCAGAAAAAAACAGTCCGAGTCCTTTTGGGGTTCAGCCTGTGGTGGCAGAGCTGGTAAAGTCCTCGCAAAAGCCTTGGCCCCCCGAGCAGTCGCAGAGGACCCTTGGGAGGGGCAGTTGGCCCCCCGAGCAGTGGCAGAGGACCCTTGGGAGGGGCAGTTGGCCCCCGAGCAGTCGCAGAGGACCCTTGGGAGGGGCAGTTTGCTGCACAAAGCCTGGCCGAGGAGCGGGTGGGGATGCGGCTTCCCGGCCGGGAGACCACTCTCCGGCGTGCTGGCTTCACTGGGAGCGGCTGGCAGTGGGCAGCACTGCCCCAGATCTGTCCTCTCGCCGCGCTGGAGCCTCGGGTTTGCCCACCTTCTGCAGCGTCCACAGGCCTCCTGGCCTGGCCTCCCCTGGTTTTGCGCAGGTTGGAGCGTTTTCTTCAGTGGGTCTCTAGACCGGCGCTGTCCAGCAGGACTCGTGTGTGGTGGGGGTGCTGTCTGCACCGTCTGGTGCGGGAGCCACCAGCCCATCCTCCGGGCTGAACGAACCCCATGTCCCCCTGGGGGGACAGTCACCATTTTCAAAGAGCGCACGCTGAGCCGGCCACCGCAGGGAGGCAGGGGCATTCTGCCCAGACTGTGCCCTAGTTACCAGTTCGGGCACCGTCCAGAGAGGGGTCTCAGCCCGGGGACCCCGGGAGCAGCGCCGCTGCTGGGGGGGAGACAGCACCTGGACGGTGGTGGTGGCACCGGGCCTTGATTTTGGGAGTCGGGGAGGGTGGGGGAGGGCGGGCAGGCAGTGTGACCACAGAGAAGGGAGCTGGCCAGGGGAGGGGACGAGCAGTGCCCCAGCGAGAGCTGGGGGCGGGGCGAGGCCTGGGAGAGTCGGAGGGGGCACTGGGAGCCTGGCGGCCTGGGGAGAGGACGGTCAGATCTGGGGGCGGCCATCCCGGGCAGCAGGAGGTCAAGGCTGGGGCAGAAGCCGGCAGCGGTGGGGTGGGGGCGGGGAGGAGGGGAGAGGGGCTTCCCTTCAACAAAGAACAGGGCCTCGTGGTGGCCTCCTTTGCACCGGGTGTGGGGGCCTCTTGTTGGCCCGCCCGTGGGGCCGGCCCTCCCTGTGCTGAGGGACCCCGGCCCGGAGGGTGGGAGGGGCTGCCGGTGGGAGGTGAGCCAACAGTGGGAGGGAGGCAATGGCAAGAAGGAATTTCTAGAAGCCACACGGTTCTCTGAGAAAGTCCAGGTGCCGCCCAGGCCCCGGGCAGGGGTGGACGAGGTGCCCTCGAAGACGCCCTCTTCGTCCCCCGGTGGTACCACCGCCCCGCCTGCCTGGGAGCACAGCCCAGCGGGAGGGACGCAGCACCCCCGCCGAGGGCGGCCAGGGCGGGCACAGCCCACCTCCGGACCAGAGCTTGACCCCCGGGCCGCTGCGGAGGAAGGGCCGTCCGCTGGGACCCGCCTGTGGACATTGATGTTCCCTGACCTTGAGAGGTCCCTGTCTGCTCCAGCGCCTGATTGGAGGAGGGAGGATGGCAGGGCTTGCTGCTGACTCAGCGCTTCCTTCCCTCGGCACAGGCCGGTCCTCTCCCTTCTCCCTTTTTGGTGTTGTTTGGAAAAGGCTCTCTTCCAGGAAGGTCCTTCCTCTCATCCCCCAGGAGGCCTGGCTCCTGCAGGGGCGGCTTTCCAGAAAATCCCCGGCAGCCTGACAGCTCCCCAAAGATGGAGGGCCCACCCCCCATCCCCTCCCCCCGCCTCACCAGCATCCTTGCCCTGGAGGGGACAGGGCCACGCGGGAGCAGCTGATTCAGTGCTCGTGGGCCCGCCCCTCCCCCAGCCGCCGCCGGGCAACATGCCCAGGCAGGCTGGCAGCTGTGTCACCCGGGGCCTCAGGCAGGGTTGCTGTGGCTCTCGCTGTGTGGCCCGCACTGCACCCGGGGCGGGGGTGGGGGTGGCAGACTGATGCCGGGAGGGCCTGCGCGGGCGGGCGGGCGGGCGGTGTGCCAGGCGCCCCCGTACAGGCACATCCACGGTCCGATGCAGAAGAGGCTCACGGGAGGGTGCTAGGGCACGGCAACCACAGCCAGGAAGTCAGCTTGTCCTCCTAAGAGACGGCAAGTATGCCAACCTGGCCACGTGCAGGCTCCCAGGAGCCCAGGGTGGGCAGAGTTCCCCCACCTCTGGCTGGTCCAACAGTGGTCACCTGCCACCCTGACCCAGGTGACCCGGAGCCCCGGGGCAGGCACAGGCTGAAAAGGGCGGGTACTGCCACCCGTGCGGACTGGCCAGCTGATGGGAGCAGCCTGGGCCAGAGGGGGCAGGGCATAAGCCAGGATCCCCAAGGGCCCCGAATGACAGGCGGCCCAGGTGGACGCTGGGGCAGGTCCTGAGCCCAGGGCAGGCAGGTGCCAGCTCTGTGGGTCCCGTAAGATGCAGGACCTTCCTCAGCATCCCCGGTACAGGGAGGGCCATGGAAGTGGGGCGAGCATCCCGGGAAGTGGGGGACTTGCGGGCTGGAGGGCCGTGTGGTCAGAGTGGGTGGGGCCTGGGGCAGCCGCGCCCACCCCCCGCCCCGCCCCCCACCAGCTTGTCCCTCTGGACACCGCAGTTCACCCCTGCGGTGAATCCGTGGTTGGTTAGAGAGTGTCTTCTTCAGACAAAAGCCCCGGAGTCCAAAGCAAGTGTCTGACCCTTGTTCGTTACCCGAGGGGACCAGGACAGTGCTCCATTCTGCTTCCCTAGACACCAACGACCAGTCCCGGCTGGCACGCTGCATGGATGTTCACACAGAATCAGTGCAGACTAGGTGGCCCCGGGAGCAGGCCCGTCCCCGAGCTGAGGGCCCCGGAGGCTGGGCAGGGCTGTGGGCCCTTCCTTCCTGTGCGTGCGGAAGGAGCTGGCCGTCCTGCAGTGGAGGCCACCTTCCTGCCCTCACTGGGGTCAGGAGCCAGGCACCGGCTGGCCAAGGCCGAGATGGGGAGGCGGACGGTCTGGCCCAGGGCCGGGCACAGCCAGGTGTGCGGGGAGCTCCCACATACAACCTGGGCCCCGCTGGTAGGAATGTTGCTGCCCACTCTGACCACCGGCTGCTCTTGTGAAGGGATTCACCTGACCAGAGAACGGGTTTCCAGTTACTTCCGGTGTGTGCCTGCGCCCTCTCCCCTCCCCCCACCGTGCTGCCACCTTGGCTGGCGGCGCTGGGCCTCGCTCCGCCCCGGAGCACCCCTGTCCCTTCTGTCCCATGAGCCCGGGGGCCCCCCTGGCCCCACCGCTCAGCTCTGGCTCCTCCAGGCCTGAGCTGCTGCCCGGATGCCCACCTGTGGAGTTTGCTTTGCAGAACCGAGAGGGCTTCTGCCGCCTGTGGCTGTGGGCAGCCCTTCGATGATAGAAATCTGGCTTTTAAGTGGGAATTCGTCGTTTACCACAGCATGGTGACATAATGGTAGCACGAATTATTTGTATGTTTTTCAAATTGTACTGCGATGACCCTGTTTCCCCAGCTCCCTCAATGCCTAAAAGTGCCCCGTGAAGACGACTATCTTCCTAATCCATGGCCTGGGCTGACTCAGCCCGCGCTCCATACCCACCCGTGTCCCAGCAGACGGGCCACCGAGGCGCACTGCGGAGCGGCTGCCGCCATTTTTGACCCACCCCCCTCCTCTTGCCATGCGGCTGGCCGGTGCGTCCCAAGTCCTGTGTGTGCGTATGTACACGTGTACGTGCCCGTGTGTGCGTATGTACACGTGTATGTGCCTGTGTGTGCGTATGTACACGTGCACGTCCCTGTGTGTACGTATGTACACGTGTACGTGCCGTTGTGTGCGTATGTACACGTGTACGTGCCTGTGTGTGTCCTCAGTTTCAGGCCCTACCCTGTTCACCCAGGCTCTGAGCAGGGCAGTTGGATGGGTCCCGGCCCTGCCGCCCTCTGTGCCCAGGGCTCCCTCTAGGTGCTCTTGGAGAGCGCTGGGGGGCTCGGGCCCCCAGGAATGGGAGGCCCCTGATGGCCATTATCCACGTGCTCCTGCCTGGAAGACAGTGGGCTGTACTCAGCTGGGAGGCTGGTGTCCTGGCTCCGTTTGCCTTTCCTGCTTGGGGTCAGCTGGTCACTGTTGTCAGAGCCCACTCACGTGGGGAAGGG
Source organism: Grampus griseus (assembly GCF_964374135.1). Taxonomy (NCBI): domain Eukaryota; kingdom Metazoa; phylum Chordata; class Mammalia; order Artiodactyla; family Delphinidae; genus Grampus; species Grampus griseus. The sequence goes on from NC_139000.1 coordinate 1,498,510, forward strand.
CCTTGCGCCCTGCCCCTGGGGAGGGAGGGATTGCTTCTCTCCACCACCAGCTCCTCCTGTGAGATAAGGGGAGTCTGGACTCACAGCCCGAGTGGACGGGGCTGCTGGACACGGCTCTTCCCAGTGGGGCGGGGAGAGGGCTCTGGGGAGTACCGCCCAAGGCCAGCATTTCCTCCCGGGGCGGGGGCTGCAGAAGAGGGTGCAGCGGGCTCTGATGTCCCCTGCGACCCAGACCGGCCTGTGGCCAAGCTCTCCTGGCTCCCTTCTCCAGGAAGGTGCCGGAAGCCAGGGGTGGGGACTGCAGGCCCTGCTGGGGGGTGCAGATTGGATGGCCCTGGTCTTGACCTCAGAGACACGTCCCAAGGGGACAGCCTGTAGAAGGCCCTTCTCAAGGGGACCTGGCACTCTGCACGCAGTGGTCGAAGGAATGAGCGGTGAGTGAATGGGGTTGTCCCGTCTCGGCCCTTTCAGGACAGAATATCGCAGACCTGGTGGCTCGCAAACAGCAAACATCTGTCCTCACACTTGTGGGGGTGGAAGTCCAAGGTCCTGGAGTGGGCAGAGTCGATGTCTGATGAGGACGGCTTCCCAGATCACAGACGCCGTCTTCTCTGAGCCCTCACGTGGTGGAGGGGGCGAGAGTCTCTGAGGCCTCTTTTTTTTTTGGCGGTACGCGGGCCTCTTACTGCTGTGGCCTCTCCCGTTGCGGAGCACAGGCTTCGGACGCGCAGGCTCAGCGGCCATGGCTCATGGGCCCAGCCGCTCCGCGGCATGTGGGATCTTCCCGGACCGAGGCACGAACCCGTGTCCCCTGCATCGGCAGGTGGACTCCCAACCACTGCGCCACCAGGGACGCCCGAGGCCTCTTTTATGAGGTCACCACACTAATCCCATTCTTGAGGGTGGAACCCTCATGACCTAGTCATCTCCCCAAGGGCTCACCTCCTAATACCATCACCTGGGGTCTAGGATTTAACATATGAACCTGGGGGACACACACACACTCAGACCATAGGTGCCCCTGCATCCCCAGGGATCGCACTTAGTAGGCCCTCTACTTTCTCAACGACAGTGTCCAGGGTCACTCAAGGCCTCTGTAAGCTGGGTCTCAGGGGCGGGATGTCTCCCTCCAGAAATGCCCACGGGCATGGGTGCTTGCATTTTGCTGAGTTATTCCTGGAAAGGCGGCCCCACTGTTTAGGACCTGGCCCCCGGAAGTCCTTCTGCTTGTCTCACCTGGGTGTCTCTAGCTGCAGCGGCTGAAGCCTTTCCCAAGTCCTGTCTGCATCCTGTCCTCCTCCTCCCCGGGGAGCTTGTGCCCAGCTCTCACCTGCATCCTGTGGAGGCACTGACTGCCCCCCAAGCTGCCGTGCCCACCCTGGCATGACTCCGCGCCAGACCCTGCTGTCCTTCCTGGGAGGAGGTGAGTCACCGCAGCCGCCTGGCCCTCAGCCTTCTCGGGAGCAGGAGCAGCCAGCAGCTGCTTAACAGCTGCACTAAATGTTAGAGGGAAATTTAGGACAAAAGAGGAAGAAGATTGGAGCGTCCAATTTAAACCGAGGGGAGGCATCCAGAAACCAAAACGGTGCTGCCCTAATTCACGTGCAGAGAGAGCCACGGGTTTGCAGCTTCTAACGAGAAACCAGAATACTCACCCAGTTTCCTTCTGTGCGAAGGACCCAAACTCGCCTGCCCAGGAGCCTCAGCCGGCCCGGGGCACCGCAGGCCCCTCACTCTGGCTGGTGCACCTGCCCTGCAGGCCCGGTTGAGGCCTGGAGGGGATGGGGAAGGGGCCAGAGGCACTTGCGCAGACAGGTGCCCCACCCCCAGCTGCACCTCCAGCCCAAGGCCACGCGGGGTCTGGGAGGCGGTGCCTCACCCTAGCAGTCCCGGACTCCTGCGCCCCAGCTGTGGGTGCGCTCTTGGACAAGGCTCCCAGCTGGAGAAGACAAGTCCAGTGGAAGCAGAGGCTGACCCCAGAGAAGGGCTTTCGGGGAGGAGTCTGGGGCCAGGTGAGCAAGGCTTAATCCCCAGCGTAGCCTTTGGCAACTTCCTGCCCCTAAATGAGGACCCCACCCTCAGTGGAACTGCCAGGCCCGGCTGCTGCGGGCTGATCTGTAAGACAGCAAGAGGGCAGGAGGTGGGCCTCTGGATCCCCTCCCCAACAGGGACCCAGCCCTGAGCTGCAGGCTTGACTTCACACCTGCTGGCTTTGTCCACCCCGCTGGGCCCTGACTCAGCCTCCAGGCTGGAGCGGGGTCTGTGTGCTGACACCGGGTCCCTGCCAGGGGTGTTTAGGGATCCCCGGTTCTCCGAAGCCAGTCTGTACCCCCATCACAGACCCGTGCTGGAGCCACAAGTAGGACCTGAAAGGGGTGGGCACTCCTGCCCGGTCTGTAAAGGGAACTAACAGAAGGAAAGGAACGCCGCTCTGCCTGGGGTTTGGAAGGGCAAGGGCGGTGGATTACGTGATAGATAAACGGTACTCAACCCAGTGCCTGCTCAGTCCTTCAGCTGTGAGTAAAATGCCTGGGGCAGGGGTCCCTCCCACTGTAGAGACTAAAGAAGAGGGAGCTTGGTAGGCTGTCAGGGAGAGAGGCACCATCTCCAGGTGTCGGCACCCCTGCAGCCTGCCTGGGGCCAGGCTACCCCCGACCCAGTGGCTTGCTCAGGTCGGGGCAGGGGTGAGAGGAGCAGGCAGGTCCCCATGGACACAGGGCGAGGTGGCCACGCTCTGCACCCTCAGCCTCCTCGCTCTTTGTGGCCAATACTCAGCCTGGCTCCTCCCTCCTGGCCCTTCCTGTGTTTTATGGGTTTTTTAAATAAATTTATTTATTTATTTATTTTTGGCTGCGTTGGGTCTTCGTTGCCGCGAGTGGGCTTTCTCTAGGGCTCTAGGCGCACGGCCTTCAGTAGTTGTGGCACGCGGGCTCTAGAGCGCAGGCTCAGTAGTTGTGGCGCACGGGCTTAGTTGCTCCGCGGCATGTGGGATCTCCCTGCACCAGGGCTCGAGCCCGTGTGCCCTGCGTTGGCAGGCAGATTCTCAACCACTGCACCACCAGGGAAGCCCCCCCTTCCTGTGGTTCTGTAGGCACCTAGTTCCCGGGATCGGCTTTTCCTGCACAGAAGTGCCCATAGGGCTTCGTTCCCTGGACACTGGCAGATCCACGGCCGTGAGGCGGGAGCTCCCTGATGAGGCTCGGGCTCCGGCGGCGATGGGACCAGGGACACATGGGGACTTGGCTGTTAGCACAAAGCCCAGGCCTGAGCTAAGGCCATATCTGGTGACCAAAAGACCTACCCGCCCCTCCCCCAGGCTGGACGCCCCGCTCTGGCAGCCCGGATCTGAGCTGCCGGGTCCTTGCCCGGAACTTCCCAGGGTAAAAGAAAGATGACACGGGGATGGCAATGGCCAGCAGGGACTGGGGCCGTGAAACTGAAGGGCAGAGCTGGATTCGGTCATCCCTGCCATCCCAAGCGCCCCAGGTACAGACAGTCAGTGCCTCAAAGTGCAGGGACCTCACCTCCATCCATCCTCCTGCCTGCCGGCTCAGGGCCACGCTTGTCAGTGACCTGCTGTGGGCGTTGGGCCATGGCTCCCCTCTCTGCCCTGATTCCCTGAGGATCTGCGTGGGAGGGTCTCACTTGGGTCGGGCTTGGAGAGCAGAGGACCCTGTGCGTCCCTTCTCTGTGCCTACCCCCTAAGCAGAGAGTGGGTCCCGGCCCCTCCGTGGGACCTGGGAAACAGGCAGGAGGCCTCAGCTCGTCCCTGCAGGCGTGGCAGGAGGGGCGGAGCCGCGCTGGGGTGTCCCTCGGGCTCCCCACTGCCCACCGGGCCTTGGCCAGGCCCCACACCATCCCCAGAGGCCCAGAGCCAGCTTGGGCAGCACCGCCCCTCCACGCCCCTCTCCCAGGGTCAGGCCATGCCTCTGGTGGGCCCAGGAGCAGACAGAGCTGGAGGGGGCTCAGAGAGTGACTCGGCCATCACGGGGGCACTGCTGCTGGGCACTCGATTCCCAGAAGTGCAGGGCTCCATGGGGACCCCCCCAGCCCAGGGCGAGGGATGACCCCAGCCCACGGTGAGGTGTTAGGAGTTCAGTGAAGCCGCTGCTTTGGGGGAAGATTCCCAGGGCCAGAGATGGCCACGTGGACTTTGTTACCCAAACCTCATGACCCCCTATGGAGCAGGTGAGGCTGCCCTTGGAGAGGCCCAGGAGGTGCCAGGCCCATGTGTAGCCAGGGGCACGGGAATGATGGTCCAGCAGGGTCAGAGGCCAACGGGGTCAACTGGACATGTCACCTCCTCCCCCCGCGGAGGCCCCGATTCACAGGGCCCGGGGCAGCATTCAGCCCCTTGAGTACCACCTTGGGGAGCGGGCCGGGTGAGAGCTGACCCTGGGCACCTGGGGGCGAGTCCGGCCCCTGCCCTTCGGGGAAGGCTCTGCTGATGGCCACGCCCTGTGGGCCTCCCCTCAGTTCCCTGTGTGGACCCCATCACCCCGGAGAAGGAATGATTTTTAGTCGCATGTGCCTCAGACCCCAAGCACTTGGTTTTCCTCACAGGACCAGACCGGGATCCAAATCCTGGGGCCAGCACTCTGGGCCGGCCTCAGGTGGAAGCCCCGGGGCGTGAGCTGCTGTCTCAAGTGCAGACACCAAACTCTGTGTGTCTGCCTGGGGTCTGAGCTGCCAGAGCATCTCCCCGGCCCAGCCTCCCAGCCATCCCCCGCGTACCCTGGGCGCACAGCTGGCAGGGCCCGTGAGTCCCAGGCAAGGGCTCGGGTCCTGCAGCAGGGAGGGCAGGCCAGGCCGGCCCCAGGACGCTCCCCACAGACCCCAGCGTGGACAAGCGCACCTCAGACCCTAACACGCACACCTGTCACCTGGGGCCCTGCACTCTGTGATTTGTGTATCGGGGCCTGGGGTGGAGGGCAGAGGGGAAGCACAGCGCGTAGGGGATCCAGGACAGCAGCCGTGGCTCAGGAAGCCACTAGAAGGTGTTTGGAGGAGGAGGGAGGGTCAGCCGTGTGGCCAGATGCCGAGAGGTCAGGGCAGATCATGTGACCACCGGTGACAGCGGGGCCTCCGTCCCCGAGCCTTTGACCCCCAGCTGAGCCTGGTCTGACTCCCCAGGGCCTCGACACAGGAGCAACAACTGCTACTCGTCATTTCCACGGGGGGCTTGATTCCCCAAACTGTTCTCCCACCTCCCCATCTGGGGAAATGGCCATCATGGGCCACCTTCCCAGCAACAGTCTGAGCGCTGCACCCCCGATCCCTCGGTCCTTCTGGCTCCCCCTCCAGATCCAGTCCATGCCCCTCAGCCCTCCCTGGACCCCGGGAGAGGCCCCAGCGGGTCTAGCAGAACGTTCTCCTTTGCCCAGCGGCCAGGAGACCTCTTCATCTGCAGGCGGGTCAGAACAAGGCAGAGTCCTGGCCCCGCCCCTCGCCGCCTGGCCCCGCCCCCTCGGAGCCTGTTCCTGGTGGTACCTGGATCCCTGCTCCCTCGGCCCTGCCCACCTGCCCCCCCAGCCCCCAGGTCTCCTCAGCCAACAGCCTCCTCCTCTCAGTGCCCCGCACGGCCCTTTGTTTTTTTCTTGTGGAAGATATGCATAACATAAAATCCACCGTCTTGACCACTCTTAAGAATACAGTTCAGGGGCATCGAGCACATTCACATTGTCGTGTAACCACCCCCACATCCGTCTCCAGGACTTTCCCGTCTTCCCAAACTGACACTCTGTCCCCCCTGGGCACTCACTCCCCATCGCCCCACCCCCACCCCAGCCCCGGCCCCGCCCCCTCCTTTCTGTCTCTGTGGATGTGACTCCCCTAGGGCTTCCTGCGAGTGGATCCTACAGGACCTGGCCTGCTGCGTTGGGCTCATTTCACTCGGCACAATGTCCTCAAGGCTCATCCGTGCTGCAGCCTGTACAGAATTTCCACCCCTTTTTAAGGCTGAGCAATATTCCATCAAAAGTACCATATATACTACATTTTGTTCATCCCTTTGTGGACACCCAGGCTGTTTTCACATTTTGGCTGTTGTGAACAGGTGCACACGTCTCTCGTAGACCCTGCTTTTAATTCTTCAGGGTGCACACGCAGGAGGGGTGTTGCCAGATCATACGGTAGCTCCACGTTTAATTTTTTGAAGAACGGCCCACGGTTCTCCACGGCAGCGGCACCGCTTAAGTTTCCACCAGCGTTGCACCCTCGTCTCCCGACATATCCTCCCCAGCGCTGGTTATCTTCTGGGTTTTTTGCTTTTTGGGTTTTTTTCTAGCCATCCTAATGGATGAAGTAGTATCTCACTGTGTGCATGGCACTTTTCAGTCCGTGATATTTTGGGGGTTTTTAGCTGTCTGTCTCCCTGACTAGGACAGCAGCCCCAGGGGAGCAGCCCTGGCCCATCACGTTCTCCAGGGTCCCAGGGCTGACACAGAGCAGGACTTCCAGGAGGACCTGATGTCTGGAGACAGGTACCTGCTCGCTCGCCTGCAGCCCACCCAAGCTGCCGGAGCCTCCCTCTGAGCAAGTCCTGTCTCTTCTTCCTGATTAAACCATCTGCTCACAAGCGTAGCAGTTCAGCCGCGAGGAGGGGGCCCAGAACTGTGAGAGCCAGCTGGGGGGTCGGGATGGCTTCCCCGAGGGCCCAGGTGAATTACCCGGGCCTGAAGGATGAACCAGCCGGAGTTCACTTGCCAACGCTGGAGAGGAGGTGTCCCAGGCAGGGGAGTTGCAGGTGCAAAGGCCCTGCGGCCGCAGGCACAGGGGGAGCAGCCTGCACAGTCAGGCAGCCTGGGTCCTGCGAAGACAGTGTGCGTGGGTAGGAAGAGGACCAAGGCTGCGGAGTGGCCTGGTGGGACGTCACTGATCACAGAAGAGACACAAAGTGGGGTCTCGCCAGCCTTTCTCTCCACTATATCTACCCCCACTCACCCCCACACTTTGTCCTTGGGCATCACCCTAGTCCCCAGCTCCCGTGTCTGCAGTACAACCGGACTTTTCCATCGGATGCACAGAAGTTTAAGAACCACATCCCCTCCATGGGGTCCAGTTGCCACCCACAGGGGAACATGGGCTGGCTGGGGGCCTGGAGCCCTGGGAGTCTGTTCCCAGATTCACTGCAGGACAAGCTTGGTCCCAGTTCTGATGTAGGCGGATGCCCCCCAATGCAGGCTTTGCAGGGGATGACGGGCACCTGGCAGGCAGAGCCAGGTGCCACTGGGCACTGCAGGCCACACCAGGCTTCAGAGCAAGCTCAGCAATGACACTGAAAAGTGCCAACAGGGGCTTCCCTGGTGGCGCAGTTGCTGAGAGTCCGCCTGCCGATGCAGGGGACGCGGGTTCGTGCCCCGGTCCGGGAAGTTCCCACGTGCCGCGGAGTGGCTGGGCCCATGAGCCATGGCCGCTGAGTCTGCGCGTCCGGAGCCTGTGCTCCACAACGGGAGAGGCCACGACAGTGAGAGGCCCGCGTACCGGAAAAAAAAAAAAAAAGTGCCCACAGTGCCCACAGGTGCCCGCAGGTGCCCGCGGCCCAGCACGGCCCCAGAGGGGAGTGGAGGGACACCTGGGAGGTGGCCCTTCCCCAGGGGTCTCCCTGGTTCTCCAGAATAGCTACCAGAGAAACAGCAGTGGCAGTGGAGGGGGGGCCAAGGGCCGGGGGGGCTTATCTCCAGGAGGCCAGGCTGCCAGCCGCTTTGTCGGAGGATCTGTGGGGGCGGGGGAGCCCTTCAGACTCGCATGCCCCAGCCAACACCTCCCCAGCGTCCCGCCCCTTGTGCTGGAATCCACACACAATGTGCCCCTGCGGGCAAACGGGATCTCCAGGCTCCGCCAGGAACCCAAGCAGAGATGGTTTCCCCGGGAGGGCAGCTGGGGCCTTCCTCGGAGAGGTGCCCAGCCTGACCGGCCTGTGCAGGGCTTTGGCCGGTGGGTAGCCTGGGCCCTGGGTGGCCAGGGAGGTCCGTGCCCGCTGTCCCGGGCTGTCATCGCCCTGAGAGGCTGTGATGGGGAGCAGTCCCATGCTCCCCTCCAAGCCTGGGTGGTCACCACCTTGGGGTCCTGGCAGACTTCCTGGGGGGGCTCCTCAGGTGGGCCCAAGGATTGGTATTAAGAGAGGGGTTGGCCTCGATGAACCCCGAGCCGGGGACGGGGTGGGCAGAAACGCAGCTAAACTGGAGGGCCTGACTTCTGCGGGTCTAGGGGAGGGCGGGGGCCCTGCTCAAAGCCCAGCCGCGAGTGGATGGCCTGGTTGGCACGGAGCGGTGTCCTAACAAAGAGGCGCTTTGTGGGCTGCTGGCGTGCGGCCGCTCATGGGGTGGCCAGGGCCCCTCTTGGAGCCGGAAAGGGAGCCTCACCCCTTTCCTGACAGTCGCCTGGTGTGGGGTGGGGGTCTTCACTGACTGTACCCCTGCTGGGAACACAGATGCTCCGATGCTTGCAGGAAAACCCCCCACGAGCCCCTCCCGATGAAGGCCCGGGAAGCCCCCACCTGGGGGCAGCTTCCAAGGAGGGACTGGACCTGGAGTCAGGTATCCCCTCTGCCCCAGACCTAGAGGCTTCCCCTGAGGATGTAAACGCTGGCCATGCCACCCCAGGCTTTTCCGTGTCCCACTGGCAAAGGTCAAGCCAGGAGGCAGACAAGCCTCCCTTTGCTCGCTGGGCCGCCTGGGCCAAGGCGCTGTCTCCGCTGGGCTGCTGGCTCTCACGCAGGGCAGCCGACAGGACCCTCGTGGGGAAGCACTGCTTTCTCGCTCTGCCGGTTTTGACGCTGGAGTCTGTTCTCAGCCCCGCAGTCCTGGCCGAGGGTCTGACCCCGGGGTTCCCCGCCTGCTCCTTCCCTTCCTGCCGACCAGGCACCGTGGACACTCTGAGGATGGGAAAGTGGCACCGAGAACTCAGGCAGGTGGGTGGGAGGTCCCGGCCCCTCGTCAGTGAGCACACAGCACCCCTCAGGCACTCACACTCTGCAGACGTCCGTGGGCCTCTTGTCTGTGTGTGGTACCCCCCAGGGCCGGGGTAGTGGACGAGACGGGGAGCCTGTGCCCGAGGGGGAGACGGGGGCTGTGAACGTCAGAGTGGATTAGTATCAGGGTTGGGTCAGGGAGAGCCGACTGGCGATGGCCCAACTGGCTCTTTCATATGGGAGGGTCAGGAAGGCCCACGGTCCAGGGACATCTGGGCAGAGACCCAAAAGAAGTGATAGGGTAAGCCTCAAAGACACTGGGGGAAGAAGGTATAGGCAGTGGGAACAGCAGGTGCAAAGGCCCTGGGGCAGAAGGATGCCAGCATGTGGAGGACCCATGCAGAAACCAGTGGGGCTAGAGCTGGAGAGCGACCAAGCGGGGGTGACTGTAGCATGAGGAGCCAGGTCCCGGCCACTGTAAGGACTTGCGTTCTGAGTGAGAAGTGAGATGGGGGCCACCGAGGGACCTGAGCAGGGGAAGGTCATGATCTGACATGTTTAGAAGCATCTCTGTGCTGCCATGTGGTGACAGACACAGGCAGGGGCAAGAGAGGGCAGACGGGGAGGCCAGTTATGGGGCTGTTGCAGTGACATGAGAACGGGGGGGGGCCAGAGCAGGAAGGTAGCAGCGGGGGGCAGTAAGAGGTGGTAGGATCCCTGACACAGCCTTGAGGCAGAGCTGTCAGGACTGGGGTGTGAGAAAAGTGAGGAGAATCCAAGGTTGGCCTGAGCTGCTGAAGGATGGCGCTCCCGGAAGGAAGAGCTGTCATTTGCTGAGGCAAAGGGCGTGTCGGGGGGCAGTTTTGGGGCACAGTCAGCGTCTGTTCAGCCGTGTCACACTGAGACATCTATCAGCCACCCAAGTGGACAGCGGGGAAGCGCCTGGCTAAGTGAGACTTGGGCTGGGTGTGTTTCATGGGTCTTAATGCGTCTTCGAGATGAGCCTTGGGTGGAGGAAGCAGCCTCTTCCCAGAACTGGTGAGGCCAACTGGGGCAGACCCGCCCGTCTGCATTCGATTTCAGGGATCCCTGCATGACCACAGCCCCCAGGGTGGGCGCCCCGTGCGACACGGAGCCCAGGACAAGAGCAGAGTGAGCGGAGCCTGGGTGCATGGCGCAGCGGTCTCAGCTGACTGGTGTGGACACGGGGAGCCCGGAGGAGGAAGGCGTCCCTTCAGGTCCCTCCTCCCCAGGAGCCCGGCTCCATCCGGCCGCTGCTCCAACAGGCCTCCGCTGAGCACTCGGCCACCTGCAGGACTGCCGAAGCAGCACCTGGCCGGCTACCAAACGCTTCCACCGTCCAGGGAAGGACAGACAGGTGACCAGCCCTTCTCCCAAGTGCCCCCCGAGCCCCCGCCCCCGACACCCTGCTCAGCAGTTTGTTCGCAGATTTCCCTCTCGTGCCTACCCTCTTTCCCCAGCCTGACGCTCTCTGGATAAAAGGGGGAAACTCAAGCTGCAGGCCACGAAAGCCCAGGGCCAGAGGCCAGGCCAGGCCCCCCCGAGCTGAGAAAACCCTCGCCGGCATCTCGGGGGCTTGCAGTGCTAATCAGATCCCGCGAGAGGGGCTGGGGCCGCTGCCAGGCCTGTACACCAGCCGGCCCAGGCGAATCGTCTGTACCGTCTGAGAGTCCTGAGGGTCAACAGGCGGAGGCAGGGGGCTTTGCAGGACCGCGCCCCACCCTGCCTGCTGGGGGGCCCGGCGTGAGGGACCCCCAGCCCAGCTGCATTTTCTTCCTAAGCTGCATTCTTCTCGTAAGTAAAACAGGAATAGAGAACCAGCTTTATAGAACCGTTGTGAAAATTAAGTGAGAAAACACGCAGAACGTGTAGCACAGGCCTGGATTTTAGTAGGTATTCAGCGGTAGCGTTGAAAGTGTGCAAGTGTGGTTTACACGCGCACACACGCACAGGGAAACTGCACCGAAGCCCCTTATCCTTGGGACGGGTTTCTGGTTATCTGTTGTCTGCTAAAAACTTATCAACACTTTCCAAATGTCCCTCATCAAAGAAGAAAGAATCTCTTTAATAAGAAAATACAAGAGAGGAAAACAACTGGAACGTGCAGATTTGCGACCAGCCCCCCCGGCGAGTGTGTTCCCACCGGGAGTGTGTACAACAGTCAGCACCCCCGCCCATCCTCACCTCTAGACCCCATCCACACGGTGACCCCAGCCCTGGGCAGGGGAGGACCTTGGTGCCTCGTGGAGGGCTTCTCGAGTCCTGACCCCTTGCCTGGAAGCAGCTAGATGTTCTGCTCACAGGTGGTGTTGGCAGAAGCCCCGGTTTCCCAGGGCCCCGAGATCCTAAATAACACTTAGTAGCTAGCTGCAACCTTGGGGCTGCTGAGCTGCCCTAGGCCAACGCATGGCCTCCCTCCCGGCCCAGGGCCTCAGCTGGTCCCCAGGCTGAGCAGGTGGCGTTACCTGTCACTCTCTCCGTGCACCTCTTGGGCTGGGACCACACGCCAATCCACGGGACTGTGCCGGCAACCGGTAGAGGCCCCTCAGGACAGTCAGACTGCCCTGCAGGCTGGGGCATGCGCTGCGCTGGGGGGGTGGGACCTGGGACAAGCTTAGATCTAAGTGGGGTTCTGGGGGTGTGCCCAGGGAGTCTTTGAGGGTTCATACCCATCGCCCAGAGGGCAAGGCAGGAGTGAGCTGGTGGGTGGAAGCTTTCTGTGCAGACCCTCACGTTGCGGGTCAGGGGTCAGTCCACGACCAAGGTCAAGGACCTACCATGAGACTGGGGACAGAAGTACTTAGACCAGGCTTCTGAGCACTGTCCTAGGAGTGACCTTGGTCAACTGTCCTGCAGGGCTTTAGCCCCAGCCCCTGACCCCCAAGGGGCCCAGAATGTGCTCAGCGGGGGGGGGGGGGAGTGGGGGGGCATCTTGCTCTTCACATCAACCCCGTCCTCCTGGTGACGTTATGCTCAGGACCACTGTCCTGGTGCCACCCCCATTTTCCTGCCAGGACCCTGTAGGGGTGAGGGAGCCAGGAGGTCTCTAGTCTTGGAGGACCACTGCAGCCTGTCCTGACCCCAGGCCTCAGGTTAGGGTGGGGCGACTGAGGGGCCTTCTGTGGGTCCTTTCCGGTTTGTGGCTGATTCTATCTCTGCGCACTTGTTTTAAAACCTCACCTCTGTCCACAGGAGGGTGACCTCGAGCAAACCGGGAGCCACGGGGGGCGGGGGGCGGGGGGGGGGGGTGGCGGCAGTCACTAGCGGCCAGCGCGGCCGGATCACGCCGGGCCTGAAAGCAGACCCCGCCGCGTCTACGCAGCTCGCAGTTACCGGGATCCGCGCAGGAGGCGCCGGCGACGCGCGCTTCGCCCAAGGGCGCTCCCACGTCCCCGCTTTCCGGCCTCCGGGGCGTCGGTGCAGCCGAGGCCGCGTACCCGCTCCAGCCGGCGGCGCCACTTGGCCCAGCATCCCGGAGCCTGCCCCGTGCAAGCGCGGCCGCCGCGGGGAGGAGGCGCCCCAGGACCGGGGGCTCCACACCTCGAGAGGGTGTGGGTCGGCGCCCCTGCCCTTCCCGCGTCCGGCCCCGGCTCAGTGCCCGGCGCAGAGTCGCACGCCAGGAGTTTGCGGAGGGGGCGCACGGAGGGGGCGCGGAACGGCCGCCCCCCACCCCCACCAACCCCGGACCTCAGGGCCGGGGATCCCCCCGCCCCTGCCCCTCCCAGGGCGCCCACCTGGCGGCGGGGCGGCGCGCCCCAGGGCGGCGAGTGCGCGCGCGCGGCCGGCGCGCTGTCCCTTTAAACGGCCCGCGGCGCCTCCCCCGCGCGCCCCGCCCGCCGCGGTGCGGCCCGGTGCTGGGCGCGGCCGGAGAAAGTCCATGTGAGCCGGAGCGCCGGGCCGCCGGAGCACTTCCTACTGCAGGCCGGACCGGGCCGGCGCCCGCAGGTACCCCAACTTCGCGCCGCCCGCGGGTCCCACCGCCGCACTTCCCGCGAACTCCGCGGCGCGCCCGCCCTCGCCTGCCGCAGTGCCCAAGTTCGCGCCGCGCGCCGCCCGCGGAGCTGGCCGGCGGCGTTCGGGCCTGGGGAGGCGCTCGCCCGGGCCGGGCCGCGCCCCGCCCCGCCGAGCGGGGACCCGGGCTCCGAGCGTCTCCTCTCCTGCCGGGTTTCTCGGGGCGCTCGGGACACTAGGTCTCCCCCGACCGGACGGACGGAGCCCAGCCCTCTGGGGTGGGCAACCCGCGCGGGCTCGGCCTGGGGACACGGCCCCGGGGACACGCCCCTCCCTCCTGGGCCGTCCGAGGGAGGGACCTGTTGGGCACCTAGCCATGTGTCCCCTGGCTGTCTGTTCTAGCTGAGCCTGTCCTGTGTAGTGGGGGGCTGGGCGGGGGGAGAGCACCCTCCGTGGGCTGGCCATCTGGTAGAGCTGGTCTTCTGAGCACCCTGCACGCACACCCCTGTACCCGTCTGGTCTGGTCCGGGTCTCTCTCCAGGTCTCCCCTTCCCATCCCCCCACCTTCCCCTCCGCTTCCCTCTTGAGCTCCAGACCCCTCTCCCCTCGCCCCCCTCAGTTTGCCCTGATGACAAAGGACGCGGTTCTCCTGGTCTCGGCGCAGGTGCTTCTCAGCACTCCGTGCGGGGTGTCGTCTAAGCCCCGCACAGAGCCCAGGAGAGGTATCTTCAAGTGTTGGCTCCATTTTAGAGATGAGGAAACAAGGAGTTAGGTGAAGGGTCAAGCAGCGGGCACTGCCCTCCACCTTCCAACAATCCCCCTCCCCCTCTCCCCGTGGCCCTCTGTGGTGTCCACCCCTCCCAGGAGGCCGCTGGCATTCTCCCGTGGGACAAGCCACCGTTTGTTGGTACCTTGGCTGGAGCCTGAGTGAAGGAGATGGGAGGGGGAGACCCAGGGTGGTTGGCCCCCTGCTGTTTCGGTGAGCTGGCTGGAAGGGGCACAGCAGTAGAACAGGATATCCCTCGTCCCCTCTCAGTGGCAGAGATCGGTTCTCGGTGGTCACACCCAGGCGGGGTGGGCGCCGGACATGGTGTCTGAAACCGCGCTGAGTCGGAGCCGGCTTCGGCCGGCCTCTGCTCTGCAGCCCTTCCGAGCCTCCTGCAGAATCTTGGACTAGGAGAAAAAGCTTGTGCATTTTCTGACACGGGGACACCAGGCCACCCTGGCTGCCCGGAGTGCGTCTGGGTTCTTTGTCCTGGATGTGCTGGGACACTCAAGAGAGCCTGTCTTTGGGAGGTGGGCTCGTGGGTGACTTTTAACAGAACCCTTAAAGCCTCTCTCTGTTTTCCAACGAAAACGTGAGATGCATTATTCATACAAGAGAGACGGTGCTGATGGTAAGTGCTGAGCTGACATTCACAGCCTACGTTCCTCGGGCACCTCTGCCTCTAGGGCTCAGCGTGCTTGACTTGCAGCCTGGGCTCGGGTGGGCCTGGGACCCCTCCTGGGACAGAAAGTAAGAAATGTGGCTTTGACCCTTTCAAGGATGTTCCCAGGGCTCCACCCCCCGCCTCTTCCTCTGAGGTCTGTGCTCCCAGGAATGCAGAGGCAGGTATGGGCTGCACCGGACACGGACTCCCTCCAGGCCCTGGGCCTTCCGGTACCATCCACTGCACTCACCATCTGTAGGGTTGGGAGTCTCAGGCAGCTGAGGCCTCATTCCCTCCACCCCGGGGAAACAAGTCTTGTCCCTGCGGCCCATGGCCAATCTGCCCCCTTCCGGGTGACCCTGTCCCGTCTCGCCCGGCTCTTCTCCGACCTGGTCCCTCCCTGGGTTCTGTTGTCCTGCTGGGGTGTGGGGGGTGAGATGAGCTGCCCTGGCTGGGGGCAGGGTGGGGAACGTCTGCTGAGCCGTTTGAGCGGGAACTGCGGCCCAGATCACGGCCCTTCGCTCCTGATTCTCCAGCGTGTTTCTCCCAAGAGCCTGCAGACCCCCGTGTAACAGGCGCACTTGGGGAACTTGACCCGGGCTGCGTTCTTGGGACAAGACAAGCTGCCTTCCAGCTGAGGATCTATCGTGTTAGCTGGCCTGGGCCTGGCTCCTTCCCGCGGCCGGTGTCCCCGAGGGGTGTCCCGGCCCAAGGAACCTGGCCTTCAGGCCTGGTCTTTTGAAGGGGAGCAATGTCTTCGGTACAGTTGGAGGGGTGTCTCCCTCCACAGGGACAGGGGCCGCCGGTCCCTGGCCGGACCCAGAGCTGTTGCTGGCTGTGGGCAGCCCCACTTCAGGAGCTTGTAAAGTCTGGTTGGGGCTGGGGTCCGACTGGGGGCTGGTGAGGGGCTTCAGGGCCTCTCACTGCCTGCCTGCCCGCCTGCCGGGTCTGCAGAGAGCGCTGCCCGGCCCGTCCGCGTTCTAGATCCTGCCCAGGCCTCTCCGAACGCCTCATTTGCGTTCAGCACGCTCTCCCGGGCATCCCCTTGGTCCTCCCCGAGGTGAGCCGTCTGGCCCTCGGGTACTTCCAGGTGGGGCCGGAATTTAGGACCAGAGCCAGCATCTTCATTGGTGTCCTCGCCCCAGTTCAGAGATGAGAGCGACCCTCTCACGCCGTGGCCCTGGGTGAAGCCTGTGTGTCCTCCCCTGCCCGCCGCAGCCTCGTTCCCTCTTTCCTTGTGTCCTGAGCCACCGAGGTTGTGCCTGGGAGGCTACATCCCCCCCGCCCCCCCGAGCCCCCCCCCCCCCCAGCCATCCTGGGCTCCAGGGACCCAGCCCGCTGGCCGGGGGAAGCAGTCCCCTTAGCGAGGCCGAGGCCCGAGGCGCCACTGCCACCCACCCTGCCTCTGAGCAGCCAGGGATCCTGGCGACCTCTGTTTCTCTTTTAGCAAATCCTTGCTCTCACCAGGCCTGGCTCTCGATGAGATCATTTGCAAAGTATGCTTCCCGGCTGGCCCCGGCTCCCTCATTGTGTCTGTCACCTGCAGCTGCCTGCTCGCTGGGAGCTGGCCTTGCTCTGCCCTGGCCTCTGGCCTTTGTCATTTAAAGTTCAGGTTTTGGAAGAAGGCGCCCTGTGGGGGAGGGTCTCAGCAGGTGGGGCAGGCACAGAGGTGTTTGGGACGTGAACTTGGGAGCCGAGCTTCCTGGTGGCTGCCTTTGTGGTTGGCATCCTCAGAGTGGCGCAGCCCCCATGAGGACATGGACAGTGGGGGCCGCTCACCCCTGCCCGGGCCTGGGAGCCGGTCTGAGCAGGAGAAACGGAGCTGGAATCCGATGCGGCGCCGGCTCTCTGGGGCCTGCCCCGCCCCCAGCTTCCGCTGGCTGGACCTGGGTCCGGGCAAGGAGGCCCTTGGGAGCAGGACCTCGGAGGTCTCTCTCAGGTCACATCCAGCTCAAGGCTTTGTGACCTTGGGTGGGTAACGTACCCCCTCTGAGCCCCACCCTGGCCTGTGTGTCGTGATGCTACTGCTGCGAGGCCCAAGGTGAGCAGGCCCCGCCTGGGGGCCCTGTGGAGGTGCCCCCTCCCTGGAGGTGGACCAGAGCCAGTGAGGGGTTCATGCCCCTTTAAGGGGAGGCTGCTTCTCGGTCTCCAGGGCGGATGGAGGCATACTTTTCTCTGAGGTGTTGGTCTCTGGTCCCACGGAAAGGAGAGGCTGGCTCTGGGTCTCTCTGAAGGAATCTTCCCCCTCCCTCTTGGCCCTGGGCCCTGGCATCCAGGAGGGCACATGGCCATGGATGGGCCGGGAGCTCCTGGGCCCCGCCCCGTGTCTGCCTGTGTGCCTGGGAAGCAGCAGGGCCGGGGGCGGGGACCGCAGGGGCCTGAAAGTGCCCATATATAGTCACTGGGGTGAGCAGTGAGCCCGGCCGCCGGCTGTGGGGCTGTGTCCCAGGCCCAGGGCTGGCTGGCCCCCAGGCCCAGCATCAGGCCCAGCCCCCAGGTCCTCGATTTGGGGCGAAGCATCAGATATAGCAGCAGGCACAGGTTTGGTGCTCCAGGAGTGTTTGTTGATTGAAAATAAAAATCTCCTGGATACTTGGTAGTCTGGGCCAAGTGTATGTCTTGAGACGCCATTTTTGAAAGTTGGAGGCCGTAGCCACCGAGGGCCCCTCACTGTGGGCTGGGGGCGGGGTGCCAGCTCGTCTGCACCCACAGCCCTTGCCCCACAAAATGCCCCCTTCATTATGGTGACACCCGTAGATGTTCCCTCCCCATCCCCAGAGATGGGCGGCATTTTCTGGAAGAGGGCCTCCCTCCCTCTGCCTCCTGGACACTGCCTGGAGTCCAGCTAGTGGGGAAGGGGCCGGGCGTTCCCGCGCTGCCGGTGGTCTTTGCAGGAAGTCTGCTCCCTGTGCCCCCGGGTTGTCCTGGGTCCCCACCCTAGCCCTGGGCATCTGCCTGTCTTCCTAACTCGCCCATCCCAGTCTCTGCACCAAGAAAGGAGAAGCAGCCGCCTCTGCTCCGTTCCGACTTTTGTGCTGTTAAAAATCACAGTGTTAACATAGTTTTGCTCCTTTAATTTAGTTTCCATTGCACTGCTAAGCGCCTTTGTGAAATTTTGTATATTGATACTTTTTGTTGTTGTCAGCAGTTTTTTTGGCCATGTAAAGCCATTAGGGTGAGAGAAGATTAAAAAGATACATTACAATTAAAATGTTAATGAAATCTGCATCATACAACTTTTGAAACCCTTTAGGCATTAATCTTGCCTGTGTCACGTCCGTTAACTTGAGTTATTCGTATTCCGCACTGACCCCTGCTGAGAGATTTGTGCTATAATTGGATTTTTTTTTTTTTAATAAAAAAAAGAAAGCTTTTAAGAAAATAGAGATTGAGTGGTGGGCCCCGCTCCTGCATGAAGAGAAAAGGAGAGAAGGGGCTCCCCTTGGTGGCGGCCTTGGGCCCCCTGTCTCCTCCGGGTCCTGGCCTCGGTCCTCTCTGCATCCCTGTGGGTGACCGTCCACGCAGGCCCTGCTCCTGCGGCGCCCCCAGGGGGACCGAGTGTGGCCGTGTGCTCAGACCTGCGTCCATGCCAGGACCGGCTCACCCGTGGCGGGAGGGTGTGCCGTGGCCGCAGTCGGGCTGTGGGTGTGCAGGGGTCAAGGATGAGCTCGCCTTCCGGGGCTGGGTCCCCGAGTCCAGCTGCTGGGTGAGGGGCTGCAACAGGGAAGTTCTGGAAGCGCCGATGGTTTTGAGTTTTCAGGATCCCGCGTCCGCCACACGACACGCGCCTGGAAGTCTGGTGGCGTGGGCACTGGAGTCTCCAGCCCGAGGCAGGGGCTGGGGGCTGTGGGGATGGGGAGCGCCCCCCTGACCTACCCCCAGGGGAGTTGGGACCCCCGATGAGAGCAAGCCCTAGGTGCTCCGTTAACTTCTCTGCACGGACTCACCCTTGACCGTGGCCGGAGCCCGTGGTGGTTCAGATCTGGGCGGTGCCCCTGCTGGGACGCACCCCTGGCCCGGGTGAGGCCCGGGCAGTGTGGGACGCGGGGCTGGCCCCGGGCGGCCCGGGTCTCGCCAGCCCCCGTGCTGCAGTGGCAGCCGTGGCGCTGGGAAGCTGGTCAGGTGCTTGGCAGGGGCTGTAACAGATTTCATGTCTGTGTGTTTTTGCAACAGCTTTCTGTAAAGGGAAACATAATTTAAAATATGATTACTTAGTGTTGTAACAGCCGCCTCAGCGCTCCAGCTATGCCGAGATCATTATCAGAGGCTGATACTAACTTGCAAAGAATATTATGCAAATTGCCCGCTGGCTCCTCCGGGAAACCTTCTGCCGGGATGGGGATGTGCGTGGGGTGTGCGGCACGGGCGGGTCCCTCCGGGGCCACACCCCTGCATGGCCGGCCCATCAGCCATCGTCGGTTCCTGGCCGTGTCTCAGGACACTGGGCCGAGTCTGTCCCCTTCCTACACACCATCCCTCGCCCCTTGTCTGCGTTGGGAGGAGGTGGGGGGGGGGACACGGGGAGCAGTGGGGCAGGATGGACCCAGTGGAGGCTTCCGGGCAGGGTAGGGGCTGGAGGCTCACGTCCCCCAGGCTCGCCACTGGTCCCTGTGCTACCTGTTGAGTGAGTGTTGCCGCGATGTCGGGCCCGGCAGACGCGTGGGAAAGCGGTGGTGGGATTGACGTGCGGCCCTGACTGCCCGCTCACACCTGCCCCCTCCTCGAGTCTGAAGGTGGCTCCCTCCCTTACCAAGAGTGGTGCATCCCCCCTATTTTGTGAACACTGCTCTGGGGGTTCCCCGTGGGGTCCTTCAGCTCCAGGAGGGCAGCGATGTTTGTTTGCCGGTGGAGAGGACTGGCTGGAAGGGGCGTGAGCCTTGCAGTCGCCCTGGCGTGTAACAGGGGCGGGGGTGAGATCAGTTTCCTGGGGTTGGGTAACAAATGACCATAAACCTGGGGGCTTAAAGCAACAGAAATTTACTCTCTCACGGTCTAGAGGCCAGAGGTCCAGAATCAACGTGTGGGCAGGGCTGGCTCCGTCTGGAGGCTGTAGGGGAGAATCCTGGCCTCTTCCAGCGTCTGGCGGTGCCGGCAATCCTGGACGTTCCTTGGCCTGTAGTCGTATCACTCCCATCTCAAGATATTAACTAATTACATCTGCAAAGACCCTGTTTGCAAATAAGGTCACATTCTGAGGTTCCAGATGGGCAGGAATTCTGGGGGGACCCTAGTCAACCCGGTGTGGCCAGGTGGGCGCAGAAACCCTTTAGTGCCTGGAGGGGAGGGGCCGTCTCAGAAGTAGGGGCGGCCTTGCTGGCCGTCTGGCTCCACCCTGTGCTTGCCCAGGGGGGTGGACAGCCAGACGTATGGACAGTCGCCACTGCCCCGACGAGCGCCTGGACCGCGGGCATGAAGGGCCAGCGCAGGCTGGGAATTCTGGAAGGACCTTTGGCTCAGGAGCTAAGCCGGGGTCGAGGGCGGGAAATGGGGCCACCGACAGAGGAGGATTTTCCTGAGACAAGAGTGTCTGCGGTTACATAAGTTTGGGGACAGGAGGCAGAATTTGTGTTAATTGTCATAACCCAGTTTAGCGGCCCATCCTTGTCCCGGGAAGCAGCCTGGAAAGGAGAGGGAGGTGGGTCTCAGCGGAGTCGTTGGGGCTGGACCCCAAACTGCAGCGCAGACTGGGGCCACCGCGGCCCTCCAAGTCCTTCCTCCCCGTGTCTCTTCCGTCCCGCAGAAGAAAAATAAGGGCATGACGTGAGAAGAAATGGCCAAGAAATGGAGGCAAAGAGAAAGTAAGAGCGGAGATGCCTCGGGAGGAGGTGGGTGCCCAGGACGGGTCTGGAGGAGGCCACGGCGTCCAGGCGGTGAGGCGGGGCACCCGGGCGTTGTGCCTCTAGACCTCGGGGGCCCTGCCATTCCCGGACCGAGACCTCAGGCAGCTGTGGCGGGGCTGAGAGGGGGCACGTTGGCAGGGGGCTCATGGCATGGGCCTCGGGGTCTCTCCTGGAGGAGGAGCTGGGTCCTCGGGTGCCCCTCACTCCTCTTCCCGCGCGGCTCTGCCAGCCCAGCGGCCCCAGTGTGGCCCCAGTGCAGGTGACCGCCCGGCCGGGCGAGGGCCTGAGGGCCTGGGAGGCTGCCGTGCAGTTTTGCGCTGGGCCTTTCTTCACATTCTCGGTAACCCAGGGAAAGTGGGAAGTCCCCCCACCAGGCCTCCTTGGGAGTTGGCCCCCAGCTCTGCTTGGGGGGCTCCTCTGTCCCCCCCAGCTGCCTGGCATCATGGGGCTTCTCTCCTGGGAGGACAGGCGACGTGATTTGCTGCTCAGTGCTCAAGCTCAGAAGGGGGGTCCCCGCCACGTTCAGAAACTCGTTTCTGAGGGTTTTCAGGACGTCTGGCCAGGACTTGGGGTGGACCCCAGGGGGTGGGCGTTACCCAGGACTAGGCACCCCTTCTCCGGGGTGGGGGCACGGTGACGTGGCTTCCTCCAGCCTCCTGGCCCCGCTGTCACCGTCACAGGTCCTGAGTGTGGTGGAGGTGCCCCTACCCTCTGCCCAGCGCTGGCAGCTGGGGACGCTAGTTCTGATGCCTGAGGAAAGGGTTAAAAGATGCACAATATTAAACTTACAGAGAAACTGCGCGTACCGAACACAGAACTTCTTCCAGACCGTTTGAGAGTAGTGGCCCCTTATTGCCGGGTGACCCACTGAAACGAGGGCTGCGCGCTGCCCGCCTCACCGCAGCTCCAGCGGTCACCGAACGGCCCCAGTGGCTCCCATGCCTGGGCCCTGTACAGCCAGAGGGTCACTGTGGAGTTCCTGTCCCAGGCACCTGTCAGGTCTGCTTTTAAAATTTTAATTAAAAAAAATTCTAGTTACTTGCACGTAAAACCTACCATCTTAACCACTTTCCAGCACACAGTTCAGGGGCATTGAGTCCATTCACATTGTTGTGCAACCGTCACCACATCCGTCTCCAGGACTCTTTCATCTTCCCAAACTGACACTCTGTCCCCATTAAACACTCGCTCCCCTCCCCCCCGCCAGCCCCGGGCCCCGCCGTCCACTGTGTGTCTCTGTGGGTTTGACTCCTCTAGGGCCGCACACGGGTGGCATCACACAGGATTTGTCCTCTGCGTCTGGCCTTTGGTCAGCATGATGTCTGTGAGGCTCGTCGCTGCTGTGGCCTGTGTCAGGATCTCCTTCCTTTTTAAGGCTGAGTTTAGTCCACCGCGTGGATGGACCCCGTTGGGTGTATCCTTCCTCTGTCCGAGGACACGTGGCTGTTTCCACGGTTGGCTGTTGTGAATGGCGCTGTGTGAACACGGGTGTGCTCGTGTCTATCCAAGTCTCGTTGTGTCTCTTAGGCTTCTTCAGCCGCTGCAGGATCTGAGGTCTTTCCCTGGCTCTCGTGACCTTGCCCCCAGAGCCCGGGCCAGTTTTGCAGAAGGCCCCCGGTCTGGGCGCGTCTCGGACAGCGGCGCTGCGGCCGTGCCCCTGTCCTGCCGGCTGGCGGTGGCCCGTGGGGATTTTGTCCAGTCACTTGGGGGAATTTGTCTGGTGTGTGTTTCTAAAGCAACCCCAGCATGGGGGTCGCGGCCAGGGTTGTGTGTGGGAGCAGGGCAGGATGCGGGGTGCGGGGCAGGGGTGAGCGGGGGGCTGCACAGGACCCTGTGGGGGGGGTGGGAGCAGGGCAGGATGCGGGGTGCGGGGCAGGGGTGAGCGGGGGGCTGCACAGGACCCTGTGGGGGGGGAGCAGGGCAGGATATGGGGTGCGGGGCAGGGGTGAGCGGGGGGCTGCACAGGACCCTGTGGGGGGGGTGAGAGCAGGGCAGGATACGGGGTGCGGGGCAGGGGTGAGCGGGGGGCTGCACAGGACCCTGTGGGGGGGGAGCAGGGCAGGATACGGGGTGCGGGGCAGGGGTGAGCGGGGGGCTGCACAGGACCCTGTTGGGGGGGTGGGAGCAGGGCAGGATACGGGGTGCGGGGCAGGGGTGAGCGGGGGGCTGCACAGGACCCTGTGGGGGGGGGGAGTTGGGTGTTTGGCCCTGGAACGGGAGGCTCTTGAGTGGTGAGAGGTCGGGTCTCATCAGCACCAGCTGCTCCCAGAAAGGCGGGTCCCGTCCTGGCTGTCAGTGGCCACGTCCCTCCAGTGTCCCCCATGGAGAAGCTCTGAGCTGGGCTCTGGGCTGCTGCTGTCACAGCCCCTGGCCCCCGGCCCACTCTTCCTCTGGGCTGTGGGGCTCTGCGAGGATGAAGTAGGAGGTGTACCCAGGCCTGGCCCCCTCCTGCCCACGATGAGCCCTGGGGAGAAGCGGGGGTGGGGAGAAGCGGCTTCCCTAGCACCGTTTCCCGTGTGTCCTCCATCTCCCGACCCGGGGCCGCACCGGGGCCATCCTGGTACTTGGCAGGTGTTGTCTGAGTCTGATCAGGTCTGTCCGAAACCAGCAGGTCCCTGTTCCCTCAGATCCCGGGTCAAGGTCGGCGTCAGCGGGCCGGGGGTTGTGAGTTTCCTAGGACTCTGAGACACAGCCCTGCCAACTGGGCCGACTGAACCAGCAGAGGTGTACGCTCCCCCGTTCCGAGGCCAGAGCCCCCCGTCAAGGCATCGCAGGGCCGAGCTCCCTCCCGCCTCTCCCAGCCCCCGGCCGCACGGCTTCTCCTGTGTCCAGGTTTCCCTCTTCTTAGGACACCAGTCGTTGGCTTCAGGGCCCACCCTAAACCCTCTAAGACCTCATCTTAACTAATTGCTCCTGCAGAGAGCTTGGTTTACTTATGGTCACATTCTGAGCTTCCAGGTGGACATGGATTTGGGGAACCCTATTCACCCCAGCGGAGGGGTGAAGGCCAAAGTGTCTACCTGCCCCTGTTCCCTTTTCTCCATGGCTGCTGCCCGCTCCCCAGTCTTGGAAGGAGCTGCCGTACTGTCCCCGTGTCTCCTGATCTCAGGCTGGGCCCCCCGCCCTCTGACCTCCTGTGCAGGTCCTCTAGAACGCCCAGCCGGGCTGTTTGGCCACTGGCTCCGCTCTCTTGGGGATGGCTGGAGCGCCCAGGCCCCTCCTGTCTGGTGGGATGGCCCCACTTCTGCAGCTCAGAGGGTTGTGAGGTGTCCAGCCCAGCGCCAGAAAGGCTGTTTGCCCGCGTGGAGTTCTCCATCGGAAAGAGGGCGTGGGGGGGGGGTTGGTCTGATGACTTTCATGTCAGCGTGCATGTCTCATGGAGTAGGAGTTAGGGATGGTAGGAGTTTCGCAGCCTCAGAACTCACAGGATCAGCCCTCTGGCTCCAGGGTTTGACAGGGTCGAGGCAGTCGGCATGAAACCCTGGTCAGAAGTGGTCCGTATGTGAGGGTACAGTTAGCAAGATAAGATCGGCTGCTTCTGGCAAAACGTGTCTGTTTTTCCTTGCGGGGAGAAGGACAGGAGGAAACACCTGCAGGTTGGGAGTGGCCGGTGGGACCGCTCTGCCTGCGAGCCGGCCTCACCTGCACGAGGATGGTGGGACCAGGGCTCTGCGGTGGCCGGCTGGCCGCTGACGGGTGTTGGGCATAGCGGTCCGGGACCCCTCCACCCGCTGGCCTGTCTCTAGGCGTGTGGGCAGGGCCCGGCCTTCCTCCCACCGGGGGCTCCGGGAGTGGGGTTTTGTGCCAGAAGGGGAGGCACTGCCTGGGGGGCCTTGCTCCGCAGCACCCACGAGGCCTCAGCTTGGCTCCTCTATGTGTCGCTCGGCGTGACTCCGAGGGCTCTGCCCCATGCCTTTTGGGTGAGGGCACCCCACGGGCACCGGGGAGAAGGCAGGTCTAGCCACGGGCACAAGGCCACTAGGGGGAGGCTTGGGATGGCCCCGCTGGCTGCTCCCTTTCATCAGACCCCCCCCGGCCCCGCCCTCTGCGGGGAATCCCAGGCGGTCACGGTCTTGCCCCGATGGTGAGCTGGCCCAGAGCTGCCGTCAGGCCACGCCAGGGCCGAGCGTCCTCGGAGAGCGTCTTGTGCCCGCTCATGTCATGTGAGGAAACAGGGGCCTGAGGGGTGAGTCACAGAGCAGAGCCGGGGGTGGTGATAGCTGTGCTCACTTGTGGGTTTCTTGGGGTTCCAGGGTGCTGCCCTGGTGGGCTGTGGTGGGGCAAAGACAGCCGGAGCCCCCGGGTGGCAGCGGCTACCTGGGCCAGGTGCATCCGGGTGGACGGAGCTGGGTCAGGACAGACTGACCCTGGGTGAGGATGGCCGCACGAGGGACCAGCAGGAAGGGGCAGCGTGTCCTCGTCCTGGGTGGGGTGGGGGTGAGGGGTCGCCCCTCCCCTGGCTCTCGGGTATTCCTGAAGGTTTCAGTTCTTTCTCAGTGTTTCTTTTTTTTTAAATTTTATTTATTTATTGTTTATTTATTTATTTTTGACTGTGTTGGGTCTTCGTTTCTGTGCGAGGGCTTTCTCTAGTTGTGGCAAGCGGGGGCCACTCTAAATCGCAGTGCGTGGGTCTCTCACTATCGCGGCCTCTCTTGTTGCGGAAACATAGGCTCCAGACGCGCAGGCACAGTAGTTGTGGCTCACGGGCCTAGTTGCTCCACGGCATGTGGGATCTTCCCAGACCAGGGCTCGAACCCGTGTCCCCTGCACTGGCAGGCAGATTCTCAACCACTGTGCCACCAGGAAAGCCCTTCCTCAGTGTTTCTTAACTGAGCTTTCGTAATAACTTTAACTGCACAGAGCCCCCGAGCGGGCTCATTCCGAGTCCCGGCAGCTGTGATTACATTGCAGCCACTGATTACCAAGAAACCTCACGAGGGAATTTGTTATAGCCGCGGTGGACGCGGGTGCCCGGCACCGCCTTCCCGACGGCTTGTAGCGGGGGGAGCACTTGCCCGGCCTGGGCAGGACGAAGGGCTGGTGCTGGCCTGTTGCCCTGGCCTCGGCTGGTCCGGGCGGCCAGGGGAGTGATGCTTGCAGGGCGTTGGTTAACAAGGTGGGCCAAGGTAGTCCCTTGGGAGCTGGCCGGCCTGCGTCCCCCCCGGCCACCCTTCCCTCTGGGTTTCCAGCGGCCTGGGAGCCTGGTGGGTCCCGAGGTGGCCATCCCAGTTCTGAGTTTGATTTGGTCTCTCTTCTAGGGAACTCTTTCCTGTGTCCCTCATTGGTTCCAGAACATACGAACACGTGTGAACAGACTGTTTCTTTTCCCCGAGACTATTGGAGACCCGTGACCCCGGGCTGCAGTGTTTCTAGGTCAGCCTCTTCCAGCACCTCCCTTCGTCCCCGTGCCTCCTGGAGGGGCTGCGGGCCCCCAGGCCGGCCCCGCTGCCCCCATGCAGCTGGAGAAGCAGGGCACTGGCTCCTGCCCAGGCCCACGTGGAGACGGGGCCTTCCTGGGGCCACAGTCACAGCTGCTTGTGACGGAGAGGGACCAGTGGGACCTCGGGTGCCGGGAGGGCCCGGAAGTGCTGTCGCCATGGTGATGAACAGCACAGGTGTGGTTACTTATCCTTAAAGTCGTCTTAACACTAGTGCTGGGAACTGGTCTGTTTCTCTCACTGCCTTCCAGCCCCCTCACCCCAAAGTGCACCGTCTGGAAACATGTGACACCCCAGGTGCGTAGGGTGCTTGGCGGACCCCGGGGATGCTGGAGAGTCTGTGCCGCCCACAGGCCTCCTGGCTCAGGCGTCTGGCTGGCGTCCTCTCCCCGGGCCCTTTCTGCTTTGGGGTATTGGAGGGCACCCCCTCCCGGGTGCTTGGAGAGGAGACCCCCCACCTGCGCCACCCCCTGAAAACTACAACGAGCAAGGGCACCAGTGTCCTTTGTCAGCTGATTCCGTGCAGTCTGGGCCGGGCCACTTCTGCACTGACCGTGACCTTAACAACACTGTCTAAGACCCCACTCGGTGGGCTGACCTGCGGGCCGCTGTAGAGCCCACAAAGCTGGAAACGGAGGTGAGGTGGGCGGGCCTGGGGTCCCGCTTCCAGGCTGTGCCTTGATGTGGTCACGGGCTGAGGAACCAGGGAGCTGGGCCCTCCCAGGGGTCCTGGGCAGCCCGGGGTCTGCAGACCCTGCTCCACCTGCCCGGCCCTGGCCGTCGGGCCTCTTGCTGGTAGGGAGCGTCCTCTGCCTGGAAGCTGAGGGGCGGCACCCCGGCTGATGCCACCGGGCTCAGGCCCCCGCTGCGGCTCGCCTTTGGGGATCTGGCGGGTGGGCCTCCCTCTTGGCCCCCTGCCCCCTTGGCCCCCTCACGTTCGGGGTCCCCCTCGCCCGGGACGGGAGGCTCAGACACATGCATGAGTAGTTTTCAGGTTGTGCCCTAAATTAGTGTAGTGTGCACTTTGCTTTAAAAAGCCATGATTGAAGTCGAATTAACATATTTACCTTCGGTGCTCCCAGGGGAACCGTTAGGGAATCGCAGGGGTGCAGCGGCGGCTGCAGTGTGCAGTGACAGTGCCTGCTGCTGGCGAGGGTGGCACCCGGCTCTCCAGGCCTCCCGGGCAGGCGGTTCTCACAAGCGCTCACCCCCAGCCTCCCCTGCAGCTCCCCTGACGCTCGCAGGGGCCCCGGATGAGGCAGAGGAAACCAGGTAGGGGACTGTGCTGTGGCCCTGAGGACTCGTGACCCCACCTACCCCACCCACCGTGGTGGCTCTTTCCTCGGGGCTTTGCTCAGCCCTTGTGGCCAACGCCCAGGGCCTTCGTCCTCTGGTGTCTGCTTTTGGCCCAGGAGCATTTTGTCCTGAGTCCTGTCTGTGGATGAAAAGGTCTCATGTCTACTCTCAAGACCCAGGCTCCAGTTCTCAGGCCAGTGAGCAAGTTCCTGCCCCACCCAGAGCCTCAGTTTCCCAATCTGTAAAATGGGGTAATGGCATTTATTCTGAACTTGAATTAAAAGAGGACACAGGACGTGGGAATTTAGGCCATTGAAACCAGCCCTGGGATTATTTAGGGAGCCTCCCCTCCCCCGCCCCGCCCCACACACATGTCTGCTCTTCTCAAGGAAACTGGATTCTGAGGTCAAAGGACCTGAGGTTTTCTGGATTCAGAGCTTAGTGGAGTGAGGGTCCTGGGGAGACCCGGGCTGCCCCACCACAGGGTGGGGCACATGCCTGGGCCTTGGGCCTGTGGACACAGCGTCTGTGGGTAGGCATTGCCCCCTATGTCCCCGACACTATATTTTTAAAAACTTGTGCATGGATTTTTTTATATGCAGCACTGAAAATTTTATGATCAAAAAACTATTAATAGGGCTCCCTTGGTGGCGCAGTGGTTGAGAGTCCGCCTGCCGACGCAGGGGACACGGGTTCGTGCCCCGGTCCGGGAAGATCCCACATGCCGCGGAGCGGCTGGGTCCATGAGCCATGGCTGCTGAGCCTGCGCGTCCGGAGCCTGTGCTCCGCAACGGGAGAGGCCACAGCAGTGAGAGGCCCGCGTACCGCAACAACAACAACAACAAAATAAATAAATAAGAAATAAAAAGCACACCTTTGTGTAACGAAGTACAAACTAATATTTAAATTCATTGTTCAGTTCTCACACTGCTTCCGCCTACCTTTTATTACCATGTAAGTGGATATCTTAAGCACACTTGGCCGTGTAGCCTACAGAAAAGGGCAAAGATCTCAAGCGCACAGTTTGATGTATTTTTTTTCTTAATTTATTTTTGGCTGCGTTGGGTCTTCGTTGCTGTGCCCGGGCTTTCTCCGGTTGCAGCGAGCGGGGGCTACGCTTCGTCGCCGTGCGCGTGCTTCTCGTTGCGGTGGCTTCTCGTGTTGCGGAGCGCGGGCTCTAGGCGTGTGGGCTTCACTAGTTGTGGCTCTCAGGCTTCAGTAGTTGTGGCTCGTGGGCTCTAGAGTGCAGACTCAGTAGTTGTGGTGCACGGGCTTAGCTGCTCCGCAGCATGTGGGATCTTCCCGGACCAGGGCTCAAACCCGTGTCCCCTGCATTGGCAGGCGGGCTCTTAACCACTGCGCCACCAGGGAAGCCCCCATCTGAACCATTTTTAAGTGTATAGTTCAGTGTGGCATTAAGTACATTCATATCGTTGTGCAACCGTCACCACATCCGTCTCCAGAATTTTCCCATCTTCTCAAACTGAAGCTCTGTCCCCACAAAACTCGCACTGCCCCTCCTCTTCTGCAGCCCCTGGCCCCCGCTGTCTCCATGAAGCTGACTTCTCTAGGTCCTCCCATGGGTGGAATGCCACAGGATTTGTCTTCTGGAGACCGGCGTATTTCACTGGACACGATGTTCTCCAGGTCATCCTTGTCGTACCCCACGTCAGAATTCCCTTCCTTTTTAAGGCTGAGTAATGTTTCATGGTCTGAGCGGGAAAGCTCGATCAAAGAGCGTTTGAGGAACTGAGTGCGTTCATAGCCACTGAAGAAAGAACGTTGCACTCAGGCTGTTGAGTTAGTTACACAATTGCTGGGTGTCTCCCAGGCAGGAGCACCGGCCCCCTTGGGCAACGCTCTTTGCTCCTGGGCAGAAATCGTCATTTGCATCCCTTCTGGGCACGGCCTTGTTTAAGAGTTAGCAGGTCACAGCGTCTGGGACATAATCAATACCAGAGAGCAAACCAAACAGAGGTACCTACAGTCCCCTGGAGAATGAAACAGTCCTGGTGGCCTCGGTGGCCAGTCCCTCCTGTGACATGGAGAGGGCACAGTCACCCTCTACCATATTTCCAAGTTTTTGATAATCATTCAGCATCCCTCTGTGATCGTAATTTCCAAGTACAGTTTTTAGAAGCGGGTTTTGTGTTCTGATTCATCACACGCCATGGGAAGAGGGCACCCTGGGGAGGACAGCACCGGAGCTGTGCGGCACGGGGGAGCTGCTAGAGCTGGTCAGTTTCTCTGCATTTCACAGGGAGGCTCACGTCCATCTTCAAGAAGCTCGCTCACTGCAGAGGTGGGTTTTTGCTCTTACCGGTCTCCCCCCAGAGCCTGGGAGCCCACGCGTGTTGCCAGCGGTGGCCCCGGCTTCAGGATCAGCTTGTCCAGCTCCGTCAGGGAGTAAAAGAGACCAGATTCCCATGGAACTGCTGCAGATGGCTACATTGCCATGAAAGGGAAAGAGACTCCGGAAAAGTATTTGTTTCTGAATTCTGAGGCCTTGGGGAGAAGGCACACAGTGTACAGAACGTTTTGTGTAGTTTGCAGAAGTGAATCTGCTGCCTGGAGGGCTCGAGCTGCGTTGGGATGGAAGAGGAGGGTTTTCTTCCCCAATATTCCAAGACCAGCCCCGCAGTTAGGTCTTGGTCATTGCGGTCAGCATGGACCTTGGGCAGCAGCCCATCACTTCGTGGACCTAAAGACATCTGGAGACCTGGCCCCCTGCCGTAGTCGGGTAGGAGCCGTCTGAGGGCGAGCCCACGCGGGGCGCCTCCTCAGGAGATGCGCACGTGGGCAAGTACGTCCCTCTTTGTGGACAGCCCCCTTCTGGCCTGCAGCTTCCGGGGAGCAGAAGCCGCCTGTGGATGACCAGATGGGGTCGGCTTCTTTCACAGGGCAGCGAGCAGTGCCAGCCTGGAGGCAGGGACATCCTGCAGGGGCATCAGGCAGAACCGTAGCATGAGGGTTTGCTTGCTGTTTCCCAGCGTTAAGAGCATAAATGGACGGTGAGGGTGGAGGCCAGCGTGGAGCTCCTGGAAGGGAACACGTGCGGATTCTGTTCCCACGGACGGCACTGGATGGGCCAAGCTGAGCCCGGGAAGGCTGGCTCTGGACTTGACGCCTCTTCCTGGGCAGTTCTTCCCGTGGAGTTGAGAATTGCAGGACAGCAAATCCAGCATTCCCCAACACATTTAACAAAATAATCTTAGAGCTCAGGAACACCTTTCTAAGGAACCTTAACTGCTTGGGGAGAGAAGGATGTTAATTAAAAAAAAATACCAAGGATGTGACTAGTGCAAAGTACTGAAAGTTACCCTGGGGCGATCGGATGCGCGGTCAGGGTGGTGGTGAAGCACCCAGGTCTCCTCATCCCACGGCGATGCGGACGCGACACACCAGCACCGCTCACCGTTTTCACACGACACCAGGTTCTTCTTTTACAAAATATAATGCTTGGCAGTAAAGGACCCATAGGCACCTTAAAAACATTGTCTTATGAATAAGCCCATCAAAACCAAGCACATTTTGCCCAAATTTTAACGTTTCACGGCTTCTTTTCAGACTCGTCATGTCCAGGTATTATAAACCCAAGGAAATAAAGATTCCTCTCTATGCGCCTCCCACAGCGTTCCCTGTGTCCATCCTAGTTTTTATCTTCCCCATCCGCTTTCACGTGCTGGGGCAACCAGACCATTTCACTTTAGGGCAGAATGCCTCTTTTCCCCGTGATAAGGAAACACACCCTTCGGTGTGCTTGGATGTGAGCCGCGCTGCTAGTAGCCCCATTTTATTAGTTGCGCCTTTTAACTCCCGTAACTAACTTCTCCCTGATCAGGAGGGCTGCAGGTGATAGGAGGGACACGATAGGGACCTGCTTGTCTTACGTAAACGTCTTAGCACATCAGGCGAACCCAGAGCACACCTGTCAGCATCCCCCCAACACACACACGTGCCTCTCACACCTTGTTAAAGTGGCCGGGAACGTGGACATGGAATCTGACGAGCACGCGTGGGAAGCAGGGTGTGTGTGTTAAAGCTCGGCTTACCGACCAGTGTTTGGATCCTATCCTTACAAATCATCCATCTATCTAAACATTGGTAGTTAATTAAATTTAATATTAGTGTAGGGTGTTAAAGTAAATGAGGATTTCGGGAATTTTAGGTTGATATACAACACAGTTGCTTTTTTTTTTTTTAACATCTTTATTGAGGTATAATTGCTTTACAATGGTGTGTTAGTTTCTGCTTTATAACAAAGTGAATCAGTCATACATACACATATGTTCCCATATCTCTTCCCTTGCTTTTTTTTTTTAAACTTTGTATTTTGAGATAATTATAGATTCACGTGCTGCTGTGAATAGTACAGAATGGATGGATAAACAGAAGTGGTCCATCCCTATGATGGAGTATTGTTTGACCATAGGAAGGAGTGAAGTACCCTTGAAATGGGTGAATTTTATAGTGTATGAGTTATATCTTATTACAGCTGGTATTAAGAAAGATAATACTGAGAGACGCGGTGGACCCTTTGCAGGAAGCCCCTGGGGCTGCCCTTTCGTAGCCCCCCACCTCCTCTCTCCCGCCCCTCTGACAGTCGGTAACTGCCCGGGTCTCTGTTTCTGGAAGCGGTCCTTCTCCCCTACGCTTGCCAGCGTTTGGTGCGTTGTTGTTTTTCGTTTCAGCCATTCTGATAGGTCTATAGTGCATCTGTTTGTAGTAATTTGCATTTCCTAGATGGCTAAAGGTGGTGGACATCTTTCATGTGCTAATTTGTCATCTGTGTGTCCTCTTTCATGAGAAGTGTCTATGACTTTAGCCAGTTTTCTCTTTTTTTTCCAGCACATGTGTATGTATGTCATTTATTTTAAAAACTGGGTTCTGAGCATACATTCGGTTTTACAGTTTGGTGTCTTCAGTTAACATGCTGCAAATTCTTTTCATGTTATCAATATTCTCCTGTGAGTTTTCTCTAATTGAAGTATAGTTGATTTATGATATGTTAGTTTCTGGTGTACAGCAAAGTGATATATATATATATATATATGTGTATGTATTATTTTCCATCATGGCTTATTACAAGATACTATAATACTCTTTTTCGTATTCTTTTTCATTATGCTTTATTACAGGATACTGAATATAGTTCCCTGTGCCATATAGTAGAATCTTGTTGTTTATCTATTTTATATATAGTAGTTTGTATCTGCTAATCCCGAACTCCTAATTTATCCATCCCTACCCACTTTCTCCTTTGGTAACCATAAATTTGTTTTCTATGTCTGTGAGTCTATTTCTGTTTTGTAAATAAGTTTATTTGTATCACATTTTAGATTCCACATATAAGTGTTATCATATGGTATTTGTCTTTGTCTGACTTACTTCACTTAGTGTGATAATTTCTAGGTCCATCCATGTTGCTGCAAATGAAGAATTATTTCATTCTTTTTTATGGCTGAGTAATATTCCATTGTATATATGTGCCACATCTTCTTTATCCATTCATCTGTCGATGGACACTTAGGTTGCTTCCATGTCTTGGCTGTTGGGAATAGTGCTGCTCTGAACATTGGGTGCATGTATCTTTCTGAATTATAGTTTTGTCTGGGTATATTGCCCAGGAGTGGGATTGCTGGGTCGTATGGCAACTCTATTTTTAGTTGTTTAAGAAACTTCCCTACTGTTCTCCACAGTGGTTGCACCAATTTATATTCCCACCAACAGTGCAGGAGGGTTCCCTTCTCTCCACACCCTCTCCAGCATTTATTATTTGTAGACTTTTTAACGATGGCCATTCTGACCAGTGTGAGGTGATACCTCATGGTAGTTTTGATTTGCATTGCTCTCATAATTAGTGATGTTGAGCCTCTTTTCATGTGCCTATTGGCCATCTGTGTATCTTCTTAGGAGAAATGTCTATGTAGGTCTTCTGCCTACTTTTTGATTGTTTTTCTTGTTACTGAGTTATATGAGCTGTTTGTGTATTTTGGAAATTAATCCCCTGTAGGTCGCATTGTTTGCACATGTTTTCTCCCATTCTGTAGGTTGTCTTCTCATTTTTTTTAATGGTTTCCTTTGCTGTGCAAAAGCTTATAAATTTGATTAGGTCCCATTTACTTATTTTTCCTTTTTTTGGGAGACTGACCTAAGAAAATATTGCTATGATTTATGTCGGAGAATTTTTTGCCTACGTCCTCTTTTAGGAGTTTTATGGTATCGTGTCTTATATTTAAGGCTTTAAGCCATTTTGAGTTGTGTGTGTGTGTGTGTGTGTATGGTGTGAGGGAGTGTTCTAAGTTCATTGATTTACATGCAGCCGTCCAGCTTTTCCAATGCCACTTGCTGAAGAGACTGTCTTTTCTCTGATGTATATTCTTGCTTCCTTTGTTGAAGATTAATTGACTGTAGGTGTATGGGTTTATTTTGGGGCTCTCTGTTCTGTTCCACTGATCCATATGTCTGTTTTTTGGGTTACGCCTCCAGCTTTGTTCTTTTTCCTAAAGATTGCTTTGGCAATTCTGGGTCTTTTATGGTTCCATATAGATTTTAGGATTATTTGTTCTAGTTCTGTGAAAAATGTCATGTCATGGGTAATTTGTTAGGGATTGCATTGAATCTGTATATTGCTTTGGGTAGTAAGGCCATTTTAACAATATTAATTCTTCCAATCCAAGAGCATGGGATATCTTTCCATTTCTTTGAGTCATCTTCAGTTTCCTCTGTTTTATAGTTCTCCGCATATAAGTCTTTCAGGTTTATTCTTAAGTATATTATTTTTTTGAGGCGATTTTCGAAGGGATTGTTTTTTTATTTTCCCTTTCTGATATTTCACTTTCACTGTAAAGAAATGCAACAGACTTTTGTAGGTTAATCTTGTATCCTGCTACCTTGCTGAATTTGTTGATCGGTTCTAGTAGTTTTTGTGTGGAGTCTTTAGGGTTATCTATATATAGTATCATGTCATCTGCATACAGTTTTACCTCTTTCCTTCCAATTTGGATGCCTTTCATTTCTTTTTCTTGTCTGATTGCTGTGGCTAGGACTTCCAATACTATGTTGAATAGAATTGGTGAGAGTGGGCATCCTTGTCTTGTTCCAGATTTTTTTTTTTTTTTTAACATTATTGCACTGCGGGGGGGGGGGTTCCAAGCAGAGGTTTTAAATTTGGATAAAATCATCAAATTTTTCAGTTTTTCCTTATGGAAGAATTCTTTGCATAGTCCTAGATCCCCAAAATATTCTCCTATACTTTCTTCTAGTTTTAAGTTGTACATTTAGGTTCTGATCCATTCTGGGTTAATTTTTGTATCAGCATGAAGTTTAGTTTGAGGGTCACTTTTTTTGCCTCTGGACGTGCCGTTGCTCCACTGCCACTTGCTGAAAAGGCAATCCTCCACTGATTGCTCTGCATCTTTGTAAAGCATCAGTTAGGCATATTTGTGGGTCTGTTTTAAGGTTATCTATTCTGTTCATTAGCCGTCTGTCTATCCCCATAGTCTTTTTTTTTTTAATTACCATTTCTTATTTATTTATTTATTTATGGCTGTATTGGGTCTTTGTTGCTGTGCACAGGCTTTCTCTAGTTGCGGCAAGTGGGGGTTACTCTTCGTTGCAGTGCACGGGCTTCTCATTGCTGTGACTTCTCTTGTTGCGGAGCACAGGCTCTAGTCGCGCGGGCTCAGTAGTTGTGGCTCGCAGGCTCTAGAGCATAAGCTCAGTAGTTGTGGCGCACGGGCTTAGCTGCTCCACGGCATGTGGGATCTTCCTGGACCAGGGCTCGAGCCCGTGTCCCCTGCATTGGCAGGCGGACACTTAACCACTGCACCACCAGGGAAGTCCCCCCCTACAGTCTTGATTACTGTAACTATATAGTAAGTCTTGAAATCAGGTAGACTGATTCCTCCCATGTAATTCTTTTCCAAAATGGTCTTAATTATTCTAGTTTTGTTGCCCTGCTATATAAATTTTAGAATAATCTTGTCTATGGTTACAAAAAAATCTTGCTGGAATTTTGAAAGGAATTGTGTTAAACCTGTATATCAATTTGGGGAGAATTGACATCTTTACTGTGTTGAGTCTTTCAATCCATGAACATGGTATGTCTCTCCATTTAGTTAGACCTAGATTTCTTTCAATTTGTAGTTTTCAGCATGTAAGTCCTGTGCGTGTTTTGTTAGATTTACATGTCGGTATGTTTTTTTTTGAGTGATTGTAGATGGTATTGTATTCTTAATTTTAGTCATTGCTAGTACACAGAAATACAGTTTATCTTAAATCCTGTGACGTTGTCTACGAAGACAACCCTGTCACCTGCAAACGGGGACAGCTTTATTTCTTCCTTCCAATCTGTGTGCATTTTCTTGCCTCTTACACTGTGTTGAGTACGAGTGGTGAGCAGACATCCTTGCTGTGTTCCCCATCTTGAGGAGAAAGTGTTAACTGTAAGATTTTTGTAGCTGCTCTATATCAAGTTGAGGAAATTCTCTGAGAGTTTCTATCATGGATGGATGTTGAATATTGTCAAATCCTTCTTATGCATTGAATGATATTTTCATGTGGTTTCACTGATTTTCAGATACTGTACCAGCTTGCATCCCTGGAATAAATCCCACTTGGTCATGGTATATAATTCCTTTTAAATGTTGTTAAAATCTGTTTGTTAATATTTTGTTGAGGATTTTTGCATCTATATCATGAAGGACCCCTGGTCTGTAGTTTTCTTTCTTTGTATCATCTTTGGTTTTGGTATTGGGATAAATCATAAAATGAATTGGAAAGTGTTTCTTTCTCTTCTGTTTTCTGGAAAAGATTGTATATATGTGGTGCTAATTTTCCTTTAAATGTTTGGTAGCGTTCTCCAGGGAAACCATCTGTGCTTAGAGATTTCTTTTTTGAGAATTTTGAAACTAAAAATTCAATTTTTAAAATAGTTATAAGACTATTTGAATGCTCTGTTCATTGTGGTAGTCCCCTCCTCCCTTAGGAATTGGTTCATTTAATTTAGATTGTCAAGTTTATGTGTTAAAGTTGTCCCTATTATTGCCTTATTATTCTTTTGACATCTGCAGGGTCTGTAGTGATACCCCCAATACCTTTCTGATATTGGTAATTAATTAGTCTTTTTTCTCTTTTATCTTTGTCGCTCTTGCTAGAGGCTTGTCAGTTTGTTTGATCTCAGAGAACCACATGTACTTAGTGCTGTAAATTCTCCTCACAGCTCTTAAGTGGTGTCCCACAAGTTTTGATATATTGCATTTTCATTTTCTTTTAATCCGATTTCCTTGAGACTTCCTCTCTGACACATGGATGAGTTAGAGGAATGTTGCTTGTTTCCAAGTGTTTGGAGATTTCCCTCTTACTTTTCTGTTATTAATTTCCAGTTTGATTGCGCTGTGGTTGGAGAACACATTCTGTATGATTTCGGTTGTTTTAAATTTCTTGAAGTTTGTTTCCTGGCCCAGGATCTTGGTGTAAGTTTCATAGGCACTTGGAAAGAATGTGTATTCTGCTGTTTTGTGGTGGATGGTTCTGTAAATGTCTTTTGGATCCTGTTAGCTGATGTTTAGTTCTCTGTATCTTTGTTGATTAACTTTCTAGTTCTTTCAGTTGTTCAAGAGAGGGTTTTGAAGTCCCCAACTCTCTTTTCTCTTTCTACTGGTTTGTGCTTCATATATTTTGCTGTTCTGTTGTCTGGCACATACAGAAGATTGCTATGTCTTCTTGGTGATTGACCCCTTGACCATTGTGAAATGTCCCTCTCTGTCTCTGATAATTTTCTTTGCTCTGAAATCTGCTTTATTTGATATTAATATAGAAACCCTTGTTTTCTTTTAAGTTTGCATGATTTATCTTTTTCTATCCTTTTTTATTTTTTAATTTTTCAAAGTTTTATTAAATATAGTTGATTTAAATCAAGTTAGTTCCAGGTGTACAGCAAAGTGTATAGTTTCAGGTGTACAGCAAAGTGATTCAGCCATATATATATGTATATATATATTTTTAACTTGCCTTTATCATTATGTTCGAAGTGAGTTTCTTGTTGACAGCATATAATTGAGTCTTTAAAAAAAAATCTATTCTGCCAATCTCTGCCTTTTAATTGGTCCATTTAGGCCATTTACATTTAATGGAATTATTGATATGTCAGGGCTTAAATCTGCCATTTTATTATTTTATTTTTTTTTTGCTTTACGCGGGCCTCTCACTGTTGTGGCCTCTCCCGTTGCGGAGCACAGGCTCCGGATGCGCAGGCTCAGTGGCCATGGCTCATGGGCCCAGCCGTTCCGCGGCACGTGGGATCTTCCCGGACCGGGGCACGAACCCATGTCCCCTGCATCGGCAGGCGGACTCTGAACCACTGTGCCACCAGGGAAGCCCTGCCATTTTATTTTTTGATTCTGTTTTTTCTTCTTGATTGTTTCTCTGGTTTTTTTTTCCTTGCCTTCCTGTGGGTCACTTGAACATTTTAAAAAATTTTATTTTGATGTATCTGTATTTTTTTTTAAGAAGGGTACAAGTCCTCCTTTTTTTAAAAAAAATTATTTTATTTATTTTTGGCTGCATTGGGTCTTCATTGCAGCACGCGGGCTTTCTCTAGTTGCGGCGAGCAGGGGCTACTCTTCGTTGTGGTGTGCAGGCTTCTCATTGCTGTGGCTTCTCTTGCTGCGGAGCATGGGCTCTAGACGTGCAGGCTTCAGTAGTTGTGGCCTGTGGGCTGTAGAGTGCAGGCTCAGTAGTTGTGGCGCATGGGTTTAGTTCCTCTGCGGCATGTGGAATCTTCCTGGACCAGGGCTCGAACCTGTGTCCCCTGCATTGGCAAGCAGATTCTTAACCACTGTGCCACCAGGGAAGCCCTGTGTCTGTGTTTTTTATTTTATTATTATTATTTTTAAACATCTTTATTGGAGTATAGCTTTACAATGGTGTGTTAGTTTCTGCTTTATAACAATGTGAATCAGCTATATATATATACACGTATCCCCATATCTCCTCTCTCTTGTGTCTCCTTCCCACCCTCCCTATCCCACCCCTCTAGATGGTCAAAAAGCCACGAGTGTATTTTTTAAAAGTAACAGCTCTGTTGAGATATACTTCCATACCATATAATTTACCCATACAGTGTACAAGTCAGTAGTTTTTAGTCTATTCAGAGTTGTGTAACCATCACTACAATCAGTTTTAGAACACTTTCATCACTCTGAAAGAAACCCCCTGACTTTCATCAGTCACTTTCATTTCCTCCATCCCTCCCTAACTTCACTACTCCTAGTTTTAGGCAATCACTGGTCAACTTTATGTCTCCATAAACTGTTCTGGACATTTCATATAAATCGAATCATACAACATGTAGCCTTTTGTGTCTGGCTTTTTTCACTTAGCATCATGTTTTTGAGGTTCACCCATGTTGTAGCATGACGGTACTTCATTCTTTTTCAGGGCTAAACAATATTTCATCATATGGATAGACCACATTTTGTTTATCCATTCTTCCGTTGATGGACATTTGGGTTGTTTCCACTTTTTGGCTGTTATGAGTAATGGTGCTGTGAGCATTCAGACACAAGTTTTTGCGTGAGTATATGTATTCACTTCTCCTGGGTAGATACCTAGGAGTGGAATTGCTGGGTCATGTAATAACTCTGTGTTTAACCGTTTGAAGAGTTGGCAGACTGTTTTCCAAAAACGGCTACACCATTTTACAATCCCACCAGATCTTCACCTGCATTTTTAATGTGTTTTTTATTATAGCCATTCTAGTGAGTGTAAAATGCTATTTCATTGTGGTTTTAATTTGCATTTCCCTAATGGCTAACGATGTTCAGTATCTTTTCATATGCATATTGGACGTTTATGTATTTTCTTTGGAGAAATGTCTCTTACCCATTTTAAAATTGGGTTATTTGTCTTACTGTTGAGTTTGTCAGAGTTTTTTTATATATTCTGCATACAAGTCTGTGGTCAGAAATATGATTTACAGATATTCCTTCCCATTTTTTGTTTTTTCACTTTCTTTGTGGTATTCTGTTTTTTTTTTTTTTTTTTTTTTTGCGGTACGCGGGCCTCTCACTGCTGTGGCCTCTCCCGTTGCGGAGCACAGGCTCCGGACGCGCAGGCTCAGCGGCCATGGCTCACGGGCCCAGCCGCTCCGCGGCATGTGGGATCCTCCTGGACCGGGGCACGAACCCGTGTCCCCTGCATCGGCAGGCGGACTCTCAACCACTGCGCCACCAGGGAAGCCCTCTTTGTTGTATTCTTTGAACCACAAAAGTGTTTAATTTTTGTGAATTCTAATTTATCTTTTTTCTTTTCTTGTGCTTTTGGTGTTTAAGAATCTACTGCCTAGTCTAAGGTCACAAAGATTTAGTGTTTTACAGTTTTAGCTCTTAACATTGAGGTCTTTGATTCACTTTAAGTTCTGTGTATGGTGTGAGGTAAGAGTCCAGCTTCATTCTTTAACATGTGAATATCCAGTTGTCCCAGCACCATATGTTGAAACACAGTTTTTCCCCC
This sequence comes from Grampus griseus, assembly GCF_964374135.1. NCBI lineage: Eukaryota > Metazoa > Chordata > Mammalia > Artiodactyla > Delphinidae > Grampus > Grampus griseus. The sequence goes on from NC_139000.1 coordinate 1,537,913, forward strand.
ACTGGATGGTCTTGGCACCCTTGTTGACCATAGATACATGGATTTATTTCTAGACTCTCAATTCTGTTCCATTGATCTATAATGTCTATCCTCATACCAATACCACACTCTCTTAATTACTGTAGCTTTGTAGTAAGTTTTAAAATTGGGAGGTACTAGTGTTCTAACTTTGTTCTTCCTTTGCAGTATTGTTTTGGCTATTCTGGGTCCCTTGCATTTCCATATGAATTTTAGAACTGGCTTGTCAATTTCTACAAAGATGTCAGCTGGGATTTTGATTAGGTTTGCATTTGTTCTGTAGATCAATTTGGGGAGTATTTCCATCTTAGCAATATTAGATCTAATCCATGAACATGGATGCCTTTCTATTTATTTAGATCTTTAGTTTCTTTCAACAGAGTTTTGTAGTTTTCAAAGTATAAGTTTTACACCACTTTTGTTCAGTTTATTCTTAGGTATTGTATGCTTTTTGTGGTCATTATAAATGGAATTTCTTATTGAATTTCATTTTCAGATTGCTCATTGTAAGTATGTAGAAATACGTTTGATTTTTGTCTATTGATCTTATATCCTGCAACCTTGCTGAACTTGTTTCTTAGTTCTAATAGTCTTTGGGTTGATTCCTTAGAACTTTCTTCGTACAAGATCATGTCATCTGTGAATCGAGATAGTTTTTCTTTTTCTTTTCCAACTATATGTCTTTTATTTTATTGTCTTGCCTAATTTCCCTCACTCAAACGTAGAACTTGTACCATGTTGACCTCCTTGCCTTGTCTTTGAGGTTAGTGGGACAGCATCCTGTCTTTCACCATGGGCTATGGTGTTACTTGTGGGTTTTCCACACATGTCCTTCATCAGATTGAGGAAGTTCCCCCCATTCCTAGCCGGTTGAGTATTTTTGAGGTGCTGAGTGTTTTTATGTGTTATTTACGTGCTGTGCGTTTTTAGATGAAAGACGTTAGAATCGTCCGACAGAGGTTTTTTTGGTCTTGTTTTGTTTGTTTTTGTAGTGTTGTTTTGTTGTTTATCTGACAGGTTTTAAAGCAACACTGCAGTATTCCATAGTCACAATTAACTTTGACGTCAGCTTGTCAGAATTCTTCAATATAGTTGACTTTATACTTTTATAGTTTCCATGGCCTTGAGCATCATGGAAAAGAGATGCTAGCTTCTCTGGTTGAAACAGTATATGGAGTCTAGGAAATTCAGATTAACTCCTTTCCTCATGAGAAAACACATCTGGATCTTGAAAATAAAATATGTGCCGGATTTACAAATCAGGGAAAAGACGTTGTATTGTCTTTTTAACCCATTATCAAAGCAGTCTGATTTGCCCAGGATTCCCCTGACTGCAGGCATTTGGGGTATTACATGGAAGTGCTTTCTGGTCTAGTGGTTTCTCTGAAAAGGGTCCCCTCCCCTTCACATGCTGGGTCATTTAAAATATTAGAAGTTACGTTGATGTTCCGGGAATTCTGAAAATATTCGCTTATAAAGCTGCTCGTCTCTTAGCCCGCGAGGATGCAGCTCTTCAGAGTCTGTAATTCATGGAATCTCTTCAGAGGGAAGAAAAAATTCCACCCTCAATGTGAAGGTAGGGCTTCCCTCGAGTCTAGACACAGGGAACCCTCCGCTTCAGCCATGGGTCAGAAATAAACACGGAAAATGTCTCTTCTCCCTGTCTCCGAGAGATGTTTTCCTTTGCAGGGGACATGAGCTATTTCCTTGATTGACAAATAGACAAATAGATGACCGGTGGGGATAGACAGGACCCCGTCACCCTCCCTACAGAGTCTCCCCACTCGCTGCCGCCTCCTTGGGGTGCTCTGGACAGCGTGGCTGAGACCAGCCTAGTGGTCCCGGTAACTGCCCATCCCTGGTCCTCACTGCAGAAAAGGGACGTGGCCCAAACCACACGTTAGGATACAGGTGGACTGACAGACTGCCACCAACCAGCTCGGACTGTTCCTGCAGGCAAGTCCACCTGGGTACCTGTCAGGTATAGTTGTTTAAAGGTTGTAAACAGGACCCTCGTACAGATACAGAGAGAGTGCATGTCAGAGCTGTGTCTACGTCGACGTGAAGGAAGCGGCAGGGTGGGCCCCCTGGGGGGGGGGATGTCCTGGACCTGCCAGGCCCGACCCTAAACTGGCTGATGTCCTGCAGGGCAGAACCCATAACCTTTGGGGGTGTCTCTTCTATGGAGAGATATCTTTGCATCTTTCCTGGACAAAAAAATGAATGAGTGTGCACGTCACTGGACAGAGCCTGGGTGGAGCACGGGCAGAAGAGTGGTCCTCGTCCTTGGATAATCCCCTGGGCAGCCCCTGTGATGGTGAAGGGTCGAGCAGTCGATATTTTGCTGAATTTCCAAGTTTCTAATAATCTGTGAACCGTCGCCCACCCACCCGGAACTGACGTTTGCGTGTCCCGTGAGCTTGCCCCCCACCCGGCTGCCTGCCCGTCACGGGGCAGGTAGAGCCGCTCTGTCCGGCCTTTCCCGACCTGGTGGCGTCGGGGCCAGGGGCTGGGGTGGTGTTGCTGGAGCAGGTGCTGCAGGGGCTCTGCCCTTCTTTCTGCCACCAGCCTCTCTTGCAGGCTGGGCTCCCAGGTGACGCCTCCACGGCCAGGTCCCCGTGAGGACCAGCCTCGTGCTCTGTAGAGCGGGAGAAGCATCTGAGTGAGGCGAGTTCCCAGGACTCAGCGGTGTCGGTCGCAGGGCCCTCGCTGTGGTCCCAGTGGCTGGGGGTACCCGTGACCCACTTCAGTGTGCCTGGCGTGTCGGGAGCACCGCCCACCCCACCAGGCAGCAGGAGACCACCCAGCGTCTGGTGGGATATGAGTGTGTGGCTGTGGCTTCCTGCACCTCCAGGGCGGTCAGGGGAGCAGGCCTGGGGCAGAGCTGACCCACCTGGCATTGCTTCCTCTTCCCGAGCCCCCGAGGGGAGGGTCTGTTCCATCCTAGAATGTGGCAGGACCGGTGGGCCTTATCCCCACCCAGTGACAGCTCAGGATGAACCGTGTGACCTCCGGCCAAGGGATCAGGGGCATCTCTCTCTCTCTCTCTCTCTCTCTCTCTCTCTCTCTCTCTCTCTCACACACACACACACACAGATGCACACATGCACCTCCCCATCGCGGGCTCCCCTTCCACCCGTGCACACCCGCCGACACCCACAGCCTCTCAGGGCGCCCGGTGTGTCTGGGGCTGGTGGGCTTCAAGATGCAGAGGGGGAGGTTCTGGTGGAGGGGTGGCTGGATAGCGGATACCTGGATACCTGGCAGGTGGAACGAGCAGGGGACGGCTGGGGCGGACATGCCCGGGGCTCCTGAGGGTCTGCAGGGGCTTGGTGCCCACCCAGACGCGCCTTTGATGCTTTTTACCCAGGAGCGATCTGACTGTTTGTCCTCTGTCCTGATCACATCTTTGAGGCCTTGGCGAGCCTGTGGGCCTACAGGACGGCCCTTGACCTTGGAGGCCAGGAGGCCTGGGCCTGACCCTGGGGGACCACGTGTGAGGCCTTTCAACCTCTCACCTCAGCCAACCAGCTTGTCCTGGGGGGCCTGGCCCTTCCCGGGGTGCCCACGGAGCCCTCCCCCCCGTTCCTGGCAAACCCAGTTGGCTGGTTCCCTCCGTGGGCCTCGGTTTCTGGAGATCTGGGTCTCCGTAGCCCCCACCTCCTGGCTTGTCTTGGGAACCACGTGAAACTCGGTGGGTTGGGGGGCGGAAGCGACAGAGCTATGGCCGCGGCCAGGTGCTGGGAGGGAGGCCCCCTGGTCCCCACCTGGCGCCCCCCCCCCCAGCCTGCCCCACAGAGGAGCTGCCTCCACGGGAGGAGGAGAGGGGGGTCCTGCCCACAGCCTGGACCCGCCTCTAGGAGAGAACACGCCACCCAGCATGCTGTCAGTAGCTGCCGGCGATCGGCATTCCCGCCGTCCAGTCGGGTGTTTGTATTCATGGTCTTTATTTTCATATCGGTAACTGCCTTTTATGGCCGTGCTGGCGGCCTCAGCCTGCACGCTGGACTTTCCTCCTCACCCAGGACGTGTCCGTGTCGCAGGGGTGCTTCGGGGAGATCTAGTTTTGTGGTTGAGATTCTCACGCTGGAGCACGAGGACAGTTATGTGCAGCTTTTATTTGGCCCCCAGGATTTACTGCATTATCTGTATTTCCTTTAATTTGTGGGATTTCTAGTAAATGGGCTTAAAAATAGGTCTGGGCGTGATGCCAGGCAGATGTGGGCAGCAGGCATCTCTGCGTCTCTCTCTAAAGGCAGAGCGGGGTAACCCCCGTGTCACTTGGGCCTGTGTCTCCTGCGGGTCCCTCTGGGGGCCCCGCCTTTGCACCCCAGGACAGGCAGAGGTGCACCAGCCCAGGGGCCCTGACTCCAGGCTGCATTTGGGGGGGCTGGGGCCAGGGCTGGGCAGGGTATGTGCTGAGCGCTAGTGTTCGGGGCTGCCTGGGAACATGGAGGCCAGGGGTGCTGGGGTCTGTTTGAAGAAATGGAGACAGGCGTGTGCTCTGATGCAGGCCGGGTCACCTGTTGTTGGCTCTGCACCTCCTGGGCTCCCTGGGCAGCAGCTTTGCCCCCAGGTGCCCCCACCGCCCCAGCTGCACCTCAGCCCCCAGGGACCCTGAGGTCTGGTGTCAGTGCCGCCCACCAGGGCCCCGGATGCCCCTCTGGTGCCCCCCGTGAGGGTTGGTGCTGTGTTGGGCTCTGAGTTGCCCGGAGCCTTCAGTTCTGTAGCCCCTCCTCTGTGTCTCCCCGCAGACAGGGGGACTGGACCCGAGTGCAGAGCGAGGCCCACGCGGGCCTCTCCTGCCCGTGCAGGGCTGGAGCCCCCTCGGGGGTCAGGGGCCCACCGTCACGTCCAGTCCTGTCCCCACGCCCTTCAGGGGCCTGGCGCTCCGGCTGTGCCTCCTGCCTGCCAAATCCCATCCCCAGAGTCGGGCACTGCCTGGGGCTGGGGGCGCATCTGCTCTGACTCTCCTCTGCTGTGGACTCAGATCCCTCTGGAGAGCCGGTTAAATGTGGATACAGGGGAGCCCAGGAACTGGGCCCCTGGGTGGGGTGGGTGGCTGGGTGTCCCCCAGTGCGGAGGGTAAGGAGGCACGGTGGCAGGAGCCCCTCGGGAGAAGGTGGGACAGGCTGGCCGGCCCCAGGGGAGGAGCGGCGGGGTCCCTGAGGTGCCGCGGGCGTATCCCCTGCCCCCACTTGTCTCTTTCTTTAGGGCCGCGGGGGTGAGGCTGGCTAGGGAGTGGCCTGGGACACTGCCGCCCAGCTCCCGGCGGGGGGGACCCTGGGCCGGCGCCCACCGGCAACCACCTTGGCGTGAGCTTGGAGGTGGGAGCTGGTGTGCCGTGACCCGTCTCAGCCTATGTGCCCCCCCAACCCCAGCAGCTGATTTGGTATTTCTGTGTCGTCTGATTTACGTTAGATTTTTAAGCATAATTAGAAATGCAGGGAGCTTTGTGTCTCACCTCGACTATTTATGGCACGATATGCAGATGAGGAGAGCTATGAATATTAAAGACGTGAGTGTGTGCAGAGGCGCCGTCACTAATGAGCTGGGGGACCGGCCGGGCCTGGCACGCGCGCCCCCTCCACCTGCCGCCCGGGACCTGGCCGCCTCGAGGACCCCCGTCAGCCCTCGGGGGGGACAGCAAGGTGCTGCAGGGCCGAGGGGGGCGAGTCTGGCTCCAGGGGCCCAGCTGCCCGGCGCGGGCAGCCCCTGCTCTCAGTGCCGGCCCCCCAGTGCCCCCAGCCTGGGTGCAGGGCGGGGGAGACCCAGCTTCAGCCTCCGAGGGAGGAGTAGGGTGGCGTCTGCAGGCATGGGTCTGCCTTTTTAAGTTACTAGACGATGCCCGAGGGGCACACTCTTCAAGCTTACGGTATTTGAGTTACAAACACGGGCGAGAGAGATTGTCGGCTCTGTTCGAAACACTGCTTACTTCTTCCCAAGCCTTCTGGAACCATTTGATGGCTAATCCGTGGACGTGGTGGGTGCAGGGTGGGCGGGTGGGCTCATGGGGGCCGCTGCCCTCCCTCTGGGCCGGCCGCTCCTGTTTCTTTAGGTTCACGCCCTGTTTGTTTAGCTCCCGACCCCCTCTCCGCACGGAATATCTGAGCGGAGGGTCAGAGGCTGGCGTGGCGGTGGCAGGCAGTCATGCCTGGTGGGCGGTGGCATGTTGGAAGGAGCCCCAGCTGCAGTTTCCCCCCTGCCCATGGGATGAGCTGGGCCACCCAGACCCCCAGGCTGGACCCTCTTCAGAGCCCACCGCATGGGCCACGTGCTGTGTGACGCAGGGCCCGCTGTCCCCTCTGGGAGGGCGTCCACCCAGCCCCCGCCCAGCCCCCGCGGTCCTGCGGCCAGTGGGGCTGATGGGGCCAGGCTGTGGGTGCGGCACCCAGGGCCCTGGGCCCTCGGGGGGCTGGAGGTGCTGTGTGGAGGGCCGGCAGGGAACTTAGGTGTGTGCTCTGTCTCTGAGGACCAGCCCTGCATCTGTGGCTCCCTCCAGGGCGGCAGGGGACGGACTGATAAGCACATCTTTGAATTTGCAGATTCTCGCAGGCTGCCCTTCTCTGGTTGGGGGAAAAAAAAAAAAAGCTTCTAGGCAAACATTTGTTAGTGCAGTTAAAACCGGCTTTTATGCCTGATGCCGGTCCAGGCTGTGGTCTGGGTGGAGGCTGCCCAGGTGCCTGGCTGAACACCGGAGGCGTCTTGCCTCTGCCAGTCGGGCTGGGGCTCAGTGAGCTGGTGATGGGGGGGGGGGCAGGGGTGTATTGGAGGTGTGGCCACAGCCCGGGACCGAGTGGCCCTGAGGTTTCGAAGGCCTGTGCGCCCCCTGCCCTGGGCACAGGGGACTCCAGGACAGCCAGGCGCAGAGGCTGAGGTGGAATTCTCACCTCTGCAGCAGAGTCCTGGAGGCCCGGGGCAAGTCCAGGCCTCAGCGTCCCTCTGCCCAGCAGGGTCAGTCCCCACCCTCTTGATGACCTCGGTTGCCCGGGATCATGGGTGTTGAAAGCAGGCAGCTGGGGAGGGTGGTGACTGGGTGCAGCCCAGGCCAGAGGCCTGGGCAGGAAGCTCATCCTCTGGGTACCTCAGCCTCCTGTTCTGCACCCACCTGGAGGGGGTGGGGCTGGGAGGCGAGCACACACGGGACCGTGGGGAGGGGCTCCGAGCAGCTGAGACCCCACCCTGGAGCCCTGGTTCCCTGCCCGGGGCCTTCCATTAGCAGCCCGGCCCCCTGACAGCCCAGCCCTGCTTTGTGGTGTATTAAAAGTTTAATGCAAACCTGAGGCTCCAGCAGGCCGGTGCCTCGCCCAGCTTTCAGGGGGCCTGGCACGCCCGAGCCGAGCAGCCTTGCTTCAAACAGCCACCCGGACCTCCGAAGGGTCAACCCCCAGACGCTTCCCCCTTGCCCTTCGGAGGAGCAGAGCTCACGGCAGAGCCAGAGCATGAACGGGGGACTGCAGATGGGGGTGCCAGAGAGCCTGGTAACTGGAGCCTGCGCCGTAATCGTAATCGGAAAGCAAGGCCGTCGCTCTGATGGCTGCTGTCCAGAGTGACACCCCGTCCCGCCCACGCTCTCCTGACAGCCTCCGCGGGGCAGCCTGGGCGGTATTCCTGATGCCCCGACGCGCCCACGTGTGTTCACGCTGACTCAGTAACCTGCCCACCTCCCCGCAGGACACGGCCCTGCCTAAAAGGCAGCTCCGGAGCGCCCTGCCTTTTAGGAGGTGGCCTTGCTGCCGGGCCGGCTTCTCCCGAGGTCCCGAGATGGCAGGGCTTGGCGGCCGGGCAGCGGGGCTGCCACGGGGATGGGCCCCCGGCTGGGGGCTAGGTGCTGGGGGTGAGAGGGGCTCCTTTCTCTGCTGCCGGGATGTTCCCTGGCGCACCTGCCCCCTTCTTCCCCTGCGGTGTGTGTTTAATGGCTGTGCGTTTGCCGAGGTCCAGTCCGCTTATTAGGTTGGTGAAATTAAATCCTGCAAAATAATTTAATTTAATTTAATTTAGTTTAATTTGTCTCGCCTCCTCTTCCCCCGCTGGTGGTGCTTCTGCAGAAATTAAACGCCGCGCCCCTGCGCGGCGCCGTGCCCCTGCCGTAGCAGGCCCCTGAGGATCTGGGGTGCGTGGGGAGGCTGGACTCTGACGCCCCCTGGCCCCTGTGTGCATGCGTGTCTGCAGCTCTGGGGGCTCATAGCCCCACATCCTTCTCTCGGCCACCTGTGGGTGCGTGGCCCGCCGGGGGCTGGGAGGCATCCTGGTGGACAAGCCCATAATCCCAGCCGTTCCCAAGGGAGGGTCCACAGAGAAGAGACCCCCCCATCCCCTTCTTCCTGGGGAGGTCTAGAGTCTGTGTGGAACGGGCCTCTCCCCTGAGGCTAGCACAGCTGCAGGGGCTGGACTCTGGCTTTGTTATGTCCCAAAGTGGGTTCCATTCTGAAGGGCATTATGAGGGGGAGGGTTCCGTGGTGCAGTGGCTTTGAGGACGGCCGGGATGAACAAAGATGGGATCTCGGACGTTCCTCCCGGCTCTTCAGGACCTTCCGTGAGTGGACGGCACAGGGGTCTTGCTGTGGAGGGAAACAGAAGAGGTGGTGCTGCTTGGGTAGCAGGGGTGGGGAAACAGAGGCACAGAGGGGGAAGGAGGTCGTGTGGGGCTGGGCAGGGAGGCCAGCTCAGGCCCCGGCCCCTCTCCTCTCCGGCCACCGCGCACGGATCGGCCCTCGGCACGTCCTGCTTTCACAGTCCTGGGTGTGTAAGTCAAGCCTTTATTTTATTCTTTTCTCCTAAAGTTCAGCTTTGTTCTCGCTCCGGCCGAGGCTTCTAAGAAAGCAACCTGAAACCAGCTCGTGCTGGGCTGTCCTGGGCTGGGCCGTGGGGCGGCGGCCTCACCCGCACAGGTGGCTTGAGGACACGGCAACAACAGGGCTGGTTGTCCCCATCCCCGGGGCCAGACGGCTCCGTCACCTTCCAGGGGGGGATGGTCCCCTCTCCGGGTGAACGGTCTGGCCGCAGCCCCGGGGGCAGGCCCACGAAGCACGGACGGGGCCTAGGCGGGCGCCGGTCTCTAGCCGTGTGCGTCTCTAGCCGAGCGCTTTCCTAATAACATCGTCTGCCTCGACCCCGTGGTCACCGTCGGAGGGCGAATGTGACCCCCCTCCCAGGCGGGCATCCCAGACGTGGAGTCCTCTGCTGGAGGCCATAGGACCTGCACTTGAGGTGGCTGGCGCCGGGCCCGGCATGTGGGGTGGTACCCAGCGGCACCCAGGAGCCGCTCTCGGAAGGGTCGGCTCCGCAGACCTCGCTGGCCCCCGCTCTCAGTTCAGAAGCTGGCTGCTCCCTGCCCAGCCCTGGGCAGTGGGGACCCTCTGGGGGCCGGTGCGCACTGCACCTTTGCAGCTTCCGCCCACCCCAGCCAGGCTTGCTCACCCCCTCCCCTCTCACGGCACGAGAGCCCCCAGCTGGCTCAGGAGGCCCCACCTCACTCTCTGGGAGGCTCCCGGTGGTGGGTGCGGGGGCCCCGTGGCGGCCCTCCCCACTGTGCTGTGTGTCGCTGGGCCGCACAGCCCCTCTCTTGCGGCCCTCCCTGGCTGTGCCCAGCATTGGGTGAAACGCCCGTCAGGCATCGGACAGACTCTCCCAGCCTCAGCAAGCTCCCGCGTGGCACCTGGGGGACTTCCCTGCGGAGCTGGCAATGAAACAGGGGCCTGAAGTTGGTCGCTCTCCTCCACCCAGGGAGGGCCTGGGTGCAGCACAGCGGAGGGGGAGAGCTCGTGGAGGGCGGTGGAAGGCTGGGTGTCCTGCACCCAGGCCAGGGTTGGCCCCTGCCCTTCCCTACCCATCACGGGCCCCACTGTCCTTGGGCCTCTGAGTGTCCCTCTGTTTCTCCACACTGGCTCCGTGTGTGCCCAGTCTGCCCCCCTTTGTGGCTGGGCAGGCACATGGGGCTGTGCCCGCACACGCACACCCCACCCCCCGAGGCCCCAGTCCCTCATCTTGGAGCTAGTGGGCTTCTCCTGGGCCCCAGGAAAGGGGGACCACCAGGATGACACAGCCCAGTCTGGGGGGCCTGGCAAGGCTACCCAGTGGGGGTGAGGGGAGGTGTGCAGACCCGGGCGTCCACGTGGACCCGAGAGTGCGGTGCGTAAGGGCCCTCGGTCCGTCACCTGGTGGCCGAGGCCAAGCCAGGATGTGAAACCTGGTGGTGCTGAGATGATGGCCGCCCCACCTGGGCCTCGAGCCGGAGGAAGGCCGGCCAAGCCCCGCTCTCTCTTCCCACACAGCCCCCGGGTCCCCAGAGCGCCGAGCGGGGACCATTTCTGTTAGCGCTCCGCGTGCGGGCCTGTGTTGCCGTCACCCACCCCTCCAGTTGTCAGCAGCCCTGTGCAGGAGGCACCAAGCCACCTCTGCTGGCCGCTGCTCGCTGGGCGGCTTCCCTACACCTGGACTTCTTCCGTCTCTCCATTCGCAGCATTTTATCTGGTCTCGGAAGCTGAGCCCACGGTGTGTGAACGGGGAGGCGCCAGATGGCTCTTTCTTTCTCTCCGGATGCCTCGGAAGGGACGGTGGGAGGGGTGCTGCCTGTAGCCCACCCCCCCACCCCCGCCTTGCCCCAGCATCACCTGATGGTGGCGACGCTGGGCGCTGCAGGAGACAGACCTTCCTTGGCCATCTCCACTCTCAACCCTGCCCCTTCTTGCAGGCTGCCACGGTTGGTGGCAAGCAGGGAAACTGAGGCTGGGCAGGCCAGTGGTTTGCCCCAGGGCCCACACTGTCCAGCAGGTGGGGGCTTGAGCCTAGAACGAGGTCCCACATCCTCTGCAGCCAAACAGGCAGTGTGCACAGCACGGCCGCCCCTGCCCAGGAGAGGTTCAGTAGACGGCAGACACTGTGGACCCCGCACCAATGGCCCGGCCACACGGGTAACCTGGGGGCGGTGCCTTGGCTGCCACCTCCCCGGGGCAGGTCCATCAGGGACCAGGGCGGGTCCTTCGGGGGCTCCTGGTCGCTGGCCACCACGGGCCTGGCCCCCGGTTGTAATCACAAAGTTGTACTTCTTTAAGAGAGCTGCCCCGGCTGGGGAGTGGGGGTACAGGGTGATTACCTGGGGTTTTGGGGCCGGACTAGCTGGGCCTGCCGCTCTGGGACCCCAAGAAGGGGGGAAGGCGGGCACTGGGGCCTGCAGGGCGCCGGGGGAAGGGGAGCTGGGTCTCTTCCTCCCTGGCCCCTTGCTCTCACCTCTCTCTGCCTCATTTTCTCATCTCCCTTCTTTTCCTCCCCTGCTCACCCAGCTCCTGCCCTGTCTGCCCCGACCCCCTGGCCTCCCTGCCCCCCTCGCCGGCCCCCACCCGGCACCCCCCTGCCTGCACTGCAGGAGCTAGGCCGCTCTGCCAGCCCTGCAGACTGTTTGGCATAGTTTAAATGCTTTGACACTCGGGCTGTACTGGATGGCAGGGTGGTAGTTTACTGGGTAATTCATATGCAGAACCGCACTATACGTTTCCAGGCCGTCTCGGTTGCCGCGGCACCACGAGCGTCTCTCCGCGCACAGTACAGTATTGCTGCCATCTTTGTTTGCATTTGCAGTGAGTCATCAAAAGTCTGTCTTGTACCAACACCCGGAGCCGTGCATTCCTCTGGCACCAACACTCCACTGTTTTTAAAGCCGGGGCTGGGAGCTGGCATTACTTCGGCTCCCAAATCAAAGGCGGCTATTCATTCCCGAGAGCTGCCTGAATGTCCGTCTGCATCCGGCCTCTTCATTTAGATGCTGTGCGCTGCCCCGGAGAGCCGGGCTGGGTGCAGCTGAGCTGCGGCCCGGCCCAGCCGAGACTCTCTGTCCCCCTCCTCCCCCCACCCTCCTCCTCTTCCCCCCTCCCCCCTCCTCCCCCCGCAGCTCCTCTCGCCCTCCCCACCCCAAGGGCTCCCGCTCCGTTTGCTGCATTCCCGGAGCAGCTGGCGGCTGCGGGCGGCCGGTGTGCGGGCGAGCCTGCCCCTGCCAGGCTGAGCGGGCAGTGCCGGGGCCACGGCGGCAGCGGCCAAAGGTAGGTCTCCCCTGCCGCCGGTGCCACCGGCCAGGCCGGCAACTTCTCCGCAGCGGGGGCGCTGCGGGCCCTCCCCCCACCCCGAGCGGCCGCCCACCTGCTCAACTCCTGTCGGCGGCCGGGCCGGCGCTCCGCCCTCCTCTCGCCGGCCGCCCGGCGCCTCTGCGGCCGCCCGCACTTTCCTCCCGCGGGACCGAGCGGCCCTTTGTACGGGCGCCGGCTGCGCGGAGTTGGGCCGGCGCCTTCTCCGGCCCGTCCGTCCCGGCCCCGCTTCTCTGAGTCGGACACCAGCTCCACAGCGCGGGAGCCCCATCCCCAGACCGCGCGGGCCGGCGGCATCCCGACCACGGCCAGTCCCTTGCTCGGCCCTCCCCTGTCTCCCCACGACCCCTTTAGTCACCTGGGCTGGGAGCGAGCCAGCAGGGATCGGCCGGCATCGGGAGCTGGGGGGCCGGGAGGGCGCGCAGGTGGGGCTGCGACAGGGTCCCAACTCCTGGGCTGGCAGCCGGGTCCCCGAGGCAGCTCGGGCTGGGGGAGCCGGGCGCGGCTCGGAGCACCTCTGGCCCGAGGTCTCCTTTGCCTGGAGGGCGAGCAGAGGCGGCGGAGAGGCTGAGTTCTCCCAGCTTCAGCTCACTTCCCTGGGCAACCACTCCTGCCCGCCTCTCCCGAGGGCCGAAGGGGCGGCTTCTCAGCCGGCGGGGCAGAATGCCCCCCCTGGCGGGCCCTCTGCACGGCTGCTCTAGGGAAAACGGGAAAAGCAAACCGAAAGCAAAGCCTCCGAGAAACCGCCCGCCACGAGACCCCCGCCACACACACCGCGGTGCCCTGCCTCTCGCTCCGGGTTCGGGTCCCTCCCAGGGGACAGGCGGCAAGGGGCTCCTTTGCTGCTAACTTTTTCCTGGGAGAAGAGTTATGCAGACGCGGGCCTGCCGCCCTCGCCCCTCCAGTGCTGTGGGTGGACCGCCCCGTCCCGTCCTCCCGTCCTCCCGTCTGTCCGCCGCCTGCAGGCCTGTTCTCGTCTTCTGCCAGGACAGGGTGTCTCTCGGCCCCGAGGGCTTACATGCTCTGCTGGGTGGACTCTGGGAGCGTCCCGGGGTGGGGGTGTGGGGGGCCCCCACACCCCCACCCCGGCTGGAAACCCAGCTGGGGCTTCTAGTATCCTGGGCGGCACTGACGGCCCTGCCAGGGTCCCACCATCGGCCGGGTCTGCGGCGAGACCTGGTCTGGCTCGTGGCGGCTGGAGGGTCTGGGGGTGCCCCGCAGGGGGGCCTGGGCACTGTGGCAGAGCAGGGTGGTGAGGGGCCCGGCCCTGCCAGTGGGCCGCTGGACGTCCGGAGCCCGACCCTGACGGCGGCGCCCCGCGCCCTCTCTCCCGCAGATGCGCCCCGCTCGGCCGCTCCCGCACTGAGAGTCTGAGGCCCGCCCGCCGCCCCCGCCCGCCATGTCGCAGATGCTGCACATCGAGATCCCCAACTTCGGGAACACCGTGCTCGGCTGCCTCAACGAGCAGCGTCTGCTGGGCCTCTACTGCGATGTGTCCATTGTGGTCAAGGGCCAGGCCTTCAAGGCCCATCGGGCCGTCCTGGCCGCCAGCAGCCTCTACTTCCGCGACCTGTTCAGCGGCAACAGCAAGAGCGCCTTCGAGCTGCCGGGCACCGTGCCGCCTGCCTGCTTCCAGCAGATCCTGTCCTTCTGCTACACGGGCAGGCTGACCATGGCGGCCAGCGAGCAGCTCGTGGTCATGTACACGGCCGGCTTCCTGCAGATCCAGCACATCGTGGAGCGCGGCACGGACCTCATGTTCAAGGTGAGCTCGCCCCACTGCGACTCGCAGACCGCTATGATCGAGGACGCCAGCTCCGAGCCCCAGAGCCCCTGCAACCAGCTGCAGCCGGTCACCGCCGCGCCCCCCTACGTCGTGTCCCCCTCCGTGCCCATCCCGCTGCTGACCCGCGTCAAGCATGAAGCCGTGGAGCTGCCGCTGGCCGCGGGCCCAGGCCTGGCCCCCAAGCGCCCGCTGGAGACAGGGGCCCGGGACGGCGCGGCAGCGGCGACGGGCCCCGCGGTGGCGGCAGGCACGGCCCCCCTCAAGCTGCCCCGGGTCTCCTACTACGGGGTGCCCAGCCTGGCCACCCTCATCCCCAGCATCCAGCAGGCGCAGTACTCCCAGGGGGAGCGGACCAGCCCGGGGGCGAGCAGCCTGCCCACCACCGACAGCCCCACCTCCTACCACAACGAAGAGGATGACGAGGATGACGAGGCCTACGACACCATGGTGGAGGAGCAGTACGGCCACATGTACGTCAAGGCCGCGGGCAGCTACGCAGGTAATCCCCACCCGCCACCTCGGCCGCCTGCCTGCCGGCACGGTGGACCTCCCAGCACCTCCTGTGTGGGCACCGAGGCCAACCTGGCCTTACCCCGGGCCCCTCACAGCCTGGCAGGGAGACGGACACGTCCGGGGGCACTGTGCTGCAGGTGTACAGGGACAGTTCCCTGTACAGCCCAGACTGGACGAGCTGGCAGGAGCTGACACCCGAGGCAGGAGCAGGACCCAGGTCCGTCTTGCAGGGCCTTAGCTAGGGACTCTAAACTCATCCTGGGTGAGATGAGAGGCCACGGGAAAGTTCAGCCGCAGCGTAGCGTGTGGGACAGAGCCCTGGCTTTCACCGGACTGATGAAGAGACTGAGGGCCTCAGTGGACCAGGGACCTGCCTGAGGGCTCACAGGGCAGTGTGTGACCCAGACTCGTCACTCACCTGCTTGAGGCCTCAGTGTCCCTGTCGCTGAGGTGCCTGCCCCAGCAGGCCCATCTTCGCTGCCTTTGACCTCAGCCCTTTCCCCACCCATGTGCTTTTGCCTTCACTCTGACTCAGGGAGGCCAGAGAGTCCCTTGGGCCCCTCCCAGTCGCGGCCGTCTCCCTGGGGCTAGCACCAAGTGGCCGGCCAGAGAGTGCCTCTTGAACTGAACGTGCTGCCCCCCAACTTATTCTGGGGGGAACTCCCGCATTTGGGATCTATAAGCCCAACACGCACTGATTTGCGATGCCTGGTGTTGCCTGTAAACTGCATCACAGTCGCCAGAGATGGTTCAGGATTTGCTGCGTGAAGGGTCCCGTAGTTGAGGCCCCAGGTCAGGTGTCCTCTTGCCTTCTGTGTTCCCCGAAAACTGGCTGTGTGCCTGGGCCGGCTGCCTGTCCTGATTTGCATGCGGGGCCCGTGTCCGGTGACTGGCCCGGATGCACGCTGCCAGGGGGAAGTGGCATCCCAGAGCTGGGGCCCCAAAGTGCAGTTTGGGGACTCTTTCCGCCCCTGAGACCCACCACGTCCTTGCGCCCTGATGGGGCCGACGCTGCCCCTCCTCTTCCTCCCCCTTCCACTCCTCCGCCTCCAGGCGGGCACTGGTCTGTCAGTCCTGGGGGGCAGGAGCGGAGGGAGCCTGGTGCACTGGCCAGCTCGGGCCGTTGGGACAGCCGATCCCCATGTGGCACTGGGCGGCTGGGTTTCGGTCTCTGGTCTGGCCAACGTGGGCCCTTCTCAGGGTCCCTCTCAGAGCTGCGGGGGAGGCACTGCCCCGGCAGCTCCCCCCAGGGGCCCTGGGCCTTGGTTTTCCCAGGGCTCATGACTTTATCTGAATGTGTTTTGTCATATTTGTATGAATTGCGCAGGGTACTAGCACACAGACCACCTCCGTCTGGACTGGGTGTTTTCCTCTTAGTGGTAGCGGGGAGGGCTTGGTGTTCCTGACACCAAGAAACCCGCAGGCTCTGGTGTGGGTTAGGCCTGGCCGGGACCCCAGGAACCACCCGTGTGCAGTTTCTTCTGCCTGACCCCGCCATCTCCCTGACAGCCCCCAGGGGGTAGAAAGATCCGTTGGCACCCAGACTGGGCCAGAGGGAGCTGGGTTGGCTCCCAAGCCCCTCCCCCAGGAAAACAGGCTACACGGGCTCAGGGCAAACCCTGCAGGACCGCCCACACCCCCCCCCCCCAATGCCAGCCGCTGGACAGGGCTCAATGGAGGGGTCAGGACAGAATCGGCTGAGGGCCCAGGGGCGGGGCTGCCCAACGGTGGTCCCTGGTGGTGCAGTGCCGAACCAGGAGAGGACCCTAGTTCACGTGTCACCCCAGGGTCCTCCCTGTACGGCCCCCTTCCCGCCAGTGTGGCCTCGGGCCTTGGTGTGTACGAGACGGTGAGAGACACCACAGGTGTTGGAATTGCTAGGTGTGGGTGCAGGGCGGTAGCCCGTCTGAGGGCACCTGCCCCTCTGGCTGCATGAGCCTGGACCCCCTCCTCACCTGCACCCTTGGATTTTCCAAGGAGCCAAGGGAGGTGGCCGTGGACAGCGTGGGGTGTGGCTTGGGAGACCGAGCTGCCCCACTGCCTTGTCTGGGCTTCCTCACCAGCCCCTCCCGCACTGAGACCAGCTGCTGGGTCCTACTGGGGCCGGGCACGGGTCAGCCAAGGCCTGTGAGCCCCTCATCCCACATCCCTGGGAGCGTCGGAGGTGGGACGGGGTGGAGGGAAGCTGCGAGACTGGGGGCGGTGGCCTGGGAGCCTGTCTCCAACAGGACTTGGGAGGCTCCGGTCTGGGTTTTCTCCTCCCTGAGCCCGTAAGTGGGGCAGGGAGGGGGTGTGTGATTTCTTGGTTAAAATCTAGGTTATCGGCAGTGACGTCGCTGGCATCACTGGGCACCTGGCACGCTGGGAAGAGGGTTGGGGGGAGGGTCCGTGGGGGCCGGGCAGGCAGAGAGGGGCCCGTCCCCAAAGGCTGGCTGCCCCTTGGGCGCTGGTTTCCCGTAACCCGGGCTCCCTCTGTGCTGGCCTGGCCTGGCCAGGGGGCATCCTCACACCCCGCGTGGGCAGCCGAATAGCCAGGTGCCCCGTGCCGGGGCCTGGACAGGGGTTGGGCAGGGCTCTCGAGCTGGTGGAATCCGGAAGGTTCTATGGTGAACTGGCGCATAAGGGTTCTCAGGAGTCCCTTCTCCTTTCGCTTCCCCACCTGCCAAGGGAGGGGGTGGCCTGAGTGACCCTCAGGGGTCTTCTCTCCAGCATGCCGTGTGCAGGAAAGCGAAGGGCGCAGAGCCCTGCACTGGAGACCCCGTCCCCACCCTCATTCCCGTGAAGAGCTGTTAGCAGCTCCCACGTGATGGGCTTCTTGTTGGGAAATCGAGGAATTGAATGTTACAGATGAGTGGATGGGCTCTGGATCCCTCCCCCCAGCAGCCCCCGCGTGGTTTCCCGTTTCCGTGCTGTGTGTTCCTCCATTCTGGCCAAGTCCTGTGTCATCGTCCGTTCGTGGAGATGCCGTGGTTGATTTATCCACTTCCCTGTTGGAGGATATTGGGTGGTTCCTAATTGGTTAGGTTAGGAGAGGTGCCACTGGGAAGGCCCTAACCATGATGGGGCCGATCAGACCCACCCCACGTCGCAGTGGGCTCAGCCCCCCACCCCGGGGCTCAGGGCAGCTCGCGCTTCAGCTCCGCGGGGCCCAGAGCCGGTGGGCATCTCTCTGCACATCAGTCTCTAGCCGGGAGTGGGGCAGGAGCCAGGGGCGGCCCCGTCAAGGCAGCGTGGGTCTGGGGGGCTTGGTTTTGGTTCCGGGGGTGGGCAGGGCACAGAGGGCACCCCCCCCCACCGTGAGGGGTCCGCTCCCATGGTCTCTACTTGTTCACTCTCTTTGGGCACACCTGTACCCACAGGCTGTGAGCAGTGGTGGCCAGGATGGGCGTAGTCCCTGCCCTTGCCTGCTGTGGACACAGAGAGACACCAGACTGGACCCTGACGTGGTGTTTCATCATGGCGGGGGGCCACTGTCAGGGCAGGCTGCCCTGGGAGTGAGGCTGAGGGGTGCGGGGATGAGACGACAGAGGGCATGGAGGGGAGGTTCCCACGCCAACCTGGGCCCCCTCCCCTGGTCTCTGCGGTTCCGACCCCCTTCTGGCCTCCAGGCCCACCCCCCTCACTGGGCAGATGTTGAATCCGGCAGGCGGATGTGCTCCCTATGGGCTTCTGAGCCACAGGCCCGCCTAGGTGTTTACGCACCAGCCCCGAGCCTCCACCTTCACCCTTTCCCAGGAGGGGACCGCCGCGGGGTGCCCTGCTGGTGGCCAGTGAGCTGGTGGCCCTGTGTGGCCCTGCTCTCCCTTCCCCTCCAGGTCTGCCCGCTGCCCCACGCCTGGACGTGGGACGGACCCTGGTGGTGCGCGGGAGGGGGTCCTGGCACGCGGCACCACGTCTGTTCCCGGGTTCCGCCGCTCTGAGCAGAGGCTGCAGGTGGCCGCTGCACGCCGGAGGATAGAGCCCCGCCCCGGGCCAGGCCTTCCCAGCACGGCCTGTGAGGTCAGCGCGGCTGCTGTCCCATCTTACGGGGGGCGGGCCCAGCCTGCAGCGTCCCCCCTCCGCACGGCAGGGCGTCCCTCCAGCAGAGCCTCTGGGGAGCCGGGTTGGCGGCTGCTCCCACCCACAGCTCAGAGCTCACGAGCTGTCGCTTGGGGGTCCCACAGAGAGGGAGCAGTCAGGATGGGTTCTGCAAGCCCCACTCCCCGCCACCCACACTGCCTCCTGCCCTGGGCCAGGAGCGTCCGCACCGTTAGAGCCCAGCACAACCCCTGGCCTGCCTACAGTGGTGCCCAGGTGGGGGCGGCCTGCCCAGGCTCGGGGGGTTCCCGCTCTTTTAAGGCAGCATCCTGGCAGCTCAGGCCAGGCGAAGGAGGTGCCAACGCCAATGTGTCTGTCCCACTGTATACCCCGGAGGCTGCCCTGAGGGCTGGCCGGGCACCCCAGGCACCATCCGGGGCTCATCCCTGAGGGCCTCCAGGCGCAGCCCCCTGGCTCCCTGGCCTCAGCTTCCATGCAGTGTCACGTTTAACCCTCACACCCCCAAACACCCTGAGAGTTCTTCTTAAACCAGTTTTATTGAGGTGTAACTTACATACCTCGGTGACACGGGTATGAAGTTACCCATTTGAGATGTGGGCGAGGCGCCACTAGCACAGTCAGATGGAGGACGTGTCCGTCACCCTGGAGGCCCTTGCGCCCCTTTGCTGGCATCCCCTCCCCCACCCCCAGCCGCGGGCAGCCTCGGATCCGCTTTCTGTCCTCTGGGTACTTTTTGTCCGTCACGTAAACAGAGTCAGGCTGTCTGCACTCTGGTCCGGCTGTCTCGTCAGCAGAATGAGTTTGAGACTTGCCTGTGCTGGGTGGGCAGTCCCACCTTTTTCTCCCCTTTTTTATTTATTAAAGTGTTTACACACAATAAAATGTGCCAGTTTCAAGTGTACAGGTGATGAGTTTGGCCATTGTAATCAGCCAAGTACCACGGTCAAGATACACAACAATTTACTTCCCTCAGATGTTTCCCCGCGTCCTCCCCACCCCATCCCACCACCGCAGCCCCCGTTGCTCTCCATCACTATCATTTTTCCTTAAGTGGGATCACACAGAACGGAGTCTTCTATGTTTGACGTTTTTCATTTACTGTATCTTGAGATCGATTCATCCGTGTGCTTCTGAGCGTGGGTCCTTGGTCCTTGTGGTGTTCTCCCATGCCGTGGACATGCCACCAGTGGCAGTCGTGTGTGGCCGCTATCATCGGGCTGCTGTGAACATCCACGTACACGCGGGACTGCTTTTTTTTTCATCTACTGAAATTATGATGTGGGTTTTCTCCTTAATTTTACTGATGTGGTGTATTGCATCAGTTAATTTTTTTTTTTTTTTATTGCGGTACGCGGGCCTCTCACTGTCGTGGCCTCTCCCGTTGCGGAGCACAGGCTCCGGACGCGCAGGCTCAGCGGCCATGGCTCACGGACCCAGCCGCTGCGCGGCATGTGGGACCTTCGCGGACCGGGGCACGAACCCGTGTCCCCTGCATCGGCAGGCGGACTCTCAACCGCTGCGCCACCAGGGAAGCCCATCATCAGTTAATTTTTAAATGTTGAACCACCCTTGAACTCCTGGGATAAGTCCCACTTGGTCATTATGTTTTATTGTTTTATATATTGCTGGATTCAATTCGCTAATGTTTTCTTAAGGAATTTTGCATCTAGTTCATGAAGATTAATTATCCGTAGTTTGCCTGTAGTATCTGTTTCTGGTTTTGTAGGAGGATATGCTAACCTTATGTCTCTTCTCCTTAATTTTCTGAAAGTTTGTGTAAGTTTGATGTTATTTCTTTCTTTAGCATTTGATAGAATTCATTCACCAGTGAAGCCACTTGGGCCTGCAGTTTTGTTGTTGTTTTTGTTCCTTATGGGAAGGTTTTCAATTATACATTCTGTTAGTTTAGATGTAGAACTGTTCAGATTTCTCTCACATCTTGCTCGAGCCATGGTAATTTGTGTCTTTCAAGGAATTTATCCATTTCTGATCTATGCAGGTATTAATATAGCCGTGCCAGCTCTCTTACGTTTACTATTTACCTGGTGTTGGCTGTTTTCATCCTTTTCCTGTTAACCTACCTGTATCTTAAGGCTCAATTCTTATAGATAGCACATGATTGAGATCTGCTTTTTTATCCAGTCTGACCATCTTTTATTGGGAATCTTTCAACCATTTACGTTTAGTGTAATTTTCAAGGGGGTTAGGTTCAGGTCTGTCATCTCACTATTAGTTTTTTATTAGTCATGTTTTCTTTTTTTCCTCTTTTCCACCACTTTCTGATTGAATTTTTCCAGAGTTTCTCTTTAGCTCTGCTGTTGACCCAGTGGTTAGACATCCCCCCCACACCCCCGCCATGCTTCGGTCGTCTGGAGCTGACTCATGAATATTTGACTTATCCCATCAACCTTCTCAGGTATATCACCCCCTCCTGTGGAACTCAGACTTTCAAAACTGTGTGTTTTCATTTCTCCGCTCCGGTCCTTAGTGAAATTGTTGTCACGTATTTTACTTCTTCGTAGGCTATAAGCCTTATGGTGATGTTATTGTTTTTACTTGAAACCGACAGTTGTCTTTTTTCCACTTGTAGTCACTGTTAAAATTTAAATAGAGTAGAATTTACTCTTTGGGGCAAATTGTTCTCTGAGTTTTAACAAATGTATATAGTCATGTGATCGCCTCCATAATCAAGAGGCAGAGCAGTCACCTCCCACATTTTATCATCCCCCTGTGGCCCCTTCGTAGTCTTTTCTTCCTCTCTCCCAGCTCCTGCGACCACTGGTCTGTTTTCTGTCTCATCAGTGGAATCACACAGTGTGTGGCCTTTTGACTGAATGCGTTTGAGGTCCATTCGTGTTGTGTGAGTTCGTGGTTCTTTTTTTTTTTTTGGGCTGCTGAATAGTGTTCCCACGATGGGTTTATCTAGTTGCCAGTCGAAGCACCTTTGGTTTATTTCTAGTTTTTAGTGGTGATGGATTGAGCTGCTGCAAACGTGGCATCTAGGTTTTTGTGCACACTTGAATTGTCAGTTCTTTTTGGTAAATTGGCCTAGGAATGAGATAGTGGGTCACATGGTAAGTGCATATTTAACTTTATAAGAAATTGCCCAAACTCTTGTCTAAAATAGTTCTGTCACTTTATATCGCCACCAGCAAAGCAGGAGAGTTCCTGTCATTCCATGATCTTGTCAGCACTTGGGTTTGTCTTTTTTTTAAAAGCCATTCTCATGGTCTATAGTGGTGTCACACTGCAGTGTTCATTTGTATTTCTCTAATGTCTAATGATGTGGAACACCCTTTGTGTATTTATTTGCCATCTGTATACCTGCTCTGGTCAAGTGCCTCTTCGAGTCTTTTGCCCTCTTTTTATTGGGTGGTTTGAATATTGAGTATTGTTGATATGGTGTGTTCCTTATACATTCTAGGTGTGAAAGTCCTGTGTTGGATATGTGACTCATAAACATATTCTACTAGACTGCAGTTGGTCTTTTCTTTCTCTTACTAGAGTCTTTCATAGACATTTTAACATTTTGATGAAGTTTATTTTTTAAATTTTTAAATCTTATTTTTGGCTGCGTCGGGTCTTAATTGTGGCACAAGGGCTCTTCTTTGCAGCAAGCAGGCTTCTCTCTAGTTGCGGCGTGCGGGCTCAGTAGTTGTGGTCCGCGGGCTTTGTTGCCCCACGGCATGTGGGATCTTAGTTCCCTGACCAGAGATCGAACCCACGTCCCCTGGGTTGGAAGGCGGATTCTTAACCACTGGACCGCCAGGGAAGTCCCCTGATGAAGTTTAAATGGTCAGTAATTTCTCTTACAGATGATGCTTTTGGTGGTGTATTTGATTCTTTACCTAACAAGATTATAAGAATTTTTTCCCCTGTGTTTTCTTCTAGATGTCTTATGGCTTTGGGTTTGACATTTAGTCTGTGGCCCATTTTGAGTTAATTTTTGTATAAGGTGTGAGACATGGATCGAGGTTCTGATTTTTTTTCCACGTGGATGTCTAATTTTTTTTTAAGAAATTTAGAATATGAAAAAATGCCTATTATGTTTACCCACATATTTACCTTGTCCAGTTCCTCATACTTCGTATAGATTAGAGTTTCTACCTGGTGTTATTTTTCTTCTGCTTGAAGAATTTCCTTCAACCTAGTGATGGACTAGTAGTGGATTCTGAAAAATCACAAAGAGGTCTTTATATCACCTTTTAAAAAATCTGCCTTATTGAAGTATAGTTTATGTATAATAAAATTAGTCAGTTTTCATTGTACAGTTGTCACCTTCATTCTTGAAGGGTGTTTTTGCTGGATGTAGAATCCTAGGCTGACTGTTACTTTCTGCTTTCAGTAGACGTTCTCTTGTCTTCCGAAATGCATATTTTTTCCTCGGGAAATCATAGTCATTCTTCTCTGAGTTTCTCTGTACGAGTTGTGTCTTTTCTTTTCAGGCAGCTTTTATTTCTGCTTACACTTTATTGAGCTTTTTGGACGTGTGCGTTTCTACCATTATTCCTTCAAATGTCTTGTGCCCCTCCCCCCACAACTCCAATTAAACATGTTTTTGTCCCTGAGGTCCCAGGCTCTGTTTATTTATTAGTTTTTAGCCTTTTTTTCTGTTTAGGCTTTAGATGGCGTCGTTTCCATTGCTGTTTCTTCATGGTTGCCGATCTTTTCTGCAGTTCCGTTTTGTTCTTATTTGTGTGTTCCGTTTCTGCCCGCATTGAGTTCCTGCTTTTCCATTTTTTTTAAAGTTCTGATGGTATTTTCTAGCTGGTGTTAAAGCCTTTGCCTGCTAATGCTGTCCGCTTTGTTATTTCTCGGTGTGTTTCTACCTACTGATTTTTCTCCTCTTTGGGATCCCCTTTTTGTGGTTCTTCACGTATCTATTAATTTTGTAACAGGTGCTGGACATCGTGGATGTCGAGCACCAGCAGTCTTGTCCTGAGTCTCTCATAGTGGAGTTAAGTGGGATTTCCATAATGAGTAATGATTTTGAGTGTTTTTTCATACTCTCGACAGGTTATCTGTCTTCCTTTGTGAAGTGCCCATTTAAATCTTCTTTCCCACACTTGCAGAGTGAGTTGTCTGTCCTTTTCTCACAACTTTTCGTGAGCTTCTCTGTACTCCAAATAGACCTCTTCTGTCAGACAAGTGTCGTAAATATCTTCTCCCACTCTGCAACTTGTCATCTTCTTAATAGAATTTTGATGTAATAAGTGTATTAACTTCTTTCTCTTTATCAATAGCTATTATATCTTGTTTAAAGGAATCTTCCTTTACCTCCAGATCAGTGTAATGTTCTGTGTGCCTTAAAGTTGTCTTTTTGATTTGAAGTCATTTTAAATTTACAGAAGTGTTTCAAGACAAGCACAAAGAACTCCTGTATACCTTTGCCTCAGACTCACTAGCTGGTAAGAATTTGCCACATTTTGCTTTGTCGTTCTTTTTCTTTTTTTAAGTATAGGTTTGTTTTTTTTTTTCTCTGAACCATTTGAAGGCAAGTTGCAGATATTATGCTCTTTTACCCCAAAATACTGAGCATTGCTTACAAACGGGACATTCTCTTGCATAAACACAGGACAGTGTTCAAAACTCAGGAAATTTTTCTTGGCTGTGCTGGGTCTTCAGCTGCAGCACGTGGGATCTCCGTTGCGGTATGCGTGCAGGACCTAGCTCCCTGACCAGGGATCGCACCCGGGCCCCCTGCATTGGGAGCACGGAGTCTTACCCAGTGGACCACCAGGGAGGTCCCCAGGACATTCAGTTTTGACCCAGCACTGCTATATAATCAACGATGCTTAAATTTCCATGCTTAAATTCCTCCAGTTGTCTCAGTATTGTCCTCTGTGGTCACGTGGGTTTTTCTGATCCAGTATTCAGTTCAGAGTCACACGTCGCATTTCTGATTTTTCTTTTATTCTGGAATAGATTCTCAGCCTTTATCCTTCATGAGACTTTCCTTTTGAAAGCACATGGGCTGGCTGTTTTGCAGAAGGTCCCTCTGTTTGGGTCTGCTGGGTTGGGTGCCTGGTGTGCGTTTCTGCTGGAATTCCACAGGAGCAATGCCGTGTCCTTCTCCAGCCACGACCCTGGTCTGGCTCAGTGTTGGTGCTGGCCCCTTAGGTCGTTTGGTCAAGGTGATCTCTGCCAGGTAGCGTCACTGTGAGAAGAGAAGGTGTGTCATTAGCCTTTCACCCAACGCTTTTAGTGTTTGTTGATGACTCTTGCCTGGATTGATCACTACTCTGATGGTTGCAAAGTGGTGATCAGAACTCCGTAACTCCTACACTTATTAGTTGGTGGTCTTTTGTAGGGAAGAGCTTCTCCAGACCCCCTACTTATTTATTTTATTCCTTCACTTATTGTTGTTGTTTATTTGGTGTTAGTATAAAGTTACTTTTTTTTTTTTTTAAGCATTTTCATGTTGTCTTTTTCAGCAAAATATCCCAGGCTCATCTTATGCTTTCTGTTCCCCAGCCCTGGAGTCAGCTTTTTTCCCTCTGAGTGGGGAATGGTATTTAGGAACCAAGATCTGGGTGCTACGTTTGCTTATTGCTACTAGGGTGCTGTTTTTATACCCTTCTGGTAGTCAGAGCTAGGAATTTATATATTTAAAAATCACGAGTTTGTACTGGTATCTCCAAATTTAACTCAATGTCCTAGGCTTCTCCCAGCCTCCTCTCTTCCTTACGTCTGTTTTCCCCTCTAACAGTCAAGATTCAGACTCCCCTGCTTTGTTATTAAGGCTTTTCTCTCTGTAGTAAGTATATCTGGAATTGATTTTTTTTTAATGTGGTGTGATGTGGGGCTCAAGATTTACTTTTTTTTTTTTTTAAAGAGGATTTTTAAAATATTTTTGGCTGCATTGGGTCTTACGTTGCTGCGTGTGGGTTTCTTTAGTTGTGGCGAGCGGGGGCTACTCTTCGTTGCGGTGCGTGGGCTTCTCATTGTGGTGGCTTCTCTTGTTGTGGAGCATGGGCTCCAGGCACGCGGGCTTCAGTAGTTGTGGCTCGTGGGCTTAGTTGCTTCGCGCATGTGGGATCTTCCTGGACCAGGGCTCGAACCCGTGTCCCCTGCATTGGCAGGTGGTGGATTATTATTTTTTTTTTTAATGAGACCTTTTATTTATTTGTTTGTTTATTTTTGGCTGCATTGGGTCTTCGTTGCTGTGCGCGGGCCTTCTCTAGTTGCAGTGAGTGTGGGCTACTCTTTGTTGTGGTGCGAGGGCTTCTGGTTGCAGTGGCTTCTCTCGATGCGGAGCATGGGCTCTAGGCTCATGGGCTTCAGTAGTTGTGGCGCATGGGCTTCAGTAGTTGTGGTGCACGGGCTTCAGTAGTTGTAGCGCACGGGCTTAGTCGCTCCGTGACATGTGGGATCTTCCTGGACCAGGGCTTGACCTGTGTCCCCTGCACTGGCAGGCAGATTCTCAACCACTGCGCCACCAGGGAAGCCCCAGCCTTTTCTTTAAATATTGAAATGGTCATATAGTTTTCCTCTTCTGCTCTGTTAATGTTATAAATTGCTTTTTCGAATATTAAAAAACCTTGTGTTTCTGGAATAAGCTCAACCTCGTTGTGATGTGGTATCCTTTTTACATCCCTCTGGGTTCAACTGCCTAATTTTTTTGCCCTTTTTGGGGGGGCTCTCTGGAGCTGTGACCACCCCCAGTCAGTGTTCATCTCCTAGAGGGAGGCCTCAGGTGGGTTGCCAGGTGTCCAGCAGTTGCTAAATTGAGGGAACCGCTCCCATCTGGCCGGACCCTGAGCGCGGAGCCCCTGCTTCTGCCGGGGGTGCCCCCCTGCCCACCACAGAGCTCCAGCCTAAACATTGGGAAACCTGTTAAATGCATACCCCCCACCCACGCAAGGCACACACAGTGTGGGCGCCAGTGTAGGTACCCCAGACCCACATCAGAGGCGCGGGAGTTTGGACCCAGCGCCTGGGCCACCGGCTGCGTGGGACAAGCCCGTGCTTTTCATATTGCCTCATATTTTCTCTAGGATTTTTGCCACTATGTGGACGAGAGAGGGTGCCCTCTCATTTTCCTTTAAGGTAATCTCTCCCTTTTTCGCTAGCAAGGTTATCTGGCCTCATAAAATGATTCGACAATTATCACCCTTCCCCCCTTTTAAAAATGACCTGGAAGAGTTTGTATAACCTTAGTCCATTTCTTAAATATTTGAAGTAATGCCCAGGTGAAGCCACTTAGGCCTGGCGTGTTTTGCAGGACGGTGTTTATTAGATTCATGTCTTTATTAGGTCCAAGTTCAAATTTCTTTTTCTTGTGTCGGTGTTGGTAAGTTGTGTTTCTCTTCAAGCTTATAGGTTTCATCTAATTTTTAGATTTATTGGCATGAATCTACTACTTATGTCCTCTTAAAATCTTCCTAATGTTTATCGAAGAAAGTGGCAGGCTGTGACTTGGGTCAGATCTGCCCCATGGCCTGTTTTGGTACAGCCCACAAACTAGCGATGCTGTTTATATTTTTCAAGTGGTGTGTAAAGGAGAAAAAGCAAAAACGAAGGACATTCAACAGAGCCCAGCCTAAAAGACTGACGACCCTCTGGCCCTTTACGGTAGAAGTTTGCCAGCCCCTGTTCTGCAGACTCTGCTGTGTCACGTTAATATCATATTAACAGTTAATATTGTTAATTTGTGTCTTTTTGCCTCATTATCCTTCATTCAGTCTTGCTAGAGATTTTTCGCACATATCAGTCTTTTCAAAGAACCAGCTTTTGGCTTTTTCTCTCTTATGTGTACAGTTGACCTTGGAACTGCACGGGTCCACTTATACACAGATCTTTTGCAATAAATACAGTACCTGTAAGTAAACAGGCATTTCTTTTTCACATTTCCGTTTTGATGTCTACTGCTGGGAACACGTATAATACCCACAGTGTTCCGTATCCTATAAGACAATATTGATGCAGGTACTGAGAGACAGGTGATTCGTCTTGTAAACAGACGATGTAAGCTTAAGATATTCGGTGAATACAGTCTAGTACTGTAAATGTATTTTCTCTTCCTTATGATTTTCTTAACATTTTCTTTTCTCTAGCTGACTAAGAATACAGTACAAATACATACACAAAATGTGTGTGAACTGACTGCACATGTAAGGCTTCTTGTCAACAGTAAGCTATCAGTAGTTAAGTTTAGGGGGGAGACAGAAGTTATATGCAGCTTTTCGACTGCTCAGGGGGGTCGGGTCACCAACCCTCACATTGTCTAAGGGTCAACTGTACTTACATATATATTTTTTTAATTTCAATTTATTTCTACTTCCTCTGAGTTAATCTGCTATTCTTTTTTTTTTTTTTTTTTTTTCCTGCGGTACGCGGGCCTCTCACTGTTGTGGCCTCTCCCGTTGCGGAGCACAGGCTCCGGACGTGCAGGCTCAGCGGCCATGGCTCACGGGACCAGCCGCTCCGCGGCATGTGGGATCTTCCCGGACCGGGGCACGAACCGGCGTCCCCTGCATCGGCAGGCGGACCCTCAACCACTGCGCCACCAGGGAAGCCCTAATCTGCTATTCTTTTCCTAGTTTTCTGATCGATTGATTTCTCAGCCTTTTAAAATATATGCACTTCAGGGCTGTCCACTTCCTGGTCCGCACAGCTTAATTCTACCCAACCCATTTTGATATGTCGTGTTTCCATCATCATTCAGTCAAACATATTTCCCAGTGCTTTCGTGATTTTTCTTTTCTTGACCCTTGGGTTATGTCCTGGTGTGTTGCTTAAATTTTCGAACATGTTTTGGATTTTCCGGTCATCTATTTGTTGTAATTTCTGAATTAAATTTCCTGTGGTCACTTCATTGCTCTGACGTCTTTTGAGACTCTGGGCCCCAGCAAATGTCCCATAGGCACTAGACAAAAACTATGGTGCACCAATAATTAAATCAAATCTTGCATACTCTTTCAGATCTGTTTTTATCTTCTTATGTTGGCTCAAGAGATGGGGTGCTCAGATCTCCAGGGAGGCTTATAGGTTTGCCATTTCTCCTTTTAGTTCTGCCTGTTATTATGAAGTGTTGGTTTGGGTGCCTGTCAATTGCAGGCTTGTTTCATCTTCCTGGTGACCTGGTCCTCTTACCATCGTGAAGTATCCTGTAGCACCAGGAGAGTTTCTTGCTTTGAAGTCTGCGTGGTCTTACATCAGCAGAGCTGCCCTGGCACCCTTCTCTCTGACGTTCACCTGATGCGAAGCTTACAGGATCTTAGTTCCCCAACCAGGGATTGAACCTGCGCCCTCAGCACTGAAAGCGCTGAGTCCTAGCCATTGGACCACCAGGGAATTCCCTACCCTCGCCCTCTTATCTGGGATAACTTCCTTCATGTGGCTTCACGTCTGTAATCGGTTTGGAGCTCTGGGTCATTATAGCTTCCCACACACACCCGCCCTCCTTCCCGGGTTCCCGTGACACACATGGTGTGCATTCACCACGTCCTGGGAATTCCAGGTGCCTTTTATTCTGTTTTATGACTTTTCTATTTCTTTCTTCTTCTGCTGCTTTAACCTGGAAGTTTTGGATTGAATTATTTTCCAGTTCACCAGTCTTCTCATGTGCTCTGTTTAATTTCCTTTTCAACCAATCATGTGTCTAGGATTTGTTTGTTTTTATTGATTCTAGTTTTCTGGTGAAATTCTCCATCTTGTACATTTCTTGCACAAATTAAGCGTAGTTATTTGAAACGCGGCGTCTGCCTGTGAACCTGTTAGGGATCGCCCACGGGTCCGATCTACTGTCTCTTTGTACATTGTGGGTTTATTTTAGTCGTCTGGCTTTGCTTTCTTGCGTTGCTGGTAAGTTTTTATTGAATGCTTTACATTGTGTGAAGACATTTTGGAAGCTCTAAGCAGAGCTGCTCCAGAGGGGCTCTGGAGCCTGTTAGAGGTGTGCCTGAACGGCCGTCGGATTTATCAAGCAGTGATGTGACCTCCTGGAGTAAGTCAGGCTGGACGTTCCCGGTTGCCCTGCTCCTGGGCCCTGGCTGTTCCCAGGTCTTGGCTGAAAGCCTGGGTGTTCCCCAGAGCACCGCCTCCTCAGCAGGCCCCAAATCTCGGTGTTTGTCCAGCCCATACGTGGGACACCACATTCTTTTTTTAATTTATTTATTTTATTTTTGGCTGCGTTGGGTCTTCGTTGCTGTGCACGAGCTTTCTCTAGTTGCGGTGAGCGGGGGCTACTCTTCGTTGTGGCACGCTGGCTTCTCATTGCAGTGGCTTCCCTTGTTGCAGACAGAGCACGGGCTCTAGGCGCGCGGGCTTCAGTAGTTGTGGCACATGGGCTCAGTAGCTGTGACTCACGGGATCTAGAGCACAGGCTCAGTAGTTGTGGCTCGTGGGCTCAGTAGTTGTGGCACGCAGGCTCAGTAGTTGTGGCGCGCAGGCTTCAGTAGTTGTGGCGCACAGGCTTAGTTGCTCCGTGGCATGTGGGATCTTCCCGGACCAGGGCTCGAACCCATGTCCCCTGCATTGCCAGGCGGATTCTTAACCACCGCGCCACCAGGGAAGCCCCCATAAGTTTGTTTTCTATGTCTGTTGAGTCTGTTTCTGTTTTGTAAATAGTTCATTTGTATCATTTTTTAAGTTTCCACATATAAGTGGTATCTCATGATACCACTTTCTCTGATTTACTTCACTTAGTATGACACTCTCGACTGGGCGACTTTTTTTAACGCAGCTCTTAGAGTTGTTCTTGCCGAGGGACTCAGTCCACTATTGGCTACTGCCTCCTACTCACAGTGGGCGTCTCCGGGTTATTTTACAAGTTCAGTGCATGTACTTTTGTGTAGCTCACGTGTGCTCGTTATCTTAAAGAATGTAAAACGATCATACAGTGAAAAGCCGTTCTCCCACGTGGCCCCTCCGCCTCCCACTCTGGTCCCCAGAGGCATCCACGGGTGGGCAGGGAGGCTGCGAGCGTCTCAAGGTCAGCACCGGACAGGAGGATGGAGAACAGAAAAGGGACGTGGTCAGGTTGGCGATAGAAGAGCTGCCAGGATCGCTGTGGTGGGGGTGAGGAGACCAGGTAGGGGACCGGTGGGGTCTCCTAGGGCCAGATTTGGGCGCAGGAGACAGAAGAACCCAGAACCGTGGGCCTGGGGAGGGACAGCACCAGGTTTCTTTGGGATGGGCTTCCATTCAGTGGGAGGGGGAGCTGCCCAGAGGGAGTTGCGAGTGTACTGAGCCGTGGCCCGCGGGGCCAGTCACCAGGTCAGGTGGCTGCGGTGCAGGCTTGCACTGGCCGCAAAGCCCTGCTGGAGCACCGTCCGGGGTCTGGTCTCTCGGCCCTGCGTCTTCCCCAGCAGCTACGCCTGTAACTTCCTGAGCACGGGGCCTGGAGACCCGCTGTGTCCCTTTGTGTCCTGGCAGCTGGGGTTTACACACAGGTCCTCCCGGCTCTTGGCCGCGTGTTTCTGTTTCCACCTTTATTTTTCTTTCTTACTGGCTTTTCCCTGCCAGACTTTTGCTATTTTTTACCCCACGTGCCAAATTGCATTGGCTCTTGGATGCATTTCGTGCCCCCGTTTTAGATCCAAGAAATGGGATGCATCTTACAGTCGGTGGTGTATCACAGTTACGTTGGTGTCACGTAAAAGACAGAATGATGCCCGTGGTGACCCCCCCAGCCGCCTGGGCCCAAGTGCATCTGTAGGAACCACCACGTGCCCTGTTCCTGGGATGCTGATACAGGTGTGTTCAGTGCACAGATGTGCTTCACGGGTGTGGCCCTTTCAAAACTGCCAGTCTGGTTGGCACTGAGCTGGCAGCTGCAGAGATGGGCTAGATCGCCCACCTGTGGTGCGTTTGTCACGAGTGGAGGCCACCCGGAGCTGAGCGGGAGGGGGCTGGGGAGGGCCAGGCGGCCACCTGGCATGGGGTGGTGTGGCCTGAGTGTCCACCGCCCAGAACAGCTCCGTCAACCAACCCCCAGGGCCCCAAGACTCCACCGTGCTGCTCCGACAGTCACCCCCCAACCCCATCCCCTGGCGGCCACTGTTCTCTGTCCCCATGGCTCTGTCTTTGGAGCGTGTCCGACACACGGACCTGCCCGGGAGATAACCCCGGACACTGGCCCCTCTGCTGGGCGCAGTGAACCTGGGATCCATCCAAGTTGTGCATCAATAACTTGTTCCTTCTTGCGGCCCTGTGGTGACTGTCACGTGGATGGCTTCCTGGCTGTCCCTTCCCCTGACGCAGGACATTGGGTGTTTCCCGTTTGGGGCATCTGTGAGCAGAGCGGGTGTGGACATTTCTGTACGGGGTTCGTCGCGTCCAGCCCTCATCTCTTTCTTCTCCTGGGTAAATACCTAAAAGTGGAATTGCTGGCTCAGCTGTGCATACGGTTAACTTCATAACAAACTGCCGCGTGGTTTCCAGTGTCCTCACCACCGGGACGAGCATTCCAGTGGCTCCGTGTCCTTGCCGGCACGTGCTGCGCCCAGGTCCCACTGAGCCGTCCTAATCACGAGCGGTGGTATCTCAGCACGGCTTTAGTTTCCATTTTTCTAACGGCTCAGGACGTCGAGCATCTCCATCTATGTGTTCTCTGGCGAAGTGTCTGTTCAGATCTTCCGCCCATTTGTTTTCGTTTAGCATCTGTATTGGAGTATAACTGCTTTACAATGGTGTGTTACTTTCTGCTTTGGCCCATTTTTAAAATTGGGCTTTTCGTTTTCCTCCTGTTGAGTTTCGAGAGGCCTCCCTGGAGACACGTGGTTTGCAGATCTTTCCTCGGTCGGTGGTAGCTGGCTTGTCTTCTCGTCTTTTGTAGACACGAGTTTTTCATTTTGATGAAGTTTAGTTTCTCATTTAATTCCTTTTAGGGACTGTGCTTGTGGAGTCATGTCTAGGCTTTTAGCTGAAGCCAAGATCACAGATTTTCTGGTGAAGGTTTTGTAGTTTTGCGTTTTACGTTTAGACCTGCGACCCACTCGTGTTCATCTTCGCGTAAGGTGTGAGGTTCGGCTCATGGGTCTGTGCCTGTGTGTGACCTGTGACTTGGCACCGTTTGTTGGCAGACTGTCACTTCCTTCTTTGGGTACGTCTGCATCTTTATCACAGACCGGCCGAGCGTACCTGTGTGGGTCTGTCTCCGGACCGTGCACTGTGTGTCTGGCAGGCCTGGTCACTGTGCACTGTGGGGAGCCGGTGTCGGGTGGTGTGGTGCAGCATTTTTCTTTCCATTTGGTTTTCAGTTGTATTTTTCTATATAATTAAGAACTAGGGGTTCGGTTTCTTATGCTGCCATCTGAACAAATGGCATACACTTTCGTGGAGTGGGCATCACCTTTTTTGTCCCCTGTCCGCCCCACCCAACCTCAGCAAAGCTACACTGCGGCTGGACCAGGGCGGCTCGGGCACCTGCCGGTGGTCACCCACCTTGCCGGGGCTCCCAGGGGCGGGGGCTGCTTATGCTGTCTCTGATGGTGACTCCCTAGGACACACTATGGATTTGGGGATGGGAACAGGGGCCCTTTGGGGCTTCCTGGACATGACAGCATCCTGTGGTCGGGTGTCTTGGTGTGTGTTGCGCAAGGAGAGGGTCCAGTGATTTCTTCAGATTCCCAGTCTTTGACCCTCAGGAGGTTGAGGAAGTTCAGGACTGAGGTCAACGTGACCCTCCCGGTTTCCCTCCTTCCATTCATTTTTTATTTTTGGCTGCGCTAGGTGTTGGTTGCTGTGCGTGGGCTTTCTCTAGTTGTGGCGAGAGGGGACTACTCTTTGTTGCGGTGCGCGGGCTTCTCATTGCGGTGGCTTCTCTTGTTGTGGAGCACGGGCTCTAGGCGCACGGGCTTCAGTAGTTGCGGCACGCGGGCTCAGCACTTGTGGCTCACGGGCTTAGTTGCTCCACGGCATGTGGGATCTTCCCGGACCAGGGCTCGAACCTGTGTCCCCTGCGTTGGCAGATGGATTCTTAACCGCTGTGCCACCAGGGAAGTCCCCCATTCATTCTTCTAAAAAAAAATTTTTTTTTATTGTGGTAGAGTGTAGCTGATATAAGATTTACTGTTAAGACCACTTCTGAGTGCACAGAACCAGGTACGTGCACATTGTGCCGCCGTCACCTCCAGAACTTTCTCATCTTCCAAACTGTCCCCACTCGACACTTGCTCCCCTACCCCCACCCCAGCCCCAGGCCCCACCGTCCACTTCCTGCCTCCGTGGGTTTGACTCCTTCAGGGACCTCACACGAGTGGGTCCTGCAGGCTGTGTCCGTCCGTGTCGGGCTCACCTCCCTTGTGTGATGTCTCCCCTGTTTGGGTTCAGGCAGGTGTCGTGGTGGGGGCAGCAGGACCTCGAAGGCACAGCCTGGACCCCTCTTCCTCTCTAGTTAGAGACCCTGCAGGGCCCACCATGCACCCTCTGAACACACTGGTGTCTTCTTCGGCCCTTGTGGTCTGAGGGAAGCTTCTGCCTGCCTCTGTCCCTGCTGCCCGTTTGCCCAGATTAGCTGCTGTTCCAGATGGTTCCATCGGGACCTTTACCACCGTGACTCACCTTCCCTACACAGAGGGATTGCTCACCCCCTGATACAAACAGCTAACTGCTTTCACGCGCTTCTCTCCAAATTTCACGGGGCCTAAGTATTTGGAGCCCACGATCCTAGAAACCAACGTTATAAAGGGTTATAACCGGGGCCGTTGACGATGCAGGCGGCCGCCGGGTCCCCCGTGCGCAGGGAGACCTGGGTGTGATCCGAGGGGTCTCTGCAGGCTGCCATACCCCTGCCCACAGCCCCCCGAGGGGTCTCCCATCACCCTTGCCGTCAGGCACTGGAGTGACCCCGCCAGAGGCCGCCAGGGAGACTGGAGCGGCCCCGTCACTATGGTGCACAGACTCTCCTGGGTTTCCAGAACCTGTCTGTAACTCGGCACCCCTCCCTAGAAGGAGGCCGCTGGAAGCTCGGGCCGGGCCGTGGGGGGTAATTCGGGGCGGGGAGGGCCGGGGGCACGTGAAGCAGCTCGGAGCACCTTTCCAGATGAGCCGCCGCTCTGCTGGTATTTTTAGCGGGTGCAGAGTATCCGGCACATGGCGGAGCAGAAATAGAAGTGGTTCTTTTGGCTCTTCTGGATCTGACAGCCTCTGGCTCTCGGGGAGCCGTGCTGGGGCTGGGGGGGCGGGCGTCGTGTGGAGCACAGACAACTTCTGCTGTTTGGAGGAACATCGGGGCCGAGGAGTTGTACGTGGGGATTATGTCTGCTGGTGAGCGCTCTTTATGTAAATGCCACGGCGCCAGCCTCGGCGCCCTGCTCCCGAGTCTGCGTCTGCGAGTGTAATCACAGCAGACTTGGCGGAGGGGGAGGGGGAGGGGCAGGGCGGGTAATTATGTTTTAAAATATCATCCGGGTTGTTTTTCCTGTGCTCCCTGAGCCCCTGGGTAATTCCGGGTTTGGAAGATTCTGGCGGCTCTCTGCTGATCTGCCCCCACCCACTGTCAGCGTTCCCCAAACATGCCAGGTGGGAAATGCTGCCCGAACCCCCCGAGCGGCCACCCTTCGGACTTCTGCCCTGAGCTGTGCTGCAGCCTCGCCCAGGGCTGGGCTGATTCAGGAAAACTCCCTCCTTTGAACTGGAACTGGCCGCCGCCAGGCCGAAGGCACCGCGTGCCACCCTCACCCTGTGCATGCTGACAGGTGCCTCCCTAGGAACGGCTGAGCCCCGACGGGACAGGGGGAGGGGTGGCCTGGGGGTCCCCTGGTGGGGACTGGGGCTGACTCCGGAGCGGGTGATTCCAGACCCAGGCCGGGTGGGCTAGAGCAACAGGTGGGTCCCCAACCCATCCTCGGGGCTGGAACTGACCATCCTGCCTTCTCCCGCGGGACTCGCCCTGTGGTTTGGGGGGTGCTGGCCCTTCAGGGACTGGGCAGCCCTGACCTTTCCCCCACAAGAGCTTGGTGCAGAGATAACTAGGGGCTAATCCATGCTCACACGGTGCCAGGTCTGGGGCTTGGGCACCCTTCCTTGCCAACCTCCCCCTCCTGAAGGGCTTCCAGGTCCTTCTCCCAGCCCCACCTGGCCTCCCCCAGACTTAGGTGCCTCTGCAGAATTTCCCTGTGACCCCAAAGGGGTGTCAGTGCAGAGGGGATGGGACACCGGCCAGCCCAAGGGGCTGCCTCTGACCATCTTGGAGTGGCCTCTGGACCCGCCGCAACAGGCTCTGCCACTCAGCCCCTGCCCTGAGGCTGCTGGAGGAGGGCTTCCAGCCCAGCCTTGCCCTCTGGGTGTCTGAGCCCTGGGAGGTGCGCTCTCCCCCACAGTGGTCACTGAGGCTGCTAATGAGAGCCGCTGTCCTCAGCAAGGAAAACCCAGCCCCGGGTGGCCATCAGAGCAGCCCGGAGCCTTTCCAACTTGCAGACCCTGCCTGGGTGCCCGCGTGACGGGCGGGTGCCCGGGGGACGGGCCCTGGGGCCTTCACCTGCAGGCCCTGCTGCTCAGCCAGGTGTGTGGCGTGGGCCTGCCCTGGAGCAGCTGTGATTTCTCAACGACGACAGCTGCCGGGAGCAGGTGGCCCTCCCAGGAGTGACCCAGGATCGCCATGTGCTGGGGACACAGGAGGGAGGCCGTGCCCCTGCCCTGTGTCTGGCCAGGATGGCTTGAGTGCGGGCCGCAGGCTGAGGGGTGCTGGACGGGTGGCCGTGTGTGAGCCTGAACGGGGAGGCCGGCCTGCGGTAGAGCCCGGCCGGGTACAGGCCTCCAGCTGACCGTGCAGTGGGGGCCGGGCATGTGATGCTGCCTGGGCTGCTGGCGCCGGGCAGGAAAATGAGGAGGGGACAGGGGGCAGGCGCAGGGCAGGAAGTGGGGGCCTGCTTGTAGGGTCTTGGGGCGCCGAGCCTGGTGAGGTGGGGTCCTGCCCACCATGGGGGCCTCCACGTGGCCGCTGCCCTCACCCGGCCTGGCCACCTGCTGAACCCTCAGGGCTGGGCACTCCCTGCAAGCAGGGGGCAGGCCCTCGGCCTCCCAGCGCCTGGGGAGGCACCTGGGTGTGCTGGGTGCCCAGCAAGTGCCCGATAGACTGGCCCCCCCCACCCCATGAGCCCGAGAGGTAACCCCCAGCCCAGCCTTGAGCCCCTGCAGAGGGCCCGTGGGTAGGTGGGTGGTTAGGAGGCCGGGCGGGGGGACGGGGCCGAGGCCATGCTCTGCTGGGTGTCCCGTGCGTGGTGCTCGGGCTCAGGGTGTGACACGGGGACTCCGAGGGGGCCTCCCCCGCTCCCCATCCTCCCGCCCCATCATAGCTGCAGGTGCTGGCGCGCCTGGGGGTCCCTGGATGACCCCCAGTAGTAGTTTGTCAGGAACCTCCCCAGACGGCCCGGAGCCGGCGTGGAGACGGCGTCAGCGCTGCCCGGCCGCCACCGCCTGGCTTTACTGGTGGTGAACACTGATGGCGCTGCTCTTGGCCAGGAATGCGTGGTGCAGCCTCTGGGGGTGGGGTGCCCGCGTGCAGGGGGGCTGCTGTGAGGAGACAGGCTGGGGAGCGGTTGACCGTACAGAGCTGTTCCCCTCCCCCACTCTGCCCAACCTCCGCCCTGCCCCCACCCCCAGCCCGGAGCCCTCATTCCCGCTCACCCTGCAGGCCTCAGCCTGCTGGACATCCCCACCCTGGGAGCCTCCCAGGCCCCCAGCGACTTGCTCCCAGGCCGGCTGGGAGTCCCTCGCCTGCCTTCTCTGCTCTCCGGTTCACTCGGGTCCTCCCAGCAGGGGCAGCACCTGGTGGGCGGGGAGGGTGGGCATGCGGCAGGCCTGGTCCGGGCCTGGGTGGGCAGGAGGGGAGCTCTGCTGTGTCCCTGACTGGGTGGCCTCTGGGCCCACAGTGCAAGAGAAGCCGGAGCCCGTGCCACTGGAGAGCCGTTCCTGCGTCCTCATCCGCCGCGACCTGGTGGCCCTGCCCGCCAGCCTCATCAGCCAGATCGGGTACCGCTGCCACCCCAAGCTCTACTCCGAGGGGGACCCCGGCGAGAAGCTGGAGCTGGTGGCAGGTGAGGCCTCGCCCCCACCCTGTCTATTGTATGCAGCTGCCCTGCCGTTTATTTTTTCTTCCGAGCTGTGAACAATGGACTCATCACCAGTCAGTCAAAAAAAAGAACATCTTAAATTTCCTCTAATTTCCTTTTAGAAGAATGTGTCATTAAGAGGAGTTATTCAATTGAATTAATTTAGCATTTTAATTGAATCCCCTGGGCTGGTCGGGCTTCTGATTGGCAGGGGCTGCAATCATGATTGTGTTTTAATTTAGGTCGGGGATAAAACCAAGTCCCCCCCACCCCACCTCCAGCTCCCCAAGTGTCCAATTGCCTCGTTCGAGGGGTGAGTGACCAGAGGTTCCAAACGGCAGCTCCCAGGCAGCAATGGACTTGTTTCTTCTGTAAAAACAAACAACACGGTGGGGTCCAAAGCCCCTTAGGGCTCGTGCCTGTCAGAAATATTTATCTTCTCAGTGTTGGGATTCATTCGGCCTCACAGCTCCTTGTAGATTTTTTTCGGTCCGTGCTGCGCGGCTCGTGGGATCTTAGTTCCCCGACCAGGGATTGAACCCGGGCCCTCGGCAGTGAGAGCGCAGAGCCCTAACCGCTGGACCGCCAGGGAAGTCCCTCCTTGTAGACTTTTAAGGCTGTCTGGCGGGAAGATGAGAATTGATGGGGCCTTGCCTCTTCCTCCGTGAGCTGCTGGGCCATCACTCCTGACCGGCACCCGCCTGCCGCGCCTGGGCAACGTTATGGGGTTCCTTCTGCCTGAGCCGTCCCCCCTTCT
This sequence comes from Grampus griseus, assembly GCF_964374135.1. Classification (NCBI taxonomy): domain Eukaryota; kingdom Metazoa; phylum Chordata; class Mammalia; order Artiodactyla; family Delphinidae; genus Grampus; species Grampus griseus. The sequence goes on from NC_139000.1 coordinate 1,576,100, forward strand.
GGAACCACGCCTCCGCAGGCGGCCTCGCCTTTCAGCCGACAGGAGGGCAGCTGGGCGGTGTTGGCTGGTCTGGGTGGACCTGGGTGGGGTGGGGATGCCCCCGGCCATGCCCGAGCCCCCCGCCCCTGCTGCCTGGCATCGTTCCAAGCAGCACCCAGCTCCTCTGTTCAGGGAGCGCCAGCGTCAGGCTACACCGGGTTCTCGGGGCCCTGGGGATGGGTGTGGTCCCCAGGGAGGCCTGTCTATCAGTTTGGGGTTGGGAAGGGTGCAGGCCGGCCGCCTTCCCTGGCCAGGCCCCACCTGGCCCCAGGCCTCCTTCTAAGCCCCCCTTTACAGATCTCCCCACAGCGAGGGGGCCGTCCGGCCCGTGTGGCTCAGGGTGACCTGCCCTGCCCTTGGGTTTGAGCCTCTGCAGACCTTGGGTGGGGTGAGGCCCTGCGGGACCCTTGGTGTGTCGTGGCCGGAGACGCCCAATGGTGGTCTCCATCTAGAGTCAGCCACGTGCATCTTAACCGGTGCCTGTGGGCTTCTCTGGAGACCTGGCTCGTGGGGAACAAAACGTTAAGCTGGGGAAGGGCCCCCGAGGCCGGAGTGGCAGCTTTCACAGGGGTCCTCGCATCTCTGCCCTGCCCCCCGCCGCCCAGAAGGGAACCATGCTCATGTTTTCCCATGAGGAGATTCAGCACGTGCCCCGTAAAAAGTCAGATCGTAGACAAAGGCCCAGATGAGGCCCTGCAGGCGCCCGTGTTCTTCACGACGGCTGACTCTTGCAGGAGCTCCTCTCCACGGGCAGCGTCCAGGGTAAACAGGCCTCCCCGAGGCTCCTGTCCTCCCTGTCCTTCGTTGGCCTGAACCCTGGCGGGGGCCCGGCCTGGCCAGACCGCGGGGTGAAGAGCGCTGCGGGGCTCACCGGTCCCGTCTCCGCCCTGGGCCGGCTCTTCCGTCCCGGCACCCGGAGAGGTCAGTGCTGGGCAGGGGGGAGCTGCAGCCCGACCTCCATGATTCCAGCTCCCATCACTGCCCACGGCTCTTCGGTGTTCAGGGAGAACTGAGAGGCAAGATGAGTGTTTCCCAAACGCAAACGCAGGTCGGCTCCAGGCCATCCCCTCGAGGCTGGGAGGGCAGTTCGGGGACAGCCCTTTGAGGCGTGTGACCAAGGCTGCCTGCTCCTGGTGACAGGGCCCCAGTGCAGCGGGGAAGGCCTGGAGCGTGGGGTCCCAGGCCTGGAGGGGGGCTGCCCCAGACCCTGCCTCACCCGCGGGCCGCCCGCCCCGGCCGCGGCAGCCCCTGGGCCGCCCGTGGCCCTGGGTCTGGGGCTGAGGGCCTCCCTTCTGTGTGTGGCGGCCGCAGGCTCCGGCGTCTACATCACGCGTGGCCAGCTGATGAACTGCCACCTGTGCGCGGGGGTGAAGCACAAGGTGCTGCTGCGGCGCCTCCTCGCCACCTTCTTCGACAGGTAGGTCCCCCGCGGGCCCTGCGGTCTCTAGAATCTTCTCTAGACGAGGCCGTGCGTCCAGGCTCCCCCACCTTCCCGACCTCACAGGTGTCAGCCCGAGGCCGTCGGCCAGACCCGGGTCTGGGGAGGGCTTGTGGACCCCCGTCGCCGCAAAGCGAAGAAGCACACCGGCTCCACGCCACTGGGGGGGCTCCTTCCCCTAAGGGGCGGTGGGGCGTGCAGGCAGGGACCCCGTTCCCGTGTGTCCCCTCCAGCCGGCGGCCTCACGCTGCCCCCCTTCCTGTCCTCCCTCCAGGAACACGCTAGCCAACAGCTGTGGCACGGGCATCCGCTCGTCCACCAGTGACCCGAGCCGCAAGCCGCTGGACAGCCGCGTCCTGAACGCTGTGAAATGTAAGAGGAGGACTGGGGTCTCGGGGGTGGGGAGGCATCTCGAGGAGCCCCCAGGCCCTCGGATGTCAGCCTGGGAAAGGTGGCTTCTCCCCAGGAGCAAGCCGGGCCGCAGGGTCGAGGGGGAGAAAAGAGCAGCTCGCGGGGGCCCGGTCTCGAGGTGTTAACATTCTTGGTAGGTTTCCAAGCGTGATGAATTCAGCTGCGAAACTATTTTAATATGTGAAATAGATCTAATTTTCCTTTTGGAACAAAACCGCTTATTTACATTTTGGGGTTATTTTGAGCCTTTGCCATCTGCTCGGCCCGCTTCTGCCTCCCGCTGCCGGGCCCGTGGGGGCGGAGTCTGGTCCATCTCGGTGGCAGACCGCCGCCCCCGTCCCCCCCTGCACCCCCCAGACGAGGAGGAAGCCACCGGTGCCCGGCACGGGCCAGCCAAGAGCACGTCCTCCTGTAGCTGTCAGCACGCGAAACACTGTCTTAGTTTTCTGGCTTAAAAAATCTCTCTTGTGAGGCTAATTCTGTTTTAGAGCAAAGAGGGGCCTTTGCAGCCAGTAATCGCGTCCCAAAGCACGGGTGGGGTGCCGGCAGCGGCTCTGGGAAGATGCGGAGAGGGGGTGCAGCTGGTGTTGCCCCAGAGCAGGGCTCGCAGTGGAGGGGGCTCACCCTGGGGGCCCCGCCTCTGGGTTCCGTGCTGTTTGGAGAGCTGGGTCGTGAGGCTCCTAGAGGAGAAGGGGGGAGAGGGCATATCGTTCTTATTGCGGGTGATGATGCCACTGCTGGGCTGGGGTCTCCGGGCCGGGGACTGGGCTGAAGACAGGTGTCAGCCGGCCCCCTCCTCACTCCATGCCAGCCCTTTGATCGGGCCCAGAGAGACCCGAGCCTCACAGCTGAGTGGGTGCCCAGGCCCTGCCCCGATTCCCACTCCACCAGGGCAGGGATTCTCAAAGGCTTGTCTGACCAAGGATGCAAGGTGGGTGGGACAGAGTGGGAAAGCGAGGTCCAGAGATGGGGGCCCACCCAAGGCCGCACTGCCAGCCAGTGGTCCGGAGGAGCCAGAGCCCCCGGGCCCTCTGTGCTCCCGCTAGAGCCACAGGCTGGGGTCCTGTTTGCTCTGACTGCCCCTCCCCTGAAGGTTCCCCCAGGCTGTCCCAGAGGAGCAGGGTGGGGCTTCCAGCAGTGAGAAAGGTGACCGCTGGTCTTCAGGCTGACCCAGGAGGGGCCTCGGTGGCCCTGTGGTCTCCCTTGCCAGAGGGGAACAGAGTGGAGGAGACCCTGGAGGTGCCCGGCCTGCCCCACTGGCCCCGCGGCGGCCTCTCCAGCCCAGAGTGCTCTGCCCCCTGGCTTGTCCAGGGTGTCTCGGTCCCACGGCCCCTCAGGAGGCGGAGGGCTGGCATCGTGGGATTCCTGCGGGTGGGTGGCCGCTCACGCCACCTCCCGACGCCCTGTCCTTGCAGTGTACTGTCAGAACTTCGCCCCCAGCTTCAAGGAGAGCGAGATGAACGTGATCGCCGCGGACATGTGCACCAACGCCCGCCGCGTCCGCAAGCGCTGGCTGCCCAAGATCAAGTCCATGCTGCCCGAGGGCGTGGAGATGTACCGCACGGTCATGGGCTCCTCGGCCGCCAGCGCGCCCCTGGACCCCGAGTTCCCGCCCGCCGCCGCGCAGGTGTTTGAGCAGCGCATCTGTGCCGAGCGGCGGGGCGACGCAGCCGCCATCGTGGCTCTGAGAACTGACGCTGTGAATGTCGACCTGGGCACCTCCGCCAACCCCACCTTCGAGGCCGGCTCGGAGGCCGACGGGGCCGGCTCGGTCGTCCAGGAGGTGGCCGCGCCTGAGCCGCTGCCTGCCGAGGGCCAGAGCCCCCCGCAGCCCTTCGAGCAGGGCAGCGCCAGCAGCAGCCGGCCCGCGACGCCGGCCGCAGGGAGGAGACCGGAGGGCCCGTACGCAGGGACCTTGTAGGGGCCCGAGGCCGGACGGGGCGCCAAGGCGGGTACTGAAGCTGCTTGCATGCGTTACTAATACAGACAGATGTGGTCAAGCCACTTACCTACTGAACTGCTACTGTTGCCTGAAAAAAATGTGATTTTTATTCTGCTTGTATTTAAAATTCATGAAGGAAACAAATGCATTCGTTATACTGTAAACGATTAGGCCCCTGGCGACCTAGTTGCGAGGAAGGTCCCGGGGCTCCTTTTTGATATTCGAGAGGTTAGTCTCCACGTTGTAGCTTTCCCTCCCCCTGTTCGGGGAGGGGGCGAGAGGCCGCCAGACCCTGGTGCCCGGCCTCCTGCCCCCATGGCTCCCTCTGCCTGGGGCGAAGCCAGGGGCCTGTGGGGCGGGAGCACGTGTCTCGGGACCCTCGTTCCTTTCCCGTGGGGACCCCCCCACTCCTCCGGGACCACGGGCCAGGGCTGGGCCCCCAGGGGCCAAACTCCTTGTTCTCCCTTCTTCCTGAGACTCGGGGCTCAGGCCCGCCGGGTCCGCCGTGCGTGTGGGGTGTGGGTGTGTGTGCGGAGCGTGTGTGAGCGTATGCGGGGGCGGTGGTGACGGCACAGTGGTGGGCTGTGCTGGTCACTGTGGGCGGTGGAAGCGATCTGGGCTGCGTCTGCTCTCCTGCCCCGCGCCCACGGGGTCTGCCCGACCCCTGCGGCTCCATGGACCCTCGGTCCACCTGGGACCCAGGGCCTGGGCTGCCGGCCCTGGCACCTGCTGGCTCCAGCCTGGCCACCCGCCCGGCCACCCGCCCACCATCCTGTGAGGTGGGGCCGCTGCCCCGGGGCAGCCCACGCAGTCCGCAGCCACGTTGGGTTTATGTTTGTTTGTTTATTTGTTTTCGTCTTAATTCAGATCTATTTCATGTATGGTTTGGAAACTTTCAGACCCAAAAGAGCAAAAAAATTAGGGAGGATTGGGGTCCCTGCCCCAACCCACTACGGCTTGGGGGTGGGTCCACCTGGATACCATGTCCCCCTGCCCGCCCCGGCCAGGTCCCACTCACCTCCTGTTGAAGTGCAGCCAGGGTGTGTTCGGAGGAAGGGAGCGGGGGGCTGGGATGGGGCTGGAGCCAGGCCCCTCGGTGCTGGGCTCCCCCGGATGTGCTCCGAGCCCTGGGGTATGCGCGCCTCTGACGCGGTGGGTGGGTGGGTGGATGGTGGGCACAGGCCTGAGCTGGGGCGATTTGCAGGTGCACGGGTTCTGGAATGCATGGCGGGCGGGGTGGCGGGGGCGTAGAAGTGTTGGTTTGAGGCTGGAAAGCTCACCGTGAAGTTTAATTGCTGTTTGCGGGGAGGGGCGCAGGCTGTCCGAAGTGCTCGTGTCCAGACGTCCAGGGGCTGCCTTCCCCTCGAGTCCCAGGCAGCCCCCAGGCCTGGCCAGAGGCACACCCCACCCCCAGACTTGAGCGGGCCTGCTGCTTCCCCCCGTCTCGTCCCCTGTCGGGCAGGCGTGGCTCAACCCTCCTGACCCGCAAAGTGGAGCCGCCCTCGTGTGGGTCCCAGCGGGAGGCAGCCTGGGGACAGAGCGGGGGGCTAGGCTCGTCCTGCTGACTGCAGCCCTCCCTTGTGGAGGGCCCTTGGAGGAGACCTGGGGGGGTGGGCGGGGGCGCCTTCCAGCCAGGCCACACAGGTGCCTGCCCTCCAGAGAGCGCTGATGGCTCCGGGCTGGGGTCGGGGGACCCTGGGTGGGCACTGGCGCAGGGAGGGCCGAGCCCTGTGGTCCCGGCCCAAGGGGCTGCAGCTCCTTCCTGCTGGGGCTTCGGACCAACCACCTGGCCCAGAGGCGGGCCTCCTCTGTCTCAGGCCCAGGTGGGATTGGAGCTGGCAGGGCCCCCCCCAGGCCCACAGCCCACCAGGGGCCAGGACCAAGTCCTCCTGGAGTTGGGAGGAGGCCACACCCGCTAAGCTGTCAGGAGGCTGTGGGGCGGGGCGTGGTGGGTGAGGCAGACCCCACCGTCCCCCGCTCCAGACGGAGGTCCCCTCATCTGTCCCTGCCCCACGTTTGCACTTTCATTCCACCATCCCTGGGGACCTTTGGGGGCTGGCTGCCCGTCCTGGCTGTTGACAGAAGGGCTCGCTCTTCCCTTCTCCTCCACTCCAAGGTGGGCACGGCCCTCACCCGAGGCCAGGACGAGGAGGGGTGCCGCTGGTCCAGCGGGGGAGGCGGGGGCCTCCCTGAGACGGCGGCCTCCCTGAGACGGCCTCACCGCCGCTCAGGCTAGCACAATGTCCCGTGACCTCTGTCCTTTCATTGTTTATAATCGCCGTCTGTTTTGTTGTTCTGGGTAAGGAAGGCAAGAGCTACAGGTGAAACTTTAATAATAATCAAATGTGAATGGGTTCTGAGCTCTCCCTGCGCCCCGGGCGGGCCAGGCCGAGCGTTTTGCACTAATGTGTCCCGCGGTGGACGTGGGTTGGGAGCGTTGCAGACGGGCGTGGCTGATGACTGTATCTGCTGGGGCGCTCCCTCTGCGTCCTGAATGTTCCTCGGGGTGGGCGGCGGCGGGCCTGGGCTCGGAGGGGCCTTCCAGAGTGCCTTAGCATCTTCTGATCATTTTTCCCAAGGAAAACCAATTAAGAGAACCAGACCCTCCCCCTCCTCTGTTTACAAGACGACTAATTCCTGTCCTGTGAGCGTGATCCTGACTCACCCAGACCCTGTAGACCGAGAGACAAGCCACTCAGTATTTATGAGATGTCTGCACCTTTATCCCTAAGCTTGACTATTAGCAATACGCATATAACTACATGGAGACTTTTACATAGAGCTAAGCCCTGTCAGCGCCTTTGGAGGAGAGAAGGACTGGGCCCGTCCCAGCGGCTGTGGCGGGCGGCTGGCCTGAGCTCCAGCGGCCGCCTGCCCTCTCCTGCCCTCCCCAGCGGCCAGGGTGTGCCGGGGAAGCAGCTGGGACGAGTGCAAAGGTCCAGGAGAAGGGACGGGAAGATGCGACATACTGTGAGCTCGGTGGGGCCGCCCACGGGGCCGGCGGCCTTGGTACTTGAATCCCATCTTGCTTTCTGCACATGCCTGGTCTCGCCCAGAGTCCTCTGTGGTTGCTTAACCTTGCATTTGATTTGATTGGCTTTCCTTGCCTCTGAATGTGGACGAGAGGCGAGGGGAGAGGCCTCTGAGGTGCAGCCCTTGGCCCCTGCCCGCTGTCCCGGAGCCGGGCCTGTTTCTCCTCCGTGAAAACGCATTCCTCGGCGGCCTTAGAGGAAGGAGGAATGCAGAGAGGGGCTCGCCCTGGGAGGGGTCTGCTGTGTGCCCGGCCCTGACCTGTCCCCATTTGATGGCCGGAACCCTCCAGCACTGGCCCCGTGCGTGCCACCCTAGCCGTTGATGGCTTAGATGCCCCTCCAACGGGTTATCTTTATGGAAATATCTTGCTGCAAGTAGAAAAAGGCCTAGGGCCCATTAACCAGCTGAAAACTCAGAGAAAACCTCTGTTTGCCTCTGCCAGCAGTAAACCCTAAACACAGAATTGCGAGTTCAGAGCCGTCCTGAGCTTTAACTACTGTTTCCAAATGTTGCTGCTGCATGAATCTGTCGTTACGTCATCCAGCCAGCTCCGGGCGCGTCACCCGCCGGTGGCCGGAGACCACGGGGGGCTTGGTACAAGGTGTTTCTGACCTAGCAAGGGTTTGTGGGTTCTGTTTGTTTGTTTGTTGTTTTGTTTATTTGAGAAAAACGGAAAGGAAAGTGACGCAGTGTCTAAAGCGTTCAGATCGGACGACCTGCTTGAATTCTGGTCAGTGCTTCCCTGTTAGTGTTTTGCAGATGATTGTAATTTTTATGTCAAAAGAAGCCAAAACTTGCAATACTATTTTTAGCAAAAAAAAATAAAAGAACTAAATATAAAATGTATAAATATTTTTGACTTGAACACTTGGATGGCACTGGGTGCAAATAGACCATTCATCCTTTGGATGGAATGTTTGGGGAAAAAGAGACTTTTGACAAGGAGACGGTTGCTGTAAAGAGTCTGTGGAGCGGCTATGTAGTACTGTAACTCACGACTGTTAAAAATAAATCAATAAATTGTCCTGTGCTGTATAAAGGAGGCCTGTTTCACGGTAACACTGAGTTCCATTTCAGCTGCAGAAGAGGCTGGCTTTTTTTGTTTGTTTTACTTTTCTTTTTTTGTTTGTTTTTTGTTTTTTGTTTTTTGAAGAAGAAGGAGGAAACCTCTGTTTGCTCCTCCGGCGCCTCCCTCTCTTCCGTGCTGCTAATTGGCAGAGTCCAGACTGTTGCTTTTTCGCCACGGCTGACACCGTATCGTAACTCAGAAGACAACGTCCGCCAGCGACCAGGAAACCGAGGGCTTGCAGTGTGCTCAGAGCCGGTTCAGGAGGCGAAATCCGTTACAAACAAACAAAAGGATGTGATCGTTCATTGTAAAGCGCTTTGTAAAATTCACATTTACAGAATAATAAAGTCAGTTCAAACCCAGGTTGCCTGCACTTTGCTCGCCCAGTGGTGTTGGGGGGCGACATTGAGAAGCCAGGGAGGGGGTGGGCTGTTGGAAGCAGGGTGGTCAACCATCCCAGGACACCCTCAAGACCCGGGAGCCCTGGGCGGGGGAAGGGCCATCCCCAGCCTCGCTGCCCACCATCCACACCTGCCCCACTTACCTCCCCCTCCCCCCAGTATCTTACAAGGGAAGGGGGCTGGTGGGTAGGATGTCCTTCAGGTCCAGTGCCTGGGGGAGGGCCCTGAGCTCCGGGTGAACTGGTGAGGCTCTCTTTTTCTTTTTCTTGTCTGCAAACTGGGGCATCCACCTCACCTGGCTCACCTGCCTGCCACTCTAGGTGTGCGGCTGCCTCCCCTTCCTCCCCTGCTCCTGGGCTAGGTCTGCCCCCAGGTGGATGGAGGGGGAAATTGCACATGGGTGGAGCAGGTCACCTGGCTCGACTGGAACCTCCGCCCCCCGCCCCGGGGCCAGGCCAGGCTACTCCATCCCCTGACCGTCCCTGGAACCGTCCCTCCACGCCAGCCCAGGGCTGGGGTTCTCTGATTCAGGCCTGGCAGCTCTGTCCCCCCTGTGCTCCTCTGCTGTACCCATAGGACCTTTCTGGGCTCCCCTGGGCCCCGGTGGATGAGGCCTTGCGTCAGTGTGTCCCACAGACACGGGTCAGGTCTGGGGCCCTCACGCGCGATTCCGACGCTCGGACACCTGGATGGTGGGCTCCTCATCTGCTCTGTGCTGCGAGGTCTTGTCCAGAAGGCTCACCTCTGACCTGCTTCTAGAAGCATCCCCGGCCTCTGCTGCTTTCTCAGGCTTTGTAGCAGCTGCTGTGCCCAAGTTAGGGGTGGATTTATTTGCTCACTTGTTTACCTTGCCTCCCCCAGGGGCAGGGGTCTGTAGGTCTGCTTCGTGTGACTTTCCCAGAACAGGGTCCCCTGGAGCCATGGCCAGCATGGAGCAGACACAGAGTCTAAAACGGGTGGGCGTGGTTTCCCGATGGGCCCCTGCAGCAGTGGGTCTGCTGGTTTGGGGTCGCCCTGATCCGCCCCCTCCTGCAGGGGCCACATCACACACAGGGGCAAGCTTGGGGAGAGCCAGGCGCGCCTGCCGACCCCAGGGCCCAGCCCCGATGGCCGAGCGCTTCAGGTCCTGTGTTCAGAGCTGCGCCCTGCTGCCCGGAGCCCGGCTCACCCGCCAGCTGGGCCTGTACAAGCCCCTTCCCCTTCCTGCCCGGGACCTCAGAGCTGCGGAATCAGTGGGTTCCGGGTCTCGCACCTGGGCTGGTGGAGACACCCAACCTCAGGGCCACAGGCTGCACCCCTGGAAGGCCCCCAAACGCCCCCATTCAGGCGGGCCCCGAGCCCCCGGCGGCGGGAAGAGCTGGGGCCCGGGTGGGGGTGGGGAGGTGGGTATCTTGAGGAAGGGCTCCACTCTGAACCCAGGGGTCCTGCCGGTTCTTCTGGCTCCAGCCGCCCAGCCCAGCTCAGCTGCTTTCCCCATGCGAGCCTCCCGGTGTCCTAGGAGGAGGGGATTCGGGCACCTGCCAGCCTGGCTCTGTCCCCTCCAGCCTCCGTCCTTCAGCCAGCCTCCCTGCCCTTGTAGCCTCCACAGAAACTGGCTGAGGCATCAGAACCTTTGCATCCCACCCCTTTGTCCTGCTCTGGGAGGGGGTGCGGAGTCAGCAGGACCCGGAGGCTCTGCCGGGAGCCCTTTGTCCTCAGGAACAAAGGGTCAGAGCCCGGTGGGGGTGGGGTCCTGAGCCCGCAGGGCAGGAGGGATGGTGCCTGCCTCTCTGTGCTGCCCCGGGGCACCCAGCTCTGAGACCTTTCGGCCACCTGGGGCCCCCACACACACAGGTCAGGGCACATGGGAGGTGGGAGATAGGCAGAAGGTGGATTCGGTGACATTGTGTCAACAGGACTCCTGCTGTGACAGAGTGGGGGTTTCAGACCACGTGGCCATCTCCCCCCTTGGGCCGGCTGCTTGGGCTTCCCTGGGGTGTCTGTGGCCAGTGGCCAGGCCTGGAGCTGGGTGGGAGGGGGCCTGAGGAGTCTGTCCTGCGGTGGTGCTGGGGGTCTCGTCCAGACCCAAAGCCGCCCCCCCCACCCCACCCTCTGGAAGCGGGCCTCGCTGAGCAGAGAAGCAGTGGAGGGGAAGCTGGTCCCAGCCTCCTGGGACCGTAATTTACTAACAGCTCCAGACAAGTGGGGCTGGGAGATGGATGGCGCATTGCCTCGCGGGGAGGGCCGCGGAGGCCCCAGTTTCCAGGAAAGGCAGCCTGATTCTCCAGGGAGGGCGGTCAGAGGTAGGGAGCGGAGAGGCCTTGACCAGGCGGAGGCAGAGCCCACCTGCACTGGGCTCCGGGCCTCAGTTTCCCCTCCTGCCTGAGGGCGGGGCTGGCCCAGGTATGTGGCTCTGTCCGGGTTCCATCAGGTGAGGACAGGGTGGCCCGGCAAGGAGCCAGCCAGGTTTGCCCCGTGGACTCTCCGCGGTTGGACCGGTTCCAGGTAGCACAGGGCCCCTTGCGCAGAGCGGCTAGGGCGCCACGCCAGCAGGCAGCTCTCCTGGCCCAGGACGTTCCAGGGTGCCCCGCACCTGTACCCCAGACAGGCCCCGGCTGCTGGTTAAGCCACCCCATCTCTGGCCCTCACTCCACTCAGGCCCTCAGCCTCCCTTCTCCTGGAGCAGGGGCAGGGGCAGAGGCAGAGGTCATGGCGCCCAGCTTGGGGGCTGCACTCGGGAAGGGGGGGAGGGGAAGTCACTCCTAATAGCAGGTGTTCAAAGCTGGCCTCCTGGCAGGATTCCCTAGGCAGCCCCCCTGGGGACAGCCCCTGAGGCAGGAGTGGGGAACTTGACCTCCAGAGGACCTGTGGTCTTGGTCTCCTTCCTCAGCTGTCTCCGCCCAGCATGCCTCGGGCCTCACAGGGGTGGATGGAGCTTAACCCCGGCTGACCTCTGCCCGCCCACTGCCCATGCAGGGCCTCACTGGAGACCCACCACAATCCTGTGAAGTGAGCCAACCACAGCCCCATTTTTCAGACAGGGAAACTGAGGCTCAGAGAAGTTTATGAAGTCACCTGGACATAGCTGGAAGGGGGGAAAAGCCAGCATTTGAACCAGGCCCCTGCCTGGACTGACCTCACTGGGCTGACCCCTAGCTGAGGGGAGGGAGCTTCCCCAGGCTGGCAGGTTGGATGGGCTCAGCCGGGACCAGCAGAGGGTGAACCAGCTCCTCCACCACCAGGTGCCACCTGTCCATCCGCCACTCCAGTCAGACTGTGGCGTGCATGGCCTGAGCCTCGTCCCCACCGCAAGGGGGGTCCACTCGGGACACCTGTGGGGGGCGAGGGCCCAGAGCTGAAGCCCCTGCCCTGGGCGCCCGCCCACCTGGGGCTGGTGGAGCAGGGGACGGGCAGGGTCCCCAGCAGTGGTCCCAGACTTTTGCTGCGGGCCACACATCCTTGCCCGCTCCTCTAGGCTGGGCTCCCGGGAGCCCCCGGGGCGGGCGGGGGGGGGCACGCTTCTCACCAACACCGGGGCTCGACGGGGGGGGGTTTCAACTTTCGCCGTATCAGTTAGGCTGCAAAGCACACTCTGCTCGCTCTAAAAATCTCGGGGTGTCGGCCCCGTTCACGTATGCTGGCCACCGACCGACCGACCCCTGACTTTGGTGAGGTGTCTCCCACCCCTCTGCCCGTTTTCTGAAGGGGGGGTTACCTTGTCCTTGTGCATCCGAGGAGCTCTCGTGTAAAGGCCTACTGGACTGCCCCCAGCTGGCGGTGTTCTCTTGGGGGTGGGGGGTGGGTGATGGCCAAACAGAGGCTCTGAACTATTATATCCACTTGCCTTGCGGTCCTCCCCCACCCAGGACGGCAGAAACGTGCCGGGCGGCTTCCTCCCAGACTCAGATTCCGGCCATCCCAGTCTGCTGAGCTGGGGGCCCTTCAGGTGGGAGGGAGGACCCGGCCTGCCAAGGCCCATCCTCCGGGGAAGAGTCTCCCCACTGGGCTGCCAACTACGGCAGCAGGATTTACTGCAGGGCCGGGGCCCCACCACCTTACTTATGTGGCTGCACTGGAGCTGGTTCCGTAGACCCGGAGCTGCCTGCCGGAGGCGGGTGGAGGGCTGGCTGGTCCTGGGGAGGGGCTGCCCCAGACCCATCTTAGTGTCACCACAGGCTGATCCACCAGTGGGGGCTTTGCAGGGACCTCGGGAGGCATGAGCCGTCTCCTCCTGCAGGACAGGCCCGACGAGACCACAGGGTCAGGGCCGAGGGCCAGGGAGGGCGTCTGGACCTTGACTCAGAGGGACGTGGCGCCCCTCTGCCCCAGGGTGTGGGGCAGCTCCGTCTCAGCTGGGACCCTGCACAGACGCCTGCACCCATTCTGCTTTCAGTTTCTGGGATCAGAGCTGAAGTGCCGGAAGGGAGGCTGGGGCTTCAGCCGAGGGTCAGCAGGGATGCTTTGAGGGCAACACTGCATCTGTTACAGAGCTCTGACCCTGAGCAGTTCCTCTGGTGGGGGCCTGAGGACTGCCGCTCAGCCCCCAGGGCCCCCATCAGTTCCAGGAGGTCCCCAAATCCATGTCACCCCGTCCCTGACAAGGAAACCATCGCCTATGCTCACACTCCCCGTTACACCTAGCAGACGAGCCCGAGGCCTGCAGAGGGGCGTGGCCATAGCACACAGCTGGCCAGCGGTGTGGGAAGGAGGCCCATGCCCTTGACCCCCGCCCCGCCCCATGGAAGCCCACAGAGCCCCTGCCGGCCACACCAGGCATCCAACCCCGAGGTCTGAGAGCAGGGAGGCCGAGCGAAGACGCTGCCTCAGGGCACCTGTGCCACAAGGCACCCCATCCCTGACGAGGGACACACGGGCCTTGGACTGGCCCACCCCAGCGGGGGAGAGATGAAGCCCCCTGAGGGGCGGGGTGAGGGAGAAGCATGGAGAGGTCGGGGCTGGTAAGGGCCCCTCTGGGCTCAGGGACTGGCTGCGGGGCTCCCGGGAGCTACAGCGGGCCGTGGAGCTCGGCGCTGGGCTCTGTCTCCACCCGGGCCCTGGGCACTCACTCGAGTCAGGACCTCCACCTGCCCCTCCTGCAGACCCAGAGGCAGTCTGAGCTGGAGCTGACTCCGCGCCCGGCTCTGCGGCCTCCCCAGTGCTGGGCCCCAGAGGTTCCTCCAAGACCGAGTGGCAGAGCCCCTCCGGAGGGGAAGGGAGTCAGAGCAGTGGGCAGAGCAGAGGGGAGGCTGGCCTCCGCAAGGCGGCCTGGCTGAGGGGCGGGGAAAGTGGATCACTCGGACCCCACCCGGAGAGGCCGGGGCGTTGCTGCAGACCCACTCCGAGTGGGAACACAGAAGTGATTAGGCCTAAAAGCTCGGGCCATTTAGCTTTTATACGATTGGCATCGAGGCCCGCGGTGCCCTCTGCTTTTTTGCTATTTGATTATACATCGGTGCTCAAAATACTGTTCCTGGAATGGAGGGGCCCGGCAGGCCTCCCTGGAATGGAAATCAATTTGATTAGAGAGCAGTCAATTACCGTGAGGACGAGGCTGCCATCCAGCTCTGCAAAACATGGGAAACTCTCCGAGGAAATGCCCACGGGGCAGGGGGGGCTCCAGGAGGGAGGGGGCGGGGTGGGGGCAGGGCTGGCCTCCTGGGGGGCACCCCAGCCCCGCCCACACCCCAGGTTGGGAGGGGTGGAGGGGTCCCGAGCTCATTCCCTGCTTGGCCTCGGTAAGCGCCCGGGTTTCTCCTCCATAAAATGGGATTGTGCTGACGCCGCCTCTCAGGGTTTGGGGGCCTCAAAGGGCCGCGCTCACAGGGCGCACGCTGGTGCCTGGTGCACGGTGTATGTGCAGGGAATGCTGGCCCGGGGGGTTCTGTGAGGGCAAAGCAGAAATTCAGCTCCCAGCACACGCACACACTCAGAGCCCTGGGGGATCTCAGCTGGTGATTCTGTACCAAGAATCCAGGGAAAGCCGGCCTCCCACAGAGGCTGGGTCTGGGCTATTCTGGGGTCCAGGCCCTCTCGGGCCTGTGTCTGGCCTCCGCTTACTCCTGCGTCAGAGATGAGCTGTGCCTGTGTCAGGGGGTGGCCCGGCAGGGGGTGGCCCGGAGCTTCCCGGGTAGGCCCGGCAGGGGGTGGGCCCCCCCAGGACCTGCCCAGGCCTCGCCCAGGCCTCCACCAGACCTTGCAGTGCCTCTGTGCGGATCTCCGGGTGCCTAATGGAGGGGACAGAATGGGGACAGGAGACTTGCTCCGTCCATCCCCCCTGCCGGATGTCCTCGTGCAGTGAACAACCTGATGTCCGGCCCTGCACTCAGGAGCCAGACGGGCCTGTGACAGGCTCCCAGCTCCATCCTCTGGCTGGGGACTTTCTAAGTCACTTGTGTGAGGTTTTGTAAAACAGAGAGAACAGCTTCTATCTTGCTGCGGTGTCATGGAAAGGAGAAATCACCCCTCCACTCAGTATTTATAGAGCATCTACTCGGTGCACCAAACTCAGTGGCTGGTGCGTGGCAGTTGCCCGCAGACAGGAGCTCCGGTGTTCACGGTTTCGCTGGCCAAGGGGGACGCAGGGTCCACTGGGGGCACCAGCCCGGCACGTTCAAGAACAGGAGGCTAGCGCTCTGCAGGCGCGCAGGGACTGTGGCCCCCGCGTCAGGGCCCCGTGCGGAGGGCCTTCCACGTGGCAGACACCACCCCCACCTCACTCTTCCTCACACGCCCGAGAGAGAGAGGTGATGGTTTCCGTTTAACAGATGGGAAAATCCAAGGCTGCCAGAGCCTGGCTCCAGTCTCACGGCTGGTGACACTGAAGCAGTGCAGCCAAAGTGGAAAACAGCCTGGCAGTTCCTCAAAACGCCAAACATAGAATCACAATGGGACCCAGGAATTGCACTCCAAGGCTTACACCGCGGAGACTTGAAGACAGATGTTTAAACAAAATCGCACACCGTTGTTCACTGCAGCGTGTTCACAGTAACCAAAAGTAGAAACAAGCCGCCTGTCCATCAACAGATGAAGGATAAACAAAATGTGCTCCCTCCACGCGATGGAATATTATTCAACCATAAAAAAGAACGAAGGGCTGATTCACGCTACCCCGTGGATGTCCTTGAACACAGGATGAGTCAAGGAAACCGGACCCGATATTGCATGATTCCGTTTGTGTGAAATGCCCAGGAGAGGCGAAGCAGATCCGTGGTTGCCGGGGGCCGAGGGAGGGAGGGAAGGACGCGAGTGACTACTTGATGGTACAGGGTCTCATTCTGGGGGAAAAGTCCTGAAACTAGATAGTGGTGTTGACCGCACAACATCATAGGGAATGTACTTAATGCCACTGAATCGTTCAGGTTACTATGGTTAAAAATGGTAAATTTTATGTTTTGTGTATTTTAGTTATCACAATTAAAAAAAAAATCCTCACGGCCAGTGAGTGACGGAGCTGAGGTGGGAAGCTGAGTCAGGCTGGCCCGGGCATCACCCTCCACCCAACACTCCCCGGAACAGGGGCCCACCTCGCAGGTGGGGTGCCTCACGAGTGCAGGTGAGGGTCCTGTCGACCCCAGGGGGACAGTGGGTTACTTTGCTTCCCAGGTGGGCAGCCCAGTGGAGGTGGGATGTGCTTCTGCACTAATTGAGCTCGTGTCTGATGAGAGATCTGCTCTGCCAGAGCTTCGGGGTCAAAACAAAGGGCTGGAGGTGACTGGCCCACGCAGGGGACAGTGTTATCATGGGAGGAGCCAGGAAGGGGAAGTGTGCTGCAGTCCGGGGCTGGCCCAGGGCGCTCTGATCCCAGGAGGGACTACCTGACCCCCTTCCAGACCAGGGGTGACCGGGACGCAGTGGGGGGGCTTCCAGGGCAACTTCTAGAAACCTGAGGGGCAGGCCAGGCCACCAAAGTGGAGGCAAGGCGGCCAGGTAGCAGGGGAAGGGGAGGAGGGACTGCAGAGTCCGCAGTGGGCCCACCCCCAAGCCCACGTCCACCCCTGAACCACAGCCCCCCAGACTGCGAGAGGAAGCTGCCCCCACCCCCCCAAGCCCCTCAGCCACCCGGGACGTGAGCGTCTTGTCCCCTTTACGGAGGGGTCTAAGCTACATGGATGTTTGGAGGAGAAGCCAAGACCCGACCCAGGGCTCTGAGTCCAGCGCCCACGGACACCCATAACGAGTCCCAGAGACACCCTGGCACCTGTGAGGAGGGGCAGAGGGTCCGGGGGCGACAGGTTTCCGGCCGGCAGTGCCCCAGAGCGGCTCCGAAGGCGGTGAGGGCAAAGGCACGGCCTGAACAAAGATGGGGCCCAGATCCAGCCGCTCTGGGTCGGTGGCCGAGTGAGCCTCAGCCCTGGAGAGACGGGACGCTGCTGTGGCCTTGAGGCTGGGCCTGCGACACCCGTCTCTCCCGTCAGACTCCTCAGCGGGCTCTGGGGCCGGGCCACCCGCGGGCCAGCCTGGGCGGGAGGAGGGGCCGCCCCCAGGAGGGGCAGCTGTGCCGTCAACCCCAGCACCTCAGTGCACGTCGCTGTTCTGAGTCCCGTGCTCCCGCGTTTGTACTGAGAGTGGAGCAGACGGTGGGGCAGCAACACTTCAAGGATTCCAGAAGCACATGAAATTTGGATTTGATAAGAGCGTTATTGTCTGGAAATTAAAGACCCATTGATTATCCTCAGAGTATGGAGGTGCGGCCGTACCACGTCCAATCACCACTTTAATTGCAGGGACGCTCAGGAGGGCGTGTAGGGACGGGGGGCGGCTTTCCCATCCTCGGTTTCCGAAGCCCTTGTCCCCCCGTCCTCGCTCCAGAGCTGAGCACAGCTCCCGTGCTTGAGCCCCACGTGCGGCAGTTACCACCCTTGGGCGGGCCTGGCGGAAGCCGTGGAATCCTCCAGAAGCAGCTCTCACTTAGTTCGTTTTGCAGGAAAGGAGACCGAGGCTCAGAGAGGGAAAGGGACTCGGTTCAGGCCCCTCTGCGTGGCTGGCTGGCTGCGGGGTTGGGGGGGCAGGGGGCGGGGAGGGATACGCAGTGGCCAGGAGGAGATGGGCCTGGGAGGGGACCTGTGGGGGGTTGGCTGGGTGGACACGGAGCCTGGTGAGCAAAGCTTTGCTGAGCACAGGCCACTGGGGGGAGCAGGACACCCCCAGCACCTACCTCCCCCGGCTCTCCCTCCCCCTCCCACCCCGTGGGAGAGGCAGGGGCAATTCCGGGAGTACTCTCCCACCTCAGCCCCCAGAGCCCCCCACTGCCCCTCACACCAGGGGCTGGAAGCCGCTAAGTGCCTGATGAACTCTTGTGGCCGCAATAAATCTGGTCACTTCATCCCTCCTGAGACAGAGGGGAGGGCGCTCCGGGCTCCACACTGGAGGAAACTAGCTCTCTGACCTCCACCAGGCTAACGCCCCGCACCGCGCTTCCTGTAACTGGCAGCCACGCTGTTAATAATCTCTCATAATCTACCAGTTGGCCCTAAAAGCGAACATTTATCACCTGCTTCAGGAGGACAGGAGCGGCCTCTGTGGGTGGCCCGGAAGGGAGGCTGGGGTTGCGGGACCTACCTGAGGCCTGCAGCGGGGCTTCCAGGGACAGAGTTAGGTCCAGCGTTTCCTCTGTGAAAGGGGCTGATTGGCTCAACGCTGGCCTCTCGTCCTTGGTCCCTCCAAGAAAGGACCGTGGGGTGAAGGAACCGGAGAGTCAGGAGGGGGGCAGCCGCCCTCGGTGTCTACCAAGCAGGACCCCTGAGCAGGGGCAAGCTGTGGGCTGGGGGTCTGCCCTGCAGCAAGGTGGGCGCCCCGAGCGTCTGTCTCCCCTGGCTAGGGTGGCCAGATTTATCAAGTGAAAATACATAACACCTTGTTAAAACTGAATTTCACACTCACAGGAAATAATTGTTTTAGCATAAGTATGTCCTACGCAGTTTGGGGACGTATCTATACTTTATACTTTAAAAAATCATTGCTTATTTGAAATTCGGATTTAACTGGGTCTTCTGTATTTTATCTGGCTCCTCCTGGGCAGGAACGCCCGTCTGTGCTGCTAACCCTTCACTCCCTGTGGTCTGGCCTCCCAGCCTCCCCTTCTGTCTTTCTCTCCCTCCTCCTCTGCTCCACACTCCACCCCCCACTCCACATTGGAGTCCCACACCCTCTGGGCTCCCCAGGGAGCTTCAGGGGGTCCCCCATCCCCCCAACATTGCCAAGGAGGTTAGTGCTCGGACGGGATCCCAGGCAGTCTGAGTGCGGCAGAGCCACTCCACACCTGGACACACACACACACACACACACACACAGGGGCTGGAACACTCAGGGAGACTGAGGCCCCCAGGCACCCCCCTCCCCTGCGTAGGGTGGGGGGGTCAACGGGCACCCACCCACCCACCGTGCAGCGCCATGGGGGCCTTGGTGGAGAGCGGTGAGGGCCGCTCCTGGGACCCAGAAGGAAAGGGGTCTAATTCCTGCTCTAATTCCTTCCCAGGACGGGGTGGTCAGCCCACCCCCGCCAGGGAGTCCACCTGGGGGAACCCCGTCACAGGGCTCCAAGGCCCCCAGATCTCTCCCAGGTTCCCACGGTGATGCCCGGCCCGCAGCCCAGGCTGGCCCCGCCCTCTGTCTCTGCCTGCGGGGATCTGCTGTGGGCACTGCTCCCTTCTTCTGTTTAACCAGCGAGGTTTCAGCTGGGAAACTGTCGTCCGCAGTCTGCAAACAACCCTTCCCGCTCCTCCGTGCCGCCTGCCAAGCGCTGCCAGCCGCCAGCTTGGCTCACAGCCGGCTCACGCAAGCTGCCCGGCCTGGCACCGGGCTCCCGCCGGGCTCCCTGGGGAGCTGGCTGGGGGGGGCTGTCCCCACAGCACTCGGGGCCCTGCAGCCTCGTGACGGAGCTCCAGCCCCCCCGTGTCCCCCCAGGGGCCTCTGCAGTCCTTAAGGCCCCACAGGCCCAGGAGGAATCTGGGACCACCCCCTCGCCGGGGGGAGACACCGTAGGGGGAATTCCAGAGCTCTGGGGAGACGGTAAATCTGGGAAGCGCTGAGGGGCAGGTGTCACCGAGCCTTGGGGACAGGCTGCCTCTTGAGGTCAGCCCTGCGCCAGGGCCCCGGGCCCTCCGGCAGCCCTGGTCTGCTCTCGGGTCCCCTCCACTGGCCCCTGGTGGCCAATCAGGGTCACAAGCACCTGGGGTTCTCTGGGGTGTCCCTTTCCCTGTGCAGACACTGATACCAGGACCCACTTTGGCCAGAGGAAGGGGTGCAGTCCCGGGGCCTTCTCATCGGGAGCTCAGGCCGACCACGCCTGTGCTGAAGGGGCTTTCCCCATCCTTTTGGGAAACGTGCAGCCTCCACGCCCCAGCTGGACCCAGGTACTTGCTGGCGGGGCAGCCTCTGGGGGCCCGGTGCCCAGACCACACCTGGTCCTGCAGACCCCGTCTCCTCAGACCCTCTGCTGGCAGGAGCTTTGGGGCCCCACTGGAGCCCCCCAGCCTCCGAGCTGCTCCCAGGCCCCCAGGAGCCCCGCGGCAGCTCTCAGGCTCAGTCTTCAGAAATGAGCTGCACAATTTAAAATTAATAATCGTGCTGTCTCGTGGCCTCATAATTAAGTGTCTGTTCATCCCGATGATTGTCAGAGAGTGATTTGTTGCTCTCTGGGTAATAAAAATCAACCTGCTTTAGGCAGGAGCCTGGGGCAGCTGGTACCCTCGCCCCCAGCTGCAGCCAGGAGCCCAGAGGAGGGGCCGGCGCCCACCTCTCTGGCCGGGGGACCCTCGGCCTTGGCTCCGAGATGACATTTGGGGGCTGACAGGCAGAGCGAGGGGCAGGGGGTGGGGAACTGCAGGGGCTCAGGGTTCAACGAGAGAGTGTGGGTGGCTCCAGGTGTGCCCCCGACTGTGCACATGCGTGGGAACAGGTCATATTAGGACGGAAAGGCAGGGACTTCCCTGGCGGTCCAGTGGTTAGGACTGCACGCTTCCACTGCTGGGGGCACGGGTTCAATCCCTGGTCGGGGAGCTAAGATCCTACATGCCGCGCGGCGCAAAAAATAATTTTAAAAGTTTAAAAAAAAAAAAAAGACAGGAGGGTGGCTTTTGGGGCTGGGGGAGGTGCAGCAGGTGAGGTGCAGATGGGGGTCCTGGGCCTGTTAGTCTTGGCTCTTCCATCAGGAGCCCCACTTGGGCCTTAGTTTCTCCACCATCAGAAATGGGGTGACGATCACCCTATCCCGTCTCCTGGGTGGGAGGGACGGAGGGGGTTCTGCCCAATGGCGGGAGGAGCCAGTGATGTGCCCCGCCCCCGCACAGTGGACCTTGTAGCACTTCCAGCCACTGGCCAGGCACTCGGGGCCAGGGCCACCTTGCCTGGTCCTGCAGTCCCTCCCTGAGTGTGTCTGGGCGCCCGCCTCCTGGGGCCCCTGGTTTGTGAGCCAGGTCACTGGGGAGCCACCCCGCAGGGTCCACTGAGGCCCACGTCTCCTGTGTGTCCAGCACAGGACGATTGCAGAGCCCCCCCGCTCCCAGCCAGGAGAGGATGTGCCCGTTAGTTTTTGCAAGTGTCGGACAGTGAGGCCCAGAGGAGCTGGACGTGGCGCTCAGGTCCTGGGGGAGACAGGCGGACCCTGCCTGGGCGCCAAAGCCATAGGAGGCGGCTGCCGGTCCCACGACCTAGGGGTCATGCCTCAACACCCTCACGGACTCCACGGGGCCCTGGAAAGGAGGAGGGTCCCTGGGGGCTGACATTAGTCAGTCTGCCCCCGACACTCTCGCCCGGGCCGAGGCCGGCAGGGGTCTGAGCCCACGGCCCGTCCCACACCCGCAGATCCAGCCCCAGGCCCAGGGCTTGGCTGTTTTCCTTTGAGCATTTAAAAAATTAGGCCAAAACGCGCGTACAGAGGTTTTTGCAAGGGAGGGGAAAGTGTGAAATAATGAGCCAGCAAAAGAAATTTGGTCCAACATCATCTTCTAACGAGAATTGACTTTAAAGCGATGGTTGTTAGCCATATCTCCTTTCAGGAGCAGTTAAAGATGCCTCGGAAGGTGAGGCAATTAATTTTTAAGTTTATGCTGAACATTATAGCACAGCGAGCCATTAACGAGGTGCAGGCATTAACCTCCCTGTACTTGGCAAAGAGCCGCGGACACTCTCCAGACGGGCCCAGCACCAGACTCCACCCGGCGCCCGGCCTGGCCGGCGGGTCCCCGAGCCCCGGGAGGCAGAGGACGGGGTTGGGTGGGCTGCCCAGACCTTCCTGTCACTGCATGTCCGGCAGCTCGATAGACACAGGCGAGGGTCCAGTGGGATGCAGGGCTCAGTCTGGGGAGGGGTCAGAGGTCAGGTCGGAGGTCAGAGGCGGGCTGGCAGGCCCCTGCCAGGGTCCTGTCGCTGACCTGTTGCCCGGAGCCGCAGTGCCCTGGCCCGCTGGGACACTGCCCAGGCCCCGGGACCCACACAGCTAACGTCCTGGCGCGGGAGGGAGGGGGAGCCTCCTCCCATCTTGGAATGCCTCCTCCCATCGCCCCGCCTTCCCCATGCTGTGCTGGGCTCAAGGTCACGCGGCAGGGCCAGCACTCCTGCCTATCTCTGTGCCTCGGTCCCCCCCTCCTGGGGGTCCTCTCCCACCTTTACCTGCTGCTGTCATCGGCCGAGGCAGGGACGCTACTCCCACTACAGCTCAGGGGGCCCCGGGGGCCAAGGTGGGAGCCGCATGGGACCTTCCCTAGCCTCGCTGCCCCTCAGGTACACCCGATGCTCCCTCCGCAGGCTCTGTGCCCGGCTTTCCCTCGGAGGGGCCGGGGTGCCGGGAAAAGGGGTGTGAGTGAGCGTCTCACGGCCGCACGGGTGATGGTGTCTCAGACCCTCTGATGCCTGAGCAGCAGACGGCCTCGACTTGAGATCAGACACAGTTTAACCAAGAGGGCAGCCCGGGTATTGTGGTCTGGGCTGGGGGACAGGCCTGCTCCTGGCCGGGTTTCTTGGCCTTTGGACAAGTTCTCTGGGCCTAGGTGGGAGGGACGCCCACCACCCGAGGTGCGCGCTGCAGTCACCCTCACGCGGTTCTTATCTGCCATCGTCGGGTTGGAGGCGCAGCATTAGGGGTTAGTGCATTTCCTGAAACTTGGTCCCTCTAAACACTAGACCCTGGGAAACTGTTTATGTTGGAAGCCCTTCTAAAAGCCGCCTCCTGGTGCCCTGCCTGCGCAGGAGGGCCCACTGAGCACCATGGACAGGTCACCATGGGGCAGGCCCAAGTTCCAGCCCCTCGGCCCCTCCGTCTGTGTCCTGCAGCCCCCTCTGTTCCTCAGCCATGGGTGGGCGCCCAAGCCAGAGACCTAACAGCCCGAGAAAGTGTCCCGGGTGTGGGCCAGCCCTTCACCTCACATCTCCGGCACTCCCCGTCGGGAGCCCTGAGGCAAGCTCCCCTGTCCAGGCCCTGCTTCCCAAAGCAGCACCCAGGCCCCTCCTCCCCACTAGGGTGGCTTCGGGTGAGGCTGTGCACACCCAGGACCTGCTTCGGCCCCTCCTCCCTCCCAGGGCAGGTGGTACGAGTGGAGAGGGGGTCCCAGGGGCCCCCAGGATTTGCCATGGGCTTCTCCCAGCGAGACTCAGATGGATCTGAGGTGAGCCTGCAAAGTCTCAGGCCTATAACTTTAAATTAAAAAAGCTGTTTATGTGTTCTCCCAGCAGCTCAGCGAGGCGGCCCCGTGAAGATCATATTATAGTACAAGCCGTTATGCGCCGAGTTGACTATATATACTTTTCTAAATGGTTCGGCAAACAGCAGCCTACTTATGGGCAGGGAAGGAGAACTGGTTCATTTGGGGTAACAAATGATCCTTGATTTGATTTTAAATGCAATGACAGCCAAATTTATTTCTTATTTAATCACTTCCCTGTGCTGCTGAGAGCAGGGTGATATTAAACGCTACAACGCGGAAATCAGCCGGAAGAGGCAAGCGAATACGTTATGTCTATAGGGCAGAGGGAGACTGTGGAGCGGAGCCCATAACCAGAATGGGTATTTTTGTCATTTATACAGTAGGTTATATCATCAGTTCTTCCCGCTTCCAAGTTTGCAGTAATAAAAATATAGGCAACGTGATTCTCTTTGCATTACAGATAAACCATCCTGATTCTTTATTAAATATTTTTATTAATCTGAAGGACTGCAAAGCCTTCCTGCCGATAAATCAGGCATGGAGCCGTCCTCTCCCCTCTGCTGGCTCTGAGACGCAGCCTCGTTGAGGAGCCCGCAACCCCAAGGAAGCAGGTTTCCACATTCAGGGCCCAGTGGCCGCCCTGACCCCGTGTATGGCCACGTGCACCCGGCAGAAGCGGCGCTAACCGGGTGTTTGTTTTCAATACCCAGTCCGTTTGGGTAATCGCTCCGCAGTCCTCAGTTTTGTGCCTATTTAACCGGGAATTACTACTCCGGTGTCACTTGCAGGCGTCAGCTGGGGCAGGAGGGCCCTTTCGGGGGGGTCTCGGGGGCTCCGGGAGAGGCGTCGGCCCGGGCAGCTCCCAGCAGGTGTTTGGGGCCCAAGAGACCACGGAGGCCACCTGGGCGTGAGGTGGAAGACAGGCCAAGGGTCAGCTGCAGTGGGGGACCCTGGTCCCAGGGCTGGAGACAGCCAGGGTGGGGCCCCTCCAGCTCCAGCCCGATCCCCCTTCCTGGTTGGCCTGGGCTGGGCTTGCCTGTCCTCCCACCGTGGTGAGGGGCCTGGGTGAGAGTGGACTGGCTGGGGTCACCCGCACAGGCAATTTCTCGCTGGAAAGTTTTTTTCCAGCCTCTGCTGTGCACCCAGTCGGAGCCGGGAGGGTCACCTTGCTGGGAAGCTGTAGGAGGCGGTGGTCCCTCGGCCCCGACCCACGTGTCCTCCGTCCACCCCCCAAGCCTCGCTCGCTCCCCGGGGGGTGGTCAGCTGTGCTTCTGGCGGCTCAGGCTTTGACAAGAGCACAAGGGTAGGGACCCTTCCTAGGGGGCCTGCGGGCTGCCTGCTCTTGGATGGGGTGCAGATCTTGGTCCGTCCCAGCTCAGGGTGGCGTCTGTGAGGGGTGGTGGCTGGGCCGGGGCCTGAGGGGACTCCAAGGGTCTCCCAGGCTGGAAGGGAGTTCAAATGTCTCTGGGGGCGTCGGGAGGCGTCTGCTCCACGGCCCGGGTGGGATGCCGAGGGGACTCGGGCCGAGACCGCGACGTTGCCTGCTGCTCGCGGGCCACGACGGAGCCGCAGCCGCTCTCCCCAACGCCTGGGCCCTTCCTGTCCAGCCACCGCACCCTTGCCTCCCAGCCCACCCCAAGTATGAGGAGGCCTGGCAGCCCTCGCCTGCGGGTCCCCTGGCTGGCTGCAGCCGGGGGCCCTCCAGTCTCCGGCCCTGAATCCTCCCTACAGAGGTCAGGCCGACTGACCCCACATTCAGGGCCTGAGTAAGGCTTGGGTCAGGTCCCAATTCTGCCAGCCAGGGTCTGGTGACCTCAGACAAGCCCACACCACAACCTCCACACGCACCTTCTGTCCTGGCAGTGCTGCTGCGGGTCGTGGTGAGTACAGGTAGGGTGAGCTTCTGGGAGGCAGCCCTGTCCTCTAAGCCCTGGAAAGACAAGCCAGGTCCACCTCGGCCAGGTGATGCTGGAGGAGCAATCTGGGGAGGCTTCATGGAGGAGGTGCTGTGGAGAAGGCTCTGTGCCCATGAGCCAGGGCCGGGGAAGGAACAAGCCTGCAGGGGGGATGCAAGGACTGGGGGGTTGGGAGCAAGATGGAGAGGAGCCCTGGGAGGGGCAGATGGAAGAGGCCTCGGCACGCGGGGTTGTGCTGGGCCCGCAGCTGCCTGAGGGGCCCCGTGCGGGAGGAACAACCCCACAGCGCTTACCAAGCACGGCCTGGGGATGGTTACATGCGGGTGCCCAGCACTGGACATTCAAAATGACCAGTGTCCCCGCGAGAACCTGAGACGTGCAGAAGGGGGCAGAGCCAGCACCAAACCGGGGTCAGCCCTGAGACCCGAGCTGGCCAGACCCAGAGGAAGGAGGGGTGACCTGGAACCACCGCCCAGTGCAGCCCAGGCGGGTGGGTGGGCCCCTGGCGCCCCGCTGTCCAGGGCAGGTGGGAGCCACCTCCATCACCTCCTCGGCTCACAGGCAGGCCGGGCGTCCTCGGGGCCTGCGCCACGCACGGAGCGTGTCTGGAGGTGGGCAGTGCCCGAGAACAGAGCGTGTCTGGAGGTGGGCAGTGCCCGAGAACTCAGCGGCTCCTGCTGCAAGGGCCCTCCCGGGGGCTGCGGAGAGGGAGGGCAGGCGGGCTGCCTGGCCGGGCACCAAGGGAACGCCGTGTTCCCAGTGCCTCCTCGGCGGGGACCCTTCTCAATGCAGCGCGTGTGGTCCGCAGTGGCCGGACTCCAGGGATGCCGGGGCGGGGGAGGGGAGGGAGAATGGGGTTGGCTGTGGGTTCGTTCATGACTGTTCCGAGGGGCAGGGGCGCCCCTCATGGCAGAATCATCTGACTGAGGTGGGGCCTCTCAGAAACCCGCCCCTCCCTGAAAGTTCTGGTGTTGCTGGAGGAACCGGGGGCGAGTAGGGGTGGGAGGTTAGCCAGTTCATCTTAAGGAGCCCCCCCTCTGTGCTTCAGTTTCCCCTCCTCTTAGTGGCCTGGCCCCCAAGGCAGGAGTGGTGCCGCGTGAGTGGCAGGGATTTGCGGGTGCAGCTGCGCGTGTGGGACCGAGGTCACGAGGTCACGGCACTCTGCCCGCCCTGCCCCCAGTTTCCAGCTCACTGTCCACCTGGACAGACGTGGCAGGGGGGCGCCCTGGTCTTGCACAGACTTGCTCCACTCTCGCACCCCACGTCACAGGGGGCCCCCGCGTGCAGGGACGGCCTCACTTCAAGCCCCACCCAGCCTGAGTGCCGGCGCACCCCAAAGGCTCTGCTGCGGGACAAGGGCTGGTGGCCTGGGCCTTCGCTCAGTTTTGATTTCACGTGTGAGACGTTCTGCCCTTTCCGAGGCGTACCCGCATCCTTCTCCTGGGATCCGCCCCCACCCACAGCCTGCCGGGGAGGCGGGGCCAGGCTCATCCCTAGTTAAAAGGTGGGGAGACAAAAGTCTGGGCGGAGAGAGGCAGCGGCTGGCGGGGCTCGGCCCCTGCGGCCTCCGGTCCAGGCGCCTCTGTCAGAGGTGAGCCCTCTGTGGAGGGCAGACCCCTGGAGGGCCACCCTGAGTGTACGTTGGCCCCGGGGGGTGGGGAGGGGGGACAACCAGCACGAGGACTGTGCTCGAGTCCCTTACCTGGTGGCCGAGAGCCCCTGGGGACGCCCAGCTTGGCCTGAGGCCGCCTGTGTGTCAGCCGAGGTGGCGGAGGCAGCATGCTGGCTCTCCTTGGTCACCCTCAGCGTGTCCTCGGGCCAGACCTTCAAGCCTGAGTTTCTCCCAAGGGGTGCGTGGCGATGACGCTGCAGAGCCAGGCTGGGGTCTCTGGGGTCTCAGCCGCGGAGGCGGGGGGCGACCCAGGGCACCTCTCGGGCAGGCGAGCCCCTGTGGGGAGACGCCTCTGGAAGAGGTCGTTCATTCCCGGAAAGAAATTAATTTTGTTTCGTTCAAATCATGCCTGCCGGCGGTGTATCTGCATGGTGCCTCTCAGGGGCTCTCAAAAGCTCTGGTTTGTGGGATGTTACGATAGGGGTTTGGAAACTTTCCAGACACGCTAAGGCACCATGGGGGCTAGGGGCTGCTCCGGGGGGGCACAGGGCCAAGGCTGGTATGGGGTCCCCGGAGCCTGAGAGCTGGGGCCTGGCCACTACCACCCGCCCTGACAGCCCCGGATGAGGGTGCAGGAGTCTCCTCAGTGGCCCCATCCCCAGGCCCAGCCCCCCTCAGCGACACCTGTGCTGAGCTGATGACAGCTGTGTGCGGAGCAGGTCAGCCCAGGCTCTCCTGGGGGATCAGAGGGTCCGGGACGGCCCCCTCCGCCTGCATCTCAGGCTTGCCCCCCTCCCCCAAGGGTAGGGTGCCTTCCTGGGAAGTGACAGATCCCGTGGTGGTCAGTGAGGGTGCAGACAACTCCACATTAGAAGGGAGGGAATCCTGACGCCGTAGCGCATGGATGGACCTGGAGGATGTCGTGCCGAGTGAAGTGAGCCCAGCACAGCAGGCCAGGTCCTGTAGGATCCGCTCACAGGAAGCCCTAGAGGAGTCGCATCCACAGAGACAGAAAGGAGGGGGCGGGGCCGGGGCTCGGTGCGGGGGGGGGGGGGGGTGAGCGTCTAGGGGGGACAGAGTGTCCGTTTTGGAAGATGAGAAAGTTGCGGAGACGGATGTGGGGGTGACTGCACAACAGTGAGAAATGTGCTTCATGCGGGAGACCTGGACCCTTAAACGCGGTAAACCTCGTTATGTGTATTTTACCACAATCTTTAAATATATATTTAAAAAATTCCCAGGGGAGAGAAAAGGACCCACGTCGGTGGAGTATGGTAAAGGACACAGGAGCCCTGAAAGCCACGCCCCACCCCCCGGGGCCACAGCTGGGACAGTAAAGTGAAAAGTAATGCAGTGTGTACTCCAAAGTGCAAAACCAGCGTCCGCGTGAGCACACGGCCGTAGAGAAATGGCTGAACAGACACAGAAAGGGGAGACCAGGGGCAGCCCTCCGTGCAGAGCCCCAGGTAATACGTGCAGACACGCTGGGGGGCAGGATACCCCCCCAGGAGTGGGCTGTGCGCAGACTCCTTCCAGAGGATAAAACATGCAGGGGGAGGGAAGGAGCGATGTACGGGGAGAAACCTGACTACAGCTCAGCCGGTGACCAGGGTCACCTCGGCAGTGACAGGGCATGGTGACGGCCTTCACCCCTGGTTCCATGGCACGAGAAGGGCACCTCACCTCCGAGGTCTCCCCAGTCACCACCACCCCAGTCCGGTCAAAACATCAGACAGAGCCTGACGGAGAGACAGTCTACGGGATCTCTGTCCAGTCCTCCGCCAGTCAAGGTCATCAAACGCTGGTGAAGCCTGAGAAGCTGTCACAGCCCAGAGGAGCCCCAGGAGACATGAGGACCAACTGCCACGCGGGTCCTGGGACAGGACAGGGACTTAGGGGAAAACTGAGGAAACCTGATAGAGGATGGACTTCAGTTCATTAAAAAAAATGTATTCCTGGGGAGTGCCAGGCAGCTCTCGGGTAAGATGTGGCCTTGGGCGAGTCGTGGCCTCAAAGGCTGGACGCCTGGACCAGGGCCTGTGCAGGTCCCTCCAGCCCCAGACCCCAGGACACTGCGCAGGT
The DNA here is from genome assembly GCF_964374135.1 of Grampus griseus. NCBI lineage: Eukaryota > Metazoa > Chordata > Mammalia > Artiodactyla > Delphinidae > Grampus > Grampus griseus. The sequence goes on from NC_139000.1 coordinate 1,604,661, forward strand.
GGGGGGCAGGGCAGCCTCCCCACCCACCAGCCTCCCTGTGGCCCAGGGCTGTCACGCACGCCTCCATCTGCGTGTCTGAGGCTCTGTGGCGTGCGGGACCGTGAACGAGTGGGTGGCGTCCATCACGGTGGAGGGCAACCTAGTTTAGGACACGTGGCGTTTTCGGGCCTTCAGGGAGAAGAGTCAGGCAGACGGAGGGCAGAGTGGGCTGGCGCTCAGAAGGGCGTCCGGAGAGAGAGTGACCGGAATAACCACATTTTAACCCATCAACCTGTGGACAGTTTTGTTATGAAAAACACCAGAAAGCCATTAATATAAATCATGAAATATTCAGCAAGGAAGTCGCTTAAATGTCTCGTGTTCCCAGAAACGGTGCCGGATGCTTCCTGCATCAGGGGCGCCCAAGCGTCAGCGCTTTTGTGTTTCTTCGGAGGCTATTATCTCAGGACTGGGAAGTGTTAGATCATTGCCTAGTGTGGAGTGGGTGCCGGGAGAGGGAAATGAGGCGCTCCCGGGGCAGCGGCCACGGCCCCCTCCACGTAGCCGCGTGCTCTCTGGCTCCCGGGCCTCCCACCAGCCGCCCCCGTGATCCCGGCTCACATGGAGGGACCAACCCCTGGGCCCCCGTGTTTGTCTTCAGAGGACACAGGTGGCTGGTAGAGTCTTGAGCACTGCCGGCCTCCGGTGGGCTGGCCGCCCCACGCCTTCCCGGCTCCTGGCCACCCGTGCGAGCCGCCCAGTACTAATGCCGACAGCTCTCACACTCGCACTTTGCTGGGCTCCTTGCAGGCGACCATCTCTCATTTCACCCTGGCCGCCATCTCAGACCCCGTAGCTGCTGAGCATCAAGGTGAGGATTTGGATCCAGACCTTTCTGGCTCCAAAACTGTGCTCTCAGCCGTCTTCCTGCCTGCCTCGGAGCAGTTCCTGCTGCAAAAACACAAGACGAAGCAAAACAAAAAACACCAGGTGGGGGAGAAGATGAGGATGTGCCTGTTGGGATGGCTTCTGTCAAACAGACAGAAAACAGATGTGGAGAAGCTGGCAACCTCGTGCGCTGCCGCTGGGAACGGAAAAGGGTGCAGCCGCTGTGGCAAACAGTATGGAAGGTCCTCAAAAAATTGCACAAAGAGGGCTTCCCTGGTGGCGCCGTGGTTGAGAGTCTGCCTGCCGATGCAGGGGACGCGGGTTCGTGCCCCGGTCCAGGAGGATCCCACATGTCGCGGAGTGGCTGGGCCCGTGAGCCATGGCCGCTGAGCCTGCACGTCCGGAGCCTGTGCTCCACAATGGGAGAGGCCACGACAGTGAGAGGCCCGCGCACCGCAAAAAAAAAAAAAAAAAAAAAAAATCTCACAAAGAGTTACCATATGACCCAGCAGTCCCACCTCTGGGTAGGTACCCAAGAGACTTGAAAGCAGGGCTTTGAGAGATATTTGTACACTGATGTCCAGAGCAGCGTTATTCACCATAGCCAAAAGTGGAAACACCCAAGTGTCCACTGAAGGAGGAATAGATAAGCAAAATGTGGTCCACCCGTACAAGGGAAATTATTCAGCCTTGAAAAGGAAGGAAACCCTGACACAGGCTACAACATGGATGAACCTTGAGGACCTTATGCTCAGTGAAATGAACCCAACACAGAAGGACAAACACTGTGTGATTCCACTCATGTGAGGGCCCTAAAGGAGTCAAACCCATAGAGACAGAAAGTAGATGGTGGGGCCCAGGGGCCGGGTGAGGGGAGGGAGGGTGAGTGTTTAATGAGGACACAGTGTCAGTCTGGGGAGACGAGGAAGTCCTGGAGGTGGACGATGAACGAACTTAATGCCACTTAACTGTGCACTAGAAAATGGTTACGACGGTAAATTTTATGTTATGTGTATTTTACCACAATTTAAAAAATAAATGAAAAGAAGATAAAGATGGTGAAGAGTGTGGCTGAAGAGGAGTGATGGTGAGACAGGCAGCCTGTGGTCAAAGGGACAACGGCGGCCAGGAGGGCGGCCGGCGCCATGGGAGTGTTTCAGCACCTCGGAGAGAGACCCCGCACCTGGACTGCCGGGAGGGAACCTCTGGACTGGGTCCAGGAGCAGAAGGTGCTGGGCCCCTTCTGCAGGCAGCCTGCTCCTTGCTCTGGTGGAAATAGGCAGAATGAGACGCCTCTGGCTCCACAGGGCTCCCCTGGGAAGGGGTGGGGAGGTGTCTCTTCCTGAGGCTGCGCTCGGGAGGGCGGCTCCAGCTCCTCGTGGGGAAAGGGGTGCTGGAGAAGCCCTCAGGGGGCCGGGTTCCATCGCTCAGCGCCGACCGCGGTGACCTTGGGAAGCCTCCGGCCCCCCTCTGCCCCTCCTGACTGACTCCACCCTCGGCCACCGGGGTTTCTTGGGACCGGGGGTCCGCCCGTGACGAGGGCAGGACAGGGGGGAGGGGAGGTCGGGTCTCTTTTCTTGTGTGCGCCTGGCCCGAGACGTCCTTACACCAACATTCTCGCCAGGGATGGTGTGGCCCCCAGGCCCCCTGGGAGCTCACTGCTCTTGTCACAAGGGGACGAGGGGTACGCTACTGACCACACGTGTGAGCCAGCTCTGCCCCCTGAAGGACAGCCCCTCCCCTACAGGGCTGACGGTGCCCGTGTGAAAATTCAGCTGCAAGTCTCACAAATGCCGTTTCAGCAAAGAGCACCCAGCCTTCCGGAAACTGAGCCTCGGGGGCGGGGCGTGTGGCGGACTCAGCCACTCAGATCCTCGGTGACAAGATTCCCAGGGACAGTTAAAGACGTCCGGTTACAGTAAAACGCCTCCGGTCCTGATTCAGCGGTTTTCGCGGGGGCGTCGTTGCTGCCACGTGTGCGCGCAGCTGTCCACCCGTCGGCTCGTGCTTGCCCACAGCGGGCTGTGCTTCGTGCAGGGAGGGTGAGAGCACCACCGTCTGAGCCCCGTAGAAGCGTCCAACCCACAGGGTGTTGACCTTACGCGTTAGCCCCGCCCCCGGGCCTGCGTGGCAACACCTTGGTGGCCGGCAGAAGGCACCATGGGTCGCTGGAGGTCAAATCCCACTTCCTTACCCGTTGTCTGTATCACTGTTCTGCATAGCGATTGCGACACAGTTCTCCATGAGGCAGGCGTTCTATTAGTGGACCACACTTGTAAACCACAGTATTCATCTCTGTCAGGGTGAACCCTCCGATATGAGTTCATTCATTCATTCTTTCTTTCTTTCATTCAAAACAAACAGAAACTTGGCGAGCACCTGACCTCACAGGAGTACTGATTAAGGGGCTGGGGTCCCGGAAGCAAGATGACCTGTCCTCAGGGGACAGGGGCAGAAGTAAATGTGGGGACACAGGAGACCTGAGCTCTGATCCCAGAGGACATGAGCTGGGGGGAGGACACCCACAGGGCCCGAACCCCAGCCTGGTGGGGGCCAGCCAGGATGCTGGAGTTGAGTCTTAGGGGCCGGAGAAGCTGGGGAGGGGGCTCTGCGGGGCAGAGGGTGAGAAAGCCCAGGGTGGTGAGGAGATGGGCCTGGGGTGCAGGGCTGGGCCTCCTTGGTGGCCAGCCTGGAGGAGGCACCCCTCAATCGGCAGGGTCAGCTGTGGTGGGGGCCTCTGGGGGTCCGTCTGATGACAGGCCGGGGGCAGGGAGGCTGGCGATGGAGAGGAGCCGGCTCTGAAGAGAGCCTACCCGCCGGCTGTCACCCCAGCTCTGAAGAGGCGCTCCTTCTACAGAAAAATTAGGGAAGGGAGTCAGGACATCCGATCTTCCACTTAAACATGTGCTTGGTGAATTGCTATGGTTTATTGGGCGCTTGGAATGGCCTATAATTGCATCAAGCGACAGAAATCGCACTGGGAGGACGCTCCCGGGGAAGCTGCTGGGCGGCACTGCCCCCCGTTCATCTCTGGGTTGTCACTGTCTCTGCTACATGCAGAGAAGATCCAGACTTCAGACCAGCCCTCCCTGGTCACCGTCTCTCCAGACCTGAGGAGGCAGAGAGGGGCAGGAGAACACAGGCTCTGCCATTAGCCTGGGGCCAAATCCCAGCTCAAGACTCCCATTTCACAGATGAGGAAATTGAGGCCCAGAGAGGTGAAGTAACTCGCCTAAGACCGCACAGCATCAGGATTTGAACTGGCATGTGTCTGACTCCGACTCCACAGCTAAGCTTCCCACCCTCTTACCTGGCTCACAGACAGTGACGCACCTGCGGCCCAGCACACGGAGTGGCTGCAGAGACATGGAGCAGAAGGGTGGGCCTGCTTAGAGACTGTGAACTGCCAAGCAGAGGAGCGGAGGGTGCAGCCCATTAACATCATTCAGCGATGGTCCCCTGGGCTGACTGCACATCTGCAGCCACTGGCAGGAAGGCCTGACGCCCGCCCCCCCACCCCTACGGGGCAGGGACCGGCCCCCGGGAACTGTCTGGCTAACCAGAACTGTCACCACCATTTCATTATTTTAGGGCCCAGAAAATTACTATTCATGACAGTAAACTTAAAGATGAAATAATAAGTCTGTCCTTTCAGGAAGCAAATTGCGACGCCAGAATATTCATGAGCTGTGACATCATGGGAGACGGCAGAGCCGGGGGTGATCGTTTGGTTAAGTCAGCAGCTGAGGAATTTAGGGAGATGCACTTGTCACTCGGAGGAAATGGGTGATGAATGCGTTCCTGTCTGCGCGGACCCTTAACAGGCGCTTTTTTTTTTTTTTCGCGGTATGCGGGCCTCTCACTGTTGTGGCCTCTCCCGTCGCGGAGCACAGGCTCCGGACGCGCAGGCTCAGCGGCCATGGCTCACGGGCCCAGCCGCTCCGCGGCATGTGGGATCTTCCCGGACCGGGGCATGAACCCATGTCCCCTGCATCGGCAGGCGGACTCTCAACCACTGCGCCACCAGGGAAGCCCCACAGGCGCATTTTTAATGTACTAATTAATTAACCTTGGGACCACTCACATTTCCCAGGAGGCTGAGGCCTCCGCGCCTCGAGGGCGGGTGCAGCCAGACAGAACCGACCTCCAGGTGGAGCCGAAGCTGGTGAGGCTGGTGGGCAGCTCTAGGCTAGGGACCTGCCCCCCACTAGTAAATGCCCACAACTTCTCAGTTGGGGGTTGAGTCCCCCCCAAACTCACAACCTGGAAGCTCAGAATGACTTCATCTGGAAATCAGGTCTTTGCAGACGTAACCAGTCAAGGGTCATCCTGGATTTAGGGTGGATCCTCAGTCCGGGGTTTAGGACTCGTGTCCTCTGAGAAGAGGAGAGACGCAGAGACACAAAGACAAGGGGGAGATTTGGAATGAGGGGCCCCCATGCAGGCAGGGGCAGCAACTGGAGGGAGGTGCTTCCCAGCCAAGGAACCACGGGGATTTCTGGCGAGGCCAGAAGCTGGAGAGAGGCCTGGAACGTCCTCCCAAAGGGCCTCGGAGGGAACCAGCCCTGCTGGCACCTGGAGCTCGCACTTGTGGCTTCCGGAGCTGGGAGCTGGTAAATTCCTGAATTCCTGTTGTTGTTTGAGACTCCTCTGCCCCCCTCTGACCCACCTGCATCCGGTTGGGAGGTGCTGGAGGTGGCCTTTGCAGCTGGTCATTGCAGGGCCCCTCCTCTCTCTGGGCCTGGGGTCTCCTGCTGCAGGGGGCTGGGCCAGAGTTGTGCTTTTCAAACTGGGTTCCCCGTGCACCCACAGGGGCAGTGGGGGCTGTTTCTTCTTGTAGGAGCACCTCAGTTTCCTCCCCCCACCCCTGCTTCCTCCCTTTTGCTGCCTGGAGAGCTTTTAGTCCTCCCTCACGGCCCCGTTCTATAACCCTCCCGGGGCTGGGGGAGAGGATGGTGACCAAGCGGCTGTGTCCTCAGAAGTCACTCCCCTGCCACAGGCTCTCTGCAGGGGCCTTGAGGGGGACCCCCAGGAACCGGCCGTCCACCTGCTCGCGGGACCACGGCTCACCCCGCCCTCTAGTGGCCACCTCGAGGTAGCGCCGGGCAGCCCAGGCTGTAGGTTTGGGCCTCACAGGGGTGGGCGGCCCTGGGGTGAGCAGAACGCCAGGGTGCACGCCCCTCTCGGCCAGACTTGGAGCCCTCTTTGCTGGGAGACCCTCCCCAGGCTTTGTGGCCCAGGCACGCCTGCTCGGGGTCCAGGGGCTGAGTCCAGGCAGGAGTTGGCAGGGGTAGGAAGACCAGGGAGGGATGCGGTCATCCGCTTGGCTGCCTCCAGCCAGAGCAGCTCGGGCCACTCCCGGGGACTGTCAGTGCGGGGCGGGACCCAGGGCCGGGCTGGGACAGCGGGCTGGGCCCTGCCAGCTCAAACCGGGCCCGGCAGCCAGGGCTGGCTCTGCCCCACTCAGGGAAACCCTTGGCGCTCGCTGACTCCTGGCTGGGCCTGGGCCGGACACGCTCAGACCACTCGACCTTTCTTGTTTCTGAGAGCGACAGTGATCTTGAGAACCTCCCAGAAGGGGCGAAGGTGTGGGCTCTCTCTCTCTCTCTGCCTATTCCTGCTGCACCCCCAGTCCCTGAAGCGGCACCCAGCACACAGCAGACGCTAAATAAACACATGCTGGGCAGCCAGGTGAGTGCGCCAGGTGGGAAGCAAGGCCCCCACCTTGCTGCCCCCATGGTCTGGGCAGCCAGGTGGGAAGCAAGGCTGAGTTCAGGTGCACGAGGTGCTTTAGGGACCAGCACCTGTTGGATGGGGCGGTGAGGCTGCAGGGTTAGGCCGGCTCTGGGCCGGGTCCTCCCCTTCACGGGAAGAGTCTGGGTCTTTACATGCCGCTTAGGTCAGCCACTCGGGGGGGCCGTGACCTCACAAGGCCCGGCGTCTGCTGACCGCTCCCCGAAGCTGGGCAGCTGGGCCTTCCTTGAAGGGGGCCCTGTCCGTGTACACATGGAAGCCTGATCCTTATGTACTAGAGGAGTTGGAGGCTCAGAACGGGAGGAACCGACCGAGGATGTCCAGGGAGTCCTAGGACATCACCCATCACTGCTCCCAGTGGATGCGGTTGGGGAGTGTGCAGCCTGGGAGGGGAGCCCTGCCCCAGGCCCGCCGCTGCACCCCCAAGGGGAGAATCATCACTGACTGGCCTCTCCTCCGGGGAGGGTGTGCCACTGATGGGAGAACACTTATTTACACCCAGGCTCCTCAGGAATATTTTGTCCACACATCACTAAGGACGTCCAGCCTACAGGGGTCAGCTCTGGCAACGGGGTCAGCCACTAGATGGGTGGGCAACTCACAGCATGCTAGGTGGTGCCCCAGAGGAGGTGCAACCGGGGCGGTCTTCCTGAGGGAGGAGGTCCTGCGTTCTAGGGAAAGGGCTGGGTTTGCACAGGCTGCAAGGTCAGGAATCGGTAAGTTGGTGGAGACTCATCAGATGAAGGGTGCTGGGCACGCAAATCCCGGCCGATTCGGCTGATAAAGGCCCCGTGAGCTGCTGATGGATCCGGGCTGTTTATTACTGACATAGAGAAAGGAAGCGGGCTCCCCAGGCCTTCATCCCACACACGCAAAAAGATGACTTTGGAACAAAAGAGGCCACTGATGCCAACAAGAGCTGGGACACCCCACTGTCGAGGATCCCCCATCGCTCCAGCAGTCGGAGCTATACCTGGCCCCCAAGACAGTCTCTCTGAGTCCATGGGTGGCATCGTCAGTTCTCCCACAGGCTTTCATTTTCTCCCGGAAATCCCCGCTTTGGACTCCATGGGGCCACAACCAGAGCTTTAAGTTGTCCTATCCCTCAGTTTTCTCCGCAGGCTACTCTGTGTAAAGTGGAGGCGGGGCGGGGGGGACCACAGTCTCAGTCACTGCCCTCGAGCTGACAGCTGCCCTTGACTCCAGCCCTGCACACTCAGCTGCCCCTGGCCACCTCCACCTGGAAGTCCCCCTGCGCACCCAGGTCAGCAGGTGCAAGGCTGCGCTCGACCCCCTTCTCAGCGGCGCCCCCTCCTCCAGGAGGTGGCACGGCTGCACCCTGTCACCCAAGCTGGAAGCATTCCTGTCGTTCTTCACCCTGTTCTTGTTTACAGCTGCCCCCGCCCCATCAAGGCTCACCTCATGTCCTCCTGCCGCTGTCTTCCCTGCGCCGTTCAGACCCCACCCCCACGCCGCATCACTCCTCTGCAAGCACGTGGGAGCTTCCTGACTGCCTCCTGCCTCCAGGCCCCCTCCTGTCCTCCTCCTACCCCACCTCGCTCGGTCACCACCATCCACACTGCAGCTCCCCACAGCCCCACGACCAAGGCCAGATGCTTCCCCAGAGCTTCTGCTGACCCGGTTCCACTTGCCCCCCGCCCCATCCTCCCCGTCCTCCCGTCTCCTCCCCTCAGCCCATTCCCTTCCGTTCCAGCACGCTCCGCGGGCTCTGCCCATCCTATTATTCTCCTCTCCTCCTCCTTAGCCCTCACATGCCATTGTGTCCCATAAGCTCCCCTGGTGCTACCCCACCAGGCCCTGCTTGCCCCCATGGTCTCCTGTCTTTTGAGACCGTGTCGGCACCACAGCCAGCACTTGTATCTGCTGCGTGAGAATGCCCATTCCCAGGCTATATCCTGGTCTCTAGCCTTAATCATGACTATGTTTTCGGTGAGCAGCAGAGGGTCTAGCTCTTGGAGGCTAAACTGGACAGAAGGAATTTGGACGGGGTCGCAATGGTCATAGGGGAAATGAGGTGTGTCTAAAATGCTGAAGGCGTGAGATGCTGGGACCACCAGCCTCCGAGAACAGGAACTGTGCTGTATCCATCTCTGCTCAGCAAACGTCCTTGAATGAGTGAGATGGGAGAGTGCAGGTCAGTCACCTGGTCTAGGTCTGGCCCAAACTGCAGCGTTCATATTTGTCACCCCACAGAAATGAGTGTACTGAGTGCACAGGTCAGCTTCCTTCCATGTGGGTGCTCGCGAGCCCGTCTGAGTGTGCCTCTGCAGTTCTGCAGCCTGAGCGCTGGGCAGCACCCTGGAGTCCCTGATAGCGGGAATGGGGTGGGACGGGAGACCCCGCATTTCTAACAAGCTCCCAGGTGCTGCTGGTCTGGGGGCCACTCTCAAGAGAGACTCTGCTTTAGGGCAATACAGTCCAAAAGAAACACAACAGCAGCCATAGACAATCTAAAATCTTCTGGTAGCCAGAGCTTTAAAAAGGGAAAAGAAACAGGTGAAATCGATTTCAATATACTTTATTTAACCCTATACATCCTATTATTTCCACATGTAGCCAATAGATAAACATTGTTGAGGTATTTTTCATATTCTTTTCCTCCCAACTGTTCAAGATCCGGGTGTATTTTACACTAAGATCCCATCTCAAAACGGACTCGCAAGCTCCCGGCTCCCGCGTGGCTGCCGGCCTGCACCGCAAATCGCACGCAGGTGCGGGACGAAGGGAGCGGCCCGAGAACTACACCTCCCGGCACGCTCCGGGCAAGTCCCGTGACGCACTTCCTGCGCGGCGGCGCCGCCGAAGCGGCCGCCGGAAAACCACACTTCCCGGCGTGCTCCGGACGCACCCTGTGACGCACTTCCTGCGCGGCGGCGACAGCGCGCCCGCGGCGGCGACAGCGCGCCCCCGGCGGCTAGGCGGCGGGGCGCAGCGACGGTTCGGGTCGCGGCGAGTGGCGGGCGGCCGGCCGACGGGAGCCGGGGCGGGGCGGCGGCGGCGGCCAGCGAGGGAGCGCGCGGGCGGCCTGGCCCCGCCCCCGGCCCGCCCCGGTGACCTTCAGGGTCCGGGCGGCGGGCGCAGGCCCCGGCGGCGGCGACGGCGGCGCGATGTTCGTGCAGGAGGAGAAGATCTTCGCGGGCAAGGTTCTGCGGCTGCACGTCTGCGCGTCCGACGGCGCCGAGTGGCTGGAGGAGGCGACTGAGGACACCTCGGTGGAGAAGCTCAAGGAGCGCTGCCTTAAGCACGTAAGGCCGACCGCGGCTCCAGGCCTCCCCCTCCCTCCGCCCCTTTTCCCGGCCGCCCCCGACACCCTCTGCACGCGCCTCCGCGAGCCGGGTCCCAGGCTGGACGTTTTACCCTCTCTCCTCTGGTTTAACTCCGACGACAGCCCGGGCGGCGGGGCGCGTCGGGAGCGCAGGCTGGGAGAGGCGAAGTCGCCGCCGGAGCGAGGCCTCTAGCGTTTCCAGCATCCGCGCTTGCTGCCGCGGTGCGGTTCCCGGAGCTGGGAATTAGTGCCCGAGGAAGTAGGGACGCACGGGAGAGGCGCCTTCTCCTGACCTGCGGAGCCGGCTGCTTGGAGCTGCTTCCCGGGGCTGGCATGGGGGCCGGGGCCTGGCCCTGGCCACTGGTGCCCCGTAGCTGGAATCACTTAAAACAGTGAGGCCGCGGGACTCGTCCCTGCGCCCCTGCTTCCCGGCGGCCTTTACAGCGATTGCGTGGGTAGGTCGGGGAGAAGGGGCTTCTCGCCGAGAGGGCCACTTTCTAAAGTTTGTTCCCACGAGGTATTCCTTGTCCAGTTCCTTAGGTTGCTAGTTTTTGGAACTAGTTCTTGGCTTCGCCTCTGTAAGCTTCTCGACTCCGTATGGCAGGCCAAGACATCTATCTAACTGGCTGCCTAAGGAAACTCGATCCTTTGCACCGTCTAGTGTCTCCATGTCGGAATTTAGGACAAAGAGGCCACAGCCTCTTAGTGTACATTCCATGCGAGAAGTGATGTATCTATTAGTGTGGTCTCCAAGAATAAACGTACAGTGACTGCTCTAGTGACTGCCTATAAAATACTGTTGGGTCCCTCTTGGGAGTATGGTTCTGTGGAGGTGTTCTGTAACTGTCAGACGACAGGCCAGGGAGCGTTCTGGTTGGCAGTCCCCTTCTGGAACACGCTGGACGTGAATAACGGTCTCAGTCTCACATCAGGGGGGAGGGGGATCCAGACTCGCACACTTGGCTGCTTTCTTCTTTGACTTCTGAGCCAGTCAGGTGATTGCACCATCTAGAAAACCACCGCGACAGCAGTGAGCTGCAAGGCTGGGAGCCCCACGAGCACGCAGGTGCTTAGAGCCAGGCTCGTTGCTTGTCCAGTACATTTTTTAAAAACCTCCCTGAGACGCTGCGTCTCACCCACTCAGGACGGAAGCTCCTTGAGGGCTGGATTTGTATTCACACGCCCAGGACCAGGCTCTTGGTGGGCCCATAACAAACGTGTGGATTAATACCAGCACACTGCTGAGGTACTGCGGGTTCAGCTCCAGACCACCACAACAAAGCGACTAGCACGATAAAGCGAATTGCACGAATTTTTTGCTTTCCCAGTGCATATAAAAGTTACGTTTACACTATAGACCATTATGTGTGCAATAGCATTATGTCTAAAAAAGCAATGCACATACCTTAACTAAAAAATAACGCCTTGGGAAAAATGACACCAGTAGACTTGTTCAACACAAGGTTGCCACAAACCTTTAGTTTGTAGAAAACACAGTATCTGTGAAGCGACGTAAAGCAAGGCACGATAAAACGAGGCATGCCTGTAGATGGAAGTAGATTGTCCGTCCAGAAGCACGTGGCTGTGGCGTGTCACTTGCCGAGTCAGGCCAGGAGAAGCGAGTGGGTAAATCGGTGTGGCGCCGAGTTAAACTCACTGATGGTAAAGGATTGGCGTAACTGTCCTGACGTTGATTTATGGAGGGGAACGAAGGAAGAACTCTGATTCACGGACACTTGCCCAGGGGTTTCAGGAGCACACTCAGGGTTAATGAGACAGCCAGTCTCCACGTGGTGCTAATTATTATGTTCCCGATACTGGTTATTCCCGTTGCTGTTGGGATGTATCGTTTGGGATGTTTTCTGGCATTACCCAGCTTTGACCTGAAATTTTATCCACTGTGCGATCTCTCCAGGTACAGAGACCCGAGCAGCAGGGGAGTTTCACAACCAAAGAGCCGACATAAATTATGGGACTCAGAGCCGAGCTGTCAGAAAGTACTCCCGCCTCCGTGCCCATCCCATTCTGCGGGCAGCGTTCGCTGCCCCGTGAGCCAATCAGCAGGCTTCAGTTAGGAAAGAGAGTTCTCAAGTTGTGGACTTGAATGTCACCCTGGAAACCAGTCCCTGAGTGGTGTCGCTGCTTCGCTTCTGTCCCTCCTTCCCGGTTTTCCCCTGCTGCCTTCTTTTTTCCTTCCTCCTTCCCCTCTACCTTGAGAGGACACTGTGCGTTTCTTCCCCCCACAGTACTCTTGGGAGTTTTATTATTTTTTATACTTTTTTATTATGTATATATTTTTAATCAATAAAGTTGCTTTATTATTGAAGGTTTATTATCATAACTCTTACAGAAATGGATTGCTATTGTAGCCTTCCCCTTCTTGGTATCATATAGATTGGGACCACCATGGTGGTGTCTAGCCCAAGCTTGGAGAAAGGGGCAAAGTAAACCATCTTGTGTAACAGGAGGTTCATGATTTTAAGAGAGTTACATCTGCGAGGTGGTAGGTGTTTTCTGTGTGGCAAACCTGCATGAAATGGCCAGTACATAACCTGCTAGCACGGCTGTTAACGTTTCTTAGATCACATGAAGGTGTATCTTCAAATGACACGTGACATCAAGGGTAAGAGAAACTAGTCTCTGCTCTTCTGGGGAGGAAGCGCTTCACTGGGTGGGTGTCAGAGCCTCCCCCCCAGCGATGGGCTCTGCTGGGGCTCTTCTGCTGTCACAGCCCCACTCGCTCCATTGCTTCTGCTGAGAACAAAGAATGAAGTCATCACGCGTCGTATGGATGACTCATGCTTGTGCTCTGTTCCTGGCGCCTGTTGACGCGCTGCAGAGCACAGTTTTTTTCAGGAACCAGCATGAGGATTATTTTGGAAAACTGTGTTTCATAGACTGTATTATGAACTTGGCAGATCAGCCAGCCTGCAAATTTTAGAATTAGAAGCAGCACACGCAGTACTTCTGGGAGCAGAGCCATTGTGAGATTCCAGGGCGGGGGGTGTTCTCTGTCATAAATGGTCAGAGTGTGTCCTACTATTGGCTGGATTCCACTTTTGTCCCCAACCCCCCCCAGCCCCAGTTTTGTGTGCATCTGTGACTGCCCTCAGCCCTTACGATCCGCTTTTCCTGTTTTCAGTGTTAGATTGCTGAAAACTCCAGTTGCTCTTAAAACGCCATTGTTGAGAGGTGAAGTACAGGCTTAGCTCCTCTCTGGGTGAGCAGTGACGTGTGCAGGGTACCTTTGGTGACAGAGGTGCTAAGGCGGCCCCGCTTAGCTGAGGAGGGCTGTGAGGACCCTGGCACTGGGCCCCTGGGGTGGGCGTGTCCCCAGCGTCGCAGCAGCCTCCCTCCAGCATGGGCGTCAGCATCGCCCCCTCAGTGTGTGTTCTGGGGTTTGTGGGCCGCTGACCAGTGGGACACAGCCACGTGCCAGGTGAGCCCCTTCGGGCTCCCAGGAGGGGCCCCCAGCCACGTCTGTAGCTTGCTTTAGGTCTCTGGCCGTCGCTTGGTGAGCTGGGGGCCGCGCCGAGGCTAGTCGTGTCTCCTCGGGGTTTTGTGGGTGTCTAAGTGTCCAGGCCCCTATTCTTGCCCCCGGGGACCGGCCTCCTCTCTCTGCTGTGTCTCTCTCAGCTCTCTCTCGCTTACCTTGGAAGGAGGGAAACAAGCGAACAAATCATGCTTAAATCTTTAGGTTCTTGGGAGACGACGGCGCTGCTATCTTCACTTTTAAATCACTCTCCAGATATTTCTAGACTAAGGAAGCAATTCGGGTAGCCACTAATGGCCGACAGGGCATTCTGCGTCAGAGCTGTGAGCCTGTTGGCGAGCACTTGGCGGGTCGGGGGCCGAGTGCTGGCCTCGGGGACCAGGGGCTGTGGCGTTTCCTTTGGCTTCCACCGTTGCCAGGGATTCTCTGGTGTCACCTCTGCTTTAATTTCTAGTAAGAAAACCGGTAAATTCCTGGTGCGGCTTTGGGTGTCAGGTCCTGTGTTATTACTATCGTGATTAATTGACCTGCTGTCTTGAAACAGTGTCTATGTTTTTTTCTTCAGTGCGCTCATGGGAGCTTAGAGGACCCCAAGAGCGTGACCCACCACAAATTAATCCACGCCGCTTCGGAGAGGGTGCTGAGTGACACCAAGACCCTCCTGGAGGAGAACGTCCAGGACGAAGGTAAGGGCGCCTCGCGGGCCGGGAGTGGGCAAGGGCGTGGCACCCTCAGCGAGAACGTCCCGAGTGGGGCTGAGCAGGGAGACGCGTCGGTGACACGGCTTCATTTTCTTCATTGAGACAAGTGTGCGCCCCGGAAGAACACAGCAGACCCTGAGGCTGCACGAGCAGCGCGCGTCTGAGAAACCAAATTGAACTTTGTTGTTAATTCTGTTTCCAAGCAAAACCAAGGTCCCCAGAGCTGCTGCAGGCTTTATTTTGGGGGCTGGAAAGTACAGCTGTGGCGGTCGTTTCAGACATCTAGGAAGATGCTCTAACGTACACACATCCATTTATTCACTCAGAGGTTTGTGTGTGGAGGCAAGCACGATTTTCATTGTGGGATTCCCTTAAGTAATCTGTTCTGGAAATGCTGGAATATCGTTTGCAGACCTCCCTAGCGTCTGGTTGGCAAGCCCAGAGCCAGCTGGGCGCTGACCACATGTGGACTGTGGCCTCACCGCACCCCAGGTGCTTAGCTCTGAGGGTGAGACCAGATGCTCCGACCTCACAGACTTTCAAAACAGAAAAGCCCTTAAAACGAGAATGCCGGGCCCCTCTGGTGACCCTCAGCCAGGTTCTCGCCAGGCCTGAGCCTGGAGGTGAGCAGGGCCGGCGGACGTGGGAGCCGAAGGGAGGCTGCGGCTTGTGTGGACGCTCCGTGGAGGAGGGGCCCAGAGGGGACCCCTGCTTTTCGGTCCTTGGGTCACCTGGCGCCCTTTATGCCGCTTTTGTGGATGTGAGGTAATAACCAGCACGGCGCACTTTTTCCCAGATGTCTTACTGCTGATCAAGAAGCGCGCTCCAGCCCCGCTCCCCAAGATGGCTGACGTCTCCGCAGAAGAGAAGGTGAGTGTCAGAGCTGGGAAGCGGATGTCGCTGCGAGGGGAGGTCTCCCACACTGAACACGTGAACAGAAACATCTGTACACTGGTTGTCTGTGGACCCTGCCGGTCCCGTGGTCACAGGAGGCACGGTCACGGGGTTTTCTGTTGTGGCCGGTTGGCCAGTTGACCGACGCCTTTCCTGGTGGCTGGTCTGATGACCGGCTCTGCTTTGGGGGCTGCAGAGAGGAGATCGCGGCACGTTCTCGGGGTCGGGTTTAATCTTGAGCTCCCGTCCCTCCTCTCCTCAAGCAAGTCCTGACAGAAGAAAGTTAGGAAGTCGCTAAAGACCACCCACAAAGCAAGGAATGCAGGTGCAGGGGCGGCAGCGAAGGCTCTGGGAGCAGCGGCCGTCGCGGAGTCAGTCCTTGGAGTTGCCACGTGGCTGAGTCTTCCCTCTGATGCAGGCGCCCTGGGGAGACTGTGCCGCTCGTGACCTGTGTAGTGGCCGCCCTGGAAGCTCGCTCCGCAGAAAGCCTGGTTTGGGAGGCTCATGTGTACGTGGAAGATTTACTCTGTCAACAGGCCTCTTTCTGCTCTGAGGCCAGATGCCCGGGACAGAGCAGTGCCATGCTGGGGGGCAGCCACGTGAACGCCCATCTTTCCTTGGCTCCAGGGGTAGAGTTTCTTACTTACGCTTCAAAACGCCCGGGAGCATTCACCCCAGAGAAAGCAGGCCAGACTCTGGGCCGGGCCCGGGCCTGGTGGCGGAACGAGCTATTTTGGGTCTCCTTTGGGACAGGCGGCCGGGAGGAGGCCCTTCTTATCTGCAGCCACACCTGCCTCGGCATGGCAGGCTGCGGGCACGGCTGCCCACTCCGTCGGGGCCTGCCCCTGAGTCAGCCCTGTTTCCCAGAACTGCTGGGTGGATCCGGTTCTCGGGTTACCATTTTGGTCGTTGGCAACAATGTGAACCTTGGTGACTGTGAACAGCGGGTTCCCGTCACCCCCACGGCTCTGGGTAACTTGCAGGGCTGTGGCCCTCACCTTTTTTTCTGTGTGTGTTTGTAAAATGTAATATTGTAAAATGTTAATGTCCGTTTTTGTGATTTATTAATTTTTAAAGTCAAAGTAGCACGTGTATTTAGAACGTCAAATAATGCTACAGATGTTCTAATAAAAGTCAGTAGCCTCCTATCCGTCCTGAGTCACGCACTCGAAAGGCAACCACTTGTAATTCTTCCCACTGTGATTCTCTTTCTGATTTCTAAACAACACGTCTTATTGTTATTTCTTGGATTCTCAACTTTAGACACTATTGGCAGCTTCTTGGTGGTCTGGGTAGCCCCTCCCCCAGCCTCCCCCCTAGCTCTTGCCACGAGTGTCAGATCATAACGTTGGTCAAAGATTCAGAGTCCCTGTTGTTGTTACTATTACGTAAGTGTTGCCTTCTGCAGTGAGCAGTTTGCTAAGGTTAGCTGTCCTTTCTTTACGTAGAATTTTGTTTTTCCTGGAGTCAGGAATTGCTTCCTTGTTTTGTTTGTTCTCTGTAGGCTTATCACTGGTATTTCAGATTCTGCACTAAAATTGATAAACCCCTCTGAAAACAGGGTCACAAGTGTGAGGCCATCTGCCGCTCCCACTTCCTGGAAGATGCCCCTCAGATCCTTCCGTCCGTCCACCCGCATCAGTTGTGCAGCCCGGGCTGGCCTGCCTCCCTCTGTGCGGGTCCTCCTGCATCCCCCGTGTCTGCGTGTTCCCTGACCGCAGGCCTGCCAGCTCGGAGCAGCCCCGGGTGCTGCACTGCTCACTGGGTCCACGGCGGGGGGGCTCAGCTGGGCCCTGAGCTTGGGAGTTGCTGTCAGGTCTGCTTCCCTCTCTGGAGGCTCTGTGGAGGCTCTGCTTCCAGCTCTTTCAGGGGTTTGGCGGAATCCCGTTCCTGTGGTTTGGAGGGCTGGGGCCCTGTTTTCCTGCTGGCTGTGAGCCGGCGCCACCCTCGGCTCCCGGAGGGCGTCTTCAGAGCCAGCCGCGGGCGGTCTCACGCGTTGGATCCCTCTTGCTTTGAAACTTGATGGCCAGAGTTAGCCCCGTCCTGATTCAGGACTCGCCTGATTAGGTCAGGCCCACCGAGGGTCACGTCCTTCAGGTCGCCGTGCTGTGTGATGTGACCTAACCCCAGAGTGAAATCCGCCCGCCACAGGCCCAGGGTCGTGCAACTGTGATTGCCAGGGGCAGGGCCGTGGGGTGTCTTGGAGCCATCTCCGCCTCTGCCTGCCGTGGGGCTGAGCGTCGTCTCCGCCTCATGCCTGCCATGGGGCTGAGCATCTTGCTCTTGACTTATTCTTGGTTCGCTGGGACCAGATCCCCTCCAGCCTCAAGGAAGGGCAGGAGGTCTGGAGGCCCTGCGTCCAGCGTTCGGTGGCTGCTGAGCGAGCGCCAGCCGCGTGCGCGATGGAGGTCTTGGCCCCGTCTCCAGGGTGTCTGTGTGGCGGGTGGGAGCCAGTCAGCTCTACTCTTCCTTCCTCTGCGTGGTCTGTTTCCTCCTCCCTGATTCCATCTGGAATTTCACGGCTTGCTTTGATGCACGTCTTTCCCCATTCGCTGTGCCTGGCACGTGGAAGCTGGAGTTTCTGGAAGTTTTCTGGATTGTTTTGGTCGATTCCCCCCCGCGTTTTGTCTTTTCTCTTTCTGGACCTCCTGTTGGCTGTCGGACCTGCTTTCTGAGAGATGTTTAAATTTCCCAGCTAGACGCCTGTTCTCAGGTTACCCGTCGCGGCGTCCTGTTGTGCTCCTGGCCCTCCGAGGGCCGTGTTACAGGGCTCTCTCTTTTCAAGCTCCTCTCCTTCCTTCACCCTCTTACTTTTCCGGCTTCTGTTTCGGTCTCTGTCGTTCACGTCGCAGGCTTTCCTCATGTCCCCGTCAGCGGCCCTGGGAGGCTGCTCTGTGCCTGGCGGGTCGTGGCCGCCCCTCGTGCCCAGCGTCCCGGGAGCCGAGCGGCGTGGGGCCAGGACAGCGGCCCTGCTCCTGGGCTCCTCGGCTCGGGCTTCTCGGCTCCAGCGGCTCGCTCCCCTCCCTGCCCCGCCCCCTCCCCGCACTCGGCCTCATCCTTCCAGCTGTCCTTCCAGCTGTTTGCCGTCCTCTGAGAATTCGGTGCTGTCTCTCCCAGTTGTATTTCCTTTGTTCTTCTTGTTTCTGTCGTCGCATGCGGGGCTTCCCGAAGGAGCAACGGTGAGTGCGTGTTCTCGGCCAGCCTGCGTGGTCCTCTGCAGTCACCCGCCCGGCCGCCACTCCCATGTGATGGTCATTCTGTGCCACAGGAGACACTGTCTGTCTTCCCTGTGTCGCGCACGGCCACGCTCCAGCGCCAGCGGGCCGCGACTGTGTCCCCTGTGTGTCCCTGAGGCCGTGCACAGAACTCTCCAGAAGCCTCCCTGCTCATCAGGGGGTATATGGCTCCAGCTCCCAAGGACGCTCGTGCTTTCCCTGGCTAGAGCTCTTTACTCAGCAGACATGGTCTGGCCTTTTGCTGCTCTTTACTCATTTCCGACTTTCCAATTACTTTTCTGTGTTAGAAAAAACAAGCGCAGAGAGCCCCGGATAGAGATGCTATCCTCCGAGCCACCGCCAACCTGCCCTCCTGCGACATGGACCGGGCCGTGGTGCAGACCAGCGCGAGAGACGTGAGTGCCCGCAGGGCCTGTGGCCACCCGCCGCGTGGGGCTGCGGGAGTTCCCGGAAGGCCCTGGGGAGCTGGGGAAGGGGACACAGGAGCTCTGTGCACTGTTTTGGAGCTTCTTGTAAACAAGTTAATTCAAAATAAAAAGTTTGAAAAGACGTTGAAAGGCAGGACTGGAAGGATAGATACTATGGGAAAAACGTTAGTTTTGTCCTGAGTTTGGTAAAAAGCTTCCAGAGGGAAATCTGACTCTTGTTTATCTTGGATCGGAAAGTTCTGTGTTAGCAAGGCTGGGTGTTTCCAGTGCTCCGGAGGGAGGGCCGGGCAGGAGCGGGGCGGCCGCCCCCGGGACCGAGGGCCAGTCGGGCATCTCTGCCTCACGCTGGTTCGCTTCAGGAACACCCCTCTCCGGGGTCTCTTCCAGAGAGTTCCTCGTTGATCAGGGCATTGGAACCCGGGCACACCTGTCTCTTCCCAGCCTGTGTGTGTGTGTGTCTCTCACGATGGCCGACACTTATGGGGGTTGGGGGAGGGAGCTGGCGGGGGGGGGGGTTCTAATGACAGTCCCAGCAGCCCCGCTTTTTGAGAAGATGAATCGGCTGCAGGTGAAAATTAGAGACCTGCGTCTGTGGAGCCCATGGAATCAGTCACTTTTCTTCAGTGAAGCCAAAGGAGGGCTCTCAGCTCACTTAGTGACCAGTGGGCCAGACGCCTTCTTCGTGGGCTGGAGGGCTGAGTGACATCACCAGGTGTTGGTGTGTCTGTGTCACCGGCGGGAGGCCGTGTCACTCTGTGCCAGCCAGAGCCTCTCCTTCCCGTCTCCTGAGACACTTCGTTCCTGTTCTCCTCAGTTATCTGGACATCGTGTGACTCACAGATCTGGAATTTTAGGACAGGGCATGTCATCTCAGATCCAAGTAGCTGTGTTGGGCATCTTTTCCTCTCTCTGCAGTTCCAGACGGAGCTCCGGAAGATCTTGGTGTCTCTCATCGAGGTGGCACAGAAGTTGCTGGCGCTGAACCCGGACGCGGTGGAATTATTTAAGAAGGCAAACGGTAGGAGCGAGCCCCAGGGTGGACGCTCACCCTCGGCCGTTCCCTGCACCTGGAAAGGGCCAGTGGGTGGAGGCTTGGTGAACCGCTCTCCCCGCCGTCCCGTGTTGACGCAGGTGACAGCCGATGGTCCCCTCGCGGCTTTTCTGAGCTGTGAGAGACTTGCTGCAAACGCCTGGTGCTCAGACACTGCGGCGGCCCCCCAAGGGGCTCGGGCGAGCACCCCTCGCGCGGCCGGGCGCTGCCTGAGGCCCTCACAGTGCCGTGTCTTGCCCGCAGCCATGCTGGACGAGGACGAGGACGGCCGTGTGGACGAGGCGGCCCTGCGGCAGCTCACAGAGATGGGCTTTCCCGAGAGCAGAGCCGTGAAGGCCCTGCGGCTGAACCAGTACGTGCTCCCTCGCCACACGCGGCAGGCTTGGTCTTGTGGGGTACCCCGTGGGACCCAAACCCTTTGATTGAATTGTTTGCAATACGTGTGAGTGTTTAAAGAGGACCTGAAATGCATGTCCCGGAAGTAACGTGACTGGGCATCTCCAGGTGTTTCAGGGCAGTTGGAAATCGACTCACGTACTGGGAACGTGGCGTATGATGATGGTTCTGGGCATTTCACTGGGCTGTTGTTTTATGGGAACTCAAGTCGAAGCCTGCTCGCAGCAGGGCCGTGGTCGACTCCTGAAGTTTATGTGGCGGTGTCCTCAACAGTCCCCTGTCGTTTCCTGTCCTAGTTACTTGCCCTTCGTTTATGTTCAGATCTGAAATAAATCATCTGTAACTGACGGATGGTCAGTGGGCTGTGTTCTTTGCTTTGGACCCAAACTCTCGGGTGTACCTCCTGGGTTTGGTTCCCTTTACTTTGCCCGTGGGTTTCCGTGTTCTGGCCGGGGCCTCAGGGCAGTTTGGGGCAGGGCCAGGGCTCCAGACATGCCAGATTCTCATTACAGGGGTCGGCAGCTCGTGGTAGGGAAGCCATGAAGTCCGAGAGGCTTTTCTTGGGGAAACAAAGGCCCTGGTTCCCTGGCCTGGGGGTGCTGCACAGAGCCCGTCTTACCTTGCAGCATGTCGGTGCCCCAGGCCATGGAGTGGCTAATCGAGCACGCGGAAGACCCCACCATAGACACGCCGCTTCCAGGCCCGGCCTTGCAGGGAGAGGCGGGCGCCGAGGCCGCCCCCGCCGCTGCCGCCGGGACCAGCGCAGAGGGTGAGGAGGACAGAGACGAGCTGACGGAGATCTTCAAGAAGATCCGGAGGAAAAGGGAGTTCCGCGCAGATGCCCGGGTACGTGTTGACGGGCCTGGGTCGGGCAGGCAGAGGTGCTGGTCGGGCTCCCGAGGCCGCGTCGTGCAGAGGAAGCTGCCGCCACGTTGGCAACCGCAGGCTGAGCCGCCGGCCCTGTAGGAAGCGAGGCGGGGGGAGGAGTC
Source organism: Grampus griseus (assembly GCF_964374135.1). NCBI lineage: Eukaryota > Metazoa > Chordata > Mammalia > Artiodactyla > Delphinidae > Grampus > Grampus griseus. The sequence goes on from NC_139000.1 coordinate 1,625,756, forward strand.
TGCAGACAGGCCTGGGGCCCCTTGAGTCCCCGGGTTCAGCTTGAAGTTTTCCTCACTGGCATCTAGGTGGCTGTGTTTTCCTCTGAACAGTTAGTCCACACACCTGGCATCTTCTGAAGAACTCGCGATCGGGTCCTGTCCGTATTATAAGTGACCTCGAGCTGAAGGGTTGGTCGGGGGTGCTGCCCAGAGACTGGAGGGTCACCCGCCCACCTCGGGGACCGTCTTGTGAGCGGGGAGGCTGGTCAGGCTGCCGGCCACCAGGTAACCCGGCGTCTGTGGGGTTCAGGGGCCCGGGGGCCCGGTGCCTCTGGCTGTCCTTGGCCAGCTGCCCGTAGTGCATCTGTACGGCCTCCTCTTCACCGTCACCTCGTGTTTGATGCTTTCGCGTCGCCCTGTTCTTTGTCACTGTCTCTTCTGTCATTAGGTTCAACTTTAATTGAACCTTCTTGGCTGTTTCTCGTATTTCGAGGCTGTTCTGTTTTTTTCAGATCACAGCTCTGTCTGCTCCAGGCGTTAGGGCTCCGGTTCTTTGTTCCTCCTGACTCTGCCTGTGGCCTGGTTTTCTCAGGGTGCGATGCCTCATCGTGGGCTCACCTGTGGGCTTGTGTTTCCGTGGGACTCCCCAGTGGCCGGGCCGTGGGGTGCCCTGTGTGGTTGATTCAGAGTTTGCTTCTGCGGGGTTGAGCGGGACCCCGAGCCAGCTTTCGTGCTAAGCATCCGGCAGGGCTCCTGGGCCATGCGGAGTGTGACCCACGGCGCTGGGGTGTGGGTCTTCCCCTGCCCCTCTCTCTGGGGATGCAGACCCTGCTCAGGGTCCTGGTTTGAAGCTCCAGCCCCCTGCCTTGCATGGACCCAAGGTCGGTGTCCTGTGTGTGATGTTAGGCCCCAGCCCGGCCCTGATGAGGCCTGTGCTCGCCATCCCCCCAGGGCACACCCTCTGGGAGGCTAGTTTGTTGTTCCTTTTTCCTGGTTCTTCGGAATTTTCCCTTTTTGAGTTCTGCTGTGTGTTCAGAAGTACCTGTGTTACTTTAGTCCCGAGTTTCCCGGTCCTGAAGGAAGTGTATCTCGTTGGCTTAGTCTTTTGGGGAACCCAGCCCAGGTCTGGCGCTTGGGCCCCTGTTCGGGAAGGGCAGCCTCTTCGTGGGTAGGTCCTCGTGCTGTCGGGCTCCATGCTTTCTCCCGTGGAGGTCCTGCGTGGGCCTCGTCAGGGCTGCTGCCGGGTAGTTCACGGTCTTGGTCACCGACTTGAAGGCCTCTCCCCTGCGGCTGTTGTTCTTGACCATCTTAACGTGCTCATTTCCCAAAAGGGTGTCGAGGCTTGAGGGGCTGTAGGGCCTTGGATCCTGTCCCGGTCAGGGGGAGGGGCCGGTAAGGATCCAGACGTTAGTTTAGATCCTGGGGAGACTGGATCGGACAGCAGGGCTTGGACTTGAGACCCAAACAGACGTTTTGCTGCCTTGCACCCCCTGCTCCTAACACCCACCCCCAGCACCCCCCCAGCTGTAGGCAGGACAGTGACCGTGCAGGGCCTGTGGGCGCAGGTTCCCTCTCCCAGTGCTGGGAAGACAGGCGGGCGGAGCATCTGGAATCACCCCCAGATGTCCTGGGGCATCATTTCCTGGGCTGAGACAGTAGTCTGGAGAGAGGATGGTTTTTATTGAAACCAGTGGCAAAGGCCGTCCTATCCTTGGGTTTCAGAGTAGGTTCCGGGCGATTTTATGTGACCTTGATATCAAAATACTACCGCCTGGTGGGCTCTGCGCCCAGCGATTGCTCACGGGGCCCTGGAGACAGGAAGTGGCCCCGGAAGGCAGAGGAAGTGGATCCTAAGCAGAAAGTGCTGACTGTGAAGAGCTCACTGCACGCCATTCGCTCCAGCTGAACGCCCCTCCTGATGAGCCCGCAGCTGCTGCTGCTCCTGTTGGGCTCGCTTTGAAACAGTCCAGACTGACTGCACAGTGCACGGTGGTGTCCACGAGGCCAGAGAGTGCCGGGGCCGCGCGAGCATCACATGGTGGCCCGAGGGGCCGGCGGCGTGAGGCCAGCCGACATCCGTGCGACAGCTGGGGGAAGATGACGTCAGGCCCTTAAAGGGCACGGTCCGACCTTCCGGGAATTAAGAGAATCCTTTGAAACTTGGATGGAGCCTGTACCTTTTTGGGCAGAGTTGAGCCTTTCAAAGGTTGTAGAGTAAAAGTCAAGGATGAAGTGAAGAAATGTATCGTTACGTGACTTCTGTCCGAAAGGTTTCCCCCCAGGAAGCAGCATGTGTTGGACTTGCAGCTTAAGTTTTGTTAAACACGTTCCGAATTAATTTTAGTTTCATTTTTTTTTAAAGATAAAGTGTGTCACAAGTCACTGACATTCTTGTCTCCGCTCAAATGGGAACTGCTGATGTGACCTTTCTCTGCCACGCTCGTCCTGGATGACGAGCCCTCTGGAATAGGCTGGTGAGGTTGTGAGGACAGGTCTACCCAGACAGTCACGGGGACACCCCTAGAAGGACCTGGGGTGGGAAGGCGAGCCTCTGGCCAAGAGCAGGTGCGCCTTCCACCTCCCGCTCCGTCCCTCCGTCGTTCAGAAAACCAAGAAGTGTTTCAGTAGAGCTGTAGGGAAACGGCGTTTTGAGAGAGAAAACCCCACGGCGTTGCTTTAAGACATCCCCTGCCAAGGTGCTGCCCGTGAGACGCGGCTCAGCCCCACAGCCTTGCTGCCGGGGCCCCCGTGAGCACGGCACTGAGGCCTGTGGCTTCTCCTCTAGGCCGTCGTTTCCCTGATGGAGATGGGATTCGATGAAAAGGAAGTGATAGACGCCCTCAGAGTGAACAACAACCAGCAGAACGCCGCCGTGAGTACCAGGCCGCGCCCCGGGGACGCCACGTGTGTCCTGAGCGCTGTGTGTTGGGTCACCTTCCCGTGAGGTCCGTTACTTTGCCTCTGAAGTGAAACAATGGGTAGGTGGTTCAAACAGTAGGCAAGTTTTTAAATATTGAGAAAATCCTGGGCTTTGCCTTTCAGAAAAACGTACACGTCCCGTGGGTGACTATGTGACACCCTGTGCACACGGCCCGCGGCCGATGGAGAGCTGCCTGGGGAGGGGCTGGGGGCGACAGCTTGGTGCACTTGCGGGAATAGAGCCAGCCTGGCCCACAGGAACCAGGGAGGCGAGGTGGGCCTGTGCTTTAGCCGTTCCTCACTCACTGATGAGCCGAGAGGCGCTCGCTCACGCCCAGGGCCGCTTCCCGCGACAGAGCCCAGGTGTGCAGTGTGTGTCTTAACCTCTTCTCCCAACGCTCGGGCGGGTGAAGCTGGCGCCTGGTTCAGGGCCTGGAGAAGCTGCAGCCGTTACGTTGCTGCGGTGCCAGGATCTGCCAGCAAAGCCAGGCTGGTGCTTCCTGTGTGCGGCCCGTCCTGGCGTGTGTAGCAGCTGAGTCCGGGCTGGGCTGGCTTTTCTGTCAAGGCCCCTGCCGGTCAGGGCAGCCCTGGGAGCTGACCAGGAGCCCTGGCTGCAGTGTTTGGGTTGATGGGGTCCGGAGGGCGCTAACAGCTGTTGCTCTTGTGTTCGCAGTGCGAGTGGCTGCTGGGAGACCGCAGGCCCTCTCCTGAGGAGCTGGACAAGGGCATCGACCCCGACAGCCCTCTGTTTCAGGCCATCCTGGATAACCCCGTGGTGCAGCTGGGCCTGACCAACCCTAAAATCTTACTAGGTGTGTGCCTTCTTTCTGCTTGTGCAAGGGCGGGACCTGCCTGCCACACAGATGTTGCCGGACGATACCACAGCCACCACGCCCCAGCAGCTGCCCCTGCAGGGTCCCGGGCGGCTGCAGCCTGAGTCACTGTAGGGCCCGGAAATCAGGTCGTGCTCGTGGTGTGACAGCCTCTTGTGCGGTGACTCCATTCAAGGTGTGAAAAACCAGTTAAAGTGGATTATCTAGTCTGGGAGAGTGTAGCCAGCGCCCAGCAGGTTGTAGGGCCGTGTGTGAGGGGCTGCTGGTTGATTGTAGCTCTTACTCTTTGTGAGGGTTTCTTTGGCATTTGTTTTGACTGTGAGATATAATACACATTCGAAAGTGTACATAATTTTTGTAACTTTGAAGAGTAATAATAAAACTAATAACCGTGTTCCTGCCACTCAACTTTAGCCTAGGGTCCCTGGGGCGCCCCCTGCCCCCGCTGCGGTGACCACGCGAGCGTTTGCCACTCCTCTGCTTCCTCGGCCGCGTTGCCGCGGGTGTCTGTGTGCTCAGACCATTCAGTTGCCGCCTCTTGTGTTCTGGGCCAGCTGCTGGGACCAACCTTCCGCAGGGCCGTAAAGTACTTCATTGCGTGGGTGACATCAGTACCGTGGCTGCCTGCGCTGCGCTGCTGCCCGGCGGTGCCCGCGTGGCTTCCTGGCCTGCGGGCTGCTCTGCGCGCTCCCGTGGCCGCTCCCGTTGCAGGACGGTTTCCGCAGGCCTTGTGCCCCGGGCCGGGCTGGCGGGGCCCAGGCGTGTGTGTGTGTTGAGCCTGCTGTCCAGAAAGGGCACCCCCCCCACCCCCCCACCCCCGTCCCCGTCCGCAGCAGCTCAGCCCCTGCCGCCGCCCTCCCAGAGCAGCCGTCCAGGAGGCACAGGCGCTTCTGCGTGCTTGGCTATTTCCCTGGTCTCTAAGGCCCAGCGCCTTCCAGAAGTTCCAGCCTCTTCTAGGGCCTCCGCTGGGAGAGGCCTTCTGCCTGACGTGCGGCTGCTCTCCCTGTTGGGTCGTTGTCTTATCACTCAGAAACTTCTTCACGCCTGCCGCGCACTGATCCTTTAGCAGATGTTTAGCTCTCAAAGGTCATTCATCGGTGTCTGGCTTCTGTATCACTTTGATGAACAGATGTCCTGTATTTTAATGCAGCTGAACGTGTCGGTTTCATTGATGATGTCAATCTTTAAAGAAAGCCCGCTGATCCCAAGGTTAGGAAGACCTTCAGCTTTATCTTTTTCTAGTCGTTTTAAAGTTTCTTACTGAAGTCTGTGATCTGCCTGGAGGTCTGTGTGGCGTAACGTAGGGGATTTTCCTCTTGGTACCCAGGTTCTGTGCTTCAGTGATGTGTCTGATCGTGAGTTTATTTTCGTTCTTGGTACCAGGCGGGCGGCAGTCCTTTCCACACCGAGAGCATATCTTCCCGCCCTCCGGCTCCTCGGCCACCTCGGGAGGTTCACACATGCTGCCTGGGGTCTGCCCAAAGCCTTTTCTAAAGTGATTCTTTTAGTACCTGACCACTGAGTGTGTGATTTCTGTAGGCTTTTTTTTTTTTTAATTTCTGAAGGTATAATTGTTCAGATTAAGGAAGTTCCCCTTTCCCTCCAGTTTAGATGCTAAGCGTTCTTAATCATGGAGAGGTGGTCAGTTTCACTGGATGCTTTCTCCGTATCTATTGAGATGACCGTGTGGCTTTACAGCTGCTAAATTGAGTGTTTCTCCCATTTCTAAAACAAACCACATGGGGTGAGTGCCACCCAGTCTGCAGGCTCTGAGTCGGTGACCTGGACAGGACACACACTGGCCCAGGGTCCTCCCCCTCAGGCCCCAGGCCTCCTGCAGTCGCCAAGTCCCGGCCTGGAGAGAATGACCTGCCTGTGAGGTCACCGGCCTGTGGGCACCCCTGCAGCTGCACGCTTCTCTCAAGACATTTCCGGTAGGATTTTTAATGACCTTTATCTCTTTAGATGAAGTACAATAGTCATTATAGAACATTTGGAGAAGCGCAGAAAAGCGTGAAGAAGTGGAAGTCACCCCTCCCTCATCGGCGGGTTTCCTTCTGGGGGTCCCGCGGGGTCTGGGACAGGTGCAGCCACGCTGCGGGGCACCTTTATCGTGCTTATTTTCTCATCCCGTTTGATGCCTTTTCTCTTGGTGCACTTTTTACTCTTTTAAAAATGAGATTTTAGCGGTACAGGTGTTTCATTCTATGGATCTGCCACGTTATTTAACAAATACTGTTCCCCTGTTTCTGGTCATTTAGATTGTTTCTCGTTTTGTTGCTTTTGAACCTACTCCACCTACTCTTTGGGTGCAGCTCCCGTTCCCTAAGGACAGGTAGCTCTAAGTCAGATGACCCGGTCAAAGAATACAGACGTTTAAGCTCTTGGTGACGTCTTGACAGCTGACGGGGCCTGTGTCTGGCTTAGGTGCCCGCGCTCACCCCCACCCCTCGTACAGGGACCCAGAGGTTCCGTGTGTTCCTTTGTTTTTCCTCCGGCCGTTGGTGTTCGTTCACCTGTCCCCTCTGCACCGTCCATCCGTCCCGTTTCAGCTGCCTGTTGACCTTAGGGCTTTGTTAACGGCTCTTTATACATTAGGAGCATTCTTGGTCGCATGCTGCACTTTTCATTTTTAATGCACGAGACGTGCAGAAGAAAATCCTTCCTCAGATACATCTTCATCTCTGGATTTTTATACTTAATGCCTTTTTCATCGTTTTGTGCAGCTCTCTCCTCCTTCTGGAATTATTTTTGCTAAACCTGCTATATTTCGTTCTCTCAGATGTCACGTCATCTTTCTGGATTCTCTTTCTGATATTTTTAACTGGTTTGCAGAGGATTTTAATCAGGAGGGCTTGGTGGGGGTGGGTGGGCGTCAGGTCATAAACGTAATGAAATCAGACTTTCATGCTGAGCCCTGCGGTGAGGCCCTGTGGCCCTGAGCAGCTGTGAGCACCTTGAATAGATGCTTCCCGTGAAGCCCATAAACTTGGGACCACTTTCACTGACATGGTTCGACGTGGGCCGACGTGACAAGGTCTGGCATAGAGCCGTGCTTCCCAGACGTGAGGGCGACCGTCCGCCCTGCGGTCGCTGGTGAGTCTCCGTCAAGCCGGCCGGCGAGTGTCTGGGCTGTAGAGCTGTCTGCTGGGGGCGCCTCTGTTTGTGGGCGGACATTTTATGGAAGTGTTTAGAAATTCAAAGTTTTCATTACAAAGAGCTGCTCATTTTTAATGTGCTGGTTGTTTTTTTGAGTCATTCCTTAACAGGGAACGTTCTGACTTTTCCAATCAGGTATTATTAAATCGGCAACGGTATCCTTACGTAAGTCTTTTCTGCGTCTGACTGTTTTGTCAGGGTAGGACTGGAAGTGGAGTTACTGAGTCACAGGCTGTCACTATTTTAAGATTCCCGGTAGCTGGTGCCAAACCGCTTTCCAGAGTCGCTGTGCCCGTGAGCGCGCGGGCACGCCGCCCCGCCCTGCCAGCAGCAGTGCCCTGTGTCAGCTCCCTCCACCAGCAGACCAGACACTGTCGGATGGCGGCTAGAAGGGGTTTCTGGGCCCCTGGCTATAGAGGACGTCCCCTTTAGTTCCGGCAGCCCCATGTCCGGGTCTGTGGGGTGCGGTCCCTCAGGCAGCCCCGTCGTGTCCCCGCAGCATTTGAAGACATGCTCGAGAGCCCGCTGAACAGCACCCAGTGGATGAACGACCCCGAGACGGGCCCAGTCATGCTGCAGATCTCCCGCATCTTCCAGACCCTGAACCGCACGTAGGCTGCGTGCTCCAGCCGCCGGGCCCAGGAAGGCGGCCTCTTACTTCCCAGCCAAGGGCTGGGAAGAGCGGGCAGACCCCGGGGTGCCCCTGGGCTGGGGAGGGGAGAAGGGCGGGCCGGAGGGGGCCCCACCCTGGGTGTTGGGCACCCAGGCCACACTCGTGCTTGGATCTTCCTGCTGAAAAACCTCTGTGGCGGCAGCGCGCTCGGCCGTGCCTCTAACCTCTGACAGTGTTTACAGACAAGGTCGTCACCCCGGGAAGGGGTCACCTCCCTCCAGTGTCCCTCTGGGCTCTTGAAACGCTACTTGGATTGACCTGTAGGCGCTGCTTGTAGAGTCCACTTGTTATTTGAAAGATGGCATGTTTCAATCCAAAGTGTTAACGTCAAGGGCACTAACTTAAGTGGAAGAACTCGCAGACGACTTTTCTTTAATAAATGAATTCCCCTTTTCCAATTTTCTGTCTCGGGCTTATTTCAGTGCCAGAGAGGAAGCTGCGTGCGTCCTGGTGGCGTTCGCACTCTCGACACAGAGCACGCGCGCCTCCTCACCTGGGATGCTTGCTGCCCCGCTGACGCGTTCTTGGCGGACTCGCATGTCTTACTTGGAGTCGAGGGACCGTGCCGTCACCTAGCCGGCCTGCGTTCCCGAGTCTCCGACGGTGGAAGCTGAGCGCCACAGGGACTTGCCCTGCCTGTCTCTGGCCGCCGTTTTTTTTAAACATTATCTGTGTTTTTAAATGAGAAACTGACCAGCCGCGCCATCCGGGGGGCTGGCCTGGTGCGCGCCAGTGCGGACATGTGTGGGTGCGGATGGGCCTCAGACTCACCGAGGGCACCTTCTTTCCTGGCAGATGTTTAAGGGGGTCCCTTGGTTAGAAAAGATCAGTGCGCAGGTCAGATCCCCCTTCTCAGACGCCCGTGCACTGGCCACTCATTTTGGTCAAAGAAATCCTGTCCCTTTGACTCCCCTGGACGGCCAGCCTCCTGCAGACACAGTTCCACGTTGCTTCTTCCAGGTTGGAGGGAGGGGACCGTGGTAGCTAGGCGTCTCCCGGGCGGCTGGCAGCCCGCCTGGGCTCTTCGTCCTATGACGTTTCCTTCCCCGTGTGGGGCCGCTCGCTGCGGCCGCCCTGGGCCCACCGCACCCGCCTGCAGGGGGACACCTGTGATGAGCCAGCCCATGGCCCTGCGGTCTGATACCCTTCACCATGGTTCCTGGAGGACCTTTTCTTCCTGTGCGCCTCATGCGGGTCTCAGGTGGCCCCTGCGGTGTGGGAAAGATGCCCAAGGGGAGGCCTCTGCAGCCGAGGCCTGCATGCAGTCCAGGGAGCCTGGGGTTGGAGGCTTGTGTCCCGGTTGGGGGGTGGGGTACTGCCCACGGGTGGCCAGGGGCGGGCGGGAGCCTGGGGGCGTGGTGATGGTGGGGCGACCGGGCTTTGCAGCCCTTAGGACTCACACTCCCTTTATAACAAATACCCTTGAATGCCTCCTTTACTGTCTGTGGTGAAATTCCCAGAAACTATAACCTAATTACATGCCTAGTTTAAAAAGTCACTTTAATGCCATAACAGGAACATGAGATTCTCAGGTACGGCTGTTGCAGAAGGAGAAGATGAAGTTGTCCATTCCTTGTAGAGCAGTCCCTCTGCTCTTGGTGGTTAACACATTCAGGCCAAGACAAACGTGGAATTCTGACTCAAATACTGGGGAGGATTTGCCACTGGTGACTGACTCAGGAGGGGCCTCGGGGCTTGACAAGGTCACCAACGCTGCAAAGTACATTTTCCCCGTGGTTTACGCAGCAGTGGCATTCCTAGAAAATTCCTAGAATTAAAGAGTGTGTGTGACTGACGAAATGGTCACATGTTGAGGTGTGGGGAGGTCATTTTGGCTCATACGAGATTTGGCTTGAACTTATGGCCTCTCAAACACGCACTTCTGCTTTAACCATTGAAGAAAAGGATGCATTTGACAATCAAAATGGAGTCACTGTGGTTCAGGCTTCGAGGATGGAGCTGGGGGCCGTTGTGGATGTGGTTTCAGACAGTTCCTGCTTCACCAAGAACTTGAATTTTCTTTCTTTTCTAAAAAATATTTACTTATTCATTTGGCTGTGTTGGGTCTTGTTGCGGCACGCAGGATCTTCACTGTGGCGCACAGGCTCAGTAGTTGCGGCACGTGGGCTTCTGTCTAGTTGTAGCACACAGGCTCTAGAGCGCGTGGGCTCAGTAGTTGCAGTGTGCAGCCTTAGTTGCCCTGCGGCATGTGGGATCTTAGTTCCCCAATCAGGGATGCTACCCGAGTCTCCTGCATTGGAAGGAGGATTCTCAACCACTGGACCACCAGGGAAGTCTCGAGAACTTGAATTTCCTTTCTTTCATTTTTTTAAAAAATATGTATGTATTTATTCATTTATTTGGTTGCACCAGGTCTTAGTTGCGGCAGGCAGGCTCCTTAGTCGCGGCATGCGAACTCTTAGTTGTGGCATGCATGTGGGATCTAGTTCCCTGACCAGGGATCGAACCTGGGCCCCCTGCATTGGGAGCGTGGAGTCTTAACCACTGTGCCACCAGGGAAGCCCCGAGAACTTGAATTTTCTGACCTGTATGAGACCCAAGGCCATCACCAGCTGTCCTCAAAACTGTTTGCTAGTCGCCGCCACCTGCATCCTCACGGTCTCAAGGTCTCCCCTGGTCACTGTGCATTCTGAACCCCAGCTGACCCGAGCACCCTTCCTTCTTGCCCGCTCCAGTCCTAACTTGACAAACACCTGATGCTATTTTGAGGGTTTTCCCTTTACGGGCCTCCCCCCTCTTACAGTCCGGAGGACACAGTTCACGTGCTTCTTGAATCTGTCTCCCAGGCTATGGTCCTCAGCTCGACTTGAGTAAAACTCCTTTCCATTCCTGTTACAGATTGTTTATTGATTATTTCCGTCCACACAAACAATGAGTTTGAAGCAGAATTAGTTTCCAGGCCCAGATGACGTCATGCGAGGCCTCAGCTGCGTGGTGCCCGGTGGCCCAAGGAAAAAGCCACGCAGGTCAAGGAAGCTGCTCAGGGTTTGGGACCCGAGGGCAGGGCCAGGTGTGTGGAGGGTCCAGTGATAGAAGAAACAGGAGCGGACGAGGGTCGTGGGTTCACCTTCAACGTCCTGCACGCCTAACGCACCTCCCGAAGGGTCCCTTCCGTTCGCCCCACGCTGCGCAGCCTTGCCGGGCGGAGGTGGCTGTGACTGCTCTGCGGGGACGTCAGGTGGACGCTGTGGTTTTCCAGGTCATGAAGCTTGACAGTTACTAGTGACACGCTCCGCTGAAGGTTCCTTAGAGCATCAGGCTTACATCAGCCCGATGGCAGTGCTTTCACGGCCGCGTGGCCGACGTGGGGACCCAGTGTCGTTCCCAATCCAAACGTTGGGTGCTTGGTGTTAGGAGCGGGGAGAAGGCAAGGCGGCTCGTGGAGAGCCTCCCCAGTGGTCAGCCTGCAGACGCCGTCCTGTGCAGCGCCGCTCAGAGCGCACAACCGCGGCCCCACCCGGCCTGAGGCCACCTGCCGCTCCGGGACCTGGGACCAGGGCACGGGGCCTGCCGCCCGCCCCCTCTCGGGCTCTGGGTGGGCCGAGGACTTTCTCTGTGGAGGGCTGAGTCAGGGAACCGTCCGGGCTCCGGACAGGTGAGTCCTTGGAGAGCGTTCCTGCGGGGACTGCTCCCCGTGCCCAGGCCCCGGCTGGCGCTGTCTGCTGCCGTCCCTGTGACCTGGATGCCCCGAGCTTGTTGAGCGGCTGAACACTCCCACCCTGCTTTGGTGACGTGGGAAGCCCAGCGCACTTGCGGGCCCTTCGTTGGAGAGAATGAGTTTGCCACTCCCAGTGGGCTCTTCCTCCGTAGGCCTGCGTTCTGCCGCGCCCCTCCTGGCCACGCCCACCAAGGCCTCGCCCCCTGCGGACCACACCCCCGGCCACACCCCTCCTCGCTCGCCAGGCTCCCCCGCCCCCCAGGCCTGTCCTCGCGAGGTAGGTCCGGTTTTCACCTGCATGGTTTGAACGGGCTGGGGAGTCGTGGGAGGAGCTGCAGCGGGGAATCAACGGCTTCTGCTCTGCAAGGACTGTCCCTCGCCCTGCCGGTCCCCCGACTCAACCCTCCACAGAGAAAGTCCTCCTCCAACCCAGAGCCCGAGAGGCGGCGGGCGGCAGGCCCCGTGCCGCAGTTCTGCTCCTGCACCCGCCCCTCAGGGGCACTCGAGCCTGTCCTGTGGCATGTGGAGAGGGGGCCCCGCCCCTGCAGCACGGCTCGTGGCTCGTGGCCTCAGGAGTCTGAGGGCAGAAGGGGCCCGGCTCACTCTCAGCAAGTGCGTGGGGAGTGTCCAGCAGGGCTGGCCTCTCGTGTCCCCATTCTAGGACCAGCGGGCCCTGGTGGCACTCAGGAAACGTTTGATGGGACGTCTGGCCAGGCAGCCCGTGGAGGCCGTGCGTAGTTGGCCTGTTGCCGGGCTGCAGTCCAGCCCGGTGGGTGTGGAGGCCGCTGGGCCTCAGGCCCCAGCTGTGGGCTCTGCTCCTGGACCCTGCGCCCTGCGGCGCCCTGTGCTGGCTGCTCCGTCTCCCCGCCACACTGCGCGGCCCCCTGACAAGCTGCGCATGCGTCAGTGTGTCTTCTCGGGCAGGGCCTGGACTGGGGGAAGGACTCGTAGCTTCGTGGCCCCAGCAGCCGGTGTCTGGGAGGTTGCAGGTTTGAAAGAAACAGTGTTTGCAAGCAGGACCCCCGTAGGTGATCCTGAGCGGTCCAGGCCTCCTCACTATTCAGAGGGTGCCTCCCAGGCTGTGGGGTGACCGGGGTGCCCCACCCATTCCAGGCTTTCCTGGGGTCGGGGGCTGGGTTCGGTGTGGCGGCCGCTTGCACCTGGGGGGAGATAGGATGGCGCTGGGCTCAGCGCACCCACCGATGGCTCTCCCGCTGAGAACTGGAATCCAGCATCTTCCTGCTTCACCCAGGGACCCTGGGCAGCACAACCCAGGCCCCGTCGCCTGGCCGCATCCCGTCTCTCGCCACATGTAGGCAAGCAGGTGCTCCCGCAGGCGAGGGCGGGCGGAGAGGCGTCTGGCCCGGCTGCTGTACTGGGACCGCAGCTCTACCGGCTGGGTGACGTGGTGTCGCCTCTATGACCTCTGCTTCCTCACCCGCACTGCACAGTGACTGCCCTGTCCCACTGGCGAGTCCAGCCTGGGGCCGGTCTCAGAATCGAGAGCAGCGTGCTGGGCAGGAGCCTGTGTGCTCAGCCCCGCCCGCTGCCGGCTGCCACGCCCCAGCCCGGGCACCTCCTTCCCGATGACGACGCTTGACAAAACCGACCTGTCCAGAGCATGACTCTATGTCACCAGAAGCTTCTTTCTCCCTAGTCTGGCCGAAGTGAGCTCCGAAGTGGACTCGCCCAGGCCATGTGCACATATGTGTGTGTGTGCTGTCCAGGGGGAGCGTCAGGGCTGAGTGCCAGGCATGTTCCCAACCTGTGGGCTCCCCCACGCCCCACCCCAGCCCCGCGGTGATCCAGGGCCTCTGAGCAGCTCTGCACCCTAGGTGTGGGTGGTGCCAGCCCTGCTGAGGTCACACGTGCGACCAGGGGCCCTGGGCCGGGGATTTGGTGTCGCTGGGAAGGAAGCTGGGGGCTGAGACGGGGCAGGCCAAGTGGGCAGAGCCCCTGGTGAGTGGGCAGGAAGCTGGGCATCGGATGCCCCCTAGACAGGCCAGGACAGAGCTGCTTTTCTCCGCTTGGTCTCCTTCCAGAGAAGAGCCCTGTGGGGTCTGTTTCAGGGTCTCAGAAAGCCCATGAGTCACTTCAGGGCGGGGACGCTGGAGCCAGCAAGGGCAGGCTGGGCCAGGAAGAGTGGGGGTCCCGGCCAGCTCTGCCCCCAGGCTCTGAGGCCTGGAGTCAGCCCCTCCTCCCTTCAAACTGTGACTCCGACCCTCCGGATCCTGGGGGACCCATGGCCACAGATTTGTGGGACCGCCTGCTGTGGAGCAGGGTCTCTGACACCCACCTGAGGCTCATGTGTGAGGTGTGGGGTCAGCAAGGTGACCGCCGGCCCCCCAGGCCGGTCACAGGGGCCACCCTCTTGCCAGGACTTGCTCTTGTCCTGAGGGCCACGGAAGGAGCCCCAGTGCCCCTCGGAAGGCAGGCCGTGAGAATGCCCAGGCCACGCGCAGGGACCATGGGGGGCACTTAGGGGACGGCCAGAGTCCCCCACCACGCTGGGCGTGATTCCGGCCCCAGCATCTGCACCCCAGCTGCTCTTCCCGCCAGGACCCCGGCTCTGGAGCAGGGCCGGCCTGTCCTGACCCCTGGCGGCCAGCACGCTGAGAGGCTGAGGGAGCTGCACCCGGAGGCTGTTTGCGGGGCAGTCACTGCAGCCCAGCGCGCACTCGCCGGCCTTCAGGACGGAACTTTGGGCCTGGCCTTGAGGCTGGCCTGCCATCTGCTGCCCCGGGAGCCCGGGATGGGGGCTGGGGACCTGGAGCCGCCTGCACTGCTGGCTGCGCCCTGGGGGCAGGGCTGGGGTGAGCATGGGCCCCGCCGGCTTCCCTCCCACCCTCGCCCACCCGGACCCACAAGGCTGCCCAAGGAGAGGGGCCTGCGGGCCTTACTCGTGAGAGCCCGTCCCGCCTCCTGTGAAGGAGAGGAGGTGCCCTCCGTTCCGCCCCCAGCTCTGAGCCTTCGGAGCTGCTCCCGGCAGCACTCGCACCCCGCGTCCTGACGCCGCTGCATCTCGTTCTCCAAGTGGCGGCTCTCGCACCGAGGCTCCTCAGATTGGTCCCAGGATGGAAGCGGCAGCTTTCAGAGAAGGCCGGGGGCTCCCCACGGGAGAGGCTGATCCTGCAAGCCACCCCCCCACCCGCGTGTCCCTCAGGCTGCTCTCTGCCCAGGCAGCCCTCCCGCCCTGGGGATGGGCTCAGAGGCCTAGCCAGCAGACACAGGGTGGCGTGGGTGCTCAGCCCCTGTTTACAGCCCAGGGAGGGGCAGCAGCCAGCCCGGGCCAGCAGGTCTGGGCAGGGCCTGAGGGCTCCAGGGCAGGCGCAGTGAGACTGGGGACTGGACAGGTTGGAGGGCGGAGCAGAGACGCCTCAACACGTGAAATCGTAGGCTGGGACTCTCCGAAATCTTTAGCTTTTTCCAAAGAACACAGAAACCTGTCAGAGGCTATTACTTGGTGATGGGGGCAAGGGTTCTGTCACTCACCCCCAAGGGTGGCCCTCGATCGTGTGGCCTGCCTGTGCCCCACAGCAGGCACTGAGCCCACAGTGCCCACTTGGGCTGGCGTCCTGCGTAGACCCAGCCCCTCAGGAATGCTCAGCTGAACCGAACCTGGGCCCCCGGCGCTTGGCCCCGTTCCGATGCCCAGTGATCCTGTCTCGAGACCCTCAGTCCCATCTGCAAAGACGCTTTTTCCAAACGAGATCACGAGCACATGTTCTGGGTAGACGTGAATGTCTGGGTCACGCAGCAACTTCTCTGTAGGGGACCCCTGTAACCACAGGGACAGGCGCTTCCGTCCACCCCCTTAATGCGGGGTGAGGCTGGGGGCTGTGTCCTCCTGCCCTGGGCTGTTGAAAGCCAGGCTGGGCTTTCTCCCCCCAGGTGGGCCTTCCAGCCAAGAAGGTGGCGGGCTGGACGTGCCTGCAGAGGCCCCGGGGGCGGCTGTTCTCGGCAGCATCCTCTTCCTGGAGAGCGACCCCCTTCAGCCCCGAGACCCCAGGAAAGGGCCCTGGCACCCCAGCCCCAACCAGCAGCGCTGCCCGTCATTGCTGACGGCAGACGCCCTCTCTCTGGGGCCCAGGCACCCTGCTTGCTCTATCTCTTCTCCTTCTGCACATCTTGCCGCCGCCGAGTACAGGTGTGGGTGCCCAGCCAGCCTTCAGAACAGCCCCCGGGGGATGCCTGACACACGGTCAACTCGCGTGTTTGACGCGAAACCCTTACCTCCTCCAGGAGGTATTCACGCGCTCATCGCGGCTCCCGGTGCCCCTGTGAGAGCCCCTCCCCGCTCCAGGCAGGGCCCCCACCCCCCAGTTGCATCCTGTCACGCGGGCGGGCGCAGCGAGGTGCGGGCTGCCTGCCCAGAATCCGAGAATCGGCTGCTCTCAGCGTGATTATTTCAAGATGTGTCTACAGGGCCTCCGCGCCGAGTTCACGCCCGTGGTCTCCGGGCTGGGATCTGCTCATCCTTTCTCCGCGCGCCTGGTGGGGGCAGCGCTGGAAGCCCAGCAGCTTCCGAACCCCGACCCGTGGCTTCTGCGGGTTGTCAGGGATGCGGCGGCCTCTGGAGGTGACCCAAGGGACAGCCTCTGTGCCGGCACCGTGTCTGGGGAGCGGGGGCCCTGTTCTGGGCGGCGATGTCCAGTGCCCGAGCTGCTGCGCTGACCCTGCCAGGCTGCAGGGGACGCCTCGAGTGTGACCCACCCTTGGGCCACCCTTGGGGCAGGGGAAACTGTGGTCCCGCAGCTCCCAAGGCCCACGGTTTCTCCGGACGGGCTGCAGGCAGATGGACCTTGGATGGCAGATGGAAGAAGCCAGGTACAAAGGGCCGCACAGCCTGTGAGTCCACTTACACGAAACGTCCAGAACAGGCAGATCCACAGCTGGCAAGTGGGTCAGTGGTTTACGGGGGCTGGGGAGGGGGTGGGGGTGCCCGCTGACGGGAGGGGTCTCCTTGGGGGGCGACACAGATATGCTGGCCCTAGAGAGAGGTGGTGGCTGCCGGAACCGTGGGTGAGTGAGATGCCGCTGAGCTGCGCGCCTGAAAGCGGTTCATTTTATGGATGTGAGTTTCATCCCCAAATTTAAAAAAAAGACAAAAAAAGCCTAGATTGCTTCCAACTTTCTTTCCAGTTACAACTTTTATGATTTTTAAGCCCATTCCACCTGTATTTTTTACCTCCTTTACTGACTAATCAGTGTCATCAAACTAATAAATTCCATTTCTCAGGAAGTTCATGAACAAATGACAAAGGGGAAAAAGTCCAGAGCGGAGCCCAGGGAGGGGCCGTGGGTGCAGCGTCCGGGAGCCTCTCCTTGGGGACAGCCGGCAACGGCCATGTCTGCAGCAGAGGCTCGGGGAGCAGTGAGAACGTCCAGGCGGTCAGGGCCGGGCGCTGCCCCTGAAAGGACGCGGGACAGGCTCACAGTGAGGAGGCCGGACCCCAAGCTGCCTCTTCCAACCGCGGTGGGAAACGGCAGAGCAGAAAGTCTGGAAAGAAGGCACCCGGCGCGCCGGAGTCTCCCGGGGACGGGCCGTGGGTGCTACCCTCGCTCTTTCTTCGTATTTGTCTGTGGTTTTCCGATTTCCCCCCTGGGCCCGTAATGCGGTTATAATCAGAATGGTTTATTAAACCCAATCTGCATGTTTCCTCCTAGAAGAATAGTTTCTAGCTGGTGATACATTTCTAAGAGCGATGTTTTAATACCGTCAGGCGGGCGTGTCGTGGTTTTGTCTCTGCACGTTTAGACGTGGAAGTCACGAGGCTGAGGGGCGTTTGTCGTGGGTAGAGTAAAGAGCCTGGGCCAGAAGGGGCTTCTGGGGTGTGGGAGCTCAGCCCCGACCCCGGGGACCCCACCTCAGCTCCTGGGACCTGCCTCGGGGCTATGGTGGAACCAGCGTGCAGCATCTATGTGGAGGAGGGGTGGAGGAGGGGGGTCGGGTGACCAGCCTCTGTCCCCGGGGCACCTGCAGAATGTGACACCAGACCCAGGGTTCCTCCGCAAGCCAGGCGTTTGGGACCCACTTCCCCCAGTTGGCCTGGGGGGGGTGGGGACGCCTGCTGAGTGATAAATGTATTCAATCTCTGACGACCTAATGCGGTTATTTAAAAAGCTCACCTCAGAGCAAAACGCACCCGCCAAATATGGTAGAACCTTATTAGAAGAAATGGTGACGTGTTGACTTGCCTTCTTGTGATGAGGTGGTCAAGCTTTGGCCTTCCTCTCTAAAGGGCCTGATCCTTCCCGCTCGGCCATCCGGAGTCATGGAGGAGGTACAGCCACAGGGACGCAGGCTGACCCCGGGTCCCCTGGGGCTCTGTCCCGACGGAGGCCGGCGGCGTCCTCACTGCCCACCCCCGTTCACGCCCACAGGCATCCTGCAGGGCTCAGGTGGGGCACCCAGGGGCTCCAGGGCCGGACAGACAGGTGAACAGGCGCTTTCATCCGGGCTGCGCTGCGCAGCGGGACGTGGGCCCAGGACATGGATAGAGCTGCGGGGACAGGAGGCTGAGGGGAAGGGCATCTGCAGGAACTGGGTTGCTGGGGTCCGTGGACGAAGGAGGGAGGGAGGGGGTGGGGAACAGGGGCATGCAGCAGACTTGCAGGCCCTTTCACCTGGAGCTGGAAGGAGAGAGGGAGGACCGCCAACCTCACCATCGCAAGGAGGGGCAGGGCCCAGTGGGGGAGCAAGTGTGTCCACCCGGAGCGGGCTGGACGGATCAGCGCCCACCTACAGGGACCCTGTGTGGGCAGCCGGCTGTCTGTGGGCAAAGGGCCCAGGTCTGCCTCTGCCCCACCGTCTCTGGCCAGCCTGCCTGGCTCTCCTCCCGCCCTCCTGCCCCGCCCACCCTGGCGTTTATAAGCTCCCACTCCTGGCCCGTCTGCGGGGGTGGGCCTGGGACCCAAGCGAGCCTTAAAGAGGAAGGAAATCCCAACACAGGCTGCAACGTGGGTGGACCTTGAGGACATTATGCTGAGTGAAGCTGGCCAGTCACAAAAGGACGAATCCTGTAGGATCCACGTATATGAGGTCCCTAGAGGAGTCACAGCCATAGAGACAGAAGTAGAAGGTGGGGCTCAGGGGCTGGGGGAGGGGGAGGGGAGTGAGTGTCTAGTGGGGACAGAGTTTGGGAAGATGAGAAAGCCCTGGAGACGGAGGTGGTGACGGCTGCCCCTGCGCTGTGCGCTTAAACGTGGTTACGATGGTGAACTTCATGTGATGTGCATTTTACCACCATAAAAGGGGTGCTGCTGTCTGTACCCCGAAACCTCTTGAGGGAGGGGCAGAGGGAATCGGTGCCCTGTCCTCTTGGTGATGCTTGGCAGAGAGAAGGGGCAGTGGATGGGGAAGGGGACTCACGGGGTCGGTGCCCCCAGGAAAGCCTCAGTCACACAGCGGACGCCTGGGTGGGGGGAGGCCCACCTGCCGCTGGCCTGTCCCTCTTTCTGTCTGGCGCCCAGGACCCGGCACCCACAGCTGAGGCCCCCTCCTCACTCCCTCAGGCGAGGCTGTCTGCCGAGTGGCCTGCTCTGTGCTGTGTCCGGTCTCCTGCCAGCTCCGTTTGGAGGTCCCGGGCTCGCCCCAGGGCAGGGGAAGGGCCCCTGAAGTGCACCTCTCTCCCAGGTGTCTGAAGGATGCCGACAGTGACAGTGACACCGCCCTCCTCTCTTTGTCCCGGGGAGTGTGCGATGGCCTCAGACACTCCAGGCTTCTTCCTGGGGCAGCCGGGCTGGGAGGAGCCACCGCTCGAAAACCCCGGCCCCCTCAGTGCCCCCCGGACAGGGCGAGGCTCCTTCTCTGGCAGGTGTCTCCTCGCACCACACAGAGAGGGGACCACTGCCCTGCAGACGTCCCCGGAGGGAACCCATGTCTCTGGTTGGTGGAGGGCCCGCTGGGAGCTGCCCTGGCGAGGACGTGTGTGCTGCCCGCGCTGGGCAGAAGCCGGGCAGCCCCCAGCAGAGGCTGCGCCCCAGACTTTCTGCCCTTTGCCCGGACCAGGAACTCGGGGCTGCCCGTTGGCGCCCTGCTCAGAGCCAGGTCTGCTTCCCGTGGCCTCCTTGATGCCACCTGCCGTCCTCCCCCAGTGGCAGCAAGAGAGGGGGGCTTGGGGCCCAGTGGCTGTCAGACTGTCCCCTAGAGTGGCCCTCCTGCTTACCCTGTCGGGGACTGAGGGGCTAGTTTAGGTCCCACGTGGCCCCTAAGAAGAGGTGAGCGTCCGCTCCGGTCAGCAGGTACCGTCCCCGTGCGCCTGGGGAACCGTCCGTCTCAGGACCGTCGTGCCTCCAAAGTTCAGACGGTCCCACAGGACACGTGGCAGGCAGTTCTGCCCAAGTCTCTTGGTATCAAGAGGGCAGCTGAGTGTGACACCGCCCCACCACCGCGTCGGGGGTCGTAGGGAGAGGGCGTGGTCAGAGGTGAGCGTTGCAGGAAGTGCTGGCCCTGACTGTGGGCCTCAGGACCGGGGACCCCAGCGTCAGGCTTGGGGTGACAAGAGACTTGATCCCCTCCGAGGCGTCCCTGCTGCCCCTTCCCGTCCCGCCACGAGGGCTGGGACCCAGGGCCGGCGTGGAGGCTCCGCGGCCCACGATCTGCTGACCGGTGAGGAAGCAGCGTCCACTGGCCTCGTGGCCCAGTTGCCGGCAGCCCGGGGCTGGTGCGGGACGGGAAGGTCTCTGCAGCGTGAGGACGGCACAGGCTGTGGGCGGCCCGTGGTGGTGGTCTCGGAGGAGCTCGGGGCACCGTGTGGAGACTGCGCTGTGTCTTGGGCTCACCTGTCCCCGGGAGCCAGAGGCGGACAAGGAGAGAGCAGAGAGCAGAGTCGGGGTGGACGGGCTGATCCCGGGGGTGTCCTGGAGGACAAGCGAGCGGATGGCTTCTCCCGTGGGAGGAGGGGGGGCAACACGTTGCCGTGCTTTGTGGTCCTTCACAGCCCAGCCCTCCCGACAGACTCTCCCTGCCTCTCTCGCAAGGGGACAATTAAATTTTCATTAATTAATTTAATTACTTAAGTTTCAATTGAATTAGCGCTTCTCCCTGGGGGAGTGGTGATGAAACAAGTGTTGGGAGGCCGGGCGTCTCAGGCCGAGCGCTGGGGCGTGTGGGGTTTGCTGGGTGACCGGGTCCGGGTTAGGACCGGTTGGCCCCTTTGCACCCATTTGGAGCCACATGTGTCATTGGAGTGTCCCCAGGATTCTCCCAGTGCTTGGTTAGCTGGGGAATCCTCGGGTCCGGCAACCACGGGGACGGGAGCCGCATCGCCGGGCCTCCCCACGCCGGGTCTGCGCCCACTCTCCTGCTGCCGTCGGGGGTCCTCCTGCATGCTGGTTTGTGCCCAGCTGCCCACTAGCCAAGATGAGCAGGCCGTCCTGCCAGGCCTGCCCAGAGGTTCTCACAAGCGCTAGACGGAAGGTCCGGAAGTAAAGCACTGGGGCAGGTGGTCGTGGGGACCTCGGCCGTCGGCTGGGGCGAGAGGAATGCACGGAAGGGTGTCCAGGCAGGGAACAGCGTGCTCCAGGCCAGCAGAAGGGAGGACAGGACTGAGTCCCTGGGGCTGGAGGAGTGGGGAGTGGATACAGCTGGCTTGGCAGGGCCCGGCCTCGGGGGTCCTCCAGCCTGGGGGGTTCTCTTGGGAGTGGTGGAGCCCCTGAAGGCTTGGCCAGGGCTGGGGGCTGGTCTTGACGCTGGGGCTGCATAGCTGGGCCCCGGTTTTGCTTTGTTCTTTTAGTTAATAGACCTTATTTTTTAGAGTAGTTTCGGGTTCACAGAACACTGAGGACAGAGTACAGAGAGTCCTCCCCTCAACCAGTTTGCCCTCTTCCTAACATCTGGCCGCCGCAGTGCAGTGCGTGTGTTACAGTTGAACCCCTGTGACACACGATTATCAACTAAAGCCCGCAGATTACGTTAGGGTTCACTCTCAGCGGTGCACGTCCTATGGGTTTGGACACACGTGTAATGACGTGTACCCACCATTATAATATCACACAGAATGCCTTCACTGCTCCGAACACCCTCTGTGCTGCACCTGTTCCTCCCCCGCTCCCTCCCTGTCCCTGGCAACCACCGATGTTTTTACTGTCTCTGTAGTTCAGCCTTTTCCAGAATGTCACGTAGTTGGAAATCACACGGCGCGTAGCCTCTTCGGATTGGCTTCTTAGTGACATGCATTTAAGGTTCCCGCGTGTCTTTTCATGGCCTGACGGCTCATTTCTTTTCAGTGCTGACTAATATTCCACCGTCTGGATGGCCCACCGTTCACCCATTCACCTCCTGAAGGGCGTCCTGGTTGCTTCCAGGTCTTGTCCATTATGAAAAAAACTGCCGTGAACATCCAGGTGCGTGCTTTGTGTGGACAGAAGTCCTCAGCTCCTTCAGGAAAATAGCCCAGAGCGTGATTACTGGATCTGTCCCATTTTCATTAACCGGGGTGGGGATGGCGGGGGGTAGGGGGGTTTTTTGGACGTTGATGGTGAGGAAGGGGCGGGCCGCCTCCAAGCTACCCTGCCCTCAGCGTCCTGGTTTGGGAGCTCCGGGGGGTCTCTGCCCCCCCAGGCTCTGGCCCCCTTCCCAGCTGATGCCCGGTCTCCTCTCCCTGGAGCACTGCTGGGGCCACATCCAGGCTCGGGACCCTGTCCTCACTGTATCTGTGTGATGCGGGGTGTGTGTCAGTCCTCATGGGGTCTCCTGAGATCAAGGGGAACCCGATCTCATAGGGAGCACCCCGTCCTCTCCTCCCGACCTCTCCTGGCACCTCTGGCCCCCGGCCGCCCAGGAAGCCCTGAACACGGTCCACACACACACCCGGCACCACCCGCGGAGCCCTCCGGTCCAGGGAGGAGGCGTTGGGGGGCTCAGGTCTCTCTGTCAGAGGGGCCCCGGTGCAGGTGGTGTCTCTCACACGGGCCAACAGGGGTTCCCCCTGGGAGGCCCCTCTGTGTCCAGCTGAGGATGACCCAGATGCATCCTGCCTG
Organism: Grampus griseus; assembly: GCF_964374135.1. Lineage (NCBI taxonomy): Eukaryota > Metazoa > Chordata > Mammalia > Artiodactyla > Delphinidae > Grampus > Grampus griseus. Next base: position 1,647,981 of record NC_139000.1, read on the forward strand.
CACCGGCCAGACCTCCTTGCACCTGTCACCACACCTCGGCATCGGAGGGGGAATGTGGTTTCGATATTTAATTACATCTGACGTTCGTCCACAGATGGCCGGAGGGGCCTCTGATGGCCCTGGCTGCCCCTGCGACAGCGCCTGGCTCGGGGGCAGCACTTCCTCAGGCCCGAGTGTCCCAGCCGGCTGTGAGGACCAACTACAGCTGGACAAGTGACTCGATCTGCAGTTTTCCTCCCTGTCAGTCAGCTCTCATTGCACCGAAATCATGTTTAGACGATAGGACCAGGCACACTGGCTGCCGCTGCCCCGGAGGATTCTAGGCGGATGGGCTAGATGAGATGCCTGATGAGACAGGATGTCCTCGACAGCAGCTCTGAAGTCCAAATTCTGCCACTTTGGAACCAGCAGCCCGAACACCAGCCTGGACCAGCCCTGCGCTCCATGGCCCAGTCCACTGCTGCCCTTCACGCAGGGCTCCCCGGCCGCTCCGCAGACCATCTGGGCTCTAGGCATCGTTAATTTTCTCATTTTTGTTTCATGTTTCAGCTTTGTGCCGAGAATATCAATGAAGGATATTTAAATTTAACAATGAAGGATATTTAAAATTCCGTTCCTTTTTTTCCCTCTTATTGAAGTAAAACGTACACTCAGAAGTGGCACGTGCACCGGGCTGACGGATGGCACGCTGCTTTTGCCCAGATCGTTCAAGGGCTGGGCAGGCAGCAGGGCCAAGTGGGTCGGACTTGCCCCCAACTGCGAGCATGCCCCCCCGCCCCCCCCCCAAAAAAATACAGTGAAGCAGCAACAATAAGAGAAGTTTGTGTCACCACGAAGAAAGTCCAAGTGCCCGGGAATGAACTTGGGGTTCCACCCTGGTTTTGGGGGTCAGGAAACAAGCAAAAGTGCACCTTTTTTTTTTTTTTTGGCAGCAATGCACGGCTTGTGGGACCCTAGTTCCCCGACCAGGGATCGAACCCATGCCCCTGCAATGGAAGCACTGAGCCTTAACCACTGGACCGCCAGGGAAGCCCCAACAAAACTGCACCTTTGACCTCAAGTACGTTAAAATGAAGACAGAAGTCAGTGCTGTGATGGCATTTTTGCTTTTTAATTTTTTAACTGAAATACTAACCTCCATGCAGACAAGCTTCTAACCATGCATCTGCAGCTTGGTGGTCATCCCAGAGCGAATGCAGCCGGGCGTCCCAGGCCAAGGCGGGGGACACAGGGGTCCCTGGAAGGCCCTCTAGCGCCCCCAGCCACCTCCCCTCCCCGACTGACACCGGGGTCAGTTTTGCCTGTTTTCAAACAATTTTTCTACTGAGATCTAATTCCCACATCATAAAAGTCACTCGTTCACACTCGCTCCCCTCCCCCCAGCCCCTGCATTCTGCGTTCTGTCTCCATGTTTGCCTGATCCAGACATTTCACATTAATGGAACTGTGCACTGGCGCTGATTTGAATCTCAGAGACAGAGCTTTGGGTGAAGTAGAAAAGAAGAGCTTTATTGCTTTGCCAGGCGAAGGGGGACACAGTCGGCTCATGCCTCTCAAAACCGTGTGTCCCAACCCGGGGGGGATTTGGCGAGGCGTTTTAGAGCAGTGGTTCAAGGGCGGGGTTGCGGATAAGCATCGGGTGTGTGCAGGGCCTCAGGGGGTCTCCTAATGAGCTTCTGTGGGTCTCGAGGTTCTCAAACTGTGACCTTCTCTCTGGAATGAAGAATGCTTCATCAACTAGTTAGCATCTTCCATTTGTTGGGGGTTTTAGTTCTGCAGAAGAGCTCAGAGATACTGTTATGTGTGTATCCCTTGAGGCGGAACCACGACCCTGCCCCAAGCCTGCACCATTGTTTCTTGACTGTTCCTCCCTGGTCTCTGCATCCCCTCCCTTCCCCGATTAGCAACTGTTTGAATCTGCCCTTTGGAACTCAGGGAAGGTCATGGAGGCCGAAGCCTATTCCCTACAAACAAGAAACAGGGGCCATAAGAAAGGCTTCCATGCCCAGGAGCCCCACAGGGTCCTGCTCGGTTTCAGAATCACACACTCTGTGGCCTTTTTGTCTGGCTTCTCTCACTCAGCGTCGTGTTTTTAAGGTTCGTCCCTGTTGTAGTGTCTGTCAGGGCTTCCTTTTATGGCTGAATAACATTCCACTGTGCAGATGCGCCGCATTTTTCTATCCACCCACCTGCTGAGGGGCATCTAAGCCATTTCTGCCCTTTGGCTACTGTGAACACAGCTACTCTGAGCAGGTGTGTGCACGGTGTGTGACACCCTGGGGCTCTGAGGCTGGGACGGCTCCCCAGGACCCCTGTCCCCCTCCGGCTGCAGGTGACCCACCACTAAGCTTTTCTGTGCCAGGCACCCGGTGGGTGATCTGGTGAAGCCCACGGACCCCTTCTCAGCTAACCCCTTCTAGCACATACCATGAGATGAAAATGGAAATCAACTGTCTTGAAACATTACTATTGAAATATTTTAAAATTGTGGTAGTCATACACATGCTTCTTTACTGATGCCTTAAATGAGCAGCTCTGGCCTGGGTCTGACAGCCGTTGTCACTGGGTTAGTGATGAGCAGGACGCTAGCCGGTGGCACCCATGGCTTGCTTCTCCATGTGGTGGCACTGACGTCCGGCCTTATTTGGGCAGGGCTGACCTGCCCATCCTTTGGGGACAGCACTGCCAGGCCACGGAAGCACTGTCTGCCCTGTAATGAGTGTGAACTCAGTAGACGGTTGTCAGAGTCCTACGCACTCCACACATCGCTTGATTTCAAGGAGACTTCTTGTCCGTGTACATCGTGGGAAAACCGAAATCCGTTAGATTTTATGGAATTGAAACTAAAGCCAGAAAGATGTCATTATTTTATTTCTGTAAAGAAGAGGCAGCTGGCAAGTCAATAAAAAGGTTACATTTGCCTTTTCTTCAAACTGAGTTTTCAGGGACTCGGCATAACGTGGTCACCACCTTCACCGGGCCATCGCGTCTTAGGCCCTAGCTCTAGAATCAGGCTGCTGGTCCGCTTCCTACCCTGCACTCCACGTTCCCTGAATATAGCTGACATTCCACTAAGTGTGTGCATGGGGGCAACTTGGAGGGCACCTGGGGAATCAGTGTAAATAAAGAAAAGTCAGGGGAGCTTGGGGCTTGTGAGAGCCTTGGGGGAAAAGTAGGCAAGAAAACCAGAAACCAGAAGGTGTAACCCCCAACGATGGTCATTTTTGTTTCTGTGGGGGTGGAAGGGCCTTTGGGTCAGCTGGAGTGGAGGAGGGAGGAGCCACAGAAGCAGAGTTTGGGAGAAGGTGGGTCAGGGCAGCCAGCCCGAGGGCCCTGGTGCTGGAGGGAGTTTCCATCTTTCTCTCTGGGGTGGACTCTGAGGGACCCAGGGGTGGCCCCATGTCCTCACGCTCTGAGCTGGTGGGTCAATGGTTAGAGCAGAAATAAGTGAAATTAGAGACTAGAAAACAATAGGAAAAAATCACCAAAGCTAGGAGTTGGTTTTTTGAAAATAAACAAAATTGACAAGACTTTTGCTAGACTAACCAAGAAAAAAAGAGGACTCAAATCAACAAAAGCATAAGTGAAAGAAGAGGGCTTCCCGGGCGGCACAGTGGTTGAGAGTCCGCCTGCCGATGCAGGGGACGCGGGTTCGTGCCCCGGTCCGGGAAGATCCCACATGCCGCTGAGCGGCTGGGCCCGTGAGCCATGGCCGCTGAGCCTGCGCGTCCGGAGCCTGTGCTCCGCAACGGGAGAGGCCACAATAGTGAGAGGCCCGCGTACTGTAAAAAAAAAAAAACATGCCTAAGGGCTTCCCTGGTGGCGCCGTGGTTGAGAGTCCACCTGCCGATGCAGGGGACACGGGTTCGTGCCCCGGTCTGGGAAGATCCCACATGCCGCAGAGCGGCTGGCCCCGTGAGCCGTGGCCGCTGGGCCTGCGCGTCCGGAGTCTGTGCTCCGCAACGGGAGAGGCCACAACAGTGAGAGGCCCGCGTACCACAAAAAAAAGAAAAAAAGAAGAGACATTACAACAGATACCAGAGAAATACACCGCAATTATGCTCCAACAAACTGGATAGCCTAGAAGGAATAAATTCCTAGAAACATACAGCATACCAAGACTGAATCATGAAGAAACAGAAAATCGAAATAAACCAATAATGACTAGAGACTGAATAAGTCATCAAACATCTCCCAACAGAGAAAAGCCCAGGACCAGATGGTTTCATCGGTGAATGCTACCAAACATTTAAAGAAGAATCAATGCCAATCCTTTTCAAATTCCTCCAAACATTTTTAGAGGGGTGAATACTCCCAAACTCATTTTACAAGGCCAGCATTACCTTGATAACAAAGCCAAATAAGGACATTACAAGGAAAGAAAACTACAGGCCAATATCCTTGAAGAGTATAGATGTAAAAAATCTCAACAAAAGACTGACAATAGCACATTAAAGGATCATACACCATAATCAAGTGGGATTCATCCCTGGGATACAAGGATGGTTCAATATACAGAAATCAATAAATGTGATAAAACACATGAATGGAATAAAAGATAAAACTTATATGAGTATCTCAATAGATGCAAAAAAGCGCATTTGATAAAATTCAACAGACTTTCCTGTTAAAATCTCCACAAATTGGGTATAGAAGGAATTTAAGTTAACATAATAAACGGCACATATGACAATCACAGCTAACATCATACTCAGTGGTGGAAGGTTGAAAGCTTTCCTTTTAAGACCAGAAACAAGACAAAGTTACCCACTCTCACCAGTCCTATTCAGCCTAGTACTGGAAGTCCTAGCCAGAACCATTTGGCAAGAAATAGAAATAAAGGACATACAAATTGCAAAGGAAGAAGTAACATTGTCTGTTTCCAGATGACATGACCTTATATAGAGAAAACCCCAACGATTCCACCAAAAAACTGTTGGAACTAACAAACAAATTCGGTAAAGTTGCAGGATACAAAATTAACATTCACATAGCAGTTGCATTTCTGTACACTAACAACAAACTATCCGAAAAAGAAAAGAGGAAATCGATCCCTTTTACAATAGCATCAAAAACAATAAAATACTTAGGAATAAATTGAAGGCAGTTAACAATCTGTACACTGAAAACTATAAGACATTGATGACAGAAACTGAAGACACAAATAAATGTAAAGACAGCTTCTGTTCATGGATCAGAAGAATTCATACTGTTAAAATGTCCACCCAACTCAAAGCCATCTGTGGATTCAATATGACCCCTATCAAAATTCCAATGATATTTTTCTCAGAAGGAGAAAAAAAACAATCCTAAAATTCATATGGAACCATAAAAAATTCCCACACACAAAGGTAACTAGGTGAGGTGATGGAGGTGTTAACTAAACTTATTGTGGTAATCATTTCACAGTACACACCTATACCTAGAGCAAATGATCACATTGCACACCTTAAACTTCCACAATATTATATGTCATTTATTTTATCTCAGTAAAGTTCCAAAAAATGATTTGCCAAACTTGAAAAAAAAATTATATGCTATGACCAAGAGGATTTATCCCATGAATTCAAGGCTGGTTCAATATCTGAAAATCATTAATGTAATATACTACATTAATAGAATGAGTAAAAATACCACACATGATCATCTCAATAGTCACACACATGAGAAGCATTTGCTGAAATCCAACACCCTTTCATGATAAAAACACTCAACAAAATAGGAATAGATGGGAACTTCCTCAACCTGATGAATCCAAACCCCCCAGAGTTAACATCATACCTACTCCGTGGTGAAAGACTGGATGCTTTTCTAAGAGCAGAAACAAGACAAAGAGAGCTACTCTGCTACTTCTATTTAACGTTGTGCTGGAGGTTCTCCCAGGGAATTAGATGAGAAGAATAAAAGGCATTCAGCTGAAAAGGAAGAGGTACAGCTATCTCTAGTCACAGATGTCACGATCTCATATGTAGATAATCCTGATTGATCCTCCAAAAAATTGTTACAGCTAATAAGGTTGCAGGAAACAAAGTCAAGATCAATAAAAACCCCTGGAGTTGCCCTCCCCCCCTTCTTTCTAGGAACTCCGTACCCCACCTGTCAGGGGATGGTCTTCCTTCCTCGTCCTTCCTACCGCCTATTCTTCACCCAGGAAACAGAATGATTCCTCTAAAGGGTCCGTCACATCCTTCCTCCCCGTGTTCAGAGCTCCCCCGTGGCTTCCCATCTCACTCAGAGAACAGGTCAAGGGTCTTACTGCGCAGATCTGCCACTGCCTCTCCGCCCCCGCGCCCCTTTCCTACCAGTGTCTCTGGATCCTGGGTTCCGGATTCAGTGCCTCCCTGCACTCCTGTCTCAGAGCCCCTGTGCCTGCTGTACCCCCTGCCCAGGCCGCAGCTGCCCCGGGTACACGCTCCTGCTTGCCCCTCACTTCCTGCAGGTCTTTGCTCAAGTGCCCCCTTACGGTTTTCCTTGCCTGCCTGCCCCCAGACCCGTTACCCTTTCACCACCTCCTGTCCTACACACGCAGTCACATTCTCCGCTAGACCTCAGCTCCCTGGGGGTGGGGGGTGGTGGGGCGGGCCGGGATTTGTGTTTTGTTCTCTGCTGTGAGCCAGAGTGAGGCTCTTGCCTGCACAGGAATAAGTGTTCGTGGATGACAGGCTGAGTCCTCGGAGCTTACGTCGCTTGATAACCTGACTTAGGATGCTGGGTGAAGTGGAGGTTGGTAGCACCTTAAAAACCGCTGGAGGCTGGGAGCAGCTGTGACCTTCACTCCCAGGGCCCCTTACTCATGGGAAACCATTTCTTCCTGCTGTCCTCCAGGGCTTGGGTCCCTGGACCCTGGCGTACGGCACAGGAGTGAGTCTCCCTGTCTTAGTTTGCCTGTGAGGTCTTCAGAAGCATCACTTACACAGGAGGTTTCACGGTGTTATTATAATTATTAGCCCCATACAGTTCCTGTGGTGGTGACTTTGTCAGGACGAAGCCAGCCCCTTTTGCAGGATGTGCCAGAGGCCCGTCCCCATGGCTACTCTCAGGGGTGAGGACGCTGCAGTTTGTCTCGGGTGTCCAGACGCCCACCTTCCCTGGACCAGGCCCTGGAGACCATGGTTAGTGCCCACTCGGGGCGCGCCCGGGCACAGGTGATCCTGGCAGACTCTACACGCTGCAGGTGGAGGGGGTCTCCTCGGCCTCCAGTGCTGAGGCGGGAGGGCTCTCCGGGTGGGGTCCCCGGGCTCCCAGTCCCTATGGTAGGAGGCACCCCAGGCTCTCTGGGTTACTTGTGTGTAGGGGTCTCTAGGCACCGAGGGCCGCTATGGGGTGAGGCGCCCCCGGCCTCCCAGCGCTGCGCTCCGGGAGGGGGAACCCCCGGGGCTGTTGTGGGGTGGAGGGTCGCGGTCGGCCTGCACAGGCGCTCGGCCCGTCGGGCGGCGGCTGGGGGCCAGTGGTCCGGACAACCCAATGCCGGGGAGGGGGAGGCGCGGCCCAAACAAAGAGATGCTGCGGGAGCCGCCGGGGCCTGTCCGCCCGCGCCGCCCGCGCCGCGCGGCCCCGCGCCCGCGCCCGCGGAAAGGGGACGGGTCTCGGGCGGCACCCACTGCGCCTGCGGAAGGGGGCGGGGCGAGCGCGGGCCGGCGCCCACTGCGCCTGCGGAAGGGGGCGGGACGGGCGCGGGCTGGAGGCCGCACCCACTGCGCCTGCGCCGGCTTCGGCGGCGCGCGCGCTCCCGCCGGTTGGCCACCTCCTTAGCCGCCGCCGCCGCCGCCGCCGCCTACGGCTCCGCGCACGCGCCCCCAGCCCCGGCCCGAGGCCTCGGCCCGCGCCCCCTGGCTCGCCGCCCCCCCGGCCCCGCGGGCCCCGGCTCGGCCGCGCAGCATGCAGCAGCAACACCCGCGGCGGCGGCGACGGCGGCGGCTCTGAGGTGAGGCGGCGGGGACGCGGGCCGGGCGGCGGCGGGGCGCGGGGTGCGCGGGCGGTCGGTGCCCCGCGGCCCCACGCGGGTCCCGGGCGCGGCGAGGGGCGCGGCGCCTTTGTCCCGCCCGGTCCGGCGCGGCCGGCGCTGCAGCGGCCCTTTTGTGTGCAGATGGTGGACGCGGGCGGCTGCCCGATCGGGGAGGGCTGGAGGAGGATGGAGGCCGCGCCCGACGGCGCCGTGGACATCGTGCCGCTGGACCGCTACGACCCGGCGCGGGCCAAGATCGCCGCCAACCTGCAGTGGATCTGCGCCAAGGCCTATGGCCGAGGTGGGCCGGGGGCGCGGGGGAGGGGCCGGGCCTTTGTGCAGTGTCCCCGGCGTGCGGGGCGCGGAGGCGCGGGCTGGCCCGGTGCGCTCTGCGCTCGCGTCGGGGGGCGCGCGGGTCCTGCAGGTGCGGCCAGGGATCGGCGCTCCCCTGCGCTCGCGGGCGGAACCTCTCCTGTTCGGGCGGGTCGGGCGGGAGTCCAGGGCAGAAACCCTTGATCCCGGCCTTTCCCGATTCTTACCAAATGTCAGGTGTGGAATTCCCTAACGAGCATTCCTTTTAAATGGGTAGGGTTTCATCCGAATCATTACCTTCGGTTGATTCCTGTTTCGAAGAACTAGATAACCTTGTTATTGGTCAGGCCCTAATATGTTTAGTGGATTAAGACGCTCCGATTTCCGGCTCTTGGAATCTTACAGACCAAGTGATTCTCGTGATTGCTTGGCTCCGAAGGCTGTCTTTGATTAATTTCAGGTGCTTCGTTTCAGGTACAAAATTGAATGCCGTGGAATCTTTAAATTTGAAGCATTTGTTTAAAAATTGCCTCTATTCTGGTGAAAACGTTCCTGTTTGTAGAGTGAGACCGAAGTGGAGAGAGAACCGTTTCAGAAGAGAGTCTGGTTGACTGGTTTTGAAAACTTGCTGAGCGGGCGTTTCCCGGTGACAGGATCTCACCGGTTGGAGTGGCCTGTGCTATGGATGGACTCGTCATGAGGATAAACACGCCCTGCAAGTCCTAGGGATTAAATGCAGCGCCTCATTTTAAGTTGGTTTTATAGCGTGCAAGGAGAGTTTCCCCCTTTATTTTGTAGATTTCAGTGTTACAGTTCTTTTTTATACTTCCACCAAGCTTTATCCAGTTCCGCGTAGTGTGATGGGGAAACAGTGATTTTGGGAAAATACAGAATTGATGAAAAGCACGAATGAAGTTTTAGAGTTAGGGACAGTGAACGAGTCACCCCGGAGCGGCCGCTTGAGGAAAAGGCTGTGCCGGTTGAGCTCCGCAGGGCAGTGTGCGGCCGCCCCAACTCCGTGGCCTCCCCTTACACCCACCTCATGTCTCGTGTTGGCTGTCGGTTTGCTTTCCTTTCTATTTCGGCACATTTGTTTACATCGCTAAACTCCTGCTGTTTCGTTTTACGGGTTTTTGCACCTGTCATGGCGACCTCTTTATTCTCATCAGGTTCTTGGATTCTTCTAGCTTCCTTCCATCTTCCCCGCCTTGCTTTTTCGCTGCTGTGTAGTATTTCACAGGAAGCTCGTTCCCCGTTCCCGGGCGCTGGCTGGGTTCCAGGTCTCCGCTCTCAAGCACAGTGCGTTCTTGGGCATGGCTGTTGGGGCACATGTGCAAAGTTTCACTCCTGGGTGTATTTTTAAGATTTTTGCATATGGAGGTGGCTAAGGTTCTGGTACTGAATGCTGTATAGACACAGATGCTTTTAAAAAGCCCTCTCGTTGTTTGCTTTCCAATTTCTTAAGCTCAGTGAATGCATTTGTATCTTGTTGCAGTTAGCTTTGGCATTCAGCATGGGACTTGTCAGCTCTCTGGCAATAAATACGCATCTCTTTCAGTGTCACTGTTGGATTAGTCGGGTTTTATTTCCAGTACCAAGTCACTCTTCAATACTTGTTGACTCTTCAGATAACTAATTCAAAAGCTGATATTAAAATTGGCTTTAAAGTTTTGAAATGACTGAAGGTGTGTATTTATAGAACAGAACGTGGGCAGGAGCTGCAGGAGACGAGAGGCTGTCTGAGGCTCTAAGGCTGGGCTGCACGTTGCCCATCCCTTGGCTGGGTTGTGCTCATCAAACTGACCTCAGGAGGTCTGCTTTCCAGTCAGTTTTGCAAAATGAGAATGCTTCTCCATTCTGTACCTTGCTTCAGGAAGGGGAGCCGGGGTAATTTTTTTTTCTAACTGAGAGCTGCTCTTTAAATTTACAAATTCGGGTGATCCCATTTCAGATGACGGAGAAGACTCGCCTGGGCTCAGCTGAAGTGATTTATTTAGTGGGTGTGGGGGTCACAGCCTGGGTGGGAGGTTCCCTGCTACCCAGCGTGGGGTGCTGTCTTTCAGGAGACAGGCTGGGGAGGGGGTTTTGTTAGGATGGCATGGATCTTTCCCCCCAGAGCTCTTCCTAATCCAGGGGCCTGCTCTTTGTTTCGTCTTCTGGACGTCTCCACGTGCGTCTCCAGCTTAGCTTTCAGTTAATTAGACACGGCAGTTTCGGTCTGCATGCTTTAACTGTAAATCAGCTTTTGGTGGGCATGATGGTGGAAGTGGCCTAAATCTTTACTTGTTACACGGTGGTTCATTAGGTAGCTAAATGAAACCCAGCACTGTTTGTATAGGAACTGAAAGCATGCGGACGCTCCAGGGCTAGGTGCTCTGAGGCTGCCTTGTTTTGCGTTTGCCTTTTGGGACTCTCTCTGTGTCCCCAAGGCCACCGTCTGCCATTTGGAGTAAGGGGGGGGGGCTCAGGAGCTCACCCTTGGCCGGGCCTGGAGGAGGCATATGGTTGTGCAGAAACGTTTCCTCCAGTTTTCTGCCTCTGGTGCCACAGCCAGGAACCGTGGGCCGGCTTGTGCTTTTATTTTTAGATTCTCCTCTTTTTTGGGTTAACTCTTGTTTCACGGACAGTGTTTTAATCATTTCTTCAGAAATAATATATTGGATATGTGGAAAGTTGTTCACTTAAAAGTGTCAGTAAGAAGCAGTAGAACCTGCTCAGCTGGAATATTTTTGTGACGTCCTTTTGGGTGAAAGTTGTAGTTAATTGGTAAAGTTTACAGGTGTGACTTGGAAGTTTATTTTACAGAATAGAGTGCTGGACTGGAGCTACTGCATTCCTGACTTTTGATTTTAGTCCATGACCTTAGGAAACCTAAAGGTATTTGGGCCTTGGTTTCAGGGACAGTGGGGGAGTAATAGCTTTTGTTATCTCCCAAGGACAATGTTGAAAAAGTGACCCAGGGAAAGTACTAGAAGGCACTCGGCTACTCGCAAGTGTGTTGCTGTGTGGCTCAGTGGTGGTCATTTCGCCCTCTGAGGAGCCCTGGAAGCCAAGCTGCAACTCACCACGAGCTGAGCTGCCCTGAACCACGCCAGACTGGACCGTAGGGGCCACCAGGGTCACCCTTCCCTTTTTACCAGCAGTCAGCTGGGATTGAGCCGGAGCCCACTGCTAGTGAGGGGTGGACACTCTTGTCCTTCCACAATCTTGTTAATTAAACCACTGATTTGGAAACCACGTTGTGGGAGGGGAAATCTGTGCGGCCATGGGCGGGGTATTTGTAACCAAGCCGCTGCCGGCTGTCTCATTGCTTAGACCACAAGGACAGCTCGGGCTCTCTGTTTGATATTGATATTATTGATATTAGGAGCAAAATCCCTTCGTTGTCAACTCCAGGGGGTCACCACCTTCCTTTGTTGTCTGATGTTTGGCTAAAAGGGAGCACGTGCTCAGCACTCCTCTCCCGGCCCGGAACCGGAAATGACATCGGCCTCTGCTCTCGCCCCTGGACTCGCGGGGGACCAGTGGCTGCTCGAGTCTTGGTGGGGAGGCCCTCGTTCGTAAGCACGTTGGCAGGTTCCTTTGATGTGATGATTTGCTCAGATTATTGGTTATTGAGTTAGATTTTATATTTTAATAGTCTTTTGTTTTTAGCACGGGATTTTTTTGTTGTTGTTGTTTTTGCGGTACGCGGGCCTCTCACTGCTGTGGCCTCTCCCATTGCGGAGCACAGGCTCCGGACGCGCAGGCTCAGTGGCCATGGCTCACGGGCCCAGCCGCTCCGCGGCACGTGGGATCCTCCCGGACCGGGGCACGAACCCGCGTCCCCTGCATCGGCAGGCGGACCCTCAACCACTGCGCCACCAGGGAAGCCCCTTAGCGCGGGATTTGAGTGCTGCTTAGTTGGGAGCTTACGGAGCAGCCTGGGTGCATCTGCTCAGTGGTACTAGGTACTGTGGGGGTCAGGTCGCTGGCTGGCATTGTAGCCTGACCTTCCGCTCTGCGTGGGTGTGCTGAGAAGCGCCTGGTGTCTGTGAGGTCAGGGGTCAGGGTTACCCCATTTAGTGCCATGTCTGCAGGACAGAGTCAGTGCTCACGTACTTGTCAGATTGGTGATAGAGTTGGAAATGCCTTTGAAACAGGTGGAATAGAAAGATTTCTGTCCTGGTGGCCGTACGTGGATGGATTTTCATTTCTAAAGCTATAGCAGTCTGTACACGTTCCCCTTCCTGTCCTGATGCCACAAATTGAATTTTAGCCAAGGAATGTAAATCTGTCTTTAGGTTCAGACTTTGAATCTGAGCGACCCTCAGAAGGGTCGGCCCCTGTTGTGCTTCAGGATGTTGAATTTGTGGAAGTATTCTTACAAAAAGCCCTTAATATTTTCCCTGTGTTACATTTATCCTCCTGATAGCTTATAGCTTCTGCTGTTGGTCTTTTGGTGGCTGTATCACCATTGTATGTGCCAGTCTCCTGTTCTACTTCCTACTTCAACTGTTGAGAAACTCAGATTGCTGTCATTTTTCATCCAATCACATGGTGACCAGGATGGAGCCAATATCACATTCACGCAGCCAGTAATGGCCGTCATGTGCGTATGAAGTTGTATGATGCTGTCTCTTTAGTTGCTTAAAAGTCACATGAATTATTGACACATACAAAGGAAAATGAAATAATGCAAGGACTGAAAAATGGCGGCATGGCGTTAGTCCACGGGCTGTCTTGAGGTAGACTATGGAACTGTCTGGTGGGCACCCAGGGACCAGGGCTGCAGGCAGGGGGCAGCGGTCGCTGTGGGAGGGCTGCCAGGGGAGGCTCCGTGGGGAGACGGGCTTTGAAGGGTGCCTGGTATTTGGAACACCACCCCCAAGAGTAGAGCAGAGCGCATCCGGCAGGTTCCGTGCAGAGGAAGAAGAGTTCTTGGACCCTGAGTCGATTAACCTTGTTGTGACAGAGGATTTGTGGACTGAAATAGTAGGTGATTAGTTTGGAAAATAGTGAGGGCCAGATTGTTCACGGTGTTGCAGGCTGGCTAGCGAGTTCTTTCACGATGTATGCCTCGGGAGGTTTTCGCGTGGGGTGGTGATGGGCTGAGAGACAGCCTGGCGAGAGTCTTCTAGCAGGTTAGAGTGCGAAGAGGCTGTAGTCAGTGGAGTATCCAGGAGCTCGTCTCAGCCCGTTCAGGCTGCTGTAACAAGACATCAGAGACTGGGTGGCTTAAGAACAACAGACATTTTTCTCATGGTTTTGGAGGGTGGAAGTTCAAGGTCAAGGTGCCGGTAGATTCGGTGTCTGGTGAGAGCCTGCTTCCTGATTTGTAGACGGCCGTCTTCTCGCTGCGCCCTCATGGCAGAAAGGGTGAGGGAGCTTCATTATATGGGCTCAGATCCCATTCCTGAGGGCTCCACCCTCATGACCTAATCGCCTTCCCAAAGCCCCATCTCCTAATACCTTCTTCTCCTTGGGGGTTAGGTTTCATTACGTGAATTTTGGGGGACACACCCATTAAGTCCATTGCAGAGCTGATGTCGCTTTGGCTTGAAGAACCAAGGTCTTGGCCAGCTTGTCGGCAGTGGGAACTAGAAAGGTAGGTTGAGCCAACAGATATTAGGAAAGCAGAGTGGTCGAGACTGGGCTGATATGAGGTGGGCTGGCAAGTGGGCGCGCGCGGGGAGGGGTCAGCTGGGAGGCCACCTGGAGCCTGCGGTGCCCTTGACGGGGGTATTTATAGTCTCTATTCCCTGGGGCTTTCCTACTTTCATGGCTTTGTTGTCGCATAGAGAGAGGTGATCTTTGAGTTTTATTTCTGTTTCTGATTTCTTTCGTGTTCCCTCGCCTAGCCCTCTCTTTCTTATTGTCCATGCTAACTAGTTCACTTAAATATCCCTCAGTCACTGTCCTCCAGTTATTTCAAACTCAGGCAAAAGTAAACTTGAATCAGTTCAGCTGAACAGTATGTTGTGGCCTGTGGGGTCCTCAGCGTGCTTCTCAGGGCTCACGGGGTGCTGGCCGTGGCCTTGCAAACGTAGACCTGTGATGCAAGGCCAAGGAGACTAGTGCCTGAGAGAGGAGCAAGTGCTCCGGCAGAACAGGTAAGGGAGGGTGAGAAACACCCCTGAGGGAATCTGGAATGTTCCATTCAAGAAGGTAAAGCTGACTGTGCGGCTCAGGTGGGTAAGAACCTAGTGAAGGTGAGGAAACAGAGAACCGGGACAAGGAGGGCGGGGAGAGTGCTGCATCCTCCAGGCTAAGGGAAAGCATAGCGTTCTAGTTGGGGTGGGATGTGAACTTAGCTGCTGCAGAGTTAGATGAATGTAAGATGAATGTAGATTGGACAGAACGCCTAGGGCCAGATCTTGGAATGCCTTGAATGGCTGATAATTTGGGGTTTTTGTTGTATGTGAATTGGGGAGCCATTGAAGATTTCTCAGGAGGGAAGAGATGTATTAAACCTTGGCTTTTTAGAGAAGTCTCTGCAGGATGGGTTAATGCCCATTGCTGGGTATACAGTGAAGAATTTTATTTTGCACCTTTGAGAAAACGAACTTCATTGAGATAGATGTACTTTACATACAATAAAATGCACACTTTTTTTTTTTTTTTTTTTTTTTTTGCGGTACGTGGGCCTCTCACTGCTGTGGCCTCTCCCGTCGCGGAGCACAGGCTCTGGACGTGCAGGCTCAGCGGCCATGGCTCACGGGTCCAGCCACTCCGTGGCATGTGGGATCCTCCTGGACCGGGGCACGAACCCGCGTCCCCTGCATCGGCAGGCGGACTCTCAACCACTGCGCCACCAGGGAAGCCCAATGCACACGTTTTTAAGAGTGTAGTTTGATGAGTTTAAACAAATGCATACACCCCTGTGCACAGGGCCACAATCAAGGTAAGACCTTTTCATCACCTCCGAGGGTTTCCTTGAGCCCCCTGCAGTCAGTCCCCGCCCATAGGCTCACTGATGTGCTCCTGTCACTGTAGATTAGGTTGGTCCTTCTGGAGTGTCACATGCCTCTAGTCATACATCAGGTGTTCTTGGTCTGGCTTCCTTTACTTACTAGTATTTTAGAGACCCATCCATGTGTGTAGACCTTTTCGCTTAGGGCTGCTAATAGTCTTCATTGTTTGGCTCCCCACATTTTACTTACCTTTTAAAAAAATTTAAGTATTCATTCATTTATTTTGGCTGCGTTGGGTCTTAGTTGTGGCACGCGGGACCTTCGTTGTGGCATGCGGGATATTTTTTAGTTGCGGCATGCAGACTTCTTAGTTGCGTTTTAAAACATTTATTTATTTATTTAATACTTACTCAGTTGTTGATGGACACTCGGATTGCTTCCAGTTTTGTCTACTATGAAGAAAGCTGCTGTGAATATTCAAGTCTGTGTGGGCGTGTGTTTTCATTTGTCTTGGGTAGATACCTGGCCATGGAGTTACTGGGTCATATAAGTGTGTTTAACCGCTCAGTTGTTTTCCATAGTGGCTGTGTCATTTTTTATGTCCACCAGCAAAGTGTGGCATGAGAGTTGCAGTTGCTCTGTATCCTTGCCAACACGTGGCATTGTCAGTGTTTTAAATAGTAGCCATTCAAGTGTGTGGGCTGTGATAACTCATTGTGGTTTGGGTATGCATTTCCCTGCTGACTAATGATGATGAGCTTTTTTTTTTTTTTAATAAATGTATTTATTTGTGTTTTGGCTGCATTTGGTCTTCGTTGCTGCACATGGGCTTTCTCTAGTTGCGGCGAGCGGGGGCTACTCTTCGTTGCAGTGCACGGGCTTCTCATTGCGGTGGCTTCTCTCGTTTCAGAGCACGGGCTCTAGGCGCGCGGGCTTCAGTAGTTGTGGCACACAGGCTCTAGAGCGCAGGCTCAGTAGTTGTGGTGCACGGGCTTAGTTGCTCCCTGGCACGTGGGATCTTCCCGGACCAGGGATCGAACTCGTCCCCTGTATTGGCAGGTGGATTCTTAACCACTGTGCCACCAGGGAAGTCCCAGGGCTTGGATTATTGATTTGAGATCTATCCTCTTTTCTAGTGTAAGCATTTTAGTGCTATAAATTTTCCACACGGTACTGCCTTAGCCGCATCCCACGTATGTTGGTATGTTGTATTTTCGTTCAGTTCGATGTATCTCTCTTTATTTCCTTTGATACTTCCTATTTGATTCATGAATTATTTAAAAGTGTGATTTCCAGTTGTTGAGATTTTCCTGTTTGTGTTTTAGGTATTATTTCTAGTCTGGTTCCATTATGGTAGGATAGCATACGCTGTGTGATTTCTGTTCTTTTAAACTTGTTAAGGTTTGTCTTATGGCCCAGGATAAGGTCTGTTTTGGTGAATGTTCTGTGGGCATTTGAAGAAAGGTGTTTTCTCTTGCTGGGTGGAGTGTTCTACACAGGTCAGTTAGATTCTCTTTATTGGTTGTGTTGTTCAGATCTTCCTCCTTGTTGATTTTATGTCTGAATTCTGTCAGTTCTGATAGGTGATGTTTAAGTCCCTCACTATGCTTGTAGTGTCTATTTCTCTTTACAGCTCTGTCCATTTTTTTTTTTTTAAATGAGTTCTGAGGCCCTGTACTTTGGTGCGTACACATGAAGGGTTGTAAAGTCTTCTTGGTGGATTGACCCCTTTACTGTTAATGTAATGTCCCGCTTTGTCTCTAGTAATTTTCTTTCTACTTTATCAGATATTAATATAGCTGTTCCTGTTTTTTTTTAAACAACGTTTGCCTGTTATAGCCTTCTCTGTCCCTTTACTTTCAGTCTGCCTACATCGTTGAATTTGAGGTAAGCTGCTTATAAACCACACACAGTTGTGGTGTGTTAACCTGCTCTGCCGATCTTTGTCTTTTACTCGCTGTATTTAGAGTATTTACGTTTAATGTAATTGTTACTGTTGAAGTCTGACATTATTTATTCTGTTTGTTTTCTGTTCCTGGTTTTGTTTTGTTTTTGGGGGCCTTCTTGTGGATTACTTGACTGTTTTTTAGGATTCCATCTTGATTTATTTATCTCATTGTGGGGTATATCTGTATAGCCATCTTAGTGATTGCTCTGGGTATTACAGTATACATATGTGACTTCCAACAGTTGACAGGTATTGTTTTATCATTTTGAGTGAGGTGTGGAAACCTTTTGTCCATTTAGGTTCCTTTGCTCTCCCCACTTTTTTTTTTTTTTTTGCGGTACGCGGGCCTCTCCTGTCGCGGAGCACAGGCTCCTGACGCGCAGGCTCAGCGGCCATGGCTCACGGGCCCAGCTGCTCCGCGGCATGTGGGATCCTCCCGGACCGGGGCACAAACCCGTGTCCCCGGCATCGGCAGGCGGACTCTCAACCACTGCGCCACCGGGGAGGCCCCCGCTCTCCCCACTTTTAAATACTACCGTTGTCCTGAGTACCTGAAGGTGTTGTAGATTTGTTTGTCATCAGATATAATTTAGAAAACTCAGGAGAAGGGTAGTCTATTGTATTTACACTTATTACCCATTTCTTTACATTATTTTTTCTTCCTGGTTCTCCAAGATTCCTTTTTTTTTTTAATCATTTTCACAGTTCCCTTTTTTAAAAAATTTATTTATTTAATTTATTTTTTGCTGTGTTGGGTTTTCGTTGCTGTGTGCGGGCTTTCTTTAGTTGCAGCGAGCGGGGGCTACTCTTCGTCGTGGTGCACAGGCTTCTCATTGTGGTGGCTTCTCTTGTGGAGCATGGGCTCTAGGTGCGCGGGATTCAGTAGTTGTGGCACGCGGGCTCAGTAGTTGTGGCTCACAGGCTCTAGAGCACAGACTCAGTAGTTGTGGTGCATGGGCTTAGTTGCTCCGTGGCCTGTGGGATCTTCCTGGACCAGGGCTTGAACCCGTGTCTCCTGCATTGGCAGGCGGATTCTTAACCGCTCTGCTACCAGGGAAGACCTTTGTATTTTTAAAAATCATTTTCTTTCTATTTGGAGAATTTCCTTTAGCCTCTTTTTTTTTTTTTTTTTTTTTTTTTTTGCGGTACACAGGCCTCTCACTCTTGTGGCCTCTCCCGTTGCGGAGCACAGGCTCCGGATGCGCAGGCTCAGCGGCCATGGCTCACGGGCCCAGCCGCTCCGTGGCATGTGGGATCTTCCCGGACCGGGGCACGAACCTGCGTCCCCTGCATCGGCAGGCGGACTCTCAACCACTGCGCCACCAGGGAAGCCCCCTCCTTTAGCCTCTTTTAAGGTTTTCTAGAGACAATTTTTTTTTTCCTAAGTTTTCTTTTGTCTGTGAATGTCTTTATTTCTCCTTCATTCCTTGAGGATAGTTTTGCCAGATATGGAATCTGGTTGGCAGTTCTTTTCCTCAAGCACTTGTAATGTGTGCCACTTCCCCCGGCCTCTGTGGCTCAGAGGAGAAACCCACTGTCAGTTGAGTTGGTGTTCCCTTTTCCTTCACGTGTTCTTTCTTTACAGCTGCTCCAAAATACTTTGTCTTTAGTTTTCATAAGTTCAATTATGCTGTGTCTTGGCTTGGAGTTTTTGGGTGTAGCCTATCTGGGGTTCACTCAGTTTCTTGAAATCAGTGGGTTTATATGTTTTGCCATGTTTGGGAAGTTTTCAGCCATTATTTCCTTAAATATTGTTTCAGCCCTACTCACCTTCTTTCCTGGGACTCCAGTGATACGAATATTGGATCTTTTGTTATTCTCCCACATGTCCCTGAGGCTCTGTCCATTTTATTTTTTTCAGTATATTTTCTCTGTTGTTCAGATTGGGTAGATTCTGTTTATCTGTCTGCAAGGTCACTGATTCTGTCCTCTGTCATCTCTACTTTACTGTTGAGACTAGTGAGTTTTAAAGTCTGTGACTCTGTTTTGCAGTTCTGTGTTTGATTCCTTTTATGACTCCTTTGCTGACTTTTTTTTCCAGTTTTCGTTTATTTCGGGAGACTTGTGATCGCCTGCGGAGCCATGTTTTTACACTTGTTTTAAAGCCCCTTGTCGGATAATTCCAACGCCTTGGTGTCAGTCGATTCTCTTTTCTCATTAAGGTCATGGTTTTCTTGCTTCTGGTTATGGTAGGCGATCTTTGCTTGCTTCCTGGTCATTGTGGCTCTATGTTAGGTGAGTCTGGGTGCTACTTAAGTTTCTTTATCATAGTCAGCAGTGTCCCTGCTGAGGTCCTGCCTGCAGGTCCTGGCCACTCTGGACTGTGGCTCCAGCGGCAGTGTCATGTCCAGAGCCTCGTGGTACCATTTTGCTATACTTGGTATGTCTGGTGCCTCTGGGCTTCCCACCGTCCCTGCGGGCGCTGCTTTAGGAGGCGGAAGGAGCGCCTCTGGGTGGGGTGGGATTCTCTGTGGCGGCCGCCCCTGCCTCTGGGGGATGCAGAGTGTTTCCTGGGCTGCCCGTCGTGCTGAGGTCGCACTGCTGGACTCCCCTGGCGCCCGGTGATGAGTGGGGGTGTCTCTGGCCTCATGGGGAAGGAGAGCGCTTCCAGGTGGGGTGCCCTGTGGAGGTGGGTGTGGGGCTTCCTGTCGCTCCCTCGCTGCTTCTGCCAGGCTGGCCTGGTGTAGTGGGTGGGACTCCCCTTCCACCTGGGGCAGGAATGAGCCCGCTTGGCTTGCCTTCTGTTTCCAGGCTGGGGGTCAGGAAGTACCAGGCCTGGGTCACCTTTTGTTGAGGGGGTGTTGTAAGACGCCCTGTTGTTGTGCTTGGCCAGTCCTGGGTTCCCAGCCAGCTTGCCTTCCCCGTCCACCTTTCAGAGTTCTCTGCTGGGTAGCCTTTGAGTTCCTTCCAGGGTTTACAGTTGTGCCCGGTAGAGAGGAGCAGGGAAGGACTAATCTGTGCCACCTCGTCCTGACTAGGAGCTCCTTCTGGCCGCTTTGCACGCTCTTCCTTTGTCTTTGGATTTTAGCAGTGTCACTGTGATGTTCTTTGGTGTGTGGATTTCTCCCTCCCTCCCTTCCTCCCTTCCTTCTGCTGGGAAGCATGCATTTTACAAGTATTGGAAAATGCTTGTCCATTATCTGTCGGAATACTGTTTCTGCCCCATATTTTCTCTCCTTTCTTTCTGGGTCTCCAGTCACACTCCTGCGACACTAAGCGGTGTTTGTCGTTTACCTTCTGTGCTGTGTTTTCTCTCTGTGTGTAATGTGCTATTCAGCAATCCAGTGTGGAAATTCAGTTTAGTTACTGTATTTTTCTGCTCTGGAATTCCTACTTGGTTCTTTTTCAAATCTGCCAAGTTCTTTTGTCTCTTTTTTAAAAAATAATTTCCACTTTTCTGCCAGAATCCTTAGTCTTATCTGTTTTCGTTTCATTGTTTTCAGCACGGTCATTGAAAGTCTGGCTGATACCTCCGGTTAGGGGTCCCGAGGGCCCGTTATTTCATCCTTGGTTTTCAGCCATTTGATTATGCCGTGTGTGGACCTGGTTTCCTTCAAGTTGGTTCCTAAGCCTGTAAATTGGTTTCTTACCAGATCCGGGGAGATTCTAGGCATTATTTATTCAAATGCTTTTTCTTCTTTCTTTCTCCCTTCTGCAGTAACGTAATTACTGAATCTTTCGATGTTGTCCCACAGCTCCCTTAGGCTCTGCCTTCCATTCTGTTGATTTTCCCTCTGCTCTTCAGGTAGATTTCTTCTGTTAGTCTGTCTTCAAGTTCACTGACTCTTTCCTCTGTTGTTTGGTTTGCCTTTTTTTTTTTTAATTTAACTTAATTTTTATTTCTTTATACAATTTCTAAAGGTTACTTTCCATTTACAATTATTACAAAGTATCAGCTAGATTCCCTGCGTTGCACAACACATCCTTGAGCCTTCGTCACACCCAGTTGTTTTTACCCTCCTCTCCCCCACCACTGGTAACCACTAGTTTGTTCTCTCCATCTGTGAGTCCGCTTCTGTTTTGTTCATCTTTTGAATCTGTCATTGAATTTCTTGTTGATAACGGTATTTTGCAGTTCTGAAGGTTTGGTTTTTTTTTTTAATAGTTTTTATTTCTCTGTTAATAACATATCTTTCCGTTTGTTTCAAGAGGGCCTCGTGGGGCCTTGTTTTAAAGTCTTCAGTAATTCTAACATCTGGGTCATCTCAGGGTTGGCGTCTGTTGACTCTCTTTTCCCCTGAGAATTGGTCACGCTTTCCTGTCTCTATGTGTTGAGTACTTATGGATTGTGTCCTGGACATTTTTTTTAAAAAAATAATTATTTTTGGCTGCATTGGGTCTTGGTTGCTGCGCGTGGGCTTTCTCTAGTTGTGGTGAGCGGGGGCTACTCTTTGTTGCGGTGCACATGCTTCTCACTGCGGTGGCTTCTTTTGTTTCAGAGCACAGGCTCTAGGGGCGCGGGCTTCAGTAGTTGTGGTGTGCGGGCTCAGTAGTTGTGGCTTGTGGGCCCTAGAGCGCAGGCTCAGTAGTTGTGGTGCGAGGGCTTAGTTGCTCCGCGGCATGTGGGACCTTCCCGCATCAGAGCTCGAACCCGTGTTCCCTGCATTGGCAGGCGGATTCTTTTTTTTTTTTTTTTTTTTTTTTTCGGTACACGGGCTTCTCACTGTTGTGGCCTCTCCTGCTGCGGAGCACAGGCTCCGGACGCGCAGGCTCAGCAGCCATGGCTCACGGGCCCAGCCGCTCCGCGGCATGTGGGGTCTTCCCGCACCAGGGCACAAACCCGCGTCTCTGCCTCGGCAGGCGGACTCCCAACCACTGCGCCACCAGGGAGCCCCTGCCCTGGACACTTAGAATCTTATGCTGTGAGCCTGTTTCTGCTGAAATCTTTTGGGTGATGCTTGTGTTTTTGGTGCTCTGTTAGCAGCTGGGTGGCAGTAAACCCCGGTAAGTTCAGACCAGAAGTCTGTTTGGCCATGTGTGGGCAGTGGTTCCAAGGTCAGTTCGGTTCTCTGGGTCTGTCACACGTGGGCCACTTGGGGTCACCAGGACAGTGTACACGGGTTCAGGATTCCTTATCCACCCCCTCTTCTCTGTGGTCCCCCACCCCCTCTCCCGGGGTTCCCAGGGGTCTCTCTTCCTGGCTTGTTGACTAGAAGCCAAGCCTGTGTGTGTTTCCCACAACCGAGCCTGCCTCAGCAAAGGGGGGGAAAAGCGCCCGTGGCGCCCACCTATCCCGCCACCGCTGGGATATGGTTTTGTTCTGGAGCTCGCCTGGTGTAGGGGAGGAGAGTCACTGGGCTGTGCCCGGTGGGGCCAGCTGCTGGCTGTTTTCTTTCCCTTCTGTCTGGCATCTCCAGTGAAGGGTGGGGTGCAGGCAGGGCTCCAGAATTAGAAGCCCTCTGTGAGTGCCTGTTTCCACAGCCACAGTGTATAAGTAAGGGACTTCTCGACGGAGCCCGTCAGCCACCTCTGCAGCCTGTCTAGTGGATTCTCAGGGGTACGGATGTTTCTGCCTGTGAGCCCACAGGACATTCTGGCTTAGTTGGTCTGGGGTGGGGTGGACACTGCCGTGGTTTTGAAGCTCTCAGGTGGTGAGGCTCATTGCCCTGCTGTGTCGTGGAGGCTTGCCGTCGTGGTTTTCCTCAGACTGGGTTGGAACCCGTCTCGGGCTTCAGGTTGGGGTTGGCGCCTACCTGGGAGTCCTTGCCCACCCCCCCATGTGCTGCCACGTCTCCGTTCCCCCCCCCCCGGTGAGTCATGTGGCCTTGGTAGACAGGATGGGACAACGTGTGACAGCAACAGGAGGAGTGCTTCCTTGGTGGTCTTTTTAGCCTGATAATACAATTGATAACTAATACTTGCGTGAGTTTTGTTGCGCTCCAGGCTCCGCTCGTAGCGTGGTGACTTACACGTACGTTTTGATTCAGTCCTCTCCCAACCCCGGAGACAGGCCTTCGTAGTGTCCATGGTTTGCACTCGAGGCCGGGATTCTGACCGGCCAGGTGAGAGGCGCACCCGGTCAAGGCCAGGCTGACGTGCTCGGGTCCTGTTCTCAGCGCACATGCTGTCCTCTAGCTCCGATCCTCTGTTCACCCGACCAGCTGGCGCCCTGTTCCTTCTTGTGCGTGGAGCGCCGACCCTGTTTTACCTGTAGTCTTGTCCGCATCCTCTAGCCCTTCTCGCGGCCTTCCCAGCAGGCCCGCTTCAGAGTCCTGAGCCTCGAGGGCTGCGGCCACAGCTGCAGGACCGCACTTGCTTTGTCTCCTGATGTTTCTGCTGAATGACAGTGGCCCTCAGACAGCCGCGCCTCACACCTGTGTCCCCAAGGCAGCGTCCTCAGGCCACTGTCCCACCAGCTCGGTCCGGCTCAGCGCTTGGCGGTGACGCCCACACGGGTCCTTGCGCCGTTGCGGCTGCTGACCGAGGGCCCCTGGGCAGTGGGATGGCCGTGCCCCCGCCCGTGTCGGGAGACGGGAGGGCGAGCGAGCCGGAGGGCGAGCGGGGAGGGGCGGGTCCCGGCGCTGTCCCCGGAGGTGACCCTGCCTCCCTCCCAGGCTCACTTCCCAGCCAGCTGCATCCGGGTCCTGCCCTGACTCCCGGCGTGGGTCCCCCCGCTCCCCGCCGACGGAGAAGGTGGCCCCCTGTGCTGAGCGAGCGCCGTCCGCGCTCCTGGGTGGGGTCACCTCGAGGTGTGGCCTGAGCGTGGGCGCCGCGGGGGTGGCCGGGGTGGGGGTGGGGCGGAGTGAGAGAGCAGAGACCCGGGCTCAGCCCCAGGCCGCACGGCCGAGCGAGTCGCACGGAGGTCTGGTTTCCCGGTGCATCTGAACCTGACGTTTACACTGGACTGTAGTCTATCAGGTGTGCAGCAGCGTTATGTCTAAAAGACATACACGGCTTCGTTAAAAACACTCTGTTGGGGACTTCCCTCATGGCGCCGTGGTTAAGAATCCGCCTGCCAGTGCAGGGGACACGGGTTCGAGCCCTGGTCCAGGAAGATCCCACATGCCGGGGAGCAACTTAGCCTGTGCGCCACAACTACTGAACCTGCGCTCTAGAGCCTGCAAGCCACAACTATGGAGCCCGCGTGCCACAGCTACTGAAGCCTGTGCGCCTAGAGCCTGTGCTCCACAAGAGAAGCCACTGCAATGAGAAGCCCGCGCACTGCAACGAAGAGTAGCCCCCGCTCGCCGCAGCGAGAGAAAGCCCATGTGCAGCAACGAAGACCAATGCAGCCAAAAAAAGAAAAAAAAACCCAAAACACTCTTGCTACGAAATTCCAGTTACAATAGACTGCAGAACACCTTAACAAATATAATAGTAATGACAAAGTTTGAAAACTGCAAGAGTTACTAAAATGGCACACAGGCACAAAGTGAGCAAATGCTGTTGGAAAAATGGAGCTCAGAGACTGGCTAGGCGCAGGCTTCCCCCAGACCTTTAACCTGGAGAAAACGCAGTGTCCGCAGAGCGCAGCAAAGTGAGGTGCAGCTGGACTGGACTGCAGAGTCCCCCCTTTGGGGGACAGTGGTTGACAGCTTGCAGAGCAAGCGTGAAGGACAGCGGGGGGGGGAGACTGTCGCAGCCGCCGGGAAAGCTCTGCACACACGGTGGGGGTGTGTGTGGGAAGCGGTGTAGGTGCCGTGGACCACGCTGGGTTCATCGTTGGTTTCTGACTCTCGTGGCCTTGGGCACGTTGCTGACTTTCTCTGTGCCTCAGTTTCCTCATTTGTGACGTAGGGACAGAAGTGTTGATTTGATGGGATCGAGGGGATGCTTGGTAACATGGCTCATATCGTTTTGTGCCGCCCGGTCCAAAGATGCGCAGAGGCTCACGGCTGCGGTTCCGGCCTGGTTGTCGCAGCAGCGGCAGGCCTGGCTCTTTCCTCTAAAGACCTGGCGTCTGGCCTTGAAATCACGGGATTTGACAGCAGACGGGGATGCACCTGGCTCCCTCCCCAGGGCTGGTGCCGGGTGCTCGGTGTGGCCTGGCTGTGCGCGGTCCTGGCCTCCCTTCGGCCCACGAGCCCCCTCCGGCTCCCACACCTGCTCCTTGCTCTCCTGCGTCGGGAGAGATGCTCGTGGGGGTTGGGCGGTGGCGTTGCCCAGTGCTGTGCGTGGCTTGCTCGCCTCTGCTGGTGGAGGAGGGCAGCGCTTGCCGAGTAGCTGGGGTCTCGCACGTGGTTAGTTGCCTGTCGTCGTTCACCGCCCCTCTGTCCGTCGTCTGTGTGCCGTCGGCCCTGAGCCGTGTGTGGAGAGAGTGGGGGTGCCGTCGTGCTCACGCGGCGGTCTCTCCCCCGTGCAGATGACATCCCGGAGGACCTCAGGGACCCCTTCTACATCGACCAGTACGAGCAGGAGCACGTCAAGCCCCCGGTCATCAGGCTGCTGCTGTCCAGCGAGCTGTACTGCCGCGTCTGCGGCCTCATCCTCAGAGGGGACCAGGTGGCCGCTCTGCAGGGACACCAGGCTGTCATCCAGGCCCTGTCCCGGAAAGGGATTTACGTGATGGAGAGTGACGACACCCCCGTGACGGAGCCTGATCTCAGCCACGCGCCCATAAAGATGGTGAGTGGCCTGGGCGGCAGGCGGGGGCGGCTGGTGGGCTGCCGCTGTCCCCCTGCGGCGCAGCAGAGTCACCCCAAAAGTTCAGGGTTCGAGAGCACCTTCTCTCCGCGGGCCAGGGGCTGATTTGGAAAGGGGGAGGGAGCAGATTCCTGTCGGCTTTTTCTCACGGGGAGCAAACTTTTTGCACGTGTTGTGCCGTAGAATTGTCGAGCCCACCCTCTTAGGTTGTTTCACGTGTATCTTCTAAGTATTTTTGTGCCAAAATAAAGAAGGAAATGCACCTGTCCTCCCCGAGCGTCTCCCCGCATCTTTCCCGGAAAGCCATCCCACCAGTGTGACTCTCCCAGGCTGCTCCAGGTCCACGCCGCTGTGGCACCTCCCACGTGGCTTTAAGCTTCGGCCGTTCTCAGGCGCTCTGCGTTCTGTGGCTTTTCGCTCTTGGCCTTGGTGGATGTGTGTTGTGGATCGAGGGGATGTTACTGGTTCTGGGAAGAAAGGGCTCGAAGGCCTGGCGTGAGCTCAGTGTGCCGGGCCCCTGAGGCCCCAGGGGCCTGTGGGGGTCATGGGGCCTCAGGCACGTCTCTTGGCCCCTTGTACCTTGGCCCACAGCTGAGCAGTAGGGAAGCCCCGGGCTCTCACGGGGTCGTCAGAGATGAGGAAGTGGGGGTCACGTACAAGTGGAGGTCTGAGTGCCTCCTTAGATGCAGAGGAAGACAGACAACGGAGGCGTTCAGCTGTGGGTCTAGGGAGGGCCTCTGCGTTGACCCGGGGCGGAAAGGCAAGGTTGGGTGACTGGCTGCTGCCCCTGCCCCCAGAGCGCCCACACGGCGATGGTGGACGCGCTCATGATGGCCTACGCCGTGGAGATGATCAGCATCGAGAAGGTGGTGGCCAGCGTCAGGCGCTTCTCCACGTTCAGGGCCTCGGAAGAGCTTCCCTACGACCTCGAGGACGCCATGGTCTTCTGGGTGAACAAGGTGAGCGCTGGGGCCCTGCCCGGAACGGGGGCGAGCGGCATGAGCGGCCGGGGTGCTCCTTGACTGTGGGTCCTCTTCCCCCTGAGAGCAGCGCCCTCCTGTGTGTCCTGCTGTGACCCTGGCGAGCAGCGGCCTCGGACGTGTGTCCACTGTGGTTCAGACAGAGGGGAGCAGCACGGGCCTGTGGAAAGCACAGGTGTGCTGGCGGTGCACGTTAATAAATTCCTTTTATTTTTATCTCAAGCACGTACGTGCGTTCATGGAGATCTCAGTTTAGAAGGCATTTTGATTAAGGGAAAAATGGTACCTTCCTAAATGCTGTGATTTTCCTTTTATGTTTCGAAGCTTACAATGTGCCTCTCTATACAGTCTTCATAAAGAATGTTCATTTTTCGTGGTGTGTGATTAGAGGATTACCTTGCCAAAGCCCTTTGGTTATTAAGCCTCCTCATTTGCCAAAGGTGTTCCATTAGGGACACTTTATTAAGCAGAGGAAATGGAACGTGGAGCAGCTCCTTGCAGAGTTGTATCACATGCAGGAAATTCGGAGTTATTTCGTTACACAGTTTGCACATGTATTCCCTGCCACGTGAGGGCTTTATCAGAGGTGAGGTCAAAGTCTGTGGCCGTGGGATTAGTTGAAGAACGCAGCAGAGCCTGGCAGAGTCCGCGTGCTGCTCCCTTGGACGGCCGCCTCGCCGCGGTGATGCCGCCCTGCTCTCTACTTGGTTTCCTCCCTCGTGTGGGTCCGGGGCATCGAGTGGATGAGCAGACCGCCTTCACCCTCTGACCCCGCAGTGAGGTGGAGGGCTTTTCCAGGACTCCTGTGGAGCCTCTGGTCCCGGTGGGACTCGGGAGCTGGCCGGTGGCCACGAGGTCGCGTCCCGGTGGCGGCACCTCCTCGTCCTTGTGCCCTGGCTTCACATAGTAGTACATGCGGGAAGCGTCCCACGGGGATTTGGTTAAAAAAATGATGTTCTGAAGTGATATTTCCACGGGAGCCCAGGTGTGATCCGAGCCCGAGCTCCCTTCCTGTGGCCACAGGTTCAGATTTTCTTTTCCTTTTCCTTTAACAACTTGTATTGATTCTTTCCCCCTTATCAAAGGAATGGCATGGTTATTATAGACATTTAGAAAACACGGATGAGCAACAGAAGAAAGCGAAAATTCGCCATGGCCCTGCCACCTGCACACGTAGTGTTCTGCAGTGAAGTGTACTAACTTCCCATAGTTTGTATTTATCTGGGTGTAACCTCCATACTTAAAGGCGCAGTTGGGGTCTTCCAGGCACTTGACCGTAGGCTGAGCTTTGCGCTTGGTGAGATGTGGTGAGTATGGCTCGGGCCATTCTGAGGCCGCCCGCCCGCCCGCCCGCCTGCCGTGGTCTCGACGTGTCGGGGCCGAGCTGTCCCCTCCCGCAATAAGCAGCCGTCTCCCTGAGCATCTTGGTGACTTCCGCCCACATGTTCCTGGTGGGTAGTGGTTGAGATTAAGCTGAGGTTCATTTTTAAAGGCTTTTGATTAGTTTTTGCCAAATTCTGACCATAAAGATTGTACCGTTTTTCTCGTACTGTTTAGTCTGTGTAAGTGTTTTTTCTGCCTGTGTCTTCTCATATACTGGATAGTATTAAAAAATACCTGCCGGGCTTCCCTGGTGGCGCAGTGGTTGAGAGTCCGCCTGCCGATGCAGGGGACACCGGTTCATGCCCCGGTCTGGGAAGATCCCACGTGCCGCGGAGCGGCTGGGCCCGTGAGCCATGGCCGCTGAGCCTGCGCGTCCGGAGCCTGCGCTCCGCAACGGGAGAGGCCACAACAGTGAGAGGCCCACATACCGCAAAAAAAAACAAACAAAACACAAACCTGCCGAGTTGAGAGGTGAAAATTAGCCCCTTTTACTGTTACTGCTTCACTCGCTGATAAAGTTGAAGTTCAAGGGAGAGAGTGTATGTCTGGCTCTCTTTCTCCCTTCTGGGTAATTCGTTCTGGCCAGGGTTCTTTGGGTGGGGGTGGGGGAGCGTGCCTTCCCCTTCCTGCCCAGGACCCTCCCGTTTCCAGGGTGTTTGCCGTGTGTTCATCGGCGCTTCCCGGGTGCTCGTGGCCCGTTTGCCTGGGACTTGGTGGCCGGCCCGGCAGCACCGCTGTGTCTTCTGCCCCCATGTGGTGTCCCCGCCGTGTGGACACCGCCTCCTGACTTGCTGCTGTGACAGGTGTCCCCACCGCTCGGCGTGGTCACGTGGCCGCCTTGGCCAGGTCCGCAGTCGCACCTGACGCTGTGCTGACAGTGTGTGGGTTTGTCACAGCTCGCGCCCCTTCTCGTGCCGCGCTCCATTCTCCCAGGAGTTAATGCTGGCTTCAGCTTTTCATGATCCTTTTGCGCTTGCCCAGCATTTATCTTTTTATTCCACGTGCTCCGTGTTTCGCTGTTTCCTTAGCATCCGTGTGAGTTTCAGTTTCTCAGTTAGGAGGCTTTTCCTTCAGGTGGGTGCTCTGGCCTCTGCACCCGCTGCTGTCCTGCAGGGTCTCCCCAGGGTCCCGTCAAGGGCAGGATCCCCGCAGTCGCTCCTTCCTGGGGCTCCTCTCAGGGGAGGATCCTCTGGTGCAGGGTGAGACGTGCTCCCGCCTCTGTGCCTTCGGCGGGTCTCTGCTCACGTGCCTTCCCTGAGCTGTGATGGGACCTTAGCTCCCCGCGGCCTCTCCACTGTGGACGCTGTCGCCTGACAGGCTTCCAGCCGGGCCTGGAGACCTTCCCTCCATCCTCTCTCCACAGAAAATTGCTGCACGTTTAATGAGGTTTGGGCTCTGGGGAGGTTTGACGTTGGTGAGTTTTCTCTTCAGCGTCAATCTTAGATGTCTAACAAGAGCTGAAGTCTCTTGGAAACTCTGTCCCTAGGTTCCGTGTTCCCAGGATCGCGGCTGTGTGCGCACACCTGAGGCAGGTGTGAGCCCCCTCACACCAGCCCCGGCCTGCCTTTCTCCTGTGGGGTCTGTCCAGGGGGCCGCTTCTCACGCTGGGCTCCGCGTGCGGGCGCCCTCATCCCCGTCAGCATCTCTGGATTCTCAGGGCAGGCCTGTCAGGTGGCCTCTGAGTGTCTCTTGTTGTGTGGCATCGATCTGGGGCCCGTCCTGCTGCAGACTGGATGGCACGCCTGCCACCTGAGACGCTTAGAGACCCCTCCGCTTGGCACTGGGCCAGCCCAGCTGCTGCCCGGCCTGTGCGTCGTGTGGGGAGCGTGTCCTTGCAGTGCACCCCCGGCCCTGCTCAGAAAGGCCGCAGCTTACCCTTCCCACACCACGCCCTCTGAACCAGCCCCTCCCTCCTCGGGTGATCAGTCACCCTGGGGGCCCAAGTCGCTCCCTGGGGTTGGGGCCGCCCGAGCCATCCGCCGGCGTCCTCGCCCGTGTGAGTGTGGCTGGGTCTCCTCTGTGTCCCGGGAGTTTTCCCGCGAACCGTCTTGCTCTGGCTCTTTATTTTTTATGGACGCCCAGCCAGTAGCTTGAGTCTTTTTAAAAAAAACTCCCCAGCTTTGCCCACACATGTTTTGTATACGATAAATGGACCCAGTCCCTTGCGTGTCGACAAGTGACTACATACGTTCAGCGTTCGCAGTCAAGGGAACGTTTCCGTCATCCAAAAGCGGTTCCTCTGCGCTCGTTGCAGTTAGATGGAGTCACGTGGTAGGTACTCTTTTTGCGTCTTTCACCGACTACCGTGTTTTTGAAGTTGATCCACGTCATCGTGTCCATCAGTAGTTTGGTGCTTTTGAAACTCGGTCGGGTTCCACTGCACGAAGGCACTACAGCTTGTTCATCCGTTCACCTGTAGACGGGCACTCGGGTTGTTTCTGGTTTTGTCTGTTATGCATAGAGCTTCTGGGAACATTTGTGCACAAGTCTTGATGTGCGGATACATTTTCATCTCTTTGAGTAAATACTTAGGAGTGAGTTGCTGGGTCCCATGACGATCAGTTTACCTTTAGAAGAAACTGTCCAAGTGTTCTCTGAAGTGACTGTGCCATCTTAGGCTCCCACTCGCGAGACAGGAGAATTCCAGTGTTCCACGTTCCGCTGACACTTGGTATCGTCAGTCTTCCGGTTTCGGCCGTTTGGGTCGATGTGTAGAGGTATGTCATGGTTTTAATTTGCATTTCTTTAATGACTAAAGATGTTTCTGTGTATCTTGTTACGTGTTCACGTATTTTGCCCAATTTTTAATGAGGTGGTTTGTCTTAATGAGTTTCAAGAATATTTTATGTGTATAAAGATTTAGGGATCCCGTGCTTTCCAAGGTATATATTCTTGTAATGTGTTTTTATTGTTTGGGTGTCAGGATAATGCGGGTGTCAAAAAAAGAGCTGGGAAGTATTCCTTCCTTCATTTTGTGAAACACTTTTTGTATTATTAGTATTACTAGTATTATTTTGTCCTTAAATCTTTGTTGGAGTCACTGGTGAAGCCATCTGGGCCTGGAGTTTTCTTGGAAGGTTTTAATTATGAATTCAGTTTCTTTAGTGTACTTATGAGGTGTTTAGGATTTCTGTTTAATTTTGTGACTTTTAAGGAATTTGTCAATTTTATTTAAATTTTTGACTCTATTGGCATATTCATATTTCTTTATCATCCTTTTAGTGTATTATGATCTGTAGTGATGTCCCCTCTTGTTTCCTGCTCTGTAATTTCTTTTTTTCTTCCCTTTGTTGGTCTGGTTTATCAACTTCATTAATCTTCTAAAAAACCTTCTTTTGGTTTTTGTTGCTTTCTCCAATTTTCTATTTAATTCCTCCTCTTGCTTTTATTATTTTTCTTTCTGTTTATTTTGAATTTATTTTTCTCTCCTTTCTAGTTTGTTAGGGTAGAAGGTTAGTTCTTTCACACCTTTCTGCATTTTAACATAAACATTTAAAGTTGATATAAGTAGTGCTTTAGCTGCACTGTGCACATTTTTACGTGTTGTGGTTTTCTTCATTCTCTAAAATATTTTGTTTTAGTTGCGAATTCTCGTTTCAGCAATGGATTATCTAGAAGTTTGTAGTTCAGTTTTCATATGTGTGGAGGTGGGGTGGCTCTAGGTACCTTAGTGTTTTGGTTTCGAATTCTGTCGAGGTCAGAGAGCGTAGTCTGTGTGGTTTCATTTCAGTCCTCTGGATGTATCGAGACCTGTGGTCCACTGCGTGGTCTTGCAGAGTGTTCCGTGTGCACTTGAAAAGAAGCCGTGTGTTCTGCTGTTGTCAGGGGAGTACTTTGTGAGTGTCAGTTCAGGTTGGTTTGGGTGTGTTTGCGTCGCTGGAGTCTCAGTCACTCACCCAGGGAGGAGGGTTCATCTCCAGCAGTGATTTTGTCTGTTGAACCTTTTGGTTGTGTCAGATTTTGCTTTGTGTATTTTTAGTCTGTTGTTACATGTATACGTGTTTAGGATTTTTCTGTCCTTTTGTGGTCGTGCAATGTCTCTTTATCACAGGTGACAGTCCTTGCCTCCGGCCTTGGCATGGCCAGTGTGTGCACGACTTGTCTTTCTGGTTAACGCGAGTTTCCACCTGGGCCTTACCATGGAGTGCTCAGCTTAGTTGCATTTCATGTGATTATGGAGACGTCTGGGTTTTGCATCTTGTCTCCCTTCTGTATCTTTTCTCTGTCTTCCTTCTCTTCTGGCGTGTTTTGGATTCGGCGTTTTTACTCCATTTCATCTCCAGTATTTTTTGGGGGGGCTGCTTTAGGGTTCACAAATTTCATCTTCAGGTTTTCATAGTCTGCCTTCAGATAAAGTGATAGCATTTCACAAATAAGATCAGAAATGTCTTTTCCCCTTCTGGCCTTTGTGCCACTGTTGTCATTCATTTCATTACAGCCCCAGATAAGTTACTTTCACCCTCAGCAGCCAGTTATCTTTTAAAGTAATTAAAAATGGTTAGCAATATTTATCCACCTATTTCCCATTTTTATTGCTCTTCATTCCCTTGTATAGATGAAGAGTTCTCAAACCTTTTGGTCTCAGAACCCCTTTACACTCTTAAATACCGTGGCCCTCAAAGAATTTTTAGAAAATCTCTCAATATTTACTGTATTAGAAATTAAAAACAGGAACATTTAAAAATATTTATTAATTCACTTAAAAGTAACAGCTCATTCCATGTTAATGTAAGCGATGTGTTTTTAATGAAAAATAACTGTATTCTCAGAAATGGAACGAGTGGTGGTGTTTTACAGTTTTGTAAGTTTCTTTAACGTCTGGCTTCCCAGAAGACAGCTGGATTCTTACCTGCCTTTGCATTTCATCTGCCACAATATGTTGTTTTTATTGATGTAAAGGAAGAAAGTCTGGTTTCACGGGGATACGTAGTTGACGAGGGGACAGTGCTTTCATAATCTCCTCAGATAGTTATGCACATCTCTTTTTGATTCTATACCAAAACTTGACAAGTGGTAGTTTCTTGAAGGCTATTTGAAATATGGAATTTGAAACTGTTACCAGTTAACTTTTTTTTTTTTGCGGTACGCGGGCCTCTCACCGTCGTGGCCTCTCCCGTTGCGAAACACAGGCTCCGGACGCGCAGGCGCAGCGGCCATGGCTCACGGGCCCAGCCGCTCCGCGGCACGTGGGATCCTCCCGGACCGGGGCACGAACCCGTGTCCCCTGCATCGGCAGGCGGACTCTCAACCACTGCGCCACCAGGGAAGCCCACCAATTAACTTTTTTAAAAAGTTGAGATATAATTCACATGCTGTAAAACTCACTCTTTTAAGGTGTGTGGTTCAGTGGATTTTAAGATAACTCACCAGGTTGTGCAGCTGTCACCACCAATCGCACACATCTTTATCATACCCAGAAAGAGACGCTGGTGCCATCCGCAGTCCTTCCCCGTCAGCCCCTGGTGGCCGCTCCTCTGCCTTCTGTCTCTCTGGATCTGGCCGTTCTGAACATTTCATTTAAATGAAGTCTACAGCACGTGGCCTGTTGTCTCTGACTTCATTCAGGTAGCATGTTTCCACGTCTCACGCGTGTTGTGGCGCTTATCAGCACCACATTCCTTTTATGGTTGAGTAACGCTCAGTCGTATAGATATGCTGAGTTTTGTTTAGCCATTCCTCAGCTGGTGGGCATGTGTGTTTTCCACTTTTTGGCTATCGTGACTCCTGCTGTGAACATTCAAGTACCAGTGTTTGTGTGGCTGTGTTTTCACTTCTCTTGGGTTTATATCTAGGGGTGGAATTGCTGGGTCGTACAGGAACTCTGTGTTTAACTCTGTGAAGAGCTGGCAGACTGTCTCCGCGGCTGCTGCACCGTCTATATTCCCCCAGCAGCACCAGAGGTTTCCAGTTTTCCGCGTCCTTGCTCACACTCATCTTCTGGTTTTCGATTCTAGCCGTTCTGGAGGGTGTGAGATGGTATCTCATTGTGGTTTAGAGTCACATTTCCCTGATAGTAATGATGGGAAACCTTTTTCCATGTGTTTATTGGCTATTTGTAGATCTTTTTTGGAGAAATGTCTGTTCACATGCTTTGCCCATTTTAAAATTGGATTATTCCTCTTTTTATTGTTGCAACGATTCTGTTATATAATCTAGATACTAGCCCAGTGAACTTTTCTTTTCTTTTCTTTTCTTTTTTTGGCTGCGTTGGGTCTTTGTTGCTGCACGGGAGCTTTCTCTAGTTACGGTGAGCAGGGGCTACTCTTCCTTGCAGTGCGCGGGCTTCTCATTGCGGTGGCTTCTCTTGTTGCGGAGCACAGGCTCTAGGCGCGCGGGCTTCAGTAGTTGTGGCTCACGGGCTCTAGAGCACAGGCTCTGTAGTTGTGGCACACGGGCTTAGTTGCTCTGCGGCACGGGGGATCTTCCCGGACCAGGGATCGAACCTGTGTCCCATGCATTGGCAGGCGGATTCTTAACCACTGAGCCACCAGGGAAGCCCCCAGTGCACTTTTTGTACTCTGTTGTAGTAAAACCTTTCTTACATTTTTCCTGGTCCTGTTACTCACGATTCTGTGAGGCCTTGTCGTTGGGAACATTGTTTTGCTGAGTTGTATTGATCTTCCCAATGTCACATTTCACGATATAGTATCAAAAATTATATTCATTAATAGCACCACCAATCCAATCAGAAAATCCTTTCCATGTTAGGAAGGTACCTAGTTTATGGCAGAAACAAATTTTCTAAAATTTTTAACTTCTAGTATTTTATTGTGAAAAATTTTAAACATGCAGAAAAGTTGACAGAATTATACAGAGAACACCCTGTATCCACCACCTAGATTTTACAGTGAACATTTTTTACAGTACTTGCTTTATCACTTATCCATCCATCCGTCTATTCTAATTCATTTATTTTATCTATTTGCTTCCTGGCTGCGTTGGGTCTTTGTTGCTGCGCACGGGCTTTCTCGAGCTGTGGCGAGCGGGAGCTACTCTTCTTTGCAGTGCGCGGGCTTCTCATTGCGGTGGCTTCTCTTGTTATGGAGTACGGATTCTGGGCACGCGGGCTTCAGTTAGTTGTGGCTTGCAGGCTCAGTAGTTGTGGCTCGCGGGCTCTAGAGTGCAGGCTCAGTAGTTGTGATGCACGGGCTTAGTTGCTCTGCGGCATGTGGGATCTTCCCGGACCAGGGATCGAACCTGTGTCCCATGCATTGGCAGGTGGATTCTTAACCACTGTGCCACCAGGGAAGCCCTGATTCATTTATTTTAAAACTTATCAACGTTGATTTTTCTTTTGTCTTTCTCTTTTGAAAAACAAATTTTCTACATTCTTGATCTGATGTGCATGATTTCACTTACCTTTATCCTTGTTTAATGAGAAGACATTCAGTTCTGTGGCATTTCATCTGATTATAGCTTTGACCATGTCCCCGTTAACACTGATGAGTGTTTTTCTCCACGCTATCACTTTATAATTGCAATTTTGATCATTTCCGAGCAGTTGTATTAATCGCTTGCGAGTGTCTCATGACAGTTCTTAGCGCTCTTTTGGTGGTCAGGGAGTGTGCGAGCACCTGTTTACTTCGGGGGTTTTCAGCCAGACCATGTTATCAGCAGCATTCGCTGATAGTGGCGGCGAACTTGGGCTGCCCGTGCACCGGGGACACTCAGCGCTGAGGCTGCCGATCCTGTCATGAGGTGGAAAGCATCACGCGGGTGCTGTGGGGCGTGAGGGCCTTCCTTGCTCTCTGTGTCGAATCACGGGTCACAGGGAACCCATGTATTTCTGCATGCGTGTCACGGGTCTAAATATTACCTGCATCTAAGAGCCTGAGTTCAAACAAGTAAGGTGGGTGCTGGAAGGATGTACACACCACTGTTGGAAATCAATTTCAGTTGCCTTTTTAATGCATTTAATTTCTTCTACTTTAGGTAAATCTTAAAATGAGAGAGATAACAGAGAAAGAAGTTAAGTTAAAACAGCAGTTATTGGAAAGTCCAGCTCATCAAAAGGTAAAGGGTAAATTTCACTTCTCTGGAACGCACCAAGTCAGCGTTGCTCCCGGTTTAAAGAACTGTGTCTGTGTGTGCTCTGTGCTTGTTCGTTGTTCTTACCAAGCAGGGAGCGAGTGCCCTGGGCCCCGGCCCCGGTGGCGAGGGCGCGGTGGCCCACTGCCCTTTCTCCCAGGCAGGGGCAGCCTAGTGTTGAACTTGGGAGGGTGGGGGAGAGGTGGGAGGTGTCGGAAGCTCCAGAGGAAGGGACGTAGGGTCACCCGGGGTGAAGTCAGCGTGGCGGGTGGGGGGGTTGCCCGCAGCCAGAGGTCCCCTTGGAGCCCTCACGGACTGTGAGCCCGGTGTGGGATTCAGGCGGGTAAATGTCACGTGTCCAGTGAAATGAGCCACTAACGTCCTGTGTGACCTGATTATTATTATATTTTTTGGCCGAGCACGTGTGTGACTGAATCCATGTTCTTCAAACGCGTGTACGACGTGGCCTGGCCTGGGCTGCGGGCCCCTGGGCTGCGGGGTGAGCGACTGTCCCCTTGCTCCCCTCTCTTACCTGGACCCTGGGGATGCTGTCCGTGGGCACCTCACCCCGGCCACGCTTCCGTGAGCCACCCCCCTTCCTCAGATGGGCGTGGACGGCTCGCTGAGCCCCTCCCCGAATGGCGGTTGGCTCCTGTCCTTTTTGGTGCCCGGCCCGTGCGGAGTTTCCAGAGTAGTCTTTGCTCCCGCAGAGGCCAGTGTCGTAGAGGTGCCTGGGAGCTTCCCCTGCGGTCATCTGCTAGCGCAGAGGGATGCCCCGCCTCTCGTGTGAACGTGGTGTGCAGGTGTGTGTCTCGTCTGTCCACGCGTGCGCCTGCCGCGCTGACCTCCTCTCCTGCCTTCCTTCCCTCGCCTCCCGAGCAGTCTCCCTCCAAGTGGTACTGGAAGCTAGTGCCCGTAAGTGAGCTCCGCGCGTGCGCCCAGCTGCCGTCCAGACGGCCGTCCCGCCGCAACCACTTGCTTCCATTACAGACTGCTCGTGACTGTTTGTCTGAATGTCCTCCTTGGTGGTGTTGTTGCATTTCCCGCGGGGCAGTGATGGCCCGGTTCTGGGCAGAGTAGACGGTAACGAGGCCCTCTGGAGCCCTAAGGTGCATTGTGTAGCCAGCACCCCGAGTGTGGTTTCGCCCAGTTTCTTAGGTAGACTTGCAGACAGTTTCTTCTTCGGACACATAGTTAACGTCTTTATGTGACGAACTTCAAGGTCAGTGACAGGCTGTAGTCTCCTTTCTGATAGGTGCCAGCAGGAATGGCAAATCATCCAATTTGCTAAGTTCCCCTTTGGATTTGTCCTTCCTGACGTTACGGTCCGTGGTGATTCGGTCTGCAGCTCAGGCTGTGCTCCACCTGGGGACCTGTTCTGGAAGCAGGACCAGTTCGTTACCCTGTTTCCCACGGAAGAATACCCGGTGCCCCAAGCGGTGCACTTTAACATGAAGCTTGGGGCACAGATCTGTCTGAAGACTCCTTTATTGCCTGATCCTTTAGTTTAATTACTTGGATCAAATTATCCTCAGAATTCCATCATAAAGGAGATACTGTGGATGTAAAACTGTCAGTGGGATCTGCGTGAGCAGTGATATGGTCTGCTTCGTAGCTGATGGATAATCTTGCTTCTCTTTGAAATATATTAATAACAAAGAGGGGGTAAGCGTTTTTACGCATATTTACGTATCTCTTAACTTCTCGAAAACTGAAGGCCAAAGAGAGAACCGTTAAAAGCAGTTACGAGCTGTAGTGAGGACACAGTCAGAGATGCAGGTGTCCTCCCGGAAGTGGGGTTTCAGATGAGACTCGTGTAAAAACTGGAGAATGTGGCCGAGAGCAGAGCGCCTGTACGTTTCCTCCTAGCAGTTGGCCACCGTGGCTGCCTGAGCGCATGTCTGGCTCATCGGTAGCGGGGTGACTGTTAGGCTGCTGGGGGTTTGGAGCAGGGTCCCCTCGAGGGGTGGCACCGGCCCCCCCGACCCAGGGCTTCAGCACTTTCCCTGATGCAGGCGCACACCATCCACCCTCAGCCGCGAAACCACCCGCTTCCCTGCATGCCGTGCTCGGCCCGCGCGCTGTCTGTGTGTGTGGAGACCTGGCCCGGCGTGCGCCTCGGGCTCTGCATGCGGGAGCCCCAAGGCTGGCCCCTGGGCACGGCGGCCCGAGAAACAAGTTAAAGTCCATGTCGAGGCCAGTGTTAGTGGCGTGCGTTGCACATGCACGGGTGAGGCGTGTTCTGTGCAGATGCCGGCGCTGACTGCCCTGCGCTGTGCGCACACTGCGTTCTTGCCGGGGCGCCTTCCTTTGGGTTGACTCTCCTGCACGGCTCGCGGAGGTCCATAGCGGGCAGCACGGGTGGCGGGTTTTCTCCCTCGAGCTGGCACTGTGTTCTCCTCCCCTGGAGAAGGCGCGGCTGCAGGAAATGCCAGGCTCACCTGTGCCACAGGACGTGGTCCCCTGGCGGCCTGTGTGTCTGTGCTCGTGAGCGAGGCCCAGCTCCAGGGGCAGTGCCCAGGGGCGCGGGGAGAGCACCGTGCACGTGGCTTCCTGTAAAGGCAGAAGCACAGAAACCTTGAAGAATGCCTGTTTTTTACAGCACTCAGGCTCCTGACGCTTCCGTGCACTGACGGAGGGGCTGGTTGACGGATGAGACGACATTCCGTCTAACCTGGTTTCGGGTATTTTCTCAAACTCTGTTAGTGCTGCTTCGTGTTCTTCACAGTGGCCAAGGTTAACGCTGCTAATCTGAGAAAAGTAACAGTAACGTGGGTCTTCCCAGCGTAGGCTGTTCGCCGTTTAACTTGTTTCTCATCCGCTGATGGTGTGCGGCCTCTGGCAGTGTAGACGTGTGTCCTGCTTCCTTGCCCTGGGTGTGCCCGGCCCTTTAGAGTGAGACGGCCGGGTGTCATTAGCGACTAACTGCTGTCACCCAGTGTGGCCACGAAGCCCAGTTCCCTGGATCGTGACATACGTTCCAGGCGGACTATGCAATCCAGACGTTTGGGGCTTTCCCACGTGATTGCCGTTGTTCTAAATGTCGTCCCGCAGGACTCCTGTTAACTCTAGATTTGACGGCCTGCCTGTGACGTAGGCGGCAGTGACGGCACCTCGCGCGTAGTGACCCTTTCCCTTTTCTCCACCGCAGGTGCGCTACCGCCGAGAGCACCTGTCAACGAGGCAGCCACCCTACTTCCCGTTGTTGAAGGACCTGATGCGGGACGGCAGCCACGGGGCTGCTCTCTTGGCCGTGGTCCACTACTACTGCCCGGAGCAGATGAAGCTGGACGGTGAGTGGAGCACGTGCCTCTGGAATGGACCTGAGGCTCAGGAGGCTGTTAGGATGCTCTGATCCAAACAGTCAGAACACCGGGGAGTCGCCCTGAGTCCTTAGTGCCAACCGGGGAGGTGCAGAGGCGGGCAGCTCTGACGGTGGCGTGCTTGTCGGTAGCCTCCACCAGTTTTCTCCGGGGTGAAATGGGACTTTGAAATATCTGGGTAACGTGTTAAGTATTGGTGACTGTACTTCAGTCTCAGAACAGTTGAGAGCTCGTCAGCCCTACTCTAGTTGATCTAAAACATCTAGAATGTGGTTTAGGAAAATGAGTGCAGACCCGTCTGTTGCCAAGCCGTGAGTGACTCGTGTGCTTGGTGTTGGTATCCCCGTGTCGTGTGTCTCTGAGGTGCTCACGCCTGGCCGCGGGGAGAGGTGCGGGTGATGCCGTGAGCAGCATGGCGCCGGACACCTGTCCAGGGCCGTGCGGACAGGAGCTCTGATGTAGGTTTTGCTGAGTCCTCTTCTTTCTGGGGGAGGGAGGTGTGAGGCCCACAGATGCCCTGACCGCCGGCCGCACGTAGAGTGTCTGTCAGAGTCACTGCCGGTGCTGAGCTGACGTCGGTCCTGCTTCTGATCCAAGTGCAGAAGTGCTGGGTTTTGTAGTTTCTAAAGCACACAGCTGACGTTGAAAGAAAGGGGGGCTCAGGTTCCAGGAGGGGGTCTCCATCTGTGATTGAAAACCCCCAGATTGGCACGTGCTGGCCCCAGGTCCGTTAGGCCTCTGTCCCCGTGCGGCCTGGGCCGTGTGCCGCTGAGACCTGTAACCGGGGCCCTGGAAAGGACTGGGGAGGCTCCCCCGCGGCCAGGGAAGACCAGGAGGCTCATCTCGCGGCGGAGGCGGAGGTCGTTCCTGAGGAAGTGAGCTGCCAGGCGAGTTCGTTCGGGTCCAGGACTCGTTTGGCGGGAGTCAGAGCAGAGTGTTGCCGTGTGGGAGCACAGCCACCGCCAGGGTCCGCCAGACCCGCAGAGAAGGGGCCCTGCCACCACCAAGCCGGCAGGCGCCGCGGACCGACCTGGGTGAGGAAGAGCCCTGAATGCGAGCGCAGAGTGTTTAAAATGCCGACGTGTGGGGCGCTCGAGCGCGCGGGGCTCCCTCCCCTCGGCCCTCCGCCCGCTGCGTGTGTGGGTAGGCAGTCCTGCCTCGGGCTTTGTCCAGCCTGTCTCTAACCTGTCCTCCGGGGCCTCGAGACAAAAACAGCTACGAGGGACAGAGAGCCTGTGCTACCGAGGAAGGGAAAACCCACGGCAGGATGTGAGTGTCGAAGCTCATTGCACCTAATAGCGGAACGTCAAAACGGGGCTTTAAAAACGACAGAACCACAGGGTGGAGTGACTGGAGCCAGGCTCACGACTTGCCTTGCGGGACCAGGCTGAGGAAGCAGGGGAGGGCAGAGTGAGGCCAGAGGGGCCTTGAACACACGGACGCAGGCTGGGCCCAGTGCACCAGCTCGTAGGGGTCGTGCTCTTTTAAAACGAGGAAGCCTGGAGGCCTTTACAAAAGTGGGCTTGATTCAGGCCACGGAAGAAACCTCGACGGATTGCAGAGAATTGATAGTTCCTCACAACACAGTAAAACGAGAAGTCAGTAACAAAAACGTGCAGCGTACTTCTCCAAACCCTTAAAATTGTTAGTGCTTAGAAACCAAAGAAGATACTTCAGAATAGTTCATGGATCAAAGTAGAAATTACAGTGGAATTTTCTAGTGGGAGCTCTGTAAGGGCAGGCTTTTTTATCTGTTTGTTCACTGATACATCCCAACCGTCTAAAATAGCGTCTGGGACAAATGTGATCAGGTTTGTTGAATTAAATGGATGAACGACGTACGTGCCAGAACCCACAGGACGCAGCTCAGAGTGACGGGTGAAGGGAACCGTCGCCTCAGTGCAGTCTGGACAGTAAGGAATTTAAGAATTAATGAACCAGGTTGATCTCAGCGCATTCGAAAAGAACATAGAAATAAACCCAAAACAGCTGAAGGAAGAAAAATTAAGAGTAGTCTTTCCCCTCTGGTCAGAAATCATCCCAACACATGGAGGAGACAGGCTGAACTGCAGGTTCCGTCCTGAAGAGGACGGCCCGCCTGGGCTCTGGACAAGCCACCTGGTGAAGGAGCGGAGCAGAGGGGTGCAGAGGAGGCCAAGCCAGGCATCCCGGGAGGGCTCCAGAGCAGACGTGCAGGCCGTCTTTGCCGGGGTTATTCCGGCACGAGGAGCAGAGCATGGGAGGAAGGGCATAGGCTCTCTTTCCTTCTTAACATGGGTTGAAAATCCTGTGTAAAGTCCTAGAAAACAAGAATTGAACGGCTGAGCGTGTTCTCCTGTTCATCTCAGGAGGCACAGACCAAGGTCTGTTAGAAGCCACTGCCCGTTTGTGACGGATGCCCTTGGCCTGCCGCTGACGTGCTCTGGCCCCACAGAGGTTCTCGACCCCGGACTGTTGCAGTCAGGGGGACGGGAGGGGGTGCCGTAGCCCCAGCCCTGGCAGGGTGACTCTGTGCACCTGCCCCGCGCACGGTGCCAGCTCCTGGTGAGTGTTGGGACCCACAGAAGACCTGTCTGTAGTGCTGGGGAATAAACGCAACAAAAAGATGTGGGACCGTGGGAAAAATCGTGAACTCTGCCGTCGGGTGGGATTTAAACTATATTCTTAGATGCCAAGAAGCAGTATAAACATTGTGATGTCCCCTGATTGTTCATGCAGTTGTTGCGAGTCCTTTTTACAGAAACTGACAAGGGAATGTAAAATTCATGTGGAAGACTGGAGGCCAAAGGGACAAAATGGTTGTTTTGGAGACTTTATTTTTATTTTCGGCTGCGTTGGATCTTCGTTGCTGCGCGTGGGCTTTCTCTAGTCGCGGCGAGCGGGCGCTACTCTTCGTTGCGGTGCACGGGCTTCTCGTTGCGGTGGCTTCTCTTGTTGCGGAGCACGGGCTCTAGGCGTGCGGGCTTCAGTAGTTGTGGCTCGCAGGCTTAGTGGCTCCGCAGCCTGTGGGATCTTCCCAGACCAGTGCTCCAACCCGTGTCCCTTGCATTGACAGGTGGATTCTTAACCACTGCGCCGCCAGGGAAGTCCTGCAGACTTTATTTCGATGTGAGTTTACTTTTACAGAGAAGGTGCAGGAATTGGTGCATACTTGTCCCCAGACTTTCCAGCCGTTACATCTTGTCACATTTGTGCTCTTTCTCCCTGAGCTAGTTGGGAATAACTGGAGAACAAACACATTCTTTTTTTTTTTTTTTTTTAAACTTCAACAACCTTTTATTACCAAATTCACCCAGGGTTAACCCTTTAACCCACCTAACAGCAAAACAGCATCTCCAACAGGATCTAAGATGGAGGTGCACACCTAATAAAGATTGTCTGTTAAAAACAAAACAAAACAAAACACACACTTGAATAAGTATTTTTTAAAAAAGCAAAATTCGGGCTTCCCTGGTGGCGCAGTGGTTGAGAGTCTGCCTGCCGATGCAGGGGACACGGGTTCGTGCCCCAGTCCGGGAGGATCCCACGTGCCGCGGAGTGGCTAGGCCCGTGAGCCATGGCCGCTGAGCCTGCGCATCCGGAGCCTGTGCTCCGCAACGGGAGAGGCCACAACAGTGAGAGGCCCGCGTACCGCCAAAAAAAAAAGCAAAATTCACCAGTATTGTAAAAAAAAAAATTCCCCAAGTGATTTCAATCCAAAAAAACCAAACTCCAGCGTTGGCATCTGTGCCGGCTCAGAAACCTCAACGCAGGATGCACCTAACAGAAAAGCATTTCCTCTTAAAAACAATCCACCTGTCTCCTTCCTGTTCAACGTGCACAGCTTATCCCTAGAAATACCCAATAACTGCACAAACAGGACCCAGTCACGTTCCCCGGCCTCTGCCTGTCGGTGGA
This sequence comes from Grampus griseus, assembly GCF_964374135.1. Taxonomy (NCBI): domain Eukaryota; kingdom Metazoa; phylum Chordata; class Mammalia; order Artiodactyla; family Delphinidae; genus Grampus; species Grampus griseus. The sequence continues at coordinate 1,691,273 of NC_139000.1, forward strand.
GGTTCCCACCAAGGACTGTTCCTTAGCGATTTTCACCTCGACTACAGTCAGGAAATTGACCCCTAATTTCTGAGAACTTGCAGAATGTCCTCAGGCTTCCTGGGGGCTCCGTGAAAGATCGCGGGTCAGTGTACCTGACCGAGATGGGAATGCAGGCTGGGCGAAGGGGGCCTTTTCCAAATGAAGACACCCGACACCTTCAAACCCGCAGTTTAACCTACCAGGTGAAAACTAGTAGCAGCTGGCCCTGCCCAAAGAGTGCTGGTCTCCCTGCTTTACCCATAAAAGTAGTAACGAAGAAGAGGAGAGTCCAGCGTGTTTGACCTCATCTCCCTGCCAGGAACGTGGAGCCATGGGCGGCGTCCTCCAGGCCGAGGTCTCAGGGGAGCTTTGCCACTTCTGGCCGCTCCTGGCAGCCTGACTCATGGCTGCTCCGTGGACACTGTGTTCCCTTGTGCAGGGTGCTTAAGAATTACCAGGGAGGGGACTTCCCTGGTGGCACAGTGGTTAAGACTCCACGCTGCCAGTGCAGGGGGCCCGGGTTCGATCCCTGGTCAGGGAACTAGATCCCACACGCATAGCTCAACTAAGGGTTCGTATGCCACAACTAAAGAGCTGGCGAGCCGCAACTAAGGAACACACGTGCCACAACTAAGGAGCTCACCTGCTGCAACTAAGACCCAGCACAACCAAATAAATAAATAAATAGATAGAATAAGTTAAAAAAAAAGAATTCCCAGGGAAATTATGTTTTCAATTTGATTTTGTCACTGACGGATACTTGGATAGCAACTTCTAGAAAACTGCTCAGTGGACCTCTCCCGGGGTCACGGTCACAGATCCTTCCAGTTGACGGGCCCTTCGCTGGCCTTGGGCAGCAGCGCGTTGATTTTAGAGAAATGTCTGCACCCAAGGAGCCCTCTGTGCACCGACAGCGGGGAGGGATGCGTGGTCTGTGGCACTGCCTTTCTCCTGAACGTAGGAGCCCCAGAGCCAGAGACAAGGCCTCTCGCAGTTGGATTGAGCCAGGATGCAACGGTGCCGGTGAGGTGCTCCCAGCCTGTGTGAGAACTGGCCTGATGTGCTGGGCGGTGAGGGCAGCAGTGAGCTGGAGAGCACCTCGCTGGCCCATCTAGGTAAACCTCCGTGACCAGGATGAACAAAAGCGTCGTGTCTGCAGACAGCTCTTTATAAGTGTTTCCCAGACTGCGCGGGTCTGGGCCAGGTCTGGGCCAGGTCTCTGAACACTGAAGCAGAACCCGTGGGCTTGATGGGGTCCGCGCCGTGGATCTTGTCCCAGGGTGGCGGCCTTCACATGTCTCAGGTCGCAGGTTTGGGTCCGTGTGAAGACTTGGTGTGGGGCTTGCTGTGGTCTTCTTTCTTTCTTTGTTTTTTATATTTATTTATTATCATTTATTTATTTATTTTTATTTGGTTGTGCCGGCTCTTAGTTGCGGCAGGCGGGCTCCTTAGTTGTGGCCTGTGAATTCTTAGTTGCGGCATGCGTGTGGGATCTAGTTCCCTGACCAGGGATTGAACCTGGGCCCCTGCATTGGGAGCGTGGAGTCCTAACCACTGTGCCGCCAGGGACGCCCCTGGTGTTGTTTTCTTCTGTCCAATCCAGGCTCTGGCCCAGCATCACCACCCTGTTGAGGGTCCCATCTCTGCTTCCCTGTACCTGGAGCTGAGTCCCAGCCTTTCTCAGCCCTTCTTGCCCTTGACGTTTTCCAGGCATGCAGGTCGCTTAGTTGGCTGCCTGTCCCCTGTTTGGCTTTGCCCGGCGTTCCCTCCTGGTGGCCTTCAGGGCCTGGGTTTCCAGCAGGAATGATGCCGCAGGGATGGTCCCTGGGTTCAGGTGGCGTGCGCTGGCTTCCTCCTCTGAGATCACCGCTCTTTGCTTTATGACCGACTAGTGATCGGGGAGTGGCTTTGGTCTCTCGTCGCGCTTTCACCCCAGCATTGGCATCTGTCGGGAGTTTCTAGCTCTGCTGCTTGTTCTCTGGTGGGTCAGCACTCCTGTGCAGAGGGCTGCTCTCCTCTCCTCTGTCGTTATTTATCCGCGTGGTGATTTGTATCAAGATGGCCTCGTGGATTCTTACTTTACTCAACGGGTTATGATCCATGACATTCATTGTTCTCTTGCTTTGTCCCAGATTTCAGGCAAGTTGTGATTTTGAAGAAGAGGAACATGGGGTACTTGCTCTGCAAAGACCAAGTTTTGTTTAACTTTACATCCGCTAAGTGCAGGGGAGCCATGCAGAGAGGTTCGAACAGTGACTCTCTGTGGGACCCCAGTGCCTGGTGTGGCCCACGGCTGGGCAAGGGGGACTGGCCAGCACAGAATGTGGGGCAAAGCGCCATCTGTGGGGGGAGATGCAGTGAGACTCCACCCCACATGAGCCAAACACTCTTCCTTGGATGAAAGACACAAACCGGAAAAGCAGAATTTTAAAACTTTGAAAAGAAAATAGAGGAAAATATTTTTATGACATTGGTGTTGGGATGGATTACTTAACTTACAAAATAGCCAAGTAATAGAAAAGATTCCTGTGTTTAACCATATTAAGATTCACTGTGGTGACAGAGGAACATCACAGACAAAACTCAGTGGTAAAAGCCGTACCCATGAAAAAGTGTTTGCAGCAGATGTAAATGGGCAGAGGATCGTCACACAATTGTTCTGTAACCGTAGTACAAGAAGAATTCCTACAAATCAGTGGGAAAAGGATGAACAGCCCAGAGGCGAAACAAGAACAGGTTTCTCCCAGAGGAGGAGGTCAGGGCGAGCCCGCAGCAGCAGGGGGTGCACCACTGCAGGAAGGCAGAGCGGGCCCAGCGGGGCGGCCCGGCTGAGAGGCCCGGGGGTACGGCGGGGTGGGACGTGGCCAGGCGATGGTCAGGTGTGGGCAGCACCGCTTGCAGCCCCTTCTGGGAGGGTCGCCAGCGCAGACGGCATGCAAGTTTGGTTTTTCTGGCATTTTACGTACTAGTGAAAATTGTGGAATCCTAAATCGCTGTTAAAGTGAGTGACTGAAATCTGCCCACAGCAGCGGAGAACTATTTGGAAACGTAGTTCCGAGTTTGGGGAAGATAACAGGCTGCAACGTGGTAGGCGGTTTGTTGTCATGAATGTAAATTGAAGACAGCCAGGTCGGCAGCGCACTGTTGATATGATTTATGGGCAGAGACCATACGTGGTAAAGACACCCACACGAGCCAGGTCCCGGGGCTTGAGGAGAGGGGTTGCCTTGGGGGGAGGCGGGCTTCACCTCCTGTGATGCTCTGTTACTGAAAGAAAGTAAGGCCTGGATCGGAGAAGGTGTGACGTTAATGCTCGTCCCATCTGGGGTGAGAGGACACGGGAGCCTGTTCTTTACATTTGTCATGTTTCATAATCTGAATTTTAAAAAAGAAGCATTTCTTAGCTATATAAATGTGCCCAGTTACTCAGCTTCGAGAGGTTTTCTCTTGAGAATCCATAGTGCTGGGGCGTCGCCGCACAGGACAGGATTCATACGTGCATCCCGGGTGCTGTGAATCCCGTGTGCGCGCGATTTCTGAATCGCTGAAAATGGTTTCTTCTTAGGAGTAAAGTTATTTGAAAATAAGTGGTGTTTCTCAGTCCTGTTTATTTATTTACAGGCAAAGCTAAGTCATCAGGATAGCTGCCTCCAGTTTAGTCTGGAGTGGTATCTAGGTGTTCTAGTGGTTCCTGGCTGAGGGCGCGCCCACCTCCCCCCACGGAGCCCGCTCAGTGCCCAGTGTGGGTGTCTGCGCTGGAATTCTCTGGGTGAGGGGCTGGCATCCTGCAGAGCAGCGTAAAGTGGGCAGTTGTTCTGCTACAGGTGCAGACAGCAGCAGAGGAGGACTTGTGCTCTGCACAGCTCCTGAGTTTTGTGATTAGCAGTGTTCCCGTGCTTCCCTGTGGATAAGCCTGACACTTCCTGTTTTATGCTCCCCTCCCCCAACCACGGAGATAACCTCCCTCGAAAGGAGCTTGGTTAAATGTTAAGTGGCCTTATGCCGCCAGGTCCTTTATAAACTGAAAGGTGATTGTTACCATTGCTATTGGAAGCCCAGTCTTAAAAGTTTGGGTAATTATTGTATACTTTTTAGATGCTAACAATTAAATTCGGGTCCTGGAGATTTCTCCTGTCTTTTTCTTGAGTGTTTTCTTTCTATGTTTAACATTATTTATGATACTTGTTGTGATGTTTAAATCTGTTAATGTTATTACCTTTTTAAATATCACCTCTACCTTTATTTAAATTGTTTTTCAGTTGAAAATTGTATGTATGTGTACACACACACACGTATGTGCGCACACACACTTATGAAGCAGAATGTCTTTCTAATAAATTGCAGTTTTCTTTTTATCTGTTAGATATATGCTTGAAAGAGGTGACGTCGATGGCGGACAGCCTGTATAATATTCGGCTTCTGAGAGAATTCTCAAATGAGTATCTGAACAAGTGCTTTTATCTCACTCTAGAAGATATGCTGTATGCTCCCTTAGTGTTGAAGGTAATAATGACTTATTAAAAACATATTTTTAAAGCCCTGTGTGAATAAGCTCCTCACTGTGTCCTTGATTTCTCGTTCTCCTTTTAGCCAAACGTTATGGTTTTCATTGCCGAGCTCTTCTGGTGGTTTGAGAATGTCAAACCAGACTTTGTTCAGCCCAGGGATGTTCAGGAACTGAAAGATGGTGAGTGACAAACTTTCCGTAAGTGACGGCTGTTTCCTCTAAGGGAGTCGAGGCGCAGCACTCAGAAGGTGCGCTTAACTGGTTCCTGGTTTTTGTACGACAGTGGTGTTTAAGTGGTTTCTTTTGGGAGGACAGAGCGTGTCACCGTCTGGGCCGCTGTCTGGTGCGCCGTGGTGGTCACGCACAGAGCTCCTCCAGACTGTGAGCTGGGGGTCCGTCCTGGCCCTGTGGCGTCAGGGTCCAAGGGCGAGCAGGAGACGTTGGAGAGAAGGTTCCAGGTGATTCTGACGGACCTCGGGCAGGAAGTGCTCTAGTCCGTGATGCCAATCCTCACCCTCCACAGCTTTGGCTTTTTTGCCCCTAAAACAAGGCAGAAAAAGATCTGTTTTACCACAGAGTAAAACGATCTGCCAGCCTTGAGAATCTCCAAAACTTTAAGAAGATGATATGGGAGAATGTTTTCACGTCCTTGGCATTTCTTACAAAGAATATAAAAATCTTAGCCACAGAGGCAGAGATTGATAATTGGCCACATTAAAATGTAGACCTTGTTTTCATTAAAAGATGATGAAAAGAGTAAAAAAAAAAAAAAAAAAAGGAAATCAAGTAGCTACCAGGGGTAGAAGATCCTTGTCGTATACCTACAGCAGATACACAGTGTCCAGAACATATCAAAAGAAGAAAAAGACAAACCAATAAAAAGAGCAAAAGACTCGAACAGGTGCTTCGTGAAAGCAGGACTCCGGGTGCCTAATAACGTCATGAAAGGATGCTCAGCCTTATCGGGGATTAAAACAGAAGCGACACACAGATACACCCCCGCCACGTCGGCAGAGCAGACGCCCAGACGGCCAGGGCTCGGGGCAGTGGCCAAGGCGTGCTCCCCTGCCCCTGAGAACCTCGGCGGCTCCCCTCACGTAAGACCCCTGGGCAGTGAGCGGTCTGGCTCTGGAGTCTGGTTCCTGTTGCCGGGACTGTCCCTGGCACTGTCTTGGGCCAGCCTTCTGGGGAGCAGCCTCAGAGACGGGGTCCCTGTTCAGACGGGAGCTTCGGGCCGGACCTGATCTCCTCACCTGACCCCACGGGGGCCTGAGCTGAAGTGACCACTGAGGTGCTCAGTCACAGGCTGGGCTCAGAAGACCAGGTCTTTCTGCAGCTGAGGCAGCTGCCGCCTTGAGGGTTTGGCCGGCAAGGCGTCCTGGTGGCTGCACCCCCGGGGCCCCGGCGACGAGGCCGCTTGTTAGTCGTCCAGACGCAGCCTCCAGTCCCGGTGCTCGCTCTTCTACTCTGTTGGTCTTTTGACCTTAGTACTCATTTTGGTATAATATCTGTCGTATTCATTACAGAATACTTACTTGTTGACCTTGAAACCATTTTAGTTTTTTGGAGAAGTTTTGGTTTCAGGTAAAAAAAAGTTGGGTCTTTGGTGCTTATAAAAACGGATTTATTTTAGAGTCTTCTTGCTAGTGTTGTAAGTGTCAGTAACTATTTCTATAAAATTGTTTCTGCAGCTAAATCAGTATCGCACCCGCGAAGCACTCGGCCTCCTGTTCCCATCTCCAACGCCACCAAGCGCAGCTTCCTGGGCAGCCCCGCGGCGGCGAGCCCAGCCGACCCGCAGCCCCCCACGCAGCTGCACCACCTGCACCTCGAAGAGCCTGAGCTCTTGTAAGTCTGTCTGCTCTCGGGACAGAGCCGCCACCCGGCCTCCCTCTTCCTGCTGGTTTGCAGTTCCCGTGGGGATTACCTTTTCTCAGGGGTGATGGCAGGCCTGTGCGGAGTAGGTAGTGAGAGGGCCTCCTGTGGCCCCTGCTCCCCCGGAGGCGAGCAGGGTAGCCTTAATGCGAACTTGAACTTACTGTGAAAACTTGAAACCTGTTGTATTACAGGCCGTAACCAGAGGTCAGTACGTCCCCTAGCTGCAGTTTGGATGTTTATCCCGAATTTGAAGTTCTTGGCACATTTTTGGTTCATTTTTATAATAATTAATTTTCCCAAGGAATCTGTGAACTTCTTACAGGTTGGTGTGAATTCATGATGGTCTCCATAGCTTCTTACGCCTTTGTTTTTGAACTTGAAGATTGGTGAGGTAGTGATTTTTCTCTCCCATCCTTTCTCTGTTTAGGGGGAAAGGGGCCTCTGCCTTTAGCCCATCGCATCCATTGTTGCCACTGAGACAGAAACAGCAAAAGACAGTGCAGGGAGAGGACCCCGCTGGTAAGGAGCGCCGTCTCCCCTTTGCCGGCTGTTTCCCATCCCTCTCGCTGGAGTTCCTTAATATCATGGCTCTCAAAATAAATAGACTCACCATGGCGTAGTAATGTTAGTTGAGAAAACTGTGGCAGAGCTTGTTTTGATCTTTATTGACGTACCTTAGAATTCATAGTCGTTACAGTGAAAATGTTACTGAGACATAAGGAATCACACGGAGCACACAGAAAATTACTGTTGTCTTTGGCGGCAAGAGCTTATACGTTGACATCTGCTCATTATCTCAATGGGCGTTGACGTCATTTAATTGATATCGACGTGTAATTAACTCTGATTATTTTCATGACCGTGATCACGGTTGAATTACACACTGCCTGTTATCGAAACTACGAAAAATGTTTGTATTGTGGTTGCTTGCTTTCCTTAGCAGTTTTGGTGTACTGAGTTATGGTGCATTTCCTTGAGAAATGGTTATTATAGTGACAGAATTTCAAATGATATAAAATCAGTTACTTAATGCTGAACATAAACTGTTTCCTCCAACTGCAGACCAGCGACACCGATCTAATTCCTTAACCCGAGTCGACGGTCAGCCCCGAGGGGCATCAGTAGCGTGGACAGAAAAAAAAAACAGGTGACCCACCCGCGTTTCAAATACCTTTCTACTTGGCATGTTCGTTAGTCTGACAGAGCAGTGCCCCAGACGTGGTGCAAGGGCCCCTGGGGCCCACGGAGTCCCTTGGAGGTCAGAATTATATCCGTAACAACGCTGGGATGTCACTACTTTTCCCATTCTCAGGGCCTCGCCAGGTGTGGGACCACAGCAGGTTGAATCAGATCAGACACGAGCATGCAGCCAGATGTCAGATCTGCAGGAATGTGAACGATCCCACTGTTCACACTCCGCACTGGTCTGTTTTAGAAAATATGGCCACTGCTCATGTGATAGATTTCTCACGGGAATTTTTAATCATTTTAAAAGGATCTCAGCTTGAATTTCTGAAGTGACAAATATTGATGAATAAATAAAACCTCTTTGGGGTCCCCAGCATCTTTAAGGGGAGCTGGGCCAGAGTGTCTGAGAGTTGCTGGACTGAAAGGCTCGCTGGTTTTCTTCTGCCCGGGAGAGGGTTTGTTTAAGTCTCCCGTGTGTAAGATTTGGATTCTCTCTTCTTAACTCGCGTTCTCGTCACTCACGAGCTTGCGTAGCCTCTCGTGGGGACGTGGCGTGTGCAATGGCTTCTTTCCCCACGTTGCAGGCCTGCGTCTCAGCCAGCGCCCTTTGCTCTCCATCACGCTGCGAGCTGCGACGTGGACCCAGGCTCTGGCGACAGCGTCAGCCTGGCCCGCTCCATCAGCAAGGACAGCTTGGCATCCAGTGTCATTCATCTGACCCCGCAGAACCAGCCCCAGCCCGCAGCCCTCAGGACCGATGGAAGAAGCCTCCTGAACAATGTCAGTATTGAGGACGAGGGTGAGGAGCTCCTGGCCATCGTTAGGACGGATGCGGCTCACCAGGGTGCCGAGCCCGGCCTGATGGCAGGTGCCAGGTCTCCCCAGAGGCTGGCAGATGCCTTAGAAAGTCAGCCCGACAGTTTCTTCCTGGAGCCGCTGATGCCGGCCGTGCTCAGGCCAGCCAAGGAGAAGCAGGCGGTCACCAAGGAGGATGAGTGCGGAGAGGGGCGGCCGAGGGGCTTCACGTCCAGGAGGTCCGGCGAGGGCCACCAGCCTTCTGGGCGGAAGAAGGCGCCTGGCAGTCACGTCAGTCGAGACTTGAATAGGACTTTCACCCCCATCTCCTGTTCAGAGCTTCCCATGGGCTTCGGCCCCGCGCCCACTGAGGCGGGGCTGCAGGCAGCGGGGGACGCCCGTGGCGGGCCTCCGGCCGGCGGCGTTTCCAGCCTGCCGTCTTGGGGACTGCCAGCCGACGGCTTCTTCCTTCACCTGGGCAGAGCCGACGAGGACGTGGAGGGCAGGCTGTCCGCGAGCTGTGCGCAGAGCCCCTGCGCCCTTGGCCCGGAGGCCTGGGCCATCATGAGGCAGGACTCCGACTCAGACATCACAGACCTGGAGGGGGCCGAGCAGGCCTTCGCCGGCGAGGACTGCCCCGTGCTGGGGGCCGGGTACGCTGGGGAGGAGGAATCGGCGAAGCTGCAGGAGGACCTGAAAGTGAAGGAGCACGAGGGCAAGGACGACGCCAGCGGCCGCTCCAGCCCGTGTCTGAGCCAGCTCAGCAGCGGCTCCGTGGCCGGCGGGAGCGTGAAGATGACCAGCTTTGCCGAGAAGAAGCTTCACAGGCTCAACAGCTGCGAGACCAAGTCGAGCACGAGCAGCTCCCAGAAGACCACGCCCGATGCCTCGGAGAGCTGCCCGGCCCCGCTGACCACGTGGAAGCAGAGGGGCGAGCAGAGCCCGAGCTGGCAGGGCGGGGACCAGGCCAACCTGCTGGCCTCCGAGCTGGTGCAGCTGCACATGCAGCTGGAGGAGAAGCGCCGGGCCATCGAGGCGCAGAAGAAGAAGGTGGAGGCGCTGTCGGCGCGGCAGCGCCTGAAGCTGGGCAAGGCAGCCTTTCTGCATGTGGTCAGGAGGGGCCGGGCCGACGCCGCCCCTCGGCCACTGAAAGCGGGGCCCTCGGCGGGAGGACACTCTCAGCACAACGGGGACGACCTCGATGGCGTGCCCCGGGTAGGAGACCTGCTTGGCAAGGAGGAGGGCAGGGGAGACCTCCTGGGGCCCCCCGACCTGGACGGAGAGGACCTGGCTCTGGTCCAGCAGCATCAGCGCAAGGACCCCGCCGCCCTCCCCGAGCTGGAGCGGAGCAAGGCGCTGTCAGCGGTGCTCCTGGAGGCCGTCGAGGGCGTGGACGTGGGCGTGGACCTGGGCGAGTGCGACCTGTCCATTGAGAAGCTGAACGAGACCATCAGCACGCTGCAGCAGGCCATCCTCAGGGTCTCCCAGCAGCAGGAGCAGCTGCTGCTCGCGTCCCCCACGCTGCCCGCGCCGGGCCCCAGGAACAGCTCCCAGGAACCCAAGGTCAAGGGGGCCATACACTTTGGCGAGCCGCTCTCGCCGACGGCACTGGCCGGCCACCGCAAGGCCCCTCGGCTCGGTCCGGGTCGGAATTCCCGTTCGGGAAGACCGGCCGAGCTGAAGGTGCCGACGGAGCGAGCGCAGGGCCCCTCCCGAAGCAAGGCCCTCACAGCTGGTGGCGCGGCCGCCCCTCGCCTACGGCCCTTCTCCCCCCGGGCGCCCTCTGACCCGGGCTGGGACGGGGCCGCCGACCCTGGGAGTGACCCCCACGAGGAGTGCTGCTTCGCCGCTTACAGGCTCCACGATGAGAACAACCAGCGGACATTGGTCTCGGCCTCCCCCAGGGATGCCAGCGTCACCTCAGAACAGATGGGCTTCAGGGAGGCTCTGGAAGACGGCGTGAGGGGGGCGGGGCTCGCCGCCCTCAGCGGGCCAGGAAAGGGGGGCGCGGCCCTGGACGGGCCCCCGAGGAGCAAGGCTAGCCTCATCGAGGTGGACCTCTCCGACCTGAAGGCCCCCGACGATGACGGGGGGACGGAAGGCCGCCACAGCTCCGCGGACCTCGCCAGCGAGGGCGACCAGAAGCCGGGGGTCGGCTTCTTCTTCAAGGTAAAGCGCTGGTGGCATCTGTGTCACGTGGCGGGCGGGCGGGCACGTCACCCTGGCCTAGTCGTGAGGGCGTCACAGAGAACCTAACCTCTTCTGTGGAGGCTGAGGAGAGACGCATGCGGCTTCATGGCCGCGTGGGCTCCGCAAGGACCCAACTCGCCCTAAGCCGCTGGGAGCGCCTGCTTGCGGGAGCCTGGCCGTGCGCCAGCAGACCTTGACCTTGGGCCCTGAAATGGGAGTTCTGACTTGTTCTCGTGTGTCACGAAATGTTTTTTTGATGGTTTTCCAACCGTTTAAGAGTGAAAAAGCATTCTTAGTTCGCAGTCTGCAGAACAGGTCATGGGCTGCACTTGGCCTTTGGGCCAAGGTTTGCTTCACCCCGTTAGAGTCCCGGCGGGCGTAGAAACTTTCGGAAACGTTTTTGTTTCTCTCAGTGCCTTTCTTGTAGCGTTTCCTTCAGGAGACAGCAGTGAGTTGTGAGGTCCCCTTCTGTCTTGATAGCGTCTCCTTTTGTCCTGGCGCTTAGGAAGTGGCTGACACACCACGGAGCTGTGAGGGCCGTCTTCTCAGGAGACACGCACGGCCTTTGCCTGACGTTTGTGCTCTTAAATTGGGAACAGACAGATGACCCGTCTGGGTTTTGGCTCCTGTTGTGGAGATACAAGTGCAGTTTTTAAGGCGAATGGAGTTCAGTGCCAGCAGACTAAATGCTTCTCCAAGGGCGCGGTTTGACTCCCGTTTGTATTTTAGCGTGTCTGTAGAGAGACGCTCGCTCACCCATCAGTTACGAGGAGTAGGAAGCGTTTCATGTTCCTGGGGTGCGTGGAGGGCCGGGGGCGGCAGTGCTGGGGACCCTCAGGGGTCGTGCCCGGCCCCGCTGTAGGTGGCGTCTGCCCTGCAGGACGAACAGAAGGCGGATGACGAGCTCGCCAGGAAGCGGGCGGCCTTCCTTCTGAAGCAGCAGCGCAAAGCCGAGGAGGCCCGCATGCGGAGGCAGCAGCTGGAGGTGGAGGTCGAGCTCAGGAGAGACGAGGCACGGTAGGTGGCCCGGGTGCCCGGCGGGCGCCGCACGCGGTCGGCGTGGCCGTGTCTTTTGTCCCCTCCCGCGGCGCGGCGCTGGCGTGACCAGGGCGTCCTGGCCGCTCCTTCCCGCAGGCGTAAAGCGGAGGAAGATCGGATCCGCAAGGAGGAGGAGAAGGCGCGGCGGGAGCTCATCAAGCAGGAGTACCTGCGGCGGAAGCAGCAGCAGATTCTGGAGGAGCAGGGCCTGGGGAAACCCAAGTCCAGGCCCAGGAAGCCGCGGCCCAAGTCCGTGCACCGGGAGGAGCCCGGCAGCGATTCGGGACCCAAGAGCACCCCCCCACGTGAGCGCGCGGCGCGGGGCCCTCCCCCTTCACGGCCCTGAGCCACTGTAGTTCTCCCGAAACCGCGAGGCTGGGCTGCAGGGGGCTCTCCCGTTTCACAGAAGGGAAGGTTGGGACTGAGCGCTGGGTCCTCAGGTGGTGGGAGCCGTGCGCGCGGGGAGGGTCCCAGCCTGGGGCCCCGCGTCCCGCTGGCATCGGGCCCCCAGCTCTTTCTCCTGCTGCACAGGTTAGTGGCTGGCGGGCCAAACACGCGTGTCATGAAAGCTTGTCTTGTCTTGTCTCTGGCAGCGGATGACCTGAGCCGGGCCCAGTCGGGCTCCAGCCTGTCCTTGGCCTCTGCAGCGACCACAGAGCCCGAGAGCGTGCATTCGGGGGGCACGCCTTCCCAGCGGTAAGGGGCCGGGGGCCGTGCGGCGGGACGCCATGTGGGCAGTGGTTCTGTCGCTGTGATGTTGGTGCAGTTTCAGACGTCCAGAGCCGTGGCAGTAATGTCACAGGACCTAGCTGCCCTTCACCGAGGTTCACCGATTAGCGAAACGTTTCGACGTTTTTGTCCTCTGTCCCCTGGTCCTCCCGGCCCTGCGCGCGTTTTCGTTTTTATCGTTTACGAGTAAGTTGGTGGCATCCTCTCTATCCTTAAATGCTTTGGAGCGCACGTTCTCTGAACAAGGACGTGGGCTTGTGTCACCACAGTCATCAAACCAGCACTGCCATTAGGTCCCCAGTCCACGCCCGCCGTGGCCGATTGGCAGAGTGTCCTTGAGAGCCCAGGCCCGTGCGGGACCACGGTCGCCCTGAGTCACTGTGTCCCTTCTGTCCAGAACAGGCCTTCGCCCTCCTTTGTCCTCCCGGGCCTTGACGCTTCTGCTGAGTACGGGCCGGTTATTTTGTTGCCCGTCCCCCAGTGGGTTTCCCAGGATTAGGTCCAGGCTGTGCACGTTTGGCAGGAACACCCCAGAGAGGAGGACGTGTCTTTCTCAGCGCAGCCTGTTGTGTGTGTCACTTTGACTTGGGTTAAGGTGCTGTTTTCCCACGGGTGCTGGAGAATTTCCCTTTGTGATTAAGGAGTAATTTGGGCGGAGGCCTGGGGACCCTGTCGCTGGCACTGAACGTCTGCCCACGGGTCTCAGCGGCCACCTGCACGGGTGGGCTTGGCCTCCTGGTAGGCAGGGTCCCCTCCTGTCCTTCATCCTCTCCGCACGTCTGGTGGCTTCTTGTCGCCGGGGCTTTGTGGAGGACACCTCCCGGGGATTCTGGATTCTGGTTGGAATTCTGTCCAGGCGGTCGGGTTGGATTCAGACGGGGTTGGATTCGGACGGCGCCCGCACCTGCCTCTCGTGCATGAGCGTCTATGTCCCGCTCAGCAGAGACGGCCCTGCAGGGACGCGGCTCAGGCCTGCCAGGGATTGGAGAGTCGTTTGAGACCTGCCGGGGTTTTGGACTCGGCCCTCTCTGCCCGTCCTTCCTTCCCGGGGTCCCGTCCCTTGTCTGGCAGCGGTGCAGATGGCCCAAACCAGGTCCTCTGGTTCCCATGCCAGCAGGGCTGAGCGTGAGGGCGAACCTTCCCTGATGAGGTCATTTTGGTGCCCGAGGTGGGCGGGGTCTTGGTGTCTTGCCCCGAGTCTGTCATCGTGTTCTCCAGGGAGCGCACCGGCTGCGCTCCCCACTGTTGCCGCCAGCCTCCTGCCGCGGCCGATGGCCCTTCGTGTGCCGATGGTGCAGCCTGGCCCGTTTCGGGGCAGGATCCCTCCAGCCGGTGCCAGTTGCGGGCGAGAGGAGGCGTGCCCGCCGCCCTCCCAGCCCCGCCCCCGTCCTCTTCCCCAGCAGAGTCGAGTCCCTGGAAGCCTTGCCCATCCTGAGCCGCAACCCCAGCCGGAGCACCGACAGAGACTGGGAGACGGCGTCCGCCGCGTCCTCCCTTGCGTCGGTGGCCGAGTACACAGGTGACGGCCTCGCTCTCTGTGGGGCGCGGGCACACGGGCGGGGCCTGGTGGGGGGGCGGGGCCCGGGCGCAGTGGGTGACGCGCCCTTATGTCTGCACAGCCCACGGCTCACTGTGGCGTCCTGGGCACTTTGGAACCATAGGCTTTTAAAAATTACTCTTTCTTGGTTTCTTTTTGTTTTTAATCAAAGAAACCAAAATTGGAAAGGGAATAAATTATTACTTACTGTAGTCTTTTCCTTAGTTTATTTAAAATCTGTAACTTAGAATTCTGTCACAGATTTGAAGTGGCTCTTCCCATTTTCAAAAAATTACGAACATCCCTAATTCAGCCTGCCCGCTGCTTGGTTCTACAGAATTGCCGCCTTTCTTGCGTGCGTGCGTGCGTGCGTGCGTGTGTGTGTGTGTGTGTGCTGTGAATATTAATTTTGCAAATCTTGGCCTGCTTTTCGTAGGTCCCAAGCTGTTTAAGGAGCCTAGCAGCAAATCCAACAAGCCGATTATTCACAACGCCATATCCCATTGCTGTCTGGCCGGAAAGGTGAACGAACCGCACAAGAATTCGATATTAGAGGCAAGTATCGAATTTCACCCCCCGTTTTTTATGTAGGATAAGGGTGTTTATAAATGAGGGCTCTTTCTAGAGGAGAGCATCCCGATTGTTGACACGTGAGGCTGCTGTCCTGCACGTGTGTGACTCGTGTGTGAGGACACGCAGGACACTCGTGTCCCAGGCCCTCGCGGTTGGGACGGCCCCGCGGAAGAGCGGGATTCAGACCAGCGAGACGGAGGGGGCTGCACTGGGGTCAGGGCTGGGGGTCCAGGGCAGGCCCTCTGGGGCGGGGCAGTGGCAGTGGGTGAGATTTCTTGAGTTAGTTTGAGGTGTTGAGGGCAGGGTGTCTGCGGGGGGGCGGGGGTCGGAGGTGGTGTCGGGTGGAGACAGGAGGGACCCCAGCTCTGAGCTGGAGAAGTGGGAGTTCGGGGCAAAATGCTGGTCGTTTCTGTCCTGTTGGGTTGACTTGTTTGCTCCCCGGGGGCGGCAGCCCTCGGTCACTAACGGTGAGTGGTGGTGGCCTCAGCAGGTAGAAGATGTGGAAGGAGGGTCCAGGTCAGGACTGCGTGCCGTGACCTGACTGACGCCCCGGCTAGGGGCAGCGTGTGGGGCGCGGGGCTCCTCTCCACTCACGTGTCACCGAGCTGCTCCAGCCTCTGGGCTGGTCCAGGAGCAGACAGACGCGAAGGCCTGGCTGTGGAGCTGACGGTCCCAGGCACGAGGCGGCCCCGCGACAGAGCAGTCGCACGAGAAACTCTGGAGGCCGGCGGGTCTGCCCGTCTATGCTGTCACAGCGTGAGGACAGCCACAGACTGACCAGAGGGCGGCTCGGTCCCCAAAAACCTGTTTACAAAAGTGGGTGGTGCTGATTCTGGCCGCGGTCTGGAAAGAGTGAAAGGGGAGCAGGACGCGGGCCCGAGGGTGGCTGCAGTGGTCAGTAGGCTGGTCGGTCAGTGGGTCTTACTCGAAGGTGTCATTTGAGCAGAGGCCTGGAGCGGGGAGGGTGCCCCGCAGATCTAGGGAGGCGCACGGGCTCCAGGTGGGACTGATCCCCTGGTTGGGGCTGGAGCGGGGAGCTGGGGGTCAGAGGTCACGAGGCAGCTCCAGTCGGGCCTCTGTGGGCCGAAGGGGACCTGGCTTTGCCTTGGGTGAGGGGGTGAATGCAGCTGTGGGCAGAGGACGGCCGTGAGCCACGGCCTCCTGAGCGGCTGCCGGCAGGGATGGGTGCGAGAGGGTGGAGGCGGGGCCGTGGTGAGCCTGCGGATGGTGGGGCCCGGGGGCCTGGATGTGTCTTTGCATCTCTAGTTCTGTTCACGTTTGAACGGTTTTTATGTCGTTGAAATCAGTATTATACTTGCAGCTTTAAATTTTGCTTTTTCTTCTTAATTTTATAAATATATTTGTTTATCTTAAAAAACAACAAGCCTGTTAGATTCTGAAAAGAATAGTATCTATTTGTGAAAAATTAGTTTTCTAAAACAAAAACAGTGAGAAGAGTGGCATTGTTTTACATCATACGAATCTTTTTAGCTCCTGGCTACGTAGAAGACAGCTGGGTGTGACCCGCTTCCGAGTCTATCTGTTACAGACCACGTGTCCCGTGGCCGCTGGACAATGGCATTGTACCCTGAGGGGCGGGTGAAGAGGCAGATAACGTAGTAAGCAGAGACCCGGAGAGGGTGTCAGGAACCCTGGCCCATGCTCAGAGAGCTGCAGGGGTAGAAAACGAAACTAGACATTTTCAAGCACGAGGAGAATCTGTTTTAAAATGTTTTTGTGTTAGTGATTTCTTAGAGTTGAGCACACGGTACGGCAGACGCTGTAACAAGCACTGACGGTCGTGCCTGCCTCAGGTTCTTTTGCGGCAGCGTTATCGAGAGATCGCTCACGCAGCGTGAGGTCCCCCCTTCAGTGCTAGTTCAGGGCTGCTAGTCTGTCCCCAGGCGGCGGCCGTCACCAGTTAATCGCAGAAGCTGCCCCCCGCAGAAGGGTCCTGTACCGAGGCCGCTCCCCGCGCTCGCCCCCGGCGCCCGGCCCCACAGGTCTGCGGTCCGCTCTGTGTGTTCGCCTCTTCTGGACACGTCCCGTGAAGGGACTCACGCCTGAGGTGGCCTCTCGGGGCGGCTTCTTCCGCTCGGCGCGATATTACCGAGGTTCCTCCGAGTTGTAGCAAGTGTGGTGGCGCTTTGTTCCTTTTTGTGACTGAACAGCTTCCCGTTGTGCGTCTGGACCATTTTGTTTATCCTTTCACCTGCTGATGGACGTTTGGATTGTTTCTACTTTGGGCCGTTACGAGTAACGCGGCTGGAAGCGTTTGTGCGCAGGTTTTACGTGCGTGCGTGTTTCAACTTCTCTCGGGTGTCTAACTGAGAGAAGAGTTGCTGGGTCGCGTGGTAACTCTGTGTGACGTTTTGAACCACTGGCCGACTGACTGGCCGACACAGAGGCTGTGTCGCCTCCCCTCCACCCGCGGAAAATGAGCGCTTGCTTCTCCGCACCAGCACCTGCGCTGACTCTAGCTTAGTGGGCATGAGGTGCTACCCCCTTGTGGCTTTTTTTTTTTTTTAAATATTTATGTGTTTAGTTGTGCTGGGTCTTAGTTGCGGCATGTGGACTCTTAGGTGCTGCATGCATGTGGGATCTAGTTCTCTCCCTGACCAGGGATCAAACCCAGGCCCCTTGCATTGGGAGTGCAGAGTCTTAGCCACTGCGCCACCAGGGAAGTACCCCCCATTGTGGTTTGTTTTTTTTTTAAATGGAACTTTGTCTTTTTTTTAAATTTATTTTATTTACTTATTTTTGGCTGCATTGGGTCTTCGTTGCTGCACGCGGGCTTTCTCTAGTTGCGGCGAGCGGGGGCTACTCTTCGTTGTGGTGCGCAGGCTTCTCATTGCGGTGGCTTCTCTTTGTTGCGGAGCACGGACTCTAGGCGCGTGGGCTTCAGCAGTTGTGGCTCGCGGGCTCTAGAGCGCAGGCTCAGTAGTTGTGGCGCACGGGCTTGGTCGCTCCAAGGCATGTGGGATCTTCCCGGACCAGGGCTGAAACCCGTGTCCCCTGCATTGGCAGGTGGATTCTTAACCACTGCACCGCCAGGGAAGCCCCCCACTGTGGTTTCGATTGGCATTTCCCTGATGGCTAATGATGTCCAGCGTCTTTTCATGTGATTTTTCACTTAATGTTAAAAGCATTTTTTTCCTTGGATACCTGGACTGAAGTAAAATATCTCAGTGGTAGTTGGTGCTCCACTGAACGGATAGCCCGTAGCTTTGTGTCCTAGAAAGCTTGCCCCGGGGTGGGCGGTTAGCTGGCCGCGGGCCTCCTGGTCAGGACGGTGGATGCTGCGGTGTGACTGCGGGAGGGACTCACGTTCCCTGTCTCTTCTCCTTCACTCCCTCCACACAGGAGCTGGAGAAGTGTGACGCGAATCACTACATCATACTGTTTCGTGATGCTGGCTGCCAGTTCAGGGCACTTTATTGCTACTATCCTGACACTGAAGAAATCTACAAACTAACTGGCACGGGGCCAAAGAGCATCACCAAGAAGATGATCGACAAACTGTATAAATACAGCTCAGACCGAAAACAGTTTAACCTGATCCCGGCCAAAACCATGTCCGTCAGCGTGGACGCGCTCACCATTCATAACCACTTGTGGCAGCCCAAGCGGCCCTCGGTGCCAAAGAAGACGCAGACTCGTAAATGACCCTGGTGCGGCAGGAGTCTGAGGACGCGCCGGCCAGGTCGATATTTATTATTTTCATCCTTTTGGGTACGAAGTGTGCAGAATCACAGACCTTTTTCAGAGACTTCTAGACAACACGAGAAAACCCTCCCTTAGGTCCCAGCACACAGGACGGCAGGTGGAGCTGGAGTGAGGACTCAGCTCCGTTTCCAGCAGCTCGCGGCTGCTGTGGTCACTGCTACGCGGAGGCTCCCAGACGAGGGGCGCGTGCCCAGGAGCTCCGGGCAGCGGATTCCTTTTACTTGAAGTTCTCCTTCGGTGTAAATTAAAAGTGATTTCCTTTGCTTTCTTGCCTCTCACCTCACCCCCTTTTGCACATGACCTGACAGCCGTCTTGCTGGCCAGCTGTAATCTCGCGAGATGATAGGACTGAGCCTCGATCTTGGGTCAGGGTTTTTGAATGTCTGTAGGGAAGGAGCTCGTGTTGGGGAAGTCGTTTTCATTTGAGAAACTGTATATTTATTGATGTGTCTACTGCCAAC
Source organism: Grampus griseus (assembly GCF_964374135.1). Classification (NCBI taxonomy): domain Eukaryota; kingdom Metazoa; phylum Chordata; class Mammalia; order Artiodactyla; family Delphinidae; genus Grampus; species Grampus griseus. The sequence continues at coordinate 1,709,916 of NC_139000.1, forward strand.
GTTTATATCCAATTCTAAGATTTCTGAAAAAAATTCTTGTTCCTTGCTGCTCAGAAAAAGTTTACTGAAAATACCAGTTCACTAAAAGCACTGAAATCTGCAAAGTCTGTCTTCTGCTAAAATAACGTTTACAAGTACGGAGGGGTTCTCGCCGACACGCGATCACGAGGATGGTGAATGGTACTCTCGCTGGTGCCTGCCTAGTGGAAAATAGGAAAAGCTGAGCCGATTACAGCCCGCGTTCATTACGTTTGGGATGGTGTGCTCCCGATTTGTTCACTTTAATAAAGACAGATTTTGGTAAAGTAGAATCTTTTTCACTCTGAGCATGTTTCTCTTAAAAGGCGATGCACTTACGCGGACGGTTCTTTTAGTGTTTTTATCACGTCGTCACTCACCCGTCCTGATTCTTGCTTCTGGAGGAGCAGGAAGCGTGCGGTTCTCGGGTTAGATAGAGCATCTCGTTGTGTCGCCTGCTTAAAGACAATTAAAGGGGTTATCTGCGGCCGTCTCGGAGCTCCAAGTCAGCGGAATGCTCCGGGTTCTCTCCACGGCGGCCCTGACAGTCACTAGGGCTTCTCGGGACCAGACGTTCCTGCCCGGCCTCCGCACGGCACCGGAAGTCTGCCGACACCTGTGCAACTGACCAGCTGACCCGACTGCCGGAAGATTCTGGAGTCCCATGTTAGTTTTGCACATATTTTCTTGGGAGTGTTACTTGAATCTATCTCAAACTGCAGAAAGAAACTGAAGATCAGTGGAGAGAAACAGTTAAGACAAAGTATACTGGTAATTTTAGACGAAAAGGTGAGCGGACTGCGTCCATGAGGATGGAGGGGACGTGGTACAGAAGCGGCAGGGCCTTGCCCGCTCCCGGTCGGGTTTGTATATATAGGTAGCCAGCAGCTCTGTCTGTAAATAGGTAACAAAGCTGTGCGGTTTCTCCAGTGCTGAGTATTAAACAGTCCTGAGTGAACTTTCCTGGTACTATGCCGTTCACACGTGTGCTTTATTTCTCACTGTATGTTGTATATTATATTATTATATTTATTTTAAGAAAGCACTAAGATGTAATAAAGTAATTACCTAATTTGCTTTCTATGGTCACGTTTGCGTGAGGTTGTCGTGACTTGTTTCTCGGTCAGTGTCCCCGGCTCCTTGCTGTAGAGAAATTTCCTGTGGTTTCTAGTTGACTAACGTCCCTTTTATTAGAGAATCACATCCTTCTAGAGAAGGGACGCTTTGCAACTTCTTCCTTTATGCGGACAAGACGTGTGACAACTTCTCCGTCATTTTATAACAGTCCTGTTGAAGTCAGCGGAATTTGATGGTTTTCAGTGAAGATGTAGAGGCGCTCCCGGCCCAGTGCTGGAAAGCTCGTTCCTACCAAAGTTCTGGGTGAACTCTGGGTTTTCTGATACAGTCAGTCAACCTGTGGGGCGTTGCGAAGGTTGTTTGCATGTGGTGCTCTGTGCCCTTCGTTAAGCCAGTGAGGGGACCAGTGCTCGGGACGTGGGGACGGACGCTCCCCGCGGGCCCCCTGTGCGGCGCAGGAAGTTTCAGACGCAGGATTCCCTTCCTTGGTGGAGAGTTTCAGTCCTCTCTGGCTTTGGTGGTGGTGAAGTCGTTCATTGCCTCGTAGGGCTCCCTGTTGTTCTTACGGTGGAGGGCTGTACGTCTTTCCTTGCTCCTCGGCATTCTGACCAGCCGCCCGTCTACCCATTTAGAATTTAACTTGGTGAAGAAAGTGTTGCGTGCATGGCTGAGCACGTGACGAGGTTCATGTATGAGTCCTTGCTGGTGAGCTGGGATCCCAGGAGCCCAAATAAAACTGCGGTGAGGGAGCCCCATAGTTACAAATCTATGTGCAGATGTATTAACTTATCCCCACACACGTGTGCGTGAGTGTGCGTACGTGGCGGGGGGGGTGTGGACGCTCGCACACGCCAGAGGCGGACGGACCGTCTTTCCCATGTGTCCTCTGACGTTGCACGTCACTGCAGGGCAGTGTCTGATCAGGCTGTTTGGACCCAAACTGTGTTCTTCGCTCTGGCAAACTGCAAAATGGAATAATTCCGAAGTTATGTCTCGGTTATACTTCGCGTGTGTGTGTTCTCTCCTTTTGCTTATTATTTATTTTTGGCTGCACTGCACAGCTTGTGGGGTCTTAGTTCCCCGACCAGAGATCGAGCACGCGCCCCCTGCAGTGGAGGCGTTGGAATCCTAACCACTGGACCGCCAGGGAAGCCCCTGGGGTATACTTTTATTTTTTTGAAACTGTAGTTCTTACTTGGGGAGGGAAGTCCCTGAAATGAAATTTCCTGTTAAGATGAACTTGGACAGCCTTTCCTGATTGATGCTGACCTACTCTGTAAAACGCGGTTTGGCCTTTGAGAAGCGGGAGCGAGCGGCTTTAGGCAGCCCCCTCCCAGTCTGTGGCCCTCGTTTCTGGTGGGGGCTCTGCGTGCGGGGAGGATGGGCTGCGCTTCTGCGTCAAGGTCACGGCCAAGTCCGCCAGCGTTGGCAGGGAGCAGAACGCGTCCGGGTGGCATCCCGCCTGGCCGTCTCTTGCAGGGGTTGGGGGCGCCTTGCCGCGGTCTGGAGCCTTCTCCGGGCTGTCCCTGACTGCATCTCCATGCGAAGACCCGAGCTGTGGGGACCGTTCGAGATCTCGGGGGCAGAACTTGCCCTGGGAAGAAGCGGGGCCCCTCTGTCTCCCTACCCTTCCCTGTGCTCATCTAGGAGGGGGTGATCTCCACTCCTTGCGTTGTTCTCTGTTCTTTAGAAAGAGCGAGTTACCGTATCCACGTGATTTCCTAAATAGCAAGGAAAAGCCACTTACAGTGGGAATTAATAATTGAACAAAGAGTAGTAAAAATTATAGCCTGAGCTCCACGTCGTCAAGCCCGGATGTAATCTGTGAAGGATTTGTTTCACGGGAACCCTTTCTTGGCAATGAGAATTTGGGGTCGCCGCCGGTGCAAAGAAATAGCAACAGCATAAAAACCGACTTTCCCATAAAAGTGAAGTCTAGGCTGGTGCTATTACGAAGGTCAGAAGCTAGCAATCGTGGCCTTGGAGTCACGTCTCTGGGCCTGTGTTTCCACTGGGTGACTGACTGTCTGGAACTCCTGAGGTACCATTACTCTGGGCCTCGGCTGCGCACACGCCCCCCGTTTACAGTTTGAGGTGCTGTAATGATGGGATGGGTTAAATTGACAAGCCTGCAGCTCCAAGGACCAGGCATTGAGGCGGGGGCTCGGATGGCCTTGGACCATGCGTGCTCTTTGCTCATCCAGGTCCGGATCCTGTGATGGGAGTTTCTGAGCATACAGAAGGCGTCAGCAGCACCGCCAGGCAGAGGCTGAAGCCTCAGGACTTGAATTTAAAGTGTGTGTTTGGTTTTTTTTTTAAAGCAGTTATTTTCAGTTGAACTGATAAACCTCTCTAGTCTCCATTTGTGCAAGAAACAATTTGGTTTTTTGCCCTTTTAATTCTAGGTGGTGAGTTGTTTTCATCACAATACAACCCTTGTTCTTTTTTTTCAATTGAAGTAGAACGTACCTACAGAAAAGCAAACGGATCCCAAGTACAGAGCTTGATAAAATTTGGCAAAGTGTTTATTCTCATTTTTTAAATGAGTGGTTCTCAGTATTTGTCACCAAAGTTCTCCCTAGAGTTTTTTGCTTCTAAAGTATATTTATTAATGGTTACTTTGTGCGGTTTTCGTAGTAGGCACGGAACTGCCAGTAGGAGTCGATCAGCTGCAGAAGCATCGTTGCAAAAGCCACTGTGTGCGGGGCGGAAAACGCGCTGTTATCTTTGTGTGTGTTTCTTCACGTCAGCCTCCTGTTCAGCTCGCGAGCGCCCTGTGTCCTGTGGGTGCGAAGATTCCTCACCCAAGGACTGCTTGCTGCGCCAGAGGGGCAGCCCTCCCGGGCGGGATCCACGGGGCTCAGGCATCAGGTGTCACCTGCTTAGGACGACGTGGCTGCTTTGGGAGGGTCAGGGGGGAGATGACCGGCCAGGTGAGGGCACGTGGGGCGGGCACGGGGCTTCTTGGGGGCAGCGGGGGCGTCTCCCTTTATTTGTTCTCGGCCCTCGGGCCATGTTGCCAGCACCAGCTGGACATTTGGTGAAAGTTGGTTAAACTTGCTGCCGGGTTGGGGCTGCGGGAAGCCAAGCCCTTGCTCTTGCACCTGGATGTGGAATGATCTCGCGGGACGTTTGCGTCACAAATCGCGGGGACCCATGGGGTGTAGGGTGGGGCCAAGAGCCCAGTGACGCGGGGATGTGGAGGCCACTGCCCGGTCACAGGTGGACTGGGGAACGGGGCGGGGCCCATCTCACCTGGAGCCCTGCTCACCGTCCGGTGCCAGGTGTGGTCCTATGGGAAGGGCAGGAGTGGGCGGCCACCCTGAAGTCGGGCAGGACCATGTTAGAGACAGACCTACGGGTGATCTGGGTGCCGGGACCGGGGCGTCTGGTCTGGCTTTCTGAGCGCCCAGGCCCTCACGTAAACACTGGTGCTGCAGACCTCGTTCTAGAAGCCCCGGGGAGGTGGTACCTCAGCTGCGTAGAACTAGGTACAAGGGGAAGGCCTCGCCCTGGAACTTGGGGCGGGGCAAGGGGGGTTTCACGCAGGGCGGGCAGCCCCCCCCCCCCGCCCCTGCCAGGCCTCCCGCTGCCCGGAACCCACTCTGCCCAAAGGCGCCGCCCTTGAGGAAACACCGGGTAGTGCTCCTTACTTGGAGAGCTTTCCTTGGACTAGAAATGGATCAAATGAACAAAAAAGCCCTGCTTTCCGGACAATTCTGTTTCATGTTACTTTTGTTTATTTATAAAATAACGTACTCCTTGAAAGCATCAAATGCGGTAAACAGTTGAGAATCACACCAGGGGAAGCTGCAGGCTGCCCACCCCCGGTGCCAGTGCCCAGGGGGTCGCCGCTGTCCACGCTTCCAGACCCTCCCGGGCATCCGCAGACTCGGACGTCACACACACGCGGGGCGGGTGGCGTCAGCAAGCGGCCCCTGGGTGCCCTGTCCTCGTGGAGCCTCTGAGACGGGCGACTGGAAGGACCCGTGTTTGCTGGTCTAAGACGTCCTTACTTTTAAGATGTACCACTATTTTGTACCACCAAGGAGGGGAAGTGCTGCCACGCAGACTGTGCCGCGTCCTTGACCAGGAGACGCCCTCAGAGATGCTCAGGTGTGTCTGGGGGCGGGGCAGAGGGCACGTCTCAGGCGCGAGGAGGCTCAGGTAGGGGTGCTGTGCGCGGACACACAGTAGAGTGACACATAGGTTTCTCTGCATCAAAGCCTGGCCAGAGACACAGGGACCGGAAATCATGGCCCAGTTCCTGCTGGTGAATATAAAATACTAAGATGAACCCAGACGCAGACATTATGCTCAGCAGTGTTTAAATGGGAATAAAGGTTCCACGTGAGAAAGTGTAATTTACGTTGGGTGTAACAGGGAAACCACACGTAAAAAAAAGTTGATGACGTTCAACATGTATCATTCACGATGAGAAACGTTGCCGTTAGAAGTCTCGTAATTTGATGATACCCGCCAGAGACCTCCAGCGAGCCCCACACTTAACTGGGGACACTTTCAGTGTCTCACTGTTAAGTCAGGGTGGAGGCCAGTTTGCCTGTGGTCACAGTGAGTAGCCAGGGCTTTCCTGGACGTCTGAGCCGTTGTAATAAGACAGGGAAACAGGAGGTTTAAAGGTAGGAAAAGAAAAGCCCAAACCATCTTTATTGGCAGAGAGATGAAAGTCCTCCTAGAAAAGCACAGGAACAGGTGGTGAGTGTTAGAAGTGCAGCGACCAGCATGCGAACTGAAGCGTTTCCAGACCCGCTCGTGACCAGCACGTGCATCGAGCAGGGCGGTCACGGGAAGTGAAGCCCACTGCTGACCCCCCGAACAGCCGGTTACGGTCACTTAGGGCGTCCCGGAGGTGCGACTAAGCCCGAGGTTCAAAGTCACCAGGTGCCGACCCCTCGCACCGGGTCTGCAGGTGGGCCGCCACCCCCCACAAAATCCCCAGAGGACTCCATGGGGTGCCGTCAGCTGATTCAGGGTTTGGCTCTGGGGACCCAGGACAAGGAGCCCTGACTCGGGTGCCTGCCGTCTCCCTGTTGTCTGGGCTTGGGAGGGGCTGGGCCCCAGCAGATGAGCAGGGCCTCGTGCCTCCACGTGGACTGCACCTCCCTCCTCCCACACGGGGTGCAGTCCCACTGGGGGTGGCGTGGCGGGGAGTCCGTCCTGCGGGACTGAGCCCACAAGCCCTGGGATCTCAGAGCAGGTCTGGGGGTGCGGGGGCTCTGCTCGGGCCGGCACGGCGGGTGCACGGAGGGCTCACATGGAATCCCACGGCTGTCCTGCTGGTGTCACTGGGCGCCCCCTGGCGTGAGGGTGAGGCATTTTTTCAGTGTCTACGGAGCAAATTCACGCTTCCCTTTCTGGGAGATTCCTGGTCATTTGCCCACTTTCAATTGGGCCTCTCTAACTGGGTGGTTCTTTTTCTTACGGATTCATAGAAGATTTTTAAATAATCTAGACAGGATTCTTTCATTATGGGAGCAGCATATATGCCAAAGCGTGGCCTTTTTTTTTTTTTTTTACTGTTGGTGTTTGGAATATAACCCCTTCTCTTAGTGTTATTTATTTATCTATTTATTTTTGGCTGTGTTGTGTCTTCGTTGCTGCACACGGGCTTTCTCTAGTTGCGGCGAGCGGGGGCTACTCTTCGTTGCAGTGCGCGGGGTTCTCGTTGCGGAGCGCCGGCTGTAGGTGCGCGGGCTTCAGTAGTAGCAGTGCGTGGGCTCAGTAGTTGTGGCTCGCGTGTTCCCTGCATTGGCAGGCGGACTCTCAACCACCACGCCACCAGGGAAGCCCCCCTTTTAGTGTTTTTAATTGGCGTTTCCCTGGTTACAGATGAGTAGAGCATATTTCCATCTCTTTGTTGGTCTTTTTGATTTTCTTCGTTTGTGAAATGTCTCTTCAAGTTGTTTGCCTACCTTCCTGCTGGGTCATCTGTCTTTTTCTAAATAATACACAGAAGGTAAGTTTTTAAAACATATTTATGTTCTCTTCTGTATATTATCTTACCCGTCAGCACTTCTTCACTTTGTTTTCGGTGTGATAAGCGGTATTTCTAAAGGCTTATTTGGTGCCCCGTCCAGCCTCAGTGAGGACCCAGCCTCAGCGCCAGCTCTTGGGGGAGGCCCTGGGGGAGGAGTTCCCCTGGGAAGACCCCCAAACCCCCCTGTGCAGCAGGGCAGCCGGGAACCAGCCACAGGGATTGCCTCAGAGCCAAGGTGGGCACTGAGCTCCCCATGGGCCCCCTCCGTCCGGACTCTTGGAGCTGCTGGCCTGAAGGGCCGGCCCCGAGATGGGCAGGACGACGGGCTGTGGCAGACGCCCAGTGAGTGTGGAGCCCCTGCCGTCCTGGGGGCTGTGGCCCGGGTCCCTGGGACGGTGCAGGGCAGCAGGAAGGCAGCCTGGGTGAGCCGTCCTCCCCAGCATGACCCAGAGGGACCCTGGAGTGTGGTGCTTGGTTTCGAGGACCCCACCTCGGGGCCAGGTTCCCTGAACACCTTCCAGGACCATCCCCCTGACCAGGAGCCGCTCTGAGGTGACAGGGGTCCCCGCCAGAGAAGGGATCTGCAGGGGCCGGGTGGCCTCCCTGCAGGTGACCAGGGCCAGAATGGGGGTCCACCGTGAACCCACGTTGTTAACTTGGGCCTCAGTCACTCGGAACTTGGGGGAGGCTGGTGTGGAATAGTCCTGGGTAGAGGTGCTTTTTCGATCCAAGACTCATCTTGCACCCCTCGCTCCCCCCCACAGTCTCCTAAAGTATGAGACTCAAGCCTGAGGGTCCCCTCCCTGGTGGGAGAGCAGGGCCCACAGCGGGACCGGGTACAGCCTGCAGCCTCAGAGCCCCAGGCCTGCCTGGGGATGGCGGGAAGGCAGGTCTCAGCCCACGGCGTGATGCTGCACCTTCTGCCCAAGTCCTCGTGAGAGGGGACAGGCCCTGGGGTGACAGGGACCCCACAGCCAGACCAGGCAGGGGTCTTAGAGTGCCATGACGAGACCGTCAGGGGTGGACACGGGCTCTGCCCCCCCATTCCGCACGCTCACACCGCTTCCCCGGTGCAAACCTCGTGCCCCTGAACCACCTCCTCCTGGCTGCCCGGCCCCCGAGGCTGCCCAGGCGCCCAAGAGGAGGGCGAGGCAGAGTCCTGACCAAGGCCCCTCCCTGAAGGACGGATGGTCTGCTGCTTCTCCATCTCGCAGGCAGCGGCCTGAGTTCGGGACCTGGGAGGGAAGCCGTCTGCCCCTGACAGGCAAGGCCTCGGGCCTGCTGGGAGCTCAGCCACAGTCAGGTCCCTGATGGAGGCCGGGCTGCCAGGAGGGGTGTCTTCCTGGAGAGAGGAAGGTGCAGCCACCCTGGACCACACTTCCAGGTCCAGCGGGCCTCGTGGAGCCAGCAGTGACGTGCCAGGCTGGGGGCTGCAGGGGGTGTGGGTCAGTGCTACGTGGCCCCCCCGGCCCCCCAGGCAGGCCCTTGAGGGTACCTGGAGGGGCCCATGCAGGGTGCCCGGGGCATGGAGGACCTGATGGTCATTCCCAGCCCTGCGCTCTGTGACCGGGGCCATGGAACAGACTGTCTCTGACAGTCCCGCCTGGAGGGCCTGCTCTAGGCATCCGTGAGTTCCCTGAGACCACCGTGCTAGGCCCCCAAGCTCCTGCGGATGTCACTGAGGACAAGGTGGCTCTGGCCATCTGGCCGCCCCTGGGGGCCTGGAATGCCGGGGGTGCTCCCCCAGCCCCTGCCCCTGGAGGCCCCAGCCGAGCCCCCCAAGCCCCAGGTGGGCGGGGCTGCCTTCAGGGCGGCCGGACTAAGGTCCTGGACGGCAGACCCCAGCCTGCACGCCTGTCGGGGGACCCTGGGACGCAGGAAGCCATAGCTCGCCAATCTCACAGGAAAATGCTGCGACTCTTCTGAGAGACCCACTCATCAGGGCGCACAGCTGCCCCCAAAAGAAAGAGGCACCTCTGAGACCACTGGCTGGACCGGGGTCGAGACGAGGGCCAAGAGCGTCGTGGGGTGCCCGCCTTGTGGTCCTGCGGAGGCCGAACATGCATCCGTGTTCGGCCCCCGGGGCGCGGGGCGGGCCGGCGCCGTCTCGAGGAGGGGCCTCCTTCCTCTCTTGGCAGGTGGACTTGGGGTGAAGGGCTGTGCTGTGCACGCCGTCCTTCGTTTCTCCCTTTTCCTGCCTTCTCTGGCTTTAGTAAGCATTTGCTATGGTTCCGTATCTTTTCGTCCCCCAGCTGCCAGTTGCACTTCTTTGTGAGATTCTGGGCGGCCGCCCCGAGTCTGGGCGCCCACTTGCACCTGCCGCACGTCTGCCTGTGAACGCTCGGCTCCGGGGTGGGGCGAGCGGGCACCGTAAGCCGGTGTTCCCAGGCCCTGCGCCCTTGACAAGCCGGAATGGCCAGCACGTTGCTGGTGTTATTGTTCTGACCAGCTTTCTATAGGAATAAATAAAACAGAGGTTTTCCTCTAATTTTGTTACGTTTGAAAAACTCAGCAAAACATTGAGAAATGTTCTCTCCTCGCTCGGTCAGGGCGCCTGGGTGCAGGTCTCCAGCCTCCGCTGGGCCCTCTGTCTGCACTGAGCCGTGGGTATGAGTGTGCAGCCCAGTCTGGAGATGAACCCCACTTCTCACCGCCTGTCCTGTGCACCCCAGACTCAAGTCAGCCAACTCCTGAGGAGCCCTGTCGGATGCCATCTTCCCCGTGTGGGATTCCAGGGGCTGCAGCCCCACCTGGTTGGAGCCCCTGGTCCAGCGGCCAAGCAGGGTCCCCTCCCCTCAGGGAGTTGGAGCGTGGGTGCCAGGAGAGGTGGCAGGTGCAGGAGAGGACGCTCGCTGGCAGGACCCCAGGAGCCACTGACCCTGCTGGGATGGGCCCTGGGGTCTCCCAAGCCCGGTCAGCCCCCTTCCTGACTGCCCACAGCCTGCACCATCCCCTGGGCATGCAGACGCTCTCTGGGCGGGAGGGAGTGTCCCCAGGCGGCCAGCGTGGGGGGAGAGGAGCTGCACGTGTGCCCCTCGCTCAGGGCAGGCCCCCTCAGCAGCCGTGTGCCCCCCCCCGGGTGGGGGGCTGCGCTGGCTCCTCTGCCAGCCTCTGGGAATACTCTCTGTAGGAGCAGGAGCCCCACCCCAAGACAAACACGGCTGCCTTGTGCTGGCGAGGGGCACACATCCCTCCTGGGCACGGCCGGGCTCCAGGGCCAGGCAACTCGCCAGGGAGCCCTCCTGGACCCCGTCCCCGCCACCACCTGAGTTGCTTCCTGCTTTTCGGGAAGGTTCAGGCCAGCAGCATCTCCCTGGGGTAGGGGCTTCCCTGTGGGGACCAGTGGGTTGGGGAGCAGAGCAAGTGTCTCTAACCCTTGACACTGGGCGGCTGGGGCAGACCCAGGCCCCGAGCTTGACGCCGTGGAGGGGAGGCCTTACAAGCAATCCTCTCGTCTGTAGGATGCATCCGTTTAATAGAAGTTTCCAGCACTGAGTGTGCAAAACCTGTCAGAGGGAGTCACACGGGAGCCGCGGCGGCGCCCTGAGTCCCTCCCTCAGGAGGAGGAATGTCCCGCGCGGAGGCTGGGCCTGCTAGCAGCCCAGCGGCTGAATTGTGCTTCAGGTCTGGTGGTAAAAGGAGGTCAGATGGCGCGGCTGCGAAAGTTCAGCGTGAAACCAGAGGAAAAGGCCGTCATCTGATTCTCTTCCCCAAAGTCCAGGGCCGCTGTGGGGTCTCACGGCAGCCCCGCCTCCCTCCTAGCGAGCCCAGGCTGCTGGCAACTCTCCGGAGCCCCCCTGCCCCGCCCCTGCCAGGGGCTCGGCCGCGCTGCGGACCCTCCTGCTTTCCATTTCCTTCTGGAAAAGGCTCCCTTCGCGTGCCTGCCTCACCGTTCCGGAGACCCTTGCGGCCCGACTCTGGGCCAGACCCTCACAAGTGAGACCACAGGGGACCCACAGGGCAGACAGGGGTGGCCCACCGCCCCGTGGCTTTGCTGAGAGCTGTGGGCAAGGCCCAGGAATCAATACCAGCCGTGGCCGTGGAAACGGGCAAGTTCAGGGGCTGCAGTGTGCTCTCCTCCGGTGCGAGCCCCCGGCCCGGTCCTCTGCGGTCCAGCCTGGCTCCTGTCCCTGCACTGCGGCCAGACCCGGTCACGAGTTGCGGTGCGTTTGTGCAAAGGGCCAGGGATTGTATAGATTTGTAAAAACAGGTTAAAAAGGCTTCCCACCAGCGTCTGGTAGTGCCCGGGGCAGCCTCGGCCCTCACCGGGTCCAGTCCCGGGAGCAGCTCTGGGCTGGGCGGCAGGCGGGGGTTGGGGCCCTGCACTCATGCATCACGTGGCCCACGGACCCTGGCAGGACGAGGTCAGCCCGGAGGGCTCCACACGGCACTCAGAACTGCGTCTCGTCCCGCGTCTCGGGGTTGCAGGAAGCCAGCTTGTTGCTGCAGCTGCTCTTCCGGCTCCGGGAGCTGCTGGCCACGTGGGCCAGGGGGTCGGAGCGGATGAGATACCTGCGGGGAGGGCGGGAGGTCCCTGATGTCGCCCTGCGCCTGGGAGGCTGGGCTGGACGCCCACATGTCAGATGGGCAGGTGTCTACACTTGTCCGGGGACCCGGTACTTACACAATGTCGTTGGGCTCCAGCCGCGTGTCCGGTGGAGGGTTGATGAGCACATAGGAGAGGGTGTTCTGTTGGTCGTTCATCTCGTCTGCGGAGACAGGGCCCAGCGCGCAGTCACCACTCAGCGCCCCCCCTCCACCTCTGCTCTGGGGGGCCCCGAGGAGCTGGCAGCTCTGGTCCAGCTGCAGAATCCTCCCGGCCTTTCAGCCGTTCTGCCTGAGCCCTCGTCCCGGCGAACCCAGCAGGGCCGGTCCTCCCTGACCGACACTGGCCTCGGCACCCGCGCTGCACGGGCATGGGGGCGGCCACGAGGGCAGCAGGCACTGGCCCCCACGGTCTCCCGATGGCTCGCTCAGCTGGGTCATCAACATCTTAGGGTGTCCTGACCCTGAACATGGAGCACACCTGTGCACACCGACACGTGTGCACACACCTACACACCCGCACTCACACCTAGTGCAGCCCTCAGACTCACTCCCTCCCCCGCCCCCCAGTGCCCTGCATCCCCACCCCATACAGGCCACTCCTGACCCCTCCTCAGCCCTCCGCTTCAGACTCGTCCTTTCCTTCCCAAGACCTGCTCCCGTGGCACCAGCCCAGAGTCCGCCCGGCTCAGTCTCCCAGAGGGGCCCTTGGGCACACACGGGGTCCGAGCTGCCCGTCACAGAGACAGCCTGGGGTCCAGCCCACGGGGTGGCTGTGGATTCTGGAGAAACCCTGGTCACCTCACAGGTGCCTCTCCGGCCAGATACAGGGACAGGGCTGGCCGCTGTCTGGCAGTGACCCCAAGCTCACGAACGGCTGGCGGCCTCAGTTTCTCCATTTGGTGATGCCTAAAGGCACCCCCTGACCCAGGAACGGGCATCAAGGGAACGGCCCTCCAGGGGGATCAGGCCCTGGGTGGCCTCTGCCCCCAGCCCCTCCCGTTCCCTTCTCTCGGCACCGTCCCTCCCGTTGGGAGGGCGCCAGCCGGTCCACTGAGGGGCGGGATTCTCTGCGAAGCTGGGGCAGTTGCCCGCTGACTAGCCGGGGGCGGGGGGGGGGCTGCAGCTCGCTCCTCTGAACTGATGAGTTCAGGGCCGCATCTGGCGGTGCATTCGGGACCTGCACGGCGGCAGGCGGAGCGCGGCGTGCTTCCTGGGGACAGGTCGGGGCACAGGCTGGGACCCGGGAGCTGACGGACATGTGCAGACCCTGACGGCATCAGCTGGTGCCAACCTCGCGTCCACGCCCGGGAAGGGGACGGCCTGACCCCCACGCAGGGTCACGAGCCAGGTTGGCTCACGCTGGAGGCTGCGTACCTCCAGGGTGGGCAGCACGGAGCCGGGCAGTGGGGGTAGCGGGTGGCGCGGGTGGGGGCGGGGAGGCTCCCGAAAGCTCTCGGGGATCCCGCACCCCTGACCACAGCCAGGGCGGCTCCACGGGGACAGGCGCACGGTTAGAACAAGGAAGCGGAGAGGCCGGGGCTGGGCCGGGCCCCTCTGTGTGGCCAGGGAGAGGGGGAGCGGCGCCTGCCTCGCTGGGCCTCCCCTCCGGCCTGGACCCTGCTTCTCCCCCGGGGGCACGGATCACGGGCACTCCCGGCCCGAAGCAGGCCCAGCTCCGTGCTTACGGGGGCCCGGCTGTGGCGCCCAGGGCTGGGTGTGCTCTGCTGCGAGGCCCAGACCCCGACTTCCCTGGGACGGGGCGGCTGCGCCGTGCCTGCTGTGCTCTGGTGAGGGCCCGGGGTGCGGCCGCGGGCTGGTGATGGCACTCCTGGCCAGCGACCAAGGGCTGTGCTGCTGCGCTCCCCCTCGCACCCGCTACCGGGCACCACAAGCCTCTGTGCGGGCCCTCCTCCTTCAGCCCGCAGACCAGACGCCCGGCCCGGCCCGGCCCTGGGCGTCCACGCTGACCACAGCCCCACTCTCCTCCGTGCGCTGGGGGCAACTGCAGCACCTTCCCCCGAGATGCATGCCGCTGCGGGGTCCTCATGGCGGTGCCCTCCCCGGGGGACTGACTGCCCTGCAGCCCCCCAGGATCAGCCTCTCCTCTGGTTCTACATCCTGGCTTAGGCACCTCTCGGTGTCCACACGTCGGTGGGGGGCTCAGGACACACCACCCGGGGAGCCTGTGGGTGCGGCCACCCCTGCCCGGGAGCCTTGGCAGGGAGCAGGGGTGCAGCTGGGCGCAGGGAGGGGGCGAGGCAGCCACCCCGTTCACGGCAGCCCCAGGCTTGGACTTGGGCTGGCCTGGGGGCTCTGCCGTGAATGTGGTCGTGGGGTGCGGGGTGAGGAAAAGCACAGGGACCCCGGAGATGCCAGGGCTTCGCCTGCTCAGGCCCAGCTGGGCCGACCCCCAGCAGCTCCCCCGCCGTGAACCCCGGAGCTTCTCGCTCCTGGACCTGGCTCTGCCCCTGGCCGTCCAGTCCCACCTGAGCTAACACCTACCTGGGCTCAGGGGGCCTGTCAGCGCTGGGGTCACCCCTAACCCCAGGGGGCCGGGGCGTGTGGGCTCTGAGCCTCCCCGGGTCGTGAGGGGCCCCCAGGGAGCGAAGGGGTCCCGGCAGTGAGGCCTGGACTCTGCTCTGACCTCTGTTGGGGTCTGGGGGCACATCTGGGGGCTGTGGGGTGTCTTCTTGGAAGACACAGGGGGCCCACGCAGCACCTGAGCCTCCGGATGAGAATGGGGCACAAACAGGTTTTGCCTCAACTAGACAGAGAACCCCCTCCTGAAGCCCCAGCGGGGGCGCGGTGGTCAGCCGTCCCCCGGGCTTGGGTGGCCCTCCGAAGGCTCAGGGCGCAGCAGACCCCAAGGCCCCAGGCACCAGCCCACAGGGCCACGGGCACCCTGGCCTGGGGCCCTCCATCTGGATGCTTCCCGAGAGCTGGGTGGGCTCCCAGGGGCTGGCTGCAGGCCGATGGCCACCTGCGTGCTCAGAGCAGGGCTTATCTCAGACAACAGTCGGGGCAGAAGGGCTGAGGTACTAGGGTCAGTACCGAAGTCAGCAAATGAAGGAGGAAAGTTAAGGTCCCCGCGGTGGGGCGGCCTGGGAGCTCGTGGGCCCCTGACTGCAGGGACCCTCCCTCGTGTCTCGTTCTGTCTGCCTGCCTGGCCAGGGCGGGCGGCCACCAGGTGGACCGTCGGCGAAGGGTTGGCCTGCCCCTCTGCCAGGCTCCAGCCACCGGAGCAGAATTACCTTGCAAATATCCCAGGTTTACCCGATTCATGACATCACTGGCTGTTAAATTTGCTACATCCTCTACGGAACACACAGGAAGAGGGACAGACAGAAACAGAGAGAGAGACAGGTGAGCAAATAGCGCAGAGGCGGCCGCAGCGCAGCGGGGAGGGGGGCAGGGGGCGGCTGCAAGGCGGGAGGCCCGTCTGTCCCTGAACAGAAGTCGGCCCCTCATCTGCCAGGCTCTGGTGGGGGGGGGTGCGAGGAGGCCCAGGGGAGCACCGAGTGCCCACCCAGGGGCGCCCGCCCTGGGGCTCAGCGGAGCTGGAGTCTCTGCCAGTGCGCGACGCGAGCCCGTGAGCCAGTGCGCGACGCGAGCCCGTGGACACGGGACACCCCACTCGGAGCCTCGGCAGTCAGTGCGCCACCCGGAAGGGGGGTGACAGCACCCTCCCGGGGAAGGGACACTGAGAGGGGACAGAGGCACATCGTGAGGCCGGGGTGTGGCCGGGAGGGGCTGGGCAGCTCTCACGGGCGGCCGTCCACCTCGGGCCCCGCAGACGGCCAGACCCTTGGGCAGCTCCTGGGTGAAACCCGAGCTGCCTCATCCCACTTGGAGGGGACTTAGGGGCCCCTGAGCCAGGAGGTGGGCGCCTGGGGACAGAGCCAGGCCTGGGAAGTGGGCAGAGTCCCCGAGACGGCACCCAGCGGAGTCCAGAGCCTTCACCAGGCCGGGCGGCGGTGAGGGGCTTGGGCCCCTTTCGGCCCCATCAACGGAGGCAGCAACTCTGGAGTGGGGAGGGGACGGGCTTCTCTCCTCTGGCCCAGCCAGGGCACCCCAGGCCTGTTCATGGTCACGTCACAAACTTCTCCCCAAAACAAGCTATGGAGAAAATCTGCCGATGACAACCGCCCTGGTGGTGTCGCCCTGAAGTCGCAGGGAGGGGGTGGCCGTGCGCTAGGAGCAACGGTGGGGCCCCCGTGGCCCGGGAAGAGTGTTTTGGTGCTCGGCCGTTCGACCGGCGGCCCCCAGATCTGCCCCCGTAACCCCGAGCTCCAGCTGCTGGGAGGGCAAAGGGAGGAGTGGCCGGGGGCTCCGGGGTTTCCCTGCCACACCCTGTTCTTGTTCTCACAGTACGCAGCGGGCCCCTGTGTTTCTGACCCCAGCAGGACCAGCTGCAGGTGACTGGTCTGTCCCCGACCGAGGCCTGTGCCCTTGGCTTTCGGGACCCCGACCCAGCCCTCCCCACCCACAGCTGCCTCCTGCAGGAGAGCTGCCTGCTGGGCTCCGCCGGCCTGGGCCTTTATTTTACAGATGGGGAAACTGAGGCCCCAGAGTGGAGGGGTGAGCCCTTCCTTACGCGGAAGCTCCACGCGGGGAGCTCTGACGGGCCGCGGGGCCGGTGCCCCGGCGGGCAGAGCGCGGGCCGCGAGGGCAGACGGGAGATGGCCCTGCGGCCTTACCGTAGCCAGTGGTGGGCAGCCCCAGATGCTTCATGCGGTTCTTGACCAGCTCGGAGAGCTCCTGCCGCTCGGACCGCTGGTGCAGGCGGAGCCGCTGCTGGCTGATCTCCTCGGCCGCCGCCTTCCCCGTGTGCCGGGTGCCCTTGCGGCTCAGCCTCCGTGCCCACGGCAGGCTCTTGCGCCGCAGGAGAGGGCGCTCCGCCGAGCCGCCGCCCACCGTGTGCCCGCCGCCACCCGTGCCTGCCCGTGAGCCCCAGGGCCCCTGCGCCTCCCGGGTTTCCTCGTGGTGCTCCACGCTCACCGAGACCTGGGACTGGCCGGGGAGGAGGGGTGAGGGCCCAGGAGAGGAGGGGGATCCGGGCACGGGGAGGGAGATAGGGGACGGGGGAGGGGCTGGGACAGGTTGGGAGGGGTGCCGGGCAGAGGATGGGGTGACCCACGGAGCAGCTGGGGTGACAGGGAGGAGGACAGTCACAGTCCCTGGGGGCAGCTCAGCCCAGGGACGCCAGTGCCTTCCTCTGCAGCTGGGCAGAGGGTGCCGGGCCACAGCCCCAAACCACTCAGCCGTCCCAGCTGCTGGCTCTAGGTCTGTCTCTGATTTGCTGGTGAGAGGGGCACCTCCCTCAACCTGTCTGGGCCCTGCGTGTCCCGGCTTTGCCATGGGGCTGGGGGGGGGCACCTCCTCTGTGCGACTCAGTTTCCTCATCTTGGGGGGCAGGAGAGAGCGGGGGTGGGGCACGTGGTAGGCTGGGAAGTTCCAGGGCCTTGCGTGGCTCAGTCGGGGTGTGGGGCTCTGGGGTGTGGAGATCGGGATGGACAGCGGGGAGGAGGGGGTACCTGCCAGGATGGGAGCCGTGGCACGAAAGGCAGATGTCATGGGGGCTGGGGGACCCTGGGCTTCCCGTCCTGGGCCTCAGTTTGCCCATCTGTATGGGGGCTGGGGTGATGCCAGGAGCCCTCTCTGAGCTGCACCTTGGCTGGCGCATCCTGGGGCCTCGCTCCTTGACCCGTCACCCAGAGCCCAGGGCCCTGCGCCCCTGCCAGGCGGGACTCGTGCATGTTAAGTGAACCCCTGTGGGCCTGAAGGGACCACTCACCTGGGCCCTGAGGTTGTGAGGCTGCAAAGGAAACCAGGGCAGCCTGGGTACCTGT
Organism: Grampus griseus; assembly: GCF_964374135.1. Lineage (NCBI taxonomy): Eukaryota > Metazoa > Chordata > Mammalia > Artiodactyla > Delphinidae > Grampus > Grampus griseus. Next base: position 1,727,406 of record NC_139000.1, read on the forward strand.
GGGGCTCCTGCCCTGACCCCCAAGGCTGCCTGAGCCCTCGTGGACTCAGGACCCGTGGGCAGGCCACCCTCTGCAGTTCCAGCGGGCGGCACAGGGGCCCCACAGTGCTCTCGAGCCGCCCCTCCCCCATGGGGGTGGTCACACCCACCCAGGGGATGTCCACGTATGGAGGTATGTGGGCCTGACCCAAAAAGGGCCTGACAGCAAAGGCCCAGATCCCCAACCTGGAAAAGGGGCGGTCCGAGTCACAGAGCAACGGGGCCGCCTTGGGGAGCCCTTCTCCTCCCCGTCCCCGCACCTCCGAGGAGGAGAAGACATGGCTCTCGGTCCTGTAGATGCCGATGGGGATCTCGGCGCTGGACGAGCACAGCTTCTGGAAGAGGCGGCCGTAGGTGCGGATCCACAGGTCGTCCTCTGTGACCTTCATCTGGAACGCAGGAGCCTGGGCTGGGCCGGCCTCGGGCAGGAGGACCCTCCCCAGCAGGGCCCGCCTGCCCTGCCCGCCTGGCCCAGGCACTTACGGCACAGAGGTAGCCGGAGCCCGGCGTGGTGTCCAGCCCCAGGAGCAGCCTGGTGATGGGGATCATGTAGTCCTTCACGAAGGACTGGAGAGGAGAGACCGCAGTGAGGCCGGGCAGTGCGGGCAGATCTGCCTCCACATCCCCTGGACACGCGCGCCGGGCGCCCACAGCCTCCCGTGCGGTGCGCCCAGCAGACAGAGCTGGGCGGCCTTTCCTGGCCGTGGTCGCTCACTAGGCCGAGTGCACTAGGGCAAAAGGGATCAGAAACCCAGAGGCTGCCGGGAGCCAACCCCAGGGTAGCGCTCTCCTGGGAGGAAAGGACGGGGGACACTCGGGTGAACCCCTGCTGCTCCCCGGCGGGGATGGGGCCCCGAGCCTCCCAGTCCTGGCCGGCCTCCTGGGGACCCAGGGGTGGGTGCTCAGCGAGGGGCACGTGGCTCAGGACTGGAACCGGATGCCGGGCGCCGGCCCCCCGCCCCTGCTGACCTGATACAGCAGCGTGTCCAACATGCTGATGCTGAAGACGCGGCCGGCGGCGAAGGGCAGGCGGAACATGAAGGCCAGGTTGGAGCCGTTCTCCCGCTCCCTCTGCAGGACGAGGGGCTCAGGCTGGCTGGTGCCCGTGGCCACGGCCGCGGCCGCGCAGGGCAGGCAGCCCAGGGACCTCCGCGTGCACGGGGTGTGTGCGCGTGTGCAGGGCGAGCGTGTGAACACACACAGCAGACGGCTGACCACAGGCCGAGCACCCAGCTACGCGTCCCCCCAGACACACGGGGGGCCAGAGGCGGGGGTAAGGGTTCGGGGCTCTGCTGGGAAGAAACGGGAGCCTGGACTTGGTTTAACGCCCTGCCGTTGCCATCGCGGAACCCTAACCCTTACGGTAATTTCACCCCGGAGCACGAGTCCATGAGCGAAACTGACAGGACGGCAGGGCACGCGCGTGAGCAGAGACGTGTCTGCCTGTGCTGCGTGCATGGCGTCGCGAGGCTCCACGCGGGTCCCTTAGACCCACTGTGCGCGGCTCCCGTGGCCGCGGAACGGACGACCACAAACCCCAAAGCTCAAAACCACACGCGTTTACTCTGTCGGTTTTGGACGTTCCAAGTCCGAACAGACTTCAGGGGCTGGAATCAGGTGTCACGGTGCCGTGCTCCAGCCGGCGGCCCCAGAGGACCACCCTTTCCTCTCCCTCTCGTCGTTTCCAGAGGCTGACCACGTCCCTGACCTCTGGCCCTTCCTCCACCTCCATGGGCCTCCCTCTTGCAAGACCCCTGGTGATGGCGTGTGGGCCCTGGGTGAACCAGGGCCCCCTCCATCTCAGGATTCTTCATGGAATCGTCTTCTCCACCCCGTGCTGGTTCCGGGGCTAGGGCAGGGGCTTTTGGGGGCGTTGTCCCCGCCGCACCAGGTCGGCCTATGGCTGAGAGGTGGCTCTGAGCCCGGGAGACTGTCCTTCCTGCTGGACCAGAACACGCTTCAGACAGACAGAAGGTGGGCCGCGTAGCCCACCAAGAGCCCTCTCGTGGCCCCTCTCGCTGAGGCTGCACTTGGCCTCGGCAGCCTCCTTGCTGTAAGGTTGGACGGCGGGGCAGACAGACGCCCGGGGAAGGAGGCCTCGCCTCTGTCCCTCCCCACCAGCAGGGAGCCCAAGGGCGTGCTGGACGGCACGCGGGCATCCAGGAGGGAAACAGTGTGCTATCACATGAGAGCCGCAGATCCAGAGCCGCGTGGCGTGGTGACTCCAGGCTGCGTCCCACGGTGTCATTCAGAGCCCAGGTCACACGTTATGAGGACAAACGGAGAGATTCCCGAAATAGTTAAAATTGTCAGTTTCCCTTCACTCAGAAAAATGAATGGTTTGAGAAGAAGAGAACCAGGACGGGTCGGGAGACCGAGGAGGAAGGAAGAGGCCTGACGTTTCAGTGGCTTCACAGGACTTTCCTGCGTTCTGAACGAGGGCCCTGGTTTCACGCTGTCCACTCTGTAGCGGCCGCGGAGGGTCCAGAGGCTTTAGCCCCAGCTCCGAGGTCGCACGCGACAGCGAAACGTGGGAACACACGGGGACGAGCCCTCCTGAGAACCACGCGGCCAGAGGGAAGCAGGAGCAGGACTGGACGGGCATCCGGGGCCCTGCCGAAGAGGGGCCAGTCTGAACGGGCTCCTGGCCGAGGTCGCTGTCACAGGCGCTGAGACTGTTAGAACGATGACGCCACTGGGAGCCTGCGTCCTGGGATGCGGTGGGGAGCCCCGACTCTGGGAGATCTTCCTGAGAACAACCTCCAGGGAGACACGGACGCCACCCTCTACGCCTGAATCACCCCCCAGTGCCAGCGCGACCTCTTGGAAGCACGTTGATCTGAACGCCGGAAGTATTTCCAGTGTCCCTTCAGTTTCTACTCATTAAACAGGACTTGTCTCATGCAGTTGTATGTACAGCGCGATCCCATCTTCCCTCCCCATCCTCCACGGAATCCTCTCTGCGCGGGGTGGGCGCGCCAGCTCCGTCTCCAGAGACTGGGTGGCATCACGTGGCTCTGCCCGCCCGCCCGCCCCATCCTCGGCCCCGCCCCACGTGGACCTCAGCCGGCAAGCGCCCAAGGCTGCAGCCGCCCACGGTCACACGTGCTCACTTCCTGACTTTTCTCCAGATCACAAACGACAGGACTGGGCTCCCCAGCGTGCACCCACGGGGTGGGGAGTGGGCCGCCCGCCCCTGCCCCTGGAGACAATGCTGCAGAGGAAGGTGCTATCAAGTGGTGATGCCTGCCACAGAGAGAGGGGGTGGGAGGTGGATTTGAGATGTCTGCCGTGCAAGGAAAGGGGAGTGGGAGGACGTTTGCCGCGTGTTTGCTGACGGACCTACTTCACGCCCACCTCCGGAACAGGTCCGGGTGCAAGGCCTGTGGGGAACTGGGTTTGCTCGAGGGAAGGCGGCAAGTGAGGGCCAGCACCAGGGTATCAGCCTTGACCCCAGTTCTGTGCTGGTCACCCCTGCCTGTGCTTGGATCAGACTGGCCCGAGCGCCTGGATACAGTCTAGCTGGGGCTGCTGAGGCCGACTTCCAAAGCCCACGGCTCAGCCTTGAGTGGAGGCAGGCTTAGCTCACGGGGCACTGCAAGGGGGCCTTTAGGGGCGTCCACTGGGCCATCGTGTGGGGTGCAGGCCAAGCCTCCTCCAAGAGCAGGATGGCCTGAGCTCCCGGGCCGCTGACTGAGGCCCCCAGGTGCCATCCAAGGAGCTCCAGGGCCACCACGGAAACTCACTTCTGTTGTCTGTCCGGGTTCAGAGCTCCCATGCTGTCCCTCTGTCTGCTGTCGGTGGCCAGGCCTGGCCTGGGGGAGCGGCCATTCGGGGGTCCTCCCCGGTGTGGCACAGGGTCAGCCACGCAAGTGCAAGCCGTCCCCTGACGAGGACCTCAGCCCAGGCTCCCAGGGAATGGTCACTGCTCCCAACCGCAGCGGCCAGGGTCTCCTCCGTGGCAGCCCACCTGCTTCCTGGTTTCACCCAAGGCAGCCTGAGCACGGCCCTGCCCCTTGGTGGAAGGTAGTGCTGCACTGACCCGGGCAGCGGCCTGGGGCCCACAAACGTGCCAGGGCAGCACCACCAGGCCCGCGCCACCCGTGTCCCTGGGCTCCACACCTGGGCCCAGCTGATGCCCTTCCTGGAGCTGACTTCAGCTGTCCCACCGCACTGCTGTGTGACCTGAGGCAAGTTGTGCCCCCTTATCCCCCACCCTGACTATACCGGGACGAGCACGTCCCTGCTGGGCAGTTGACAGAATGGACACGATTCAGGTTTGGGCATGGTGTCGGGGCCGGTATCACCTGGGCTAGTAATTCCTGGCGTGACGGGCAACCTCTGCCTCACACGAGGCCGGGCCAGGCCCGACGTTAGGGGGACAATGTCCGCTCCTGGCCGATGACCCTGAGGTCTCCGGGCTGCACACTCGAGAGCCTCGCGCTGGGGCTGAGCCCAGGTCTCTGAGCCCCCTGGCCGGAGGAGGGCAGGCACCCAGGCCTCCCATGGCCCCAGTCGCCCCCCCACTCCAGGTTGTGGCGCAGGGCCTGAAGCCCTCAGCTCGGCAGGTCGGGCGGGGCTGCTTACCTTCTCCAGCCTGGAAAGAGCCAGAGAGTAGCTGTCCTTGGCGCGGAACTGCATGAACCGCATGTTGGACGGGTGGGTGAGCTCCGTGGTGATGCTGAGGCTGGGAAAGAGCCTGGGCGGGGGGCGGGTCCCGGTCACGGACGTGGGCGGGGGCTCAGGGCGGGGCTGGTCGCGGACGTGGGCGGGGGCTCAGGGCGGGTCCCGGTGCGGACGTGGGCGGGGCTCAGGGCGGGGCTGGTCGCAGACGTGGGCGGGGCTCAGGGCGGGCCGCGCGCCGCACCGGAACATGGTCTGCACGTTGACGATGGTCTTTGCGTCGGCCATGTAGTCCTCCTTGGCGCTCATGGTGCTCTCCTTGTCCACCACCACCAGGTTGTCGGCGTAGATGATGCCGCACTGCAGCAGGCTGTCCAGGCTGCGGGGAGACGGGCTGGGGTGTGTCCTGCTCCCTCCCACTCCGCCCTGGCCGCGCGGGGAGGAGGGGAGAGGGCGGGGCCCTCCTGCGGAGCGGCTCTTACTTGTCCACGGAGCCCTCCATGTAGTAGACCATGGGGAAGCAGCAGATGGCCTCCAGGAAGTGGTGGTCAGGCCTGTGGACACAGCAGGTCCTGGAGGCGCCCACCCTGCCCTGCCGCCAGCCCCCACGGCCAGCCCAGCCCTGACCTGGGCGAGCAGGGGCCCTGGGACCGCAGCGTGTGGGACCAGGGGGGCCTTTAGCGGCCAATGGGGCTGCTCTTTATCGTACCCGCGGGGAAACCGAGGCCCCAGGGTCCAGGACAGCCGAGGCTGGACCCCGGCCTCTGGGGGTAGCAGTGCTGGAGGTTGGCCCCTGGGGGCTCATGGTCGTGGGGACCCAGTAGGGCCGGGAGAAGCCCTGCGGGAGGACGACGGAGCAGTGCCGAGGGCCGGGGCTGCCCCCCCTGCCTCCCGAAGGTCTGGGGCGCCTGTGCCCCTCACCTGTTGTCCAGCAGCAGCACGATGGGGTTGAGCTCTCTGCGGGGCCGGTAGTAGGCGCGGAGCGGCACGATGAAGTTGTACAGCCCGTTGCCCGCCGTCTCCGCCGACACGATGATCAGCCTGTTCTTGAAGCCGTAGGCCTTGGCATCCTCGTAGCTGTTGTGCTTGCAGCCCTGCGGGGGAGACGCCGCGATCAACCGCCGGGGAGGGAGCCAGGGTGCCGTGCTGGGGTCCTCGGCCAAATGGCACCCGGTCGCCAGCCACCTGGCCTCACGGGGCTGCAGGCCACCAGCCCGCCACACAGAGCAGAGTGTGCGCTGGGGCCACCGTGGGAGAGGTCACGTCCGGGAGGGAAGGGAGGTATCTGCGAGCACATGGTCTTAGCAGGTGCAGGTACGGACAGATGAGCTGTGTGTGCACAAATTTGGTCGTGTGTGAACACGTTCTGTCGTGTGTGCATGCGTGTACACATTTGGTCATGCGTGCACGTGTGTACACGTTTGGTCGTGTGTGCTCGTGTGTACACACACTTTCTAGCTCTCTGCGTGGAGAGACTCAGATACGAAGCAGCAGTGAGCACACCAAGTGCCCAGACCTTACTTCTAAACGTGGTTTCCACTAAAAGGAATCAGGTTTCTTGGAGGAGCAGTTGGTTCCAGGACTGGAGCGAGGCAAAAACAAGCTGCGGGGGGTGGGGGTGGGGGCACCGTGGGTTCAAAGGCATGGACGTGTTCAAAGATGAGGGGACATGTTGGGAGGACCGGGAGGCCAGCCTGACCAGCAGAAGTCCACGTGTCAAAACCAGCGTGATCCATATGGAATGCCGATGTAGCAGTAATGACCAACTGTTTACCCTCTGAGTGAAAAAGTGAGGCCACACTGATGTACACAAATGGCTAAGAAAGGGGAAACACTTTCTCCCAGTGAAAAGCTGACATAAACACAGAAGGAAGTGGAATCAGCGAACCATCGGCTGTGGCGGAAGTGCGTCGGGGGAGCTCAGTCAAGGCCGGCTTACGTACCTGGTCCCCACGTGTCTCCCCACAAATGACGTCCTAACTGCAAAGGCAGAACAGTAGCTCCTCCAGCAGAGACTGGGCGCGCGAGGCACCCGCACCCCGTGCTCTAAGGCAGCATCACGGGGAGGCCTCCAGGAGGACGCGGCACCTCTGGGGGGTCCAGCCCCCACCCCGCCCTGCCCCGCCCCCCGCCAGGGATGCGCCACCAAACCCAAAACACGGAGGCCCAGAGACCCTGGGGAGGGGAAGGGGCAGGGAGCGTCCAGATGGAGGGGGACAAGCTGTGGCTCTGGCCGGGAAGGGCAGCGAGGGCTCCCGGGACAACCAGGGCCAGTGGGGTGTGGGCTGCAGGCCAGGCTGGTTGTGGTGAGTTACGAGAGGGGCACCCTCGCTTCAGCAAGCGCACGTGGATACAGGAGGGAGAGAACACGCCTCTACAACAGACACAGACGTCGGGGAGGGCAGACAGGGTCCAGGACGACCTCGGCGCGTCCTTGCCACTTCCCCGACTTTGCCGTGACCTACCTTGTCCAGCCGCAGGCAGCAGAAGGGGGCTTTCACGGGCAGGAGGTGGCACAGGGTAGGGGAGCTGCCAATGTAGGGCGAGTTGGGGGGGTAGCCCTTCACGTACCTGGGGGGAGAGAGAGGAGCCTCAGCCTGGCCTCGGGCCCTAGGCTGCCACATGGGGGTGGGGTGCCAGACCCCTGCAGACCTGACTGGGCCAGGTAAGACTGCATGCAACGCGCGCACGTACACGCGCACACACGCGAGCTTACACAGGCCACGAAAGAACCTTAAGGGGCTCTGACGGCCCATCACCCCCTGGTGCCCCCAGCACCCCAACGCCGGGGCAGACGCTGGCCCGTGGTCCCCGCTCCACGGGCTCCCCTGGGCCAGGCTGGTCGCCCCACAGGCTGTACTCCCCCCGCCGTCCCCACGGCGCCCCGCGCACACACACGCGGTGGTTACCCTGCCGTGGTTGTCCCCCCAGGCCGCCTGAAGAGGGGCTGGCCTCCCGCTCCACCTCCGGTTGGCTTAAGGGACGTGGCGTCCGAGGCCAGCCCGCCACCTGCCCCAGGTGTGCAGGGGCCCTGCCAGGCCCCCCAATCTCAGAGCCGGTCCCCGGCAGCCTGTGTTTAAAGCCCGTTTACTCCACCACGGGGCAAAGGCCGGAGCAGAGAGTGGCTGCGGTGACAGCCCGGCTGGGAAGCATTGGCCGTGCAGGCCGGCAGCTGGCCGTGGCCCTGGGGTCAGGCGCCGCCTGTCTGTCCCGGACGAGGCCAAGTGGCCAAGACCTGGGGACACAATGGGGTCTCTTCTGTCTCATAATCTCGGAGGAAGACCTGGGCCCAAACCCAGGGCAGCATGACGGCTCAGGATGGGCCAGTGGCTTCCACGCCCGGACGGCATCTCACCCTGGGCTCCCCTGTCTGTGACCTCTGCAGACCACGCTCAGAGGGCAGCCACCCTGCCAAGCGGGCCGTGGCACTGAGGCCTGGCCGCCCAGGTTGTGATAGGGGAGGACGAGGGGTGAGGGCGGGCACTGCCTGGCCTTCCTGTCCACGAGCTGGGTCCCCAGAAGATTCCACTTGCCAAACAAGGTCTCCGGGGAAGCTGTTTGGAAGCCTTGTTCAGAGCGTGGGGCAGACCCAGAACCGGCACCGCTGGCCCACCTCTTCCTGGGCGCCGGGTACTCACACGCTGCCCCTCCCCTCTCCCGTGGAAGCCTTCTGTTCCCCCTCCAGCCCCGGCGGCACTCACTCCACCACAGACAGCCCCTCCTCGTCCGACGGCGTCATCTCGTCCTCCGACTGGTCACTCAGCAGGTCACAGGGCAGCAGGGTCGAGCTGTCGGCCACCTCCAGCACGGGCGCGATGCTGGGCCGCCGGCTGCCCGAGCCGTTCTCCGTGGGGAGTGCCAGCTTGCTGCCCCCACTGCCTCCGCCGCTCTGTGCTGGCTGGCACTCCGTGTTCTGGAGGTCCATGGCCACTGTCCCTGGAACAGAGCGGCTGAACTTGGCTGGAAGTCCCTCCCCTGTCTGTCCCGGGGACAGGGGTTCCCGGAGTGGAGGTGGACAGAGGCTCCCAGTGACCCTTGACGCAGGGCGGTCTCACCCGGGCGGGCACTTGGACATCGATGCCCACACAGGTCCCCACAGGAAGGCAGGATGCCCCCACGGGACAGATGTGCAAACTGAGGCCAGAGAGGCGGGACTTGCCCAGGGTTACGCTGCGGGCCTGAGCACCTGGGTCTCCTGGGTGGGTCCCCTGCCCGCCCCTCCCGCCCCGCCAGGAGCTGGACTCGGCCTCACCCATGGAGGCGATGATGCTGTGCACGGGCAGGCGGGACGACCCCTCGTACAGCCCCTGCCCCGCGAAGCCCTTCTTCTTCTGCTTTTCCTCCTGCTTGAAGATGAAGGCCGAGTTCTCCTCCTTGGTGATGTTGATGTAGAAGCAGGTGTCGGAGGCGGCCAGGATGTGCCGGGGCCCTGGGTTCAGCAGGATACTCTTACTCTCCTCCCGCTTCAGGCCGATGAGACACACGCCGTACCTGAGCGGACAGGGCGGGGGCTCGATGGGGCCCAAAGCTGCCCCTCCTGGGCTCCTTGGGGGCTGACGGTGCAGCCCTGCGCTCACGGGTGTCGGGATGCCTTCCCACTCGACGCAAAGACCCACCGAGGGCAGCCTCGGGGTGGGGGGGAGAGAGAGAGAGACCCCATGCGGGTCTCCGGCTGAATGGGCGTGACTCTGACCCTGAGGCCCCGCTGGTCCACCCTGCAGCGGGCACGGGCCACGCCCATTTCAGCCTCCGGACCCCGCCCCGCACTCCTCCCCCCCTGGCCTGGACCGGGTTGGGGGACGTACTTCTTGTGCACATGGAAGGCAGCGTAGGTGAAGCTCTTGCCCTCGTACTCGCGGAAGAACTTGCTGTCCCCCATGCGGATGTGGTAGACCTCGTTGCCCGAGCAGCGTCCGTACATGCGCTGCCACTGCTCCGGTGAGTCCTGGCCTTCCCTGGGGCGTGGGGAGGGTGTCACCCCCACGGCCGCCCCCGCCCAGCTGGGCTATGGTGCCCCCCAGATGTGGCTTCTGCCGGTGTGGGTGGAAGCCAGCGTGACCCCTGACCCCAGCCCCTCCCCGTCTGGCTGAGACTAGACCTGGGTGGCCTGATGGGTCCTTGGCCAGTTTTAAAAAGCTGTAAACACAATGGTCTGATTTTTAGGAGTGTCAAAATGTTTCAGAGTCAAGACTGGCCTCTGCGGCCTGTGGGTCCTCCCAGGAACCCCGGGCCACGTCCTCTTCCCCTGCTTGGTCCCTCCCCCAGGGCCGCCCAGGCCCCACAGGGAGCCGAGGCCACCCGTCGGGGCCCCCCACACCCCAGCCTGTTTTTCCCAGAGAGAAGATGGTGCCCCTCCTCTGTCCCAGGGCAGCCCCTCGCCTCAGGCTCTGCCTGGGACCCCAGCCCAGGTGCCAAACACCAAACGCGTCTTCTCTTACAAACCAAGCCCCGCCGGACCCCGTCACTGTGCCTAGATCCCAGGGCTCTCCTGCTGCCCCCGCTACGGCCCTCTGCTCCACGGCGGGCCCCGCCTGCAATTCCCAGCAGCCCCCAGGCCGCCCCCCAGCTGCAGCCCCTCGCTCAGCGACTGCTTCCTCAGCTGGGTCCACGGTGGTCGTTTCCCCGGGCCCCCGGGCCTCGGCCCCTCCCATCACAGGTCTCCTCAACGCCTCCCGCTCCCCCAGCAGCCGGCCCCCCCCCCCCCCCCCCCCCCGTCTCGCTGGCTGCGCGGCCCTGGGGGCAGCACTCACTGGCCTCGGGACGTGTGCACCAGCAGCGTGATGAGCGTGGGCGTGGCCGGGCAGATGCAGCTCAGGGCCAGCATGGCGTACTTGCATTCCTCCTCACACACCACGTGCTCTGCGGGCAGGAGCGCCAGGGCCACCACAGGCTCTTGCTGCCCCACGGCACACGCCCCCTTGCCCAGCACCCCCCAGAACCCCTCCCCGCCCTGCTCAGCGCCATCCAGTGCCCTGCCCCTGGGAGCCGGTTCATCGTCTCGGTTCTCCTGTGCTTGTCTCCGGGCTTGACCGAGAGCTCCAGGGCTGGGGGCGGGGGGGCCTGTTCATTGGTCCCCCAGGTGTCCAGCACAGGCCTTCGGCACAGGCGCCCAGCTCGGGCACGCCCACAGAGGTGCTCGTCAGACACTGCTTCTGCCCGCCCTGGCCCCCAGGCCCAGGTGCAGAACCTGCATGGGCTCTGCCTCTATCCCGCACCCCACACGCTCGCCCGTGAGCACACAGGCGCCCCCCTCCGGGCCAAACATACCTGCAAACTTGACGTGAAACTTGTTCTCAGGCTTGAGGATCTGGACGTAGAGAGGGCAGTTGGGGGCAAAGTCCTTCACGGCCCAGGCGCGCAGAATGGTCTGGTGGTCCTGAGACAGGGAGGCCACGTCGGTGCTGACGGGCAGCAGCAGCCTGGGGGAGGGGCTCTGCCCCCAGGCGCCCCCCGCCCCCGGGCCTGCGGGCAGGTGGTGGGTGGCCGTGGGGGGCACTCACCGCTGCGGTGCGGTCCACCTCGTTCCGGCTGCTGAGGATAAAGCAGGCCTCTCCGTTGTCCATCCTGCAAAGCACCGGGTCTGAGCACCACCAGGGCCATCCGTGGTGCTCCCGTCTCGGCCGTCAGGGGAAGAGCTGGGCCTTGTTGAGACCCCAGCTCGCTCTGAGAAGCCCTGGATGGGCTGAGGATGGGCCCCCGCTAACCCGGGGTGGGGCTGGGGCACGGAATGAAGGGCCCACTTGGTGGCAGAGAGGCTGGACCCTGCCCGCTGGCCTGTCCTCTCCCGGGACAGGCTGCCCGAGGCCTGCGGATGACCCGTTCTGCTCCCCTCATGCCCCCAGAGCCCCTGGCTGCACAAAGGGTGGCTGAGAAACTGTCCACGCCCCAGGGCTGGGGGGCCTGGCGGCTCCCACCCCGTCACCTGGCACCCCAACTTGTCCCTGTCTGGGGCCTTGATTCCTGGGCGAGCCTGTGGGGCCCGAGGCTCAGAAGGTGGGCGTGGGGGGGGCCCCGGCTGCCGGGCCTCCTGCTTCCTTGGCCTCCACACAACCCACATTTCACCTCGAAGGTTACGTCAGGCTCTGGAATAAAATCCTGACGGGTGATGGGGGAGCCTCCGGGGTGTCTGTGTGCTGCAGCAGATTCTGGAAAGTTCCATTCACAACTCAGCCTCCTTACCTCAAGTCACCCTGTCACCTCGTCTTCAGGAGAAAACCTGCCCACAGCCTCGGCTTCCCACCTGACTCAGAGCGGCAGCTGCCCCCAGGCCCCCAGATGAACAGCCGGGCAGGTGGGAGGAGGCTGGTGGGCTCGCCCAGGCGGCTCTGCCGGGGTCAGCGGGGGGCCTGGCCCGCCCGGGTGGGTGACAGGCACAGAGAGGGAGCTGCTGCCCGCCTGAGGGCCCCTCCCTGGCCTGCCCGTGCGGCCGCCGCGGTACCGCACCCTCACCCCCGCCGGCGCTCACTTGGCCCGCATGAGGTCCTGGTCCTTGAGCGCGGAGCCCTGGAGGTAGATGACCCGCTGGGACCACAGGGGGATCTGCAGGACCCTGCGGACCTGGATGTCCATCTCGGTGGGGCACAGGATGACAACGTAGTAGTCCTGCAGGTGGGAGGGGTCAGCCCTGCTGGCAGGCTCGCTCGGCTCCGGCCCACCCTCCTTCCTAGTGTTTCCACACCAGTCGCCTCTCAGGAGCCCCAGCCTTCTCTGTGATGGTGTATCTGGCAGGAGGGAAAGGCAGGACCCCACAGACCCACCCCCACAGTGTGGAAGACCACCGGGGCCCCACTGCACAGGCAGGGAAACCCAGGCCCAGCGAGCTCAGGGGGCACTGGGGTGGGGCGGGGCCGTGGGCGGGGCCTCACCTGCAGCCGGGGGTGGGGCCGTGGGCGGGGCCTCATCTGCAGCCGGGGGTGGGGCCAGGGGCGGGGCCTCACCTGCAGCCGGGGGTGGGCGTAGAACTCATTCAGAAAGTCCATGAGCAGGTCGATCTTGAGGGAACTGACACACAGGATCACGTGCTTCTCCGTCTGGGCCCGGTGGCGGCTGTAGTTGCCCCCCGACTTCTGCCGCTCCATCCACAGGTAGACGAGCTCCTCAAACTGCAGGTAAGAGCGTGTGAACTCCAGGAGGCCTGGGGCTCCGGGAGCTGCGACAGCAGCGTCCCGACCACGTCTCGGAAGACCACGGGCAAAGTCTGCGGCACAGGTCGCTCAAGGGGCCAGGTGGGGGCAGAGTGGACGGTCCCGCCAGTGTGTGGGGTAGCGAGAGACGTGGCAGGTCCAGCTCCCAGCCCCAGGAGGCCAAGCGACCGTTAGTGGGTGCCGAAGTATACGCTCTGAGCATCCAGGTAACTGAGCCCCTTGGGTCTCCGTCAGCACCTGAGACACGTTTTGGAGAAACCTGGAAACGTGTCTTAGAAAAGCCTCAGGCCTAGAATGGGGGACCCAGGTGCCCGGCATGGAAGGAGCACTTTGAGTACCACGGTTCTGAGCCCAGGTCAGGGGTGTGGCTGATTGGAGGCTGCCGTCTGGGGGTGCCGTCCACCCTGGCCCACACTTCCTGGCTGTGAGATCCGGGTGTTGAGGGCCCTTTGTAAGTAGGACAGTGACACATCTATAAAGGTGGGCTGGCGGTGAGGGGACTCCAGGCTCCACGGAGCTGACCGGGGTGCTGACCTGCCCAGGGCCTGCCGCTACTGTCTGACTTCCCGTCTGTGGGTGACAGCCAGACCCCGTGAAAGCACTGAGGTCGTTCATTGTTTTCCCACACAATTCTAAATGAATGGCAGCAGCCACACCCTCCGGTTGTCACCTGCTCCGGGTGACGCGCTGTATCTCGCTAAGGGGAGATCAGCTCATTGAATTTACTGAGCACCTACTAGGTTCCAGTGACAAGGCCCTGTGGCCTTGAAGCACAGGACTGGGCCCTAGTGGGAGGGGCCGGAGACCCCAGGGTGATCCCTGAGGCCTGTGCAGGACTGGGGCTCTGACGGCAGACACCTGGATTCAAGCCTCCCATGTCACAGGTGTGGCCCTCCGAACATGACCTTATTTGGAAATAGGGTCTTTGAGGATGTAATGAGTTAAGATGAGCTCAGACTGGATTAAGGTGGGCCCTACCTCCAGTGGCCGGTGTCCCGTAACGAGAGGACACAGAGGTGCAGGAATAAGCCACGTGGAGACGGAGGCAGAGCTGAGAGGGAGGCGGCCACAAGCCCCAGGGCGCCAAGGACCATGGCGCCACCAGAAGCTGGAGACACGGAAGCAGAGCCTCCCCTCAAGCCTCCAGGACCAGCCCTGCTGACACCTCGGTCTCAGACTCTGGCTCTGGCCTGTGAGAGAGTAAATTTCTGTTGTGTAAGCCCCCACCCCCCCATTTGTGGGGTGCTCTGTTCCGGCAGCTACAGGAAGCACCGCGCTGATGTGTGACACTCAGCCCTGAGCGGGGAGGATGCTGTCAGCTGTCGTCACTGTTACTCTGCAAGGAACATCTACAGGTGGGCATTCCGTTGTCACCGTCTCTAAGGGCGCTAACTTTCTTTAACGTGGTTAAAGAAAGAACGAAGGACGATAACCGAGACCGTCCCTTTCCATCACTGACAACAGATTAGTCAGTCTCGCGGGTCCTGACCATCCACTAGCCCTGGAGGACGGTGTGTGCCTCCGATGCCGGGCCCTGCGGCCTCCCACTCCTTGGGGCTTGGGCACCAGCCTGGCCTGGGTGGTGGGATGTAAACACCAGCTCTGAGCGGCCCCTGCACCCGCCAGGAGCGTGGGGGCCAGAGCACCGCAGGAACAGAAGCTCCGCAGCCGTGGGACAAGGGCACAGCCTTGCGGAGGTGTCCAGGATGCCAGGGGGCGGGAGCCAGCTTACCTGGCACCGTTTACTTGAAACCACACACGACCCCTCTGTGCACTCACAGGGGGCACACACACGGGGGACAGCCCCCAGCCCCACAACCTGCCCCGGGGAGGGGAGATCGTCCCCTCTCTCTCCTGATGTAGCGCCCGAGTGGGACAGACTTGCCAAGGCTTGAAAAGGTTCCGGGTAGTAATGTAAAAATATAATATTAAACTTAAAGAAATATGATTAATTAGAATTAAAAACATAAAACAAATAATGATGTTCATAACTATATAACTAAAAATGCAACTTAACTTATAACAAAAACTAATTAACATATAAATTTAGATATCTAAAATATTAAAAATATGATTTAGAAAAACATGATTGTATAAAAATATAATAAGATGTGAACATGGATTCTACAAGCAGCCAGGGCCCCGGGAAAGTGGACGGCCCACCTTGAGGTGCTCTGTGGCCTGCGGGGGCCCTGCCGGGGGCGGGGGGAATGGGGGGAGGACGGGGCTTCAGGTGGAGGCCAGGGAGGAGGCCACTGCTGAACCAGGTCCAGGAAGGCAAGTTCCGGCGAGCGCGGGGATGGGGGTGAGACCTCTGTTTAGGGCTCTCGGCCCACGGGTGTCCCTCGCATGCAGCTGGCCTTCCTGGAGGGGGTGGGCTGTGCTCCGGACCAGGGGGAAAGCAGGGAAGGGGGGGTGTCAGCTGGGGCTGGGGGCTCCGAGCCGCAGGGCGGGGGTGGGGAATTGAGCTCAGGGTCAGCAGAGGACCCCGGGGGTGGACTGGCCCCCGTTGCAGCCACAGTTAGGCACCTCCCCTGCCCCGTCCCTCCAAATCCTGAGTGTCCCCCGTGGGGTCTGGCTTCCCCCAGTCCATCCTGCTCCCTCCCCTGGGCCTTCTCCTGCCCTCTGGAGGGCTGGGGGCGCCTGCAGCCACCGGCCCCCTCTCCAGGCCTCTACCCGTCGTATCTAAACACGGGTGGCTCAGCCGGCAGATTGGCCTTGCTGACGGGCGACAGGGAAGCAGCTGTGCCCCACGGGGTCCCGACAGCTGCTGCCGCTGCACCGGCTAAGGACTCCTGTCCCAGCCCGCGGGACACCCTGGCAGCCCCCCGCGCTCCACACTCCGCACGGGACCCGGGGGAGCCGTCTGAGCACGCCCCCCCCACTGTCCTGACGGCTGCGGGCCTCGCTAGCCACAGGCCCCCAGGAGGCCCTGGCAGGCCCCACGTGTCCCCGTCGGGGTCTTGGCCTTGCGGCCCCTCCCAGGACTGGCGCCCCTCCTCGCCCCTCTCGGCCCCGCCGGGCAGGGCTCACACCTGCAGCGGGAGCACCACGAGGGCCACGCAGATCATGATGGCCACCAGCAGCTGGGACGGCCAGATCTTGGGCGTCACGTCTCCGTAGCCCACGGTGGAGAAGGTGACGATGCAGAAGTAGAAGGACGTCAGCAGGGACAGGTTGCCGCCCGCACGCTCCAGGTGCTGGATGCCGCAGGTCCTGGAACCGGGGATGGGGGTGGCGGCAGGGCCTTGGCCGGCCTGGCGCCTGGGGCAAGGCTGGGCCTGCCCGCGACAGCACGTCAGCTGTCGCCGACACGGCGCCCCAGCCTGGGCCCGGGTCCAGCTCTGCGCTTCCCGACCCTGGCCTGTGGGGCTGGCACACCCAACGCATCCCCCCGGGCCTTCCTTTCCTGCCCCGAGGTGCCTTTGAGGCCCCTGGAAAATTGGACGGGAGCGCAGACACAGCGCTGCGTGGGTTCAGCGTGGGCCTGGGGTCAGAGGAGGCGGATGGGGCCGCCCAGGCTGCGAGCCCCTACCTGCCACCCACCTCGGAGTTCGTCCTCCCCCAGGAGGTCAGACGGCGCGGGGCACGCCCAGCCCCCCGCCCAGCTAGAGCTGGACAGTCCTTCCCCCGCCGTGGCCCCGTGGCCCGTCCCCACATACACCGTGGCGCGGCACACAGCGGTGCTGGGGCCCTCCCCAGGGTGGACGCGCTGGCTGCGGGGAGGGGGCAGGCTGGACCACCCCGGCGCTTCCTGCCCCGCGGACACCCCGCCCCGCTCCGCTGGAGTGTGCGTCTGCGTGTGTCGGGGGGCATGGGGGGGGGAGGCACACGGCCTTGGGACCTGCCCGCGTCCTCGCCCAGGGCACAGGCACGTGCCGGGGGGGCGTGCTCTCTGCTCCAGCCCCCAGGCTGCTCCCAGACCTTATTCTCGGCTGGACCTCGAGCCGAGGGTCCCCCCCGTCCCCCCAGCCAGTGCCCTCCTCCACCACGTCTCTCCGGGCCCCAGAGGAGCCGGACTCGGCAGCTCTGGCCTAGGAACCGGAGCTCCGAGCTGCCTCTGGTCCTTCACCCCGGCTTCTCGGATGCGAGGGCTGGGCGACGCGGCCGCCTGGCAGGGACTCACCCCGTGAAGACCAGGCACAGCAGGGTGCAGAAGAGGATGAGGACCTGGTTGAACATGGCCGACTGGGTGCGCAGGATGGCTCGGTGGAAGTCGTTCTGCGGGAAGTGGCGCTATCAGGGGCAGAGCAGGGACTGGTCGGAGCCCAGGGCCCACCCCCACCCCCACCCCCACCCCCACCCCCACCCCCCACCCCACCCCCTACGTCCCAGATGCACGAGAATGAATGAACGGTGGCGGGAGGGGGGCGGCTCCACCTGACCTCAGCGCTCGGCCTCCCCGTCCAGCCTCTGCCATGCCAGGGGAGGACCTGGGGCGCAGGCCAGAGGTCGTGACCTCAGCGCCGTCACCTCACTTTGCAGTGGGGATGGAGGTGAGCCGAGGGAGCCTGGGCTGGGGAGGGGCACCCTGGGAGAAAACAGTCGTCGCGCCGCCTGCCGACAGGGGCCTCGCTCAGACCTCAGCGCAGGGCCTGCCGTGGCCCCATGTCGGGGCCCCGCCTGCGCTCACTTGCACTTTCACCCTCTCCCTCCTCCAGCCACGATTCCAGGGGCAGGGACAGGCCTGGGTGACTCTCCCGGGGCATCAGGGCTGGGGCTCCGGCTGGTCAGGAAGGAGGTGTGAGGGCATCTCGTGGTGACAGAGACACATCTGTCCACCGGTCAGCCCGGCCTCCTGGGCACCAAAGGAAGCTGGCCAGCTCCCCACAGGGCCAGGGCATGGCGAGCTGTGCCCTGGGGTCCTGGGGGCCTTGCAGAGGTGAAGCGGGAGGGGAGGGGCGGGGCAGGGGGGAGCCCACCCTGCCCAGAGCTGCCCGGCCCGCGGCTCACAATCATGTTCTCCAGGGCGTGCTTGGCCAGCCAGCAGTTCAGAAACACCGGGATGAACAGGTTCCGCAGCGGCGGCCAGAATATCTGCGGAGGAGACGGGTCAGGGGGCGCGGGCTCGGCGGCCCCTTCCCCAGCTGGCGGCTCACCCACCGTGATGATGAAGGGCAGCGTGTTGATCATCTCCAGGATGAAGGCCACGCGGAAGATCTGCTCCCAGATGTTGCCCTGGGGAGCCAGGGGGGTGGGCTTCAGAGCAGGTGGGCGGGGAGGGGGCCAGGGAGGGGTGTGTGGGGAGGGGCGTGGGGGGGAGGGGTGCGGGGGGAGGGGTGGGGGAGGGGTGCGGGGGGAGGGGTGGGGGAGGGGTGCGGGGGGAGGGCAGGGCCAGGCCTGGGGGCACTTACTTTGTAGCTGAGGTAAGTGAGGAGCGTGGTCTCCAGGAAGCTGACGGCGGCCACGGTGACCTGGGGCGGGGAGGGGCCGGAGCCTCTGAGCGGGGCCGGGGCAGGCAGGGCCCCCCAGAGCCGTGCTGCCTCCACTCACCTGAGTGGCCCACAGAGCCGTCTTCCTCTCCACCCACAGGATGGGGGCCCTGGGGAGAGAGGGAGGTGAGCCCTGGGCCTCTACTGACCGCAGGCTGCTGCTTGAGCTGGACGGAGGGCAGCAGCCTTGCCCTCGGAGGGGCCGAGGGCAGGAGGGAAGGGGAGGTGCCCGGGGAAAGGGGGCCCCAGGGCGGGGCCTGTGAGGCCAGGGCCTAAGCGGGCTGCCCTGGGGACGGGCCGTGGGCTCAGAGTCCGCAGCTGGCCCAGGTGGCCTCCCCTTCTCGTCTGGGCTCCCGGGGACAGGCTCCTACGCCCGTCCCCGCAGGGGCAGGGGTGCTGGCCATCACGCTCCCCGGTTTCCGACCTCAGGTCCTCGTCCATAACCCAGCAGGGGAGGGGAGTGACTTGGGTGGGGGTGTCCCTGCCCAGACGCAGCCCCAGGACAAAGGCTGCGGCGAGACCAGCAGGAGGGGTCGGGTGGCCGTGCTCAGTGCAGAGCCAGACCCCAGACGGCCAAGGCCCTGACCCCCGTGGGCCCCTGTGGGGTGGGAGGGCCCCCGCCGCAGTGGAGGCATTGGGCTGTTGTTTCCTCGGCCGAGGGACACAGACTCTGAAATCCCCGGGCCTTCAGGGCTGCTTGGACGAGAGCTGGGCCCGGGCTCAGGAGCTGCCCTGGCCGCCACTCCGAGGCACAGGCCCAGAAAGGAGAGGCTTCCAGGGCCGAGTGTGAAGGGAGGGGCTGGCGTGTCCCTTCCACCCCAGCTGTGCGTGCCTTCCAGGGACAGGGCGACCGGGCCAGCGCGGGAGAAGCTGCGGAGCTGGGGACACAGTGCTCAGGGTCTGGTACGTTGGGTCCTGCTGCCGCCAAGTACCAGGACTGCTCTGCGAGGCTGGGCCGGGGGTGCCAGGGGAGGGGCGTAGGTGCAGGCTAAGGCCAAAGGGGGGCTCTGGGTTTGGGGAGGCTGGGAGGGAGAAGCTTCCATCAAGAAGGCGGCCAAGGCCCTGGGACACATCCTGGCCTGTGGACCGGGCGCCCCGCCGCTCTGGCGTCACTTCCCCCTGCCCGACTGGGCGCCTGCTCTCTTTGGCTAAAGGGCCGTGAGTTGCAGAGGCAGTGATCGACCCCCCGGCAGGCCCTCGCTGCATCTCTCCTCCCACCCACGGTCCGTGAGGGCTGGGCCAGGCCGGCTGCTGCTGACCCTGCTGTCACTCTTAGATTGCTCCCGGGCCTCAGGGGCTGTACGCTGAGGGGCCATCCCGCCACTGCCCGCTGCTTGGCCAGGGCCCGGGGGTCCCAGGAGGGTCACGGGCTGCGGCTGGGCATCTATCCTGGGGGGCTGGGCAGTGTCACCCTCTGTCCACCCGACCCGGCCCTGGGCCTCTGAGTGGGAGCTGGGTGGCAAACTCACCAATTGATCTCGGAGGACGACTCGTTGAAGGTGTAATTCTGCTTCGGGCAGCCCCAGCTGTGGAGAGACGGAGCTGGCCGGCCACGGCCCCTCCCAGCACCGCCCCCGAAGGGACCAGACCCTTCCCAGGGTTGCCACGGGCCTAGGGCGTATGGGGGGCACACTCTCCCCAACCAGGGCCCCCACAACTCAGACAGGCGTCTGTATTCTAACACCTGGGGGACAGGCAGCTGCTCGCACCCTGCAGACGCTCTCGGAGGCTGTCTAACGGATGAGGGGCAGGCCGGGTGAGGAGAACACAAGAGGTGAGCCCAGGAGGGAGTGGGGATTCCACCCGGGCTGCCAGCAGAGAAAGGGCTGCGCGTGGCCAGCGACGGACCCTGCAGCACTCAGGGCCTCCCGGAGGCCAGAGCTGCCGAAACAAGGCCGGGCGATGTGCGCGAGACACGCAGAAGAGCCGAGCTCCTGCCCCGTGGTGCCGGCTCCGAGACGCAGGTCCCTGAGTCACTCCCGAGGACAAGCCTCCCCACGCCACCTGGATGCCCACTGGGAGGGTGGCGGGGCCTGGCAGACGTGCTAGTTCTGCCCCAGATTACAAGCAAAGCCAGGGTCACTGGCCAACAGGACCTCGCTCTCACAGAGCCCCATGGTGACGGGCAGCTCCCTCCTCCTTTTTTCTCAACTGACTGCACTTCCTCCTAAGCCTGAGCCTGTGGTTGCAAACTCAATGCCCACAGAGGCCGCCAGCCCCCCTCCATCCCGCCGCCCTCCATCCAGCCATCCATCCATCCATCCATCCATCCATCTATCCACCCATCCAGCCACCCTCCATCCAGCCACCCTCCATCCGTCCACCCTCCATCCAGCCACCCATACATCCAGCCACCCTCCCATCCAGCCACCCTCCATCCGTCCACCCTCCCATCCGTCCACCCACACATCCATCAATCCAGCCAGCCAGCCGCCCTCCATCCAGCCACCCTCCATCCATCCAGCCAGCCAGCCAGCCACACATCCATCCAGCCAGCCTCCATCCAGCCAGCCTCCATCCAGCCACCCTCCATCCAGCCACACATCCATCCAGCCACCCACATATCCAGCCAGCCAGCCAGCCAGCCACCCTCCATCCAGCCACCCTCCATCCAGCCACCCTCCCATCCGTCCACCCTCCATCCAGCCACCCTCCCATCCGTCCACCCACACATCCATCCACCCACACATCCATCCAGCCACCCTCCCATCCATCCACCCACACATCCATCCATCCATCCATCCATCCACCCTCCCATCCAGCCACCCACACATCCATCCAGCCAGCCAGCCAGCCACCCTCCCATCCAGCCACCCTCCATCCAGCCACCCTCCCATCCATCCACCCTCCCATCCAGCCACCCTCCATCCAGCCACCCTCCCATCCGTCCACCCTCCATCCAGCCACCCTCCCATCCGTCCACCCACACATCCATCCACCCACACATCCATCCAGCCACCCTCCCATCCATCCACCCACACATCCATCCATCCATCCATCCATCCACCCTCCCATCCAGCCACCCACACATCCATCCATCCAGCCAGCCAGCCACCCTCCCATCCAGCCACCCTCCATCCAGCCACCCTCCCATCCATCCACCCTCCCATCCAGCCACCCTCCATCCAGCCACCCTCCCATCCATCCACCCTCCCATCCAGCCACCCACACATCCATCCATCCATCCATCCACCCTCCCATCCAGCCACCCTCCCATCCGTCCACCCACACATCTGTCCATCCAGCCAGCCAGCCACCCTCCCATCCGTCCACCCACACATCCATCCATCCAGCCAGCCAGCCACCCTCCCATCCAGCCACCCGCCATCCAGCCACCCTCCATCCAGCCACCCTCCCATCCATCCACCCTCCCATCCAGCCACCCACACATCCATCCATCCATCCATCCACCCTCCCATCCAGCCACCCTCCCATCCGTCCACCCACACATCTGTCCATCCAGCCAGCCAGCCACCCTCCCATCCGTCCACCCACACATCCATCCATCCAGCCAGCCAGCCACCCTCCCATCCAGCCACCCGCCATCCAGCCACCCTCCATCCAGCCACCCTCCCATCCAGCCACCCTCCCATCCAGCCACCCACACATCTGTCCATCCAGCCAGCCAGCCACCCTCCCATCCGTCCACCCACACATCCATCCATCCAGCCAGCCAGCCACCCTCCCATCCAGCCACCCGCCATCCAGCCACCCTCCCATCCAGCCACCCTCCCAGCCACCCTCCCATCCAGCCACCCTCCCAGCCACCCTCCCATCCAGCCACCCACACATCCATCCACCATCCTTACATCACCCACTCATACACCCACCTCTCATCCACCATCCACCTTCTATCCACTCATTTATCCACCCACCCATCCACCCGCCATCTATCCACCCATCCATCCAGCGTCCTTACATCATCCACACATACACCCTCTCATCCGCCATCCACCTTTCTATCCACCCACCCACCCATCCATCCTCCTTCTATCCACTCATCCGTCCACCCAGTCATCCATTATCCATCCATCTCTTCATCCCTCCATCCATCCACCCACCTGTCCATCCATCCCACGCATACATCTACCAGCCCCCCCCTCACCCATCCATTCGCTCTCCCACCCACCCGTCATGTGCCAGGTGCTGTGCAATGAATACTACAGAGCCGGTCCCTGTGGGAATGTAAAGCCACATGTCCCAGACGCCTCTGGGAGTGGGAGAAGGTGGGATGAACCCAGGAAAGTGCTTGGAGAGTCAGAACCCCGGTTTCCTTCTCAAACCACCACGGTGGGATCTGTCCTCCTGCACTCCTGATGAAGACAGGAGGTCCGTTCTCAGGAGTGGGTGAGGGTCTGGCCTGGGGAACCCACCCCGCTGCACGTGGCGGGGAGGTAACTACAAGCTTGCACTGTGAACTTTGACCCTGGCCTCCTTCCCAGCTCAGCGGGCAGGAGCCCAGGGGCCAGGCCTTACCCTGCAGGGAAGAGGGGAAGGATCTGCCCTGAGGAGCCAGGCAGACCCAGGGGACGGTGGTGACCAACTGGCCACACACCCTGACCACAGGGCCCTCGGCCTCCGAGAGCCCAACCTTAGTGTGAGTGGCCAGACGCTTGAGGAAGTCCCTTCAGCGTGAGCTCGGGGGAGCAGAGACTGAGCAGAAGGGGGGACTGTAAGAAAGGAAAGCGGTTCAGACAAACCCGAGTGCTGGTGGCAGGGCGCCTGCAGGGGGAGCGGCGCTTGGAGATGACGCGTTCTCAGAAATCAGAAAACACAAGAGCAGAGGTGAAACTCTCAACCAGAGGCGGGAGAGAAAGCTGGGGAGACCCCCAGACAGAGCAAAAGAGGGAAGCAGTACCGTTCCAGAACCTTCCAGAACCCCACATCTGGGTATGAGGGAGTCCAGAGAGGCTCCCGGAGCAGATGGGGAGGTGGGCCGGGAGGGGCAAGGGGAACCGGGTGGAGCCCCAAGAAAGAGGCACACCTCTGCCCTGCACCGCGAGACTCACGACCTCCCCCCACCGAGGCCTGGCACCCCTGCCTGCCCAGCAGGAGCTGCTGAGCGACCCAGAGCCCCTCGCTGAGACACCCCCGTGCACCCCTGGGCGAGCAGGGAGGGGGCATCCCAGACCCCCAAGGAGAGCTCTGTCCAGGTCCGGGTGTGGCTGCAAACGCAGCCGTCGTCCACGACTAGGACACCCTTCTGCCCGTGCTGAGCCGGCTGGTCAGCTGGAGCCTGAGGGTGGCATCCTGGCCACGGCTCTGTTGGGGAGGGGTACTGGGTGGGGGCCCATGGGGGAAGGAAGGACTCCCCAAGGCCCTGGGCACAGGGCGCCGGGCACGGACCCCTGTGCGGACCCCATCGGCCTCTGTAACGGCAGAGGGCCCACAGGAAGGCCCAGCCCCGGGCCCGCAGGTCACCCACCATCCGATCCCCAGGGCCGGGTCGTCCAGCAGGACGCGGACAATGTAGAGCAGGCAGGTCAGCAGCTTCAGGGAGAAGTTGAGCAGCCGGATCCTCAGGCCTGTGGGGGCGGGACGGTGGTCAGGGCTCCGGACGGGCCGGGGTCCCAGCCCGCACGCCGCCCTCTGCACCTGGGCCTCCGCACCGGCTGCCCCGCCAGCACTGACGGGGTGGCTCTGCTGCGCCGGCCTCTGAGAGGCTTCACCCTGTCCCGCCTCACGGACGTGGTACAGAGGGCTCCCGGGGCTGGTGTCACCGGTGGGGGGGGGGGGTGAGGGGAGCAATGGACAGACTGACGGACCAGGACCCACGGGCACCTCCGCACCCCATCTTGCATCCCAGGGGGCCAAGCTCCTGCTGGGATGCAGGTGGAAGGTACCCGCAGCAGGAGGGTGGGGCCACACGGAGGGGCCAGGGAGCCCCTCGGGGTGAAGGGGCTGAGACGGTGCCACCTGGCTGCCAGGGGCAGCGGGTCCCCACAGGGTGGGACGTGGTGCGGGCCGGAGGTGAGGGGCACTCCTGCCGCCCTGCCCCCCACCCCGAAGGCCCCACTCACTGGATCTTTGGTTTTTGATGAAGAACAGCTTAAGTCTCTCCTTGAAGGTGTTCTCGTTGACGTAGAACTCCACCTGGACCCTGGGGGGCGGGCAGGAAGAGTGGGCCCGGGGCCAGCGGGGGCTGCAGCCCAAAGCCCCCCACACGGCGGGCCCCTCCCCGCTGCCAGAGCAGGGTCAGTGCTGCCACCTCGGACAAAAGGCCCTGGGTGCCGCATCCCCACAGGCCCCCAGCGGACCTGCCCACCGGCTGCTGCCTTCTCAGTGCCCAGGGACCTCCAGGCCCCGCAGAGGTGTATGCTCACAGGCCCCCAGCCTGGGCTGTCACGGCGGCCACCAGGATTACATGTGGCCTGTGTGGCCCTTGGCTCAAAACATGCCGTATCATTAGTATAGAATGTTCCAGAAGCCAATGGTCAGCTGCTTTGTCTGGAGGCCCCTGGTGGTTGAGCCTGGAGACTCGCTGCAGCCCGCGGGATGGTCGAGGCAAACAGGCCGGCAGTGGGCCCCCTCCCTGGATGACCCCCAGATGCCCTGAGCCCCTGCCCGGGCTCCCAGCATCCTGGGAACAGACCACACGGACTGGCAGGATTTTGCTGTCGAACGAGGAGGCAGGGGGTAGGGATGGCTCGTCTGGTCACTAGGGACCCGGAGGCCACGGGCCGCTGCCCCCGCCTCGGCCGCGAGCCCGCTGTGGCCGGCATGCTGGCTAGGCGAGAGCTTAACGTTCCACCATAACGGAAACTCCAGTGTTGACAGCACGACGACGACCCTGTAGCCAGGTTCCCGCGGTGGGAATGGTCCAGCCCCGCTTCTCCCTTGCCGGGTGGGGGCCCTGGGACGGGGCTGCCTTGCTCTGGGTTAGCACCTGGCATCTGCCACACGGCCTCCGTTCCAAGCTGCATCTGCCCCACTGGCAGGTCAGGACCCCACAAGCAGCCCATGGGCATCACTGTGGCCAGTCCTCACCCCCTGACCAGACAGAGGCACCAAGAGCCCGGGATTTGGGGCAGGGCTTTTGACCGGAAACGCCTGGTCCAGATGCCAGGCCCTGTGCCTCACCTCACCCAGATGTCAGGTAGAGGCGGCCCCGCCACCCTCAGGGATGTTGCGTGGGTGCGATAAGACTGTCCAGGTGAGGCAGCTGCTCAGGCACACTCTGTGTGAAGACCGTGACACAGGAGGCAGAGAAGCCGAGTGCCCTGAAGGCAGAGTAGTGCTACCCAGAGGCACCCTGGAGGGCTGCATGTAGGAGGTGGCGGTTGAGCAGATGGGATGCAGGACAGTGGTCCACAGGCAGAGGTGAGGCGCACGCTGGCCCAGGTCCCTGCTCCCCACCCCTACCTCCCTGTCGTCGTCCACCAGGGTGGAGGGCTGTGAACGTTCTCCCCCTCTGACCAGGCTCCAGCTCCTATCGATGCAGAAATTCATGCCGCTGTCACCTTGAAAGTTCAATGGCGCTGCTCTGCCTGCGGCTGGCTGCCCCAGCATCTCCACGAAGCGTTTAAGCCTGTTCTAGGCAGAGTGTGTGATACAGACTCGATGTGTTGGCAGCAGCCGTCTGGACCTTCCCTGGTGATGGGCCCACGGGAGGGGGCTTGGGCAGAGCCCCAGCACCTCCCTGACCTTTGCCGGCTCGGGGGCCCTGGCCTGACCACAGTGGCCCCCACTGCTCACAGGGCTCAAGAAGGGCCCAGGGGGAGGAGCTGGTGGCGTGGGCCCTTCCCCACTCTCAGGTCCCGGTGCAGGGCGGTCAGCCGGGGTGGCAGGACAGGCCTCCTGCAGACTGGCGGGGTCCAAGCCCAGAGCCAGTGGTCAGTGCACCCCACTGCACCCCAGGACACCCCACTGCACACTGTACCCAACGCACCGCACTGCACACAACATCCCAATATACCCACTGCACTCCAGCACATCTCTGCGTACCCCACTGCACCCTAGTGCACCCACTGTACCCCAGCACATCTCTGCGTACCCCACTGCACCCTAGCGCACCCACTGTACACAGCAGCTCAGCACGCTCCTCATGTCCCAGTATAGCCCTGTGCCCACCACTGTACCCCAGTGCACCCGGCGTACACTGCACCCCAGCACATCTCAGCGTACGCTGTACCTTGGTACACCCACTGTACTCCAGTATATCTGTGTACCCCACTGCACACTACACCCCAGGATACCCTACTGTACCCCAACGCATCCACTGTACACTGCACCCCAGCACACCCCACTGGACCTGAACCCCAACCTCCTCTGCAGGTGCTACCCGGAGCCGGGTCACGGGAATCCGAGGGTCCCTCTGGGGAGTTGGTCAAATGCCTTCTCTCTGAAGGAGCAGCTCAGACAAGCCAGGCTGGGCCTGGGCCAGGTCAGGGGGCAGACGCCCCTCGGCGGTGCCCACGTGTCCCGAGGGACCACTCCCCCACCGTCCTGCCCTGCACAGAGAAGCCTCAAGGAGGGGTCCCCAGCCCTTGTGCCCCTCCACTCGGGCACCCCCTTCCTGGTCCTCACCTGGCCAGCAAGGCCCAGCTCGGCCCACGTGGCGGGTGCGCGTGGCTGGTGGCCGAGTCTCCCTCCTTCCTCCTCAGCCTCCCGGGGACCTGCCCCCCCGTGCACCACGCCCCCAGCCCGCATGCCTCTCACGGCGGCTGCCGCTGCTGCCCCCGCAAGTCCCCGCACAGGCCCAGGGGTCAGGACTGCCAACCGGGACTGGTCACGCCTCAGACATGGAACCCGTCAGCCCCCTGCCCGGGCGGCTGTGGACACCCATCTGGACAGGCCCCCCCGGACCCGGGCGCTCTCCACGCGGGAGGAGAGAAAGGGGTGGGGGGCGGCGGAGCCCGGTGGAGACTCGGCCCCAGGAGGTCGAGCCTGGGTGCCCGGGGAAATCCACGGAGCCGCGTCCGCTTTTAATTTTTCACGAGCTGTGGCTGCCCGCTTCTCCCACCACAGAAAGTAAGTTACAAGCTTTCCATTTACTCTGAAGTGCGGGTGCAACGGGTGTGATTCAGCTGCAGGATGTGCTCTTGGCTCCGCAAGTTGCTGGGGGATGCGGCCACGCCGGGGTCACGGACCGTCTGGCCTGGCAGAGCCCCGCCCCTCCCACTCAGACAGGTGGCCCCACCTGTCTGAGCCTCGGCCGCCTCACCTGGGGCTCGGGCGGCTGCCACGGGCATCCGGAGGGAGCCTGGCAGGGCTGCCGCGACCGTGGAGAAGTTAACACGGTCCTCTCTGTGCCTCAGGTCCTCCCTCGTAAAGTCCAGGTAGGTGTTGGTTTTCAGAGAGAGGATGAAGTGAGAGACGGCCACGCCCGTGGCCGGGGCCCGGCGCTCACCAGCTCGGTGCGAGCGATCGGGGCTGGACCTGCTCTGAGCCTGACTTTGGTCCACACCCACCACTCACATCACCCAGGAGAGACGGCCCGTGCCATAGACCCACGTGTATGGCTGCCGGCCACCAGCTGTGGCTTGAGGCCCTGTGGCGGCCCCGCGGTGGAGCCGGTGCCCAGGCCCACAGGAAGCTGCTCTGGGGAGCGGGGGAGGGCTCCGTGGGGGTCCAGAGCCAGGAGCCGGCTACGAGCTCACAGGGCGACGGCCCGGCAAACAGCTCGAGAGCCGGGCGAGGGCAGACAAGGGGTCCACTCCGTCTGCACCCGCTCGCATGCATTCACCCGCTCCTTCGGCAGGACGCCCGGCGGGGAGGCCTGGGCACACCGCGGGGCCCCTGCTGCCCGCTGCCCGGGGTGCAGGAAGGTCTGCGGCACTGGGCAGGCCTGGTCACGGGGCCCCGAGGCTTCTGAGAGCCCCAGCCCCAGACGGTCCCTGGGGTACCCCCTGCGGTTCGGCCATAAGCCCCGAGGACTGGAGAGGCCAAACCCACTCCCTGTCCCGGGACAGTCCCGAGCCCTGCTCCCTTCCATCCGCCATGGAGCGAGCAGCTCTCAGGCTGGCGAGGACGGCGGTCCAGGCCGGGCAGCTGGAGGGCCATGTCCCCAAGCCCGGCCACAGGGCTTCGCGGAGGGGTCCCGCCAGCCCCGTCCCTACACACATGGAAACTGAGGCCCACCCAGGCTGGACGCTGCCTCAGGTCACCCAGTGGTCAGAGGAGACAGGGCTCTGGACTCCCTGGGTCTCCCGAGTTTCAGGGGCATAGGAGTCAGGTCCCCGCAGGCGGCCTGGCCCATCCCCACTCGGCTTGCGTTCACTGCCGGTGTGCAGGGTCTTGCCCACGCTGGGGTGGCCCAGAGGAGGCCCCCTCGTGCCGGCAGAGCAGCTTGAACTCCACCCACCCCACCCCCAACCAGGACCGGACCTGCCAGGCGAGGGCAGGTGGAAGAAGGGGCTGCAGCTCTCCCTGCTGACCGGCAGCTGACCGGCAGGCTGCGGGCGTGGCCTTCCAGGGATTCCCGGCAGGGAGCTCTGGCACAGATGGCCTGTGCCGGGAAGCGGCAAACGCAGGGCCGGGCGGCCGGTCCCGGTGGGACACCAGGCACACGGCTGTGGGGAGGCCCACCCGCCCGGCCGTGCCAGCCTTGAACTCACAAGGGGCCGACGTCTGGCGGCCTTCTTCCCGGTCTACTGCTGTGTGCCGGTGGCTCTCCAGCAGGTGCCCGGGAGCTCCACGCAGGAGGCCACGGAGCCCCGGGCGAGATGCAAGAGCAGGGCCGGGGCCCAACTGCCAAGGCCGAGGCCGCGGCTACTCTGCGAACGGGCAGAGCCCCTGACCCGCCCTGCTCCCGGGCAGTGGCAGGTCCCAGGGTGGGCGGGCAAGGAGCCGGGCTGGGTTGGGTTTGGAGGTGGGGCCCTCAGGCGGACGGGCTGCTCTGCCCCAGCTGCAGCCTCGCCTGTGGGGGCATCGGGGGCACAGGCTCTCCTGCAGCTCCTCCCACGGAACAGGCTGGGGCACAGGCCGCCCGCCGTCCCACGTCAGCCCACGGCCATGCGCCTCCCCTCTGCCACTCGGCCCTCCCGGTGCCTGGCACACCGAGGAGAGCAAAGGCTCCGGGTGACCTCTCAAACCAACAGACGGCGCCGTCCTGGGCCTCCCCAGTCCAAGAGAGCGTCCTTGTACTGGCGCCTTGGCTCGGTCAGGGGCCCTGGTGAGCCTCCTTGGGCCTCCGAGGGCCCAGGGACGTTTGCTTTGCCCGTGACAATGCAATTCTGGGGCAGCAGGACCCCAGCCTCGGCCCCCCAGGTGGCCGCAATCGTCCACATCCTCCCACGGTCTCAGACCCGCTCCTGGTGGGGCTGGGAGAGCCCTGCGGTGGAGGAGGTACCTTCCCCCTCCTGTTACCCACCGCACCACCGCTGGGGGGCTGAGGCCCAGGGCAGCTCCCAGGCTCCTGCCGGCGGCGTAACAGCGCAAAGCCTCGGGCTGCAGGGGGCGGCGCGGGGAAGCCCTGCGCGCGCGGTGGTGGCCAATGTCGACGGTGTTAATTAACGAGACTAAAAACCAGGCCCCAGTCGGTGGCCACACTGGACGCCGTGGGTGTGAGCAGGTGGGGGGCTCTTTCCCAGGAACGCCCCCAATGGGGCTGCTGAGGGCGCTTGGGTACCCCGACCTCAAAGCACCCTCTGCTTGACCTAAATCCTGGCTGAAGCCAGGAAAAGCCTGGCCGGGCTCACGGTGGGGCAGCCGAGCCAGGTGCCTGTGGGTCCGGACGGTCACCAGCGGTCACCTGTACGCCTGTCCCCACGTAGGCACCACGGCAGGGGTCCCTGCTCCCTCCCGAGGGCTGTGGTCACAACCTGTGGGGTGTTCGCCTCCGGATGCCCCCGTCTCCTACCCCCAGGCTCCGCCCCAGGAAGCGCCACCCGAGGCCCAGCAGCAGCGGCCGTGTCCCCGCTCCCACCCGGCTGCAGGGCAGATGCTGTGGCCGGAGCGGGCCCTCCCCCTGGGCTGGCACGGCTCGAGCTGCCCTCCCTCCCCGGGCCTGCCAGGGGCTGGGAGGCCACCTGTGAGCCAAGCACTTCCTGAGACGGAGAGGAGTCCAGGCTGAAATCTTCCAGGTGAAGCCTGGGGACGGAATGGAGTGGACACATCAACGCGGACGGATGGACAGACAGAGGGCCTGGGCTCCTGGACCAGGTGTGGGCAGGGACACATAGGGAGGACGCGGGCAGGGTCCGAGGGAAGCAGGGGTGCGCCCGTGCGCACACTCCCGACTGGGCCTGGCGCCCTCGGCACCCGCACAGCGGCACAGTGCGCGCGGCAGTGCGGCATACGTGCCCCGTCCCGGCCGGGGCGGGACGGGGTGACCGCTAGACCTGGGAGACCGCACGCGGGATGGGCACCCGCCTGTGGCCAGGCGAGCGCGAGGGCTTACCGCACTGTTCGGCACTAAGCCCGCCCCAGGCCCTGCGTGACCCCGGTGTCCAGGAAGCAGCACCGTCAGCCACCCTCTGACACCCAGGAAGCTGATGGCCGCAAGAGGCGGGCCCCACACAGGGCCACTGGCTGGACGACCTCTGCTGGGCTCCCCCGCCCTCTACAGGCCACTGCACCCCCTGCCCTGCCCCTCGGCTTCCTGGGTGACAAGGCAGGCCAGTGCTTTTAGGGACCCCCAGGGGCAACCCCTCTACTGGGCCAGCAACACACACCTGCTGCCCTTTGGGCGGCCTGGCCTAGGGCTCTACCAGACTGACCACAGCCAGATGACACCAAGGTGGGCGTGGCCTGTGCCGACCTGGGAGGGAGGCTGGGAGGAAGAGGCTGGTGGGAGCTGCCAGACTGCCCGTGTTGGGGCGGAGTAGGGAGGGGGGCACAGAGGGTCTGCTCTTTGCTGGTGACGCACCCACCTGGGGCCTGCTTCTCCGCAGAGGGCTTCACGGGGCCTCTCTTTCAATTCTTAAAGCAAACATCTTCCAGAAGGGGAAACCAAGGTTCAGAGAGGACCACTGCCTCCCTAAGACCACAGGTGGGGAGGGGGGAGCGGCCTGCCTGCCTGCCTGTGCAGGGCCCTCTGGGTGGGACCCCCGGCCTACAACTCCTGGTGCCCCGGCGGGTGAGGTCTTGGGCGGGTGTGGTGTGGGGCTGGGCGCTGCAGAGAGCAGGGGAAACCTGGGCTTAACTGGGCCCAGATTCTGCGTGTTTATCCAGCTCAGGTTCCCTCTGGCCTGGGCGCTGCCCCCAGTGCTGAGTCGGGCGACAGCTGCACCCAGGGTGGCAGGAACCTGGCAGGACCAGAGCCGGTCACAGCGGACCAGGAACTTGCTGAGAGCGGGTGAGGGGCGCCGGCAGGAGAAGACAGGTCGGGAGAGGGAGACTCGCCCTGTTTCTGGAGGGGGCGGGCACATGAAAGTGCAGATCTGCAGGGGAGGAGGGGCGGGGGAGGCCCGAGGGTCCTGGGGAGAACAGCACGAGGGCAGGGCCGCGCTGGAGCCGCCCGAGGGGGAGCCGGAGCTGGAGGAGGCGGCCACGCGTTGGGCTCAGAGCACGCGGGGAGGGCGGGCTCGGGCCCCCAGAGCAAAGTGCACAGCTGGTCCTGGGCTGGCCAAGCCGGTGTTCCCTGCAGCCCTTGCTTCCTGCCCTCCCCGGCCCCCCGCAGTCCACAGACGGCCCCAGGGCTCTGCAAAGGCGGGGCCTGACCGCCGCCGCCCCCGCGCGTCCTTGGTGGGCAGCCAGGTTCAGAGGGGCCGCCCTGAGTCAGGGCCCTGGGTGTACGGGCGCCCCCCAGCGGCCACTCTCTGAAGCTGCCGCCCGGGTCTCCGGGCGATTTCAACCCCCGCCCAGGCCCTGCAGCAGCCGCACTGGCCCCGCCCAGGCCCCACCCCTGACTGCACCCCGCCCCCAAGGCCCCACCCCACCTGTGGGCCTTTGCACGAAGACCCCGCGGCTGGAGCTCCCCCTCTCTCCCCACAAACCTTCTCGTCAACCCAGCTCTGAGCGAGCCCCTCCTTGGATGTCCCCTCCGGGTGAGGGTCCCGGGTTGGTGAGCTCCGCCCCTGAAACTACCCCTGGGGAGGGCGAAGACAGCCTCCTGGCCCAGCTTCTAGGCCTGGCCTCCTGGCGGCCTCCCACTCCCCCGTCCAGGTCCTCCTGCCTCCCCTCCCCGGGGACCCTCTTCCTGCCCTGGAGTTCCCTTGACCTCTGCGCGCGGTCTCCGGCGGGTCCTCAGAGCTCATCCTGGCCTCTGGCCTCCACTCCTCCCCTTGCCCGTGTGGCCCCATCCAAAGCCACACCCACACAAGGGTCCCCACTCCCCGGCCTGGGCTCTGCCTCCCGGACTTCTCCCCGTGGCCGTGCCTCTAGGTACCCCAAACTCAGCCGTCCACAGAGCGCTCCCCATTCCCTGCCATGACTCCCCACAACTCTCAGACCCCAGAATTCTGCCTCCTAGATCCTTCTGCAGCCCGTTCCTTCTCACCAGGGCCCCTGCCATGCCTTCCCGGCTACCCCCACGTCCCCTCCAGCAAGCCACCAGTGAGCCCCTCACTTGGGACACAACCCAAACCCAGGGGGCGGGGCCTGCTAAGTAAGCAGGCCCTTCCTCTCCAGCCTCACCTGCCCCAGCTGTCCCACCCCTCTGCATCCCTCTTCCTTCCAGGTCAGCACACCTGGCACCGGCTAGGACCTGAGCTGTGCCTGGAAACCTCCTGCCTACACCTTCCAGTGGTTCTGTCCCCACCAGCCTGGGGCTCTGCAGGGGTGTCCCCAAAAGCCAGCACACTGCCCTGCTCTCCTGCTGGCCCCTGGCGACAGCTCCAGGCCTTGGCACCCTCACCCCATTCTGGCTCCTGGGGCCCCTCCTCCCACACACAGCTGTTGGGGCCCAAGGACTCGTCTCTCAAAGGCCAGGGGGCAGCCCACGTCCAGGGCCGAAAGCACCCCCCCTGCCACCAGTGGGGCCCCCGAACTCGGGCCCCAGTCCATGCAGGCCAGCTTTGCCGTCCCTGGCCCCGACCTGAGGCTGGACTCCTGAAGACTCGGTAGGAGGTGGGGGACTGCGCTGGGGCCCCCCAGCAGATGTGAGGCTACACGGCAGCACCCCTGGGGGCAAGGCCGCTCAGCCCCAGGGTCACTGGGGGCATGAAGGGGCCCTAGCCCAGCCGTGACCCTCCGGGAGAGTTCACTACATGGCCAGCCTCTCCCTCACTGGCTCTTCAGCTCCAAAGCTCTCAAGCGATGGTCCTTATCACCCCCCCACACCCCGGTCACGTTTCTAACGATCCCCCCACAGCGTCCAGGAGATGGGGGTGCAGTGCTTCAGGGGCAGGTGTGGAGGGCGCCCTGGGCAGGGACGAGGCCTCGTGGCCCAGCGAGCCCTGCCCCCAGCTGGCTCCAGAAGGCGCGTGCAGGATGCGGGCAGCCGCAGGAGCTGCGGCCACAGGCTCCCTCCGGCAGAGGGCAACCACCTGCCGGCTCTGGTCTTACTGGAATCTCTATCAGACTCGTGTTCCTAAGGAACAAAGCCTGCAAGTCCTCCCCTGCTCTGAAACCTGCCATGGCTCCCTACTCCCGTCCAGAGCAAACTCCACAGTGTGCATCTAACGCTTGGGGAGAGGAAGCTACAGGCGCCAGCCCTTGGTGCTGCTGGGCCAGTGATGCAGCTGCAGACACTCCCTCTACTCTGCAGAAGGAGGCTGATGAGGACCCTGAACCTCAGGGGCTGCAGGGGGACTGAGTGAGGCTGCTCACATGAAGGGTCATCAGCACAGGACTGGGGGTGGCAGGGGTGGGTATGGGAGGAGGGCTCCCTGGAGGAGGTGTTCCTGCCACCACAGCTCCCATGCTGCACTGCGGGTTCAGATGCAGCCTGGACAAGACCTGCCATGCCTCTGTCCCTGCACTGCCTGCAGGAAGAGGATGGAGCAGAGAGGAACCTGGTCTCCAGGGCCTTGGCCGGCCCTTGCCTCCCTCCTGCCCAGGGGCTGCCCATCAGCTGCGTGAGGCCACCAGGCGTGCCCGTTAGAGGCACTCTATCTCCAGCCTTAGCAGTCTCCTCCGGCAAATGGGAATGACCGCTGGGCAGTGGCCCCCAGGGGCGGCCAAGGAGCAGGAAATGGGGTTTGAGGGTGGGGAGGGGCCCAGAGGGCATGTGGCCAGCAGGAGGGGCGGGGGGAGGCTCCCCAGGCACTCTTGGTCTGCCATCTGCCAGGCTGAGTCTCTG
Source organism: Grampus griseus (assembly GCF_964374135.1). NCBI lineage: Eukaryota > Metazoa > Chordata > Mammalia > Artiodactyla > Delphinidae > Grampus > Grampus griseus. The sequence continues at coordinate 1,761,766 of NC_139000.1, forward strand.
CCAACCCCTCGCCCCAACCCTGACACGGCACAGCGCCTCCCCCAACCGCCCCAGGCTTTGGCCCTGGCTGTTTCCTCTGCCTGGAAGCCCCTGCCCATCTCCCTGTGCTCCCCCGCGAAGGGCGAGCGCCCCAGGAAGCCCCGGTCTCCCTGTCCCGGCCCAGCCTGCACCTCCCTCTACCAGGCACAGGTTTCCGCGCCCACGACATGTGCCCACACCACTGGGTCTGATTCATCTCGGTTTCCCCCGCAGCATCTAGAAGGGCTCCTGGCACAGGGCAGGGGTGGCCCTGCATTAGCCCTGCAGACTGAGCCTCAGCGCCCGCATCTGTGAAATAGGCTGTCGTCCTGCACCGGGCCTCAAGGAGGGGCCGGACAGGGGTTGGCACTGCCCCCGCCTGGCTGGGGAACCAGCCTGCTGCACCTCAGCTGCCACTGGCTCCAGGCACCAGCCCCAGGGAGCCTGAGCCCTGATACACCCCAGCTCCCATCTGCTATGCAGCTGCTCACCTCTGAAGCAGGACACAGATGCTGGCCCTGCTTCCCCCCAAGTGGCTGCTGGAACCAACAAGAGTGTGGCCTCCAGTGGGGCAGGGCTCGGGCAGTGGTCACCAAGCCACCTGGCACAGCGCCCAGGTCCCCACTGCCTTTCTTCCCTCCGGTCTTATGTGCAGGCCCTCTGTGCTCAGCCTCTCAGAGCAGAAGGGAGCAGGGGTCCCACAGGCTCCCCGAGGCGGGCTGGAGACACACAGAGCGGTTGGGGCGCTTGGCTGGGGGTCCCGAGGGAGACCTCGGCCGTCCCTCCCTTCCCGGGGCTGCAGGCAGCGCGGCAGGTGCAGCCGAGCGGAGCCCGTGCGGGATGCGAGCGCAGAGATGCAAAGCCCCTCCCGCGGCGCCCCGCGCCCCCGCCCCTACCTCTGGCCCACGTCGCTGCCTACTGAGCCCCCGCCGCGGGCCGGCAGCAGCGGGCTGAGCCCGTGCGGCTCCTCGGGGGCCGAGGCGCCGGCCGGGGCGCCCCCCGGGCCCGCCTTGCCCTCGGACGGCGAGCGCGGCAGCTTGGCCCGCGCCATCCTGTCGGAGCGCACGGCGGCGTTGGGCGGCGGGCGGCAGGCGGCGGGTGGCGGCAGGGGAGCGGGCGCTACCATCTCCGCGCGCCGCCCCGCCTTCCCCGCGCCTCCGCCGCAGTGGAACGGCCGAGGGGGGCTGGGAAACTGGGGGCGGCCGGGCTCCCTCCCGCCGCGGCCCGGGGGCGCCCAGGCTCGGCCGCCTCCCCACCCCGGAGGCTGGGTGCCCAGAGGACGCGCCACGTGGGAGAGGGTCTTGGCGTCCCAGGCTTCGAGGGGCTGCCTTACAACGGAAGTAGTAGTAATAGTCATGCTGACGGTCACGGCGCTGGGAGGAGGGGAGGGATAGTAGCACGGTGACAGCCGGTGGCTCTCGGCCGGTCACCTCCGCAGGCGGAGGCCGCTGGAGAGGGGAGCCTCAGCCGGCCTGTGGGTTCTGGGGACTCGGGTGGGGCTCTAGTTGGCCAGCCCAGAGCCACGCGCACCTGCCAGCCCTTACCCCTGCTGCCCAGGTTGGGTGGGTCCAGCCCCTGGGTCAGGTGGGACATCGCTGTCTGTCCTCCCAACCGCAGGCACTCAGGGGTCGCCCTTTCCCCCACCTCCTTCCCCCCAGAGCTTTCTGGGAGTCCACGGGGGTACTCGTTTACCGGTGCCCGCATACCAGGCTCAGCTCCGTGCCAGGCGTGAGACCCCAGCCGCGGATGAGCCAGCTACTTCCTGGAGCCCAGTCTGCGCCCGATGCCCTGCTGGGCGAGCTCGGAGCCTCTCACTGAATACAGACAGCTTGAGGAAGTGTGCAGATTTCTGTCCGTTTGCAAAGTGGGGAAACCAAGGCACTGAGGGAGGGAGAAGTACCTTCCCCAGGAGACCAGACAAGAAGCAGTGGAGCGAGGTCTGCCACGCGGGGCCAGCCGACCGAGCCTCTGCTCCCTGTTGCCGCACTGTGTGGCCTTTCTGCCCAATTCCTTCCATTTTCACAGAGAGGGAGGCCTGAGGTGACTCGCCTAGGTAACGGCCGTCAGGTGTTGGCGCTGCGAGAACCAAGGCTGTGGGTTGGCTGCCCTGCAGCCCAGCTGGGCGCAGGGGGGTCAGACGACAACCGTCCAGGCTGCCGGGGGGCTCCAGGCCCTGCCAACGTGTCCAAACCCTGACGCCAGACCGGAGCCTGCAGCTTGGCCAGCCTGCCTACCTCTATGTCTTCACCCCACTTGTGACCCAGCCAACCACCAGGGCCCGGTGCTTGCAGAGGTCTGCAGAAGGAAGGTGGGCCTCAGTACACCCAGCCCCTGGCCTGGCCCCTCCCCAGACATTGCCTTGTCGGGATAAAGCCATTCGGTGGCGTCAGCAAACACTCATAGTGCATTTCCCCCGACCGCCTTCTACGTCCCATCCTGTCCCATACCTGCCGAGGTGTTCGTACTGGCCAAGCACTGGGAGGCCCCTGCCCGCCCTGGGCAGAGGGGGGCAAGCCTCTGTCAGCCATTCCCTTCCCTTCCCATGGAGAGAGAGGCATAGAGCGCCTGCAAAAGAGGGAGGGCTGGAAGTGCCTCGGGCCTGCTGGTGAGCGAGACGCATGCAGCACCGCGGGCACGGGCAGCGCCATCTGCGGGGCCACGCTGAGGCCCCTCTGTATGTGTGTCCACGCGAGACAGGCTGAGACCTGGGACCCTTTGCTGCAGTGCTTGCACCGAAACAAACATCTCTTCCAGCAACGAAATACAAAGAATCGATAAGGGACTAAAAATAACTGCGTACATGCGCAGGTGGGGCAAATTCTGGACAACAAGATACAAAGAGACAGAAACCCCAACTGCCACTTCTGAAGAGCTGGGAGCAAAAGCAGGGTACTGCGCGAGACCCCTGCACACACCACCAAGGGGTGGGCAGACCTCCTAAGCCACCCCTCCGGCCCGACCCCTGGACACATCCCTACCCTCACCCCATATAAGGAACCAGACGCCCCCACCACTCAGCGAGTGAGCAAGGGAAACTATTACTTGTTCACGCTCCCCACTACAGCAGCAGGGCCCCCAATAAAGTCTTGCCTGAATTTCTGATGTGGCCTCTGATCAATTTCTATTGATTAAGGGGGCCAAGAGCCCTGGTCGGTAACACACACACAATAGACCATCAGGGACGTTCACCTGTGCACCCCAGGAAGCTGTGAGAGGGGCTCCTTGAGACTCTAGGGTCCACGAAGAGACCAGGACTTGATTTCCTTGAGCAATGGCAGCGAATGGCAGCCCATCTCAGAATGCTCGTGGGAGCGCCATCTGTAAGGGCACAGGATGGCAAACGCCTCATGTCCACCCACGGGGAAGGCTCAGCGTGTCTAGCGCATCCCACCCTGAGTGCTGTGTCTTTCCCGTTCTGGGTTTTGAGAATGCAGTGGGTTGGCAGGTCCCGATGGTGTCTGAGGTCCAGGGTCAGATCAGGTGACAGGGGCAGGATGTCCAACATTTTGTGTGGCGGGATCTAATGACAAATACAGGCTGATGTGTGGTGGTTACGTCTGGGAGTGGGCTGGGGGAGGTCTTTCAACTGGCTGCTGCATCATTTAGGTGAGGTTTGATTTATTTTGAAAACAATGGTCCACTTCTATGATCCCGAGTCTACTGGTATCTTCCTGTGTGGGGAGGACAGACAGCCCTCCTGGGGGGACCAGTGGCCCACGGCTCTGCATCCCCAGGGCACTGTGAGGAGTGTCCAGTGGGCAGGCTGGACGCTCCCACGTGAGGCGAGGCAGGGAGAGCAGACCCAGGCCCTGAGGAGTCCCAGCACTGCTTGCTCCCACGGGGCTCAGGCAGACTCAGACCCCATGGCTGTGTGTGGTGGGGTAGGGGACAGGCAGGAAGGTCGACTGCTCCTTTTGCTCAAGTACTTGCACCTTCTTCCAAAGGGCTTCATTCCTGCCACACAGCAGCCCTGTGTCATTCTGTGTGTGGGGACTGCTGGCTGGGTGGGGGCGGGGCAGGCTGGCTGCAACTAAGGAGCCCATGTGCCGCAACCAAGAAGCCTGTGAGCCACAACTAAGGAGCCCACCTACCGCAACTAAGACCTGGTGCAACCAAATAAATAAATTAAAACATAAAATTAAATTTGAAAAAAAAGAAATAAGCCCGTCGCAAAAGGACAAATCCTGTAGGATCCACTTATCTGAGGGACCTCGAAGAGTCAAACCCATAGAGACAGAAAGGAGATGGTGGGGGCCAGGAGCTGGGAGACGGAGTTAGTGCTTAATGGGGACAGAGCTTCAGTTTGGGAAGATGGGAGAGATCTGGAGACGGATGTGGTGATGGTTACACAACGTGAATGTGCTGAAAGCCACTGGGCTGTGCGCTTCAAGTGGTTAAGACGGGACGTTTTTGGTATATTTTACCACAATTCAAATAAACAATATTTTTAAAAGGAAGGAAGGAAGGGAGAGAGAGAAGAGAAAAAGGGGGATAAAGAGAGGATGGACTTCATAAGACAAAGAACCCGGCCGACAATAAAACATGACTAGGAGCAGAAGGAATTCCCTAAACAGGCTTCAAGCACTAAACCCACTGGACAAGGACAAGCTCAAAAATGAGATATGTCGGTATCTCAACAGAGTGAGGGAAACAGGGAGATGACAGAAGTTTGGAGACAAACCGAGAGCCCCAAACACTGAACCACGTGGGATCACTAATGCACCCAATCCAGAAAAGATGTGACTGAAAATGGAGTTACTGACAGAGGCATGGCCCCGCTGGCACAGCAGCAGATGCGGAGCAGACAGGAGCTGAGAGCAGTGGGAACACTCACGCGAAGAACTGCTTGTGCCCTGGATAGAGGCCCCAACCTGTTTTAAGTACTTAAAACATATTCAGAAAGTACTGAGCAATATAATGATGAAAGAGTTCCAGGAAAATAAGGTGCAGGATGTGCCACACCCAGATATTGATTCCATTAATCTACTGGGCTTAAAGGATAAAGAAAGAATTCTTCAGGCAATAAGACAGACAGTGCAAACCAAGTGAAGGGTAGAGCAAGCTGGCTTCAGGGGTGGGGGAGGGGACGGGGAGTGAATGTTTAATGGGGACAGAGCTTTGGTTTGGGAAGATGAAAGAGATGGACGGTGGTGATGGTTGCACATTAAGAATATGCTTGAGGGCTTCCCTGGTGGTGCAGTGGTTGGGAGTCCGCCTGCCGATGCAGGGGACACGGGTTCGTGCCCCGGTCCGGGAGGATCCCACATGCCGCGGAGCGGCTGGGCTCGTGAGCCATGGCCACTGAGGCTGCGCGTCCGGAGCCTGTGCTCCGCAACGGGAGAGGCCACAACAGTGAGAGGCCCGCGTACAGCAACAAAAAAACAAAAACAAAACAAACAAACAAACAAAAAAAAGAATATGCTTGGGCTTCCCTGGTGGCGCAGTGGTTGAGAGTCCACCTGCCGATGCAGGGGATGCGGGTTCGTGCCCCGGTCCGGGAAGATCCCACATGCCGCGGAGCAGCTGGGCCCATGAGCCATGGCCACTGAGCCTGCGCGTCCGGAGCCTGTGCTCCGCAACGGGAGAGGCCACAACAGTGAGAGGTCTGCGTACCGGAAAAAAAAAAAAAAAAAGAATATGCTTGCTGTACTTAAAGACAAAGACTGTAACAAGAAGCAAAGAAGGGCATTACATAATGATCAAGGGATCAATACAAGAAGAATATATAACAATTATAAATATATATGCACTCAACAAAGGAGCACCTAAACACATAAAACAAACATTAATAGACACAACGGGAGAAATTGACAGTAACACAATAATAATAGGGGACTTTAACACCCCACTTAAATCAATGGATCAGACAATCCAGACAGAAAATCAATAAGGAAACACCACTGGTCTTAAATGACACATTAGACCAGGTGGACTTTATATATATATATATATATATATATATATATATATATATATAGAGAGAGAGAGAGAGAGAGAGAGAGAGAGAGAGAGAGAGAGAGAGAGGGGGGGGGGGGGGAGAGAGAGAATGACTCATCCCAAAGCAGCAGAATACACATTCTTTTCAAGTGCATATGGAATATTCTCCAGGATAGATCACATGCTAGGCCACAAAACAAGTCTCAGTGAATTTAAGAAAACTGAAATCATATCGAACATCTTTTCCAACCACAACACTATGAAACTAGGAAAAAAACTGCAAAAACCACAAACACGTGGAGGCTAAACAATATGCTACTGAACAACGAATGGATCACTGAAGAAATTAAAGAAGAAAATAAAAACATACCTGGGGACAAATGAAAATGGAAACACAATGATCCAAAATCTGTGGGATGCAACAAAAGCAGTTCTAAGAGGGACGTTTATAGTGATAGTGATACAAGCCTATGTCAGGAAATAAGAAAAATCGCAAATAAACAACCAAACTTTACACCTAAAGGAACCAGAAAAAGAAGAACAAACAAAACCCAGAGCTAACAGAAGGAAAGAAATCATAAAAATCAAAGCAGAAATAAATGAAGTAGAGAGTTAAAAAAGCAATAGAAAAGATCACTGAAACTGAGAGCTGGTTCTTTGCAAAGGTAAAGAAGATAGATAACCTTCAGCCAGGTTCACCAAGAAAAGAAGAGGGAGGGTCCAAATCAATAAAATTCTAAATGAAAAAGAAGTTACAGCTGATACCACAGAAACACAAAAGGTCATAAGAGATTACTACAAACAACTGTATGCCAATAAAATGGACAACCTAGAAGAAATGGACAAATTCCTAGAAATGCACAATCTCCCAAGACTGAACCAGGAAGAAATAGAAAATAGGAACAGACCAATTACCAGTAATGAAATTGAATCAGTAGTAAAAATCTCCCACAAACAAAAGTCCAGGACCAGAGAGCTTCACGGGTGACTTCTACCAAACCACTAGAGAAGAGTTAACACCTACCCTTCTCAAACTATTCTAGAAAATTGCAGAGGAAGGAATGCTTCCAAACTCATTCTATGAGGCCAGCATCACCCTGAAAGCAAAACAAGACAAAGATATCAAAAAAACGAAAATTACAAAAAAAAGAAAATTACAGGTTAATATCACTGATGAATAAAGATGCAAATATACTCAACAAAATATTACCAAACTCAATTTAATAATACATTAAAAAGATCATACACCATGATCAAGTGGGATTCATCCCAGGGATGCAAGGATGGTCCAATAGCCACAAATCAATCAATGTGATACACCACATTAACCAATTGAAGAATACTAACCATACGATCATCTCAACAGATGCAAAAAAACCTTTTGACAAAATTCAACATATTTTTATGTTAAAAACTCTCAACAAAGTGGGTATACAGGAAACAAACCTCAACATAATAAAGGCCACATATGACAAGTCCACAATTAACAACACAGTCAATGGTGAAAAGCTGAAAGCATTTCCTCTAAGATCAGGAACAAGACAAGGATGTCCATTCTTGCCGCTGCTATTAAACACAATATTGGGAGTTCTAGCCACAGCACTCAGACAAGAAAAAGAAATCCAAATTGGAAAGGAAGAAGTAAAACTGTCACTGTTTGCAGATGACATGATACTATACATAGAAAATCCTAAAGATGCCACCAGAAAACTGCTAGAGCTAATCAATGAATTTGGTAACATTGCAGGACACAAAATTAATATACAGAAATGTGTTGTACTTCTATACACTAAAAACAAACTATCAGAAAGAGAAGTTAAAAAAAATCCTGTTTACCATCACATCAAAAAAAAAATACCTAGGAATAAATCTAACTAAGGAAGTAAAAGATCTGTAAGAAAACTGTAAGACACTGATGAAAGGAACTGAAAATGACACAGAGGTCAAGATATATCATGCTCATGGATTGGAAAAATTAATATTGTTTAAATGACCATACTACTCAAAGCAATCTACAGATTCAATGCAATCCCTGTCAAAATACCAATGGCATTTTTCACAGAACTAGGACAAATAATTCTAAAACTTGTATGGAAACACAAAAGCTCCTGACTGGCCAAAGCAATCTTGAGAAAGAAGAACAAAGCTGGAGGTATCATGCTTCCTGACTTCAGACTATACTACAAAGCTATTGTAATCACAACAGTATGGTACTGGCACAAAAACAGAAATATAGATCAACAGAACAGAATAGAGAGCCCAGAAATAAACCCACACACTTATGGTCGGTCAATCTGTGACAGAGGAGGCAAGAATATACAATGCAGAAAAGACAGTCTCTTTCCCAGTGGTGCTGGGAAAACTGGACAGCTACATGTAAAAGAATGAAATTAGAATGCTCTCTAACACCGTATTAAAAAAAAACTCAAAATGGATTAAAGACCTAAATGTAAGCCCTGAAAACATAAAACCTAGAAGAAAACAAAGGCAGAACACTCTCTGACCTAAGTCGCAGCAATATATTTTTGGATTTGTCTCCCAAGGCAAAGTAAACAAAAACAAAAGTAAACAAATGAGACCAAATTAAACTAAAAGCTTTTGCACAGCAAAGGAAACCACCAACAAAACGAAAAGACAACCTACCAAATGGGAGAAAATATTTGCAAATGATATGACCAATAAGGAGTTAATACTCAAAGTACATAAAGAGCTCATACAACTCAATAACAAAAAAACAAACAACTGGATTAAAAAATGGGCAGAAGACCTGAACAGACATTTTTCCAAAGAAGGCATACAGATGGCCAACAGGTACATGAAAAGCTCAACATCACCAATCGTCAGAGAAATGCAAATCAAAACCACAATGAGATATCAAGTCACACCTATCAGAATGGCTAACATCAAAAAGACCACAATTAACAAATGTGGGCGAGGATGTGGATAAAAGGGAGCCCTAGAATACTGTTGTTGGGAATGTAAATTGGTGCAGCCACTGTGGAAAACAGTATGGAGCTTCCTCAAGAAGGTGAAAATAGAACTACCATAGGATCCAACAATCCCACTCTCCTGGGTATATATCCCCCAAATCCTTGAAAACACTAATTCAAAAAGATACACGCAACCCAATGTTCATAGCAGCATTATTTACAATTGCCACAATATGGAAGCAACCTAAGTGTCCATCAACAAATGAAAAGATAAGAAGACGTATGTATAAATACAATGGAATACTAATCAGCCCTAAAAAAAAAAAAGAAATTTTGCCATTTGCAGCAACGTGGATGGACCTGGAGGGTATTATGTTTAGTGAAATAATTCAGAAAGAAAAAGGCAAATACTGTGTTATCACTTATATGTAGAATCTAAAAATAAAACAAAGGAATGAACATAACAAAACAGAAACAGACTCAGAAACAGAAACTGACTCTGGCCCTCCCACCTCCCTCTTCAAAAAGACCTGTGATCCCATGGGGTCCACCCAGATGATCCGGGACTGTCTCCCCATCTCAAGATCCTTAACTTCAACACATCTGCAAAGCCCCTCTCGTCACCTAAGACACTTGCAGGTCCCAGGCATTAGGACATGTACATCTTTGGGAGGGGGGCATTGCTCAGCCCATCACACATGGTGAACCTATGTAACGCCATTAGCCAATACATGAAACCCAGAAAGAGTAGTCCAGAAAACACACCTTCAGCTGTCATCCTTTGAGGCTGCTATAATACACTTTGAAAACCGGTAATTAAATGGAAAGGATTGAGCGTGTTTTCCTGCTTTCTCAGCAGGAATTACGTTTCGGGGTGTACAACCAGCTCCATTGATATAGGAAAACCACCAGTTAAAGAAGAATGTGGCTTATACTCAAGGAGGGTGGGGCAGAGCCGGAAAGGAGCTTGTCCAAGCCGCCGCAGAACGTGGGGTCAGGGAGGACGTCCGGTGGGGTTGCCACCCTTAGCTGCACCAAGGAGGGGGAACGCATGGCCGTATGACGACGGATCACCTCGCACAACTGCCCCGTGCAAGGGCTGGGCTGTCATCGTTAAGCCATCGTGTCCCTCTGGCCATCTCTAACGGAGGGACAACCAGGACCTGGGGCAACATGGGGACCGTGGTGGCACTTAAAACCTTCTCTTGCCTGAAACATTTGAGTTCCGTCCACGAGCCCTTCAGATCCAACATCCAGTTTACAGGAATACTGGAGGCGGAGCAACAAGCTGAGCCACCCACCAAGAGGCAACCAGACACACAGACGGCAGGACATTCTGTAGGACCAGAGGCCTGGCGTGTCAGCTGCCTATGCTGTGTGACAAATTGCCAACTTCACAGCTTAAAGCAACATATACTCGCAGTGCCGAGGTTAGAAGACCAGGTGTAGCTTAGCTTGGTGTCTCGCTTAGGGTCCCACGCATCTGAAATCAGCATCAGCAGGGCTGAGTTTCCACCTGGACCCCTGGGGAAAATCCGCCTCCAGGCTCATCCAGTTGGCTGGATTCAGCTCCTGGCGGCTGTAGGACTGAGGTTCCCCTTTCCTGCTGGCTGTTGGCTGCTCAGCCCCTAAAGGCTGCCCTCCATCCCTGGGCCCCTCCACCTTTAAGGTGGCAATCGTGGGTCAGATTCCCCTGTGCCCCAAATCTTTTCTTCCACTTCCAGCCAGGGAAAACACTCTTGCTTTCAAAGGGCCCCTGTGACCAGAAAGGGCCCAACCTCCTGGTGACTAACTCAGCCAACTGGTTAGTAACCTTACTTATAATGCAGAATTGCCATGGGTATGAGCTTCCTATGGCTGACGTAACAAAGTACCCCAGTCTGGAGGGCTTGAACAACAGAAATTCGTCCTCTCCCAGTTCTGGAGGTCAGAAGTCCAAGATCAAGGTGTCAGCAAGGCCGGCTCCTTGTGAGGCCGTGAGGGAGGATCATTCCAGGTCTGTCTCCAGATTTCTCTTTTTTAAAAGGTCACCAGTAGGGACTTCCCTGGTGGTCCAGTGGCTAAGACTCCGCATTCCCAATGCAGGGGATCCAGGCTTGATCCCTGGTCAGGGAACTAGATCCCACATGCTGCAACTACAAGACCCTGCACATAGCAACGAAGATCCCACGTGCCGCAACTAAGAGACGGTGCAGCCAAAAATAATAATAATAATAAAAAATAAACGTTAAAAAAAAAAGGTCACTAGTCATGTTGGATTAGGGCCCACCCTAATGACCTCATGCTCATGTAATGACCTCTGAAGACCCTACTTCCAAATAAGGAGATCCTGGGGGTGACATTTCACCATCTTTACCGGCTTGGAGATTAGGGTGGGGGACCTGGGGAGGCCACACTTGGTAGGAGCCACTCTGGATTAAAAGGAGTCAGTGAACCGTAATAACCAGATGCAACACAATACTCCTGGACCAAACAAACCAGCCGAGAAGGACAGGTTGGGGCCACCAGGGAAATGTCTCCCCCAAGGCAGGTATGTGCTGCCCCCTCCCTGGACTCCACCCTGGCTGCAGACCCAGAGCCAGGAGCCCTCACCCACTCCCCCCAGGCTCTCTGATCACCTCGTGGGCACCACCCGGGGCTCCCCGACTTCTCAGGGGAGACACCTGCTCTCCTCCTGCCTCCCCAGTGCAGACACGAGTCTCAGGAGATGCCCCATAGATGCCACACAAAATCTGTGCTCCCCCAGAGGCTCCAGGGGAGGGTCCTTCCTGCTTCTTCCAGCTCCGGGCGGCCCCAGGTGGCCCTGGCTTGTGGCCACGTCACCCCAGTCTCTGCTCCGTCTCCCCAAGGCTTCTCCTGTGTGTGTTTCTCTTCTTACAAGGATACCAGTCAGCGGATGTAGGGCCCACCCTAAATCCAAGATCATCCCATCTCAAGATCTTTACCTTAATTACACCTGCAAAGACCCTATTGCCAAAAAGGTCACGTTCCCAGGTGCCAGTGGACATGAATTTGGGGGACACCATTTCAAAGCACTGCAGTAGGTCCGCGGTTCTTTCCTGCAGACCCCCCTCCTAAAGTTCCCCCGATCAGCTGTGCGACCTTGAACAGGTCTTTTCCTGCACATCTGCCTCTACTCCCCAGGTGCCTGCACCCCGTGGCTGAGGGGAGAGGGGAAGGCTCTCCCTCTGGGGACCCTGGGATGTTCTCGGGGTGTAAGGAATCTGAAAGCAAGGCAGAGCTTAACCCCATGAAAGGTTACCAGCCATCTCTTTTTTAAAAATTTTTTTAATTAATTAACTTATTTTAGTTTTGGCTGCGTTAGGTCTTTGCTGCGTACAGGCTTTCTTTAATTGCGGCGAGCGGGGTCTACTCTTCCTTGCAGTGTGTGGGCTTCTAGTTGCGGTGGCTTCTCTTGTTGCAGAGCACCGGCTCTGGGCGCAAGGGCTTCAGTAGTTATGGCACGCAGGCTCAGTAGCTATGGCTCATGGGCTCTAGGGCGCAGGCTCAGTAGCTGTGGTGCACGGGCTTAGTTGCTCCACGGCACGTGGGATCTTCCCGGACCAGGGCTCAAACCCGTGTCCTCTGCCTCGGCAGGTGGATTCTCAACCACTGCGCCACCAGGGAAGCCCCGGCCATCTCTTTTGTAGCGTCCACCTTGTTTCCCCAAGCCTGCTGTGGATGGAATGTGTGTGTCTCCCCAAACTCACATTGAAGCCCCAACCCCCAGTGTGATGGTGTTTGAAGGTGGGGCCTTAGGAGGTGATTAAAGTTAGATGAGATCCCGAGAGTGGGGCCCTAAGATGGGATTAGTGCCCTTATGAGAGCACGTGCTCTCTGTGTCTCTGCCTGTGTCTCCCGTGAGGACACGGTGAGAAGGAGTCTGTACACCAGGAAGAGGTCCCACCAGCCCCCCCGCCCACCCCTGGCTGGTATCTGATCTCAGACTTCCAGCCTCAGAACTGTGAGAATTAAGTGTCTGCTGGTGAAGCCCCTAGGCTGGGGTGTTTGTCACAGAGCTCGAGCTGCCTGAGACCCAGCCTGGACACTCTCACCTCCCATTTTCACTCCAAGTGGATGAAGCCGAATGACACGTGCACAGAATTTTCAACGGCAAATGGCACATCGTGGGAAGCATATCAGGAGTGAAGGGAACCGCAATGTGAAACAGAAACCGAGCGTGCTTTCCGTGACACTGGAGGATGCTGGCCACCCTCTCGCTGGATGTCTGTGTTCTGCTTTGCACTAATCGGGAGAGATTTAATTTTGATTCGTGCGCACAAGTCCCCGGGATGCAGGCTTAGAGGCAAAGAGGTGCACTGAGATGTCCAACACCAGGGGCCGGGATGGGGACCCGGCTCCCAGGGACGCCCAATTCGCCATCTCAGGGTCTCCCGCAGTATCCTCGGGATGTGGGCAAGGGGAGCCAGGGCCCCTTCTCATCACAGAACTGCTAACACCTTGACTGGTCTACCCCTAATCCTGGGTCACTGAGAGTGTGGCTGTCTTCCAGGTGCAGACTCAGGTCCAGGAGCCCCGCCGACCTGCCTTGGTGTCCACGGGCTGGTGTGGAGGCGACCACACCGCTGCTCACACGTGTGTGCGCCCCTCCATCACCCACACCCTCCCCGTCCTGTTTGTTCTCATTCCTTCATCCTCCATCTTCTCGCTGTCTATCCTGCCTGCTCCTGGCCTCCCAGGACCGGGGGTGACCCAAGCCCCCACACGCCCACCCAGAGGGAAGGACACAGAATGGAGGAAGGCGCGGCCTGCCCCTGGGAGCACCGGCCACTCTCTGCGGGGGGGCCCCAGGTGACCATGGGGAGAACTAGACCTGGCCCAGTCCTACAGTGGTGTGGCAGAGATGCAGGCAAATGAGCCCCAGGCCCGGAAAGTGCTAGAAAGATCGATATAAATCTTACCCCCTTGGGACACAGCACACAGAATCGGCCAGGACCTGAGCCTTTCCTTGGTCTAATCATGCAGACAGAGGAGAATGCGTCCCCAAGAGACACAGGGACACTGAGAGAGCCGCCTGGCGGCGTCCGGGTCAGCTCCCAGTGTCCATGCACCCAGCGCGCTCGCCACTGTTCTGTCTATGGTTTAAAGTCAGAAACTGCAGAGACGGAGGCAGACGGGAGAAGGCAGAAGGCACGCAGCTGCGGAGGACGTGGGCAGATCCCAGGAGGAGGTGAAGGACCCTGGGCTCAGGTGGGAGGGAGCTGAGGTGAGCACAAGCGTTTCAGGCCTGGGCTACGGAGGAAGCTGGGAGTGTTGGGGGCCCACTGGAGAGGCTGGTGTGAGGGCAGGCAGCCGTCCAGGGCGCAGAAGCAGCCGCCCCAGGGGTGACCAACTTACGCAGGGAGGGGGTCCGGGAGGACCCCCGGGCCTTGGGCCTGAACACCCAGGTGGCTGCTCTGGGTGGGGAGGGGCTGTGGGGGGAGGTGTGGCATCTGGCTTTAGACCCACACTCCGGGGTGCTGGACAACATGTCCCCCGCACCCCAGCACCATCCAGTCCTAGTCTGCATGGAGCTGAAGGTGGCAGGGGACCCCCAACCTGCCTGGGCCCCACCAGCCTGCGCCACCACCATTTCCCAGGTGGGCCATGTCCTCCAAGGCCTTCAGGTCTGTGACGGACAAAGGCCCCTGGCCAGGATGGGGCCGGCATCCCACCTTTGCCCCATCCTGACTGCGGCTAAGCGGAAGCCAGGCCCTGGGAATTTAAAGGTAAAACCAGGGGCTTGAACTCAGCCCCCGCGCAGGGAGAACCCAGGGGACCCCGGGGGGCTGGGCCTGCTCCAAAGGCACCTCTCTGAGCCCTGCCTGCCCCTCCCAGAGCCCAGCCCAGGGGTCAGAGGGTCCAGCCCTGGGGGCCATGGCTGCCAACAGTGGCTCCTGCAGGGCGGGGCAGGGGTCTGTCCTCAGGGCGCTGCCCGCAGCGCAGGCCTGCCTCCCCACTTCTCGGCTTGCTGGGTGAAACAACACGGGGTGCCGCTCACTCCCACAGCAGCAGCCAGGCTCCATCCTCTGCTGCTGGGAGCTCAGGGAAACACAGAACAGGGCCCTTCTGGGCAGCGCTCTAACCCTGGAGGCCTGGCCTCCTCACCTCCCTGCAGCCGCGCTGCCCCGGAGCCCCCAGAGGGGCGCACACACCTCCCCACCCCCCCACCCCGTCCCCCACTAGATGCCTGGGGGCGGGGGGGCACGGACCCTGACGTCACCTCCTGCTGTGGGCTGGGGTCCTGGACAGACAGGCAGCTGGGGAAAGCAGCTGGTCCCAGCACGCGGGCCAGGAGAACACCTGGCCGGGCCTTCTCACCTGTGGCTCTGCCCACCCCAGCCTTTGGCTGGTTCTAACCCTCGTGGGAGACGAGCCTGTGGTGGGACAGCCCGTGTCCCCCGCACCGCAGTGCAGAGAGGGTGTGAGGTGTGGCGGCTGGCTGGAGCCTCGTGTCCATGTTACAGACCAGGAAAGGAAGCAACACTTACAACGACCAAAGCCCCGTCTGCAAAGCCCTTTCCCGCTCCCCTCACAGCCGCCTCTTCCAGGCCAGGCCACCAGCAGCCCTCTGCAGGAGGCGGAGCGGGCGTGGGGGCTCACCGCCCAGCCAGGCCTGCAGCCCCTGAGCCCCACAGGGGGCCCTCAGAGCCCCAGGTCCATCCCCCAGGACCAGGTACACCAGGCGCACTGGAGGGTCCGCTGCGGATGGGGAGGGGCCTCCTGGAGCTGCCCCTTGGCTCCTGGGGCGAAGGGGCAGTGAGCTGACCCGGGACAGGGTAGGGAGCCCCGAGCCCCAGGCCTTGGAGGGTCCAGGTCTAGGGCTTCTGCCTAGAGCCCTGCTCCCCAGGAGCCCTGAGACCCGGCCACAGGCAGTGATGAGGGTCCCCTAGGACCCTGGCTTCCCCCTGAAGGTGGGCCAGTCCTGGCTCTGCCTGCCTCCTCGCTAGCCCCCTGCAAAAGGCTGGCCAGCAGTCTCCTTCGCTCACGCGGGCTGAGCCCCCCTCCCCCCAAGGCCACGGTGTGTGAGGCTGTGGTGACTCATGGCTGTGGCTTTATTCCCCTGGAGAACAGGAAGCCCACAGCCCTGGCCGCCTACCCACAGCCTGCCAGGAGTCGGGCAGCAGCGCCCCCGCTCACCCCACAGAGGCTGCCCTGGGGCGCGTGAGCGGGGCTGGAAAGGAGCCCAGGCAGCAGGGACCCGGGAGCGCGCGCGGGAGGGCAAGCACAGCTCTTCTCCCCGAACCCACGACGCCCCCCGTCTGCAGTGCCGATTCGCCCAGGCCACCGGCCCTTCCCCCTGCAGCCCCAGGACCCCGGCCCCGGCCCAGCCCCGGGTTCTGCGGGACTGTCCCTGGGGCACACGGAAGCACGGGGTGAGTGCACACGGCCCTGCTGGGGGGGCAGCCTGGCCTCCTTGGCCTCCAGCCTCTCGGGCCCTCCGGCTGCCCCACAGCCTCTCAGCCCCAGTGCCTGCTCCCTTCCCTCACCCGATGTACAGACACATCCTTACCACCTCTCCATGGTGCAGCGCAGGGTCTCCACGCCTGCCCGGGGGCCACAGGGGCCTGTCCTCTGGAGGACTCCCCCTACCCCCCCCCCACACATACACACACACAGCCCGTCTCTGAACACCATGGGCACACAGCACAAAGTCCCTGGGCCCAGCACACAGGAGACTTTCCCCCTGAAAACAAGGCCGAGGAGAACAGAGACTGGGGGGTTGCCAGGAGCTGCAGGGCAGTGACTGCTCACGGGTACGAGGTTTCCGTCTGGGGTGACGGAATGCTCTGGAACTACATAGTGGTGATGATGTATATGTGCCAAATGTCACTTCATACTTTAGGTTTTTTTACCTATATTTTTACCTAAATTACCTATATTTTACCACAATAACCCCCCCCCCCCCCCGCCAAGCCACAGGGTCCAGAGCACGGTGGAGGATTCAGTGCCAGCTTCCCACTTCCCAGGGGACAGGGACAGTTCCCTCCAGGCAGACACACGCCACCCTTGGCTGACGGCAAGGACCTGCCATCCACTCCTAAAATCTAAGGGATGCGTCACTGCAGTTACATCAGCTGCAGTCACTGGCGTTTCTGGAGCATCTGGAGGCCCCGGGCCCACTCGGGGAGGTGGATGCTGTTTCCTGCCCGCCTATGAAAGAACCTCTGGGGCTGCTGTTATCGAGAATTAATCAAGTCCCAGCGGAGCAGGCTGGTGCTTCCTGGTGCTGACTCAGGAAGGTGCTGAGCTCACGTCTGGCTTAGAGAAGTGCTCAGCCTTGCCCTCCTCTGCCGCTGCCCACCCAGATAGCTAAGCGAACTCTTCACCTGGGCGTGTGTTTTCGGGTGGGTTTACCTATTACCACAGTACTCAGTCCAACAAAATAAAACTACACGGCCTTCATGTGCCCCTCTGCTGGGTTTGGTTCTATGTGGGTGAAGCCCTTGGCTTCCATCTCTCCTCCTGATTCCACCTGGAGAATGCAACTGAATGCTATGGGAGGTCTGGAAGGATATTCTGCTTCCGGCAGGCAGAATGGATTTTAAACTCACTTTCCACAAGTCTCGCACACAGTCCTCACATACTGGCCTCCTCCACAAGCACGATTTCTTTCCCAGCTGCAGCCGCAGCAGCGGATTATTCTGAGAGCCTGATCTGTGCCCTGACGGATTTCAACCTCATGGACTTCATGTGTTAACTTGAATAATTGCATTGTTGGGACAACTGCAGATTCACGAGCCCAGTTCAGGGCTTGGTGGGGAAGGAGACCCGCAGATACCGGGGCCCCTCCCCCAACACACTGCAAGGGAAGTGGTTCTGGTCCGAAGTCCCACAGGCTCCAGCGTGAGGCCCTGCACGCATAAAGAACTTCCCCCGAGGCTGACGGAGCTATGGTGCTGGGTGTTTACTGAGACAGCTATTTGGGGAAAGGGCAGAGAAAAGCAACATTCCTCCCAGCTTCCTGCCAGCCTCCTCAGCACATGAATTATTTCCAAGGGCTCATTTTGCGGGTCCTTTGCCGAAAGACTCAAGTTCATTTTGCTTTGTGCCCCCCAGGAGAATCCGAGGTGAGGGCACGTTGTCATCCCTGGTAAGTGACCACAACATGAGCTCCCTTAATTAATAATAAATGACCACAGCCAGCGTCTGGAGGACGCCAGCCCTCAGCCAGCCTGCGGGGCTTCGCCACGTGGCGCTTCCGGCCCTGGCTCGTGCCCAAAATCAGCAGAGCTGCCAGCGGGACTGGGGGCCTGTGGGCAGAGCCGGCGAGGCTGGCCCGGGGATTGGTCTCTGGGACTCCCCAGCACAGAGTCTCCCGTCCCATCGTCCAGGCTCCTCCCGGGAAAATGCTTCCCACCCTCCCCACCCCCCAACTTCTCCGGCTCCCGGAAACCCGGGAAAGTTGAAGGGCGCGGGCCCCAGGCAGCGCGGGCGCAGCGGCGGCCTTCAGCACCACGGACAACTCCGCGCGCCGACCCCCGCCCTACCTGTCGTCGTTCTGGAAGAACTGGTCGCCCAGCAGCAGGTCCCGGAAGCGGTACCGCGGTGGCAAGGGCACGAGCTCCGAGTCCAGGTCGCTCATCTTGAGGCTGGCGGTGTCCAGGAGCGCGCCGTCCCCGCGGCCGCCGTCCCCGGCGCCGGGCTGCCTGCGGGCACACGCCAGCGCCCCCTCAGCCTGCGCCCGCGCTCGCCGCGCAGGGCGGCCCCCGGCCAGCACAGCCCCCACCGGCCCCGCCGCCCCCGGGCCCCCCACCCCCGGCCCGCGCGCCCCGCCCCCCCACGCGCCTGGCCGCGCAGCACAGCCCCGCCGCTGCGCCCACAGCTGCTGCCGGGCTGCGCGGCCCACTCGGAACAAAGCACCTCCAGGGCGTTGGGGAGGTCCACCACTGCCGATGGCAGGGGCAGGCGCTCACACCACCCCCGATGCCGCGGGGGCCGTGGAAGCCCTCCCGGCTCCCCCCACGCAGACTTTGCCAAAGCCGGCTGCTCAGCCTTCCTCAGGGCCCAGGACACCTAGCTCCCCCTCAAAGACCCCCTTCCAGACCCTCAGGCTGCTGGGCTCGGGGGAAGTGACCAGGAAGCTTAAGAAGAGGCCCTCACCTGTGGCCTCCCTGGGGCCGAGCAGCTCAGCTCGGATCAGAGCCTGCGAGGGGGTGTCAGCAGGGGAGGGCGGGATCCCTCTGAGCCCCTAGCTGTCCCTTTGCCCAGTGTCACCAGGATTCTGAGGCCACAGAGACCCCTGTCCCAATCACCTGGCAGTGGTAGAGCAGGGGTCACACCCGGTAACCGGGAGGGTCCCTGGCGGTCTGCAGCCTCCTGGGGCACCGACACTCGTCTTCCGGGGCTCCTTCCCCTTTCCTGCCCCCATCCCCACACCCAGGTGAGCTCTGGCTGCAGTTACCCTCACACAGCGAGGCTCCCAGTTTCCAGCGTCCAGGGCAGCAGCCCCTAGGGCCCTCTGGACATCACAACAGGCCCCCTCTGCCCTCCAAGTCAGAGGCTCACTAGCTACCCCCGGAGCCCCGCCACAACACAGTGGTGCCGGATGCAGCAGGGCAGCTGCACGTCGTAACTAGTTAACTAGCAGGGATTCTCAGAGGCCCCGGCCACCAGCGCAAGTGGGAGTCAGGTCAGACCCCGGGGACCCCCGGCCCTCTGGCAACCACCTGACCTTCCAGGTTGAGTCCAGCCCAAGGCCACACCTAGGTGCTGCCCCTCAGCGCCCAGTGGGACACTGGTGGGGAGGCAGGAGTTATAATATCTCCCCGCAGCCTCTGCCCGCTGGGCTGAGCCCTCACTCTTCTAAGAGCCAAGACCCCGGGGTCGGGGGAGCAGCACATCAGCTGTGACCCTTTAGTGGTGGACCTGGGAATGGCCTCCTGGGCCCCTTCTCAGTCACCACAGGAGGCAGGGCAGATGAGTTGGGGCGGGGGGGAGGTGGGTTCTCCCCACTGTCAAGCCCGTCCCCCCAAGGGACAGGAGGAGGACGGAGGAGCCCAGCTCAGCCTCTGGGCAGGTGCAGGGGTCTGCTGACCACACTCACTCCCACGCTGAAAAACCACGGGCAGGCTGTACGAGAGGCTGGGAGGCCAGGGCCACTCACCTGGAGCACGAGGTCCACGCGGCCGGGTGGGCACTATGGACCCCTCCTCGCCCTCCCCAACCTGGGAAGGGCAGGCACATTCCCTGGGCCCCCACCGAGGGCCTGGCCCATGCCTCCCGACCCCCTGGATGAGCAGCAGGCATCAGCCCCCCATCCCACGGCCAGCGGGAGCTGCTCAACGACCGTCCCAGGCCAAGGCTGCGAGAGACCACGTGGGCCCAACACGCCTGCGTGCCGTCCTCCCGGGTCCCGGGGTCAACCCCGAGGATCTGGCAGCATTCGAGAAATAACATTTCCTTAATTGCATCAGCGTGGCTGCATGTTTTTCCTTAGTCACAAGCTGGTGGGGCCGTGGGTAGGGGCACGCAGGCGGGGGAACCACACGGGCCGAGGTTGGGGGCTGCGTCTTCTTGCTTTTGCCCCTTTCTTGCCAAAAGCCCCTTTCAATGGCAGAACCCCAA
The DNA here is from genome assembly GCF_964374135.1 of Grampus griseus. Classification (NCBI taxonomy): domain Eukaryota; kingdom Metazoa; phylum Chordata; class Mammalia; order Artiodactyla; family Delphinidae; genus Grampus; species Grampus griseus. The sequence continues at coordinate 1,782,219 of NC_139000.1, forward strand.
GAGGCTGCAGCTCCCCGGGCGTGGCTGCCTCTGACCCCCTCCCCACTCGGACCTGCTTTGGGTTTTCTCTCCTGGCCTCAAGGCCCGGACACGGCAGGGCCCGTGGAAGCGCTCGGAACCCAGGGCCGCTGTTTGCTGCAGGGGGACACAGCGGGGGTAGGAAGTGCACGAGGAGTCAGAAGGCCAGGCCCCTGCCCCCACGCTGTGGCCTGGGGAGGATGAGGGGGGACGCTGCCCTTCTTCCCTGACGGTGCTGCTGGGACACCGGACACTGGAGTGAGCACAGGGTGCAGAGCAGATGCCCCACAGGCCTCCTGGCATCCTGCCTCGTTGCACCAGCGGAGCCGAAAGCCCACATGAACCTGAGTGTTTGTTGTGCTGGCCGAGAACCAGGGCCCCAGGTCTCCTGGAACGGTGCCGCTTGCAGGAGGGAGGGGGCGGGCTGAGGCCTCTCTCCAGGCCCAAAGGCTTGTGTCGCTGAGAGCTCTCGGGCATGCGGGAGTGTGGGGGGTCCCATCCGCCTCGGAGCTGAGATGGTCCAGGTGGGGCGAAAGCAAGGCCCCACCTCGACCTCCTCGTCTCTCCTTCCCACTCCCTCTTCCCTGCGGGCCCAGAGGGGCCGGGAGGAAGTCTGGGACCCCCAAACCACGCCCATTATCCTTTCTGTTCTGTGTGCTGGCCACGTGGAAGAACGGCCGATTTCTATGAGAACTCAGTGCTTCGGTGGCATAAAGAAGGCGTCCGTCTCCCCGGCCCTAGCTTGCCCTCAGGACAAGCACGGAACTTCATCTGTGCGACCCACCAACCCCCTGCCGAGCCAGGGCAGAGCAGTCCCCTCCAAGGCGAGGCCTTGGGGACTCAGGGCCCGTCGGCGTAAACCCGCAGGCCCGGGGAGCCACCAAGGGTCCCGATGGCTGAGCGGGCTCGGTCCTGCCCCATGAGTCCATGCTGGCTGGCCCCATGAGAGTCACTTCACTCCCTGAGCCTCAGTTCCCTCATCTGTACATGAACGTCCTGACGCCGTCTGCCTTTAGCGGGTGACTGTGAAGATGTAAGGAGACAGCAAGGTTGAGGTGTGCAGCGTGGTATCCAGCACACGGGTGCGTACTCCACGTCAGCTTTTAATCTGGGGCTGGTGAGCTAGCAGTTTGGCCAAATTCCAGTGGACGAAGGGTCTGGCCCCAGGCGTCAGGTTCCTGGGATGGCCAGCTCCCCATCACGGTCTCCCCAGTTTGGCCGGAGGCCCCTCTGGGGGGCTTAGACTCGGGATGCCCACCTACGGGATCCAACAAGGGAGGCTAAGGAGGAGAAAGGAAACCAACACCTGGCACACATGGCGGGAAGTCATCTCCCAGTTTGGTGCACCTGTGCTCGCACGCCCTGACCCTCCGGGCTCAGGGGAGGGAGAGCCAGGGCCCCAGCACCCAGCGCCAGCCGTGTGCCAGGCACTGTGAATGCAGCATGTGGCACAGAATCCTCAGAACCCCGCGTGCAGCCGGGACTCCCCGTCCCTCTGACGGGAGGTGAGGACCTCTGGGCTCACACAGCCCAGGAAGAGGCCCACAAAGTGGGGCGTGGGGAAGCCAGGTACACCTGATATGGGGCCGTCCTGTTTACCAGCAGCTGCACTGCCTACAGGCGGCCAAGGGGAACCCCTCTGAGGGCCAGGACTCCTGCTTCCCTTCCCTCCCAAATCCGCCCCCTTGGTGGTCAAGGAGTCAAGCACAGCTGAGGAGGGTAAAGTGGTCAAAAACCTGCTTCTCCGGCCAAAGGCCCCAGGCCCCAGTAGTCGCACAAGTTCCGCCACCTCAGTCCATCCATTCCAAAGCTCAGAAACAGAAGCGACTTTGCTCATTCTCCTAATCCCATCACCCAAGTCAGGTGCAGACAACGCCAATGTATACGTGAGACAATCTCCCTTAATACTCTAGGTGCAAAAATCCTAAGGAAACTGTTACTAAATGGAATGCAGTGCATAACGACACTGCGCCGGCGATACCAGAGAGGATTTATCTGAAAAAGCGCAGTATACTTCACCATGCAAAGAAGCTAAAGGAGGGCTTCCCTGGTGGCGCAGTGGATAAGGATCCGCCTGCCAATGCAGGGCACACGGGTTCGATCCCTGGTCCGGGAAGATCCCACGTGCCGTGGAGCAACTAAGCCCATGAGCCTCAGCTACTGAGACTGTGCTCTAGAGCTCGCGAGCCACAACTACTGAAGCCCGTGTGCCTAAAGCCCATGTTCCGCAACAAGAGAAGCCACCGCAATGAGAAGCCCGCGCACCGCAATGAAGAGTAGCCCCCGCTCGCCGCAACTAGAGAAAGCCCGCACACAGCAACGAAGACTCAATGCAGCCAAAACTAAATAAATAAAGTTATTTAAAAAAAAGAAATTAAAGGAGAAAATCCATATGATCTTGTGAGTAGATGCAGAAAAAAGATTTGTTAAGACCCCCAAACCCATTAATACATTAGATATAGGAGGAGATGTTCCTAATTTGATTAACAACAACCAAAAAAAATCCAGGCAATGGTGGAATCCTGGAGGCATTCCCGCTCCAGTTGGGAACACAAGAGTCTGCCCACCACGATGGGCGTCCTCGGCTCCCACTGAGACGAAGCAAAGAGTAAGAGAAGGAAGAGATGGGGCTCTCACTGTCTGCAGCAGGCATCACCGTTTGCCAGGAAAACCCAAGAAAATCAGTTGAAACCTATTAGAACAAATGAGAGCATCTAACGGGGTCACACAAACCCAAGGCAGGAGCGACAAGGCAGCATCACGGGAGGGAGGGCCTGCTCACGGCAGCCGTGCGAACTCAGGAACCGGGGCCCCACTTGCCACCGGCCTCCAGGACCACTCAGAGCAACGGCCCACCGCTCTCCGGCGCTCTCACCGACAGCAGGAGGGGGTCGTGCTCCCAGAGCTCAGCAACCCTCCTCCAGGGGAAGAGGCAAAGCGGATGAGCTCCCGCCAATGCACACACGCATCTTCTCAGAACCTGTTTCCGAGATTCACACTGAAGGATAAATATGCGAGACCTGCCAGGACAGGTGTAAGAGGAAACAGAGAAGGGACGGGCCTTGCCAGCTGTCAGGGCTAATTTACACCTCCAGCAACGGGATCTCTAGGGCTTGGTACGAGAGAGAACACAGAGCAAGGGAATTCAGGAGAGAAAGGAGGCCTCGGGAGGGACATCAGTAAGTCAGTGCTGCTGTTGGAATGAGAGCAGCCCAACCCATCCTCAGGGCCTCTCACGGGATGCTCACAACATCCTGTGTGGTGGGAATGGCGTCCCCCCAGTTTGCTGACGGGGAAACAGATGCCACAGAACTGAAGTAACTCAGCTACCTGGGCAGGGCCAGTGCCGGAGCTCAGGTACTCTCAGTGACTACGCCATCCGGCCGCGGGCCTTCCGTCAGCTAAAGAAAGACCCCAGCTCACAGCCCCCAAACGAGGAGGAGCCTGGAAGAGAATGCAGGGCAAAGATGCGTGGGGTCCAGAAGCTTCTTGTTCAGCAGGACAGACGTATCAATGCTTCCACGTGGGAACAAGACGCTTTTATTTAAAGACACGCTGATGAAAGGGAAGAACAGTGAGAGAAATCAGGTCGGTGCAAGGATGCCTGCAAGTCATGCAGGAAAGACAGACAGGCAGGAGGAGGCAAAGGACGAACGAACAGCAGCTCAAAGAAGAGAAAACAAAACAAAAAAGTCAACTGACACACACGTGAAGGACCTGCTGCCTCCCCGGCCACTAGAGAGACAGCCCAGCAAGTACCATGATGGCGGGGGGGGGGGGACTCTCTGACCCCGAGACTCCAGCTGGAACACCCTCCTCTGTGCCTAGGACGCTGGGCACAGACCCTAGCTTCACGATGACCCTGCAAAAGGCCCGGACGTGTGCTACGCAGGACATGCTGTGCTGTGAACACGCAGGTCCCAGTGACCCGAGTGGACACGTCTCTACAAAAGAGCAGCCCTCTCAAAGGATCCCGTTTAGGTTAAAAACGAAACAATCTGCTCGGAGAGGAGCCCAGTGAGACGGGGCTTTCTCTAGCTGCCTGGCTCATACCAGCTGTGCAGGATGTCCCCACCGCACAGTGACAGCTCGGCGGGTGTGGGGGTGGCGAACGGTGAGCTAAGGGCTGTGCCTCAACCTTGCTGCTACACCAGGAGACGTACCGAGCAAGGCTTGAGTTACTGGACGTGAGAAGCGCCAGGACGACCTTCCTCTCCCCACGCATCACCAGGCTGCAGCCACAGCCCCAGCCCTTGTCCTGGGCCCAGCCACGGGCCGGTCTCTGGGGAGGAAGGGCATATGACATCCTGGCGAAATGTCCCTTCTCCCCCCAAGGCTCCTTTATAAAGGAGTCCGGATTGCTTGCAATGCTCAAGCCAACCCGGAGTAGGACTGAGGGACACCCCCTCAGGCTCAACGACGCGCTCTCTCTCCTCAGATGCATCCTTCAGTAGCTCACACTCGGTTCAAAATTTCCAAGGAAACTGGAGACCTATGACTGACAGAGGGATGGGGGATGTGTGCACGTGTGTGCACATGCGTGGGTACGCATGGACCTATGTGTGTGCCTGCGTGCACACAGGCGTGTATGTGTGTATGCACAGTGCACACGCATGCGCACACATCCCTGCCCAGTGCCCCGCAGGGGAGTCCTGCAGACGTCACAGCACCACCAGGGTCGGGGAGCCGTCAGTCGAGCGCTGGGCTGGGTGCCCGCGGAAGCAGAAAACCTCCGAATCCCTCTGCTGACCGCGACACCCACCATAATAAAAAGGCCAAGCTGCTCAAGCTGCCTAGAGCTGGCGGGGGTGCACGTCTGGGGAAGGACCACCCTCTCCCTCGGGGAGGAGCCTTTGAGTCAACGCCGTGGACGGCTGCTCACCGCCGTCTCCGAGCTGCATCAGATCCCAGAGGGGAAGCTCAGAACACGTCGTCGTTGTGCCAAATTCAAGCTGGAGAGCTATCGAAACAGACACTTCATAGCAGCTACCCCCGGCACAAAGCCAGCCCAGAGGACAGCGAGGAGGGGCCTGGTGGCCGTGTGGCCACGGGGGCGCCATCCCCACCCCGGGCCTTCCCCAAGCCGTGGGCCCGCCCCCAGACACAGGGGAGGCAGAAGCCACGGGGATCGCAGTTCCCACCCTCCCGGCCGCCCACCTGGGCTTGGATATACCTCTGGGGAGAGCCCATGCTGCACGCCCCTGTGGGGGACGCGGTGTGCCCGGGGCCCTCAGTGCCGGGCAGCGAGCCCACGTTCAGATGGCAGACCCAGCACTCACCCCCTGGGTGCACGCCCCCTGGCTGGGTGCGTGGTGGCCACTGGGAGGTGCCGGGGGAGGCCTGGGCCGAGCTGCGGGGGGCTGAGGCGGAAGGCTGCCCTGTGTGCCCCACCCCCACAGCCGTGGGACTGGGCACCACCGTGTCCCTGCTCAGCCACCAGGCTCCAAGGGCTGGCACAGCCTGCAGGGGCGCTCTGGGCCCTGCCTGGAAGCTGAGGCCCAGGTGGGGACACCCTGCCCACACCGCACACCCGGCAGGTCCCTCTCCTTAGAGCCTCACGTCCCAGAGAATCCAGCTCCCCGGCTGGTCTCCCTGTCCTTTGTCCTGTGACATCTGCCAGTACCTCCAGGGTCACCTCTCCCAACACCCTGGGGGCCCCCATGTCTGCCAGATGGGGTGAAATTCCGCACTCGCCTGGCACCTGGGGCCTCCGTCCCTGATTTAAGACTCGGAGCTCTTCCCAAGATCAGACACCTGCCGAGAGGTGTCCAGCAGCAACCTCTGGCCCAGCAGCCAGGGTCTCTGTGAAGACGGCTGAAGGCTCACGTGGGGCCTCCCCCGGGGCGGGAGGCTGTCCTATGGGCAGGAGGGGGGTTTCTGGTCACGTCATCGTCAACGTGCAGGGCAGCATCCCAGGCCCGCAAGGCTGGCACTGCAGGGAGGCCTCCAGGGCTCACTGCCCCATGCAGGACAAGCTGGCCACAGCCAGAGAGACTGCACAAGGGACCCCTGAACACACCCCCTGTGGGAAGTCTAAATCGCAGAGCAGACCTCTTGGGAAAGGCCTTTCCAGGAACCCCAGCCCGGAGCTGGCCTACTGACCCTGCTTCGTCCTCTGCAAATGGTTTAAACTTGCCAGCGTCTAGTACGGGCCTCGGCTACGGGCCAGGCCTCCCCATCCCCGAGCACGGTAGGAGGAAGAGGTTTTGGTGAACATGGGTGGCCCATCCGCACACACAGCCCACAGAGTTCCCACGACTCCTTTAAAACCTCCCGTGTCATCAGGCGCTGCCCCTGGGCCAGCACCCATCTCGGGGCTCCACCCAGGGGCTCCACACACCCGGGCACAGCCTGCAAATCCCCACATCCTCGGGGACGGAAGGAGAAGCCTCAGGGCAGAGTTCATGATTCAGTCACGAAACCCTCTAACAGAGCACGACCCCTGCCGAAGCAGGGTCGTGCCAGGTAACCCGGGGTTAGTCAGACACACGGACAGGCTGGGACACCCGTGGGAACGGTGGACGGAGCCCGCACGAGCGCACAGATGACACCCATGGACCCGCGCTGGACACAAGCCGAGCTCCGAGCGGGTGCCCCACCCCACCCCTGCTCACTCACCTCCGTCCTCCCGAGCTGTGGCCGTAGCCACCCCGGGCCGAAGGCGACCCCCAAGTTCCCTCTGGCCCCCAGACCAGGAAGCTGTCCCTCCTGCCGCACAAGACTGGCCTGCACCTCGGGCCTTGGGAACCTTTTCCCACGGACCCTGGGCCACTTCCTGCTGCCCCGCAGGCACCGCTCCCTAATATGGGCCGGGAGGGCTGGCCGTGACCTCCAGCCAGACATGCACCCTGGCGGGATGCCAGCCCTAGATCTGCGCCTTCCACCCTTGGGGCCCAGAGGGTCCCATGCTGGCCCTGGGTAGGCAGGGCTGTTGGGGGACCAGGAGGTTCCAGTGGGAAGGCGCAAAGCTAGGACTCTGGTTTCCAGGGCTGACCCTGCTGTGAAGCCTGGTGCGGGAATCCACCCCTCGAGCTCCACCAACCTGGATCCTCACACACCTACACGGGGTCTTCCCTCTCCAAGCTAAAGCCCAGCCCCCTGAGCTGCCAGCCTTGGCCTCCGCTGCCCCACCCCACCCCAGCCAGGCTCCCCTCTCAGCCAGTCTCCCCTGCTCTGGGCAGGCGGTGGGGTCCCTACCCAGCCTGCCTGACATACCCTTGGCCCTGGCAGCCACTCCACACGTGTCTGAAGCATGACGGCAAATCACTGCAGGGTCAGAGGTCAGCTCCGACCAGGGGAGAGGAGCGCTGTCCCTGCGGACGCGGAGCCGTCTGGGGGACCGAGCCCCTACCTCGCCTGCAGCAGGCAGTCAAGTAGGGCAGGGGAACTGGACACGGGTCGTCAGAAAGATGGGTGACACCTGTCCAAGCAGGGACATGGGCAGAGGGGCATCCGGACCACGTCACAAGACCCCTCTCTGGTCACTTATTCTGTGCCTGACAGACACCACCTGGTTGATCCCTCAGGGCAGCCCGAGGGAGGTCCAGGCTGTGCCCACCTCACGGGGTGAACTCCACTTCCCAAGGATGCCACCTGCACAGCCTGCTCTCAGGGCCCCTGCCTCTCACCCAAAGCTGTGCCCCTAGGACCCCACGGGTGCCAGGCCTGCGCTGTCCCTGCAAAGGGACCGCCCTGACCCTTGACGTGTGGCTGGAAGCTTCCCCTTCCGGTCCTGGTCCCTCACCAGGAACGGCCCTTAAAGACCATTCGCTCCACCACTCACTTGGCAAGCTGGGAAGCCAAGTCCCACAGGGAAACAGCCGGAGCACCTGGCCTTGAACCCCAGCATCCACCCCTTCTCCGGCCTTAGAACAGCTGACCGAGAGGGACCCAGAGTCCAAGGTTCTGCCCAGCCAGGGAGGGTCACACACAGGGCAGCGGCTGTGGGTGACCTGGAGTCTGGCTCCTGGTGCAGGGTGAGGGGCAGACGTGTGTGCCTGTCCTCTGGGGCTGGTGGGGTGGGGAGGGCGCCCCTAGGACAGGGCCCTGGGGCAAACCCCCGTCGGGATTGTCACCGCTCTGCCCTTCCTGGGACGCCCACTGGCACGGTGCCCTCTGTGCCAGTCACCTGGACAGGCAGGAGCTTCGTGGCATCGTGGGACACTGCACAGGGAAGGTCGGCTCCCAGGCCACCTGGAAGCCCCTGTTAGTTAATTCTCTCCTCACACAGATGAATAAGCAGGGACCCTGAAAGACAAGTGACCAGCCGAAAATCACCAAGCGACTAGAACCCAGGACTCCTGCCCTTCATCTGACAGCCCACCTGCACCCCACACCCCAAACAAGGCTCTTAGGAGGAGCTGCCCTTGAAAACCCACTTCTACCTGGGGAAACCTGGCCCCTGTGCCTCGCTGGGTACAGCGCTGCCACCCCCACTGGCTCCTCCCCCAGGCTTGACCAGAGAGGGGGCTGGGAGGCCAGCACAGCACCTGGCCCCTCTGGCATGCCAGGCACTCCAGCTTCCTGCCCGCAGGGTCTGCGCCTCGTGGTGCCTGGGAGATGCTCACAGCCCCGCAGGTAAGAATGGCCACACTCTGGCCACCTGCTGGTCATCTGAGTAAGGGCTCGCCTCACTGCGACCGGGTCCTGAAGGGCACCCCTGTTCCCCACGCTCCCCACGCTCCAGGGTCCTGGGGAGCAGGTAGTCCTGGGAAGTGAGGATTTGAGGATGAGGGGCCCTGGGGTGGCACGAGCCCCGTCCGGGGTCCCTCCACGTGGGGGAGGGCACTGCAGACCGTACCTGGCGGCGCATCGGCCGTCGTCGAACACGAAGGTCCGGTTGGTGTGGCCCCCGCCGCGCGCCCCCCTGTAAACACCCCCCGGGCTGTGCGCCCCGTCCGAGAGCGGCATTGGGCTGGCGGCGGCTGCGACTCGGAGCCGAGGAGCAAACGAGTCGGGAGCGATTGGCGACTTCTTCCCCCGCTTTGCCCTGAAACACTTTTCTCTGGTTACGGTGGGGGTGGGAAAAAAGAGCCTGTTCCAGGGTCGGTTCCGGCGCCTGTGCTGGAGCGCCCCCTGCCGGCCGCGTCGGGAACCAGGCTGGGGACGGTGTGGCGGACCGCCCGCATCCCACCCCGGGGACCCGTCTCCATCGCGACGCTCGGCGCCCCCGTAATCCCGGGAAACCGGACAGAGGCTCTTCGAAGGCTAGAAAACCCTAAGAGCGCCCCCAGGGGCAGGGGTGCATGGTGGGAGGGGCTCCGAGAGGGCTGGGGGCCTCTGGGCGCTTCCTGTTTAAAGCGCGAGCATCGGCGATGGCGCCTGCGCTGCTCGATCCTGCCCTCACTCTGAGCCGCTGGGAGGGGCGGCCGATCAGCACCTGCCCCACCCCCATCCCCCCACGGCACCTGTCACTCCTGCAGAGGCCTGCACCCAGACCCCGTCTGTCTGTCCTCGCGGCACACCCGGGAGGCCGCTGGGCCCGGAGAAGGAAGGGAGGTCGGACCCCTGGAGGCAGGAGTGATTGCACGCTGCCACCTGCCGCCGCCGGCGCCTCTGCGGCGCGCGGCCGCCCTGCTCTGCTCTCGCCGCAGCCCCACACGGAGCACCTGGCAAACAGGCAGAGGAGGGCCCGCAGCCTGCTGCAACCCCACGACCCAAAGGAAGGCATCCAGGAAGCGGGGGGATCCGCTGGAGGGCCCCACACGCTCACACTGCCACTCTGGCTCAGCTGCTCCCCACCCCCGCAGGTAGAACCCTCTATTCTGTCCCCAGTGCTGGCCTGACCCTCACTGAACCATAAGCGTGGCGGAAACACAGAGGAATAGACAGGGAAGGGAGGCGTCTCCCAAAGAACGGCGAGGGACTGCGGCGTCAGGCGGGGGTGGGGGAGCTGAGCCAGCATCACCCGCACAGCTCATCTCACCTCACGGCCTGGGGCACCAACCCAGCCACCCACAGCGGGGTGGTCAGTGCAGGGGCTGTCAGGGCGGAGCTGGGCCAGCTGATTTGGAGGGTGCATGGCATGTACTTCGTGATCCTGACATCTGCAGGAGTCTCAAGTCCCATCCCTGTTTACTTCCAGAAAACAGCAAGCTGAACAGACACTGTGTGTGCGCGCGCGTGTGTGTGAACTTGGCAAAGGCATGGCTTGCCCCCAAGTCCCCAGAAGGAGTGCAGCCTGTCCCCAGGCTCATCCTCAGTCTTACCTCTTGGGCACTTTCCCTACTTCCTCCTGAGAGGAGGATGCTGCTGCAAGAGTGCCACCCACCCCTGGCCCCCAGCAGGTCTCTGCCCTCCCCCAGGACTCCTGCCAGGGTGTGTCCATCTTGCGGGCCCCTTGGAGGTGCCCTCTGGCTGGCTGGTCCACGAGATGACTGGCATGCTGTCAGTGACGGGAAACTCTGGCAAGCCCGGTAACATTCCTGAGAGCTTCAGAGAAACCAAAACTTGGCCCCTCTCTACCAAGTAGGAGCCAAGCCCCTAGAACAATGGCGTGTCCATCCCTCCCCAGCCAGGAGCAGGAAGGGGAGAGAGCCCCAGGCCCTGGCTTCCAGCCCACCTGCTCCAGCAAGGCAGCCCAGCAGATGGGATCTCTCCGCCAAAGCCCCCACTGTGCCCCTGGACACCCGGGCCAACATGCTCTGCGGGGTCTGCCCTGGCACTGCCCTCTCTTGGGCACGGGGGACCCTCCCAGGGCAAGGAGCCGGGCTTCTCGCACCTCCCGTAAATGCCGGGCCGTACGTGCTGGCAGAACCGGCCATCCCCAGCCTTCCCTGGACTCAACACAGAAGCCAGGCTGTGGGCTGCGCAGGACTGGACAGCAGAGGCCCTGGAGCGCCCCCTTCTGTCGGGAGTTCGGGCCTAGCACATGGGCCCTGGCCTCCTGGCTCCCCAACCTGATCTCCGGCCCACCCATCCTCACAGCATCACCCTCGATCGCGAGGCGACTTCTGTCCCCTGCCCAGCCCTCCCTTTATCCCAGGCCCGGCCTCCTGGGGTTCTGCCGCCTCTCCTGCATGGCCTGACTCCACGTGCAACATGTTACCGCCCCCGCCAGTCCCCCAGCATCTGACCTGCGGCCCCAGCCTGGGCTGGCCGGCCCCTCCCCCATGCCACCTTCAGGACTCAGCTGAGCAGAGTGGAGACGTGGGCCCAGGCCCTCAAGTGGCAGGACCTCCCACGGCTGCACTTCGCCCATCTCTGGGTGCTCCCGCCGCCCAAAGCCCCACCCCAGGACGCCCACCTGCAGGCCTGAGCCCCTCCTCGGTTGGAGACAGGTTTCCTGCTTCCCGGGGGGCAGGGGCTCTGCTCTGTCACCTGGTTCCGTCCCAGGCCCAGCACCTGGGGCGCACTTTGACCACCGCAGTGACACCTGCCCCAGCTCCCTCTTGCCTCGCTTCCCTGTGAACTCGCCCAGCAACTGCCCCCCACGCCCACAACAGCCCACAGCACTGCTCTGAAGTCCTCCTGACTGAAATAGAGCTTTAGTACCCTCCCCTCCCCTTAAAGGTCCACCTCTCTGAAAAAGGACCAGTCTCCACTTTCCCCTTCCTCCCTCCCTTCCTTCCATCACTCCTCCAACAAAGCCCCGGTGGGCTTCATGTCCAGCACTGGGACGGCCCCTGGAGACCCGGCGAGGTGCGCACAGACCTGGAACCACTCACACTGTGCACTAAAAGCGGGCAGAGTGAGGTGTTTGGGGAGCTCCCCGCCCAGAAGCTGCTGGAGACGGGGGCTTCGTGGAGTGAGTCTGCATCTGGAGGTGGGGGGCGGGGAGGGAGAGCAGGAGCGAAGGCCTGTGTGAGGGCAGAGCCAGGGCTCAGCCCCGAAAATGAAGGTCCGGGCCTGGGGCAGGCAGGCGGCAGGGGTGGGAGAGGCAGGAAGGCCAGCCAGCCTTCAGGCAAGCCCGGGTGCTAGGGAAGGCACAGAGAGGGTGCGTGGGATCGGAGACAAGGCTGGGAGGCGCCTGCATGCCTCCTGGCTCCTGAGTGGGCGGTGGCACTGGCTTAGGCAGAGCTTCCCCTGCAAGAGATGCCATCTGGGGGACGGGCACAAGTGAACCTTGGACCTGCAGGCCCTCAGAGGCAGGTGGGGCCCTCTGCCCATCCTTAACCGGCCGGAGTCCCATAGATCTTAGCTGACCAGCCTCCCCGCTCCCATCTTAGCTCCCCTACCTGGGCCTCAACGTCCCCCACGGGCCACACTGATCCTGAAACCTTCTCCTCCCACACCTGTAGCTCCCCGGCCCCTCTGCGCTCAGGTAAGTCCAACTCCTCCTGCCACACAGGGGATCCTACCTGCCCACCTCACCCACGTGCCAGCCCAGGGAACCGCCTGGGCTCGCGTTCTTTCCTGCTTGGGACGCTGCCCAGCTCGCTCCTGAAAACCACCTCGCCCTGAGGACACCCTCCTGCCCCTCCCTCCACAGATTCGTAGTCTACTTGGCCCCCCCAGTCGTGAGACCCTTGAGGGTAGCGCCCAGCTCGGGGCTGGCACCCGGGGGCGCCCGCGCTGGGTAGGTGAGGGGAGACCCCACTGAGCGGGAGCTGCGCCGACCACCCGGAAGGGGTGGAAGAAGCCCACCTACTCTGACCACCTACCCCAGCCGCCGCTTCTTTCTGGCAACTTCTCGGCGAGCGGAGCTTCACTGCACGCGGGCGTGCGGCGGGGCAGAGCGCATGTGAGGGAGGCGGGGCGCGTGGGGGCAGGGCGTGCGTGGGGGCGGGCCAGGTGCTGCCTGGGCGGGAAGCACGTGGGGGTGGGCCGAGTGCACGTGAGGGGGAGGGGCTGCAGGACGGCCTGCGCGGGGCGGGGCGCACGTGGGGGCCCGGGCGCGTTGCTGGCCTCTCCACTAGCTCCAGCTGCGTGCCTATGGCGTTCAGGGCTCTTGCGTCAGACGCTGGGCTTCCCGGAGCCCCCGGCTCCGAGGGGTGCAGGTGAGAATTGGGGGGGGTTTGCCGGAGGGGGTCAGCTGGAACGCCCCTGCTTGGGGGTGCTCGGGGTGTCCAGACCTGGCGCTTCTATCCAATTCAAATGCACCGAATCCCCGTCCCCACCCAGCTTGGCCCGCCTGGGGCAGAACCCCGACCCCCGGCCCTTTGGGGGAAAGAGGGAGGGGTGCCAAGAGGTAGGGCCCAGGGCCGTGTTCCTGGGCGACCCAGGCCTTGTCCTGCGCCCGCCTCCCAAGATGTCCATCACCGCCTCGGGGCTCCGGGGGCGTTTTCTGGGATCACAGAGCCTGGCGCTTTTGGGTTTTTTCAGCAGCGGCCCTTTCCTGTTTGGGACCCAGTTACGCTGCGAGGATCTCTGCCACGGCTCAGGCCAGGCCAAGGCCCCTGCGGTGGCCAAGGGTCCAGTCTCCTACCTCCCACGGAACGTGCTCAGCGAGAGGCAGCGCAGGTGGGGGCCGCGCAGTGGGGTTGGGGGTCAGAGGAGGTCAGGTTTGTGCCCGCGAGGTGGTTTCAGGTGGCTGGGACAGGCTCGTGCCGTCTGTCGGGTAAGGGAATGCTTAGTACATCCCCGAGGTGAATATAACACACGTTTTTGGGGGTGGGGGTCCCAAGGGCCACCGTTGCAGCCCTTTCTTTGACCTGAAGTCCTGGGCACCTCGAGGTTGTGCATGTGCCACCGACACCCTCAGGCAGTGACGGTGCAGGCTTGGGTCGCCCGCGGCAAATATCTGGATAGCCTGCAGTTTGGGGTCCAGGGCCCTGGGCCAGTGTGTGTGCTGACACGATCCCTAAAGGGCTCAGGGGGCTCTGGTGGCTGCGGTGCTTTTTCCGGGTCAAGGCCAGACTGCCCCATGGTCGGTGGTCACTTCCCTGGAGGCAGGAAGCGGATCTCCTTGAGCTGTGAGCGCCTGCGGGCCCTGCTGCCCCAGTTCGACGGCCGGCGGGAGGACATGGCTTCAGTCCTGGAGATGTCGGTGCAGTTCCTCCGGCTCGCCAGCGCCCTGGTGCCCGGCTGGGAGAAGCACGCTGTGAGTTCTCCTGCGGCAGCCCTGTCAGCCCTCTGGGAAGGAGCCGTGGGCATCCCCCCATGCCCCGGGCAGCTCTGACCACCCGGCTGCCTGGCTTCTCTCTGCCCTCCGCCTCGCACTGCCGGGGCTGCTGCATTTCTGCAGACACGCCTCCGTTTGTGCACAGCACCTCCTGCGGGAGCCCCGGGGACAAGCCGTGTTCTCCATTTATGTTCCTTGTACTTTTGCCCACGGTGCTAAGGCTGGTATGGGTAAAAGGCCCATTGCTGTGAGGTCCCCGGGCGGGCATGGCCTTCAGCCTCCCTCCCGCCCCCACCCCCCAGTCTTGAGGACACGGTCTGTACTCAGGGAGGACCTCTGGGACCCTAGGCAGGGTGGCCAGTGATGGACCACAGCCTGCTTTTTTTGTGGGTTTTCTGGTTGATGGTCTCTGTTGCGTTTTTTGTGTCTGTTTCCGTTTTTGGTTCTTGCTTCTTCGAAGGAGACATGGCACACGTGGCAGAAGGATGTTTTGCAGGTGGCCCTGGCGAGTCAGACCCCAGCAGGTGCCCCGGACCCCGGCGTGGGAACGTCCAGCGTGACCATGTTAGTGTCCCAGTGGGGCTAGGGGACTCCCGGGCATGGTGTGTGCGGACTGTTCAGAGGTTTCTCCTTCTGTCTTTGCGTGCTTCAGGCAGCAGGCTTCCCCGAGCCGTGCAGCTGCGGATGTGGACGACGGTAAGGCCCCGGTGGGGGCGGCCGCAGTGCTGGGTGGGCCGCCGGCCCTGCCTGGTGAGTGTGAGCGGGCCCTTGTCCTCCCGTCGTGCCGCCTCCGACGAGGCCCCCAGGGCAGTGTGATGACTGCACTTCCCTCATGCTGGATGCCTGCCATGGCGGTTGGTCACTGCTTGGACCACGGCTGCCAGTCTGCGAGTGCCACGGGAGGCGAGACTGTGCCTTCCCCCTCCCCTGGTGTGTTCCTCAAGGCGGGGAGGGGGTCTTGCTGTCGCCAGGGCCAGCAGCAGAGCTGGGCCCCCCAAAGAAGGTCGGGACTCAAGCTCAGGGTGTGAGGGTGCAGGGATTGCACAGCACGGTGGTCTGAGGGTGGAGTCCTTGGTCAGGAATCACGGAGATGGAGGAAGAGGTGGAAGCGTGAGGGTCCCCAGGTCCGAGTCCCCCATGGTTGACCTGAGGCCGAGTCGGCATCTCCACCAGGAAGCCTCCTTGGCCCCAGGTGTCAGGTGCCTCATCTCTGGCTATCTGTCTGTTCCTGGTTACTTGTTGGTTTTTTGTTCTTGAAATCCACGGGTTCTTTATGCAGGACACAGTGGGCAGGGACTCAGGTCTTCAAGGGAGGGCTGCTCTCCAGGTGGGGAAGGCTGACCCACGCCTCACTTCCCCCACAGAGCCGCCCAGCCTGGTCCTCCGGTCTCCAGGCCTGAGTCCCTCCAGGGCCCTGAGGCCGCCCATGCTGTGGTCGCGGCAGCCACCCTCCCCGCTGGTGAGCGAAGAGTCTCAGAGCTGCTTGGGCCGGGCTGGGTCCCCAGGTCAAGGGACTGACAAGGCCATAACGCTGGATGCCAGGTGGGTGTCCCAGTGGTGTGTGCGTGACCCGCTACATGCCTCCTCCCAGCCCTGCCCGAGCTCTGCCTGGACCCCCTGCCCGGGAAGTTTCCGCCCCTCACATCCTCAGTGTCTGCCTGGACGGCCCAGGCCGCTGGCCTGGTCCCGGAGCAGCTAGACCCTGCCACGTATGTGGCTTTCTAACGTGTTTCTGGAAACGCTGTTGTCTCCTTAATGGTCATCCGTTCTGGTTGACAGTAAGTGAGTTTGTGTTTTGCGAGCTCTACCAGCTGGGGCGTGGGCTGGGAGCTGCTGGGGCTGGAGAGGAAGCAGCAGCGGGCTGGGCTGGCTCGGGGCAGGCAGGAGGGTGGGCTCAGGGTCCGGCTGGGAGGGCGCACCCCGTTGTCTCTGAACCCACAGCTGCCTTTCAGGGCCCACACTCTTCTCTCGAGGTGCAAGGCCTGGGGTCCAGCTGGGGTGACTCAGGGCGAGGGTGTCCTTGTTGCGTCCAGGTCTGTGTCGGGGTATGACGTCGAAGACGGGTCGTCCTTTCTGCTGACGGCCAGTCCTGACTGGTGGCTGGGTGAGTGGGGGGTGCTCGGCCCGGGCCACCTCCTCCCCTAACCTGGGACAGGCTTTGGGGTCTGGGTTGGTCCTGTTGCGGGCTGGGCAGGCAGCTGGGGCTGTTGGGGAGATGGGATGGGGTCCAGCTTGCTGTGTGACACTAAGGTCTCAGCGTCTGTCTCTGAGCTCCCGTTTTCTTCTCTGCTGGTGGTTTTGGGGACCACCGGTGGGAACGACAAGTGGTGTGTGGGGAGTTATCTGTGCGCTCGAGTGCACGGCAACACGGGGTTGCGTGTGTGTGGCTGCGAGTCAGTTTCAGAGCCTTCTCCCGAGACCTCGTCCCCACAGAGGCGTCTGGACGTGCGATGAGTCCCGTGTCTGCAGGATTTGGCTTCATGGGGTGGGGGAGCCCCTTCCTGGTTCTGCATCTCAAGCAGGGCCGGCAGGAGTGGGCCCACCCACCTGGTCAGGGGTCCTCTGTTCCCACCTCAAGGATGAGCAGAGGGCTTCCTGGTTGGGTGGGACAGATGGGCAGAGGGGGGCCCCCTTCTGCACACTGAGTCCACTCTGCGTGCCCTGGGGTACCTGCCTGTTCTGCTGACACGTCCCGTCTGCTTCCAGGGTCCCTGGAGGGCAGAGGCAGCAGTGCCCCTTTTCGGGTCCCCGCCAGGAGCAGCGTGCTGGACAGGGCAGAGCCCAGCTTCCTGGGCGACCATGAGCCCGGCTCCCAGGACCCCCCTGACGGGCCCCTGGAGCCATGGAGCTCAGACGTGAGCTGCCCCAGCTCGGCCCTGCGGGAGGAGGTAGACACCATCTTCCCCGACTTCTTTGCTTACTGAGGGCCGGGTCGCGCCAGGCCGCGGGGCACGGGGCCTTTGCAGCAGCTCGTGCCGCACGCTTGGGCATTGCTTTTGGGGTTTGGGCTGCAGCTGTGCTCTAATTCCAGCGAGGCTGTGGGGCGGGGGGCTGGGGAAGCGGAGGCTGGATATTAAAAGAGGAAAAGCAGTGTTTCTGGGAAGCAAAACTTGTGTGGATTTCGTGTAATTAACGCGATTCACTGGGCAGATGGTGCCGCTTCTGTTCAAAGTGCAGCCACCCCTGCCTGGGGATTTGTGCCTATGATGTTCCTGGCCTGCGGGATCCCTAAATAACCCGGCCCTGGGGCTAGGGAGGGGAGGGGTCCACAGATGAGGAATTGTGTCCTTGGTCTGCTCCCCAAGAGGCAGGCGTGGGACCCAACTCCCTGCGCCCGTGAGGCTGGTCAGAGGGGCCCCACAGAGGTCCATTGGGGAGGCCTCTTTCCGGACCAGCGGGGGCGCCTGGGAAAGGAACCACCTCTGCCTTCGAGGTGCTGGCCTTGGTGCTCCCCGTGCAGGGCCGTTGGGGGGCGTGGGACGGAGGCCGCTTGGCTTTCGCGTCTGGACCCTCAGCTGCTCCCGTCCCCAAGGATCGGGGAGGCACTGGCTTCCTGTGAGGAGTGACCCTGCCTGAATCCCATCACCTTTCAGTCACAGCGAAGGCGGTGCCAGTCTCTGACCCAAGCTGGTCAGGGGCTCAGCCCACCCTGATCCCTGTTTGTCCCTTTCTGGAGCTCTGGGCATCTTCACCCCAGCACCCTGGGAGGGAGGCCCGGGAGCTGGGACTCAACTTGTTCAAAAGCCTGACTGAGACCCCCAGCGGGTGGGTGGACTCACCCTGACCCTTAAACTCCCCACTTAGACCTTTAGAAGGCGAGGGGCAGGACCCCACCTCGGGTGGCAGGAGGGCTCACTTGCGCTGCCTCCAGCTGGTGAAGGAGGGGGGGGTGCTCGGAGCTGGTGTTGAGAAGGGTCCAGGGGCCCAGGCAGGCTGGCGGGGCCAGAGCAGGGGTGGGTGAGTGGCGCCTGCCCCATCGTGGGAGGAGAGCAGCCGTCAACCCTGCACCTGGGCCAGGGTCCTGGGTCGGGTCCCGCAGGCCCTGGGACCACGAGCACAAAGCTGCTGCGTCAGACAGGGCGCCGCTGCAGATGCCCAGACGGGACGGGCGTCGCTGCAGACGCCCCGACGGGACGGGCAGCGCTGCAGACGCCCCGACGGGACGGGCAGCGCTGCAGACGCCCCGACGGGACGGGCAGCGCTGCAGACGCCCAGACGGGACGGGCAGCGCTGCAGACGCCCCGACGGGACGGGCAGCGCTGCAGACGCCCCGACGGGACGGGCAGCGCTGCAGACGCCCAGACGGGACGGGCGCCGCTGCAGACGCCCACACGGGACGGGCGCTGCTGCAGACGCCCACATGGGACGGGCACCGCTCCAGATGCCCACACGGGACGGACGGCCGTCTGGGGCCAGACCTCCCTCGCTGCCTGGGGGAGTGCTGGGAAAGCTGATCCCCCTCCAAGGTGGGGAGAAGAAAGGGCTGCCGCCCGGGCCTGGTGGGGGCTGGGCTGTCACGGCTGCTGGAGAGGAAAGGAGCTGGGGGTCCCGGAAACAGCTTGCTTTCCACCCCTCCCCTGCTCTGGCCCTTTTCTAAGCAAATTACCCTGTTGGCTGCAGTTGGGTGTTCGGGGTGGATTTAGAAAGCACGGTGGTGACTACAGGCTTGTTTTGGGGAGTGAGGGAGTTTCAGCATAACACCCCCAGCTCTCTAGGTGACCTGCTCTCCTCCCCCCACCCCCAGGGGCTCCCGGAAGTAGGACAGTGGCTGCTGCTTGCACGGAGGGGGACGTGGGGCTCGGCAGGACCCCAGACACCCTCAGGCTGCACCCTCTCCCAGGTCCACCGACCTCTCAGCCCCGGGCATTGTTGCTGGGCAGTGTCTGTGGCTGCGCCTTGGGGTCTGTCAGCCGGCTGAGCTGGGAGGTGGCCAGCTGCTCTGCCAGCACCGCCGTCCACCCTCCCCGAGCCCTGCCTCCCCTTCCTCTGCCGCCTCCCGCCCTCCCTGCTGCCCATCTTCCTCCTTGAACTTCAAGGCCACCTTGGGTCACTCCCCATTGGTGTCGTGGTCAGGGTGCTCAGGGCTGCCCAGGAGCCTCACACGGCGTCTGGTCACGGGTCCTGACCTGGAGCCTGGCACAGCCAAGGGCCTCCCTGCCCACCTGGGAGGGGCCGGCCACTGCTCATCCTCAGGGGTCTGGAGAGCACGGTGCCAGGGCCTTGCCTACCACCAACGTGACCTTCTCTTGGTAAGGCCAGGCCCATCCTGTCCATCTCCTACCCAGGTGCCCAATGAGTGAGAGAAATGGTTCCCTCGCTTCAGGCCTCAGCCCTCCCGAGACCCTCGCCCAACCAGCCTGGCCTCAGTGTGCCCGCCCCCCACCCCCCGTGGGGGGACACCTGGGCAAAGGACAGGCCCCACCTGCCCTGGAAGCTGGACTCTACAGGCCTGAAGGAGCCAGAAACAGGCTCAGTCTTCTTCCAGCCCCGCCTTTGGTCTCTCGAAACCCAGGACACCTCGTCACCCCACAGCGGGCACTACAGCCTGCCCCTGGGCACAGCAGGGTGCCCATGGCATGACAGGGTCCCCAGGGCAGCCATGCCCAGGCCCACCTGGCTTCAATGTTTTCTTCAGGGTCGTACCTGACGCTGGGGAGGGTGGGGGCCTTGGTCTGGCCCTCCTGTGCAGGGGTCAGAGCTGCAGCTCACGCCGTGGCCGGGAGCCAGTGTCCCCTGTGGTGCTGGACCTGGTCACCTTCCAGGGCCCATCATGAGTCCCTCCCTCTCCTCCTTTTTCCAGAACCTTCTGGAATCTTTTTGACTCTTCCAGAGGAGAAGAGGACACTTGTGGCCACGTGCTGGTGGACAGGGCGGGGGCAGCTAAGCCGTATGATGGAGGCGTGGGGTCTAGGGAGGTCCCAGGGATGTGGGTCCTGATTCTTCTCTCAAGGGGTCTCAGCAGAAATGGGCTTCGGGGCTGGTGGTCGGAAGGGGTACAAACGGAGGTGGTCCCCTTCCCTCGCGGGCCCTGTCTGGCCGTCTCTAACCCGTCTGGGACCTGCGGGTGGCCCCAAGCTCCTCGACACAGGCAGCTGGTGCCCTCGGAGCTGCGGACCCTGCAGAGGCAGCAGCCCAGGGAGGCCCTGGCGCCCACAGTGTCCACTCGTGGACCAGCGGGTCAGCGCCCCACCTGCTGCTTATGGGGCTGGAGGAGGTGGCATGTGCAGAGCCATGGCAAGGGGGGCCTGGGCTCCCGTGCATTCCAAAGCCGCTGCCATTGGATGGGGCCTGGGTGCCAGGGCAGGGAGCACCCAGCGAGGCCAGAGTTGGTGTCTGGTTTGTCCGGGGCCTGGCCAGCCCTTCCTGCAGGGGGTGCCCTTGGTGGTGCCGGTTCTAAGGAACCTCCTCGAGCCCCAGGGACATGGCTGTCTCTGCTTCTGAGGGCGGTGGGAGAGAAGCTTCCGGATCATGTGAATTTCCCCCGTCTCTGCTGATGGGGTCGAGCTGACGTGCCCAGTTCCTGCATTTGCCTTCGGGAGAGTCAGGCCAGGAGCTTTCGCTGAACGGATGGATGCCCTGTGCTGCCTTCTCGGCGCAGAAAACAATCACATTACGCCTCTTAGAAATCGCATTTTATCATTGTAAGCGTGGAGGTTGGTTGCACTCGATTCATTTGAAACGCTGGGGATCCTAACCCGAAAAGGAAAGCTGTTGGTGAAGTGAGGGTTGGCAGGTGGAGGGGACGCCTCGCCCAGAAGCTTCAGGGCCTGTCCCCAGGCTGACCTCCGTGGCCGCGCAGCTGCCTGGGGCAGCCGGGGGTGGGTTTGTTTCCCGGTGTTGGGGTTTCTCTGGGTGGGCCCTCCCAGGGCATCGTTCCTCAGTGAGTCCTTGCCCCCCAGCCTGCTCTGGGCCTGCTCAGGGACTGTCCCGAAAGCGCCCTGTTCCTGGGTTTGGGATGGACGTTGGAGGCCAGGTGATGGCACAGTGGCCACCAGGACGCAGACCCTTCAGCAAGGAAGAGGAGCGTGGGACCCTGGAGAACGCCCTTGGCCTCTTTGCGGGGCCGAGCTGGGCCGCTGTCCTGTCCCGGTGCTTCCTGCGGTCGCGTGTAGCCAAGCCGGCCAAGTGCGTGCGCGCAGCCCAGATCCCAGGCGGCTGGGAAGTCCCTGTCCAGGCTGCCCCCCCGGTAGCCCCAGGGGTGCAGCGCCTGTGCTTCACGGGGGCTTGTGAATTGGGGCGGGGGGCAGCTTATTCAGAATGCAGCTCCTCAATCAGTGAGGGGCCAGGGGGCAGGATACCTACCGGGCACACAGCCTCTGCTGGGGCAGGTGGCTCCTGAACCCGGTGCCCTGGGTGGGGTGGTGGAAAGGGTTCTAAGCACAGAAGGACACTTGGGAGGAGTGTCGGGGCCTGCAGCGTCTCCACCCCTCATGGAGGGCAGCTCCGGGGGACGAGTCCAGCAGCATCACAGCCACAGCCTGACTCCCCGGGGTCCTCTGGAGGACACGGCTTCCCATTCCCCGGTCTTCTCTCTTAACGGCTTTTGCTTTACAAATGGGGGAGGGATTCCAGGGCTAACAGTGCCCCCAGGCACGTCTCTGGTACGTTTCAGGGTCTGAGCAGGAGGGTGTGGGAGTTCTGTCCTTGGAGGTGGTGCTGGAGGGCGGCTTCTTCCTCCGTGGTGTCAGGGCCCAGCACTCACCCCACCGTCCCCATCAGAGCATCACGGAGCCTCAAAGGACAAAGACCAGGCTTAGAAGGCTGTCCCCCACCCCTGCCACCAGCACGTCCTTTTATATCCATTTGGGGTGCCCAAAGCAGGGCTGTGACCTCTGCCCCAGATGCCTTTGCCTGGCCCGTCTGAGCGCGCGTGCGCACGCATGTGCGTGGTTTGTACGCGCCCGTCTGAGTCTCTGTGTGTGTGTGTGTGTGTGTGTGTGTGTGTGTGTGTGTGTGACGTGTTTTGTGCGCTGCGGGAGCCCCTTGGGATCCCGGCAGGCCTGGCTTCGCACAAATGGCCCCTTGGGCTCTTTCCGAATGCACTTGACTTTCCCACGCCTGGTGGGCGGGCTCAGCTGTGCCAGGGGCTGGGTGTTGGCTGGCTGATACCCCTGCCTGTGACATGTGCCCCGGGGTGCTGGGAGCCTGGCCCAAGACACGGCCTCGGGGGACTCTTGGCCACCGGAGAGAGCCCCCTGGCCTGGGGCGACAGTGGCCCGAGGTACAGCCCTTGGGGGAGCAAAGGGGCTCACCAGCTGTGGGGCAGGGAGCTTCCCTGAGGCTGGGGTCCAGTGGAGGGGGCCTGGCTGATGGGGGACTCAAGTGGGCCGCCCGGGCCCTGGCCCCGGCCCCAGGTGGGAGCCCTGGCTGGGCACTGTGTGCGTCGGAGGGGGGCTTAGGGGGTACCCACCAGGCTCTGGCAGCTCGAGGAGGGTAAGACACGTCCTCTGCTGCCTGCCCAGCCACCGTGTCCGCCCCTAGGGCCTCAGCCACTGTCATTTAGAGGAGACCAGGGTGTGGTCTGAAGGGGCCCCTAACCTGCAGGCGCTCTGCTGGCCGACCCACCGGAGCTGTGCTCTCTGCCCGGAGACCCCACTGCCGGGGTCTCACCCCACAGCACCACCACGGGGTGAGCCCTGGGGCTGCCACTGCCCGCAGCCCCGAGCCTGAGGGGACCAGGGTGGCCGTGGGGCCTGGCCTCGCCCCCTCCCTGCACCATCTCCCAGCTTTGCGCTCTGAACGGTGTCCTGGTGAACCTGTAGCAGCTTCTCCAAACCCCGTGGACGTGAGTCCAAGGCCAGCTTGGTGTCGCCAGGAGGGTCCCCATCCCCTGTCCCCAGCAGCCTTGGCCTGGGATGGGGTGTCAGTGGGCAGCTCCCGGTCACCATGCTGGCACTGGCCACGCTTGTGTTCGGGCTGAGGCCCCCCAGAGCACACCGGGTCCGGGTCAATCATTTATTGGACACAGCAGGACAGGCCTCCAGGAGGGCGGAGGCTGCTGCTAGGGGGTGGGGCAGCTGAAGGGCTCCTTGGGTTAACCGAGATCTTCTGGTCCTTCGGTGCCTGGGAGACACCCCTGTGAACAAGCGGGGGTGCGGCAGGCTCAGTGGTGGGGGACGGCGGGGGCAGACCTGCGGGAGGGGCGGGGCACCGTCTTGAGAGCCAGGGCAGCTGGCTCCCCACCGCCCCGGGCCCTCCCGCGGGTCACGGCCTGGGGGCGTCTGTTGAGGGACAGAGGAGGCGATGGGGAGGGGCCTTTGTCACAGGCAGCCGCGTGCCAGGCTCTGGACCCCCAAGGTCTGCCCTCTATAGTCCTCCACCTGCAGGCCCACCCCGAGTGTGTCCACAGGCCCCTCTGCCCCCCCGCTGGCCCTGCCCGTGTCAGCCTGGGTCAGCCTGATGGGCGTCCCCACCTTGGGTCCCTCCCACGCCCCCCGGCACTGCATCCTGAGTCTCCGAGACGGCAAGGCCCCGCGTGGAGCAGCTGGTAACGCATGTGCTGAGCGGCACCTGCCGCCGACCCCCACCCCCAGGGGATCCCCTGCTGCCGTCCCCACAGGGTCAGAGGTCACCCACCTGGGCCCGGCAGCCTCCCCGTTGTCAGGCGCGGGGGCAGTGATCTGTGGCGAGCTGAGCGGAGGTCCGAGGCTGGGGCAGGCGTGGGCACGCATCAGTTGCGGTCACTTTGATGATGTTGGTGGGGTGAATCCCATGGTTTCTACAGTAGTTGGTAAACAGCAGCAGGGCGTCCGGGCTGGCCTCGGGTGTCCGGCCTGGGGGCACAGTGCCAGGGGCCGTCTGTCTTGCTGGTCATTTGGGACCGCGGGCGGTGGGGTTCTGGGGGCTGGGAGGCTGCCCTCTCGGGGTGTGGGCGTGGCTATGGGGACAGGCCCAGCGTTGGGGTGGGGGCAGGCTTCTTCTCTGGGTCCTGGTCGTTGCTGTCTCCTGTCCTTTGTTTACTCCACATTGGGATAAAGGGCTGGGGCCCCAGGACAGTCTGAGGGTGTCTGGGTCCAGACGGCCTCGAGGTGGCCGGGGTCCATCCTGTGTCTTGCTGCCTGTGGCCCGGTGTCCTCCCTGGGGACTGGGTGTCCCTGGAGGGGGTGGGGGGAGGGGCTCGCCCTGCCCTTGCGGGGTGGCGGGTGGTCCACGTGTGGGCACAGGCAGGCAGGGGTCTCTGGGCACTTACTCAGCAGGTTCACCACCACCACCTCCTTCTCACGTTTCTCGCGGTGGTTGCAGAGGATGACGTAGCTCTTGGGGTCCACTTTTTCCAGGAAAAGCCTGTTCTGGTCGGCATCTGTGACCCCGGGGGTCAGGGTGGGAGGGGGGACAAGAACCAGACCCTGGGACCCCTCTGGTCCCTTCACAGGGCTGGACGACTTGCTCTTAAGGGCCAGCCGAGCCCTGGGCTGGGCAGGACCGGGTGTGGCCCTCGGGCCCTTCCCGGACGCCTCCGCCCACACGTGCCCGCCACTGCTGCCGGTGCCACGGGGGTGCCGCGCCCAGCCCGGGGACGCCGTCTCGAGGTGGGCGTCCCGGCAGCGGGGCTCCTGGCCACACTCAGCCCCGAACTGGGGGTGGCGTGGGGCCGGGCGGACGGGGCCACACTCCACCTCCAGCGGTGGGGCTGGAGGATGGCGAGTCTATACTTACCCTCCAGCCGGTACTGAAATTTCCTTTTCGTTTTATTTGCCATCATCGTAATTGGGACGCATGCACCATTTACCCTGGGAGGGGGTGACAGGTCGCCTTGGAACCCGCGTCTGGAAGGCAGGGCTCGGCCTTCTCCGTGCAGCCCCTCGGTGGGACTGGGGGAGCTCGGCCACCCTGGACCTTGGACTCTCGTGTCCGTCTCCAGGCAGCGAGCCCCTCGCCCCACCCCACATCACCTCTGAGCCCGGAAAGCAGGCTGTGAGGGGGGCGGGGGACAGGGTCGTGCGACTCACCTGGGCTCCACCCTGCCCGCACCTGCCCCTGACTTACTTCTTGTGCAGGTGGAGCTGCAGGGCCCTGGGGGTGACCTGGATACGGTGGACGAGCAGCCCCGCGTCCTTGTCCTCCTTCAGGAGTTTGGGTTGGTTGGAGGCCATCCCTGCCAAGAACCATTCGCCGCTGACCTGGGGAGCAGAGGGGGGGATGCTGGTGCCGGCCGGCCCTGTCCCTGTGGCTGCTGCCCCCAGCCGCCTCTCCATCCCACGCCCGACGCCCGCGGCTGACTACCAGAGTCTCGTTGAAGTTGGGGTCCTGGGGCCCCCAGTGCAGGGCCTGGGGGCAGCCGAGCAGGGTCAGCCCCACAGCCAGCAGCAGGAGGCTCATGGCGAGTCAGGGGGGCTGAGGGATGGCCGGCGGCACCTCGGACAGGTGTCCAGAGCCCGTGGTGGTGGCCCTTTTGTCCCCTGCCGGGAGAGGTTCCTGGCCACGTGGCAGGCTGTCACCAGCCCCCTCCCATTGACCACAATTACCTTCTATTTGTTGAGCCTGCGGCCAACAATGGCCACTTTGCCCTTGTCCACAGCCCCCCTGCCCGTGCGTGGTGCAGTCATGCTGTTTCCAGGAACAGCGTGTGTGTCCGCCTGGGCAGGCTTCCAGGGTCCTTGTGTTCCCATCGATGATCAAGTCACAGAGCCGCTTGCTGACCTGGGCAGCCCTGAGGTCTCCCTTCTGACGGCCACCCAGACGTTTGTGTGGCTTGGTCATGGGGCCCTGGGACTCGGGGGCGGCCCCGGGGGAGCGGCCGCCCTGGATGCCCTTCCCCACCGGGGGTTGACCGACGACCCTGGCTTGGGGGACAGGGGTGGCTCCGTGACACGGCCTGGGCCATGCTGCCGGGCGCTTCCCCTGGAGTGGACCATCTGGGCAGAGCCAGGCACAGCGGGAGTGAGGGGGCTGCAAGCGGGAGCCGGGATGTGCCCCATCTCGACTGCCCTGCTGGAGCCTGACTGAGTTTGACTCCCTCGTGCTGCACGGGGACCCCCGGGGCCGTGGGGCACAGGGCAGAGCAGCGGGAGTGCAGACACTTCCGGCCCCCCCCAACCAGGGCTGTGTCCTTAGCTCTCTGAGCCTCAGTTCCTCCCCTTTGAAGGGGCAATGACGATGCTCCCTGGCTGCTGACTGCCGGCCCGTTTCTTGGCTGCAAGACCCTTTGAAGATGCTCGTGTGGGGTCTCCCATCCCCCTCCCTCATCCCCCACTGAAGCGGTGGCCTTGTGCAGCCGACCGTGCCCCAGGTAGAGCCCCTCCTTTGATACCGCAGTGCCACACCTTGGTGTCAACACCGGGCAAGGACATTACGAGAAAGGAAAAATTGAACGTCACACCCACCCATGAACGTAGGTTCAGGAGCTCAGGTAAACACCCTACAGTGAATCCAGCCACATCTGTGGAAAGGAAGGTACTTTACAACCTGTAGGATTCCATCCAGAACTGCTAGGTTGGTTTAGGGATCGTGAATCAGTCCATGATTCCATCACTTAATAGAGCAGAGGGAAAATCCTCTGATCGTGCTATTAGCTGCAGGAAAGGCACTGGATGGAAGTCAGCAACTATTCATGGCAAAAACTCATACCGCTCTAGAAATTAACGGGAGCGTCCTCATCTGATTAAGGGGTTTACAAAATACTAGGGCAACTGACCTCTGTCTTGGTGAAGCATCAGAAGCTTCTAGGAAGGGAAAGGCAGAAGGATTTGCAAGGAAGTGGCGAACCTGAGATGGTCCTAGGTGACGTGACCCCGAGTGGAGGATGTCCAGGTCACCTGCAGGTGACTTGTTCAGATTCATTAGTGAGTTTAGAAAGGCGACTGGCCACAGGCTCTGTACACAAGAATGAACTGTTTCTATACACGAGCACTGCATGCTTAGAAAATGAAATTTAGAGAGACTTCGTTTACAACTCAGTGAAAAAAGTCAATTAGCTGGGAACAAATCCAAGGCAACAATGGTGCCAGGCTTCTGCACAGTAAACCATAAGCTGGTGTTGAGAAATTAAGATAAACTAGATACGTTCATACACCGTGTACGTGGGTTAGAAGCCTCAATACTATAAAACGTCAGTTCTTTTCCTAAGAACAATAGGGTCCCAGTCGAAATTCCAGCAGCGTATATGTCTTATGGGACTTCGCCACTGATTCCAAGATGTCTGAAAATGCCGCGAGTTAAAAATAGCCGGGACTCTCCTGAAGGTCACCTTGGTAGAATTGGCTCTCCCAGACTCCTGTTCTCATCGTGAGCTTTTGTGCTGAAGCCAGCGTGTAATCTGTGTGAAGCTGAAAGAGAAATGAACCCAAAGAGCAAGAAACAGACCCTCGAGTCCGCGTACGGGCGCTTCTGAGGGTGAAGATGGTTCTGCAGAGAAATGGGGC
Source organism: Grampus griseus (assembly GCF_964374135.1). Lineage (NCBI taxonomy): Eukaryota > Metazoa > Chordata > Mammalia > Artiodactyla > Delphinidae > Grampus > Grampus griseus. Next base: position 1,809,600 of record NC_139000.1, read on the forward strand.
GAGAGGCAGCCTTTTTCATACATGGTGCTGGGTCATCTGCTTGCTCATAAGGACAAGAATGAACCTTGACCTTGACCTTACGTCAAATACAAAGATAAATTCCAACAGTGTTAAGAGTTGGATGTGCCCCACCCCGGGGACAGGTTGAAGTTCTAACCCAGGACCTCAGAATGGGACCCTGCTTAGAGGTAGAGTCTTTGCAGAGTTAGTCGGTTAACATGAGGTCACAGGGTTGGCCCGACCCAATGTGACTTGTGTCCTTGTAAAGATGACAAGTGTGGGGGCTTCCCTGGCGGCGCAGTGGTTGAGAGTCCGCCTGCCGATGCAGGGGACACGGGTTCGTGCCCCGGTCCGGGAAGATCCCACATGCCGTGGAGCGGCTGGGCCCGTGAGCCATGGCCGCTGAGCCTGCGCGTCCGGAGCCTGTGCTCCGCAACGGGAGAGGCCACAGCAGTGAGAGGCCTGCGTACTGCAAAAAAAAAAAAAGATGACAAGTGTGAACACAGTCATGCAGAGGGAGGGTGACTGGAAGATGACCACGTGCTGACAGAGGTGGAGGTTGGATGGATGTAGCCACAGCCCGTCCTCCCCTCGAGCCTTTGGAAGGAGCCCGGCCCCATGGACACCTTGACTCGGGATTCTGGTACCGGGAGGATAACGCTGCTGTCTCAGCCCCGTCTGTGGTCCTTTGGTGCAGCAGCCGCGGGACACACACAGCGGGATAGTGGTCAAGGTCCCGGCAGGAACAGTGAGCACATCCAGAGGGGTAATGAAAGAGCGTTTGGGGAAAGGGCTCCCGAGGAAGTGGTGGGAAGGGTTAGGAGAAGCCCACAAGGGAGGTGTTACCGCCCTGGGCTCCGGGGCCTCGGGGGGCGGGTGGTGGACTCTGGGCTGCAGGTGTAGGCAGGGCCCCCAAGAAGGACACAACATGGCTGAGGTGCAGCTTAAGGGAGGGGCAGTGGGGGGGGTGAGTACCCCAGACTCTCGATCCTGCTCCCTGGGGGGCCTCCCTTTGGCCGAGTCCAGCTGGAAGCCACCAGTTGCTGCACTGTCAGAGGCTAGAGCCCCATTCCCTGCAAGACACAATGAAGTGGGTGAAAAATTCAGCCCCAGGGTGGCAGAGGTAAGCTACTCACGTAGCCAAGGGCTCCTATCCACGATATATAAAGAGCAGCTGCTAATCAACAAGAAAAAGACACAACTGTAGAAAATGGGCAACAGACCTCAATTATCATTTGACAAAGACACCAAAACCATGAGAGAGTGTTTTAGCCCCGTTAGTGGTCCAAGAAATGAAAGTTATAATGAGATTTCAGCCCCACCCCACCCCCAATGCCCTAAATGACTAAAACTAAAATGCCTGATTGAAACGGAGCAGGACCCCTTGGTCCTTCCCCACCATGTCCTCCGCCAGCCTTTTGTCTGTGGAAAAATTTTAGCCAAAGGATAACTTTAATCAGAGAAGTGAGAAAATGCAGAAGCAAAGGAAAACAGTCAAAGGAGACCAAATAATCATAGTTTAGTCATTAAGCGAAGTCAAGGACCTTTAGTTCCTCCTCAGGGGCTATGGATAATATTCTGAGCTGTATCCTGTGAGCTGTCTTATAGATACTGAAACCCCACCAGGTGGAAGAAGTTACCTACATGATGACCAGGCTGTAGCCATGACACAAGCTGCCGCAATTCTGAGAACTGGCCTCAAGGAAATGGGAACAAACCGACCCTGGAACTGAAGACTAACTGTACCTAAAACAGTGCAGATGACGCTGGTCGGAGCACCGCAGGACCAGCTTCAAGGTGAGTGTCAGAGCTGGCTGTGCTGTCGCTACATGTAGCGCCCTCCCTCTGTCTGTAAAAGCTCTTGGCCCCTGTCAGCGGGGGGCCAGTCGGCCTTTGGACACGAGTCTGCCCTCCCCCCTCCCTGATCCCCGCCCCCCACCCGGTTGCTGGCCTTGGAAATAAAGCAAACTTTCCTGTCCACCAAGCTTGTCTCTTTAACGGCTTTAGAGCGGCGAGCAGCCCGACCCCACTTGCAGTTACATGATCACACCAGTGATGACAAGGACGTGGGCCAGCGTGAGGTGATGCTCTGGGGAGGGGATGCTGGTCAGTTCACAGACACGGGAGAGCCACGGCGCGGGCCGCCGAGGCCCCTGGATACGCCCGCCGCTCTCCTGGGTGCCTCCCCACCCAGGTCTGTGCACAGAGCCCGGCCTGGAGGCCGCCCCAGGGTCACCGACAGAAGACCAGGCGACAGAGCTGTGGGCTCTTCACACGGCGGCTCTAGAGCCGTGGGAATGGGGACTCGCAGCTGTGCCTGTGGGGCCTCCTGGGCGGTGGATGCACGGGTTTGCCGTGCGATGATTCTCGGAGCTGCACGTGGCTGTTCTGCACTTTTTTGTGCGTTGTACCAAAATAAGTAGAATTCTTTCTACTTGTAGCAGTGGAGCTATTCATGTGTTGATTTGATGCCTATTTCCCCAGAGGTTTTCTCCAAGTCTCCACCCGCCCCAGGATGAGGGTGACCTGAGGGTCTGGCAGCGTGGGCGGCTGGACAGTCGGGGACACCCTCCACCAGCCCAAATGGGAGGGGCTTTGTTGAGCTGGGAGCCCCCGGCCAGTGGAAGCGCTTTGGGAACAGAGTAGTAACAGTGGGTGTCCGGAGACTTTGGTATTTTGTCCGTGCACCATGGTTCCGCGACTGCAGAGGGTTTCAGGGGTGTCCACGTCGGTGCGCCGTCCGCTGGAGTTGGTGAGCGCCCTCTGCCAGGCCCCTCTACTCCAGCTTGACAGGACTCTTGTCCCCGGGGCTGCTGGATTTTGTCATTTGTCTTCCTGCAGCGCCTGGTTGGGGGCCTCCCGAAGGGGCTGGTCTCACGGCGCCTGGGAAGCGACTGCTGAGGTGGGCTGTGTGCAGGGAGAGGGTTGGCCTGGCCTGGCCCAGCTCAGGAGACCTCGGTCTTGGAGGGAGCAGCCAGGGTTGTGGGCAGAGGCCTTGGGGTGGGGTGGCGGGAGGGTCGGGTGGCCCAGGTAAGCCACCTGGACCAGCACAGGTGCTGGGCAGGGGGAGAGGGCGTGACAGCGAGCCTGCACGGCGGCTTCAGGACGGGGCCGTAGGGGTGCCCCTGCTGGTTGGCACAGACACTTGTGGAATTGAGTCGAATGCACTGTGCACCCTGAAACTGGGGTTGAGGTGGTGGCTGTCCTTCCCAGAGAGGGGGTGTGTGGCCCTCGTGCTCGTGGCCACAGTCCAGCCTGCAAAGCACAGCGCGGCCACCGCTCGCCAAAGGCCTGGAGCCCTGGGAGTGCCAGGCCGCTCACTAGCCGTCTGGCGTGAGGAGGGGACCCCCAAACCTATGCCCCAGAGAACACGGGGTGCCCAGCATGCCTCCTGTCGTGGGGTGCTCTCTTACCTTTGGGTTGAATTGCAAAGTCCCCGTGGGGACCAGCGTGAGTGAGGGATGCTTAAGGAGGTCACCTGATGGAGGTAGCTGGAAAAGTTTGACGACTTTCCCGGGACCTGGGTCAACGTCCGCATGTGGGGTGTCGGGAATGAGCCCATTCAGGTCTCCTCAGGGAGCAGCTCTGGACTGTGGCGCAGTGTGAGGGGCCCAGGAGCCAACAGGCTGGCAGTGGAGGGACCACGGGGGGTGGGGCTGGGCTGTGCTGGGCTCACTGAATCCCTTCCTGTTTTCACAGACGTCGGGTGAGGCTTGGCGGGTCACTGAAGGTCACGCCTGGAGTGAGGGTGGCCGGTCAGGTCCCGGCCATGGTCCCTACCTGCGGCACTGGCCTAACTCCTCTCCACCCCCCAGGGGTCCCCATCTTCACTCTAGGCAGGTCTCCTGACAAGGCCAACATGCTTCCACAACGTCAGTTCCTAATGGCTCTGCGTCACGGCATCTCCCTTCTCAGAGGAAGGCATGGCCGACTTCCTGACCCGGGGTCTTACACCCGATTGCCCGAGTCTGTCCTGGGTGTCCTCCTCGACAGGGGCCCCATGGTGAGAGCCCTCCACCCAGAAGGGGTCCCTCCTTAGCCAGGAGCTTCGCAGCAACCACATCACCCAGGGCCCAGGGCGCCAGGCACCCTGGCACTTCCGCAAAAGTTTCCTGAGATGCTAATTTTCAGGAACAAAAGCTGTTGTCGTGGAGGCCGCTTCCTGGAACAGACCTGTCTGAGGCCTCTGGCCTGGGACCAGCGGCTGCACACCTGTGTTCCAGCCCGTGCGGCAGGTGTGGAGACCAAAGTCTTCATCCTTGTCCTGGGGCCCAGGTGACCTCAGCCACCCGCAGGCACTCATGTCAGTGTGACCAGCTTGCCTCATCCACCTTCCAGCCTCCACGGAGACCAGATGCCAGGGTGGCACTGAGAATAACGAGCTGGTAGCTGGTAGCTGTTTAATACCACAGCCAGCTCCGCAGCAGCAAGGGAGCCGCACCTGGGCAGGTGGTCAGAAGGAGGCGGTCCTATCTTGGGGCTGGCTGTGGGCCTTCCGCAGGTGGTTGTTCAAGTGACCCTGAAGCCTCTCGCCTTCCGAGACGGTTTCCATTCTGTCTATGGAGCGTGTAGCTCTCTAAATAAACCTGCCTCGACTTAAAAAAAAAAGTGACCCTGCAGACCCCACAGCCCAGTGGCCTGAGATCTGTCCCTGGGGCTCCCCCAACCCTCCACCTTCCAGGTTGGCAGGATGCAGAGATTCAGTTATCCTGCACCGTGTCCCACGCCGCACCCTGCCCCGCATGCCAACCCCAGGCTGCCCGGTGTCACCCCCGCCCGTCTGGGAGGCTGGTCTTGTGTGTGCAGGTAGTTCTCCCCACTAGTGAGTCGTTTCAGGGGGGCTGGTCTACCCTGCGTTTGCTGCTGTCCTCCCAGAAGCCTTTGACTGACCCCTGCTGTCGCTCTGTTCTCTGATGGTGTGCGTGTGTGTGCCAGCCCGCAGGCGGCCAAGTCACTGACGCGGTGAACGTTAGACCAGGAAATGAAGACCTGGCTTTTCCGTAGGGACGCCTGCCACCAAGATGCAGACGGCTCCTGGGGTTCCTCCGGAGCAGCCGTAGAAACGGCTCCCGTATGTGATGGGGTCTCGTACTTGCATTTCAGCTGTATTTGAAATTCACAAAAACAGTATCACAGGGCATATTCTTTTGTGTCTAGCTTATTATGCAGGAAATATTGTGTTTGTGGGATTCATCCATATTATTTTTTAATTAATTTTTTTTTATTGTACTACAACATACCTAACATAACATTCACCATCTTAACCACTTTTAGGTGCACAGCTCAGGGGCATCGAGCACATTCACGTTGCTGTGCAGCCGTCAGCACCTCCGTCTCCAGAACTTTCTCATCTTCCCAAACTCTGTCCCCACTAGACACTCACTCCCCTTCCCCTCCCCCAGCCCCTGAACCCCACCTTCTACTTCTGTCTCTATGGCTGTGACTCCTCTAGGGACCTCATATACGTGGATCCTACAGGATTTGTCTTTTTGTAAAAAATAAGTTTATTTATTTACTTATTTATTTTTGGCTGCTTTGGGTCTCTGTTGCTGTGCGCAGGCTTTCTCTAGTTGCGGCCAGCTGGGGCTACTGTTCGTTGCAGTGCGTGGGCTTCTCGTTGCAGTGGCTTCTCTTGCCGCGGAGCGCGGGCTCTAGGTGCACGGGCTTCAGTAGTTGTGGCGCCAGGCCTGAGTAGTTGTGGCACACGGGCTTAGTTGCTCCGTGGTATGTGGGATCTTCCCGGACCAGGGCTCGAACCCATGTCCCCTGCGTTGGCAGGTGGATTCTTTTTTTTGGTACGCGGGTGTCTCACTGTTGCGGCCCCTCCCGTCGTGGAGCACAGTCTCCGGACGCGCAGGTTCAGCGGCCATGGCTCACGGGCCCAGCAGCTCCGCGGCATGTGGGATCCTCCCGGACCGGGGCACGAACCCGTGTCCCCTGCATCGGCAGGCGGACTCTCAACCACTGCGCCCCCAGGGAAGCCCTGCCGCCCATTTTTAACTGCATTGATTTGGCAGCAAGGTCTTCAGAGAGGCGTCTGGAAGACCCCTCCAGGACTCTGGCTTCAGGCCCTGGTGGGAGGGGGCAGGGAGCTGACTCCCTCCAAAGAGGGGTCTGCTTTCTTGGAGGACACTTCCTAGATGAGAATCCTGGCTCGAGGTCTATTTTTCCTTTCAGCACTTCGCAGGGGCTGTTTCTTGTCCTCTGTCCTCCGTTGTTTCCGAGGAAACGCAATGCCAGGTGTCTCCTGTGTGCGACGTTACCTTTGAGTTGCAGCTGTTTTCCTGTGGGCCTGGAGCGGTTTGCTTTGTACTCATTCTGCTTTGGGGTTTGTCCAATTTCTAGAATCCGAAACTGTCTTTCATCAAGTTTGGGATTATTTTTTGTTGTTGTCCATTGTTTCTGTAAATTTTCTGGTTCTTTGTTTGGGGTGTGTGTGTGTGTGTGTGTGTGTGTGTGTGTGTGTGTGTGTGTGTGTGTTTGCTTGTGTCACTCCCTTTCCCGCCTTGAAACTCCAATTCAATGTCTATCAGGCCTTTGGATCCTGTCCCGCAGATTGCTGACGTGCCACTCATTTTTTTAAAACAGTCTTTTTCTCTTTGTTTTTTTAAATAGGATAACTTCTATAGATCTGTCTTCAAGTTTGCTGACTTTTCTGTCATCTCCACTCTGCTGTGAAGCCATCCAGTGAGGTTTTAATTTTAGATATTATATAAATTTTACATTATCATATATTTTATATATAATATTTTATATTAGAAATGTATACATGTATATTTGAGGTCCGGGATTTCTCTTTATTTCTTTTTAGAGTTTTATATCTCGGAGGTGTCCCATGGTTCTGTTCTCTTTGAGCGTATTTCTCCATCCTATTCCTGAACATACACACTCAGGAGGCTGTCTGATGTCTCCAGCTCTGGCTCACCAGGGCAGTAGCCTGCGTCTGAGTTGTGTTTCCTTTCGTTATGTGTTTGCTGGTTTGGTGTTGTATCCGGATGCCGTGAAGGGTGCGGTTTAGATCCTCAGTTCTGTTTTGCTGCTCCCAAGAATCGTTGGCAGTCGGTTTCTTGGCTGGCTCTGTTCCCTCCGTGTGGTGGGTCAGAAGTGTCTGTCCATCCTTTCGGGCCTGGCCGGACTTCAGGTCTATCCTCCCACGGGGAACCAGGAGCTGCGGGGACTCAGGGCCTGCCTTCCGCGGCACTCTCCCCCCTGGGGTCCCCTTTCCTCCCCAGCTGCTTCTTTAGGCCAGGAAGACCCAGAGTTCCTGTCGAGTGTAGCCATCCAGCCTGAGCAGAGCAGGGCCCGTGCTCAGACACAAAAGCTGCTTAACAGAAAGGGAAAGTCAGCCGGCGCTCTTTTCTTCCCCCAAGGCCAGCTTCTCTCCAGTTTCTGCTGTCTGTTGGTCACTCTCCAGTACCTTGGAGAGTTGTTTTTTATGTTTTCTGCAGACTTGTCAGTTGCTCTGTGTGAGTGGGGGTTGGTCTGATGACAGCTACTGTGTTCCTGGCAGCAGGGCCTGGACTTGTGTGTCCGCTGGGGCAGGATGACACAGGTGGTCATCGGGCAGGGCAGGAGCAGGGTGACCGGTACGAGGCTGCTGCAATGATCCAGGTGGGAGGAGGTCGCGGCTCGCACCAGGGGGCAGCAGTGGGGCGGGTGAAGGGGGTCGGATTCTGTTTTGAAAAGAGAGTCAAGGATGTGCTGAGGGGTCGGATGAGGATACGGGAGAGAGAGACCTGAGGACTTGAAGCGTGTGCGTGGCACCGGCCTCCACCCTCTTTTCCTCCCTCATTTGGAAGCTAGGAAATGTCTCTGGGGGCTTCCCTGGTGGCGCAGTGGTTAAGAATCCACCTGCCAATGCAGGGGACACGGGTTCGAGCCCTGGTCCAGGAAGGCCCCACGTGCCGCGGAGCAACTAAGCCCGCACGCCACAACTGTTGAGCCTGCGCTCTAGAGCCCGCAAGCCACAGCTGCTGAGCCCGCATGCCACAACTACTGAAGCCCACGTGCCACAACTACTGAAGCCTGTGTGCCTAGAGCCCGTGCTCTGCAACAAGAGAAGCCACCGCAATGAGAAGCCCGTGCACCGCAATGAAGAGTAGCCCCAGCTTGACCCAACTAGAGAAAGCCCACGTGAAGCAACGAAGACCCAACGCAGCCAATAATTAAAAAAAAAAAAAAAAAAAGTCTGACCGAGTGACTGGGAAGACGCTGGAGGGCTGGTGAAGCCAGGTCCGCTCTAGATGCAGGAGTGGACGTCAGTGGACGTGCAGAGCTGGCGGCGCTGGGCGCTCTGGGATGGCGGGGAGGCTGCACCACAGAGTAGGTTCCAGAGCCACTGCCTGGCCCTGTGCTTGAAGCCATGAGATGTTCAGGGTCCCTGTGGGGCTGAGTGTGGAGAGGAGGTGATGACATGGTGACTCCTGGGCTTTTGACACGAAAACACCTGAGACTCGGGGGGAGTGAGGGGTCCAGGACTGCCACTTCCTGGCGGGGAGGCCCCGGGCAAGCCGTGCAGAGTGTCAGGGCACTCTGGAAAGGACCTGGAGTAAAACATCGTCTCACAAGGCCTTTGAGAGGAAGAACAGGATGGGGCAGCGTACACGTGAGAGTGATCTGGGCACAGCCGAGCACCGTGTAAGTGGACAAGTCACTTCCAGGTGGCTTGAGTCAGTCTGTTTGGGGATAACCATGGGAGTGGGGGAACACCTGGTATGGCCCATCTCACAGAGGGGTGTTTGTGCCACTTAGAAGCGGCCAGGGGTCCCTGGACCATCCAGGCACACTCGGGGGACCCCCCAGCCTCATTTCAGGCCAAGGGGGTCCGAGCAGTGTGGCCGGGGACCAGTCCTCTGAGGCCCCTCTCCCAAGTGTTTTTCTGACATTATCCCAGCAAGGCCAGGTGGCGTCCGTCCAACGCAGCCTTGGTGACGTGGGCAGAAGGAGGCTGCAAAAACACTGACTTTGGAAAATGCCGGCACCTCAGGGAGCCTGGCTGCCTGGGGCAGAAAGTGGCGAAGTGCTTCCGAGAGCAGAGGGCATGGGTGGGGTCGCGCTTGGCCTGAGTCCCCCACCTGCAGAGCATCCGGTTTGCAGAGGCCGCTCACAGGAGCCGAGCTGTTTTCTCCAGCGCAGTTGGAATTAAAGGCTCCGAGTGAGGGGTCCCTGGCCGGTCCCCCCAGGGCAGCTCCTGGGTCACATGTGCGTCCTTGGCCGGAGCCTGCAGCCGGACAGGCAGACAGTAGGGTGGGGATGGGAAGGTGGGCACACGGAGCAGCCTGGCCGCCCCGCTCCCTCCCCAGTGCCCTCACCCTGGTCTCCGCAGGGTGGGCTGCCAGAGGGCATCCACTGACAGCGAGGGAGGAAAGGCCACCGCCCTGGCTCCTGGCTCAGAGCACAGACACCGAGATCGATTATTTAATTGGGGCATTTGTGTGCCAGACTCTTTTTTGGGTGCTGAGAATATGGTCATGGCCAAGCAGACCCAGACCCACCCGTGTAACTCACAGCTCCCGCTCAACTGTCACAGCAGCAGGAATCATGCCAAGGCCATGCTGGTGTCACGTGGTCTGTCGGTGGTGTTCGGGCGCTCCACACGTGTCCACTGACTTAATCCCTGCCGTGACAACCTTATCTGCAATTGCGGGTGTGGAAACTGAGGCACAGAGAGGTCCAGAGCCGTGGCCAAGGTCAAAAAGCTGGTAGGCGGCAGACTGCTCCAGCATCCTGCAGGTGCCGGAGCGGGGGAGGGTGCAGGCAGCCCCCGCGCACAAACACCCCTGGTGAGGGCACGTGAGGGGGTTGGAGTTTCCGTGCTTCCACCTGCTGGGAGTCAGGGCCAACGAAACATGGGCTACTGTCTCGCCCAGGAGATCGGGTCCGAGACGCGCCTGGTTGTGGGGAGGTGGCACCTGGGGCGTGGAGGGCAGAGCCACTTGAGGTGAGATGCACACACCCAGCCTCTGGGCCAGTGGAAAAGTAGGCCAAAGGCGCCAGTGCTCGGGGCTGGACACATACAGAAGTACAGACGCCCCCTCTAAGAACTGCGAGAGGAGGGGACGAGGGGCGATCTAGTTACACTGTAGCTACAATCAAGTTGGGCCCTCCTTTTTTTAAAGAACAACAACAGCAACTATTTGTTTATCTATTTGGCTGTGCAGAGTCTTGGTTGTGGCATGCGGGATCTTTTCAGTAGCGGCACGTGGGCTGCTTAGTTGCGGCATGCGTGCAGGGTCTAGTTCCCCGACCGGGGATCGAACCCGGGCCCCCTGCATTGGGAGCACGGAGTCTCACCCACTGAACCACCAGGGAAGTCCCCTGGGTCCTCCTTACAGCTCTAACTGGTGTCCGGCCACCTGGTCTTCTATGTCCTCCCGGTGAGGGGCAGAGCTGGGAGGTGGCAGAGATTCGAGCTCCTGGGCCTGGGAACAGCTCCTGGGGTTGGGGAGCTGGGCAGGCGGCCACCCCAGAGCCCCTCTGTGGACAGTTTCAGGTCAGACGTGCAGGACCTGCTGTCCTCTATGGTCTCTGGCTGCAGCCATGTCGGTGGGTTTCCTCTGACCTCCAGGGATGACCCGGCCATGAGTTTAGCAGGTCTGCTGTGCCCTTCGGCCCATCCTCTGCAGGCACCACGTCACGTCCACGCTGCCCTGGTCCCGCGGCCGCACCAAGTCTGGTGGCTGCAGGAGCCCCAAATGCCCTGAAACGATTCCAGGCACGTTCCTTGGGACTGATTGAAAAATCTCAGCTTCAGGAGGGCTTTGCAAGCGGACACCAGGTGGGCACACAGTGCCAACGTACCCGGGTGGAGGTGCAGCTGGCCTTCTCCAGCGGAGGGTCTGCCAGTTTCATGCAGAGACGGTGCCAGGCCTGGGGGTGACACTGGCTGATGCAGGATGGGGACCTTTGGGTGAGCTGACCTTGCCCAGTCCCTTTCCATGCCCCACACGAGCTCCCCACGCCGCCCACCTGATTTGCTCGACAGAGCGTGGCTGCTGCTTTGCCGAGGTCTGCGGGGTTGGGGTCTTGTCCCCCTCCCCTGGTGCCCCTTGTTCCTGAACCTGCTTCTCCAGGCTGCGTGCGTGTTTGCCTGTGGGGTTGGCGGCCAGGCCCTTCTCCTCAGCCTTCTTTCTAGCAGCCGGCGCTGCTGGGAGGCGTCCCAAGCTCGGACGTGGCAGCAGGAGGTCAGCCCGCACGCACTGGGACCACTGGCCTCTATTTTCTGGTCTCTGTACCTCCACACCCAGGGCTTTGTGCCTGGAGGGGAAGGGCACACGGGTACCTCCTCTCCCCTCAGTCCCACCCAAGTGGGGCCTGACCCTGTGTGTCCTGCTGCCGCTCTGCCCGGAGACTCCGCCGGGCCCAGGTCGTGTCTGGACAAAACCCACAGGGGGAGCCCTCCTCCTGCCCTCTGCCAGCAGAGGCCAAGAAAGAAGGACGCTACCTTCCGGAGAGGAAATCTTTGGGGGATCCGGGGTGAAAGAGGACGGCCGCGTGCATAGACGCCCCTGCCGCTGCTGGACCCAGCCTGCAAAACTGCCTCTGGGGTCCCCACCGATGACCCTGGGTGCTTGGCTCGGGCCCCCACTGCCTTGGCCATAGGCACCTTCGGGTGGGCGTCTGGGTGTCGAGAGCACTGATGTGACGGGGGCCGTGTGGGGCGGGGTGTGCAGTTATTGGGGTCACCGATGTTCTTTTCTCCTGAAAACAAAATCTTTTTTAATCATAGCAAGTAGAATGAATATAGACGCTGAGAATGTTCCTGTTTAAGAGCCCACTGGCATTCCGGGGCGACTGGATGTCTTTTCTACCCTACTGTCCTCGAGCCAGCTCACTTAGTTTTTGTAAATTGAAGTATAGTTGATTTACAATGTTTCAGGTGAACAGCAACGTGATTCAGTTTATATATATATATATTCTTCTTCAGATTATTTTTCCATTATAGGTTAGTACAAGGTATTGAGTATAGTTCTCTGTGTTACACAGTAGGTCCTTGTTGTTTATCTATTTTATATATAGTAGCGTGTATCTGTTAATCCCATATTCCCGATTTATCCCCCCCACTTTCCCCTTTGGTAACCATAAGTTTGTTTTCTATGTCTGTGAGTCTATTTCTATTTTATAAATAAATTCATTTGTTTTATTTTTTTAGATTCCATATATAAGTGATGTCATTTATAATATTTGTCTTTCTCTGTCTGACTTACTTCACTTAGTATGATAATTTCCAGGTCCATCCATGTTGCGGCAAATGGCGCTATTTCATTCTTTTATGGCTGGGTAGTTTTCCATTGTAGATATGTACCACATCTTCTTTACCCACTCATCTGTCGGTGGACACTTAGGTCGCTTCCATGTCTTGGCTATTGTAGATACTGCTGCAATGAGCATTGGGGTGCATGTATCTTTTCGAGTTAGAATTTTCTCTGGATAGATGCCCAGGGGCTCTGACCCCTGGACGGTGGGGCCCAGCTTCCCTGCCCGCTGCACCTCTTCCCTTGTCCATCTGGAGGTCTCTGGGTTTGGGTCGGGCAGTAGCCCGCCGGCCAGCCCCAGCCCCGCGCTGAGCTCCAGAGCCTGGCTCAGACGGCCAGGGCCCTGGAGCCTCTCTGCTCTGGGCTCAGCTCGCCTCTGAGGCTCCCCCTGGGGTGGGTGGTGCTTCCCTGTGGCCCAGGGTCCTCAGCCACCTCCCAAGCATCAATCTGGGCGGCCCCTGTGCTCCCCAGATGCCAGCCTTCCGCACCAGCAGGCCCAGGCCAAGCGGGCAGCTTCCTACCTGTCCCCAGCCCAGCAGGCTGGACTCTCATGGCCCAGCAGGCTGGACCGAGTTTCCGGACAGGGAGCTGGAGGCCGGCCTGGCCATGAGAGTGCGGGGTGCCCCTGCCCCCTGCCCATCAGGATAGAGCCTCTTTGTCCCAGCATCTGGCTCCTTTGGAAGGGACACAAAACTCTCCCTCCCCACAGCCTGGAGCCCTGGTCCTTGTGCAGCCCGACTCAGCGATTATGAACAGACACTGGTGCTGGGCGGGGTTGGTCCCCGAGGGAAACGCCCTTGGGGTTTGGGGCCGGCCCTCGGTCCTCTCCTGCTGCTGACCCCGGCCGTGGCCATCCAGCCTTTGCCCCCAACCTGGGGGTTTCTGGAGCAGCCGGCCATGGGGAGGGTCTCCAGTGGGTGGTCACCCGCGGAGGGAGGGGTGGCGCCAGCGCCCTCACCCTGCCCGGGGGCTGCCCACTCGAGCTGCACTGCAGGCGGGTAGGTGTTTACCCGCATGTGTGGGTAGTTTGGTTCCTGTTCAGACGGGAGGGGGGAGGCGGGGCAACCCTGGGAGGGGAGCAGAGGGTCTGCGGGGCAGGGGCACTGGGGTGGTGGAGCTGCCCCGTCTGATGGGTCAGGGGAGGAGCCTGTTAACATGTTCCCGGTTGACTCGGAAGGAAGGACAAACTCTCTCTTTTTAACCTTTTATTTTGAGAGAACTGAGGATTCACATGCAGGTGTGAGAACGGATACAGACAGCTCCCGGGTCCCTTTGTCCACTCTGCCCCCTGCTGACCTCTTGCACGGCTGTGGGGCAGCACCCCACCTGGACGCTGGTGTTGGTACCACCCACGCTTGTGCAGATCCCTCAACACGGGCGCTGAGGGTGTGAATGTGTATTTCGTGTCAGGCTCCCATGTCCTCCACAGCCCAGGTACAGAACCTTCCATCCCCACGAGAACACCCTCCTCCTCTGGCCCCTCCCGCCCCTTAAGCCCTGAAATCACTGCAGTTTTGCCACCTGGAGATTGTTGTGTGAACGGAATCCCACAGGGCAGCCTTGAGACCCATCGTCTTGCCCCTTTCCCGTGGAGCACTGTATCCGGTGCGTGGCTGGACCACACTTCGTTCAGCTGCTCACCTGCGGGGGGACGCGGGCTGTCACAGCTGGGGCAGGATGTGCAGAGTGCGCAGAGGTTTTTGTGTGGACCCGTTTTCACGTCTCTTGGGTGGATGCCCAGTGGACGATCACTTTTAACCCACGAAATAACCGTGGGCTACTGGAACCCCCCCATGTATTCACCAAGACGTGGGGTGAGGGCAGGGGTCACGTGTCTCAGAGGGACGGCTGAGCGGGGAGCAGGGAGAGGCAGAACCTGGTTGGCTACCTTAGGACCCGCCACCCAAACCTCACAGATGCTCATCAGAGGTGCCCGAGGGCCCCCGCTTCTCAGATGAGATGCTCTGGAGGGGCAGTCCCTGGGGAAGGAGAGGTGGTCTTATTGGGGGGGGCTGGTTCCTGAGGAGGGAGGCCAACTGGAGAAGGAGACTGTGTGGGGTAGATGGTGCCCCCCCGCCCCCCAAATACGTCCATGTTCAGATATCAGCGTCTGGAACCGGTCCCTGCCTCCCAAGGGAGCCCTCTGCCCTCCCAGAGACCCCTCTGCCCTGGAAAAAGATCCGTTGCAGATGGGATTAGGGTGAGGCTACTGAGATGAGGTCATCCTGGATAAACCCAGTGGGCCCTCCACCAGCGGCAGGTGTCCTCACCAGGAGACAGAAGAGGAGAGACACGGCCACGGAGCTGAGACTGGGGTGATGTGACCACAAGCCCGAGCAGCTGCACGCGGCAGGAAGGACCCTCCCCTGGAGCCTCCAGAGGGAGCTCAGCCCTGCCCACACCTGGGTTTCAGACTTCTGGGCTCTAGAACTGCGACAAGAGAATAAACTCCTGCTGTGTGGAGCCCCTGTCTGGGGTCCAGTGTTACGGCCGCCTCAGGACAGGGATACAGGGCGTGCTCGCTGAGCCCCACCACCCCAGGAGGCTCCCTGTTACGTGGCAGGAGAAGCCCGCGGCAGGGTGAGGGACAGGCTTGGAGAAGCGGCCTCCACCCTCCATCGGACTTCCTCTGCCGCCCTGGCCGCCCGAGCACCCGCAGCCGGGCTCACGCACCGGAAGGCCAGGGCGGGGCTCCCGCACCGGAAGGCCTGGGCGGGGCTCCCGCACCGGAAGGCCTGGGCGGGGCTCCCGCACCGGAAGGCCTGGGCGGGCTCCACTAGGTGCAGGGGCATCCCGGACCACCTTCATAATCTTTGCTGTGAAATTGCTCTAAAAATAAAGTTTATTTTAAAAGGAGGGGACACAGGGTCCATTGACCGATGGATGATAAAGATGTGGTACATATACACAATGGAATACTACTCAGCCATAAAAAGAACGCAATAATGCCATTTGCAGCAACATGAATGGACCTAGAGACCATCATACTGAGTGGAGTAAGCCAGAAAGAGAAAGACAGATAGCATATGATCTCACTTATATGCAGAATCTAAAAAAAAAAAACAAAAAAAAAAACCGATGCAAATCACCTTATTTACAAAACAGAAACAGACTCACAGACTTAGAGAGTGAATATGGTTACCAGAGGGGAAGGGTGGCGGGCAGCGATAGCTAGGCAGTTTGGGATTGAGATGTACACACTGCTGCACTTAAAATAGATAACCAAGGGACTGCCCTGGTGGTCCAGTGGTAAAGAATCCACCTTCCAATGCAGGGGGTGCGGGTTTGACCCCTGGCCGGGGACCTAAGATCCCACATGCTGCAGAGCTCATGCACCTCAACAAGAGAGCCCACGTGCTCCAACATCCAGAGCCCATGTGCCCCGGAGCCCAGGCGCCACAACTAGAGAGAGGAAACCCACACGCCTCAACTAGAGAGAAGCACGCGCACCGCAGGGAAGACCCAATGCAGCTGAAAAAAAGAAAAAATAAAATAGATAACCAAAAAGGACCTAATATTCTGTAATAACCTAAATGGGAAAGGAATTTGGAAAAGAAAATATACAAGCACATGTATAACTGAATCACTTTGCCGTGCACCTGAAACTAACGCAATATCGTTAATCAACTATACTCCAATATAAAATAAAACAAAAATAAGCAAAAGGAGGGAAAATAAAGGACAATAAATTAATAATGCAAAATCAAGGCAGAAAAGTTTAACCCCATGGCATTGGTATCACACCTTATATGTCTTCTGGTGGCATTTGACCTTCAGGAAAGGACTGGGTGTTGAGATTATCTCTTTGAAGGTAATAATGATGGGCTGTCCTCAGCAGAGAAGATGCAGGGGCCACATGCTAGTCCATAGCATGGGTTTTACCATGTGCCCAGAACTGTAAACTTACGCGTGGCATATAGTAGGTGCTCAGTCATCATTTGGTTAAAAAGAGCAAATAAATGGATCTGAATTCTAGAATTTTTTGTTATTCAAATTGCAATAGGTCTCTGTTCAAATTCAAAACATAAATGATTTTTCCCATTGATCTGAAGAATAAATCATTTACTTGGGAGGGTTGACAAATATAGCAAATAAAAATACAGAATGCTCTGTTACATTTGAATTTCTGATAGTAAATAAGAAATCCACTATCAGAGAGTTTTTAGATAGTTTTGATTGCTTTTAGCTATGATTCCCCACACATTACCTGGGACATACTTATAGGAGAACATCTGTTGCTTATCTTAAGCTCACGTTGAACGGGAGTCCTGCTGTTGTCTGCCAGACGTCCCTCCGGAAGGGGCATATCTGCTAGCAAGGATCTTTGTTGTATAAAGATTGTCCCTCTGGAAAGCCGAGAGGGCAGGAACCAGGAGGCTCCAGGGGTGGCAGAACCAGGGGGACAGAAAACCAAAGACTGACAGACCTGCAGGCAACCACTTCTGACTTCCTTGGCGATCGGCTCAGAAGTGTTCTAAACACACGACGCCTAGGTGCTGATTAGCTAGTGTGTGCCCTGTGTGTGTAAGTGCATTAGCTTGTGTGTGCCCTGTGTGTGTAAGTGCATTAGCTTGTGTGTGCCCTGTGTGTGTAAGTGCATTAGCTTGTGTGTGCCCTGTGTGTGTAAGTGCATTAGCTAGTGTGTGCCCTGTGTGTGTTAGTGCATTAGCTTGTGTGTGCCCTGTGTGTGTAAGTGCATTAGCTTGTGTGTGCCCTGTGTGTGTAAGTGCATTAGCTAGTGTGTGCCCTGTGTGTGTAAGTGCATTAGCTAGTGTGTGCCCTGTGTGTGTAAGTGCATTAGCTTGTGTGTGCCCTGTGTGTGTAAGTGCATTAGCTTGTGTGTGCCCTGTGTGTGTAAGTGCATTAGCTAGTGTGTGCCCTGTGTGTGTAAGTGCATTAGCTAGTGTGTGCCCTGTGTGTGTTAGTGCATTAGCTAGTGTGTGCCCTGTGTGTGTTAGTGCATTAGCTTGTGTGTGCCCTGTGTGTGTAAGTGCATTAGCTAGTGTGTGCCCTGTGTGTGTAAGTGCATTAGCTAGTGTGTGCCCTGTGTGTGTAAGTGCATTAGCTAGTGTGTGCCCTGTGTGTGTTAGTGCATTAGCTAGTGTGTGCCCTGTGTGTGTTAGTGCATTAGCTTGTGTGTGCCCTGTGTGTGTAAGTGCATTAGCTAGTGTGTGCCCTGTGTGTGTTAGTGCATTAGCTTGTGTGTGCCCTGTGTGTGTAAGTGCATTAGCTAGTGTGTGCCCTGTGTGTGTAAGTGCATTAGCTAGTGCGTGCCCTGTGTGTGTAAGTGCATTAGCTAGTGTGTGCCCTGTGTGTGTTAGTGCATTAGCTAGTGTGTGCCCTGTGTGTGTTAGTGCATTAGCTAGTGTGTGCCCTGTGTGTGTAAGTGCATTAGCTAGTGTGTGCCCTGTGTGTGTAAGTGCATTAGCTAGTGTGTGCCCTGTGTGTGTTAGTGCATTAGCTTGTGTGTGCCCTGTGTGTGTTAGTGCATTAGCTAGTGTGTGCCCTGTGTGTGTTAGTGCATTAGCTTGTGTGTGCCCTGTGTGTGTTAGTGCATTAGCTAGTGTGTGCCCTGTGTGTGTTAGTGCATTAGCTAGTGTGTGCCCTGTGTGTGTAAGTGCATTAGCTTGTGTGTGCCCTGTGTGTGTTAGTGCATTAGCTAGTGTGTGCCCTGTGTGTGTTAGTGCATTAGCTAGTGTGTGCCCTGTGTGTGTTAGTGCATTAGCTAGTGTGTGCCCTGTGTGTGTAAGTGCATTAGCTAGTGTGTGCCCTGTGTGTGTAAGTGCATTAGCTAGTGTGTGCCCTGTGTGTGTAAGTGCATTAGCTAGTGTGTGCCCTGTGTGTGTAAGTGCATTAGCTAGTGTGTGCCCTGTGTGTGTAAGTGCATTAGCTAGTGTGTGCCCTGTGTGTGTAAGTGCATTAGCTTGTGTGTGCCCTGTGTGTGTAAGTGCATTAGCTTGTGTGTGCCCTGTGTGTGTTAGTGCATTAGCTTGTGTGTGCCCTGTGTGTGTTAGTGCATTAGCTAGTGTGTGCCCTGTGTGTGTAAGTGCATTAGCTAGTGTGTGCCCTGTGTGTGTAAGCGCATTAGCTAGTGTGTGCCCTGTGTGTGTTAGCGCATTAGCTAGTGTGTGCCCTGTGTGTGTTAGCGCATTAGCTAGTGTGTGCCCTGTGTGTGTTAGCTCATTAGCTTGTGTGTGCCCTGTGTGTGTTAGCGCATTAGCTAGTGTGTGCCCTGTGTGTGTTAGCGCATTAGCTAGTGTGTGCCCTGTGTGTGTTAGTGCATTAGCTAGTGTGTGCCCTGTGTGTGTTAGTGCATTAGCTTGTGTGTGCCCTGTGTGTGTAAGTGCATTAGCTAGTGTGTGCCCTGTGTGTGTTAGCGCATTAGCTAGTGTGTGCCCTGTGTGTGTAAGTGCATTAGCTTGTGTGTGCCCTGTGTGTGTTAGTGCATTAGCTAGTGTGTGCCCTGTGTGTGTTAGCGCATTAGCTAGTGTGTGCCCTGTGTGTGTTAGTGCATTAGCTAGTGTGTGCCCTGTGTGTGTTAGTGCATTAGCTAGTGTGTGCCCTGTGTGTGTTAGTGCATTAGCTAGTGTGTGCCCTGTGTGTGTTAGTGCATTAGCTAGTGTGTGCCCTGTGTGTGTAAGTGCATTAGCTAGTGTGTGCCCTGTGTGTGTTAGCGCATTAGCTTGTGTGTGCCCTGTGTGTGTTAGTGCGAGGACTCTGGTGTTGATCAAGCAGGAGGCAGGACTCCGGATGGCGGTCCCATACAACGTGCTTTTCTGGGCCCACGGGGTCTGGCGACAGTGGGGTGTGGGCTCCACCCGGAAGCGGAATGGGGGAAGGGCTGCCTTTTGTCTGGACGCAGCTCTCTGATCTGCTTAGTTTCGTTTTCCTTAATCCTTCCTCCCAATCACATACCCTTTCTGGCTTCTTCCCTCTGGCCGTCCTCTCCTCCCCCCACCCCTCTTTCCTGACCACCTTTTCCCTTCCATACCCAGGTGAGATGTCTCCTCTTCCAGTAGTTTCTCCTGGTCCCCAAACTGGGCTAGATGTGCCACATTCAGCCATATGCCTTGAGCCCTGTCTCTCCCATTGGCACCTACTTCAGGGACTGTTTAGGGCCGCCTCTCTGTCGCAGGTGCCCCAGGGCCAGGGGCCGGAGCTGCACGTTCACAGTTGTAGGACCAGCACCAAACAGCACCCAGCACACCTCAAGCGCTCTGCAAATATTTGTTGAATGAATGGATTACTCATAATAACTTGGTTTTCCGTTCATACACAGGAATAGTCAAGTAAAAGAACGTCAGCTCTCAAACTGGTTTAATCCCAGGTAAGATGGAAAGTGTCTGCACATGAACACACACACACACACGCACACGCACACACACACACACACACACACGAACTCAATTTGGAGTGATTAATTTTTTCTTTTTTCCCCAGTCACTAAATTATAGGCGTCCTGGGAGGTCTCCAGTAGCTGGAGTTTATACTGACCCACTCTACTTGCTGGAAGCTTCCTGGTTTACTCAGGGAAAGGGCATCCCGCTGGGGGCAGCTTAAAAAAGCCACCAACGGCTTCTCTTGATTGTGGCCTCGGCTCCCAGGGGAGGGTCCCGTCCTCTGTAGTGGTTAAGGAGCATCTGCTTTCTGGTCATATGCCATCATTTATTAGCCAATTCCCTCTTGGTTTTAGATTGTTCACAGTTTGGGGCTCTTGCGAGGAATGTTCCAGGGACTAACCATGTACGTATATATTCTTACATTGTCCTGTGAGTTTATCTGTGGGTAAATTCCCCAAACATAGCCATTAGATCAAAGAAGGCAGATATGAATTTCTTTTACATTATGCCTTTACTTTATTTTTTGGCCACACTGTGTGGCATGTGGGATCTTAATTCCCTGATCAGGGATTGAACCCACGGCTCCTGCATTGGAAGCGTGGGGTCTTAACCACTGGACCGCAAGGGAAATACCCAGATATTTAAATTTTTGAGGTAAGTTGCTAAATTTCCTTTTACTAAAGGTACCTTTTTACTGTCTTATCTACAGTGGATAAACTAAAGTATCATAAAATTTTTTTAATCTTAGCAAAATTGCTGGTTAGAATATCCCAATTCAGTCTGCATTTTTGTAGTTATTATTGCGTTTTAGCATATGTTAATGTCTATCACTCATTTGTATTTAATCTTCTGTGAATTCCTTTTTCAAACGTGTATTTTCTAAATGGGCCTCAGGTGCTGAGAATTAGATTAATCAGAATCCATGATTCGTGACACACCGTCCTCATCTGTTTATGCAAAACCTGTGTATTATTGATCTGTGTGTTTGCTTTTGCTTACTTTTCATGAAACAAAAACGGTAACCTTCTATGACTCGCATCGGCTTCGTGTTGTCCCCTGTCCCTTTGTCCTGCCCCCTCGCCACCCCCCTCACCTCTGAGATAGTCATCATTCTGAATCCTGATTGATCATACTCTTGCTTTCCTTTTTATATAATTTATCTACAAGTACTCTGAACAGTCTATTTTTGAATTTTAGCTCTTTGTGACTTTATGAAGAGGATATCATGCTTATGTAATCTTCCAGGGCTTACAGTTCCCCTTGATACTCTCTTTCTAACGTTCACCTGAGTTTGTCGCTGTAATTCATTTTGGACAGCTGTATAACACCCAGGGTGGAAATATTCCAGCTGACTCATCAGCTGTGCTTCTCTCGGGCACCTGAACCATTTCTGTGCTTTTGCTGTTACAGTGCTGCCCGCACCATTCTTATGCCTGCTTTGTGGCACATGTGGGCAAGAGCCTCACTTGGGTGGAAGGGGAGCCACTGGGAGGCTGGGCATTTGCTGTCCAACCTGGAAGATGGTGTCAAATCATTGCCCAAGGCAGGTACCCACCCCAGTTTAAATCCCCAAAGGTTTCCTTGCTTTCTGATGCTTGGTGCCGCCAGTGTGGTGGGCATAAAGTCTCTCTTGAGGTATATCACCAAAAATGATGGAGTCCTCACTTCCAATTATTTTCTCCTCCATAAAACCAATGAGAAAACTGGCAAAAATTGTTATAATCAACTCATTCAGCACTCTGGAAATTAACAAAAGGCTTATACCAATCTGGGGAGCATTTGCTCAAGAAAAACAGCTGGTGGCTCTCAGTAAGAAAAGTGAGGTTTGTGGCATTTTAACTTGCCTTGGGCTGACTGCCTCTCTCCAGCTCTGCAGTGGCCTTGAGTCAGATTCTCCCTCCCTTCCCAGGCTTCATCGTTGCTCTTGGTTGTTATGTTTGTTCGTTTAATGACTTTTCTGAGCTAATTTTTATAAAATATACGGCCACTGAAATCTCTGCTCACTTAGGGAGAATCTTATTTACAGAGTTGCCGTATTATATTATTTAAGTTATTTATTTTCAACCCAAAACTACCAAACTTGCAAAGAAACAAGACAGTAGGGCCTGTACAAAAGAAAAAAAGAAATTAATAGAAACTATGCCTGAAGAAGCCCAGGTGTTGGACTTACTAAAGTTTAAATCAGCTATTTTATTTATTTATTTATTTTTTGTGGTACGCGGGCCTCTCACTCTTGTGGCTTCTCCCGTTGCGGAGCACAGGCTCTGGACGCGCAGGCTCAGTGGCCATGGCTCACGGGCCCAGCCGCTCCGCGGCATGTGGGATCTTCCCGGACCGGGGCACGAACCCGCGTCCCCTGCATCGGCAGGCGGACTCTCAACCACTGCGCCACCAGGGAAGCCCTAAATCAGCTATTTTAAATAACAAAGAACTAAAGGAAACCAAAGTATGAGGACAACGTCTTACCAAAGACAATATCAATAAAGATGAAGGAATTATTAAAAAAAGAACCAAATAGAAATTCTGGAGTTAAAAAGTGAAACATCTGAAATAAAAAATTTGCTAGAGGAGATCAACGGTAGATTTGAGCAGGCTGAAGAAAGAATCAGTAATCCAAGGAGCTCAACAAATTCCCGTGGATAAATTAAAAGAGATCCACCACTAGATACATCATAATCAAAGTGTCAAAAACCAAAAGCAAAGAAAGGATCTTGAAAGTAACAAAAGAGAAGTGATTCAATAAGATTAACCAATGATTTTTAATCAGACACCATGAAGGCTAGAAAGCAGTGGGACAAAATATTTTAAATGCTGGAAGAAAAAAACCCTGTCAACTAAGAATTCTATATCAGAAAAAAATATCCTTCATAAAAAGGGGGGTGGTTGGGCTTCCTTGGTGGTGCAGTGGTTGAGAGTCCGCCTGTCGATGCAGGGGACACGGGCTCGTGCCCCAGTCCGGGAAGATCCCACATGCCGTGGAGTGGCTGGGCCCGTGAGCCATGGCCGCTGAGCCTGCGCGTCCGGAGCCTGTGCTCCGCAACGGGAGAGGCCACAACAGTGAGAGGCCCGTGTACCACACACACAAAAAAAGTGGGGGATTGGTTAAGAATCCACCTGCCAATGCAGGGGACACGGGTTCGAGCCCTGGTCTGGGAAGATCCCACATGCCATGGAGCAACTAAGCCCGTGCACCACAACTACTGAGCCTGTGCTCCAGAGCCCACACGCCACAACTACTGAAGCCCACGTGCCTAGAGCCCGTGCTCCGCAACAACAGAAGCCACCGCAATGAGAAGCTCACATACCACAACGAAGAGTAGCCCCCGCTCGCTGCAACTAGAGAAAGCCTGCACACAGCAACGAAGACCCAATGCAGCCAAAACTAAATAAATAAATATTCTCTTTAAAAAAAGGGGAGGAAGAAGAAGTAGAAGAGGGATGAGGAAGAGGAGGAGGAATTCAAACATTCCAGGAAAATAAAAACTGAGAAAATGTATCACTTGCAGAGTTGCTGTACAAGAAATACTGAAGGAAAATTTTCAGGCTGAAAAAATGGGAAACTAGACAATAACTTGAGTCCACATAATGAAATACAGACAACCAGTAAATATATAAGACAATTAGGTAAATATAAAAGACAAATTAAATGCATTTTTGTAATTTTCTTTTTCACCTGTCTGATTTACAAGATTGCTAATAAGGCAATAATTATGAATCTGTGTCAATGGCCACAAAATGTATAAACATGTAATTAGCATCACAATAACAGCACAAAGGACAGGAGAAGACATGGGGCTATACAGGAGCAAAGTTTTTGTATACCATAGAAATTAAGTTAGTATTAGTTGATCTAGATTGTTACAAGTTAAGGTGCTAATTGTAATCCCCAAGCCAACTACTAAGAAAATAACTAAACTATATAGTGAAAGAAGAAAGAAGTGCATTAAAATGGTAGAGTGTAGAAAATATCTATTTCACATAAGAGAAGGCATTGATAGAAGACCAGAGGAACAAAAAGGATATAAGACATATAGGAAACAAACAGCAAAATGGCCACTGTGCTATTACACTTTGTGGATGGATTAAACACTCCAGTTAAAAGGCAGAGACTGTTACAGCCCAGACCTACTGTATTCCACCTCTTTGCATGACAGACATTTAACAGAATAAAGTCAACGTGTACACACTACTGTGTATAAAATAGATAATCAACAAGGACCTATTGTATAGTACAGGGAACTCTACTCAATACTCTGTAATAACCTATATGGGAAAAGAATCTGAAAAAGAATAGATATACATATATGTATAACTGAATCACTTTGCTGTACACCTGAAACTAACACAACACTGTAAGTCAACTATACTCCAATATAAAATGAAAATTTTTAAAAAGGGCAGAGACTGTGAGAATGGATTAAAAAACCATGATCCAACCATATGCTGTCTACAAAAGACAATTTAGATTCAAAACCACTCACAGACCTAGTTTAGGCTGAACTAAAAGGATTGAAAAAGTATACCATGGGAATAGTAACCAAAAGAGAGCTAGAGGGGCTACACTAATATCAAATGAAATAGACAAAGATAAAAACTGTTACTATGGACAAAATAGGACATTTTTAATGATAAAAGAGTTCAATCCATTAAGAAGAAATAACAATTATTAACATGCATGCATGTAACAACAGAGTCCTAAAAAGTTACAGAATTGAAGGGAGAAACTGACAATTCAACAACAACAGTTGGAGACCACAATACCTAACTTTCAATAATGAACAGAGAAACTAGACAGAAAATCAACAAGTAAATGGAAGGCTTGAAGAACACTGCAAACTAGACCTAAGAGACATCTGTAGGGCTTCCCTGGTGGCGCAGTGGTTGAGAGTCCGCCTGCCAATGCAGGGGACATGGGTTCGTGCCCCGGTCTGGGAAGATCCCACATGCCGCGGAGCGGCTGGGCCCGCGAACCATGACCGCTGAGCCTGTGCGTCCGGAGCCTGTGCTCCGCAATGGGAGAGGCCACAACAGTGAGAGGCCCGCGTACCGCAAAAAAAAAAAAAAAGACCCTACAAGAGACATCTGTAGAACATTCCTCCCGACAACAGAAGGATATTTGTTCTTCTCAAGTGCACATGGAACATCCTCCAGGAACGACCATCTTAAAGACCATGGTAAAATAAGTCTCAATAGATTCAAAAGGATTTGAATCATGTAAAGTTGTTCTCTGACCAACATGGAATAAAATTAGAAATAAATAACAAAAAGAAATTTGGGAAATCCACAGATATGTGGGCATTAAACAACACACTCCTAAATAGTCAGTGGGCCAGAGAAGAAACAGCAAAGCAAACTGTAAAAAAGCTTGCGATGATTGACCATAAAAACACAATATACCAGAACTTCCGGGACGCAGCGATAGCAGTGCGTATAGCAAAGTTTATAGCTGTAAGTGCCTACATTAAGAAACAAGAAAGATCTCAAGTTCATAACCTAACTTTACACGTTAAGGAAAAAGAAAATGAAGAACAAATTAAATTACGGCAAGCAGAAGAAACAATGATAAAAATGAAAGAGTAAATAAATGAAATAAACAGTGGAATAAGAGAAAAATCAATGAAACCAAAATTGGTTCTTTGAAAATAGTAACAAAATTGACAAACCTCTAACTAGAATAACCAAATAAAAAGAGAGAAGACTCAAATTACTAATGTCAGGAGTGAAAGAGGGGACATTACCAACAACCTTCAGAAATAATTATGATTATATGAGCAATTATATGCTAACTAATTAGATAACCTAGATGAAATGGAGAAATTCTTTGAAAGATATAAATCCTGAGAGATTCCTAGAAAGACTCAAGAAGAAAGGAAAAATTTGAATAGGTCTCTAACATGTAAAGAGATTGAATTAATAATAAAACATTTTCCATGAAGAAAAGCCCAGGACCAGAAGACTTCATTGGCAAATTCTATCAAATGTCTAAAGAAGAATTAATACGAATCCTTCACAACCTATTCCAAAAATTAGAAGAGGATTCATCCTAGGAGACCAGCATCACCCTGACGCCAAAACCCGACAGAGCCATCACAGGAAAACTACAGACCAATATCTTATATGATATAGAGGAAAAAAGTTTCCACAAAATACTAGAAAACCACATCTAGTAGCACACTAAAAGGATTATACACCACAGACTAGTGGGATTTATTCCAGGGATGCAAGCTTGATTCCACATAGAAAAATCAATCATTGTAATACACCATATTAATAGGATAAAAATTAAAACCACATGATCATTTCAACATATGCAGAAAAGTTGCTTGACGAAATCCACCGTCCCTTCATAATATAAACATTCAACAAACTAGGGATGGAAGGGGACTTTTTCAACCTGGTAAACCAAAAACATAGCAGCAACAACAAAAATAGGTAAAACGGACTTTATCAAAACTAAAAACTTACAAATTCAGGTGAGTATTAGAGAGTATCAAGGGGAAATGTAAGCCGCCCCGCGGCACGTGGGATCCTCCCGGACCGGGGCACGAGCCCGCGTCCCCTGCATCGGCAGGCGGACTCCCAACCACTGCGCCACCAGGGCAGCCCTAAAATATTTATTTTAAAATCAATTAATGGTGCTTATATGGGTGTTCCTCTCTTAATCTGTTAACAAATTTATTATATATCATCTAATGTGGAAACATGATTTTCTGCCTTAAATCACTAGGTACTGAATACATTGTTGGATTCGACCTGTTAATAAATTATTGGGATATTTGTATGTTTATTCCAAGTGATGGCTCTGCTTTTTTTTGTCTCCTGCATCATCCCATCCAGCTTTGTTAGAGGACAGTCCAGACTCCCCATCTCCCTGTGCCCTGGAGCAGACCGTATGAGCCAGGATCCATGACGGCGGTTTGCTGGTTCTCATCCATAGACTGAGAAGATCTGGCACTGGAACCGTTCTTTACTTTCTAGAGTTATTGTTGTTTCAAAGTTTTCTTTCTTAGCCAATATTGGTATTTAATAGTTTTCTAGAAATGTATCCACTTTACCTATATTTTCAAAACTTTAATATTATACATAAATTGTTATTATATGTAACTATACCTATAGCAATATGTGCATATATTATGTTATACGTAAACTGTTCTTATGATTTAAAAATCCCCGTTTCTGTCGCTGTATACCCCCTTTCCATTTGTGATGCTCAAAAGTGGTTGCAGAACAAGTGTCCTCCAAGGGTGACCTCTTTTGTCCAGCTCCTCTATCCAGGGGAAATCTCTCTATTGCATTTTAGCACAGAAAAGATCAATGCATTTTTGGCATATGAAGTTTGATATCAATAGTCTTACTAGTAGCAATTACCTTTATGTTCCTGAAAGCTGGTCATGAGGGTCATGGGGCTGCATTTGTAA
The DNA here is from genome assembly GCF_964374135.1 of Grampus griseus. Taxonomy (NCBI): domain Eukaryota; kingdom Metazoa; phylum Chordata; class Mammalia; order Artiodactyla; family Delphinidae; genus Grampus; species Grampus griseus. The sequence goes on from NC_139000.1 coordinate 1,836,612, forward strand.
AAGAGGGCAGAATTTGATCTGCAAGCAACTAAATTAAGCTTTTATATCAATGTTTATTAGACTAAGGGACAGCAATTTTCCGTTTCCTGTCCTTTGTGGAGTTTGGGTGTTGGCTGAAGATGCAAAGCTAACTGGCAGGTGCCTCTGCCGCGTCCCTACCTAGTTTCCAGAAGTTTAAAGGAGCCGTGATGACGTGTGCAGGGCCCCCAGGTGTCATGAGGCCTGTGAGGCAGACACCTTAGGTCCCGGCCCTGTGTCACCGCCTGAGCCGCCCGGGTCCCCAGCCCACACGCATCGGCCAGGAAAGACTCAGACAGGAGTGTGCACTGGTTTATGGCTTTATTGCTGAAGGAGGAACGCCCCCGAGCAGGAGACCCCAGGCGGGGCCTGGAGGGGCCTGGGTCCCAAGAGGGGTGACCTTGGTCCTGGTGCCTCCTGACCCTGCTGGTGGGGGAGGTGGGGGTGACGTCGTCTGTCCCCAGAGGGGCCAAGGCTCCCGGGCCCTGAAATGGACACGGGGCTCTCCTGTGATTCCTGGGGAACCTGCTGGACCCTCGCCAGCGCCCCCTCCCCGGGCTGGGCCTGGGGGTGCAGGACGGCCCCTCCTCGGGAGAGGGACCCCCCGCCTCTCCCCTCAGGTGGAGTGTCTGTCACCGGTGCCCGCTTCCGGGGCCTCCACCTTGGCCCTCGGCCCTGCCCAGAGGGAGCAGGGGGAGGTCAGCAGGCGAGTGAGGCCAGGACACAGGAAACGACCTCCCCAAAGGCCACCCCTCGAGAGTGGGCACGCAGCCAGCGGCTCTGCAGTCGTCAGGAGAGACCCCAGCTTCCAGCCATTCCCGCAGGGGGACCCCAGGGCCTGATGAGGGAGCCCGGGCCCCACCAAGACCCCCACCCTTTGCACGTGCCCAGGATGTGGGGCAGGGGGGTTACGTTACCTCCAGGGCGCCGGCAGGAGCTCACCTAGACGCGGCACTGCTCTGTGGGGGAGGGAGAGCCGTGCGGGAGGGTCAGGACGGGACTGGGAGCCCCAGGGACAGAGGGGCCTGGCAGGGGGTGGGGAGGCAGGGGCCCACCTCAGGGCGCTGCACCTCCACCCCCTTCCTCCCGGGAGCCCTGGGGAGAATGGGGCTCACCACGGGAGGAAGTCTTCCCCGGGGCTGGTGGCTTTCTGCCCAGGGAGCCGGGGCGGGGCCTGGGAGCTCACCTTCCAGCTGGGTCGGGCTGAAGGAGAGCCGGATGTGCATGGGCAGGGGCTTGATGGCTTTGTTGAATTTCTCCATGACCCCGTCGTCCACTTGCAGGGTCCTGGCTGTGGGGGAGGGGTCAGTCCCTGGGGGCACCCCTGCCCCCCCCAGAGCTCGGGGACGCCGAGGGCCCTGCCCCACCCACCCTCCCAGGGTGGTCTGCAGGGCGCAGCGCCCCCGCCCTCCGGGGCCCCTGCCCTCCCCGCTCGGCCCATTCCCCTCGTCGTCCTCCCGGTGCACTGCAGTGGGGGTCTGCACGGCAGCCCTCTCCGGACGTCTGGGTCTCCTCCTGCCCTCCCCGCCCCACCCCGGGGCTGGCTGACTTATGACCAGGAGCCTGCACTGCCTGATGCCCACGGCCACTTCCCTGGGAACACACAGTGGCACATGTCTGTGACAATAAAGATGTCACCTGACATTTGTTTTCAGGACGTTATAGTTGAAAGATGTCTCTGTGACTGAATTCTTATTTGGTGAAGTAATTGAAACTCCTGAGTAACAAAGGCTGTTGGATTCATAGTGACCCGCCGGCTCCGTTGTGATGGTCACACCAGTCACAGCGCTTGCAGTCCGCCTGCCCCTCAGCCCGCGGTCTGTCCCTCGTCCCCAACCACCCCCCGGCCCACAGGAGACCAGGCCACAGGATGCGACCCTCTCCCGATGACCCCTCACCCCTCCTCCTCTTCCTCAGGTGTCAGGCTCCCCCGTTCCCACGCGCTCTCCGCAGTGAGGACCACACCGCGGGTCTCCCCGGGAAGCAGGGCTTGGGCGCATACCCAGGTACTGGCAGGTCAGGCTGCGCTCGGGGTCAGCCGTGTTTTCCATGCAGAAGAGCAGGTAGTTTGTGTAGTCGGAGTCCAACACGAAGATCTTATTCTCATTCAGGACTGGAAGGGAGACCAAGACAGGGCAGAAGTAAGTTCCAGCGGGGGCAGTGCTGGCCAGCTCCTCTGGTCACCACCCGGCAAGGACTGGGCCGGGAGTGCCTCCTGCACTGCCCGCACGCCAACGTGCCGCAGCCCCTCCCCCAAAGCCGTCCCCAGGCCCATCAACTGTGGCTGCGCCAGAGACGTTCCACCGCCTCCTGGACTCAGGAACACGCAGCGCTCAATCCAAGATGCCCCCCGGGAGCCAGAGTGGTCAAGAAATGGCGCATATATGCAATGGAACATTACTCAGCCATGAAAAGGAATGAAACTGAGCTACTTGTAGTGAGGTGGATGGACCTAGAGTCTGTCATACAGAGTGAAGTAAGTCAGAAAGAGAAAGACAGATACCGTCTGCTAACACATATATATGGAATTTAAGAAAAAAATGTCATGAAGAACCTAGGGGTAAGAGGAATAAAGACACAGACCTACTGGAGAATGGGCTTGAGGATATGGGGAGGGGGAAGGGTGAGCTGTGACAAAGCGAGAGAGAGGCATGGACATATACACACTAACAGACGTAAGGTAGATAGCTAGTGGGAAGCAGCCGCATAGCACAGGGAGATCAGCTCGGTGCTTTGTGACCGTCTGGAAGGGTGGGATAGGGAGGGTGGGAGGGAGGGAGACGCAGGAGGGAAGAGATATGGGAACATGTGTATATGTATAACTGATTCACTTTGTTATAAAGCAGAAACTAACACACCATTGTAAAGCAATTATACTCCAATAAAGATGTAAAAAAAAAAAAATGAAAGAAAGAAATGGGGTTGTCACGCCGACCTCAGGTGAGACTGGGCACCGCCGAGCGAGGGAGGAGGGGAACGTCCCAAGAACGGTTACATCGCGGGGCAGCCCTGAGCAGTGGGAACTGGGGCAGCAGGAGTGAGGGTTGCCCTGACAGAGGCCAGCGGGCGGCAGCAGCTGCACCGCAGGGTCAGGTAGCTTCAGGGGCAACGCCAGCATCCTGAGCCAGTGCGGGCAGGTGGCTCTGGAGCCCCTGGGGCAGGCGCCCTGGCAGTGGTCAGTTCTTGTCTGGCACAGACAAGAGTGAGTGAGTGAGTGAGTCCCAAGGTGGCCCAGGCTCCCAGCAGGAGCGGCCCTGGTGGAAGCCCCCTGCCCCCCATGGCGCTTTCTCATCTTGGATTTAGTGAGGAATGAGTGAGCCAGTGGATGAGGGAAGGAACCCGTCTCGTGGAGATGGAGGAACCCATGTGGTGGGCTGGGGGCCGTGGGGCATCCTGACCGCTGACAGTGGCTCTGAGCTCCTCCTGGACGGGCACAGATGCTTCCTGAGCTCAGCCTGAGGGGCCCGAGCTCCCGCCCGGCAGAGAGAGCTTGGAGAGTCACCTTGGGGAGTAGGGCCAGCCTAGCAGGGGCCTGCCCACGGCCACTGGCCCCACAGCACCGGGCAAGGGGCAGGGAGGGCAGTGAAGCTGGTGTAATAACAGCATCACTCGTCACCCCCAGCCCCTTGGCATCCTCGGGCCCGGTGCCAGCCCCCTGCACCTGCCCAGAGCCCCCCAGGGTGGTGGGGCTCCTACCACAGACCCGGCACTTACAGTTGATCTTGAACACAGCAGGGATCTCGGTTTTTTCTGCGATGATCTTCTCCTTAACACACCCGTCCTTCTCCCTGAAAGGCAGGCGTTTCCTGAGCCACGTGCACAGGCCATGCACTGTTGATCAGGCCAAACTGTGGGCCAGGGTGGAAGCTGGCCCCGGGAGGGGCCCGAGCCGGGGGGGCATTGGAGCCCAGCTGGTCACCCAGGCCTTGGCTGTGCTCACAGTAACCTCTAGGGCCACAGGTGACCAGGTTGGACAGGCCACAAGAGGTCAGACGGAGTGAGGGAGAAAAGGGCCGGGAGCGGCCAGGCCCCGCGGTCCGGGGCAATGACCTGCACCTGCAGACAATCCTGGGGTTCGGGTCCCCATCTCTGCACCCCACCCCCGCTCCGAGGGCAGATTGGGCTCTCCCCCCTCTGCTTTGTCTCTGAGACATCCCGTTCATCTGAGATATCGAAGTGTTCAGACCAGAAAAGATGCAAAACGTCTCCCCGTTGCTCAAGTACATTCGTAATCCTTAACCTAACACAGAATTAAAGTAACTGCCTGAATGCACATATCCTTCCTACGTGTTTTCACTTCAGTGGATTTTATCTCCCTCTCCAAGTTAACTAAAATGATGTTTTATGTTCATTTATTTTATTATGTTCCGAAGCATCAAATTAATAAAAGTTAAAAGAAAAAAAAAGCCCTGGGTGGGGCTCCGAGGGCCCCATTGCCCGTCCCTGGGGCCCTGGTCCCGCCCAGAGTGCAGCCGGGCCCCACCAGGAGCCCTGACCGCCGCCCGCCCCCTGCTGGCCTGCAGCCCCGGCTGGGTGTGGGGACCACGTGCACCTTTTCTGCAGGAAGATCTCCAGGTCGCCCTGGGGCGTGGGCCTCAGCTCCTCCACGTTCACTCTCAGGGGGGCGCTCTCGGTGTCCAGCAAGGAGATGTCGCTGGCTGCCATGGCCACGGAGTGCCACGTCCCTGCCACCTGGGGAGCGGGCTTGATTGGCACTCCGGGGGCGGGAAGGGGACCCCGTCCCCATGGTGGGCTCTCTGTCCCACCCCGACCTGAGGCAGCCCTGAGACACCCCCTCCTCGGCACCCTGAGGAATGTTCTCCCTAAACTCACTCTGAGCCCCAAGAAGGACCCGGAGGAGCCCATCACACAAGTGGGAATGTTTGGACCTTGGGGAGACGTGGCTGGAGGTGGGGAAAGGTTGGGGGGCAGAGAGGCCCTATTAGGGGCTTAACTGTGTCCCTTTAACCCCCAGAGCCTCAGAACATAACTCTTTGGAGACAGGGTCTTTAAAGAGATGACAAAGGTAAGATGAGGCCATTAGGGTGGGCCCTGATCCAGTGGGACTGATGACCTCATAAGGAGAGGAAATTGGACACAGGGATGACCAGGTAAAGACACAGGGAGAAGACAGCCGTCTACACGCCCAGGAGAGCGGCCTCAGGAGAAACCAGCCCTGCCGACACCCTGATCTCAGACTTCCAGCCTCCAGGATGCGAGACGATAACCGTGTTGGTTAAGCGGCCCTGTCGGGGGTATTTGTTAGGGCGGCCCTGGCAGGGTAATGCGCACCCCAGACATCACAGCCTCCTCTGTCTCCCCTTGGCCTCTGAGACCCCTGCCCGCCCTGCAGCTCACCACCCACCCAGCCCCCCTCGAACCCTTTGGATGTCCAGGTCCTCCATGGTCCGGATGACGCTGAGAGCCTGGGTGCCACACGTGAGGGCCAGGCCCAGGGCGAGCAGGAGGCACATCATGGCTGCAGGCTTGGTGGCTCTTCTGGGCTCTGGAGGGAGACGAAGGCTGAGGCACTGGGCTCGGGGTCTTATATAGGAGGAGGGCCAGCCGGCCAGCCTGTGCTGGGCTCCCCGCCACGCAGTTCCCCGAATCCCCTGTGACTCACCCTCAGGCCCTCGGGTGGTTTCCTCAGCTGGGACAATAGGAGGCCTTCTTCCCTCCGAGGCCAAGCAGGAAGGTCCCCTGCGTCCCCGGGACTGGACGTCTCCTGCTTGGCCCCAGAGAGGAAGGGTCTGGAGTGCGAGTCCAGGCTGGCCGCCAGCGTCAGGAACACTTCCTGGGTCGGGCTCTTGGACAAGGACAGGTCAGAGCCAGCACTGAGGATAGCTGTGTCCTGGAGGGCGGGCCCGTGGGTTGGCCGGGGTCCGGAGAGCCCCATGCCAGGAAGGACCCAGGGACGTGAGCCAGGGGGTGGCCGTCTGCCCCGAACAAGGGGGTCCTGTCACCCGCACCCGTCACCCCTCTCTTGTGGGCTGCCCTTCCTGGGGGCTCCACTAGCTCCCGGGGCCTCCCACCCGGTCCTGCTGAGCGAGGCCTCCCGAAGGGCTATGGTCCCGCTGGGTTCCTCCTGCTTCTGGTACACTCTCCTGTCTCGGGCATCGGCTCCTCCAAACCCCACGGACGTGGCCTTGGGCGAAGGGCTCTCTGCGGTCACCCCACCCCCTGCAGGCTGGGGTGAGGGTGACGTGGGGCTCAGGTGGGGCTCCAAGGATGGGCCTGGCCTGTAGTGAGAGCTCTGCAAGTGTCTGCTGCCCAGTTAGGGTGGCAATAAAGACAACAATGCTGACAGCAGCAGTCATGCGAACCCCCAGAGCCACCCAGCCGGGAAGGCGACCTGACCTTTGGGGGTGCAGCGGAGCAACACCGCGTGCTCCGTGTCTGTGAGCGTGATAGAAAGGTCCACAGTATCTGAATCTTCGATCCACCGAATCTTACGTTTTAAATCTCCCAGGACACTTCCCTCCATACCGCTCAAGTCGCCTTCAGCACCTTGGGAGGGACGGGGCCCTGGCGCTGGGCGTGTACCTAAGTCTGGAGGGGCATCGAGCAGGACACAGAAGCATCTGTCTCGCTGAGTCCACCTTGACAACAACACCCCTGGGGGCTGTGCAGGCCCTGTGTCCCGTGCCAGGGGGGCTGCAAAGGCCATCAATTGACATTCCAAGTGATTAACCTGCTCATCTCGGGGTGGCGGGGGCGTGGACTCTGGGGTGGGGGAAAGGGGCAAGGTGGGGATATCTCCCGATGGTGGGAGACTTGGAGGGTCGGCCCCTGTGCCCCCCCCCGACGTGTAGGGTCTTTCCAGGTAGCCACTGTCATTGTCAGCGTCTTGGGAGGCTAAGGGGTCTCCTAGACTAGCTCTGGTTTGCTATCTGGCCTCTGGTTTCTTTCCTGTAGAGGCCACTGGTTACTGTACCAGGAAAGAGCCCGTGCACTGGAGAGACTGCAGGACCCCAGGCTGCCCTCAGACTCCCCTTTCCCAGGGTGGGGGCTGTGAAAGAAGGAGGCTCGGGCAGCCCCAGTCCTCGCCCTGATCTGTTTCATCTCCTTTAATTCTTGCGACGATCCTCCAAGCTCAGGGTCCCCAGTTCCCTCTGTTGCGACGAGCCACAGGCAGTTACGGAGTTGAATTCTGTCGCCCCAGAACACACGTTCACCCAGAACCTCAGGATGGGACCTTATTTGGAAACAGGGTCTTTACAGGTGTAAATAGTTCAGATGAGGCGTGCTGGAAGGGGGCTGATGTACTGTCTGGTGTCCTTGTAAGAGAAGACGAGGACACGGAGGGGACACAGGGAGAAGGCATTGAACGCGGAGGCAGAGATTGGAGCGCGGCTTCTACGAGATCAGGCTCCAAGGACTGATGCAACACCAGCAGCTGGAGAAGCGGGGAAGGGTCCTTCCTGGGAGTCTCTGGAGGGACCTTGGTCCTCCGACGCCCGAACTGTGGACTTCTGGCCTCAGACAGGACAGGGCACACTTCTGTAGTTAGAAGCCCCCCCGCTCAGTGGGTGGCCCCCTAGGACATCAGCACGGGCGGCTTGGACCCAGGGGTCAGATGCGAGAGGCCATCCCCTTCAACACAGCTCCGCTCTCAGAACTGGGTCACGCAGGGCAGAGGGAGGTCAGCCAGAGAGAAACAAGCACCGTGTTTCTCGGTGAGCTTGGGAAATCGGGATCCCACCAGCTGCGGGGCATCCGTGCTGCAGGTTCTCACGTGTTCCTGTGAACCGAGACCACAAAGCATGCCCTTCAGGGCACAACTATTCATAACTTCCAGGAACCTTCAGTTTCCATAGAATACCATCCAAAAAATAAAATTGGAGAAAAAAAAGAGAGAGAGAGAGAGAGAAAAGGAAAAAAAAGCACCCACTGGCCTTGGGCAGTTGGCATTGTCCATTGTGGGAGGGAGACTGAGATCTAAGGGCTCAGCTTTCCCCAGGTCACGCGTTGCCCCAGAAAGTGGGACCTGGGAGGAGACCTGGGCCCCCACCAGCTCTCAGTCGCTCCCCCTCCCACCAAAACCCCTTGCTCTTTAGAACCATGTCAGGAAGTCGGGCCTGTAACTGCAGAAGCAGGAAATCACCTATCTCAGAATGAAATCGTGGGGCCGGGCAGGGTCAGTGGGCCTTCACACAGCTGAGGATGCCATGCTGCTCGGGGCCTCAACCTCAGCACCGGGAAGCCAGTCTGAGTTTCGCTGCTCATGACCGTGGTGGCCGGCACCAGGTGCCCCCCACGCATGTCCAATAAAATGGACAGCCTACAAGAAATGGACAATTTCCTTGAAATGTACAGTCTCCCAAGACTGAACCAGGAAGAAATAGAAAATAGGAACAGACCAATTACCAGTAATGAAATTAAATCAGTAATTTAAAAACTCCCAGAAACAGAAGTCCAGGACCAGATGGCTTCACAGGTGAATTCTACCAAATATTTAAAGAGTTAACCCCTATCCCTCTCAAACTATTCCAAAAAATTGAAGAGGAGGAAACACTTCTGAACTCATTCCATGAGGCCAGCATCACCCTGATACCAAAACCAGGCAAAAACACTACAAAAAAAGAAAATTATAGGTCAATATCACTGATGGACGTAGACGTAAAAATCCTCAACAAAATATTAGCAAGGTGAATTCAACAGTACATTAAAAAGACCATACACCATGATCAAGTGGGATTTATCCCAGGGATGCAAATATATCTGCAAATCAATCAATGTGATATACCACATTAACAAAGTGAAGAATAAGAACCATATGATCATCTCAATAGATGCAGAAAAAGCTTTCAACAAAACTCAACATACTTTTATGCTAAAAACTCTCATCAAAGTGTGTATAGAGGGAACAAACCTCAACATTATAAAGGCCACATAGGACAAGCCCACAGCCAACATCATTCTCAATGATGAAAAGCTGAAAGCATTTCCTCTATGATCAGAAACAAGACAAGGATGTCCACTGTCACCACTTTTATTCAACATAGTACTGGGGGTCCTAGCCACAGCCCTCAGACAAGAAAAAGAAATAAAAGAAATCCGAATTGGAAAGGAAGAAGTAAAACTGTCACTGTTTGCAGTTGACATGATACTATATAGAGAAAATCCTTAGGATGACACCAAAAAGCTAATAAATTAATTCAGTAAAGCAGCAGGATACAAAATTAATACACAGAAATCTGTTGCTTTTCTATACACTAACAATGAACTATCAGAAAGAGGAATTACAGAAACAATCCCATTTACAATTGCATCAGAAAGAATAAAATGCCTAGGAATAAATCTAACCAAGGAGGTAAAAGACGTGTACTCAGAAAACTCTAAGACACTGATGAAAGAAATTGAAGATGACACAGAGAGAAAGATATACCATGCTCATGGATTGGAAGAATTAATATTGTTAAAAAGACCATACAACCCAAGGCAAGTTACAGATTTAATGCAATCCCTATCAAAATACTAATGGCATTTTTCACAGAACTAGAACAAATAATTCTAACAATTGTATGGAGACACAAAAGACCCGAATAGCCAAACACAATCTTGAGAAAGAAGAACAGAACTGGAGGTATCATGCTCTATGACCTCAGACTATAGTACAAAGCTACGGTCATCAAAACAGTATGGTACTTGCACAAAAACAGACACAGGGGTAAATGGAACAGAACAGAGATCCCAGAAATAAACCCAACTAATATGGTCAATTAATCTACAACAAAAGAGGCAAGAATATATAATGGAGAAAAGACAGCCTCTTCAATAAATGGTGTTAGAAAAACTGGACCACTACATGCAAAAGAATCAAACTGGACCACTTTGTAACACCGTGTACAAAAATAAACTCAAAATGGATTAAAAACTTAAATGTAAAACCTGAAACTAAAACTCCTAGAAGAAAACATAGGCAGTACAGTCCTCTTAAGGAAATTTGAGACGACTTGAAGAACTGATAAGAATTTAAAAAGAGGGAACAAAATGAGCAAAGCTAGAGATGGAAAAATATAATCAATATTTAAGAAACATGAAATTGGGCTTCCCTGGTGGCGCAGTGTTTGGGAGTCTGCCTGCTGATGCAGGGGACACGGGTTTGTGCCCCGGTCCAGGAAGATCCCACATGCCGCGGAGCGGCTGGGCCCGTGAGCCATGGCTGCTGAGCCTGCGCGTCTGGAGCCTGTGCTCTGCAATGGGAGAGGCCACAGTGGTGAGAGGCCCGCGTACCACCAAAAAAAAAAAAAAAAAAAAAAAAAAAAAGAAATTATCCTGTATAAGTTTTGTGTAGATTAGGAGTGAATAACTTAAAATTTTAGCTAGGTTTACATTTTTGGAAATCCGGAAAAGTCAGATAAACATTTTACTAGACAATTAGGAGCCATTGAAGATTTTTGAGAAGATTATTTTAGTAAAGATATTTAAGACACACTAGGTGAAATACTAAAAGCACAATCGGGAATTAAGAGGTCACTGCTGTTGTCTCTCTGGGTCTGTTTCAAGCATTAGTGTGCGTGAGGATAGTTTGGAGCTAACAAGCCATTACCGGGCCCACCCCTGAGCCTGAGATTCGGTTCATAAGTGGTGGGGCTCAAGGTCTCTATTCATGACAGGTCCCCAGATGGTTCTGTGCATGTTAAAGTCTGAGCATCTAAGGGACAGGTGAGAGCCTGGCCTTGAGTGTGGCAGAAGAAATGGCTAAGAGGGCACAGATGAGACAGGTGTGGTCCCCTGGCTGCGAAACCTGAGTACTTATAGATGACTCTGTTCTGAGGCTCGCTTAGTGGAAGCATAAAAAAAAAAACAAAAAAACCCCGACTTTCCTGGGCGACTCTGCTACTTCTCAGAATGGCCTCTTGAAGCTCACCAAAACTTAAGTGGCTAGTGGCATACGGTTTGTGGTTGGATCTAACAAGTTGGGACTAGATTGAGAGACTTAGAGAGTCATCAGTTCTCTTAATCTCCTAACTTCTTCAAAGCGTGGAGGGGCTGCTGAGAGAAATAACAAAAAGAGGGGGATGAGATAGAGCTCACGACTCTGACCTAGATCAACTCTATCTCATCCCCCTCTTTTTGTTATTTCTCTCCACACCCCAGCAGGGTCCGTGTTTGTGGAATGAATAGGCACGTGAGTGAGTGAATAAAGAGGAAGCACGATGGAGTTTTGATGAAGGGTTGTTTACAGGACTGTAGTTCAAATAGCAACAGGAAAAGTACTATCAACAATGTCCCGTGGGGAAGGGTCAAAAACCCCCAATGTCCTAATGTAACCAAGCAGGACCCTATGGGGCCTTCCCGGAACAGACTCCCCCCACATCCCCCATGTCCTCCACTTGCCTCTTGTTTGTAGAAAAAGTTTAGCCTCCTAGGCCTTCCCAGAGTTCCAAAGAGTACATTTAATCAGAGAAGTGAGAAACTACAGAAAGAAAGGAAAACAGTCAAACAAGTCAAAATTATAATAGTTTAGCCATTAAACAAAGCCAAGGACCTTTAGTTCCTCCTCAAGGGCTGTAGATAATATTCTGAGCCATGTCCTTTGAGCTGTTTTGCAGGTACTGAAACCTCCACCAGGTGGAAGAAGTTAACTCTACGCTGCCCCAAAGCACATAGACCCCAGGCCAGTCGGAACCAGAAGGTTGATGTCGTTGACTCCTGATGACCTCACCACCAACCAATCAGAAGAATGTCCACCAGCCGATCACACACCCACAGCCCCCTCCCTCACCCTGTCTTTAAAAATCTTTCCCTGAAAGACTTTGGGGAGCTCTGGCCTTTTAAGCACTGGCTACCTGGACTCCTTGCTTGGCACCTGCAATAAACACCACCCCTTCCTTCATCACACACCAGTGTCAGGAGATAGGATTTACTGCACGTGGACACTCGGACCTGAGTTTGGTTTGGTCACACTAATAACAAAGATTTTTAAAGATCGCAAAATACTCTTTCAGGAAGTCTCTCTGACTTTCTACCGCAACTGGAAACAGAGGTGAGCCCAAGGCCACAACCTCTCAGTCTCCCTTGTGGGGTCTTTGCCTCTATCCCTAGAGACACTTCCCCTCGGGATTATGACTCAGCAGTGGCCAACAGCAGGAAGGGAATTTCAGGTGAGACGGTCCCGATGAAAGGTCTATTCAGAGTCTCTTTGGGGAAGCACACGTTTCTTATCCCAGATTCTCCTCCTTCTCCTTGGAAAATTCAGCAAAGGGTAACATGCAGCTCAGAAGACAGGCTTGAGGAAAACATTGTGCCACAGAGCAAGGAATGTGGTTGTGAACCAACTCTGCGTGACCAGCATTTACAAATACCCCCCACGCCACAGAAAGCCTCGTGTGCTGCCAAGAAGACGGCTGGCTGAACAGTGTGTTAAATTCTGGAAAACAACTAATTTCTAAGCCATTTACTAGAGCAAAATTGTTTAAAATTAACAGTTATTAAAATTATAATTATTTGAATAATTATGGAGCATTTTTATAGCAGTGGGAATACCTTTAGTTTAATAGCTCCTGAGCCAATCCCTTCTGTGGAAACAACCAAAGGCTAGTACTAAAGAACACAGCACTACTTTAATTGACATCTGTATGGCATTATTTCTAATATGGTTGACCTGAGCTCTATCACTTGGGAGATAAATACATCTCATATGAGTCTGACCAGTGGGTGTTTAAAAAAAAAAAAAAGACAGGAGAGGACAAGAAAGCTTAACCTATAGCATAAGTGGAAAATGTACCCCAGACCATAGGGAGAAAACCAAATCCAGTGCTGGATAACAATGCCTGGTGACTAATTGTTTTTTCCCCCGCAAGGTAAGGGTCATCTGACATTATAAAACATACTGATGCAATTTACAACCTCAATCGGTTAAAGAAAAACTATTTGGTCACCTCAATGCAGAAAACACGTTGGTTAGAGTTTAACGGCAATTCCTGGTTAAAACCAAGCCAAAACAAAACCTTTTGTCTAAATAGAAACAGAAGGGACTTTCTTTAACCTCATGAAGTATATACAACCAACATTGCCAGCAAAAATCATTCTTAAAAGTGCTACCATCTTTGTTCCTTTTTACACAAATTTTTTTTCTCTGTTACTGGTTTCGATTACTTTGTTCTCTGTGCCCTGGAGTCGTTTTCTTCCTGCTTTTCATGGTTGATATTAGTTGAGCTTCTTTAATCTGTATATTTATAGTTTTCATCTAATTTTGAGAATTTGGGGCCACTGTTTCTCCAAATAATTTTTCTGTCCTCCTCGTCCCCTGTAATGTCTCTCTCTGTAGTGATCTTCTTTGCTCGGAACTACACTTTATTGGTTATTAAAATAGCCACTCCTGCTTTCTTTTCATTAACGTTAGCATGATACATCTGTTTGCAACCTTTCACTCTCAACCTGCCTACGGTTTTGAATTGGGGGTCTCCACTCCACTGCCGAGCCCATCCAGAAATGAAACTTTTAATTTCTCTAATGGTAGGTTGCAGTTTTTGGTGAGATTTTCTGTTTTCACTTGTGTCAAGTGTGTTCGGAATCACTTGTTGAAGCATGTGTACAAAGGCTGCTTTCAAATCCCTAGCAGATAATGTCGACAACTGATTCGTCTTGCTTTTGGTGTCACTGTATTGTCTTTTCTCACCCAGGTTGTGATTTTCCTGGTGTTTGGTATGACAGGTGATTTTTGATTGTATCCTTGACATTGTACCTGTTATGATAGGAGACCCTGGGTGTTACTTGACGTTGTTTTTTTTAGTCACAGCAAGCAGTCTCCCTCCTACTATCCTGGCCTATTCTCGTGGACTGTGGTTCCAGTTTAATGTCCAAAGCCTTTGTGGCTCCATGTTGACCCCCACAAAGGGGTGTCTGGTGCTACCTGGGCCCCCACTGTCCCTGCTCGTGCTGCCTGAAGGGAGGAGGGTTTCTTCAGGCCTGGCCGCCAGCGTTTCCCAGTGGGGAGGACCATCTCAGGCCTGCTCTCCTGTGGGAAAGGGAGCGCAACCCATGGCTGATCACTGCTGGAGGGTCCCCGGTTGGGCTCCCTTGCCGCAGGTGCTGGGCTCGCCTGGTGTCGTCAGAGGGACTCCCGTTTGATCCAGGCGGGGAATGCCCCAGCTTGGCTGCCTTTCTGGCTGGGTCAGGAAACACCAGGCCGGGTCCCCTTATTTGCTTGAGTCGGGGAGACGTGACACCTTGCGCTGTGCCCTCCCCCAACCCCAGGGCCCCAAACCAGTTGGCCTTCCTTTTGCCACTTTTCAGATTTCTGCTTTTGCTGTCGTTTGTGTAATTTCCAGGCTGTATAATTGTGCTTAGCAGGGAGGAGCAGGGGGAGATGGCTTCACACCATCTTGTCCACATTGTAAGTCCAGCTGCCACGGTCTTTTGGGGAAGTTTTCTATTAAACTCTGCCACAGTTGGCTTTGCTCGCTTTCAATTGACTATGTTAGTGGCAGGAAGAACCCACCGGGGGGCTGTCACACCGTCTCGGGCTGGCCCTGACGTCCGAGGAGACTGAGGCCCTGGCGGGTGGTGGCGATGGTGGGGAAGGTCAGGTGGCAGGACTGGGGCGGCGGGGGAGCCACACTGGCACCCGGTGGTCGCTGCGCACTTCCTGCGCGTGGACCCTGCTCTGGGTGCAGGAGAGCTGTCTTCTCCTTCCATCCTCACCCACGCCTCCCTGGGGCCGCTCCTTCCGCACTCTCCACTTTACAGGTAGGGAACGGATGCAGAGAGGTGACAGCAGGGCGTCGTCAGGCTGGCCTGCAGCCTGTGCTCTTGACCAGCCAGGATGACCGCTGCCCTCGGCAGTCACAGAAACGGGCTCACAGCCTTCTCACCGCCCTGTGGCCAGGCCCTGCCCTGCCGTCCTGTCCATCCTTTTCGTCTGTGAAGCCAGACCTGGGAGCTTTCCCATCGGAGGGGTTCGGTGTCAGGTTAGAGCTGGAGCGTGGAGCCGATGGCCAGGGGCCCGGTTCAGCTTTGCCCCTGAACTGGTGTAGGGACTGGGGGTTCCGTGGCTGTGCAGCCACGTCAGCACCTGCAGGGCCTTAGGAAGCTGAAATGCCTCAATGTTGTTGCCCCCATTTCTCTCTTGGCAGGGGCGGGGCTCAGCCCTGCCGCGGGTCCCGTCAGGGGGTGACCCTGAGCTCTAACGGGGGGGGTGGTCTTGCTCTTTGATGCTGGTCCCTGTGGATCCGCCTGAGGCCCCCACCCACCCTGGAGCTCTGACACACCCCCACCTCCAGGGAGGGCAGGAGGTACCAAGACATTTCTTTTTCAAGAAATTTAAATGAAAATGTATGATTTTCAGGGTGAGCTGTCCCACCAGCAAACAGGGTTTCCGCAGCCCTACGACGACAGAGGTGGGATGAATAGTAAAGGGAAATTGTGTCCAACACCGCCTGACACAGACAAGGCGTCCCGCTGGGGCCCCGCTGGGCTCAGGGCTGGGTCTGGAGGAGGTACCAGCTTTCCCATCCCTGCGTCACCGCCTGAGCCGCCCGGGTCCCCAGCCCACGCGCATCGGCCAGGAAAGACTCAGACAGGAGTGTGCACTGGTTCATGGCTTTATTGCTGAAGGAGGAACGCCCCCGAGCAGGAGACCCCAGGTGGGGCCCGGAGGGGCCTGGATCCCAAGAGGGGTGACCTTGGTCCTGGTGCCTCCTGACCCTGCTGGTGGGGGAGGTGGGGTGACGTCATCTGTCCCCAGAGGGGCCAAGGCTCCCGGGCCCTGAAATGGACACGGGGCTCTCCTGTGATTCCTGGGGAACCTGCTGGACCCTCGCCAGCGCCCCCTTCCCCGGGCTGGGCCTGGGGGTGCAGGACGGCCCCTCCTCGGGAGAGGGACCCCCACCTCCCCCCTCAGGTGGAGTGTCTGTCACCGGTGCCCGCTTCCGGGGCCTCCACCTTGGCCCTCGGCCCTGCCCAGAGGGAGCAGGGGGAGGTCAGCATGCGAGTGAGGCCAGGACACAGGAAACGACCTCCCCAAAGGCCACCCCTCAAGAGTGGGCACGCGGCCAGCGGCTCGGCAGTCGCCAGGAGAGACCCCAGCTTCCAGCCATTCCCCCAGGGGGACCCCAGGGCCTGATGGGGGAGCCCGGGCCCCACCAAGACCCCCACCCTGTGCACATGCCCAGGATGTGGGGCAGGGGGGTTACGTTACCCCCAGGGCGCCGGCAGGAGCTCACCTAGACGCGGCACTGCTCTGTGGGGGAGGGAGAGCCGTGCGGGAGGGTCAGGACGGGACTGGACGCCCCGGGGACAGAGGGGTCTGGCAGGGGGTGGGGAGGGGGCCCACCTCGGGGGCGCTGCGCCCTCACCCCCTTCCTCCCGGCAGCCGTGGGGAGAATGGGGGTCCAGCAAGGGGGGAAGATGCTCCCCTGATTCTCACCCTGGGCAGGGCTAAGTTCACCCTTCCTCTGGCTCAGGTCCAGGTTGATCCGCATGTGTTCGGGCAGAGACTCCAGGACTCTTTCGAATTTCTCCAAGACCTCGTTGTCCACTTGCAGGGTCCTGGCTGTGGGGGAGGGGTCAGTCCCTGGGGGCATCCCCGCTCCCCCCGCCCCCCCGAGAGCTCGGGGACCCTGAGGCCCCCCCCCGCCCAGGAGCGAGCGCAGGAAGGAGGCACTGATGCGCTGGGATCTGTAGAGCTTGGTCTAGCCCTGCTTCCCAGGGTGGTCTGCAGGGCCCCGCCCCCTGCCCTCCAGGGCCCCGCCCCTGCCCTCCAGGGCCCCGCCCCCTGCCCCCCCCCCGGCCCATCCCCCTCCTCCTCCTCCCGGGGCAGCGCTGGGGGTCTGCACGGTCACAGAGGAGAGGCACCCGCCTCGCCCCTATCCTGGTCTCCCCCAGTCCCCCCGGGCTGACTGACTTGACCAGGAGCCTCCACTGCCCGCCATGGCCACCTTGGGAGCATCGCCCGTATATTTACTTTGGTCAGAAAATCTCCCTTTAAAGCTGGCTGCATAACTGAAAGTGCTCTGAAGTCGTTAAGAATCTCCTCCTAGAAGGCTGTTGATGAGTATTAGCTACTTGTACCAGCTGGTCGGTGAGGCGCCTCCACGCAGGGAGAGACCCCGAGCCTCCTGCGTCAGTCCCGCTGGCCTGTCCCGGACCTTGTCCCACGCATCTCCTGCCCTGCACGTCACTCCACATCTGGCGGCCAGTGTCGGGCGCCACGGCTGGGACCTTTGCTAGCATGACCTGTAGGCGCCAGCGGGGCAGCCCCTCTCCCCCTCCTCCCACCAGGGCCCAGGAAGGTGCGGGGGAGTCTTGAGCGTCCCTTATTCACAGCTTGACCAAAGGCCACATCTCCGGACACGCCCCACGGGGTCAGCCACGTACACAGGCACTGGCACGCTGCACCGTGCTCATCGGTGGGCGTGGGGGCCTCCATGCAGAAGATCATGTAGGTGGTGTAGTCTGTGTCCAGCACGGAAATCTTTCTTTCCCCGTGATCTGGAAAAGGGGCCGAAATGGAGCCTGAAATCTTGTCTGAGTCCCTCCACCATGTCCGTCGGGGCACCCGGATCATCGCCTGGGAGCGCTCTCTCCCACGGCAGCCACCGGGCTCGGAATATCTGCTCCCGGACACCGAGGGGACGCCCTCCCTACTGGGTGCCAGAAACCCACCACCGGCAGCACAAGTTTTATGGACCCCCAGTGGGGACTCTCCGAGCCGCACCGTCTGGGCGAGACCAGCCCGTCCGCACTCAGGCCGAGACTGGAAACAGCTCTTAAATGTTGGTGCCCTAACCCACCCCCGGGTGCATAGGACACATACCCGCTTCCTTCCATCTACACCAAGCAGGGGTGCAGAAGGGGCAGGAAAGCATGGGGATCCCAGGCCTTGTCCCCCTGAGAGTACCTTCCACAGGGTGGGAGAAGCAGGGCCTGGTGCACAGGACGAGGCCACACACTCAAGCCCGATCCTGCTGCCCAGATGGCGGGATGGCGAGCGTCTCAGAGCATCAGGCGACGCCCCGCATGTGCTGGGGTTACCCCAAGGGAGCATGGGGCCCGGGCTAGGGGCACTCACCGTCGACCTTGAATACAGCAGGGTCCTCGGTCTTCTGAGCCAGGATGGTCTTCTCAACACACTTTTGGTTTTCCCTGAAAAGCCAGATGGTGGTGGGGGTCATTCACAAACCCTGCAGAGGGACAGGAGCTGCGCTCCGGGAAGTGTCCTCACGGCAGGAGGACACCTGGGCCGCCCAAAGCACCGTCACCAGGTGCTGGCCTGAGTGGGAGCGGCCCTCCTTGGACCCAAGCGAGTGACTCAGGAAGTTGACAATGGGGCAGACAGAGTCAGCCAAGAACCCCACGGGAGAGCTGGCTGGTGGCCGAAGGCATGTGGCAGCTCAGAACTGACCCTGTCTGCATGGGGCTTTGGACACAGTGTTTCCAAGAATACTGGTCTCATCATGACCCAGAGTCCCCCGACGCCCCGGCTCCCCCACTCTGGGGGCAGGTGGGGCTCATGGTGGAAACTGCCCAGGCCCTGAGGACCCAAGCCTGCAGCTGCCCAGTGGTCTCCACACAGGCCTCTCCCCACACTGACCCCGGGGCCGCTCTGTGTAGCCTCCTCTTGCCCCACAGCCCCTGGGCAAGGCTCCAAGGGGACCAAGAACCTCCAAGCCCTGTTTCCCCCTCCCTGGGGCCCCAGCTCCGCCCACAGTGCAGCTGGGGCCCACCTGGAGCCCTGCCCACCTCCCACCAGTCCTGGAGCTGCCCCCGCTGGCCCGCAGCCCCGGGGAAGGGGTGGTGCCGTGTCACGGGGGGCGGGGCACACCCACCATTTCTGCAGGATGATCTCCAGGTCGCCCTGGGGGGTGGGCCTCAGCTCCTCCACGTTCACTCTCAGGGGGCCGCTCTCGGCGTCCAGGAGGGAGATGTCGCTGGCCGCCATGGCCACGGAGTGCCACGTCCCTGCCACCTGGGGAGGGACCTTGAGCTGCACTCCGGGAAGGGGACCCTAGCCCCACAGTGGGCTCTCAGTCCCGCCTCAACTGGGCCACGCCGAGTCTCCTATGTGCCCGGGTTTCTCAGGAAGCATGATGCGCTAGGGTTCCAGGTGCACCCGGGGATCACCAGCTCTGTGGTGACGCCTGAGTGGGGAGTTCTTGCATATTTGGAACAACCCCCGTCTCTACCGAACCCCCAGCGCAGTCCTAAGTCAGCCCCCATCCAGGTGTGGCAACTTCGAGGACGACTCCACCCCGGGAGGGAGAGGGAAACAGGAGCGTCTGGGAACCAAGTGGCTGGAGAGAGACAAGTCCCTCCAACATCTGGGGGATGAAGTGGTCCCCCAATGCTATGGCCTCATTTTGACCCGTGTTAGACTTTCCTGCGCCCTCTCAGCCCCTGACCCCAGCCCCCGGGGCCCACGCCCATACCTCTCTTATGTCCAGACCCTCCACTTTATTGGGAATGTGGGCAGCCTGGGCGCCACACACGAGGGCCAAGCCCAGGGCGAGCAGGAGACTCTTCATGGCTGCAGCCGTGGTTGCACTTCTGAGCTCTGGAGAGAAGGGAAGTCTGGGGCAGAGGGCTTGGGGCCTTATATAGGAGGAGGCCATGCGGTTCCCCGAATGCCCTGTGACTCATCCTTGGGGCCACGAAGACACTGTCTTCCAGGACAGCCTGAGGCCCGCTTTCTGTGACAGTATCACTGACTTCCATCTGAGGCCAAGAAGGAAGGTGCCCTGTGTCCCTGGGCCTGGACAGTTCCCGCTTGGCCCCAAGCAGGAAGGGTCTAGGGTGTGGGTCCAGGCTGGCTGCCAGTGTCAGGAACACTTCCTGGGTCGGGCTCTTGGACAAGGACAGGTCAGAGCCAGCACTGAGGACAGCTGTGTCCTGGAGGGCGGGCCCGTGGGTCGGCCGGGGTCCGGAGAGCCCCATGCCAGGAAGGACCCAGGGACATGCGCCAGGGGGTGACCCTCTGCCCCACACCGGGAGCTCATATCACCACACTCCTGATGGGTCCCCTGCACAAGCTGTCCCCGTGTGTGTGCACCCAGTTCACACAACCACCTGAGTGTGCACGCCCTGGGCTGCCGTGTGCTCCATGAGGGGGCGGCACAAGGACCCCCCCCACCATCTTGCTCCCATGTCGTCATCTGTGGGAAGGGCCGGGGTGCCCACGTGGCTCTGGTACAACCCCCATGGCCCTTGTTCCCCTTCCCAGTGCCACCCCCTCAGGCCGGCTCTAGGTGTCCCAAGCGTGGGCAGCTGCCTCCTTCACCCCCCGAGCCTGTCCAGGATCCGGCCCTGCTTCCATCTCTTCTGCTATGATTGGGACCTCTAGGAGTCTGGAGCCCCATCTTTGGGCAAGGCCTGCTTCAGGATTGCTGGAGGAGGGTGTACACTGCCCCCAAGGTGAGAGTCAACCCCGAGAGACAAGAAGCAGAGACTGAGGCAAGTGAGGCGGCCGAAGGCTTGTGTGAGCGGGGAGGGGCAGCCCTGGGCGGTTCCTATTGGTGGATTAACACAATGCACAGTCTGGAGGGATGAAGGGATGGGTGGGTGGGTGGATGGATGGGTGGGTGGATGGGTGGGTGGGTGGATGGGTGGGTGGGTGGATGGATGGGTGGGTGGGTGGGTGGATGGGTGGATGGATGGATGGGTGGGTGGATGGATGGGTGGGTGGATGGATGGGTGGGTGGATGGGTGGATGGATGGATGGGTGGGTGGATGGGTGGTAGATGGATGGATTGGTAGGTGGATGGATGCATGGCTGCGTGGGGGGTTACATGGATGAATGGCTTCCTTAACTCATATTGGATGGGCCATTTAGCTTCTCATTCTCATGATCCCTGTGATTTTCCAAGGTGCTTTCATGTACATTGTCACTTTTGCCTTTCACAGAAGTGACAGGAATGAGATACATAGTACCAAGTACATGACCTAAATACACCCGTTGTTAGTGGCCAAGGTTGGCCTTGAGCCAGGTCAGCCAGAAGCTGGCTCTGGAACAGGACGTCACTTCCTCCTCCCAGGGCCTTCCTAGTCCTCGCGTGGGGCCATCCACCTGAGCCCAGGCTGAGCCCTGTGCCTGCCAGGCTCTGCAGACCCCTCAGGCAGTTCCTCATAATGGGTCCTTGTGTCTCACTGGCTCGGTTTTTAGCTCCATCTGGGACTTGCCAACAACCCCAAGTGAAGGCAGAGAGGCAGCTAAGTTTCATAATCAACCGAGTAAGGCAGGAAAGAGGTGAGCCCTAGTGCTCCGGGCTGCAGGTGGTAATTACGGCTTTGAGGTGGTGCTGATATATATTTACCCACAGAGTCAAAGTGGGACTCAGAGTCCTGAACACACGTCCATGTTGTCCCCCCAGCTTCCCTCCCCCACCAGATGGACTCGACACACAGAGGACAATCCAGGCAAAGGGACACTTCCTGAGGCTACAGCTCATGTTTTAGGGTGATGAAAATCAGAAGCTCCCCCCTTTATGAGCTAGACTATTCCATGGTTCCTGTTTACTGCAAGAAGGTGAGGAGTTGCAGTGCAACGCTTGAGTTAAAAGAGAAAATTGAAGAATATTAGGACATCAAAAGGAAAACATAGCATATCAGAATCTGGGGGAACCAGACAACGCAGGAGAACCCGCTGTCCTAAAAATAATTTCAATAAACAAAAAGAACGACAAGGGATTAATTAGCCCTAGCACAGGAAAATGAGGGGGAAAACACAAACTAAACATGAGAGAATAAGGAAGAAGTTGCAAATATAAAAGCAGAAATGACTGAATTAGAAAATAGAAGAATGATATACTTGATGAGGTGGTAATTCTTCAAAGCTATCAATAAAATAGATATACCATTAGGTAACCTAATTAAAAAAGGAAAAATACACAAAATAATAAATGCTATTGTGAAAATAACCACAAAAGGAGAAGAAAGTAAAAAACCATTAGAAAGAAAAAGGTTTACTTAACCCCATGGGAAAAAAATGAAAATTTCCATGAAATAGTTAATTTTCTAGGAAAATGTAAGTTACTCTACCGGCCAGTGAAAGAGTTATGTTAATGGACTAATTTCGTAGAAAAACTAGAAAAAGTAAATTATTAAAGAGTTATTTTCTCCCCCAAGAAACACCACTTCCAGGCAGTTCTACAGTGAAAATCTAGCACAACTTTAAGGAACAGTTAGTTTGAAAGCTAGAAAATTGAGGAAACTTCCCATCATTTTTATGAAGTTAGGACTTTATTTTCAAACCCTGACAATTAAGTTATAGACCAATCTCATTTTTTAGTATCAATGTAAAATTACTAACTAAAATATTATCAAACAGAACCCAACAACACTTTTTTGTGTTTGTTTTGTTTTGCGGTACGCGGGCCTCTCAGTGTCGTGGCCTCTCCCGCTGCGGAGCACAGGCTCCGGACGCGCAGGCTCAACGGCCATGGCTCACGGGCCCAGCCGCTCCGCGGCATGTGGGATCCTCCCGGACCGGGGCACGAACCCGCGTCCCGGGCATCGGCAGGCAGACTCTCAACCACTGTGCCACCAGGGAAGCCCCCAGCAACGCTTTTAAAGGGTGATACCCAGATGTTGATTCTAGGATTGTAAGAAGTTTTCATATTTGTAAATCTATTGATAAAAGTAATCATAGATTATGAGGAAAATTGTAAGATGGTTTCTATTGAGACTATCACGACTGATCAGTTTCAAAATTATTTTTAACAATAAATTTAATAATTATTACAAAAACTCATTATGAAAAAAAATTTACACTCCTGAGGACTCAACAAAAGACATAAACAAAGGAAAGATCTAATTATGGATAGAGCATTCCAGAAAGATGTCAATTCTCCCTAAGTCAAGCTATAAATGCAATTCCATTAAAATATCAACCATATTTCTTACCGGACCCTTTGATTCTAAAATTGACCATATAAATAAGAATAACGCGTAGGGACTTCCCTGGTGGCGCAGTGCTTAAGAATCCATCTGCCAACGCAGCGGACACAGGTTTGAGCCCTGATTTGGGAAGATCCCACATACCACAGAGCACAGACCCCGTGCGCCACAACTACTGAGCCTGAGCTTTAGAGCCCGTGAGCCACAACTACTGAGCCTGCATGCCACAACTGCTGAAACCCATGCGCCTAGAGCCCGTGCACCACAATGAAGAGCAGCCCCCGCTCGCCGCAACTAGAGAAAGCCCGCGTGCAGCCACGAAGACCCAATGCAGCCAAAAATAAATAAATAAATTTTTAAAAACAAGAAAAGAAAAATTGTGCAAGAATTCCTGTGGGTAAACTCCTGGGATTAGCTCTGCAGGTAAAGGGTTGCACCCGTGGAGCTCTGGGGTCCTGCGCACTGTTCTCCCAGACAGGAGTGTCCTTCCACGCTTCCCTCTAGGGGACCTGCTGGGCCTCTGCTTCCTCACACTGTCCCCAGGGCTGGTCGCCACCAGACTAGAAACCTGTCGGCGTGGTGTTGACAGCGCCGTCTCCACGGCGTCTACATCTGCGTGTCATCGGGAGGTCAAGCGTCTCTGACCTGTACCGACCACGTGTGCGGCCTCTTGTTGGAGCTGCACGTGTGTGTTCTCTGTCCCTTTTTAAACCATTGACTTTCAAGATCTGGGGGACCACAGGGGTGTCAAACCTCTCTCTGGCCCTGGGGTGTGAGGAGTGCTGCTCCAGTTTGCCGTTTGTCTTCCCAGCTTTCTACATGTTTCTTGTTTCTGTTTGGCCATGGGAAGAGCCAGGCGTTTCCCTTCTGGCTTCTGGCTCTGGGGCCATACTCAGAACAGGGGTCTCTACCCTGAGACTGCACACATATTTACAAAAAAGACTTCAATTTGTACATCCCATCTTTAATCCATCTGGCATTTCCCTTTCATATAACAAAAATGCTATTTCAAATAAAAACAAAAATTAACCAGTCCCCACTTAAAATATGTAGACTACATAAAAAGATGCCTATAGCATGATTCCATTTACAGGAAACATCCAGACAGGTCAAGACACAGAGATAGAAAGCAGATTAGGGGCTGCGCGCTGGGAGAGGGAGGAATGGGGAGTGAGCGCTTTGGGTGTTTTTCTTTTTCTTTCTTTTCTTTTCTTTTCTTTTTTTTTTTTTTTAGGTAAGAAGTAGCTGTCTTTAGGGAGATACACACTCCATAGACAGAGTGTGGGCCATCTCAGAAAGCGAGAGGCCCTGGGAGGTGCACATTCTGCGGACAGAATGAGGTCCTTCTCAAAAGGTGAGAGCGGCCAGGGAGTGAGTGCTTTGGGTCAGGCTTTCCTTCTGCGAGTGAAACAGTCTGGCCCGAGACTGTGGGGAAGGATGCACGTGACTGTGAATGTACTCGATGCTCATGAAGTGCACGATTTAAAATGTAAAAAATTAAATGCCATTATGTTAAGGCCTAAAAGAAAAGGCATCACAAATAATGTAAAATGAAAAAGTAAAAATTAAAAAAGCAAAAACAGAACAGAAATAACAGGGGAGGGGAAGGAAAGTTCTGGGTCCGGGGGAGCAGGTAGAAGGAGTGGGTCAGAGCCGGCATTGAGGGCGGAGCCAGAGCCGGTTCTCCCTGCAGGGCTGGCGGGTCCAGGGCTGGCTCTGGGTCTCCACAGGAGCAGGTGCAGGTGACCTTCCCAGGCCGTCTGGGGTCGTCGTTCGGGAGACCCTTTCATGTCGGCGCTCACTCCAACCTGTGCTGCCCTCGTGGGCCGCGAGGATGCCCCTCACTCAGGGAAACAGAGGGGTGTCCCCGTCGAAAAGCTCCTCACTGATCTCCCGAGTGGAGCCCTGAAAAGACAGTGACCGGCAGTGGCCCTGAGGACCCAACAGTCCTGCCCGCCTGATGTAGATGCTTCTTCTGCCCACTGGACCCTCTGCTCCCAGATCAGGCACCGACCTGCGTCTGCACAGACCTCTACCCGGGATGAAGTGAGACCCACCTCCAGGACTGGGGCTAGACCTCGGGCAGAAGGGCGCCGCCCCAGCTCCGCACATCCCACCCCGTCACCTTGACCTGGGGGGTCAACACGACTGGCCCCTCATCGGGGCAGGCCAACTTGACACGAACCCTCCCTTCCATGCACACGGGGAGGGGACACAGGTGGGACCCCAGAGGCGGCCTGGTTGGGACCGGGCTGCCCTGGGCCTACCTGTGTCACCTAAGGGTGCCTCCAGGCAAATGGCCAGACGCGTCTGTGACCACGGCCTCAGAACATCAGGACGCAGCAGGAGGACACGTTGCTCATTCCAGGGCTCTGGCCGAGCGAGCTGGCCAGGGGCTTCTCTAGAACGTGGTGCCTGGTGACCGAGTTCCAAGTTCTGTGGGGCTCTGTCGTCGGGGGAGTGAGGTCACTTCCTGGGGTCCCCATACTCGGGCTTCCTGCTCAGACATGAGCTCCCCAAGGGCCCTTCTGGGCTACTGACTGCTCACCCCCACCCCATGCTGTGTCCCTGCACGGTGACACCAACAGGGAGGCCCGGGTGCCGCCAGGACCCCAGCTCTGGGGACACAGCTGGGCTCAGACCCGGCTCCCCCTTGTCACCCGTGATGTGACCCTGGACAGGCTGTGTGCCTCTCAGGGCCTCACCAGTCTCCCCACCTGCACAGTGGGGTCATTGTAACATCTACTTCCTAGAAACGTCATCAGGCGTAGACACCTATGAACACCTACAGTGCCTGTAAAGCTCGTGGGCTGGGATCACACAGGGCTCATCACAGGCTTGGCAGTGGGAGGCCCACAGGAGGGGCTGGGGTAGCACAGAACGCAACTCACACAGGCCTGCGTCTGCCCGGGGGTCTAGGGACAGTCGCTTCCCCTCCTATCTCTTTCTCAGTACCCCCCGGGAGGGGTGAAAGAAATGACACTCTGACAGCATCCCCCTCTAGCAACAACCTTCCAGGTCCTCCTGTCATGTTTAAACTCAGGTCCAGGCGTCTCACCTCGGCCTGTGGGTGGGCCGCCCCACGACGGCTCTCAGCGTCCCTGCCTCTGCCACACATGCCTGTGTCATCCCTCCCCTGAGGGTGGATGGGCTTTGGGACTGGGTTCAAACTAACAGAATTGGGCAAAAGGGATGGGCGGTTGTTTCCAAGACTGGTTTATGAAAAGTCTGTGACTTTCTGCCTGGTTCCCTCCCTCCTGTGTTCATTCCCTCTCCCTGTCTCTGTCTCTCTGTCTCTGGCCCAATGTTCTAGAGAAGCAAGATCAGGTATTAACGAGCTGCCCTAAGAGGCTCCAGTGCAAAGAACCGACACTGGGTCCCGGCCCACAGACAGGAAAGACCCGAGCCCCCGTCCAAACTGAATCCCGCCAATAACCCGAGAGTGATCTCAGAGACAGACCCCTCCCTGACTGAGCCTCAGCTGAGACCACAGCCCAGCCTCCTGGGGGACCTCGGGGCAGAGGCTCCCAGCTGAGCTGAGCCTGCCTCCTGGTCACAGACACCGAGAGGGTCAGTGTTTGTCCTTGTAAGCGCTACGTTAGGGGATGCTGTCGCCGGGCACAGACACCGGGACGTCCTTCCGGCCCCGGGTCTGGCCCTGCCTCCCGCATCCCCCCACCTCCTCTCCTCCCAGCTCTCTCCAGCCACACTGGCTCCTGTCTCGCCTGCTCTCCGGCCAGAGTCTCTTCTGCCTCCGAGTCTCTGCACCTTTGAGCTCCGCCCCCCCCCCCCCCCAGCTCACTGTCACGGAGTGTGCAGGGCTGGCTGCTCTTGTCTTTCTGGTCCCGGCATCAATGTCACCAGGGAGCCTTTTAGACCCCCAGGGGCTCCTGGCCCTCCTTCCAGGGCCCTGACTCATTCCCTAGAGCACTTGCTCTTCTCTCCCACGTGGATTTGCTTTCCTGCTCTTGTCCATCTGCCCCTCCAGGCTGTGAGCTCCTGCAGGGCAGGGACCATCTGTCATGTCAGCACCGCCCCCAGGGCTAACAGGGCCCCTGCTCAGGGTGAGTGCAGAGGGGACGGTAGCTGAATGATCTATAGAGGGTCTCAGAGCCCCCTCCCGCCTCTGAGCAGCTCCCACTGTGGGCCTGGAGGCTGACAATAAAAGGTGCCTGTGGGTCCGCGGCAGGGGGACGCCCAGGTTGACCCCGGGTGTCCCTTCCCTGCTCCAGTTGCTCCATCCAGTAGAGTGCGCACAGCCTGCCCCCTGGTGGTCAGCCTTGGAACTGCAGCCCCAGGCAGGAGACCAGAAAAGTAACCGCAGAACTTGTTGGGGGTCCTCAAGGCAGTGGTTCCACCAGGGCCGAGGGGGCAAACGAGCAGGACCTGCCGGCTCCTGGGGGATGAGAGGGACCTCAGAGCCTCTCTTGCTCCCTTCCTTCCCTCCACTGTCCTCATGTCCAGTTCACTCCGGAGGCCTCCTCATCCCAACCAGGGCAGTGACTCCACCCACTTCCAAATGCGGACCCCCAGGCGCCAACAAGGAGGGTCTTGTCCCTGGTCCCCGACGAGTGGTCCAGTCTCTGCCACCTTCTGCACCCCAGGTCCCCAGTCCCCCAAGTCTGTCCCCTGCTCAGAAGGGCCTCGGGGGGTAGAAAGCATTTTCCAAGGACTCAGAGCAGAGTGGGTCAGGGATGGAGAACCAAGGCCCGCAGACTCCTCTGCAAGCTTATGGAATCCTAGGGATCACCCCGTCTGTGCACCCACTTTACAGAGAAGTAGGCTGAGGCCTCCTCTCCTGCAGCCCCTCCACAGTAGGGAGGGGGTCTCATCCTAGTGCCCGGTGCCCAGAGTGGTGGACACAGGGCCCAGACCTTGTCTTCTCCAGGCAGCTCTAGCGATGGCCCAGGCCAGGCAGCCCCCTGGGCACCCCCTGCCATCAGCCTGGCATCTCTCGCCTCCCTATGCTAGGGCTGGGCATGTCGCTAGGGGGTCATTATCCCTGCCCCGTGGCAGAGCTGCCCCCAACCCCCTCCTTCTCACCCCTTGTTCCTCCCCCGTGTGCACTCCCCTCTGACCCCCGGCAGGACAGTCAGTGTGTGACTGTGTGTGTGTGTGTGTGTGTGTGTGTGCGTGTGTGTGCGCGCGCGCGCGCGCACACGTGCCCTCATGGAGACGCCCAGAGGAATCAGCCCCACATGGGAAGGGGTGGGCAGGTGTCCTCCAGGATCTGAGGGGCTCTCATCCCAGAGTAAACCCCATGGGAGGGTTGAGGCTGGCGGGGGAGGCGAGAACCGTCCCCGCTCCTCCGGACTCTGCCTACCTCCCAGCCCCAGGCAGACCCTGCCTCTCCCGGCCTCATGACGTGCTGGACGCGGACCTGCCTCAGCCCAGCTCTACGAGGACGCCCCCGGGCTCTCCCCTCTGGACCGTGTGGGGAGGACCCGCTCAGGGTGATACCGGCCTCCCTGACGCGTGGCTGCACGGCCTCACGTTCACGGCCGGGCGCGCACACAAGACCCAGGATGCTGCGTGCACGTGACCGCGCCCCACAGAGCGCATGCGCAACGCCTACAGCTCCCCGCGCGGCTGGTCCCGCGTCCCACCCCCTGCTAACTGCTCTACGTCACCCCCGCTGCGTTCCCTGAGCCGTAGGCCCACCGTCCCCCGGCAGGTGGGCTGCAGGACGCCGGGCTGGGTGGGTCGGACATCTGGGGACACGCGGGTCACTGAATATACCCCCACCCGCTCTCCTCGTCTCCAAGCTCCATCCCAGGGTCCAGCTCGGGGCATGGCTGGGTCAGGGGGACCTGGAGGGGGCAGTAGACACCCAGTCCGGCGTCTCCTCTGCCCCCACCCCACATTTGTCTCCTCACCGTACCCCGGACCCAAGGTCCAGCCTGTCCCTGGCTGCAGTCCTGGCTGGAGGAGGAGGGGCTGGCGGGGGCCCACCACCCCGATGGGCGAGTGTTGGGGTCACTTACTGTTATTAGGGAGCCCTCTGGGCACTCAGTGATTTCGCCTCACTTTGTAGGGGAGCAGCGGCCCCAGCACTGAAGGCCACTCAGCTCTGATGACCAAGTCCAGCCGTGAACGGGGGGCTCAGAATCATTGCTCTTCACCCTCACTGAGCCTGCGCTGACCGTCAGAGGCCTTGACCTGTGTTGGGCTCCACAGCCAGGGCACCTCCTGAGTCCAAGCACTTTGGGTGCCTTTGTCTCCCTGCTTTAATCACCAGCACCCATACCCAAGGTCAGAGTCACTGACCCCATCTTGGATGGAGCAAACTGAGGCTCTGAGAGTCACCACATGAGCTTGCCTGTCACAGGGCTGTGATGAGGCCCCGCTGTGGGGTGAGCCCTGGTCAATCTGACCCCAAAGGCTGTGGTTGCACAGGAGCCCAAGGTTGTGGCCTCTGAGCCCAGCTTGGAGGTGGGTCCCTCATGGATGGGGGGCTACAGGGAGGGACACTGCAGGCAGGGGCTCTGAGGGGGGAGGGCTTGGTGAGGTCCCTGGGGGATAAAGGCTGCAGGGAGGCTGGAATGGGGGTGAGGGGTGCACGCTGGGGAGGGCGTCTGGACCAGACCACACAGGGCTCTGAGCGCCAGGCTAGGAGTTGGGGTCACCACTAGTTAGGAGGGATCTGGGGACATGATATCGGCTGTCCCATCGGCCACAGCAGCCTAGATCTGGAGGGAGCATAGTGGCCATGGTATTCATGCCCCCTCAAGCATGGGTCTCCAATAACCCACCAGCATGAGGAGGCTGCCTCAGTTTCCTCCTTGCGCAGTGAGGGCTGTGGGGGTCATCTGCCTCCTCCCAGGGCTGGGCATGCTCCCTGGAGGGTCCAGAGACGGCTGCTTGTCAAAGTAGCCGTTTAGGTGATGTCTGTTTCCAGAGAGTGTAAGTGAGGGGACCAGGGGGACGCCTGGCCACCCAGCTCAGCGTGGAGCTCTTGTACGTGTCGCTGTTCTCGTGTTCAGGCTGACGGGGATGAGGCAGCGCCGCCCACCTGCTGGACGGAGCGTGACAGTGAGGGGCTGTGTCGCAGAGCCTGGGACATGTTACTCGTGTGTGACCCAGGCTGTCACGGGCCTGGTGGACGCTGAAGACGAGGTGCTGCTGGAGGCCGAGCTGATGCCCGAGGTCTCTGGGGATGATGAGGGCTGCTGACTCCCAGCCCCTGGGGAATGGCAGGGTCAGCAGATGCCCTGCCCAGTGCAGGGCACCCCATGCCGGCATCCAGCTCTGGGGGCTTCAGCCCTCTTTTGTGGTGTGGAGTGGGGAGCACTTGTCCTGGGAAGGACGAGACTGGGAGAGGCTCTTAAGGAGACGGGTAGTTACCTTGTTTGCCTGGACATCTGGGGACTCTGGGTCACAGCTTATGGGTTTTTAAAAATTTTAGTTATGTTTTTATACAGCAGGTTCTTATTAGTTCTCTATTTTATACATATTAGTGTATATATGTCAATCCCAATCTCCCAGTTCATCCCACCACCACCACTCCCCCTCCCCCCCGCTTTCCAGATGTTGGAGCCGGAAGGGCTCTAGCTCTGGAGCTGGGCCAGCTAAGCTCTCTAGCTGGTGTCGGGTCCTGCTCTAGCTCCACGGGAGGTGAGAGATCCCCTGGTGGTGCCGGCTCTCCTTCTGCAGCTGGCGCAGAAGCTGACTAGCTCCAGAGCTGCTGCTGGAACAGATGATGAGGCTGGTTCCTGCTCCTGAAGGTGGCACCAGATCTCACGGTGAAATGCCTCTAGTTCGAGATCTGCCTTCCGTTTTGTATCTGCTTCTGCAGCTGGATCTAGCTCTTCAGGTGTAATAGAC
This sequence comes from Grampus griseus, assembly GCF_964374135.1. Taxonomy (NCBI): domain Eukaryota; kingdom Metazoa; phylum Chordata; class Mammalia; order Artiodactyla; family Delphinidae; genus Grampus; species Grampus griseus. The sequence continues at coordinate 1,867,293 of NC_139000.1, forward strand.
CTGGTGCCGGAGCCAATTCTCGATCTCAAGATGGTGCTGAAGCAGGTCACCGACCTGACTGCCTTTCCGTGGACGTCCCCATGAAAGGAAATCCCACAGTAGGTGACACTAGAGTTGGCTTCAGATTTGTCTAGTGTTGGGCCTGATGGTAACTCAGGCAGCCGTGTGAGAACTGTGACGGAGGTCGCTCAGCTCCGGAGTGGACGCCAGGGGTGCTCTAACCCTGGACTGGTCCAAGTGTGGAGCTGGAAGGGGCTCTCGCTCTGCAACTGGTTCCAGAGCTAGCGCTAGCTCCACGCTCCTGCGAGATCTCGTGCTAGAGATGGACTAGCTTTATAGCCCCCACTTACTGGCTGCAGGTGAGGTGCTGTCTCACCTGTTAGGCTGTGACCTCCGAGGGATGGTGTCTGGGGTTCACCATCGTATGCCAGGTGCCCACACACAGTGGGAGCAGTACACAGCTGCTGAATGAATGAATGGATCCAAGAGTGTGTGTTCCAGGTCTGTCATCTGTAAATAACAGCCCTCATCTCCCAGGGCTGTTGAGAGGATCAGATGACGTATTAACATGTTAGAGTCTACTGTGTACCAGGCACTGATGGAGGGCCGAGAGTACAGCAGTGAACAAGCACAGTCCCTGCTCGCACGGAGCTGACTGCAGCGGGGGTTAGATGAGGAAATCGGGTCACAGGCACCTGCCCCAGCTCAGCTGGGAGCAACAGGTCCTGCAGGCGTCCCTGTCCAGCAGCTCAGGACCAAGCCAGGTGGGGACTGTGGTGGAGGGGATGTGGGATCTGAGCATCCAGGCTGCCCATCTTCCCAGTGTAGCCGTTCCCCTCACTGGCCCCAGCTTTGCCCTCCATAAAGCTCGTGTGGGGTATTTGTTCCTAAGATTCCTCTATGAAGTTGGTCTAGATCCTCTGAGACACACAGGAAGAACTCCCCACTATATGTCTTCCTGCTGAAATCCCGGAGAGCAGGGTTTGAGTTCTTTAGGGGAACTAGACCATGTTCTGTGAGGGGACCCCTTCTGGTCAGTGGATGAGCTGGGCCAGAAATCCTGGGCTCTGACCCCAGTAGCCACAGAGACCAGGGCATGAATGACACACAGGTCAAGGCACATCTCGAGGTGCTTGGGAATGGCAGCCTGACGTCTGAGGGACTGTCCAGTGAGGGTCAGCCCTGCCAGCGGTCAGGACCGGGGGAGATATTTCCAGATCAGCACTCAGGATCTTCCTCCCTTCACTCTGCTTCCTTATTTTCTGCCTCAATTACATCGTATTTTATCGTGTGGGTGGTCATCATTCATTTATCCTGTCCCCCTACTGGAGGGAACTGAGATGTTTCCAATCTTTTGCTCTTATGAGGTAGGTGCAGTGGATAACATGTACACACGTCAAGGGTACAGGTGTTTCTACGGGATGAATTCCCTGTACTGGAATTGCTGAGTCAGAGGGTAAATATATTGGTAATTTTGACAGATATGGCCAAACTGCCTCCATTGGAAAGAAACTTGTATTCCCATCAACAACGAATAAAAGTTCCTATTTCTACACAGCCCTTTCTAACTTACGGATTTGATCATTTTGTCGTATTATGAAAAAGACAGGGCATGTTTTCCCCTGTTTTAAGGCCATACTTTTTTTTGCAAAATGTCTGCTTTTGCACATTTTTTTCTGTATGACTGCTTTTTTTTCTTAATTTCTAAGAGCTCTTTATATAAGGGGATCGAGCCACTTTGCCTGTGACATGAGGTACAAATATTTGTTCCAACTTTTTTTTTAATTTATTTTTATTTTTGGCTGCATTGGATCTTTGTTGCTATGCGTGGGCTTCCTCTAGTTGCAGCGAGCAGGGGCTGCTCTTCGTTGCAGCGCGTGGGCTTCTCACTGCAGTGGCTTCTCGTTGCAGAGCACGGGCTCTAGGCACGTGGGCTTCAGTAGTTGTGGCTCGTGGGCTCTAGAGCACAGGCTCAATAGTTGTGACACGTGGGCTTACTTACTCCGTGGCATGTGAGATCTTCCCGGACCAGGGCTCAAACCCATATCGCCTGCATTGGCAGGCGGATTCTTAACCACTGCGCCACCTGGGAAGTCCCTGTTCCAACTTCTTGTTTCTAATTTATGTCTTTCCCTCTCGTGTATTGTTAAGATGGCAGTTCTTTCCCATTTATCTATTCATCCAACACAACCATATAAAATGCCTCAGCAGATAACTCCCTGGGGAAAGTGATGCGCTAGTAGAATGTAAAAACCAGAGGGGGGGCTTCCCTGGTGGCGCAGTGGTTGAGAGTCCGCCTGCCGATGCAGGGGACACGGGTTCGTGCCCCGGTCCGGGAAGATCCCACATGCCGCGGAGCGGCTGGGCCCGTGAGCCATGGCCGCTGAGCCTGCGCATCCGGAGCCTGTGCTCCGCAACGGGAGAGGCCACAACAGTGAGAGGCCCGCGTACCGCGAAAAAAAAAAAAAAAAAAAAAAGAATACACATGCAAAAATTAAACAATACCAAATCACACCCAAATTCTAAAATATACATCATAAAATGAATCCAGTAATGTGATGTTATTTTTCCCTAAATGTCACCATCATTCAAGTCACGTTCTGAAACCTGACATTTTCACTCAACAAAAAGTGTGGACGATCATGTTTGTATATGTAAATTTGTTCCATTCTGCTTTTAAAAAACTAACACATGGTATTTCAATGTATGGATAAATTAGTTTATTTAATTGCCCCACTAATTTGACATTATTTACAGTTTTGTGCTGTTACAAGTAATCTCTATCTCATTGAGCAATATGGAATGTTTATCTCATTTCTAATACATGTTGAAAAATACGTTCTCTCAGTTCTCCATTAATCTACTGATTTGACTGTAATAGATAGAAATGTAGATTGTGTAAATAGAATACAAAAAATACATTTTTACAAGTAGAATATGTAAAAAGACCATGGAAAGGCAGGCATGTGGGTGCTCTCTGCTCCTCCCACAGCTCCAGCATCAGCACACGAATTAGAGGTGGCTCCAACTCCAGTTCCTGTCCATTCACAGGAGACAGGTGCAGGTGCAGAATGAGTGCAGAAGTAAAGGCAGCTCCAGAGCCTGAGGAATGTCCACCTGCAGCTGAAGTGTCACCTCCACCAGCAGCTCCAACGTCAGTTGCACCAGCAGCTCTGGAGTGAGGACCAGCATCTGAAGCAGCTCCTGCAGGGAGACCAGGAGATACAGCTCCCAGAGCCCCCACAGGGAGACCAGGAGACAGTTCCCAGCACCGCCGCAGGGAGACCAGGAGACAGCTCCCGGCGCCCCCGCAGGGAGACCAGGAGACAGCTCCCAGCGCCCCCGCAGGGAGATGAGGTGACACAGCTCCCAGCACCCCCGCAGAGAGAATCATCACCTGCTCCTCATGGAAGCCTGAAGCCAGCACAGGTACCACCACTCCTGAGGGAGAGCCGACGCCTGCACCTGCACCTGCTCCTGCAGGCAACCCAGAGCAGATGAGGACTCACCATCCTCGTGGGGAGATCCCACTCGGGACCCACCCTTCATGCCAGTTTTCAAGCCACACCTTCAGCTTGTTACCCCGCTAGGACCTTCCTTCCCCTCCCCTGCTATTGTGTCTGGTTATTTTTTAATTTTATTTTTTGTTTTACATTTTTATGGCATCTTATATTTCAGGTTTTTAATTAAATACAATGTAAGGTTTTGATCTTTTAAATGTTACAGTTCATGGGCGTTAAGTACATTCGCCATGCTGTGCAACCGTCACCACTATTTAGTTGCAGAATATTTCATTCTCCTAAAGGAAACCCTGACCGAAGGCACTCACTCCCCATTCCTCCCTCCCCCAGCCCAGTGCAGCCCCTAATCTGCATTCCTTCTCTGTTCTTTTACTATTATGGATTTTATTAAATAAATGGAATCACAGACTAGGTACCTTTTTGCGTCTGCACACATATTTTGAGAGGTTGTATTTAATTTTTGTATTCTGTGTGTTAAACAGTATTTTTGTTGTATGAAAGGGAAATCCCTGATGGATTAAAGATGAATTTATAAAATGAAGCCCTTTAGTAAATACATGCATAATGTGAGGGTGGAGACCCTGTTTGAAGTGTGACGCCAAAGCCAGAAAACAGACAGGAAGTGCTTGGCTCTTCCTGTGGCCAAAATAGAAACAAGAAAATGTAGAAGCTGGAAAAACAAACCACAACTGGAACAGTATTCCTCAAAACCCAAAGCCAGAAAAAAGCTAATCTCCCTGTGGCCCCAAAAACGCTCAGAAATCAATTTTTTGTTTTATTTATTTACTTACTTATTTTTGGCTGCGTTGGGTCTTCGTTACTGCACGCAGGCTTTCCCTAGTTGTGGCGAGCGGGGGCTACTCTTCCTTGTGGAGCACGGGCTCTAGGCGCACGGGCCTCAGTAGTTGTGGGACACGGGCTCAGTAGTTGTGGCTCACGGGCCCTAGAGCAGAGGCTCAGGAGTTGTGGCACACGGGCTTAGTTGCTCTGCGGCATGTGGGATCTTCCCGGACCAGGGCTTGAACCCGTGTCCCCTGCATTGGCAGGCGGATTCTTAACCACTGCTCCACCAGGGAAGCCCCAATCAATGTTTTTTAAAGCGACAAAGAACAAACACATGCAATTCCAACAAGAGGAGACACACGTGGTCAGTATATGCCAGAGATGCTTGACCTCCCAATGAGGACCCACGCAAATGTGTGTCACAGCCATTTGTACCGATGGGCTCCCCCAGAGCACCCTCTCTCCTAGTGGGTGTGACCACTGCAAAGCTGGCCCTGCCCTCCAGCCACCAGGCCCCAACACAGACTCCAGGACCAGGGACAGCTCCCCTCCCAGGTGCTGTGACCAGCTCAGGTGGGGCCCTGACCTCAGCAGTGGGGACACCAGCCTGAAGTGGGGAGATGAGCTTTACCCAGAAAGAAGGGGCCTTCCCAGTGCCCCCTGACAGCCCTTCCCAGCCCTTCCCTTCTTGGGGCCAGTGTTCCCCACTCCACACCCTCAGAAAGGCCAAGAAGCCCAGGAGCTGGATGCTGGCTCGGGGAGCTCTGCAGTGTCAGAGAGTCTGCAGATCGCGCCACACCCCACAGTCAAGGAAGTTGACCTCCCCAAGGTCCCCAAAGATCTCTGGCATCGGCTCGACCTCCAGCAGCACCTCGTCTTCAGCATCCAGCACGCCCGTGGAGCCTCGGGCACACGAGGGCTGTGTCTCAGGATCTGCAACATAGACCCTCGCTGTCTCGCTCCATCCAGCAGGTGGACGATGCTACCTCCCACATGTCAGCCTAGACATGAGAACAGCGACACGCACAAGAGCTCCATGCTGAGCTGGGTGGGTGGGCGTCCCCTTGGTCCCCTTGGTACCCTCACTCACAGCCTCTGGTACAGAACACTCCTGAACGGCTACTTGGACAAGAGGCCATCTGTGGACCCTCCAGGCAGCGTGCCCAGCCCCGGGAGGAGGCAGATGACCCCACGGTCCCACTGTGCGCAGGAGGAAACTGAGGCAGCCTCCTCACCCCTGGTCACCCCAGGCTCAGTGAGGGTGAAGAGCAATGATTCTGAGCCCCCCGTTCGCGGCTGCACTTGGTCCCTCAGAGCTGAGTGACCTTCAGTGCTGGGACCGCTGCTCCCCTACAAAGTGGGGCAAAATCACTGAGGGCTCCCTAATAACAGTAAGTGACCCCAACACTCGCCCATCGGGGTGGTGGGCCCCCGCCAGCCCCTCCTCCTCCAGCCAGGACCGCAGCCAGGGACAGGCTGGACCTTGTGTCCTGAGGTCCTCTGCTGCCTCCAGTTCCCTCTGCCCTGTTTATGGGCCGAGCTGGACCCTGGGATGGAATCTGGGGACCAGGAGAGCGGGTGGGGGTATATTCAGTAACCCTCGTGTCTGCAGATGTCCAACCACCTAGGCTTGTGTCCCGAAGCCCACTTATCTGGATGTGGTGGTCCAAGGGCTGAGGACACGGGGGTCATAGAGCAGCTGGTAGGGTTTGGGACACGGGCGCCCGCCACGTGGGAAGCCGTTGGTGCTGCGCCTGTGCGCTGTGGGGCCGGGTCACGTGCTCGCGCGGTCTGGGGGCCTGTGTGCGCGCCCCGCAGGGAACGTGAGGTCAGACCGCCCCGCGGGAGGGAGGCATCTGTGGCCTCAAGTTCATCCTCGCCCCAACCATCCAGGGCGGAGCGCCTGGACCACCACCGGGCTGGGCTGGACTGAGGCCGTTTCATACCCAGCTCCTCATATTACCGAAACGCAAGTCCGTGTGCCCGACGCACAGAGGCCAAAGTACCAAAACATTGGAGTTCGGAGCAGAGAAAGGTTTATTGCAGGGCCCTGCAAGGCGACGGGTGGCTCACGCCTTAAAAACCCCAAACTCCCTGCAAGCTTTCAGCAAAGCCCTTTAATAGGAAAGGCGAGGGAGCGGACTGCTCAGCCGCTGCAGACTTCTTGGCCCCTTTGTTCTTGAGGTCAGGTCCAAGTCAGGTAATGATGCTCCTATAAATCGCCACCAAACAAACGTTACTCTCAGAAAAGGGAAGGTCCTAAGGCGCAACTTTCACTCTTTGAGGTCCAGGCCCGGCTGAGAGAAGGGGGTCCCTGCGGGGTGGGAGGATACCCTGCCCCAGAGCGTTCGTCCAGCACCCAGCCTGGGTCCTCCCTCCAGTGCCCAGGCCCGGCTGAAGAGGCAGATCTCAGTTGGCGGCTCCCTCAGGGCCGGGTCCCCAGACCCCGCCCAGCTGTCACCGCTGAGGGAGCCAGGCACCCAGGACCCAACTGGCCCTCAGACTCCTCAGGCCGCCTAAACGGTGGGGGCCGGGTCCCCCAGACCGTGTCCCATGCAAACTGCCTCTGCCATTAGGTCGCAGAGGCAGGGATGGGGGAGAGGGTCACTGCCGCCTCAGGGCCTGGGACCCACCAGTGGGCGACCCTGGCGAGGGCTCTGGAGCCCTGCAGGACGCACCCCCAGCCTGTTCGCTGGGCCCCCCAGCTCACCTGCCAGCCCAGGGCCGCGTGAGCTGGAGGGCCCCGGGAAGGAGGCCGGGGTCTGTTTCTTACCTCACTCTCCACCTGACGACCACCGCTCCCCCGATCGTTGGCTCAGTGCCCCGCTAAGGGTCGCTCCTTGACAGGTGCTCGCTTGGGGGCGGGGCCACTGCGGCGCTAACCAATGGCTGAGCAGGACCTTTAACCCCACTTTAACTGGCGTTCGTGGTCTCCCGGTAACCGTTGCCTGGTAACGGGGTGGGTAACTGCACAGCGATGGCGGAGTGCTAAGGGCTGCGCACTGCAGCGCTCTGTTACACTCATGGGACAGTGGGAAACTGAGGCCGGGAGAGGCAGGACTGTTCCGGGGCCCAGGAGGTGGGCAGAGTCCACAGGAGCAGGGAGGGTTCCCGCCTCCCCGGCCAGCCTCAATCTTCCATGGGGTTTGCACTGGGATGAGAGGCCCTCAGATCCTGGAGGACCCCTGCCCACCCCTCCCACGTGGGGCCCATTCCTCTGGGCCTCCCCACAAGGGCGCGCGCGCGCGCGCGCGCACACACACACACACACACACACACACACACACACACACACTCTGACTGCCCTGCCTGGTATCAGAAGGGGAGGACATACAGGGGAGGAGAGGGGGTGAGAAGAAGGAGGTTGGGGGCAGCTCTGCCACGGGGCAGGGGTATCCAGTATCCTAGCAACATGCCCGGGCCTATAGCATGGGGAGGGGAGAGACGTCAGGGAGGGGATCCCCAGGGTGCCCAGGGGGCTGCCTGGCCTCGCCACCCCTGGAGCTGCCTGGAGAAGACAGGGTCTGGGGCCCTGTGTCCACTAGTATGGGCACCGCGAAGTACGATGAGACCCCCTCCCTACTGTGGAGGGGCTGCAGGAGAGGAGGCCTCAGCCTACTTCTCTGTAAAGTGGGTGCACAGACGGGATGATCCCTAGGGTTCCATAAGCTTGCAGAGGAGTCTGCTGGCCTTGGTTCTCCATCCCTGACCCATTGTGCTCCAAGTCCTTGGAAAATGCTTTCTACCCCCCGAGGCCCTTCTGAGCAGGGGACAGACTTGGGGGACTGGGGACCTGGGGTGCAGAAGGTGGCAGAGACTGGACCACTCGTCGGGGACCAGGGACAAGACCCTCCTTGTTGGCACCTGGGGGTCCGCATTTGGAAGTGGGTGGAGTCACTGCCCTGGTTGGGATGAGGAGGCCTCCGGAGTGAACTGGACATGAGGACAGTGGAGGGAAGGAAGGGAGCAAGAGAGGCTCTGAGGTCCCTCTCATCCCTCAGGAGCCGGCAGGTCCTGCTCGTTTGCCCCCTCGGCCCTGGTGGAACCACTGCCTTGAGGACCCCCAACAAGTTCTGCGGTTACTTTTCTGGTCTCCTGCCTGGGACTGCAGTTCCACGGCTGACCACCAGGGGGAAGGCTGTGCGCACTCTACTGGATGGAGCAACTGGAGCAGGGAAGGGACACCCGGGGTCAACCTGGGCGTCCCCCTGCCGCGGACCCACAGGCACCTTTTATTGTTAGCCTCCAGGCCCACAGTGGGAGCTGCTCAGAGGCGGGAGGGGGCTCTGAGACCCTCTATAGATCATTCAGCTACTGTCCCCTCTGCACTCACCCTGAGCAGGGGCCTGTTAGCCCTGGGGGCGGTGCTGACATGACAGATGGTCCCTGCCCTGCAGGAGCTCACAGCCTGGAGGGGCAGATGGACAAGAGCAGGAAAGCAAATCCACGTGGGAGAGAAGAGCAAGTGCTCTAGGGAATGAGTCAGGGCCCTGGAAGGAGGGCCAGGAGCCCCTGGGGTCTAAAAGGCTCCCTGGTGACATTGATGCCAGGACCAGAAAGACAAGAGCAGCCAGCCCTGCACACTCCGTGACAGTGAGCTGGGGGGGGGGGGGCTCAAAGGTGCAGAGACTCGGAGGCAGAAGAGACTCTGGCCGGAGAGCAGGCGAGACAGGAGCCAGTGTGGCTGGAGAGAGCTGGGAGGAGAGGAGGTGGGGGGATGCGGGAGGCAGGGCCAGACCCGGGGCCGGAAGGACGTCCCGGTGTCTGTGCCACGCGACAGCATCCCCTAACGTAGCGCTTACAAGGACAAACACTGACCCTCTCGGTGTCTGTGACCAGGAGGCAGGCTCAGCTCAGCTGGGAGCCTCTGCCCCGAGGTCCCCCAGGAGGCTGGGCTGTGGTCTCAGCTGAGGCTCAGTCAGGGAGGGGTCCGTCTCTGAGATCATTCTCGGGCTATTGGCGGGATTCAGTGTGGACGGGGGCTCGGGTCTTTCCTGTCTGTGGGCCGGGACCCAGTGTCGGTTCCTTGCACTGGAGCCTCTTAGGGCAGCTCGTTAATACCTGATCTTGCTTCTCTAGAACATTGGACCAGAGACAGAGAGACAGAGACAGGGAGAGGGAATGAACACAGGAGGGAGGGAACCAGGCAGAAAGTCACAGACTTTCCATAAACCAGTCTTGGAAACAACCGCCCATCCCTTTTGCCCAATTCTGTTAGTTTGAACCCAGTCCCAAAGCCCATCCACCCTCAGGGGAGGGATGACACAGGCATGTGTGGCAGAGGCAGGGACGCTGGGAGCCGTCATGGGGCGGCCCACCCACAGGCCGAGGTGAGACGCCTGGACCTGAGTTTAAACATGACAGGAGGACCTGGAAGGTTGCTGCTAGAGGGGGATGATGTCAGAGTGTCATTACTTTCACCCCTCCCGGGGGGTACTGAGAAAGAGATAGGAGCGAAGCGACTGTCCCTAGACCCCCGGGCAGACGCAGGCCTGTGTGAGTTGCGTTCTGTGCTACCCCAGCCCCTCCTGTGGGCCTCCCACTGCCAAGCCTGTGATGAGCCCTGTGTGATCCCAGCCCACGAGCTTTACAGGCACTGTAGGTGTTCATAGGTGTCTACGCCTGATGACGCTTCTAGGAAGTAGATGTTAGAATGACCCCACTGTGCAGGTGGGGAGACTGGTGAGGCCCTGAGAGGCACACAGCCTGTCCAGGGTCACATCACGGGTGACAAGGGGGAGCCGGGTCTGAGCCCAGCTGTGTCCCCAGAGCTGGGGTCCTGGCGGCACCCGGGCCTCCCTGTTGGTGTCACCGTGCAGGGACACAGCATGGGGTGGGGGTGAGCAGTCAGCAGCCCAGAAGGGCCCTTGGGGAGCTCATGTCTGAGCAGGAAGCCCGAGTATGGGGACCCCAGGAAGTGACCTCACTCCCCCGACGACAGAGCCCCACAGAACTAGGAACCCGGTCACAGGCACCACGTTCTAGAGAAGCCCCTGGCCAGCTCGCTCGGCCAGAGCCCTGGAATGAGCAACGTGTCCTCCTGCTGCGTCCTGATGTCCTGAGGCCGTGGTCACAGACGCGTCTGGCCATTTGCCTGGAGGCACCCTTAGGTGACACAGGTAGGCCCAGGGCAGCCCGGTCCCAACCAGGCCGCCTCTGGGGTCCCACCTGGGGAGCTCTGTGTCCCCTCCCCGTGTGCATGGAAGGGAGGGATCGTGTCAAGTTGGCCTGCCCCGATGAGGGGCCAGTCGTGTTGACCCCCCAGGTCAAGGTGACAGGGTGGGATGTGCGGAGCTGGGGCGACGCCCTTCTGCCCGAGGTTTATCCCCAGTCCTGGAGGTGGGTCTCACTTCATCCCGGGTAGAAGTGCAGAAACTGTCTGCTCTGGGAGGAGAAGTTCCAGTGGGCAGAAAAAGCATCAGCTGTCCTCGCAGGAGAATCCGCGCAGGAGATCAGCTGGGATCTGTTGTCGTCAGGGACACACACTCCATTTTTCTGATCGAGGGCAAGTCGCCACACCACCATGAAGGGCCAGCACAGACAGGCTGGGAGTGAGGGCCCGGCAGTGGCCTGGGTGGCTGCCCACACCAGGTCCTGCAGGAGACCCAGAGCTGGCTGAGGACCCACCACCCCTGCAGGGGGAAACGTCACCTGCACTGGCGCCTGTAGGAGACCTGAAGATGGCGGAGACCTACCAGGCCTACGGAGAGAGCCATCAGCTGCACCTGTACCTGCTCCTCTATGTAACGCAGAGCCAGCCTAGGAGTGGCCACCCCTGCAGCTCTGGCGCTACCCTCAGTGCCGGTTCCCAACCCACTCCCGCACCAGAACTTTCCTTCTCCTCCCCTGTTATTGTCTGGGTTTTTTTTCCTAATCTGTTTTTTCATTTTACATTTTATCAATATATAGTGTCAGTTTTAGGTTTTAAATTTAAAAGAATAAAATCTAAGCTTCCACCATTTAAAATTTAACGATCTATGAGCACTAAGTACATTCACAATTCTGTGCAACCTTCACTCTCGAGGTGCAGAATATTTCATCCAAAAGGAAACCCTGTACCAAAAGCACTGACTCCCCGTTCCTCCCTCCTCAGACCCTGACACCCCCTAATCTGGTTTCTCTCTCTCTTTCTTTACCTGTTCTTTTTTTTTTTTTTTTGTGGTATGCGGGCCTCTCACTGTTGTGGCCTCTCCCTTTTGTGGAGCACAGGCTCCAGATGCGCAGGCTCAGCAGCCACGGCTCAGGGGCCCAGCCCTCCGCGGCACGTGGGATCCTCCCAGACCGGGGCACGAACCCGCGTCCCCTGCATCGGCAGGCGGACTCTCAACCACTGCGCCACCAGGGAAGCCCTATCATGATTTTTTTAAATAGTGAGTATATGATGTTTAAGAAATCTTTGCCTGTCCCAAGATCTTGAAAATATCCTAAGTCATATATTAGTAAGATTATTACTAATAAACTTAAGTTATATATTAGTAAGATTACTACTTGAAATTTTCACACTTATATCTAAAATCCACCTCGTACTGGTTTTTGTTTATGCTGTGAGGTAAGAGTGAAAACGAATTTTTCCAATATGGATAACAGGCGGACCCTGGGCCATTTATTATCTATACTTAAAAGTACCCTCTCCCACTGCTCTGAAACACCTTCAACATAAAATGTCCACATGAGTGACTCTGTGTTGGACTTTATTTAAATGGAATCAAACAATGTACTCTTTCATTGTGGTAGAAACTCATAACGTTTACTTTACATTTTAATTGTAGAGATCAATAGTCCTAAGTGTGTTTGCACTGCTGTGAAGCCAGTCTCCAGAGCATTTAATCTTGCAAACCTGAAACACTGTGCCCTAAACAACACTCCCCCTTCTCCCCTGCCCCGAGCTCCCGGTAACCACCGTTCCAGCTTCCATTTCCATGAATAAGGCTCCTTTATGTACCTCCTAGAAGTGGCTTCAAACAGTGTTTGTCTTTGGGGCGCTGGGTTATTTCATTTAGCATAATGTCCTCAAGGTTCGTCTATGATGTATGCACCTGTCAGGATTTCCTTCCTTGTTAAGGTTGAATAACATTCCATGAGGTAGATATACCACATTTTCTTTATTCATTCACGTGTTGGTGGACATCTGGGAGGCTTCTACCACTTGGCTGTTGTGAATAGTGCTGCTGTGAACTTGGGTGTGCAAATTACTCTTCCAGACCCTGCTTTCAATTCTTCTGAATACATACACAGAGGTGGGATTGCTGGATTATACGGTAGTTGCATTTTTAATTTTTTGAGATACCTCCGCACTGTTTTCCGTAGTGGTTACACCATTTTACAATCATAGCCACGGTGCACAGGTGTTCCAATTTCTCCATATCTTTGCCAGCATTTTTCTTTCTTTTTAAATTAATTAGCGTCCTAACGAGGGTGAGATTCTGTCTGTGTGCGTCTTGGGCTTATATCTCTCTAATGATCAGTGATATTGAGCGTATCTCCAAATGCTTGCTGGCCATCTGTATATCATCTTTGGAGAAACGTCTATTCAAGTCCTTTGCCCATTTTTAATAAGGTTGTTTTTGTTATTGCACCGTAGGAGTATTTATTTCTCCTGGATATTAACCCATTATTAGATACATGATTTGCAAATATTGTCTCCCACTCTGTGGGTTGCCGTTTCACCCGTTGTGCCCTTTGATGCACAATGGTTTTGACTTGGACGTGATCCTCTTCGACTATTTCGTTGTTGATGTTGTTTTCTGTGACTTTGCTGTCGTATCCAGGAAATCAGTATCAATCTAATGTCATGAAGCATTTCCCTTCTGTTTTCTTTTGGGAGTTTCACAACTTTTGGACTTTCACTTAGGACTTTAATCCGTTTTGAGTTAATTTTTGTATGGTATACTATAAAGATCCAACTTCATTTTCTGCGTGTAGACATCCAGTTTTCCCAGCATCATTTGTTGAAGGGACTGTCCTTTCCCCATTGTGTGCCTTGGCTCCCTTATCGAAGGTCACTTGAACGTATACACAAGGCTTCATCTATGGGACATCTGTGCTACCTTTTGGCCTATTTGCCTTTCTGCCAGTACCACATGGTCTTAATGAATGAAGATCTGTAACGTGTCTTGAAGTCAGGAAGTGTGTATTCTCCTGTGTTGTTCTTTTAACCTTTGTTTTGGCTACTCAGGTTCCCTTGAGCTTGCGTATGAATTTTAGATAAATATTTCCATTTCTGAAAAAAAAGTCATGGGGATTGTTACGGGTTGTATTGAATCTATAGATCATTTTGGTAGCATGAACAATACTGTCTTCCAGTCTGTGCACAGGTGTCTTTCCAATTACGGATCTTTAATTTCTTTCCACAATGTTATGTAATTCTCATTGTACAAGGCTTTCATCTCCTCGGTTGGGTTTATTCCTAAGTATTTTATTCTTTTTGATGCTATTGTAAATGGAATTGTTTTCTTAATTTCTTTTTTGGATTGTTTTTAGTATATAGAAATGCCGCTAATTGTTGTGGGTTGAATTTGTGTCCTACAACTTTGCTGAATTACTTTATTAGTTCTACAGGGTTTTTTTTGGTGGAATCTTTAAGAGTTCCCACATATAAGAGCAGGTTATCTGTGCACAGATATGATTAACTTCTTCTTTTCCAATTTGGATGCCTTTTCTTTTTCTTGCTTAACTGCCCTTGCTGGGACCTTCCAATACTTTGTTCAATAGAAATGGCAAAAGCAGGCATCATTGCCTTGTTCTTGATTTTAGAGGAAAATATTCCAATCTTTCACCGTTCACTATTATATTAAATGTGGCTTTTTCAGAAGTGGCCTTTATTATGTTGAGGTAGTTTCCTTCTATTCCTAGTTTGTTGAGTATTTTTATCGTTAAAAGGTATTGAGGGCTTCCCTGGTGGCGCAGTGGTTGAGAGTCCGCCTGCCGATGCAGGGGACGCGGGTTCGTGCCCCGGTCCGGGAAGATCCCACATGCCGCGGAGCGGCTGGGCCCCTGAGCCATGGCCGCTGAGCCTGCGCGTCCGGAGCCTGTGCTCCGCAACGGGAGAGGCCACAACAGTGAGAGGCCCGCGTACCGCAAAAAAAAAAAAAAAAAAAAAGGTATTGAATCTTGTCAAACCCCTTTTCCACATCAGTTGAGGTGATCATTTGGATTGTGTCCATCTGAGAATGAGCTGCAGTGTACTGATTATTTTTTGTATTCTCAGCCATGCTCACAATGTACTCTTTTATGTCTGGTTTCCATCAACATGCTTGTAAGATTCATAAATGTCTGGATGCCTGAGTTGGAGATGGACTCCGCACTCTTCTGTTGTTCTGTGCGTCTGTCCTCACACCACTGCCTCACTGCCTTCATTACTGTACCCGAACACAAGTCTGGCTGTCTGGTGGTGTAACTGTGTTCTTCTTCACGATTATTCTTGGTCCTTTGTATTCCGTATAAATTGTGAAATCACCCCATCAGTTTCCACAAAGAGATAACTGCTGAGCTATTTCATAGAAATTGTATTTCTAGTGATCAAACTGGGGAGAACTGACATCTTAACAATACACAGTTTGTGGGGAGATGCCATAACTTTAAAAAAAAGTCATGATGACCCACATGTCAGGCAAAGGGGTTAACAATCTCCACATCTAAAGAGTTTCATGAAGTCGATAAAAAAACGATAAAGCAACGAATGTTGAAAAGTGGGCAAGAAACATTGTCGGACACAGTGTTAAACACGTGAAAATATCCTCAATCTTAGTCATAATATGGCAAAACTGTCCAATCTAAATGTTCGAAAATACATTCTGAAGCTGGTAGAATAGGAAATTGGCTCATTGCTGGTGGGCATGTAAGTCATCTTCCCATGGAGGCGGTTTGGGCATGTGTGTCAGAACTACAAATGCATTTGCCCTCTGACCCAGCAATTCCAGCGCAGGGAATTCATCCCAAAGAAGCACCTCTGCACTCGCCGTGTGTACACGTTGTTCACCGCACCTTCCTCACAGGAGCAAAAGACTGGAAACGTCCCAGTTCCCTCCAGGAGGACAGGGATAAGTAACGAACATGCACACGATGAAATACGACGTAGCTGGGGAAGAAAACAGGAAGAAGAGTGAGGCGAGGGAGATCTTTAAGGAGCCATTTGGAGGGACGTCCCCCTGGTTCGGAGTGCAGGCGGCACTGACCCTCACTGGGGAGTCCCTCAGACTCTGAGCTGCCTTTTTCAAGTACCTTGAGGAGGACACCTTGACCTGAGTGTCATCAATGCCCTGATCTTTATGTCCACTGGGGGTCAGAGCTGAAAGCTTCTGGCCCAGCTCAGCCACTGACCAAAAGGGGACCTCTAACCAGTCCCCTATAATAACATTGTCTAGTGCCCCTGGAAAACTCAACCCCCAGCCCTACGGGATTCCAGCAAGAAGACAGATAATGGGGAGTTCTTCTTTGTGTGTCTCAGAGGGTTAGGATCAACTTCATGGAGGAACCTAGGGACAAAGATATTCACAAGCCCATTTATGGATGGAAAAACTGGGGACAGTGAAGGCAGCAGTACGTGAGCAGCAGGGATGCTCAGACCAAGGATCCCACACCCCCTCCGCCACAGTCCCTACCCAGGTTGGTCCTGAGCTGCTGGACAGGGACGCCTACAGAACCTGCTGCTCCCAACTGAGCTGGGACACTTGACCCGAATTCCTCATCTAACCCCTGCTCCAGTCAGCTCCGTGCTTGTTCAGTTCTGTATTATCAGGCCTCCAGAAGAGCGCCTGGTGTATAGTAGGCACTTAAAGCTTTAATGATTCAATGTAATCCTTCCAACAGCACTGCGACGTAGATGGGAACACTGAGGGATAAAGATGTCTTGTGTTCATTTACTCTTGCATGCATCCGGCACCTGTGCACTGCTCCCTGCTGTGTGCAGGCACCTGGAATATCACAGTATTTTATATCCTAGACACCATCCTGCCCTCGGAGCTCACAGCATAACGGGTGGGACAGCATCTCACCCACAGCCACTGAAAGGGGGGCTACAAAGCTAGAGCATCTCTAACACAAGCTCTTGCACCAGCTGTGGAGCTAGAGCTAGCTCTGGTATCAGCTGCAGGGCTAGAGCCACTTAAGCACTAGAACTTGCACCCTCTGTACACTGGTGCCCGCTCTGGTGCCAACTGTTGAGCTAGAGCTTGTGCCAGCTACAGGCTAGAGCCACATCCACCTCAAACACTTGGACCAGCTCCAGAATAAGAGTGGGCTCTGGTTATAACTCCAGAGCTAAGGCCGTCTCCATCACCAAGTCTCCCACCAATTCTGGCAGCATTGCCAGTTAGAGCCATCCCCAGTATTAGAGCCAATTCTAGAGGCAGCTCTAGCGCTACTGTGAAAGGCTGTGAGGTATTTCTTTCTTTGGGAGGTCACATGGAAAGGCAGTCAGGTTGGTCATCTTTTCTCTTCCTGTTGCTTCAGTGCCATCTCAAAATCTAGAGCTGATCTGGCTCCAGCACCAGGCCTATTACAATCTGAGATCTAGATCCAGCTGCAGAAACAGCTACAGAACTAAATCAGCTCTAGAGTCAGAGTCATTTGTGTCCTTGGCTGTAGCGCCACCAGCAGCAGCCCTGGAGCCGGCACCTACTGCACAGTCAGTTAGAGCAGCAACTCGGAGCTACGGCCAGCGTGTGCACCAGGTCCAGGAGGAGAGCTAGTGCCATCACAGGACTGTTTGCCACCTGCGTAACTAAAGCTAGGTCTGATACATGCAGCAAAGCTAGTGTTTCCTCGACCTACAAAGCTAGAGCGACTGAAAGCACCACAGTGTGCACCAGCTGTGGACTAATGTCAGCTCTGCCACCAGCTACAGAACTAAAGCCCCTTCCACCCAAACACTTGGACTAGCCCCGTAGTGGAAGCCTTTACAGTTTCTGGTTCTTGCACCAAATCTGGAAACGGTGCCAGAGAGTAGAGTCAGCTCAGAACTAGAGCCAATTCTCGAAGCAGCTGCAGCACCACGACCCGAGGCAGAGCCTGCTCCAACCCCAGCTGGGGCACAGCTCCTGGGCCAGGTCCACAGCCAGAGCCGGCAGCATCTCTAGCCTCAGCTGAAGCACAAGCTCCAGTGCCAGCGCCACCTCTGCATCACTTCAGCACCAGCAACACCAGCTCCCGCAGCAGAGCTCACTCACCTCGCCCACAAAGGCAATTTTTTCTTACTTTTCTCTTTTATGTGATCTTTGGGTTTTTTTTTTATATTTCATGTGTTAAAATTCAGAGTCAATTAAAATTAGCCTTGTAATTATGTTAAATTGTACAAGTCAGCAGCATTAACTACATTCTCTGTTCTGTGCACCATCACCCTCTAGTTCCAGACATTTTCATCACCCCAATGGGAACGCTGTACCCATTAAGCAGTCATGGCCCAAACCCCACTCTCTCAACCCCTGACAACCACTAATCTGCTTCCTGTCTATGCGTTTCCCTCTCCCTGCCCTGCAGCCCCCTCATGAGTTCAACTGCCCCTCCCATAACCCTCCCCCACAGAGGTGAAGACCCTTGGAAATGCCAACACGTTCTATGCTATGAGCTCTACCATTGACTCTGACTGTGTCCTGACAAAGACGACCTCCAGCAAAGGGGTGAAGGTCAGGCTTGGAGCTAACTCGACCCTCCTCCACCTGAAGCAGAAGGGACTCGAGATTGCAAAAGGCATCTTCTAATTGGTCCTTAACACTGGCCAGTCACATGGCTGCCCTCCCCAGCAACTGTCTGGCTAGATAACTAACCACTTACAGACTGGAGTGACAAAGGTCAGGTGGATACCTTCCCACTGACCTGCCAGCCCCGGTCACCCCCCAGGCCTAGTTTCACCCTGAACTTCTCCTGCTGCCAGCAGGCTGACATGACCTCCAGTAGACCACATGTGGCCTCAGGTGCCTCCTGATCTCCGGGACCCAAAGGACAAGCTGACTTTGCCAAGGAGCACTACCCATGGGCACTGATCCCCGTGCACCCCCCAGGCACTGCCCTCTGTGCACTTTCCTCACAAGTTCCTAGTACGTGTCGCTGCCACTTGTGACCACGAGTCCCACAGAGCACCCACTCACCCTGTGGATCTAGCCACTGCAAAGCCGGCCCCGCCACCCAGTCACCGGGTCCCCAGCCCAGAGTTCAGGACCAGGGACAGCTCCCACCCAGCGACCTCTGCAGCAGGGCCTTTGCCCATGTGCTCACTGCACACTCGCTAGCTCCTCCAAATTCAAAGCGGAGGAGATAATATGAGCTTTGACACAGAGTCCCCTGATGTCCAGGAAAAGAAGATCACTGCCCCACCCCTTCTCCCTGACAGCCCTTCCCAGCCCCTCCATTCCTGGTACCAGAGTTCCCCACTCTACACTCACAAAAGGGGCCAGGAAGCCCCAGCTCCTGAACAGAGCTTCTAGAAGCTCCTGAGCTGCTCGCCAGCCTGGGGTGCCCTGCAGGGTCCAGAGGATCGGCTGACCATGCTGCCCACCACAATTACAGAGAAGACCTGGTATCGGCTTGGTCCCCGGCATCACCTCCCGCTTTGGAGCCTCAACCACACACCCACACACTCTCTGTCTCAGGGGTCTGCAACCACAGGTCCTCACTGCAGCTCTCCATCCAGCACGTGGGCAACACTGCGTCACCCACATCAGCCTGCACATGGACAGTGGCAACACGTACTAGAGCATCCTTGCGAGCTTGGCAACGCCCAGCCTGCGGGCGTCTTCCGAATGGCTGCTTTGACAATGAGCCCAACTGGGCCTTCCTGGCAGCATGCCCACCCCTGACAGAAGGGATGCCATAGCCCCACATAGTACACAGGAGCAGACTGAGGCAGACCTCATCTAGAACCAGGACCAGCTCCAACAACAACTGCAAGAGTCAGAGGCAATGCCAGGTTCAGAGGACGAACCACTGGCTCTAGCATGAGCTCCAGTGTTAAAGCCCAGGCTGGCACCAGCTCTTGAAGCAGCTCCGGAGCTACAGGCAGCTCTGGCACCACCACCAGGGGTAGAGGCAGCTCCAGCATCAACTCTAGCACCGAAACTAGAGGTAGAAAGACCTCTGTACCAGTCTGAACACGAACTACAGAGATAGAGGCAGTTTTATTACGAACTCCTGTGAAAACTCCGGCGATAGTTCTAGCACCAGACCTAGAAATAGAACCAGCTCAAATCTGAGTCCGCTCCAGAGCCAGCGCTAGCACTAGTTCCATGCTAGAGCTGTGCAAGCCCCAGAGCCAACAGCAGCTGTCACAGCAGCTCTAGTTCCAACACCAAAGCTAGGAGTAGCTCAGGCACCAGCATTACCAGCATCCAGAGAGGGACTGCTCCATCACCAGCTCTGGCGTCAGCTCCATTGCCAGCTCTAGAGCCGGAACCTCCTCCAACAGCAATTCCAGAGGTAGAGCGAGTATGAGTCTCAGAACTAAAACCAGCTCCAGATCTAGCCCTCGCACCACCTCCTGCCCTAGAGCCAGCCCTGGAACCCATTGCAGAGCTACGGCTGGTGCAGTCCACACAGCAAGAGTCAACGCTAGCACCAGCTCTAGAGCTTCAGCCTGCTGCAGTCACCGACCCACAGTGACAGTAAGCTCTGTACCCACCTCCAGTAACGGCTCATAAAATACAGCCAGTACCACCTCCAGAACCAGAGTCTTCCTGTCCTCACCCGTGAGGGCATCCTTTTTCTGCTTTTCTGTCTTTCTTTTTCTTTTCATATACTTATGGCTACCTGTACTTTATGTGTTAACTTTCATATAAAAGTTCATATTACATGCACCCCTACGTTCATGGCAGCACTGTTCACAATAGCAAGACGTGGAAACAACCTAAATGTCCATTGACAGATGAATGGATAAAGAAGATGTGGTACATATATACAATGGAATACTACTCAGCCATAAAAGAGAATGAAATAATGCCATGTGCAGCAACATGGATGGACCTAGAGATTGTCTTACTAAGTGAAGTAAGTCGGAAAGAGAAAAACACCATATGGTATCATTTCTACATGGAATCTAAAATATGGCACAAATTAACTTATCTACAAAACAGAAACAGACTCACAGACACAGAGGAAAGACTCGTGGTTGCCAAGGGGGAGGGGCAGGGGAAGGACTGGATTGGGAGTTTGGGATGAGTAGATGTGAGCTATTATATGTAGAGTGGATTAACAACAAGGTCTTATTTATAGCACAGGGAGCTGTATTCAGTATCCTGGGATAAACCATAATGGAAAAGAATAAGTATATTTACAGCAGAAACTAACACAACACTGTAAGTGAACTACACTTCCATAAAAATAAATAAGTTTATCTTTTCAAACATATTTAACTGTACAATTCGGTGGCATTAACTACATTTCATTTACTGTGCTGTGCACCTTCACCACTATCTAGTTCCACATTTTCATCACACCCCAAAGAAACCCCATACCCATGAAGCATTCCCTGCCTGCTCCCCACTCCCCCTACTCCATGGCAGCCCCGCCCCAGCAATGTATGAGGATTCCAATTTCCGCAAATTCTCTCCAACGTTTGTTATTTTCTGTTTTTCAATTCTAGCCATCCTAGCGGGTGTGACGCGGTGTCATTGTGGTGTTTGCATTTCCCTCATATCTAGTGATGTTGCGCATCCTTCCATGTGCCTAATGGGCCATTCGTGTATCTTCTTTGGAGAAATGTCTATTATTTTTAATTAAGCTGTGTATGCCCTTGAGTATAGGAGTCTTTATATATATTCTGGATACAAGATCTTTCTCAGATTTATTACGTTCAAATAATTTATACCATTATATGGGTTTTCTTTATACACTCTTGAGATTGTCCTTTCACTCACAAAAGTTTTGCATTTTGATAAAGTCCAACTTAATCTGTATTTTCTTTTGTCTCTCGAACAATTGGTATCATATTAAATATATCATTGCCGAATCCAAGTGTATGAAGTTTAGCTCTATGTTTTCTTCTAAGATGCTTGAGTTTTAGGTCTTAAATTGAGGTCATTGATCCATCTGGAGTTAATTTTTTATATGATGCGAGGTAAGCCTCCAGCTTTACTGCGTGTGGGCATTCAGTTTCCTAGCACCATTTGTTGAAGAGACTGTTTCTCTTTTATTGAATGATCTTGATATCCACATTCAAAACCAATTGCTTGGGTTCATTTTTTGATTCTTAATTCTATTTTATTGATATATGTCTTGTCTAGTTGCTTTTGCCAAATTTCCATTACAATATGGACATGAAAAGCAAACGTGGGCATCACTGACTTATTCCGGTTCTTAGGGAGAAAGCCTTCAATCTTTCTCCACTGAGTAGAATATACACGTGAGTTTTTCATAAACAGTCTATATCATGTGAAGGAAATGTTTTCTACTTCCATTTTATTGAGATCACGTATTATAAAAAGGTTTGGGTTTCTTCAAATGCTTAAATGTTTTCTTTACATCAATTGAAATGCTCATGTGTTTTTTCTGATGTGTTGTAGGACACTGATTAATTTAACTGTGCTAAACAGCCCTTTGTTCCAGGGATAAATCATACTTGGTCATGATGACAGTCCTTTCAATATGCTGACAGATTTTGTTTGCCAGCATTTTACTGAGGATTTTTGCATCTCTATTCATAATGGATTTTGGCCTGTAGACGTCTTTTCTTGTGATGTCTTTGGAATCAAGTTAATGCTGGCATCACAGTGAATTTAAGTGTTCCCTCCTCCTGTTTTTTTTGTTTGCTTGTT
The DNA here is from genome assembly GCF_964374135.1 of Grampus griseus. Taxonomy (NCBI): domain Eukaryota; kingdom Metazoa; phylum Chordata; class Mammalia; order Artiodactyla; family Delphinidae; genus Grampus; species Grampus griseus. The sequence goes on from NC_139000.1 coordinate 1,889,338, forward strand.
TTGTTTCGTTTTTAAGAGTTTGGGAAGAATTGGTGTTACATCTTTAAGTGTTTGAGACAAAACACCAATGAAGGCATCAGGTTCTGGGCTTTTCTTTGTTGGGAAGTTCTTATCACTGCTTCAGTCTACTCACTTATTATAGGTCTACTCAGGTTTTCTATTTCTTCTTGAGTCAGTTTTGGTAGTTTGTGTGTTTCTAGGAATTTTTCTGTCTCATCTAGGTTAAGCGACTTCTTCTATAAAATTGTCCCGTACGTGTCAAATTTTGTAAATCTTTAAAAGAAAGAACTGTTGGTTTCATTGACTTTCTCGAGTGCTCCTCTGTTCTGTTTGCTCTAAGTTTCATTAGTTCCTTTGTTCTGCTAACTTTAGGTTTACTTGGCTCTTCTTTGCCTAGCTAATCAAAGGCGTCTTCTCACCAGCCCCAAACAACAGCCGGTCACAGGGCCCCTCCCCAGGTCTGCATTGTTGGGTAGACAATTACAGACTGGAGTGGACCAGGCTACCAGGCACTCTCCACCCCAACTGGCAGTCCAGGCCACTCCCAGACTACAGTTTCACCCTGAATCTCTCCTGCCTCCATGCTTTGATGCCTGCCCATCGACAGGCTGACCTTGCCTCTCACAGACCACAGCCTGAGGTGTTCTCTGTGCTCTGGGAACAAGAGGACTTGCTGAATTTTGCAAGGGAACACTGCCCACGGGCACAGAGCCCTATCCGCCACCACCAGGCACTGCTTCTGTGCACTTCCTTCGCACCTTCCCATGTTTGGGTCACTGGTACCTATGCCCACGGGCACCCAAGAGCATCCGTCACCCAGTAGATCTGACAACAGCAAACCTGGTCTTTCAATCCAGCCACCAGTCCCCCAACATGGAGTCCAGGACCAGCAGAAGCTCCTATTCCAGGTTCTGGCATCAGCTAAGGAGATGCCCTGAACTCAACGGTTGGGACGTTGTTCACACGCTCAGTGCGCACTCCAGCCCCAGGCAGAGAGGATCATCCTGAGCTTTTCCACGAGTCCCCTGGTGGCCAGGAGAGGATGACTGCCCCACCCCTTCTCCCTGACGGCCCTTCCCAGTTCCAGTGTATCTCAACGCATACCCAAAGGGGACGAAGCCGGGTTGGAGAAGACGCCCCAGTTCCTAGAAGCCCCTGAAGTTGGATGCCGGCTTGGGGGGCCCTGCAGGCTCTGGGCTCTGCTGATCTACTCCTTGGGTTCCAGGAGTTGACGTCCTCATCATCCCCAGAGACCTCGGCCTCCAGCAGCACCTTGCCTTCAGCTCCACACACGCTTGGCAGCCTCGGGTACATGAGGGCTGTGTCTCAGGGTCTGCGACCTCAGCCCCTCACTGCTCTCCACCCAGCAGGTGAGTGACCCCACATCATCCGTGTCATCCTGGACCCAGAACGGCCACAAGTACAAAAGTGTCCTGCTGAGTCCCCTTGGCCCCTCACTCAGACCTCTCTGGTCCAGACATCACCCGAGTGGCTTTGACACAAGGCCATCTCTGGGCCCTCCAGGCAGCAGGCCCCTCCCTGAGAGGAGTAAGATGACGACACAGCCTCCACTGTGTGCGGGAGGAAAGAGAGGCTGCCTCTTCCTCCCTGGTCGGTTCTTTGGGATCCATGCTATCCTGGGGTGTCCAACATGTCCAGCAAGATCCCTCCAAATCTAGGATTTGACAGGCTGAGGCTCTGATAAGACAGCCTGTATCTTGTCCCCCTCAACCTGCAGTGAGCACGAACTCCTTGCCCCACACTCAGAGCGCTGTGTGGTCTGGTCCAGACGCCCTCCCCCATGCACACCCCTTGCCCCCACCCCAGCCTCCCTCCCCCAGGACCCTTCCAAGCTCCTCCCCGCCAATCACCCCCCATCCACGCTGCCCACGTGGCTGCTGAGGAGCCGTTGGGCGCGCGTGCAGGCTGGGAGGCGGTTGACGCTCCTGCGCTGCCTGGCTGCGCAGGTTCCCCCGCGCGTGGCCCGCAGCAAGCAGGAGGCCCCGCCCGCCCCCTGCAGCAGTCAGCCCACATCGCCTCCCTCCCGCGGTGGAGGTGGGGAGGCCTGTTCACCTGTGAGCGCATCCCCTCACACCCCCCGGAGGGACAGTCAGTGCAGTGACCACTCTGAGCCTGTTAAGCAGTTCCTTGCCCAACCCCTTATGGGACAATTAGGAACCTGAGGCCAGGAGAGAAGCAGGGACTCACCCCAGCACAAGAGGTGGGCCCAGGGCAGAGGAAAAGGCAGAGTTGTTCCAGAATGCTGAAGAGCGTCTGGCTCTTCCCACAGCGCGGGGCTCCTGAGTCTGAGACGCCTGAGGCTGGGGAGCGGGTGTGCGAGCACAGGGGGCGTGACGGAGGGTGGGTCGTGCTGCCCTGCACTGTCCCTGATGCATCGCCGGCCTGGGCCTCCTCCTTTCTCCCCTGTGCCCAGAGCAGCTGGGCCAGCTCCCCTGGGCAGCACTGACTCCCAGGGTCTGGCTTCAGCCTTGCCTCCCTCTGACCTCCCACCATCCTCCTCCAGGGGCCTCTGCGTGTCCCCCCCCCACCCCTGTCTCTCCAGTTCACGCTGCTCTGCTTTCCCTCTGCTGCTCTGGGTGAGGCCCCCTCATCTTTCCGGCAGCCTCTCTGCTCCTCTCCGTGCCCCACTCTGCCCGACCCCGTTCTGCTGCATTAGCCAGAGTGATCTGCCCATCCTTCCAGAACCCGACATGAGCCCCTGTGTGGTCGGCTCCCCTCCAACCGGCCTCTGCAGCCTGGTCCCTCCCGCAGTGCCCTGCCCTCTGTGGTTCACCCAGTGGTCGGCGTTGTCCTGCACGTGCCACAGGTCTGTGCTCTGCCCTCTGCCGGGACCACCCTTCTTTTCCTGCTCTTCGCAGCCGGCCGGTTCCTCCTCGGGTCACGTCTCCCTCGGCTCTCTCTCGAGTGGCGGAGGGCAGATGGGGGCGGGGCCGCGCTCACCTCCAAGGCCTCCTCGCATGTCTACCTGTTGATGCTGGCCCTCGGCTGAGATACCTACCCGGGCCCCCCGACAGCCTGGGCTTCCTCTCAACTTGGCTGGGAGGTTCCAAGATCAGCCACAACTACTGAGCCTGTGCTCTGCGACAAGAGAGACCGCGATAGTGAGAGGCCCGCGCATCGCGATGAAGAGTGGCCCCCTGCTTGCCACAACTAGAGAAAGCCCTCGCACAGAAGCGAAGACCCAACACAGCAAAAATTAATTAATTAAAAAAAAAAACATGCCAGGGAATCCTAAAGACCTTTTAATTGATAATAAAGAGAACTTTAAAAAAAAAAAAACCCCAAAAAACAGAAGGCTCCTTTGTGCAATTTCACAAGAGTTTAAAAGTTAGATGGAAATGCAACAGGCCGAGAGCAGTCAAGATACTCTTGAGAAACCATGTGGGAGGACTTACCCAATCAGTTATTTATTTATAAATAAGATTTATAAATAAGATTTATTTATAAACTTAGAGTAACTAAGATGATTGTTATTGCCATAAGGATAGACAGTCAGACCAATGGAACACAGACTAGAGAACCCCAAAATAAACCTAGGCACACAGGGACACTTGATACTACGTGACCGATGATATTGCAAATCAGTAGGGGAAAGAACTTTTCAATAAGGTTTTGAACATTTTCAATAAATGGTGCTCAGATAATGGTTATCCAGAGGAAGGAAAGTTACATTAAAACCACACAGGGCTTCCCTGGTGGCACAGTGGTTGAGAGTCCGCCTGCCGATGCAGGGGACGCGGGTTCGTGCCCTGGTCCGGGAAGATCCCACATGCCGCGGAGCGGCTGGGCCCCTGAGCCATGGCCGCTAAGCCTGCGCGTCCGGAGCCTGTGCTCCGCAACGGGAGAGGCCACAGCAGTGAGAGGCCCGCGTACCGCAAAAAAAAAACAACCAAAAATATGTAATAGACACCCACAAATCAATAAGAAAAAGACAAACAATCTGAAACAACAAGCTACCAACACAAGCAAAGCAAACCTAGGAAGTGCTCTCAGGCCGGGCCTCTCCTGCTGTCTCACAATATGGTAAAACAGGGAACTCCCTGGCGGTCCAGTGGTTAGGACTCTGCGCTTTCACTGTCGAGAGCCCAGGTTCAATCCCTGGTCAGGGAACTAAGATCCCACAAGCTGGGCTGCACAGCTAAAAAAAAAAAAAAAAAAGAGTTCCTTAAATTTAAATGTGAACAGTTTTGAGAGTCCCTGGGCATCAGGCACTGAGGTGTGTACTTGGCCTCTGCCGTCAGGAGCTCACATCGTAATGGGCAAGGCCAATGGGTAATGTAGGCAGAATGGCAGACATAGCCAAAGAATACACTTAGTACTTTATGGAAATGCAGAGGGAAGAGCAATTCACTTCAACCGCAGGAAGAAGAGAGAACCAAAGACAGCTTCCTAACAGGTGACCTTGTAGAGACCTTGAAGGCTCAGTCACATTTAAAGAGAATGCAGGATTAGGAGGGAATGAAAACCCGGAGCTGGGTTTGTTTGATGAGTGATGGGAGACCCTCCAGAGGAGGAAACAAAGAGACGGCCTCATCCACGTCATCAAATCTTTGGCCAATCCCTTATCAAGACAGCAGAACCACTGACATGCGCTACAGCCTGGTAACGTGGGCTCTTGGGAAGTGTGTTCTCATCGGTTCCGAATCTCTGCGTGGTTCTTGGGCACAGCCACGTATCGAAGTTTCCTGAGTAAAGGTGGTCTCTGCAGCATCTGCTCGTCCCACAGGTACTCGGGGGACAGCACCTTGCTGGGCTTGTGGTACAGCAGGTACCTGTTCAGGTGGCTCTCATCGTGCCACACAGCCTCGATGCCGTTGGCCTGGTCGGCCATCATCGCCTGATGACAGGCCACGGTGAGCCGGTAGACCTCAGGGACCGACCCCCCAAAAAAGCCTCCCGCATAGTAAAAATCACCCTCATCTCTTGGAATGTAGGCCTGAGACAAGGGTCGGCGTTCATAGGTGAAGGACTGGCGATCACCTGCGTAGAAACCAGGATGGAGGGTCCCGAAGAGAGGTGCCAGGATCTCCACGCCCACGTGGTCGCTGAACTTCATGTCCACGTCCAAGCACACCAGGTAATGGACCTCGCGGAGGAAGCGCTGCTGGGAGAAGTTGCTGATCATCTCCATCCGGTGCATGGATATGTCCTGCCAGCGTTTGTAGTTTCGGACCTCGAGGACCACCACCTGCCTCCCTTCCTGGAGGGGGATCTGGGGCACAGCCGCCGGCTGGTCAGTGAAGACATAGTAGTTGACCTTGTGTCCCACCATGAAGTGCTTCTCGGCCGTCTCCAGGAAGAGCTTCAGGAAGACCACGTATCTAAAACCCCCAGGAAAGAGAGGGTGGGTGTTAACAGACTCACACAGCAGCAAAATAATAGACTTTTAGACAAAAACACTTTGTAAAACTTTAGCCATACCTTGAGGACATTATGCTAAGTGAAATAAGCCAACCACAAAAAGTCAAGTACTACATGATTTTACTTGTATGAGGTAATAGATTGGGGTAATGGAGCACACATGTATGAGCTGTGGTGCGGTTAAGCCCCTGGCACAACGGCTGGCACGTGGAAGTGGTGAACGTCAGCTGCCCATCTCTGAGAGGTTGACGCAGTGACCTCTGGAACAGATGACTCTCAGGTGTGTGGCTGCTATCTTGAGCAGCGGTCTGCCCAGTGATGCCCTGAAGATCCCACCAAGTTCACCTACGCCCAAAGTCACACGTGACTCCACACCCCAACCCACCCCGTGAGCTGAGCACCTTGTCCTGGAAAAGAGAGACACCGAGAGAGGAGTGCCCCCCTGCAGCTCGGGCCGGTTTCCTGGTTTACCCCGGGCAAGCATCCTTCACTTACTTTTTGATGGCAAACACGGTCAGCCCAATGGTGATGTTTCTGAACTGCGCATCCAAGATGGCAGAGTCAAAGGTTCCATCCCAGATGATGGGTGCAAACCAGGGAGTCATGACCAGCACGTCCACTCTCCTGGGGAGATGAGTCACAGTGTGTGAGAGCAGGGCATGGGGATGTGGGCCACAGAGAAGGATTTGCCCAAAGTTGCACAGTCTGTGAGCCACAGAGCTAGGAGCAGACAGGACTCCAGACTCCCAACCCAGGGCTCTTGGCCCCATAAGCTCAGCACCCGAGACTCAACACTCCCATCCCTTCACTGCCCTAACTTAGAGTATCTCCTGAGTACCAGCCATGTGCTGGATCCCATAGGACCCTCCTTCTATGAGGCCTTCCAACTCTGTTTCCAGGAGGAGAAGAGTCTCAACTGAGGGCAAAGCTCTAAGCCCTCTCCCAGCACATGGGTACTTTGCCATAAGAAGAAATATATATTTGCCACTACCTCCCCTCCCCTTACCTGACACAGAGCTAGTAAGACCCTTGGGATTTCGGGGGTCGTAGGAGACGTCTTTTATTCTAATGAGGTGACTCTGGGTGGGCTCGTGGGTAGTTCAGGACGGGGGCTGGTCACCAGAGAGACCAAGCCAGGATTAGAAACTTGGAACTTTCAGCCTCGTATCCCATCCTCCAGGGAAGGGAGAGTGGCTGGAGATCGAGTTAATACTCAATCATGCCGGCGTGATGAAGCCTCCATAAAAGTCCCTAAACTGTGGGGTCGGACGGCTTCCGGGTTGGTGAGCACACAGAGGTGCTGGGAGGGAGATGCTCCTGGGGAGGGCATGGGAGCCTCACCCCTTCCCCACTCCTGGCCCTATTTACCTTTTCATCTAACTGTCCCTGACCTGCACCCTTTATAACAAGCCAAGAATCTAGTAAGTAAACTGTTTTCTTGAGTTCTGGGAGCATTCTAGCAAATCATCAAACCCAAGGAGCGGGTGGTGAGAAATGATTTAGAGCCCGTCGGTCGGAAGCACGGGTGACAACCTGGCCTTGTAACGGGTGTGTGAAGTAGGGGCCCTGAGGCTGAGCCCTCCCGCTGTGGGGGTCTGTGCTAACTGCAGGGAGTGTCAGAACCACTTGGTGGGGAAAACCCACATGCTTGCTGTGAGTAGAGAAATCGCGAGTTCTCTTTCAGGGATGAAGAAGAGTTTCAAGGCCCCGCCCCTCTCAGGGGCCCTGTGTTCTCTACCCCTTCTCCATCTTCCAGCGGCACAGACGCCTCTCACCTCCCCCCCTACTCTTATTTCCCAAGTGTTCATTCAGTCGTTCATCACACCACCAGGATCCACCAAAAACGCTCACGCCAACTTGTCCCTCCAGATCCGTGCTGGCCCTCAGAAACATATGTAACTAGAAATGGTCTAGGAGCCACAGAAAAGTAAAAGGAACCAGGTAAAATTACAGGTAATTTGATACAGCAATACTTTTTTTAATGCAATATATCCAAAATATTATCATTTCAATAAGTAACTGGTATTTTTATTGAAGTATAGTTCATTTACAGTGTTGTGTTAGTCTCAAGTGTACAGCAAAGTGATTCAGTTACACACGTATGTATTCTTTTTCAGGTTCTTTTCCCATATAGGTTATTACAAGATATTGAGTAGAGTTCCCTGTGCTATACACTGGGTCCTTGTTTACCTGTTTTACGTATAGTAGTGTGTACATGTTAATCCCAAACTCCTAGTCCATTTTTCGAGTACTAAGTGTTTGAAGTCCACTGTGCACTTCACACCGACAGCACATCTCATTCTAGAGCAGTCCTGCTTCTAGTGTTCATGGCCACACGTGGCTGGCAGCTCTAGAAACTCAAGGAGGGGTGGGCGTAGGTTTCAGAAATGACAGCTAGCATTTTCAGCTCTCCTGGCAGGGATGTGGCATGACATGACAGAAACCACCCAGCTTGCGTCCCGATCTGCCCCTCACCAGCCGCAGGGCCTCAGGCAACTTCCTTCACTTCTCTGAGCCTCAGCTTCCCTGCTCATAAAATGAGGGCTGATCAAAGTGGTCTCTGGGAGACTTCCTGCCCCGAAGCTCTGGGGTCTAGTGCCTCAGAAAAGGGCCGCCGGCACTCTCTCTCTCTGGCAGTGGAAGCAGGAGGTACAGGCTAAGGAGGCTTGGATTTGGGGACAGGCGATTGCGTGTGGAGGTGAGTTTGGAACCACAGTTCCTCAGATATTTACACCCATGGAAAGACCTCAGGGATAACCCAGCCCAGACCCTTGCCATCCTTCCCCAAGAAGAAACAAAAGAAGGTTCTGTGCCTGGTATGGACCTCCACACAGCTCCTAATGACCAAGAATTAGAGGCACATTCCATCGCTCCTTCAACTTGTACCAAACCCATTAAAAACTAACCCAGCCTCCTATAGCACGGAAAGAAAGAAAAGGAAAAAGGTGAAAGAAAAGACTGAACCAGGGAGAGGAGCAAGTGAACAGAAAACAAGAGGTACGTGGTGGCAGGGAACCCACTGGCTGCAGCCGTGGCAGGAACTCGCCTACTTACGTGGGCTTGAGGAGCTGGGCCTTGGGGTAAAGCAACCTGCGGACAAGACGCACATGTGAGAAAATGCATCATAGATGCCCGTGGCTGCAAGGGTCTTCCTCCCGGTTCAGCGTGCCATCCCTGCCAGCAGGTGGCACTCAGCCACAGGGACTTCCTTCCTCCCTTCCTTCCTTCACCCAGCTGTGCCTACCCGGCCCTGGGGAGGCCACGCACTTCCCCAGGGATAAACTGATGGGGCTGAGATACGAGGAGAGGAAAGGAGGATCTTCCCTAACTGTTCTATGATACTGCTGAGGTTAGAGACCCACCCATGTCTCTTTCTTCTCTCCTTGTGCACTGTAAGTCCTTCCTGTGGTCTAATTCATTACGACTAAGGTCTTCGTGTCCTGCTTTGTTCAGGGGTGGGAAGCCCAGGGCTGGCCCGCACTCACCCCGTCCACGCCGTCCCCCCTGACAAATCTCACAACTCAGGCTCTGTGGGGTGGGGGTGGGGGGGTGAGGGAGGAGTATGGAGGAGGGAGACACATGGTGACTTGCTTGGAACTAGGCACAGAAACAGCCCAAAGATGAGATCTCCGATACCTGGGTACTTCAGGTATCCTGCAGGTGTCCAGGTGACAGTCACCTTCACTGAGGGAGGAAAACAGAGTGCTTAGAGCTGGGGACAGGGTGCTGGGAGAAGCACTGCCGTGCCAGACCGGCCAGGACCCCCCGAGGGCCATCACGCCACAGCCCCTACTAAGGAAAGCTCCCCATGGCTGCAAAGCTTGGGCCGTGTGGCCAGGTGAGAGGGCCAGGGGCGGGAAGCAGGGCAAAGAAACCTCGGACACGCTGACCCTGTCTGGGAGTTTGGTGCTCAGCTCTGCCCAAAGGGATTCCACGCCCGATGGTGACAAAGCGGCCTGGGGAGAGCCCCGCTCTGGGACGAAGGACAGGAGCCGTGGCTGCCCAGGTTGGCCCTGGAATCCCAAAGGAAGCTCTGGCAATGCCCCCCTCACCCCTGGGAGCCCAGCTCCCACCCTACCTGGACTCCTTTTTCTCCAGCTGCATCTGCCGCAGAACCACTCTGTGTGTAACCTGGCTGCAGAGAGGAAAGGTTCTCAGTCATTCCTTCAAAAGTAGCATCTTGCTAAGAAAGTGCTCCCTCAAGAGGAGAGGGGGCTAACCAGGCAAAGGCTAGGTTCGCATCCACTTCCACCAGCCCTGCCCTCCCTGCCAGCCCCGCCCCTCCCCAGCCCCGCCCCCTCCAGAGCCGCTACCTCTCCCCCAGTCCCGCCTTCCCGCACCAATCCTGACCCCCACCACCGAAGAAGCTTGGTGGCGCCTGTTCCCATCCTGAAGACCAAGCAAAGGTTCGCTCCTGGGCGAGGCTCAGGAATGCCAACGTTTGTGGGTGGAAGGAGGTGAAAGTTATTACCTAAATGGCAGACGCCCCTGTTGGCCCTGCAGGTGGTGGACCTCAGGGCTGCTGAGAGAGTAGTCCCGTCAGCTTAGCCCATTCATCCACCCTCTGTCCAGCAAGCATTTGCTGGGCCCCCAAGTGCTGAACAGAGGAGGGAGCTGGACCGGATTTGGTTCTGAGGTCCTGCATCTCAGCCCTGCCCCTGTCAAGTGTTGTGACATGAGGCAAGGAGTATCTGCAAGATGGGAATTACAGTGTCATTCACGGCTTCTCTGGGATCATTGTTACAGGGGAAAAAACCTAGCCGGTCTCATTCCGTTAACGTAAGTAAGTTGTAAGTAGGTTAAGTCACGTAAGTCATAAATCCCCACCTGCCGTAGGGTCCCAGGGCTGTTACCATCCTCCTTACCTATAGAAGCCCAGAAGTACAGCACAAAGCAGGATCGAGCACAGCCAGACCTTGGCGCTCTTTCTGCAGAATTCTGTGGAGAGGAAGCCTAGGTCACTTGGGGCTAGTTTACCTGGTCCCCAAATCACCTTGTTGAGACCAGAATTGGGCACTGGCCAGGAACGGCCTCCTGTCGGCTCCAGCCGGAAGCCCTCTCCCTCTTTTGTGCTCACAGGGAAGGTGGGTGATAACCTCTCCTGGAAGCATAATCCCTTTGAGCCTCGCCCTGCAGCCCCTGGGCACCTGTCTGATGCCCCTGCTTGTTGGCAGGCCCCCAGGGGGCCAGGACCACTCGCACGCTCCAAAGGAGCAGCTGAGATGGACTGTGGCCATGAATGGACCAGCAGGGTGGGTGACGAGACACAGAAGGGCTGTGAGAGACAAAGCTCGCCGAGGGGATGCCAACCCCCATAAACACCCGAAGCCCTGATGCTGTAGGAGCTCACGCAGAGTTACACGCAGCAAAAACAGTAAGGCCTGGGAGACCACTGCAGGGATGCTACACTTCCAAGGAACACGCACGTTTGAAGGAAGCTGTATCATATGCGTTAGTAAAATCTTAGCTGAAGCCTGTGGGTTTAACAAGCTCCACCCTTGATAAAGAACCCCCCACCCCATAGCCACTGCACCGCTGGGTCTCGGAGGCCCAAGTCTGATGTCCCAGCAGCCAGAATCTCGTTGATCACAAATACGAGGGGCTCCCAAGTGTTGGACTAAGAAAACTACGTACATCTGGGTGCAGCCCAGAAACATTTACCAAAGAATTTCATTTGGTAAGGGTATATACCTCAGTTTCCTCTGACTGGGCATGAAAATGTGAAAACCCAGGGATGTATAAACGCAGGGGTGTATCCAAAAACATGTGCTTCTATCTATAATAGCCAAGATACGGAAGCAAACTAAATGTCCATCGACAGATGAATGGATAAAGAAGATGTGGTACTTATATACAATGGAGTATCACTCAGCCATAAAAGAATGAAATAATGCCATTTGCACCAACATGGATGGACCTGGAGATTATCATACTAAGTGAAGTAAGGCAAACAGAAAAAGACAAATATCACATGATATCACTTATATGTGGAATCTTAAAAAAAATATACAAATGAACAGAAATAGACACACAAACAGACATAGGGGAAAGGAGTGGGAGAGGGATAAATTAGGAGTTTGGGATTAACGTATACACACTACTATATATAAAATAGATTACTAACAAGGACTGACTGTATAGCACAGAGAACTATACTCAGTATTATATAATAACCTATAAGGGAAAAGAAAAAGAATATATATATGTATAACCAAATCACTTTGTTGTATACCTGAAACTAACACAACACTGTAAATCGACTATATGTCAATAAAAACATAAAAATTAAAAACAAAACAAAACAAAAACGTGCTTATACAAGTTTACAGTGAATTTGGTAACATTGTATCATTTTGTATAAACTCTATGTGTCCTATATTTTAAATGTTTAAGGGAATTTGATATGTCCAATTTGTGTTTGATTTAATAAATGGACAAGATTAAGTGCATAAGAAGTTTTTGTCATACTTGAGAGTCTGTTCTGTCCCATTGTGTGTGTCTGAGAGAGAATTACATCAATTAAGCTTATAGTCATATTTTAAAACAAATTAAGCTGGGTGGAAATAATCCAGATAAAAGCAAATATTTAATGGAGGATTCCATTTCTATATAATTCTAGAAAATGCAAATTAATCTATAGTGCTAGAAAACAGAACAGTGGTTGCCTGAGGATGGAGGTGGGTAGGTAAGCGTGGCAGGGAGGGATTGCAAATGAGCACGGGACTCTTTGGGGGTAATAATAGCTATATTAATTTTTGTGACTGTAGCGATGGTCTTGCAGGTGTATACATATCAAAAGTTACTAAATTCTGCACTTTAAATAAATGTGCAGTTTATTATATGTCCACTTTACCCCTATAAAGCTGCTTTAAAAAAAAAGAAAGAAAAAGAAATGCATCCAGATTGGAGAGGAAAAAGCTGATCTGTCTTTGTCTCCATACTACATGTTCATCTATGTAGCAAATCTGATGGAATCTATAAAAAAGCTACTAGAACTAATAAGTGAGCTGGTGAGTTTAGCAAAACCACAGGATACAAGGTCAATATACAAAAATCAATTGTTATTTTCTATACTAACAACCAACAATCAGAAATGGAAATTAATAAAACAACCCATTCACAATAGTATAAAAAATATGAAATACTTTGTCAGAAAAGTCTGACCAAAAAATGTGCAAAACATGGGCAGGGAAAACTACAAAACATTGCTGAGAGACACTAAGGAAGTCTTTTAAAATGGTGAGAACTACCGTGATCATGGATCAGGAGACTTAATATTGTTAAGACGTCAAACCTCCCCAAATTAACTTATAGATTCAATATATTAATAATTCCAATCAAAATCCCAGCAAGGTTTTTGGAGAAATTGACTAACTGAATTCTAAAATCCGTATGGGAATGCAAAGGACTTATAGCAGTCGAAATAACTTTGAAAAATATAAATAAATTCAAAGGACTACATAATTTTAAGTTCTGTCTATTGGAAAGTTAGCATAATCAAGACCAGGTGAACTTCATTAAGATAAATCAATCAATGGAGCAGAATAGAGTCCAAGGGCTTCCCTGGTGGCGCAGATGTTGAGGGTCCACCTGCCGATGCAGGGGACACAGCTTCGAGCCCTGGCCCGGGAAGATCCCACATGCTGCAGAGCAGGTAAGCCTGTGTGCCACAACTACTGAGCCCACGTGCTACAACTACTGAAGCCCCCGCGCCTAGAGCCCGCGCTCCGCGACAAGAGATGCCACCACAATGAGAAGCTCGAGCACCGCAACGAAGAGTAGCCCCCGCTCGCCGCAGCTAGAGAAAGCCCGCGCAGCAATGAAATTCAATCTCACGATAGGAAGAGCAGTGCAAATAAGGGTTGTACAAGTCTCCAGTTTTCACCCATTGGGTGAGTAACGGGGTGTTGGCTGTGCCATGGCAATAAGGCACCTGCAGGAGCAGGTGAACAGGAAGAAATAGCTGTGGTCAGGGCAGGGGTGCAGCAGAGAGTGACATCTGTACACTGCTCATATTCTTGTGACATCTCCACCTCCAGCTCCCCTCCCGGTTCTCATGAGCTTCCCTTTCCAGAAAATCTTGTAAAGGAAAGTCCTCTACACCCGAGCATTCCAAACCTTCTTCCGTCCTTTACACTCACTAGCCAGCCTTTCACCCTGACTGCCTCACTGAAACTTCCCTCGACAAAGGCTCCAGTGATCTCGGCAGCCTCAATCCAGTGTTCCCTTCCTTGTCTGAATTAACCCGTCAGCCACAGTGGAACTCTGCTCTCTTTGGTCTATTTCCCAGGCCACACCTGCCCAGCTGGCCTTTGCTCTTTCTCTTCCTGTAGCACAAATGTTGGAGACTCCAGGGGCAGTCCTGGGCTCCCTCCTGTACCCACACTCACCACCCAGGGGTTCCTACCTTGTACCAGAGCATTAAATATCATATTTACACTGCTGACCATCCAGTCATTTCTGCAGCCTTCACCCCTCTGTGGACATGTGGACTAGGAAACTGGACCATTCATGGCCATCCCCACTGAAGGCACATCAACATTATCATGGCCAAACAGGACTGTAGGTCTCCAAGGGGGACCAAGGGGGGCACTCCTCCTGTCTCATGATAGGGCATCACCATGCATCAAAAGCTCTAAGGCTGGGAATTACCTGGTGGTCCAGTGGTTAAGACTTGGTGTTCTCACTGGTGGGGCCTGGGTTCGATCCCTGGTTGGGGAACTAAGATCCCGCAAGCAGTGCGGCATGGCCAAAAAAAAAAAAAAGGTCTCCAAGGCGTCTTTAATACTTCCTTTCCCTCCCACCCTGAATCCAATTCACTATCACACCGTGTCAGCTCCACCTTCAAAATGTATCCCTGGTGCATGTCGTGTGGAAAAAGCTACGGCAATTCTTCAAAAAACTAAGCATAGAATTCCCATATGATCCAGCAATTCCGCTCACGGGTATATAACCAAAGGAGGTAAAAGCAGAGACTCAAAGAGATATTTGGACACCCGTGTTCACAGCAGTATTTATTCACAAGAGCCAAAAACACAATGTCCATCGATGGTTGGTGGATAAAGAAAATGTGTGGCATCCACACAATGGGATAGGAGTCAGCCTTGGACGTCCCTGGTGGCACAGTGGTTAAGAATCTGCCTGCCAATGCAGGGGACACGGGTTGGAGCCCTGGTCTGGAAAGATCCCACACGCTGCGGAGCAACTAAGCCCGTGCACCACAACTACCAAGCCTGTACTCTAGAGCACTCGAGCCACAACTACTGAGTCCATGCGCCACAACTACTGAAGCCCACATGCCTAGACCCTCTGCTCTGCAACAAGAGAAGCCACCCAATGAGAAGCCCAAAGAGTAGCCCCTGCTCGCCGCAACTAGAGAAAAGCCCACACGCAGCAACAAAGACTAACGCAGCCAAAAATAAATAAATAAATAGCTAGCTAGCTAGCTAGATAAAGGAGTCAGCCTTAAAAAGGCTTGTCCTGAGCTGCAACACGGATGGACTTCAAGGACATTATGCCAGGTGAAGTAAGCCAGTCACAAAAGGACAAATCCTGTAGAATTCCGCTTGTCTGAGGGACCTAGAATAGTCAAGTCCTCAGGGACAGAAAGTAGATGGTGGGGAGTCAGGGGCTGGAGCGGCGGTGGAGGGGAGTTCAGGTTTCCATCTGGGGAGATGAAAGAGTTCTGGAGATGGATGGTGGTGATGGTGTACTTAATGCCACTGAAATGTACACTTAAAAATGGCTTAAATGATAAGTTTCTTGTTATATATTTTACCACAATAATTCTTAAAAAAAAAAAAAAGTGGGCAGACAAATGGGTTGGGCTTGCATGCTCATCTGCCGCCCCTGACGGGGTTCAGCGGCCTGAGCTAGCTGATGGAAGAATGGGCAGAAGTCGGCTCCTGTCCAGCAAAGCCGATTCCTGACCTCGGGGACCCCCTTTGTCTGCGTATCGGCATGCTGGACGGCTGGTGTTCGTAGCCCGCCTTCCCCGATCTACCCTGCCGGGTGCTGAGAGCTGGGCTATCATGGGCCAGCTCGACCATTTCTCTGCTTGTAAGTTTCCCCAAACATCCTGCGTGGTGTCCGCCTTGCCCAGTGGCACCGGGGACGTGTGTCCTGACACTTCTCCTGCCCCCTCTCTAGACGGTGTCTGGTACACAGTAGAAGCTCAATGCACAGATGTGGATGGAATCTTCTCCGCCCACACCTTGTGCAGCACAGCTGCTCGGTAGTTCAGGGCTGGGGACTGGTCTGGGTTCTGGCGCTTCCCAGCTGACTTTCTGAGCCCCCCACTCCTCACTCATCTCTGAAACAGAGCGGGCTGGCCCAGGTGAACCTGAAGTTCACAGTTTCTGTTGCAGAGTGCGAGGAGCTCTCCTCTGCTCCCGGACAAATGCAGGGTGTGTGGCTCTGGCCCAGGAAGTGAGCCCAGGAAGGGAGGGAGCAGCGAGGTGTGCTGGATGGACCAGACAGAGGAGGGGGAGTTAGGATGCTGGACGAGACCGTGGAAAACACCTGCTCTCCGAGGATCCAGAGAGACTGGAAACTGGACCGCCAGGCCCCAGGGGTGGTCTGGGTGACACCCGGGCAGGATGTCGAAAATGGTGCCAGGGAGGGCCATGGGATCTGGCTGGCTCTGGGCACTGGTAGCCCTTCCTACCACCCACCACCCTCACAAGGGCCTCTCTGCTTTGGTCATGAAGAGTACACTCTGAGAACACACGGCTTTAGGGAACGAGTACAAACATGAACCAGGAATACTGGTGCATGCCAGTCTGTTTGGGAACACGATTTCTTCCGGGAGCCCTGCCCGAGGCCCAGCCCCACCCAGGTCAGTCTGGCCGCTTCCCATCAGTGAAAGAGAATTTTTGCGTTAAATGTCACAAAAAGAGGTGGCCGTGTCCTCTGTTCTTCTCCTCCAGGGAGATGTGCACTCCTCCACGCACCCAGGGGCTCCCATTAGCAGGCGGGGGCCTGGGTCCTGCCCGCGCTGAGCCCTGACGCCCAGGACGGCAGAAGTCCCATCCCCCGCCGCTGCCTCCTCGCAGGTGCTGGCATGCGCCCCCCACCCCAGCCGGTCCCTGTCCTTGGAGCCAGGAAGGAACAGAAGGAGTGAGGAACCGTGTTGGCGTTTGTGGCCTCCCGGGACCCTCCCAGCTTCTCACCAGGGCCACCTCCTCCTGCTTGGGGTGCTGGGCGGATGAGGCACAGGAGCCTTCCTAGGTGTCTGGAAAGCCCAGAGCCCCCCAGTCCCTCCCCTACCCTTCTCCACTGGTCCAGTAAATAGAGACTCCGGGGGCCGGTCGGGGGTTGGGTGGGTTCTAACAAGTAAGACCTGAGTGGTTGCCAGGCAGAGCCTCCAGCCCTCAACCCCGGAGGCACAGACCACCCTCTGGGGAGCTTAGTGCTGCTCTGCCCCTTCCTCGTCCTCCCTCTTTTGTCCCCTCCCCTCTGCCTTTTGACCCGCAGCCTCACAAGGTGACGCTGGGTCAGATCAGGGCTGGGTTCATGAAGTCCAGGACCCAGCCTGGACGTAGGGAGGCTCTTGTCCCCTTGGCCCTTTCCTCCTTCCCTCCCTGCCTCTCTCTCCATCAACACCTCCACCGCCCCACAACCCCTGTCAGGTGCCCTGGGTTCCTACCTCCCACACAGGCACTGGCTGTGTCCAAGCTCCTGGGAGGAACTTGGACCAGGCAGTCTTTACAGCAGGAGGAAATCCTTCACTGACTGCCTTCTCTCTTCTCTGGGGCCCAGACAAGTAGAGGAAAGAGAAGGCCGGGGAGAGGGGGCAGGCAGAGGTGCTCCTACCTGCAGGAGAGCCGGGCAGGAGCTTGGCATGTCAAATCAGGACAGCTCCACCGAGGGTCTGCCTTCCACCCTCCTCCACCCTGGCCACGTCCCATCCATCCTACTTCCCTGGAAGCCAGCAGCGTCCCTACCCAAGACCACCCCCAACACATGCAAGCGCAGCTCCCCAGACCTTCTCTGCTCCCGCTGTCCTCGCCAAGGCTGGCTCTGGACCTCTGGCTCTAGTGCAGCTGGGAAAGCTGGGCCAGACTGTCAGATGCCTAGAGCGGGGCCCACAGCTCCATTCCTGGAGCCCTTGGCCTTCCCCACTCACCTCTGGGGTCCATGGCTCCTGGGACCGACCGCAGGCCAGAAGCCTGGAGGCAGATATGGGGGGTGGCAGGCAGAGGTCAGCCCGCCAGAAGCTACACACAGCTCAGAGCTCAGGCTCAGAGCCAGGTTAACCGGAGAAGTAAAGTCCAGCTCCTTCCCCAGGGCCAACCCCACCTGTCCATTCTTTCGGGGAGGAGTCAGGGGTCAGGGAGGAGTCTCAGCAGATTTCCTGTTTGTCCAAATCTACCCAGCGCTGCCAGCCAGGTGAGTTCCACTACAAAAGCCAGACTTGTCGGCTGGATGCCCAGAGCCAGCTGCCCCCAACAGCCCCGGGGGCAGCATCTCGCCCCCACCTCAGATCACAGAGAGGCCCAGGTGGTGGCTTCCCTTGCTCTCAGGGCCAAGCCCTGCCCCTTGCTCTGCTCCTCAAGCCCAGAGGGGTGTGTGTGTGTGTGTGTGTGTGTGTGTGCGGGGATTTGACCCCTGCTCACCTCTCCAGCTAAGCTCGTCCTCGCTCCACACCCCACCTCTCCTAGGCCATCTCTCCATCCTGGGGACTGCTTTTCTCACAACACCTGGCATATCACCTGCCCAACGGCCAAATAGCCCAGAGGTCCTGGACACTCTCTGGGTCTCATCATTTTCTCTGGCGGAACGTTCCTGGTCCCGGAGAATTCCAACACACAGGGATAAAGAGGAGTGTCAATGAAATTCTCAGTAGAGGCTCTGCTCCTGGGAGGTTGTCACCTGTGTCTTTAGGGGAGGCCCATCTGGGGTGTGGGAACATCAGGTCCGTGGACCCCATCCAAGAATTCAACATGGCACAGCTCAGGGGGAGGAGGCAGCCCACTCTCTGCCCCTCTCCCCCCAGCCCATGCTTCCTGTGCAGGTTCCCCACTGGCAGAGGGACAGGGATGAGGGGACCAGGCTGGACGAGAAGAAGCCAGAGGCTCCGACCAGTGGCTCACGCCGTCATCCTGCAACCTGGATGCTCTCTTCTCCTCTCCAGCCGACAATCCTGGGTGCCAGCCACTGGGGATGGAAGAAGGGGTCCTACCACGAAGCATCCCAAGGGCATGTCCTAGCCTGTGCCAAGCTGGGAGTGGGGGGAGCAGAGCTGGGTCCACAGAGGCCCCTTGTCAGGGTCACATGGCAGCAGGAGAAGATGAATGAACTGTTACTCAGCCATAAAAAAAAAAAACAAAATAATGCCATTTGCAGCAACATGGATGGACCTAGAGATGGTCATACTAAGTGAAGTAAGTCAGGCAGAGAAAGACAAACATCATATGATCTGGCTTGTATGTGGAATCTAAAAAAATGATACAGGGGCTTCCCTGGTGGCACAGTGGTTGAGAGTTCACCTGCCGATGCAGGGGACACGGGTTCGTGCCCCGGTCCGGGAAGATCCCACATGCCGCGGAGCGGCTGGATCCGTGAGCCACGGCTGCCGAGCCTGCGCGTCCGGAGCCTGTGCTCCGCAACGGGAGAGGCCACAACAGTGAGAGGCCCACGTACCGCAAAAAGAAAGAAAAACAAAAAACAAACTGATACAAATGAACTTATTTACAAAACAGAAATAGACTCACAGACATAGAAAACAAATGTATGGTTACCAAAGGGGAAAGGGTGGCAGAGGGAAAAATGAGGAGTTTGAGATTAACATATAGACACTACTATATATAAAATAGATAAATAACAAGTTTCTACTGTATAGCACAGGGAAATATACTCAATATCTTGTAATAACCTATAATGGAAAAGAATCTAAAATACATATATAGGTATGTATATATATGTATGTATAACTGAATCCTTGCTGTACACCTGAATTAACGCAACATTGTAAATCAACTATATTTCAATAAAAATTGTTTAAGAAGCTGAGTGAGAAATCAACGGTCACCCCTATCTCACACCATATACAAAAAAATTAACGCCATTTTGAGTTAATTTTTGTTAACCTAAATATAAGAGCTTAAACCATAAAACTCAGGGGAGGGACTTCCCTGGTGATGCAGTGGTTAAGAATCTGCCTGTCAGTGCAGGGGACACGGGTTTGAGCCCTGGTGCGGGAAGATCCCACATGCCGCGGAGCAAATAAGCCCATGCGCCACAACTACTGAGCCTGCGCTCTAGACCCCGCGAGCCACAGCTACTGAAGCCCACGTGCCTAGAGCCCGTGCTCCGCAACAAGAGAAGCCACCGCAATGAGAAGCCCGCGCACCGCAACGAAGAGTAGCCCCCCCTCGCTGCAACTAGAGAAAGCCCGTGCACAGCAGTGAAGACCCAATGCAGCCAAAGATAATAAATAAATTAATTAATTAATTAAATAAAACTCAGGGGAAACATAGAGGTTTTTTGACCTGGACTCTTAGATATGACTGCAAAAGCATACGCAACAAAAGGAAAAAAGGTAAGTTGGGCTTCATCTGAATTTTAAACTTTTGTGCATCAGAGGACACTGTCAAGAGAGTAAAAAGACCACCTACAGAATGGGGGAAAATATTTGTAAATCACATATCTAATAAGAGTCCAGCGTCCAGGGCTTCCCTGGTGGCGCAGTGTTTGGGGGTCCGCCTGCCGATGCACGGGACGGGGGTTCGTGCCCTGGTCCGGAAGGGTCCCATGTGCCGTGGAGCAGCTGGACCCGTGGGCCATGGTCGCTGGGCCTACTCATCCTGGGCCTGTGCTCCACGGTGGGAGAGGCCACAGCAGTGAGAGGCCCCCGTATCGCAAAAAAAAAAAAAAAAAGAGTCCAGCGTCCAGAATATATAAAGAAGTCCCAGAACTCAACAAACAACACCCAATTTCAAAATGGACATTTCTTCAAAAAAATATATACACACATAGCCAATAAGCACATGAAAATACGCTCAACCCCACTAGCCATCGAGGATATACATACACATCAAAGCCACAGTGAGATAACACTTCACACCCACTGAAATTGCTATAATCCAAAAAATGGAAAATAACCAGTGTTGTGAGTATGTGGAAAAACTGGAACCCTCATACTTTGTTGGTGGGAATGTAAAATGGTGCATTTGCTGTGCAAAACAGTGTGACAGTTCCCCAAAAATGTAAACATAGAATTACCATATGACCCAGCAATTCCACTCCTAGGTATAGACCCAAAGGAATTGAAAACAGATACAAAACCAAGTACATGTACGCAGATGTTTATAGCAGCACTGTTCACAATAGCCAAAAGGTAGAAATAGCCCCAGTGTCCATCAACAGATGAGTGGATGGACACAATGTGGTCTATCCATACAACGGAGTGTTACTCAGCCATAAAAACGAATGAAGTACTGATACATGCCGCATCACGGATGAATCTCAAAAACAATGTGAAAGAAATGAGACACGAAGGCCACTGTGACATAATTCCACTTATATGAAGTATTGAGAACGGGGAAATCTGTAGAGATGAACACAGATCGGTGGTTGCGGCGGCGCTGGGGTGGGGTGGGGGGAGGGGCAGGAGGGGGAGGAGGGAATGGGGAGTAACTGCTTACTGGGTACCGCACCTTTCTAGGGGGAGATGAAAATGTTCTGAAGCAAAATTCAGATGATGGCTGCATAACATTTTGAGTGGACTAGATGCTGCTGAATTGGATGCTTCAAAATGATTGACTTTGCGTTACGTGAATTTCCTCTTAATATGTTTTAAAAATCAGCTGTGTTGTATTTTCTACCACTGGCTCAGGATGAACAAGTCAAAGATATTTTCTTGTCGAGCAACCATGTCTCCCAGTTCCTGACGTTGGGTTCTTCTTGCCAGGGGAAGCTTGGGCTTTGATGGGTCTGGGGATGAGACAGAGGGAGGGTCTCCAGCGCACGCCAAGCCTGGGGTGGCCGGCCATCTGCTGGGGGCACCTGCATGAGTACCTGTGGGGCTGGACACTGAGATCGAGGCCTGGGGAACAGAGCGGGGACCCCCGGAGGCCCGGCCTGAGGTCAGGGACAAGGACCACCATGTGGCACTATGTGGCTGAAGGAACAATGGCCACCATGTGACCAGGAGAGGAAAGAATGGAGCACACTCATGGTAACGCCTCAAACTGGCCCCTAGGTTCCAGATGCTAGGCACACTGGTGGGGCAGAGCCTGATCCAACGTTAATTAAGGAAGAATATATATGACGTTGCCCAAGCCCAGCTGGCAAGGAGTCCATCCAGCTAGGTTACGACCATGTTACAGCTCTAGTTCTTTCCTCAAACTTTCTTCCGCCACTGCCTTACCAAAGGGGAAAAGAGGGTACCCCTCCGGTCTTCCCTGCCTCTGCCCCCAGCCTGCAGGGCCCCTGCCCCAGCGGCTCTGTGGCTGTGCTCCCCGATGTCCTGGCCATACCCTTGCCCGGTGCTGTTCTAGTCAGTCCAGTCTTCCCCAGCCCGTGTTCCGCCCACCCTTATCTCCTGATTTATCAGACATTTGCCAATGTGACAGAGGACTTTGAGCCCTGGCTCACGCTTGATCCCAGACACGCAGGACCATTCCCTCCTCAGCTGAGTAACAAGCGTTCGCCCCTCCCCGCCCCCCTCAGCCAACCAGCACCTGCGCCACCAGGTCACTTTAGGAGGGAGAGCCCTTTGAACACACATGGTCCTCAGACAGAGTCCCCCGGCAAGACCCTCCCACCCCGCCGACCTTCCCTCCCTTGCGGCTGCGAGGCCCACCAAAGCAAACTCCCTGTGGCCCCCAGAACGCCTTCATCTCTCTCCCACCACCGCATCTGCCTCCATGCCCCTCACCTCCAGCTGGTTTTCCAGGCACCACTCCCCTGGGGGTCTTCCTGCCACCCCTGGCCTGCGTGCACTGGGCACTGCCCCACGGAGGCCCGGACCACACCGCTCAACGGTGCTTCGCGTCCCCTATAGAATGCGAGGCCCGCGGGCGGGGATGAGGTATTCTGCCATCGTGTCCCCAACAAACCTGTTGCATAAAGATTCGTTTACTCAGTGGCTCTGGCTGGGGGCCTGTGCGTGGCAGGCCCCGTTGGAGGCATCGGGGAGACCCGGTGAAGAACGGAGGACAAGGTCCCCCTCCTGCCCTCTGTCCCCAGCACTGCAGCCGCCATCCAGCTCGGTGTCCTTGATCCCCTCCCCCCCCATTAGCTGGCTGCCCCTTCCCAGATGTCCACATTCTCTGTCCCCACCCTGAGAAACAGCCAGCCGGACGGGTCACGTGGCTTCAGCACCAGCGCAGGCGTCCATCCTCAAGGGAGCCTCAAGGCCTGGTCACAGCCCCGCCCCTGTCCCGGCTCTTCCTCCCCCAGTTCCGTCATCTGTGTCACTCCTTTGGCGCCCAGGATGAGTCCCTTTCCTGGTGCACCCCGGGCTCTCCTCGACTCCCCTCTGCGCCCGCTCCACAAGCCGCCTGGAGCCTCCCCTCCCGCCGGTGACTCCAGGCCTCCTCTCCTGCTGCCCTCCCTCTTGCCTGCGTGGCCAAGCTCCCGGACAGCCCGTATGCCTGCAGTCCCCCCCTGCACCCAGTTATCTGTTTGATTTTTTTAAAATAAGGGAAGTGCTTGTAGCAGGTTCACAATGTTAATAAGAAGGAATCGATTCTGCTCCAAACCTTCTTGATCCCCAAGTCCCACCCCTAGAGACCACTTCCATGTTGTTCCTGATTTTTCTAGAACTTGCATCCCTATTTTAATAACTTGCACCTATATCGTTCTTTATGCATCTATTTATGGGTGTTTTTTCTTTCTTCCAGTTTTTCAGAGATATAATTGACATACAGCACTGTACACGTTTAAGGTGTACAGCATAATGATTTGACTTACACACATCATGAAGTAATTATCACAATGAGTCTGGTGAACAGCTGTCATCTCATAGAGACACAAAATTAAAGAAGTAGAAAAAATATTTTCCTTGTGAGGAGAACTGTTAGGACTTACTCTTAACAACTTTTCAGATGTAACATACAGCTGTGTTAATTATATTTATCGTGTTGTACATTACATCCCTAGTATTTATTTATCTTATAACTGGAAGTTTGTACCTTTTGACCACCTTCATCCAGTTCTCCCTTCCCCCACCCCCTGCCTCTGGTAACCTCACATCTAATCTCTTTTTCTATGAGCTTGTTTGTTTTTGAAGTATAATTGACCTCCAACACTGTTAGTTCTTGTTAAGCACCATAGTGATTTGGTATTTCTATATATTTCAAAACGATCACCACAATGAGTTTAGTTACAGTGTGTCACCATACAAAGACATTCCATAGCTATTTACTACATTCCTCCCATATCTATACATACATGTATGATTATTTGAAGTTGCTGATCTCTTAAGTTCAAATGCATTTTTACAACAGCCCTGCATTTAAAAAACAATAATACATTTTATTTATTTATTTATTTATGTGCAGGCTTCTCTTGTTGCCGAGCACGGGCTCTAGGCGCAGCCCTGCCTTTTTACTAACCCCCCAGCATTTGGTTTTTGACTTTATATTTTACGTCTTTTTGTTTTGTGTATCCCTCAACTACTTACTTTGGATATAGATGATTTTACTACTTCCTACTAGCTTTGTATATGGTTGCTTTACTACCTTTAATGTATGTTTGCCTTTACCAATGAGCTCTAGTTGTGGCCCCTTCTTCGCTTAGAGAAGTTCCTTTAACACTTTTTTTTTTAACATCCTCATTGGAGTATGATTGCCTAACAATGGTGTGCTACTTTCTGCTTGTAAAGCTGGTTGGGTGGTGCTAAACTCTTTTAGCTTCTGTTTGTCTGTAAAGCCTTTGATCTCTCCATGAAATCTGAACGAAAGCCTTGCCAAGCAGGGTATTCTTGGCTGTAGGTTTTTCCCTTTCATCGCTTTAAATATATCCTGCCACTCCCTTCCTGCCTGCAGAGTTTCTGCTGAAAAGTCAGCTGTTAGCCTAATGGGAGTTACCTTGTAGGTAACTTGTTGCTTTTCCGTTGCTGCTTTGAATATTCTCTTTAAGTTTTGCCATTTTAATTACAGTGTGTCTTGGTGTGACCCTCTTTGGGTTGATCCCATCTGAGACCCTCTGTGCTTCCTGGACCTGGATGCCTGTTTCCTTTCCCAGGTGAGGGAAATTTTCAGCTATTATGTCTTCAAATATGTTCTCAGCCCCTTTCTCCCGTCTTCTTCTGGGACCCCCCTATAAAATCATGGCTTTTTTTCTGTGTCCCTTGGCGTGTTTTTAGGAGTGCTTATTCTTTTCATATGCTACTTCTAATTTTATTTAATTTCTGTGATGATTTCTTTTTTCCCACTCTTTGAGTTTAACCTTCAGTTTTTCTGCTTTGTGTTTTGTTTTACCAAGGAGATTGCTTCATTTTTTAAAATTAATTCATGGAGAAATATTTGAAAATAATTTCATCTGTTCTATGGCATAAGTTTTTTGGCATGGGTTCTTCATCTGCCATGAGTTTCACCTGTTCTTTTCCCCCTTTTTAACCTTGTAGTATCGTTACATAGGTCCTATGCTAATTCCCATTTTGAAACTCATCCATAAATAAGGTATTTCCTGGCATAGATATTTGCGCAAGTGTCATTGTGGGAAGGAACGAGAATCATAATCAAGGGTAACAAGGGTTTTCCTAATGTGTAAATTCCTCCAGCCTTTACATCCCTGAGTCAGAGAGGAAAGGAAGCTGTAGGATTGTTCCCAGTGCAATATCTCTCTAATCCCAGCCCCCAACACACAGTCCTGCAAATATACCTTATCTTTGTGCGTCTTCACCCAGCATCCCACCCTCTGCTTCTCGGAAGCAAACCTCCACACAGGCTCCGACTACCATATCACCCATCACATCCTCATTGCTAGAGCAGGATTTTGTGTTTGCACCTTGGAGAAGGGGACTCACCAATGTTTCCAGAGACCTGGAGCCAAGTACATCCCCTCCTCACTTCATTTTTCTCCCCTGATCCATCTCTATTATTTTTCACACCCTGTCCACCTCTTTAGATACCTCTAAGAATTTGTTTTCTTTGTTGTTGTTTTTTTTCCCCCATTTGGCTTTTGGTATTTTCTGAAAGGAGAACAGAGGAAATGCCAACTTTAGACTGACATCTTCAAGTTGGATGTGCCCTAATGTCTTCTCAATAAATCCCCTTCTGCTGAAACCAACAGAGGTGATTGCAGCTAAGAGCTCTGATTGGTACAGAAATTTGTACCAAGAGTCGTGGCAGGCAACATTTGCTCAGGAGGCTCTGGGGCTCTTACGAACATCCTGGCTCTCTCTTTCCAGGCATTGGGTAGGATTGCATTTCGGTGCCTGCCAGAAGTGAGGGGCCTGCCATGTGACTTGTTTTGGGCAGTGAAATGAGACCAGAAGTGACACGTGACACTTCCAGAGAAAAGCATTCAGTTTCAATGATCCACCTGTTTTTTCAACTAATAAACTTTACTTTTCTGTTGTTTTTTTTTTTTTTTTTTGCGGTACGCGGGCCTCTCACTGTTGTGGCCTCTCCCGTTGTGCAGCACAGGCGCCGGACGCGCAGGCTCAGCAGCCATGGCTCACGGGCCCAGCCGCTCCACAGCATGTGGGATCTTCCCGGACTGGGGCACGAACCCGTGTCCCCTGCATTGGCAGGCGGACTCTCAACCACTGCGCCACCAGGGAAGCCCTAAACTTTACTTTTTTAGGAGCAGTTTCAGGTTCATAGAAAAACTGAGTGGAAAGTACAGAGTTCCCATAGAACCTCTTGACTCCACACACAAAACCTCGCCCACTACTGGCATCCTGAACCATAGAATATGATCAATGAACCTACACTGACACATCATTATCACCCAAAGCCCACAGTTTACATCAGGACTCACTCTTGGTGCTGTACCTTCTATGGGCTTTGACAAATGTATAATGACACGTATCCACCATTATAGTATCATACAGAATTGTTTCATTGCCCTAAACATCCTCTGTGCTCTGCCTGTTCATCCCTCCGTCTCCCCTTAACCCCTGGCAACCACTGATCTTTCTACTGTCTGCATAGTTTTGCCTTTTCCAGAATGTCATAAATAGTTGGAATCATTCAGTCTGTAGCCTTTTCAGACTGGCTTCTTTCACTTACTATTATGTACTTAGGGTTCCCCCGTCTTTTTTTTAACTTGATGGCTCACTTCCTTTCAGTGCTGAACAATATTCCACTGTGTGAATGAACCAACAGCTATTTATCCATTCGCCTACTGAAGGTCATCTTAGTTGCTAAGTTCTGGCAATTATAAATAAAGCTGTTATAAACATCCCTGTGTAGGATTTTGTATGGATATAAATTTTCACTTCATTTGGGTGAATACTAAGGAGTATGATTGCTGGGTCATACGGTAAGAGTCTGTTTTGTTTTGTAAAAAGCTGCCACACTGTCTTCCAAAGTGGCTGCACCGTTGTGCGTTCCCACTGGCGATGAGTGAGAGTTCCCGTTGCTCCACAGCCTCACAGCATTTGGTGTTGTCAGCGTTCTGCATTTTGGTCATTCTAATAGGTGTGTTAGTGATATCTAGTTGTTGTTTTAAATTTGCATTTCCCTAATGACATATGATGTTGAGCATCTTTTCATATGCTTATTTGCCATCTGAATCTCTTCTCTGGTGAGCTGTTATGTCTTTTGCCCATTTTGAATCAGGTTGTTCATTTTGTGACTGCTGAGTTTTAAGAGGGTTTTGTTTTGTTTTGTTGTGTATTCTGGATAACGGTCCTTTATCAGATGTATCTTTTGCAAATATTTTCTCCCAGTCTATGGCTTCCACAGAGCAGAAATTTTTAATGAAGTCTAGCTTATCAATTACTTCTTTCACGTATCATGCCTTTGATGTTGTACCTAAAAAGTCATCACCATACCCAAGATCATTTGTCTACTGTTACTTCCTAGGAGTTTTATAGTTTTGAATTTTACTTTTAGATCTATGATCCATTTTGAGTTAATTCTTGTGTAAGATGTAAGGTCTGTGCATCTAGGTTCTTTTTTTTGCAAGTGGATGTCCAGTTTTTCCTACACCATTTGTTGAAAAGACTATCTTTCTTCCATTGTATTTCTTTTGCTCCTTTTTCAAAGATTAGTTGACTATATTTTTGCGGGTGTATTTCTTTGCCCTCTATTATATTGATCTATTTGTCTATTCTTTCACCAATACCATGCTGTCTTGATTACTGCAGCCTTACTATAGTCTTGAAGTTGGGTGGTGTCAGTCCTCCAACTGTGTCCTTCTCTTTTAATATTGAGTGGCTATTCTGGGTCTTTTGCCTCTCCACATAAACTTCAGAATCAGCCTGTCAATGTCCAAAAACTAACTTGCTGGGAATGCACTGAATCTGTAGATCAAGTTGGGAAGAACTGACCTCTTGACAACACTGAGTCTTCTGATCCATGAACACAGAATCTCTATTTATTTAGTTCTTCTTCGGTAACTTTCATCAGAGTTTTGATATATAGATCAAATATACAGCTTGTTAGACTTATACCTAATTACTTCATTTCGGGGGTGCTAACTGCTAACCTAAAGGAATAAGACAGCCAGTTATTTTACCAACAAGAAGGGCTTATTCAGGAGCAGCAAAGAATTGTAATTCAGGACATGTAACTATGGTGAACCACATGCAAGTCTGGTAAAGCAAAGGAGAAGAAATTTTATAGAGCAGAAGGGGACGTTGGAAAGGGCTACTATAAATAAAAAGTCCAATGGAGTAAACTGGGGTTTGAAGTATAGTGGCCTTTCAGTAGCTGAGTTGTGACAGTCTGACACTGAGCTATTGCCAGGCAAGGAGAAATTCTCCCTTCCTCCTGCTGGCAGTAGTGGTGTCACTTCCTGCCCGAGATGCAAGGTACATCTCTTCCTGTTGGCATTTGTATTGATGTTGAGTGATATGTGCGTGACAGCTCCCTATTCTGGCCTCCCAACTCCATGTTAGTGAGGTTTCCCTTTACAGGCGCACCTCCTCTTACTGCACTTCCCTTTATTGAACTTCACAGATACTGCATTTTTTACAAATTGAAGGTTGGTGGCAACCCTGCATCAAGCACGTCTATTGGCACCATTTCGCCAACAGCATTTGCTTGCTTCATGTCTCTGTGTCACATTTTGGTAGTTCTCACAGTATTTAAAAAATGTTCACTGTGACATTTGTTACGGTTTGTGATCAGTGATCTTTGATTTTACTACAGCTCGCTGAAGGCTCAGATGATGGTTAGCATTTTTTAGCAATATTTTTAAATTAAGGCTGTACATTTTTTTAGACATAATGCTGTTGCACATTTAATAATTGACTACAGTATAGTGTAAACATAACTTTTACATGCACTGGGAAACTTAATTTTCACAGTGTAAATGGCAATGTACTTTTTTGTTTGTTTTGCTTTGTTGGCCGTGTGGCATGTGGGAATCTTAGTTCCCCAACCAGGGATCGAAACCATGCTCCCTGCCGTGGAAGCACAGTCTTAACCACTGGACAGCCAGGGAAGTCCCAATGGTAATGTATTTTTAGTTTCAAAGTCCACTTGTTCATAGGAACACTTGTTAGATAAGAAAGCAATTTGTTTTTTTACAATATTTACATTGTATCCTGCAACCTTGATACAATCATGTTTCAGGTATTTCTGTCAATTCTTCTGGACGTTTACATAGACGATCATGTCATTTGCAAAGACAGTTTGATTTCTTCCTTCCCAATCTGCATTTTCTTTTTCTTGTCCTGTCGCACGTGCTAGGACTTCGCTATTATGACACTGAAAAGCAGTGATGAGAAGGGACATTCTTGCCTTGTTCCTGATCTTAGCAGGAAACTTCTGAGTTTTGCGCTGTTAAGTATGATGGTATCTGTACGTTTGGGGTAAATGTTATTTATCCAGTTGAGGAAGTTTTTCTCTATTCCTAGTTGCTAAGACATATCCAGTGATCAGTCTGACTTTAAACTACTGGTCTTATTTGTTAAAAAGTACTTTTCTTAATGCAACATAACATGACCTCTCATGAGTGACTTAGGGAAAACCTGGGATTTATCTGGCTGGAGTTTAGCTGAGGGTAGTAGAAATTTGGTTAGTACCAGGGGATGGGACCCTGGATATATTGGCACACAGCTGCAAAACAACTTATCTGGAGATGTGGTCACCTGAGACAAGTATCTTTTGAAGGCAAGACTTTGAGAGACTAGCTGAACACCACCTTGAGAAACGAGAAAGGCTTGAGAAACTCCAGGACTGCAGGGTGGGGCTGCTCGTTTAACAGTGCTTGGTAGTCAACAGAAAGACAGGGATAGGCTCAAAGTCCTCAAAGTCAACATGGACTGAGAATCAGGGACTTCCTATTACTCTGTAGAAAAACCTCTCATCTGGTTTTCAGCTGCAAGATTGAGTTACCTGAACACCCAAGTCTTAGCTAGCCCATCAGCAAATCCCAGCAACAGGCGAATGCACAACCTTACCGGATCTCTCGTGGAAAAGCTGGAGCACTGATCAGTCCTCAGAATTGAAATGGGGATATTTAGGCAACGTTGGATGCCTCAGGTACCCTGAATACCCAACCTCACCAAGGCTCACTTTGAGAACTCAGTCCCTCCTTCCTTGGCTGATAAGGCTGTGCCTTGCTTGAAGACTCTTATCGGAGGAAGTTACCTCCAAGGAGAAGCCAGTCTCCTCAAACTCACTCCCATCTCACCTTGTCTCTAGACTGCTAAGGACAGTCGGATCTCAGCAGGTCCAAAGTGGCCAGTTACAAAGTCCAATTCAGAAGCAGCTTTGACTAAATGAACAAGTATCTGCTGCTTTACATTGGACAAAAACCAGGGAAGTATGTGGGAGCTGATTCTAGAAGTGCTTGGCCAAGAAAGGCGGGGTGCAGTTTCAGAGGGGGCTCCACCCATAAGCAGGACTCAGAGTGAGCTAGCTAGGGAACTGGAAAGGATCCGATCATTTCCTTTGTTGCTTGACCAAAACCTGGAACCCACAGTGGCCCATGCTGAGGTAAGTGAACCTTCCAGAAATCCCTTGGAACGACACAGAGGTAAGAACTCTCTCTTTCCTCTAGGCTACTCTCTACCAGGAGCGAGGCAGGCTTGTTGGAAGGTCTTAACAATGTTACCTGCTCATCCACCCAACAGGTGGTCTGGGGAGGGTACAGAAGACTCAATCCTTTGCGGAGGTACTAGAAAAGCACTGTGAACAGAGTAGAGAAGCACCACGGTGGCCCTTCCCTGAAGGCTGGATGGAATGCCACGGGAGGTGCAGGGGTAGAACCATGCAGGGGTAGAACCATGCTCTTGGGCCAGCGCAGATCCTGGAACCCGAAGGCGGCAGGGAACACCTTACTTCCACAGGCCATGTACGCGAGGTTCCCACAGTTGTCAGGCTAGTGCAATGAACTGGGTGCGCCAACCCACGGGGGGTCTGGAGACAGCTCTCTCTCTGCCCTCTGCACCCCGATGCAGGTCTGGTGAACAGAAGCTTCACTTGAGCTACTCAGTTGCATGCTGCTCCTCACTGAATTTCTAACCATGTGTTCAACTTCTGGAGCCCCTAAGTAGAAGGAAAGGTTGACTGGGAGCCTACTTCCCAGCCTCACCCAAAGGGGCCAGTGGCACAAAACTACCCTGGCCTTGCAGGACTGTTGGAACCCCAGTTCCTGGTGAACCATGGCTCCTGAGCACGTGTCCTGGTTACAGCTATTTCCAGCTGACTCACCCTGCTGAGTGAAGGAGGAGGGACCTTCTGACTTGGGGACTCTTGCCATTTGGCTCTGAAAATATCTGACATTAGGCCCTTGGAAGTTTTCTCCCATGACTCTGCATTTCATCTTCTGCGCCTGAGGCGCACAACACCCAAGAGGCGTGCATCGGGCCTCCTAGACTCATTCTGTAATGTTCTTAACCTCTTCTTCCCTGTTGTCCATATTCCATCGTCCACTATTGCCTCTGGCCGTGAGATGCTTCGGTTGCCACCAAAATCATGTGCAGCATGTCCTTGCTTCTGTGCATCAGCTCCCAGCCCTGGGCCAGGGAGGGACACGAGTGGCCAAGCCCAGGGAGGCTGGAGCATTTTCAGTGTTTCAACTTGGATACAGGCTCTGTCTCCCACCAGGTGAAGAATTCTCTGTATTTCCTCACCCTTTCTGCGCTGTATCTCCTATTGTCCAGTGCTGCTTCTAGAAATGGGGTGCTCCTGATGCCACCTGCCACCAAAATGCACCACCTGCTCACCCTGCACACCAGCTACATGAAGCTGGGGACACAGCAGCACTCCAGGTCGGAGAGACGAGCTTCCTGGACTTCCAGGCTTCAGGGGGAGCACCCGATGATACGTCCACCAGGCCTTTTGAGATGCTCCTGCGATTTCCACAGGGGGTTTATACTCTCCCAACTCTGATTGCAACATACGGACAATAATTCGGGAGCAACTGCTGGGTGCAGAGAGTGGGACAACAGGACCCTGGAATGAGGTGCTAGGTCAAGCAAGATGGCAGGAAATTGTGCTGCATGATGCAATCACTTCCTAAGATGTATAACCAAGAACAGATACACATAAGCACACTTTTAAGGCTACAAAGTGCTTTTGGCACTGCCTTAGCTGTGGCCCACAGATTTTAATGCACAGCACTTTCATTACCTTTCAGTCCTAAACTTTCTCTAACATCCACTAGGGATTACTCTTTGACTCACATAGAAGTGTGTTTTTAAACTTCCAAACAGGAACCTTTAACAATTACCTCTGAAGTTTTTAAATTGTTCCACGGCCAGATACGATGCCGACGCTTTGAAATATGACTTGCTTTATGGACTAGGAGGTGGTCAGTTTTCACCACTGTTCCACGTGTGCTTGAGGTACATACTGTTTTGTTTTGTTTTTAATTTTTTGCTGCATCCCGAGCCACATGGGATCTTAGTTCCCTGACCAGGGATCAAACCCGCACCCCCTGCATTGGAAGCAGAGTCCTAACCACCGGGCTACCAGGCAAGTCCCGGTACACACTGTTTTTAGCTGCACTATTCTGTGTGTCCATCAGCTCAAGCTTACAAACGCTCTCGTTGAAACCTTCCCTATGCATCTGATTTTGTCTGCTTGGTGTATCAATTCCTAATGGAGATGTTAAAAATCTCCCATTTCGGTTTGTGAATTGATTTCTCCTTGTAGCGGGTCAGGTTCTGCTAGACAGATTTGAAGCTGCTCCTGGTGCAGGACTGTTCTACCTTCCAGGTGACCTGCACCCCTTTCATTACGTGGCGACTTTCTTTTCTCTCTACTAGTGCCTTTTACTTTCAAATCTTCATCTTATGATACAGCCACACCAGCTTCCTTTTGGTTACCATCTGTTTCTTAACTGGAGTTTAGTCAAAAGAATTTTATTAAGTTTTACTGAAATATAATCCACATACCATAAGATTCATTGAGTTTTGTCCCGTGCATTCATCCCGGCTGCCTGCGGGCTTGGACTTAACTGTGCCCGACTGTGCACCCTCCATTGGCCTCGCTCGGTTCTAGGTTTTACTCTTTCTCTCCTGCCGCCTCCTAGATCGATAACTGTCCACCCCACTCCGCTGTTCTTCCTGCTAGTTCACTGTTTCTACCTTTTACTGGTTACCTTAGGATTTTTAATGTGCATGTCTACCTTAAATTCTATGTTTCACCCACCTTAGAAATTAACTTCGAATAACTCAATTCCAGGCAGCCTGAGGACGGCCCCGCCGTCTCCCAGTTACCGAGCCCGTCAACTTCACTCCAACGCAGGCTACAGGAGCTGGCTGGTTTTTGTCCTTTTCCAAGTGAGTTTGGGGCAGACACAGCAGTTCCCGCTCCTGTGAACATGGGGGAGGAAGAGGGCGCCAGGGAAGCCCCCTCTCAAGACGCCCCCTCCCTCCTCGCTGCTCCCTCGCCCCCCACCCCGCAACTCTCAGGGAGCGTTCCGGCCTCACAAGAGGAGCCTAGAGCCTGGATTTGGGTCACCCCTCCCCTGGATCCAAAGGCTCTCAAGCACGTGGCGGCGTCCGCTCTCCGCTGGGACCCGGAGCCTGCGGCCACCCGGGTTGGCGCCGGGCATCCGGGCCCTCAGACCAGGCCGGCCCGCTCCAGGTCCTGGGGCAGGATGCGGCCCTTCTTGCGAGCCTTCTCCAGGCGCCGCTCGGCCCTGGCCGCCTTCTTCTTGCGCAGGTTCTGCCGCCGCCTGTCCTGCCGCTGCTGCATCTTCCCCAGCACGTGCGCCGTGCGCTTCTCCCACGCGCGCTGCCGCTGCGCCCGCCGCTTCTCCTTGCGCTTCAGGGCCTCCTGCAGCAGGTGCTCGTCGTCGCGGATCTTCACGCCCTCGGCCTTGTACAGCAGGTTGGTCCACTGCATCTTGGCCTCGAGCTCCCGGGCCTGGCCCGCGTCCTGGTCCCGCAGCTCCTCCAGCCGGGCCTGCCGCGCCTGCAGGCGCTCCAGTAGCTGCCGGTAGTTCCTGCCCGTCAGCGGCGTCAGGTTCCCCTTCAGCTTCTGCCTCTTCTCCTTCCTACGCTGGGCCTTGCTGCCCGGCTCCTCCTCGCTCACCTCCACCTCGGGGGAAGAGGGCGATGTGAGCTGAGCGCCGCTTCCCGCCCGCCTGGGGCCCGCACACTGCGCCCACCTCCATCCGCCCGACGTCCGCGCAGCGCTCACCTTGTTGAAGAGCAGCCCCGACTGGGCCTGCGCCTCCTCGTGGGGCGCCTCGGGCGGCGGCTCGGCAGCCTCCATCCCCTCGAGGGCCTCGGCCGCCTTCTCCTTTGCTCTCAGTTCCCTCCGCTTCCTCTTCTTCCGGTCGCGCTCCTGCTTCCTCCGGCGTCTTTTCTCCAAAGCAGCCGGAGACAACTCCTTGGCGCTGCTCTGCGGCGCAAGAAGGTCCTCACTCATCAGGTTCTCCCAACCGCGGGGCCCCCAGCCTGGCACATGGAATCAGGGCAGGAAAATGGGCCCGCCACGTGCAGCGTTCCACCCGGAGGTGACCTGGCACCCAAAGTGCACCCAAAACAAGGCCAAGGGCACCCCACGAGAACCGTGCCTTCCTGATCCCAGGCACCTACCATACCGGGGCACTTCCCAAACATGCTGCCTCTAAGTCTCCCCAGTGACCCAATAAGGGACGTGTGGTCCTCCACCATTTCAGAGACAAGGACAGGGGGCTTAGCCAAGGCCACCACCCAGATCTTGGCGTTGGGTCAGAACACTGCACCTGTGCAGACCACTGCACGATTCTGACCCCTGCGGGGCAGACAACAGTGCTCTGGACCACTGCAGGAAGGCAGGGCCCTCGGGCCTGTCCCAGGACAGTGCAGAAAGCAGCTAGGGGACTGTCCCCACACAGCAGGAGGCTTGGGGGGGGGGTGGCGATGCCATCCACGCTGAGGCTGGCTGAGGTCCTGGAGCGTCCGTCCCATGCCTGTGACCTCGGGCTGGTCACCTCATCTCAGGCCCTGGCTTACCTCACAGGGCCGTCGTGCATTTAGACGGACAAACGTGCAGGAATTGTCGCCCAGCGTGGGTGTGTTAGCAAAGGCAGCTTTCCCTGAAGGGAGAGGTTGAGCCTCTCTCCAAGGCCGCAGGACGGAAGAGCCAGAAGCCCAGCATGGCCAGCAGGAGGGGGGCCCTGGGGGCCGAGCTCCCCAAGATGACAAGAACTACACCTGACCTCTTGCAGGACAGAGCTGCCGAGGCCCTGGCGGCACCCGCTGCAGGGGCGGGAACAGGGGCTGAGCCCCCCCACGCCTGCCCCGTCAGCCCCATGATAGCTGGCAGAGCTGGGGCCGACCTCAGCAAGCCCCTGGGCGTCTTCTCTCCAGGCAGGGTGCGGAAACCACCACAGGACCCAGAGGTCTCCTCCACCTACCTGGCCCCGGGCCTCCCGGATCTTCTCATGCAGGCGCTGCCGCAGAACGTCCAAGGCAAACAGCGAGCCAGGCTCACTGGCCAGGCCATCTGCAAAGAAGCAGTCAGAGGACCCAAAGGAGACGCCCCCACCCCCCGCCCTTCCTGTGCCCTCCCCAAGGGCCCAGCTTCGAAGCCTGAGTCTCCACACACTGCCCCCCTCCAGTGACCACTCGTGGATCTGCAGGTCAGTTCCAGTAAATTCTACCCTACCTCTTCAAGCTGGACTGGCCTCCAGGACAGGACATCCTCATGAAGTGCGGCCCAAACCCATCTCCCACTTCTTCCACCTTCTGCAGTGCCCCCCAGACCCAGAGGCAGCTCTCACACCACTTCAGAGACGTGAGGGCAGTAAAGCTACAAGCCAAGCTGCTGCAGGACCTCAGGGGGACCTGGCCTTGCCCCTCGCCATCCCAGTTACTACGCGGCCTGGAACTACTGTGCACTTCCTGAGATTCCCATCCACCCACAGGGGCCCCGTGATCTGTCCTCTGAAAACGCGCTCTTCGGGAAGTCTCACACGATCTGATCGTGCCGTTATGACCAGAGAGGCCCACTTCTGTATCTGTCGCAGATCCCAGTCGACCCTGCCCGCCCCCCTCACCCGCAGGGGCCCCGGTCGAGCTGCGGGCCTCATCCTCTTTCTCCTTGGCTGCCACTGGTGTCCTGGCTTGAGACTTCTCCACAGGGGCCTGGGCCTTGGGTTCTGCAGCCTTCTCCTCCCGCTCCCGGGATTTCTTCTGTGCTCTCTTCCTCTTCTTTTTGGGGGGCCCAGCAGCTTCTGAGACTTGAGTTTTGCCAGCTGAAACACAAAATGAGAAAGGGCTGCCACCCTAATCCCTGTGACCCATTCAATATGTAGGAAGGTCTTGCAAAGGCTTCGGTCCTAGAAGAATGCCAAAAGCCGATCAGGATGGGGGACATGGAGACCCTCATCCGCTGAGCTCAGAACCACAAAATTCCGAGAAAGCAGACTGGCCACACTCATCAAAACCCTGAAAAACACCCCCACGCTGCCCCCGCAGTCTGCTCGTGAGCACTCACTCTGGGTACGCAGCAAGATGTGGCCTCACGATGTGCATCGTTACGTCCTTTTTTGAGTGAAAAGCTAGTTAAACCTAGCTATCCACCTACAACGACAGTGACGGCACCGCCACAAAACACACTGTGATATACCCAACAAAACGTAACGGCACAGGCTTTCACCGTAACAGATTGAGAGAGAATTCTCTGGCGGTCCTGTGGGTAAGCACTCTGCGCTCTCACTGCCGAGGGCCTGGGTTCAATCCGTGGTCGGAGACCTAAGATCCCACGAGTGTGTGTGCTGGGGAGGGCAGAAAATGCTTACATTCTACAAGGAAAATGAGAATTGAGTACACAAAGTAGGAGCCAAATTGTTTCAGTGAGAAACGCTCAGAAAAAGTGTTAGAAAGACACAGATCTAACTAGTAACTGAGTGGTGAAAAAATTCACTTAACTTCAATTTTCTACGATGAACACATTTTCCTTGTATAAAAAGAAAAGGTCGTTTTCCCTCTGGTAGGTCCACGGCAGACGTGCCCACTCTCCCCTCCTCTGCGCCAGGGCAGGCCAATTACTGTCTGTTTCACCTACTTGTGTATCTGCCTCCTAAGGGGGCCCTTGTCACCACTGCCGTGTAAACTCCCATTAGCAGGACCCATCTTCTTCCTTCCTTCTCCCCACACCACCACCAAACCCATAGTACTGGGCTGAAAAAGTAATTTTTTCATCATCACTCATACCTGTCTTCCCACCCGGCGTGGAGGGCTGGCTAAGCCTGTTCACGATGCCCAACGGCAGAGCAACCATTCCACGGGGTCACCTCCTCCAAACCCCGGCCGAGCTTCCAGCCCGGAGGGCGCACAGCTGAATCCCTCAGACTCCCAGACGGATGCCCCCAACGAACAAGGGAAATGGCGTTGCCTTTAAGCATCCCTTACAATACTTCCCTCTAACATTTCACAGGCTTGTTTTACGCATCTACGTGTCTACTCCACCTGAAGGCTACTCAGGTGCGGTGTGGGGCACACACCGACCTCCGCCGCGGAGGGGAGTGGGGACGCTGGGGGGTGGAGGGGCGCCCCCTTCCGAAGCCCTCCCAGTCCCGGCCGGGGGCTGCGCTTTACCCGACTTGCGCTTCTGTGGCTCGGGGCTGGGCTGGGAGCAGATCTTCTTGGCCAGACTCTGCAGGTAGGCGTCCTTCGCAAGCAGAGAAGCCATGGCTGGAGGTTCGGGGGTCGGGCGGGGCTCGCTCCGGGGTCCTACTCGCGGTGAGGAAAGCCAGGGCGCAGCGTCCCGCGCCGGCAGCGGCAGCCACGGACATATACACTGCCCCCGGCCGGCGCGACCCTCTCCCCTTCCGCTGCGCTCGCCGGAAACCAGCA
Source organism: Grampus griseus (assembly GCF_964374135.1). Classification (NCBI taxonomy): domain Eukaryota; kingdom Metazoa; phylum Chordata; class Mammalia; order Artiodactyla; family Delphinidae; genus Grampus; species Grampus griseus. The sequence goes on from NC_139000.1 coordinate 1,927,094, forward strand.
CGTGGGCAGGCGCGGCCAGCGGAGCGCCGAGCAGCCAGCGCGCGACGCTCGATTAACCAGGTGGCTCCAACGGAAGAGGCACGGGGGGCGGGGCGCAAAGCATTGTGGGGCGGGGGCGGGGGCGGGGACCGCGCCCGGGACACGGTAGGCGTTCGGTACCCGTAAGGGGGGGACAGGAACAGGTCCGCAGGAATTTAGTTCTCTGGGGGCGCAGACCCCAAGTGGAAGCTGGCGAGACCGCGTTCGTTCAGAAAGGACTGCGCGCCGGGCAGGTTCCAAGGCCCCGGGGTACAAGCGGCGAAGAAAACACAGCAGTGTCCTCATCAAGTTTATGTTTCAGTGGTGATTGGTAATAAATTCAGAGTGACGTGGCGGGTCGTGGGTTGGCATGTCCTCCATACACTGGGACGGTGATCTCCCTCTGGGGGGGAGATAAAGCACGCCGGTGACAGGGCTTGGGATTGATGTCCCGGCTCTTCTGGGGGTGACACCCGCCCCCCCGCTTCTCAGGTGAGCCTGGCTCCAGGCACTGGGCCTAGCGTTCCACCTGGGTTGAGTCCTGAACCTCCCACTTCACTTCCCAGCTCCATGACCATGAGCACAGCACTACAACCCCTTGCAAGCCCGTGGTCACCCCTCCCTGAGATGACAGTAACGAGCACCGACTCGGGGTGCAACCAGACGCACGCCGCCTAGGCCACGTGGTATGCAATAACGGCAGCTTTTCATGCATTCACCAAACATTAGGGCCCTTCTAGGTCCTAGACAGCTCTTTCTAGGCAATGGAAATGCAGCCGTGACTCCAAGCTGACAAAGCCCCTGCTTGCCCAGAGCCCCCGTGAGAAGGCTGACCTGGAGCCCAATGTTGTCCAGGCAGAGCCCAGGGGCTGTTTTCCGACAGCCACCGAGACCAAGGGTGGTCCAAAATTGATTGGGGCTGAGCAAGAAAAGGAACCGACCAAAGCAAAAGGGTGGAGCTGGTTTTATTCAACAGTCTCATCACAAAAAGAACCAAAACGTGTGCAGCAGCGGAATTAGGAAGGACCCTGCCTGACTTCTGCAAGAGTGGGCAGCCCCCTTTCCCCACAGCCCTGCAGGGCAGTCAGCTAGCGCAGGGAGCCTCAGGGCAAGGTAGCGGGCAGAGCTCTGCATGGGGGCCTGGCCTTGGCTAGTACTGTCCACTCTGAGCACTTGCGTCCTCCATTGTAAACACCACGCTCAGGTCAGGTCTCCCAAGGCTGGGCATCCTCCCTGCCCCGCCGTTAGGTCCTCAACGGGACAAACTATCCTGGAAACTTCCTTCCAGCCAGCCAGGAAAGTAGCAAATAAGGTGACGACAAGAGTAAGGATGGGCCCCCCTGGCATGGCTGGGGGTATTTGCTTTCCCCCAACACTCCTCGGTGGGCTGTCCCTGGGCTGACACGGTTCCGAAAGAGGCCACGGCGGCTCCCCAAGTGGGCCCCAAGGCTGAAGGGAGCTGAGGCTGTGGTGGGCCTAGAGGGGAACACTGCACTTCATTCCTAAGGTCTAGGGGCCCGGGGAGAGGAGCCCTGGGAGGCTCAGGCGTGCTCTGCGGGGCCGGGGCCACCGGCGTGGGAGTGGGCAGGGGCTGCAGCCTGCAGGGGGCCAGCACTGGGCTCCGGGGACGCCGGCAGAGGGACTGAGAGGCCGTCGGCGGAGTCTGTGTCGAGGTCCAGCCTCCAGTAAGCTTCACACAGAGGCAGATCATTAGCTTCGCAAAGACTTGAGCTTTTCCACCACCAGAAACCCAGGGAGAGACAGGAGCAGGCAGTGAGGGAAGCCAGGGAGGGAAAGCGAGACAGAAGCAGAGTTAAGGAAACAGACCACACCCCAGGCCGGCCTTCCCCTCCTCTCCTCGGTGCTGGCCCCTCTGTTAAGCGGCCCGGCTGAGGGCGAGGTGCGGGCGGCTGCCCCTGCTTCCGGGTCCTCCGGAGAATCCGAAAGGGCGCCTTCTGGGACCAGCCACCAGCAGGCTGTGACCTCGGCTGGTCCCTTCCACTGACCAACCGGTGTCCCTCCTGCCAAGTGGCATTCCTGGTCCCTGCCGCCACCTCCTGTCCTGGCTCCAGCTGCCCTCCTCCCGTAGGGAGCTGCCAGCCTAGCCACACGCTCCCGCCAGCAGCAGGAACCAGCGTCCAGAGCTCGCTATGGCCTCCTCGGTCCCGAGGCCCCTGAGGGCAGAGAGCCTGTCGTCCTTCTGGGTCTGGCCCTGGCTGGGACTCAGCCTCAATGGGTGGCAGTTAGGAGCAGAGGCCCTGGTGTTCTGTGTGATCTCAAACAGGCCCCCGGCCCCTTGAACTCAGTCTCCTGTCTCTAATAAGGGGACAGCAGGGCCGGCCTCTCAGGGCGAGGACGCAGGTGAAGGGCACGGCTCGTGAAGGTTGTCAAGGGGGCGACTGGAGCATGTTCCGTCCCCACACTCGTCTCCATGGCTTTCTCCCGAATCCTACCCTGCCTCTTGCTCCCTCCCTTGCTCCTGCCCTCAGCGTTCAGTCTCAGAAACCATCCTGGACACAGAGCGGAGTCTCAAGGAGAGTGGAGGGCAAGAGGTCGAGAAAGAGCAAGTCGTGAGCAGAAAGCAGGGGAGCGAGCGTGGAGATGGGGGTGCAGGAGATGGGGGTGCAGGCAGCTGGGACGCACAGGGAGGATGGGGGACGGGCTGAGCGCTGGTGGCTGGGGAGATGGGGGTGCAGGCAGCTGGGACGCACGGATGGGACGGAGGACGGGCTGAGCACTGATGGCCGGGGAGATGGGGGTGCAGGCAGCCGGGACACGGGGAGGACGGGCTGAGCGCCGGTGGCCGGGGAGATGGGGGTGCAGGCAGCCGGGACGCACGGGGAGGACGGAGGACGGGCTGAACACTGGTGGCCGGGGAGATGGGGGTGCAGGCAGCCGGGACGCACAGGGAGGACGGAGGACGGGCTAAGCGCTGGTGGCCGGGGAGATGGGGGTGCAGGCAGCCGGGACGCACGGGGAGGACAGAGGACGGGCTGAGCGCTGGTGGCCGGGATTGGGGGCCGAGCAGGGAGGCGCTGACAGCCTGCGGGCCCAGCCTCAGCGGAGCCCCAGCCACTTACAGGCGTTTACAGACAAGAGAGGAGCTCAGCCTCTCGAGGCAACGGGAACAGCGGGAGGAGACCCCAGGCCAGACCAGAAACCCCTCTGGGTGAACCAGAGACTGCCGGGCCCAGAGCCAGGACGCGAGGAGCCTGGCTCTCAGACCCCCTGGGTTCCCCTGCGGCCCTGCCGCTCTGGCCCTCAGCCTCAGGAGGCAGGGCTGCATTGCTGGCCTGCAGCTGCTCAGTCCAGGGGCTTGGCCCTTGAGGGCAGCAAGGGGACAAACACAGGGACATAGGGGACAAGCAGGGCTGTGAGCAACGTCCCCAGCAGGGTCTGAAACCCCCCAGGGACCCACTTGGGACCCCTCTCTGAAGGCCTGGTATGTAGGAGGCACCTGCCGCATGTCTGCTGAGCCGTGGGTATCAGGGACTAGAGAAGGCCCCAGAACCCTCTGGAAGAGGCTAGACCGCTCCCTCTGGGCAGTGACACTCTGTCCCTTCCCGCAAAGGCCAAGATGGGCGGGGACCACGAGGGGTGGCACTGAGTCCAGCGCAGTGAAACCAAGCCCCAGACCACTGGCTCTGGGCGTCTGTGGCCCCAGCATGGCCACCATGGGACAGAAAGGAGCGTTGAAAATCCATGACAGGAAGGACACATTGTCAGGAAGGGCGAGAGGGGGTGTGGACTCCATGTCTGCTGGACCGAGTCTCGGTCTTTCCAAGCTAATGGGGACAGAGATGTGGGATCTCTCCAGCCTCAGTTTCCCCAAATGTAAATTACACCTGGACTCTGATTTCTCAGGCCCCCTCCAGCTCAAAGCGCCTCAGGTCTCAGGATTCTAAGTGGCCACACGAGGGCTGGGGTGACAGGTCTTGCCCCTGCTGTATCCCTGGGGCTCAGCATGGGCCTGGCATGTAGGAGGGCTGTGGTCTGTGAACAAGGACTCAGTGGTCCAAGTTCCCAGGCCTGGTTTTCAAGGCCATCCTCTGCTTGGGTTTTCTCCTCCTCCTTCCCAGAAACCCCCACCCCTGACACACAGGGTGGGTATTCAGTGACCCCCATAAGGAACTGCATCCCTGGGCAAGCACTGGAGTCCTGGACATGAGCCTGGGTGGCCAAGAGAGCTAGCCCCGCCTTGGCTGGAATGTTCAGGTATTGCTCAGACAGCTAGGAGGAACAGACAAGCTCCCAGACAGAAACGCTGCCTTGGCCCTCCCAACCCTTGAGGCTCTGTGATTTTCATCCCGATGCCCGGGCCCCGGTAGACGGCGTAGGTTGTCTGTAGATCAAACGCTCTGACCATGAGGTCTCCTCTGAAACCCAGGCAAAGGGCTCTGTCGCCAAGACCAGGAAGGATTTGGAAAAACAGGACCTTCGGGCTGCCAGGTGGGGCTGGGCCACCCCTGCTGGCCGGGCCCAGGTCCACAGGTCCGCTCTGCACGGGGTCCAGCCCTATTTGTACCTGGACGAATAATACTCCTCCTCCAGCTCGTAGAGGTCTGTGGAGACCTCATCCCGCAGGGCGATGAGCTTCCGGTCACACTCCTCCTGCAGAGCTCGCAGCTGCTGGCTGCGCTCGTCGATGGCCTCATTCACCGACGGGAAGTCGTTGAGGATGAGGAACTGCTTGAGGTCGGACACCAGCTTCATCAGGGACTCGCCGGCTCGGACCTACGTGGATGGGGGTGGGGCAGCACAGTGAGGGACTGACAGCAGCCTGCCTCTGTGTGCCTGGCGCTGGATAAGCAATGGCCTCAGCTGCCTCACCTGCCAAGTGGGACCACGGCACTAACATAGGGTCATTGTGAGAAGTGAGGAAACTAGAGCGCAAGCTACGGGGGGAGGGGGGAGGGGGGAGGGGGAGGGGAGGGGGAGGGGAGGGGGGGCAGGGTCCCTGGCACCAAGGCAGGTGCCGTCAGCCCTCCAGTCCCCATGCGCCCCTGGCCTCTGCCTTCTGCTCCTGCTGGTACGATCACCAAGCTCATGTGCTATTCAAGCACACATTCTGCTTCTCAAAACCTCGAACCCCAGATCCAGCTACCACCCCATTCAACCTCCTGCCCTGCTCTTCCTCAGGTGCAGCGCATCTGCCAGTTGTGGGGGGGATTCCTTCAGGACCTTGTCCTGTGCATTTTCATCCGGGGACACAGACCTATGGAAATACTTGGTTGCCCTGCTTGTTCTGTGACATCGAAAGGGATCAAAATGCACGTCCCGTTTCATCTGGCCATTTGCTCCCCGCACTTATAAAGAATCTTCAGCGAGGAAGGGGTGACCTGTTTCTAACCACCGCCCAGCATTCGACAGGATGGCCGTGGCCCCTTACGCGGCTGCCATGGACAGCCCTCCTCTCGAGCGGAGTCTCCTGAGAAGTGGTTTGCCCCCCACCCAGGGAACCCCAGTGGGGACCACAAGGTTCCTGGAACCCGGGCTGTCCCCTCCACCTGGTGACTCACGATGTTGGCGGCTCGCACGTGCATCTCGTAATTATCTTGCTCGCCCTGAGTGGCCCTTGACACCTGCGTCTCATCCTCAATCTGGAGGGCAAACAAGAAAGCCTAGAATGGGCAGGCGCCCCGGCCCTCACGCACCTGGCAGTGGCGGCATGACCGCACTCGCCCCACCCTGTGGCCTATCGTGCCCTCTGCGCACCGGGTGCTGCCAACCAGACCTCAGGCCGCGTGCACCGTCACCCCCTCTAGCTCTGTTCTAAGGAGATGACAGGCACCTTCACCAGGACCAGTGGATGCCTAAGGACACCAGCCGCTGTGCCAGGTGCGGGGAGGTGTTGATCCTGTCTTTTTGGGGGTATGGAGTCCTGTTCAGCACTGATGGCGTCCCTAGCTCAGGTGCTCACTGACCTGCTAAATGGATCAATAAAACGACAATGTGTTTTTTTCAAGTGATCGTTTGCCGAGTACTTCTTGGGTGCCAGGCACTGTGTTAAGCACTTGACCATCATCTTAGGAAACTCACAGAAGCCTGGACCGCCATCCCTGGTTTACAGGTGGGTAAACCTGAGGCCGGGACAGACCTGAGCACACTCAAGGTGTCTCAGGCAGTAAATGGCAGAGCCAGGAGTCCTGCCCCGCCCGTAGCCTGTTAGGCTGCTAACTGTCCCAACCCACCCACCAGGCCAGGGTCCGGGCAGGGGTCAGGGCACCCTAAGCGGTTAGGAGCCAGACTTCCCGGGTTCAAATCCCAGCCCTGCCAGTTATTAGCAGAATGACTTTGGGCAGGTTGGTAAACCTGAGCCTCAGTTTCCCCCTGTGAAAAGGGAGAGGACAACAATGGTACCTGCCCCGTAGAGTTCTCGTGAAGACTAAATGGGACGGGACACAGAGGGCCCTCTCGGCTCGGCCTGACACGTGGCGAGCACGAAATAAACTCTAGCTTTCATCGTCACTCTCAATGCTCAAACAAGCCTTACAGGTCTGCAGCGGTCATGCAGAGATCCTGCCCCAATCCGGTCAGCGGGCTTGCCTGACCGGAACCAGACACTGACCACTCTACCCACCTGGGAGGCCTTCCCCGGCTTCTCTCCCTGACGGCGTGCGCTCGCAATAATCCCCATGGTAACCGCTTTACACAGATAAACTCCTCCAGTCATCACAAGGACCCTACGATGCAGGGGAAACTGAGGCACTGAGAAGTCAAGACCTCATCCAACCCCTTGCTGCTAGTAAGTGATGCTGGACGTTGGATCCCGGCAATGTGACTGGAGTTCCCTACAACTGCCTCACCAGGACCTGTAATTGGCCAGTCTATCTATCTGTTGACCAGTTTGTTATTGTCAGTCCCCTTGCGGCTCTCCCAAATGTTCTCCCCATGGGGACAAGGGTTCACTGGTATATCGCCATCACCTGGCCCGGAGCAGCCACGTTGAGTGGGTGCTGTTGCAAGCAGACACCCTGGCTCCGTTCACCACTGTCCACAATCTCTAGACCCTGCTACTTCCCTTGGTCTCAGAAGGGGCAGCAGACCGGCGGCCCCCACCCACCTTGGCGGTCTTGATGATCTCGGTGAAGTTGTCCATGATGGACTTGACATCATCCTTGAGTCGCTTGTTGTAAGACTGCAGCAGCGTCTCCTTGCTTTGCGGCAGGGCTCTCTGCTGGGCCATGGCGGGGCCTCGGGCACGGCAGGGGACACCTGGGACCCAGAGTCTGGTGTGAGCGAGCGAACCCCAGCCTCCCACCCTCCAGGCCCCCGCCTCGGCAGGACCCGCAGCTCTCCGGGGATTCCCTGTCTGCCAAACACACTCGTCCAAAAATCCGCACACAGTGCACTGCGGCGTCTCCTCCGGCCCGCGCCCCTTCCCCGGAACCCCGACGACACCCTGATGGGCTCCGGCGCAGCCTTCTCAGAGGCCAGGCCCACGCACGTCCCCCACCTGCCCTGACCAGCCGCTTCCCCGCCAGCACTTCTGCCCTACTCCTCACCCGAGGAGCCGCTCGGATCCTACCCCACCTCCTCCAAACGCACTTGGCCTTCACCCCCAATCCGCCGCCCTCGTCTCCACGCCGGGACCCCCGGGGGCCGCCCCACGGGACCTCTTGGGCTCCTGAGCTCCGGGGTCTCTGCTGGGACCACCCTCCCGCCCCGCGCCAGGTGCCTCCGGGCTACGCGTGCTCCGGTCCGGATGGCCCCCAGACCGAACTCGCGGTTCTTAAGCCACTTTGGAGTAAATCGCACGAGAAGATCGCCGACACCGCGGCCACGCCGCCCCAACGCCCACACCTGGTCCGCAGAGCCGGGGACCAGCGGGTACCTGGCCAGGGCGGGCTGGGGACGAGCGCGCGCCGCTCCGGAGAAGTCCCGGCTCCCCGGCGCCTCTCCGCGCCCCTTTCCAAGCAGCTCAGACCCGTCGTCCGGCTCTAGGCACCGCCCGCCGGGCGGGAGAAAGTTCTGTCGCTTTAAATCCGAAATCCCGCACAGGCTTTAGTTCTCGCGATCTCCGAGGTCGCATACATATTACCCACAATTCCCTTTCCTTTCTTTCTCCGCCAACCGTTCAAGATGGTGAGTGTCCTTGGTGCCAGCGATGCTGGCTTTCGGATCCGGGCTCTATCCGCTGCCATCCTTCTCGAGGCGTGACTGCGCAGGGATCCCTCCACGGCCCAGCGCGAGAGGAGCCCCGCGGGGCCTCGCCTAGAGGCACTGGGGCCGCATAGACTCCTCGGCAGCCGGGTCTGGGGAGGAGGAGGATCCGGGGTGCGCAGCGCCGCCATGCGGGTTCGAGGCTGACGGGGCCGAGGCGCTCCAGCGCCCCGTGGGCTCTTCCGTCCCGGGGGCCGCCTGGGGGCTTGGGCAGGGGGTTCTCAGTCTGTCTGCCTCTGCTGTTTGGAGCCCGCCGCACTCCGAAAGGGGCCGCGGGGCTGCCGAGGCTCGTGCAGATGATGTGAAAGAATATTTGCTATCTGAGTGATGGTGAGGACGTCCCTAACCACCAAGATCGCTGATGCACGAGCGGGGGGGCGGTCGCCGGGCTCGCGGCGCCTGCGGCTGGGGCCAGGTTTGCTCACGGGGATGTTGGGGCCGGCTCGGGACCCACCCCTCTTCAGAGAGACTGTTGGGGAGGCGGCGGTTGAACTGGGTGTTTCCTTTTGCCCAGCCGAAGGGAAAGAAGGCCAAGGGTAAGAAGGTGGCCCCGGCCCCCGCGGTGGTGAAGAAGCAGGAGGCCAAGAAGGTGGTCAACCCCTTGTTCGAGAAAAGGCCCAAGAATTTTGGCATTGGTGAGTAAGAGACGGGAAATGTTGAAAACGGCTGCTTAGATGGTATCCCCCAACGAAGAAAAGCGGCTGGTTGAACAGAAGGTTATGTTTTGGCCTTGCTAGACTTCAGTGAGTTTGGAGTCGAGGCTACTTGGATGGGGATTCTCGCGTTTTGGCCGCTTTCTAGCTGTAACCCGGCTCGGTTCTTAATCTCTCCCTTTGAGACGGGGCAGTGACGGCGCATCCTTCGTGGCCGCACTGTAAGCGCCTGAGCGTGGGGCAGTGTGGAGCCCAGATACTGGCCTTGGGGTTCAGCGGGGCCGTCACGAAACCAGCTCTGCCGGAGCAGAGGCGATGGGGCTGCGGTACCGACACACGCCTCGGCTGCTTGTTGAGTGAGGAGAGGGGTCGGTAGTGTCCCCTGTGATCCCAGGTGTCTGTGTGCAGGTGATGCAAAAGAATGTTTGCTGAGACGTGGTGATGCCATTTTAAAGCACCGAGATCGCTGACGCACCTACGCCCTTCTGAGTGGCCCTGAACACGAACTGGACAGGGAGTTTGAGCCTCACGGTGTTGCCCTTTACTTCTCAGGACAGGACATCCAGCCCAAAAGGGACCTCACCCGCTTTGTCAAATGGCCCCGCTACATCCGCCTGCAGCGGCAAAGGGCCATCCTCTATAAGCGGCTGAAAGTGCCTCCTGCCATTAACCAGTTCACCCAGGCCTTGGACCGCCAAACAGGTGAGGTTCTGTGGCAGAAGCGCAACGTGGGCGAGGGATTTCTTGGGCACGGTTGCCACCTTTACTTGGACACCGGTAGAGCTGGGGCCTGTAAAGGGGCAGGGGTATCTTCAGTGCGTTAGTTTATTAAAACTTAGGATCCTTTGTCTAGTTTCCCGAACGCGATATACTGAAGAGATAACGTATACGACCTGAGATCTCTTGAAGTGCACTTGTGTTCAGGACAGTGACCTAGCATTCGTACGGTTAAGTGATGTAATCTTTTAAACTCTCGACCTGAACTGGCGGTGTTTTTTTCAGCTACTCAGCTGCTTAAGCTGGCCCACAAGTACAGACCAGAGACAAAGCAAGTGAAGAAGCAGCGGTTGCTGGCCCGAGCTGAGAAGAAAGCTGCAGGCAAAGGGGATGTCCCCACCAAGAGGCCACCTGTCCTCCGAGCAGGTGAGCGGCCCCGCCTTGAAGAGGCTGAATGGTGGGGCAGGCTCTTGGCGATGATGCATGAACTTCTTCACCTGGAATCGCTGTGAAGAGTAAAATCCGAGCTTTTTAACCCTGAGTCATGGCGGGGCCCCCGGGGCAGGTGCTGTTGTGCCCAGAAGCCCCCCCCCGCTGCCACACAGACTGCTTGTATGTTCTAGGGGTTAATACTGTCACCACCTTGGTGGAGAACAAGAAGGCTCAGCTGGTGGTAATCGCACATGACGTGGATCCCATCGAGGTACGGGTGACTTGTTCTCAAGCGTTGACTGCTGGACTGAGATTGGTTGGGTCCTTGTTTGTACCAGGAAGACAGCTCAAAGCTAAATACTCGGTCTGGCAGAGGCCCTGGCAGGGTGGGGAGCACTGTCAGTTTTCCGTCTAAGGAGTCCTGACAGGGGAGCCATCTCGTGGCTATTGCAATGATGTGATACTCTCACTGAATTAAACCTTGAAGTACAAGTGTAGGAGCTTTTTAACCCTGAGCAATTGCTACCACGTTAGCTTTTAAGTTACTGCTTTTGCTCAAGATACTCTCTAGAGCTAATGCTGTCTTCCAGCTGGTGGTTTTCCTGCCTGCCCTGTGCCGTAAGATGGGGGTTCCCTACTGCATCATCAAGGGCAAGGCCCGGCTGGGACGTCTGGTCCACAGGAAGACCTGCACCACAGTGGCCTTCACACAAGTCAACTCGTAAGTGTGCAGTGTAGCCCAGAATTCCCAAGAATCACTAGGGGACAGCCTTCCCCCACCCCCAAGTTTGCTTAATTTCTCGGGATCTTAGCTTAAAGACCAACCTTAAAATACTTTTTTCGGGCTTCCCTGGTGGCGCAGTGGTTGTGAGTCCGCCTGCCGATGCAGGGGATGCGGGTTCGTGCCCCGGTCCGGGAAGATCCCACATGCCACAGAGCGGCTGGGCCCGTGAGCCATGGCTGCCGAGCCCGCGCGTCCGGAGCCTGTGCTCCGCAACGGGAGAGGCCACAGCAGAGGCCCGCGTGCCGCAAAAAGAAAAAAGAAAAAAAAAGAATACTTTTTTCTGAACCTTTGCCGATGATGGTTATGAATTTCTTCACCTGAATAAACCATGTTGTCATGTTGTCATCTGAGGCAGAAGGTTTGTGTTGGAGCTAAAAAGGAAGTCGCTGATGCTTTCTGGAAGGGTAACTGAGAGGCCAGTGACTCCCATTTTCCCCTCTGCCTTGTTAGGGAAGACAAAGGTGCTCTGGCTAAGCTGGTGGAAGCCATCAGGACCAATTACAACGACAGATATGACGAGGTAGGTGGCACACTCACACAGAACGCTGTCTTCTGGTAAGCTGCGTCTTTAGTCAGAACTGCCTGGCTCTCGGCTCTTTCTGAGCAGTTGTATTTGCCAGTCAACTTGGAACAACCCAGTAGAAGTGCGTGAAATGACCCGCCAAGCTGACTGCCTGTCTTCTTGTTACAGATCCGCCGTCACTGGGGAGGCAACATCCTGGGTCCCAAATCAGTGGCTCGCATCGCCAAGCTGGAAAAGGCAAAGGCCAAAGAACTGGCCACCAAACTGGGCTAAGTGTACACTATTGATTTTTCTGTACATAAAAATAATAATAATTAAAAAAAATCCTCTTCTTCAGCCAGTGTTGGGCATTTTGGGCTAAGAGGTTGGGACAGTGGCAAGTGAACCCTGCGTCCTTATCCCTCATAGGGCAGCACTTGTGTGTTGGTCCAGTTTTGAAAAGGCCAAGCAGTACTTGAATACGCTGAACCAAGCCCGGATCTTAGATGGACTAGTTCATTTGGGTGGGAGGAAGGCGCTACACGTGCGATGTAGAGATTTATTTATACCAGTAACACGTCATCAGCCTGAAGTCGAGTCTCTTGAAATGGTTTCAGCTGTGCAGGGACAGGGCTACATCCGCCAGCCTTGTCACACACCAGGAGTCCGGCTTAGGAATTTCTTAAACCACAGGTACGAGGTGGCCGCGCAGAGTCCGTACCTTAGGTTGAAAGAAAGTGAGCGCTGTCAGGGGCTGAAGGGAGGGTGGGGCGAGCAGGAGTGGGCGGAGCCCGGGCTTACCAGGTGATGATGTACTGCATGTGCTCGTTCCTCAGGGTCACTCTGGTCTGCCCTCCAATGGGTCCTCCAGGGACTGTGCTCTCTGTGGGGACAGTGGGCTGTGTCCTCACCGGGGCCTGTGCTACCAGCTGCTTGGCACTTAGTGGCCAGTCAGCCAGCCCCCCCATGTCGCCCTCCTCTTAGCGCCTGTCGAGCACACTCGCGCTCCACCAACAGGAGCGCTGGGGCGGAAGTGCCGGGGAGCTGTCCAGGGTCAAGAGGAAGGTAGAACAGGGCCCGCTCACAACGTACTGAAGTCGGCATCTATGAAGATGGGCTCTGCGCCTGTGAGCCGGGCCATGGCCTCCAGGTCCCGGTAATGCCAGTGGTTCCTCGCGGGATTGTTCTCGGGAACAAAGGGCTTCCTGGTCTCCGACAGCCTCACCATCCCGACTAGGTCCACTTCTCCCTCAACCTGCCCAGGAAGGTGTGAGATGCTCTGTGGGGCCCTGCATGGAGCCTGGATTGGTTCCTACAGGGGGACGGGTTCGCGCCCCTTACCTGGCCTTTGCGCCGTGTATCTGGATTCATTTTCTTCCTGGGCACAAACCCTCTATTTACCAGGATGGTGACTCTGGAGTAGTAAGAGCGCGCTGTTTGAGGTCGGGGACGGTTTTTGAATAAAGGTGGTCACTAACGGTCACTCTGGCGCCTCCCTCCCGGACCACAGCACGGTAAGGGTTTAAGGGTCAGTAGAGCTAGCTGGAGGGGGGAGGGGGTGCCCGACCCTGAGTGCTGTAGGTTCGTGGCCTCTGCGCCACTGTCGCCAGCAGCAGCGGCCTCCGCTTGCTTTGTGCTTCACCTGCTGCACCCGCAGCCAATGACCAACACCGCCCCGCCGCCTCCAACTACTGCCTCGCGTGTCTGCCCCCAATCTCCCATCCTGACCAGGGGAGTCCCCGAGCCGCAGCGTTGGGGCCCATCCCAGACCTGAAACCAGAAAGCTGGGGGCTGACAAGGGACCTGGGGTTTCATTTGTATGTTACCGCTGGGAAGCTGCTCTACTTACCGGCCTTGCACTTGCGGAGCCCCCAACGTGTACACGTCACCTCCTTCCCCTGGGATACTCCGCCCATCTCCGCACTCACTGTTTGACCCAAAGAGCCCCCGGGAAGCCTTCCTCGAGTCGACTCCCTCCCTGCAGGGCTGGGGGTTCCTTTCTCTTGAGTTGCTCTGCTGGCCCCTCAGGCTGCACCCTAAGCACTAAACGTGTGGGCCACTCATGGACGGTTTCTCCAGAGGCCTGTTTCGTTCACCTCTCCTTCCTTCAGAGCTCAACAGGCAGGCGTTGTTCAGTAAGAAGTTAATTGGCTTAATAATGTCAGAATTACACATTTCAAACTCCCAAGGAGGCGAGCTTATCTGGGTTTCTTGGATTCCCCAGGGCTGAGGGCTGAGAAGGAAGGAGGTGGGAAGGACCGCATCTGCCGGGCCGGTCAGCTGCCCCGCGTCCCACTCACCCCAGGGCAGTGCAGTGGAAGGGAGTGACCACGTAGGCACCACTCTCAGCCGCCGACGAGAGCCGGCCGGCCTCCCGGGCCTCCCGGGCCGGGTCCATCATGGTCCGGGGCATCATGTACAGCTCTTTGGAGTGGTCAAAGTGCCCCCTGACCTTCACCGGCCGGTACTCCAGTTTCTGCAGTTCCATCGGGCTACAAGAGAGGGGAGGAGCTGAGACCAAGCCAGGTTTGGCAGGAAGACAAACCCTCTCAAGGGTCTGCAAACCACGAAGCCCACCGTGGCCTGAGAAGCAATGTAGAAGGGGACACACCGCCACGGTGGGGTCTGCGTGATGCGCCCTCCAAAGGGGGAAGCTGATCCCTTTGATGCCACATGGGAACGTGGATCTGTGCTGCCCAACAGTCCATGTTTTCAAGAAAAGCTTAAAGCTGTGGCCTCCTGCGTGAACACGATAAAATACGTGGGCCAAAACCGCCATCTGCAAGCCGAATGTGACCCACTTGTTTGCTCCTCTGTCTGGAAAGCTTTGTGATTTTAGCTGGCACTCTTAGGACAGTGCCTTTTCTTTGGCTGTGCCGCACAGCTTGTGGGATCTCAGTTCCCTGACCAGGGATGGAACCAGGGCCCCCTGCGGTGGAGGCCTGGGGTTCTAACCACTGGACCACCAGGGAATCCCTAGGACAGTGCTTTTAAATGAGGGGAGAAAGCAGTCGAATGCCTGCACATTTTCTCACAGTACCATTCTCATGTCCAGACGTGACATGCGCGTGCCCTCCCCTCCAGCTAAGAATTACTGCTGCAGAAAGCCGTCAGCACTGTGGGGGGGGCTACAGTGTAGCCGTCAGCTACACTGGGCCTGGCCTGGAAAAGGCGCGAAACCCAGGTTCAAAGATCTGTGTCTGTATGACAGGCAGCTTCACGAGGGCAGTCGGGTGTCAACAGGAAGCCTAGCAGGACCCCTGATTTTGAGGGCTCCCATCAGGGTCGGGAAGGGTGGCAGCAGCCAGGCCCCACTGCTGACCTCACCTGAGCCCCAGCCCCGGGGGGGGGGGGGCGGCCTCACACACTCACTCTGCGGGCAGCGGGATGGGCTCGGCCATAACTCTAGACTCTAGTTCTGCGATCAGCTGTAGCTTCCACTTCCGGCGCTGGACCTACGGACACAGGGCATAAGCCCGAGCAGATGGCAGCAGAGTCAAGGGCTCAGAACCAGGAGCGCGAGAAGCCAGGCTTTACCTGCCACGTCCCCAGGCCAAAGGCAGTCACAGGTATGAGAAGCAGAAACCACTGGAGGAAGGAGTCGTCTTCCGTTTTGGCGGCAGTTGCTTCGGCTGAAGAGCTGCCACACCTGCTGGGCCTCCAGACCAACCCTAGTAGATGTCACAACACGGGCATGGGGCCGGAAGCCCTGGAACAAAGAACTGGAGCAGACAACTCCTTGAAGCTGCCATGACTACCGGAGAGAACGTGATGCAGAAGAGGGCCCAGGCCACCACGTGCAGTCAGGAGCCCACCAGCAGCACATGCGTCCAGCCCAGCTCCTAACCCAGTGCCCAGCGCATGACACCCACTCAGTGGACATTCACCCACTGAATGAGATCCAGGGCTTAGTCCTGGCTCTGCCACCAACCATGACCCTGGGTAATTCATGGAACCACCTCACGCCTTTTGTGCAGGAATATGCTGAGATGTATCCTGTCATGAAGGTGCACGGGTACAGGCTACTGTGCTCTGCAGACAATGTGATACACTCGGGAGAGTGGTTTACAGAACTCAGAACAGCTGTTCTTTTTCATCGTTCGTAAATTTAAAGTCGGCAGAACAAACACAGGAAGTACATTTAGGCTCTCAGAGGGTGAGTCCCATCAACGAAAGCATTACGGGTCTGGAGGATGGTGAAAAGGCAGGCCTGGAGCAGGCTTGCAACGTGCCTTTACAGCGTGCACCGCACTCTACAGACAAGTACCCTTTGCTGTGCCTTGGAGGCAACATGCAAACCGTGGTGATTAGCTAGGCTTTCCTTTAGGAGCCCACACAGTTTCCGTCCTGGGTTGGCCCCGCATCAGCCCGAGGAGCCGTGGGGCGGTTATGGCACGTCTCGGGCGGCAGCGCGGACGACAGCGCCCGCCAGAGCCCGCGCGCACCCAGGGCCCGACTCAGAGGCCCTGGCGGCAGTTCCAGGGCTTATCGTGACGCCACGCGCCCCGGCAAAGCGGAGGCACGGACGGACGGGGCGGCTTTCCCAGATGCCGAGGGCATCCCTGGACGAGTCCTCACCTGGGCGCGAGATGACCCCAAGGGCGCTCCTCCGGACGACGCGGGCCGGGGCCTGCGGAGACGCAAGGGGCCGGCTGAGCTCGTTCAGTCCGGGCGCGCGCCCCCAGCCCGGCCACCCCGCTCCGCTCACCGGCCCCGTGCGCGCCGCCCGCAGCAGCGACCCCAGCCCCGCCGCTCGCAGCCCCAGCCCCCTCGCCGCCGCCATCGCCCCGCCCGGGCGCGCGCTTCCGGGATCTGGAGGCGTCTGCTTCCGGGGCGCCGCCCGGCCCCGCCCCGGCCCACGTGGTTCGAGCGACGTTCGGCCTCCAGCTCCGCGCGCGCCGAGCCATGATCGAGCCGCCGGCCGACGTATGCGCCTTCCTGCGGGAGCATCCGAGCCTGCGGCTGGAGCCCGGCGCCCGCAAGGTGGGCGGGCAGCACAGGACCCCGCGCGACGGGCCCCGGGTCCCCAGACCGCCCAGACCCCCTGACCGCCCCGCCTTCCCGCCCGCAGGTGAGGTGCGCTCTGACAGGCCACGAGCTGCCCTGCCGCCTGCCGGAGCTCCAGGTCTACACCCGCGGCAAGAAGTACCGGCGGCTGGTCCGCGCCTCCCCGGCCTTCGACTACGCCGAGTTCGAGCCACACATTGTGCCCAGCACCAAGAACCCGTACGTGGCTGGGCCGGGCCGACGCGGGCCCGGCACTGCCCGGGAGGCCTAGGGTGGGACAGTTCCTAGTGCTGAGTCTGGCCGGAGCTGGGTAGACTCCAAAGCCCCGACCCCTCCCCGCTGGGTGAGCGCTCCTCAAAGACGCGGCCTGTTCTGCAGCGCGCACCCTCCCGTGAGATAGGAGACCTGAGATCCAGGTGGGCGTCCTGGAGCTGTGAGTCACCTGGGATCTCCAGTGAGGCCCGTCCCCCGTGCGTGTTTGCTTTCTTGTAAACGTGAGGTCTGTCACCTGGGCCTGTCTGCTTCAAGAAGATTGGAGCGCTTGTGCTTGGTCTCCTTTAGTTTAAAGGAGAGCTTTGATTTAGCTGAGAGCGCACGGTTGACAATAGTAGTCAAAACGAAGAGGGGCATGGCAGACGCTCCCACTGTCGAGCACTTTGCCAGGCTTTCGCCGACGTGCCTCTCTCGTGCTGGAGCAGAGTCCGGCGAGGCTGGTGAGGCCTGTTTTCCAGGTAGACGGTGAGAGGCCGCAGTCCGCCTGGATGAGTGCTTCTCCAACCCGGCTGCGGACTGCAGTTGCTTGGGAGCTTTTAAGAATCCTGATGCCCCAGCCACGTGGTAGCCCTCCCCTGTCAGTCTGTCTGGGGGAGGCCAGGGTGGAGAACCATGGGTCTGGATCCTTGCTTGTGAACTGTCCCCTTAGGCACCAGCTGTTCTGCAAACTCACCCTGCGGCACATCAACAAGTCCCCGGAGCACGTGCTGAGGCACACCCAGGGCCAGCGGTACCAGAGGGCGCTGCAGAAATGTAAGTAGCCAAGGCGGGACATGGGTGTCTGGGTGCTTGCCTGCCCTCCCCCAGGACCAGCGCCCCTAGAACGCAGAAGCGGCAGCCCGGGCATCCTTTGGTGGTACTTGGTGGATGCAGTGGTTCGGGTCCCAGTACAGAGAGGAGAGAGGGACGACGGTAGAGACAGTGCAGAGCCAGAGGCAGACTCCGAAGTGATGCAGGTTGTGTTAAGTGCTGTGAAGAAGACGGTGTCAAGCGAGGCAGGTGGACTTGTCTTATGCAGGAGGTTCTCGGAGGGTTTCTCTTTAGACTGAGACTTGAGGGACTGCGGGGGGTGGGGGCGGGGAGGTGGGGAGAGTGCTTCGCTTGGCTAGGGGGGTGTCTGGAGGACGGCCATTGTGCCACCAGGCAAGGTGGGGTTAGAAAGGCGGGTGGGGACAAGACCACAGTGGGTCTTGGCAGCCGTGGAGTGGGGATGCCCTGGAAGGGTTAAAGCAGGGACTGGCCTGATCTGTTTGTGTCTCAGGATCACATGTTGCTGCCAGGGGAGAGGGGAGGGGAGGGGCCACCCGGTTGCTGTGCAGTCACCCAGGTGAAGATGCCGGTGGCTGGGGTCACCAGGTGCTGGCAGGGCAGATGGAAGGATGTGGGAGGTTTCTAACGGTTTTGTGGATAGAATCAGTGGACAGGGGCAGTGAGGGAGAGGGAAGAACCGGCTGTGCTTCCCAGGGTCCTGGTGTGACAACTGGTGGCTGATGACGTCACGAAGGTGGGAGAGTGGAGTCTGAAGAATGGCTTTCTGGGGAGGAGCACAGGTCCCTTCGCACGTTACAAGTGGAGGTGGATCAAGGAGGGTGGCTGTTGAGGACACGGACCAGCCCTCAGATGATGCAGACAGCGACACAGACACGTCTGCATCCCGTGGAGCTGGGTGACAGGCCCGGGCCTGAGCTCAGAGGAGCCCCGTGCGGTCGTGTCTGAGGCAGAGCGGAGTCTCAGGGACGCAGCGGTAGCCTCGTCAGACGGCCCCGAAGGGCAGGTCACCTTGCTTCCCGCAGCCGCGCTCAGCTGCTCGGCGAGGGCGGGAAGGGGCTGCATTTCCCCACGAGTAGGGAGCGGTTCCGATGCCGGGCCGGGGCGCCTGGCCACGCGCAGGCTCCGCTCTGCTGGTGACAGGGCCGCTGTGCGGCCGTGGAGGGGGCGGCAGAGGGGCAGCCGGGGATGGGGCCCCGCAGGTGGGCGGTGACGAGAGAGCCGGGGCCCAGCAGGGCTCGTCCACCCCGTGAGTGACGATGGCCGGAGTTGGGGGACAGTGAGGGCCGACGGAGGGCGAGCTCCAGCAGCCGGCTGCCCCGAGTCCTCGGTGCAGGGGGGCCGGTGTGGCTGCAGCGAGGCTTCTCCGTGAGGCCTCGTCCCCGCCCTCTGCTCTGCTCTGAGCCAAGGGTCGGCAAGGGCCAGGCACCAACTTCCGCTGAGCCCCGCCATGCAGCGGGGGTCCTGGCCGCTGTGCCTGAGGGGACTTCCATCTCCGGGGGACAGGCTGGCCCGGCTTCCTGTGCCCGCTCAGCGCCCTCCCAGCCGTGGCCGGCTGGAGCCAGAGAACAGATGCTCCAGGCGCGTCCTAGTCGGGGAGGAGAGGAGAGGGAGGCCTTCGCCACCCTCCTGCCCCGGGCCCGCGTCCCCACGCGCCCCCCTGCTCTCCCGAAAGGAACCCGGCTGGCGGCGCTCGCCTTCCTCTGCTGATCTTACCTGTGGGGGGAGGGTTCGGGGGGCCCTGGCGGAGCTCAGCTCTGTTCCCCGAGGGCTGTGGGGAGACGAGGCGGGAACCGGGCAGCGTGCGCGTCTGTCTCCCAGACGAGGAGTGCCAGAAGCAGCGCGTGGAGTTCGTGCCCGCCTGTGCCGGCGGCAGGCGTGGGAGGAGGGGAGCCCGGCAGGACAGTGGCGAGCCGCCCCGCCCTAGAGCAGCCTTCTGGGAACCCCCGTCCAGCGATGACGGCGCCGCCCCAAGTGACAGTGACGACAGCATGACAGACCTGTACCCACGTAAGCCGGGACGCGCCCCCCTCCCTGCCCATCCTCTGGATTCGGGCTGCGACCCCCGCTCCGTTTCTGTCAGCCGTGAGCAGCTCCCTCCCGCCGTGTGTCCTCCAGTCCTGGGCCCGGCTGACCCCCGACACGGGTGGTGGACTCGACCTAAAACGGCCCAAACCTCTGCTCCTTCCAGCCGAGCTGTTCACCAAAAAGGACCTGGGAGGGACCGAGCATGGGGACAGCACCGACGACTTTCTGACAGGGGATGAGGACGAGAAGCCAAGACGCCGCAGAGAGACGGGCCCTGGGGACAGCGAGGCCGCGGGCCGGGAGCGGGTCCCCAAGCGCGGGAAGGTGGGGTGCCACCCCCAGGGCTGCCGGCGTGGCAGCGGCTTCTTCTAGCTATGGTTTCAGCTTCTTTAAAAAAAACACCTTTCTCACAACCGTCATCTCAAGCTAACGCTGCGTTACGTTAAGATAAGCGCCGAGGCTGCTCTAATGGGGGCGGGGGCTGCTTCCTGGGTTGCTGCCCAGGAGTTTCCACTGAAGCCTCTTCCTCTCTGCGGGCCGGGACTGCGGGGGCCGGGCTTACAGCACCCCTGCGTCAGATCAGAACGCCTCCACTGATCGGGGTTCTCTGTTTGTGCCGCAGAAGCAGTCCGGCTCGTTGAGAAAGAAGTCCAAGAGTCATCACCGCAAACCTAAGAGCTTCAGCTCTTTCCAACAGTCAGGTTAATGGAAAGTCGCTGGAGAAAACGCATCGTGAGAGCCTTTCGAGACCCTCCCGGCACGCACGCCACGTTCCTCTTCGAGGTGCCCGCCGTGCGTCCTCCCAACTGGTGGGATGTCCATCCACTCCTCGTTTGCTGCCCCAGAAGGCCGGGCCGGGGGGACTGACCCGTGGATGTCAGGGTCTCACCCCCACCCCCAGGAAGCAGCAGGGACCCCGGAGGGGGCACCGAGGAGAGCCCTGGCCAGTCCCCACCTGGCTGGACGACACCAGAGGATCACACTGCATACAACAAATGCCACTATTTATTTTGACGTGTCTCCAAAAATCAAAATGTTTTCAAACACAACTAAGATATAAAATACAGCATAAAATGAGATTCATAACTATCTCCCCCATAAAGCAAAAAATTTTTCAGAAATCGTTGCGCCAGAACCAGTTGGTAGATCCTGTTTTTCTCTTCTCCCCGAGTAGGCATCGACCCCCGGCCGGAGCACTAGCCCACGCAGGGCCAGGGGAGGCGGGACTGGTGGCCACGACGCCACCTGGCCACCAGGGTCAATCTCAGTTTTTACAAACCAGAAAGGTCTTCCTAGCAGGGAGCCGAAGAAGACCTGTACCCTGCCAAAAACAGTGTCACGGAGCAACTGCGACCTGGCCGAGAGCGCCGTTCATCAGGGCCATCGTGCTGGGCTAACGGGGAGGGGGGTGTAGATCAAGACGCCACCCTGCCCAGGTTGCGCACTGAGTCAGAACAGCCCCGTGGTGTGGGAGCATCCCAGTGACTGAAGTAGCAAAGCCTCTGAACTTATAAATACTCGGGGAGTAGGGCCACCGGGGGAGGGATTGGGAGCGTCTTGGGTTGAGCCTCTGCAGCGGCGGGGACACAGGAGGGTGCTGGAAAGGCGCTAAGCGCACTGGTGGGTAAGAGCCGGCCTCCCCCCTGCCCTGGGAAGCTGACCAGGGGCTTCGCTGGGGCGGGGCGGGTTGCTCCCCACCTCACCCTGGCTCTGGCCTGGAAGGTAGACGTGGATCTGGGTTCAGGACTGGCCCCAGCAGCCCTGGGGAGGCCCTCAGGCTGGCACCCCTAGCTGAGCGAACCGGAGAAGGTGAGATCGGCCCCAAGGCAAGGCTTGCGAGAGGCCTCCAAGGAGGGGAGTTCGCCAGCCTCACCGTGTCGGTCTGACCCTGACTCCCTGTGGGAGGCACAGAGGCATCGCTAGGAGGCGGACGAGTGGAGAACAGCAAGAAGCACTCACAGCCCCAGGAAGAGAAACAGTATAAGGCAATGTTAGGAAACTTGAAATACAGGCTCGAGATCCAATCGGTAAGGCATCACAAATCGTAAAAAGTACTTTGGGCTGCATTCAGCATAGCAAATGGACAGTCTGAGCAAGCTGCAGCCTCGTGAAGGTGGGGAGTGGTGGCCGCATGGCCTGGGGAGCCCCGGGAGGGGGGAGACAGCAGGCAGCGCCGGCCTGGCTCTGGCTGTGGCCCTGGGGCAGCTCAGCGTGAGGTAACCGGTCTGAGCACCCCGCTCTGGCCCGGCCCCGCGGTGGCAGCTGGCCCCCACCGAGCTGGCCACGCATGCGGCTGAGGCCCGCGTGCTGCCGGGCCCGGGGGGCGGGTTCCTGCGGGCTCCGGGCAGCCTCCCCGTGGGCCACCGTCCGCACCTTGAGCCACTACCGCTCCCAGGGCGTCGCCCCATAAAAACGGCACCGATCCGAGTCGAGGCCCTGGTGAACGCCTCTCACCGCACCTTCGCTGCCCCTCCAGCGCTGCCTTACGCTTTGGGTCTGGGGTTCTCTACATGCTCTCGCTGTCCCTATAAAGCATCACAACGCAGGGCAGAAATGACGGGGAAGGCACTGGTGCGAGTCGGAACCAGTGTGTTGATGCTGGGCGGGGCCACCCCAAATCATCGAGTAGTTTTAGCTAAAAACGTAAACTTTAAAAAAAAATAAAGAGGGAGACTGCTTTGAATGATACACAAATGTATCTGCTCACAGTACAGCTTGAAGGTCCCCCACCCCAAAAAAGAACCGAAAGAAAACCAGGACCGAGAGGCCACAGCCAAGCAAGCTGCTCACTCCACGGAGCCGCGGCCGGCCTTGGGGAGGGAGGTGCTGACCACGGGCCGGCCGGCTCCGCACGGTCAGACGCCAGGTGGTGGGGTCCAGAGCAGATTTAGCCATCAATTATCAGGTGTCCGCAAATAAAGTTCTCAAAACATCTGTGCCTTTACCAAGGGAGGGGAGGGGAGGGGAGAGGATACAGAAATGCTGGCAGTTATGGCGAATCCACCCTGAACCAGTCCTCGACGGCCACGGGTCCCAGCCAGGCGGGGAGGGGTCTGTTACCACTCTTTCTTCTTCTCGTCCATGGACACGCCCCCGGGGCCCAGGGCCACCACCAGGAGCAAGCCTCCGATCACCGACATGGTCTGGAAGAAGTCGTACTTGAGGAAGTCGTGCATGGGCTTGTAGACGGGAATGGTCCAGAAAGCGTTGAAATACACGTTGATGGCAAACAGCCACACGACGAGAGTCAAAGCGGCCAGCTTGGTTTTAAAGCCGATGGCCACCAAAATCATCAGAGCCGTGCCCACGATGTTCTGGAGAATCTGCACGGGTTGGAAGGTAAGCAATGGAAATACACAGGCAGGTTCCAGCTGCCCGTGGGCCAGGGTGGAGTGACTCAGGGCGTGCCGAGAGCCGGCATTACAAGCAGGGAAGAAAATCATGTCTCCTGCGATGGGGGCAGCAGCGAAAGCAACGCTTTGAAAATTGAGAAAGGTTTGGGGAATGGTAGGTCTCCAAAGAACAGGCTGGGATTTACCGGGACCTGCCCCAGTCTGAGCCTGGTGGACCTGTCAGTCACAACCACAGTCCCCGGCGCTGCTTAGAGCCAAACGCTCCCCCCCTCCCCAGCACCAGGAGCCCCTCCTGGGGACCCCGCCCAGCCGGGGCCCCCCAGCTCTGTAAGCTACTGGGGGACAAGGACAAAGCCTTCGACTCTGCAGCCCCAACAAAAAGGACACGATAAAAGCAGGAGTGTGAGGAAGGAAAGAGAAACAGGAGCCTGTGCCAGGAACCTTCGCCAGCAGCCTGGACGGACCCTTCAGCGAGGTCAGGGAGATGCGGGACCTAATCTGTTGGAAAGGCAGCTTCTTGGTGCGTAAGAGCTTGGCAGCGCTGTTTCCTTTAACAGGATCATCCCGATGGCCCCTCAGCTATGCTTAGTGCACAGCTGGGAAGAGGGGGCAGCACCCCTTCTAGAAGGACAGGGACCCGACAGGAACACTTACCGAGAAGAAGCTGGCGTCGAAGTGCAGGAGGGTCATGAACATCAGGACCAGCAAGACCCGGCCTCCGAGCTGCATGTACTGTCTGGGGGAGCTCTCGCGCACGGTGGGGACGCCCGCGAACATGCTCTTCCCTTCGGAACGGGACTCCGCCAGGAGAAGCAACAAGCCTCCTCCCAGGGCCAGGTTCCTGAGGAACGGACACGCCACGCTAGTCGCTCAGGCTCATCAGGCTCTGTGAGCGCCCGGTGGACCACATCGGGAGACCCCGGCAGGAGCAGGGACTCCGGTGACACCCACGGACAGGGAAGCCCCACGCGACCGGAGACACGGATGCCTCCGCGCCACCCTCGGGATGGCCTGGCCTGGGCTCTCCTGCTGACCAGCTGGGTCCCTGGGAGCCAGTACTTCACTTGGGCCCTCGTCGCCCTCATGAGATACGGGGTCGGGAGGGATGACCTCATTCTCACCTCTGTCCTGGGGGCTGTGGGTGGGGAAGGAAAAGGCTTCACCAACGCCCGCTACAGATTCTAAGAAGCATGGTCTGGACCCAAAGAAACTTACTTCAACCAACAGTTACTGAGTTTAGAAACACGAGCAAAGTGCACGAAGTCGCCAGCCAGAAGGCACCTACCTCATGAGAAACTTCAAGTCCCATAAAATGCTGTAGGCAATCGTCTAAGGAGAACAGAGAAGAGAGAGAAACTTGCGTCTCAGCATTTTCAGACAGATCTGTATCTACAGAACGAATGGCGCCAGGCAGCTCTTCCAGCGCACGTGAGAATCTAAATACAAGACGCGCACAACCCTCTCAGGACCCCGACGGCCCCAAGCTCAGCGTCTCGGGGCAGCGGTGGCCCCGGATCCAGCAAGCCCTTGCCTCCTCAGGGCGGGGCCCAGGACGTTCTGGAGAACGCAGCGGCTCTGAGACGCCAGTCTGCAGTCGATGTGTGTGACACGTCTCACGTGAGTAGCTAGGTGCTCTTCTTTATGAAGTAAGACGCTAACAACACAGTGCCCTGGCTGCAGCCGACCCCGTGACCTGTCCCCTTGTCACAGGGAACTCAGGAAAGTGGCAAAAGGAGGATGCCCGGAGTTCGGCCCCTTCCCAGGGCGCTCGGCTGTCTGGCTCTCCTGAGTTTCCACGGCTGGCGTGGAGGAAAATCCAGCAATTTCTCAGAAGAGAAAAGGAGTTCCAGGCAGACACACAGAGGGCCGAGAGGGGAGTGAGCCTGAGTCCTCACAAATGCCTTTGGCTCTAACCAGAGCGAGAGCGAGACCCCAGCCGCGTGCCGTTTACCTGCAGCGCGATGATGCCGAAGAGCCCGAAGCAGGCGTACTGCACGGAGTTCCTGCTCAGCACCAGGAGGCAGCCGGCTGCAAGGGAGGGGGCGGGCTCAGGGCACCGCGGCCACCCCCCTGGCCCTCCGCGCAGCGGCAGCCCAACGCCCGCCCCAAGCAGAAAGCATCTGCTGGGAGGGTCGTGGTAGGCACGGGCCACACACACGCGCCCACTGGTCTTTACTCATCAAAAACACTGGTCCGCAAAGTGGGTCCCTTGCTTACAGTCAGTCACTGTCCATCAGAAAGAAGCTCAACTGTGGGGCTTCGGGACAGGCTGGCAAGTGCAAGTCCCATCCTTGCCCCCTAACGTGCGAGAGGGAGCGCTGCCGCCGCAAGACGGCCAGCAGGGGGGAAGGCAGACCCGAGGCCGACGCAGCTGCACTGGTGTCTGATGCGCCCCCTTCTCTGTTTACCTGTTGATCCTTTCCAGACACCCTGGGTCTCGGGTGCCTCAGCTCCTCGCTGGCCCACCCAGGTGCCCCCATCTCCAGCACCTCCCGCTCTGGGCACTGATCACAGGGCCTCAAAGCAACGCAGCCAGGACCCAACACAGAGCACGCACCCGCGCGCCGGCAGGCCCAACTGCCGGGCCCGGGCTGCTGGCCTGGCGTGAGGAGCTGCAGACACACAGGCCCCCGAGCGCCGGCGCCACTCACTCAGCTGTCCGAGCAGGTTGAGGAACACGAAGGAGGAGGCCAGCAGGTAGCCGCAGCTCCAGGTGGTGTCGATGTAGTCCCGCTGCTCGCTCCACTGGAACCACATGCGGATGCCGTCCTCCAGGAAGGTGCTGATGAGGCAGAGGCGTGCCACGTGCGGCAGGTACTGCTTGGTGACTCGCAGGAACTGCGGGGCCGCGGAAAGCCGAGGGTCAGGGGCCCGGTGCCCGCTCCCGGCACCGCCCAGGCCTCCGTCCTGGAGACGAAGGAGCCCGAAGGCGATGCCCCGGGCCCGACCCGACCTCCTCCACCATCTCAGCTGATGTGTGTGTGGCAACTACAGTCGTCACGCGTGGGACTGCCACAGGACACAGGGCGTGGGCAAGGCAGACCCGCCCAGCGACAGACTGGACCGGCCCTCGGAGGCGACCCGTCGAGGGTGCCTCCGCACCAGCTCGCTCTCTGTCGTGGGGCGTCCTGCGCTGAGGGCTGCGAGCAGCTCCCCGGCCTCTCTGCCACCAGCTGCCGTGAGCGGCCCCGCTCCGACCGCGACAGCCCGACACCTCCAGACACGGCCGCCTGCCCCCTGCGAGCCGCGCCACTTAAGATGGGTGATTAGGACACAGAGAGGCAAGGCGAGACTGAGGTACAAATGTCATTCGGTGAACTGCACGCACTTTGTCTCACCAGGCGTTCGAAGCTGAGGTACAAAGGGAAAGAAACCCTGTGACACACGCTAACACAGCAGGAACTCGGGAGAAAGATCGGAGACCCACCCACACGAGTGACATGTCAGGAGCAGAGTCTAAAGGGCAGCGGTGAGTCTGACTCCTCAGAGGGACAGCTGAGCGTCACAGCCCCTTAGCCGACTAAACCTGGAGGTGCAATAAACAGAGGTGTATACGGGAGCGCTCCTTCGTTTCTGGTGTTCTGAAGAGCGGCTCACAAGTCCTAGGAAGCACTAAAGCTGTCCAACAGGGTTAACGAGCCTCGGGCTGCTTAGACCAGCCTGTAGTTCGTCAGCTCTGGCTCGGTCTGCACAGAGAAGCCTCCCCTCCTCCGGGGACCTGGGCCACAGCAGCCTGGCCTGGCCGGCCTGGGAGCGGAGGAGAGAGAGCTGACAAGCCAGGTGGCCACTCTCCTCCAGTCCTGGAGCTTGAGCCCCGAGGTGACGCGTCTGCTCAGCCCCTGACCCCCACGGAAGCGGTGCTGGAGTCACAGTGAGGGAGACAGACGTGCAGACAGGCACGCACGCAGGTACGGGCACAGAAGCACGGCGGAGACCGGAGCTCAGGGTTCTCATCCTGGCTCTGACACCCACCAGCCAGCACACTGTGGACTGGAGACGGACTGAGTTACTTTGCGGGGAGGGGGAGTGGTCTCTACCGTCCTTCTAGAAGTGAGGACAGCTGTGTCCATGGTGGCGAAGATTCTTTCCAACTTTAATGAGCAGAGGAGAAAAGGAAAGGGAAAGGACCCTGTTTAAAAAAAAAAAAAGAGGTCCCAAATACTCCTATATGAATTCTGGAGTCCACGCAGAGAAGAAACACGTCAGATCGGGGGCTGCGGGGACAGCTGATGCCACATGCCCTCCCGTTTCTGCCTCATGGCCTGAATGATTTCGAAATGCCCAGCAGCGGTGTAGTCACCCAGCCCGTCGAGACACAAAGAGCACCCCCTCAGCTCTGATGCCCTGGCCCTGGTGTCGAGGCCCCGCCCAGAAGCCCGGGCGACGACACTGGCCTCAGCTCGATGTGGAAACCGGGGAGAAGCCACGGCGAGGCCGGCAGGGCCCCGCCGGACGGCTGTGCAGACTCGGACTCCCGGGCGGGGGAGCGCGCCCACCGCGCCGCAGCCCACAGGACGAGACAGAGGCAGTGTTTAAAGCCTCCGTGACGCATCTTAATTTGAGTGTCTGGGTCAAGAGGATTAAAGAGCGGCCCAGAGAAGGTTCCCTTCGGACACGTAACTCACTCCTCCCTCTGCATGCAGACACACCAAGGAGACAGACGTCTCTCTGCTTTGGAAAAGCACAGCAAAAGTTCAGGCATCTGTGCTCTGAACTAAGCACGAATCTGATTTTCAAAGTCATACGTGACCTAGGTTTAGGGCTGACGATTTTATAAGTCAGGCCGATCCGGAGCCTCTCTTAACCAGCCACGCGCTAATGGGCACCTGTTTGCACTGAACAGGAAAGAAAAAAACTAGGTGTGATATAACATAAGACCAGACCCAATTTTAATCTTATTGCCTACACACATCTTGGTCTCAACGTGTGGCCCCTGAACCCACGTCACGCTGCTTTAGACAGTGTCCCCTCGGCACAGCAGAAGAGCCCCCGAAGCAGGCACCCTGAAGCCACCTGGCCGGTGCGCGTGCTAAGCCGGCCTCCCGCTCACACAAAGGGCCCGAAGGCCGGGGGCTGCCTGCTGCCCGCGCACCCGCGGGGCGGTCAGCCATTCTCTCCACTGGGGTAGCTACACCTGACCTGGGACATAACCCTGGGAATACGGCGATCATGTCCCACAGAGCACGGGAAAACCTACTTTGTCTTAGCGTTCAGGACAAAAGGGACCTGAGGAAAGCAGTCTGCGATTCTTATTTCACGAGAACTTAGAGGCGGAGAAAAGAGGCAGTCAGACTTCCTTGATCACCAAGGACCGGGGCTGCCCTTCTCAAGGGCCAGCTCAAGCCTGCACGTCCCAGATTAGAACCAGCGGCCAGGTGACTTCCCGCACATCAGGCTGAGTCAGGGCTGGTACTGGAGCTCAGTGCCTCACACATGTGCGTCCACCGAGACCCCCGAACCCCCAGTAAGTCTCCCTGAGCACTGCAGGGTCACGCAGCACCTCGAGGTCCAGGAAGAGATGTCAGCCGGCCCTGAGCTGGAGAGATGGCCTGGCTTTCTTTACTAAAAACCCACGTGGGACAAAGTGCCTACCAATAGGAAGGCAGCTCCAGGCTGCACCTGACCTTCCGGGAGCAGGCCTCACCAGCCACAGCCCCCGCCCGCACGCCTCCACCCCACTGCCCAGAAGAGGCGGGGCGGCTTTTCTGAACCTCCTGTCTAAGGCCGGTGAGCAGGGAGAGTGAGTCAGCCGGCTCCCCTCTGCCCTCTCCCCACGCCTTTTCGGCATAAGGCAGGAAGCCCTTGCTGGGGAGGGGGTGACAGAGCAAAGGAACAAGAGGAAAACACTCAGCAGCCACCCCCCACTGTCACCAGAACCCCACCATGCTGACGGTCATCCACGCACTGTTAATCCAGAGCCCTGAGGCCTGGGGGCTGTGTATGCCCGGCTCAGTGTCCTGCCAAGGCCATCCTAGCTCTCCGGCGATTGACCAGAGGCCAAGGGGAGCTCCTGGGGGTGACAGCTTCCAGGACTGGCTCTGTCCTGCCAGAGGACAGGTAAAAACACCAAAGGCCAGGGACCTCCCTGGTGGCACAATGGTTAAAAATCTGCCTGCCAACGCAGGGGACACAGGTTCGATCCCTGGCCCAGGAGGATCCCCCATGCCGCGTAACAACCAAGCCCGTGCGCCACAACTACTGAGCCTGCGCTCTAGAGCCCGCGAGCCACAACTACTGAGCCCGTGTGCCACAACTACTGAAGCCCGGGCGCCTACAGCCCGTGCTCCGCAACAAGAGAAGCCACTGCAATTAGAAGCCTGCGCACCGCAACAGAGTAGCCCCTCCCTGGTCGCTGCAACTAGAGAAAGCCCGCGCGCAGCAACGAAGACCCAATGCAGCCGAAAATAAGTAAATAAATAAATTTATTAAAAAAAAATACCAAAGGCCATGCTGGAGAGCAAGACCTCATGCAGCTTATGTCACCTTGGTGACGAACCACCAGGCAGAACCCATTAAGTGCTAATACTCCTATTTACTGGTGCAAATGTGCTTGCAAGTTACAGTCTGCAGACTGGCAGCGAGCTCCAGCTGCAGGGCACGTGCATAATTTCGGACTGCCGAGTTCATTAGTCTCTGGCTCCTTCAGACCAGTCTCAGATGGCTTCCGAATGCCCAGCTCCCGCACAGAGCACTCTCAGTACTTTCTCCAGCAGGAGGACACTGTCCCTGGCCACGCAGGGCAAGGAGCCTGATGCCAAAGAGGCAGCTCGGGCAGAGCCTGCCAGCGGGAAGTAACCAGACCACTCACCCTGCGCTCGCGCCTCTGCAGACCTGAAGGCAAGGTCGCAGGACGGCCAAGCCACACGTGGACTCAACATATTGACCCACCACGTGCTGCGCGAGACCACACAGACCTCCCTCTCCGCATCTAAAGGTGGAAACGCTATGGCCAAGCTCCGGGATCCAGGGGCGGCAGAAGTCGTATATACGGAGGATCTGGCCCAGTGCGGGTGTATCGAAGGTTCAGGATTACTGTCATAACTCTCAGAGAACACATGGCCCTTTTGAGGTCCTGTTCACGGCAGCCCAGACTTTCTGGCCAAATCCTGTCACTTCATTTTTGCTTTTGTTTTCTGAAGACAAGGTTAGAAAAGACAGATATGTCATATTATATGATCAGTGACTTTGATGACATTTCCCCAGTCCCTTCAAATTAGATCATTTTCATCTTAAAAGCCGGACTCGCAGCACCTTTATTGTTTTAGTACTATGTGGGTAAATGTTAAAAACAAAAGCGCCGCCCCAGATTCTGTCCACAGGAAGCCACTGCCTTGGCTCTGCACCCCACTATCTGTCCACATCCTCCTCTCGCACCAAGCCTGCCGCCAGAAGAGGCTCCTAACTCTGGCTGTGACAGCGCGCTGGGCCCTGCCCTCCTGAGTCACCCACAGAGGGGTCCGCTGACAGCTGTCACCATCAAGGTGGGCTCTGCTGCTGAAAAACTGACAGCAGGGGCCTGCACTGCCCGACAGACGCGGCCTCGGTCCACGCTGTTTCTCCGTTTTTTAAGGCAGCGCGTGCCCTCTTACGACGCTAGTGCTTTGTGCGGTTCCCTTCATTTGTACCAGGAGAGGAACACTAGGCTTTAGAAGCACGTTGTGTGTGGTACTAGCCTCGAGGTCGGAGACTGGGCTTCTCCCAGGGCCATGGCCCCAGGCCAGTCCAGGAGCCTCAGCAGGCCCGGCCTCCCTTCCCATAGTAAACTGGTGCAGGCCAACCCTGTGTGCCCCTCAAGGGCCTTTCTGGTTCCAAGATTCTGCTTCTCTCATTGAAGGCAAACAAAATGGAGAAAGAGAAGAAAGGATTACGTAAAAAGAGTCTGGTGGGGTTTTTTTGTTTTTGTTTTTGTTTTGGCAGTAGGAGGGTTTATCATTTGATAGTTGGCAGCAACTTGACTGGAGACATTTTATCTAGATTCGGTTATGAAATTCACTTGCAAAACCAGGGTTTTTCCGGGCTGCAGAGTGAGTGTACAAGGCTCTGATGACTCCCTTGGCTAAAAGGAGCCGTCTCCTTAGGTAGTTGCTACTTGGGGGAACAAAATTGGGTCACTACGGCTATGGCAATGAAAAGCGACAAACTAAGCAAGCCTACTTGGTTTCTGAGAGCTTTCGATATGAATTGTTTTTGAGAGGGATACAATTTTTGGATTGTGTCTGTAAACACAAAATCATGACCTTAGGAAAAACTGTTTCTTCAAGTTGCTATGTTTTATCCCCAAAGTGGTTTTTAAAGTATCAGCTCACAGGGAAGTAGCGCTTAGGAGAACCTGACTGGGAGAGCACGCAAGAGAGGTATCACCCCTCGAGGGAAACGACAGGAAATCTTGTTCACCAATAACTGATCAGAAAGTGCACGCGCGCGCGCGCACACACACACCCTCCAAGAAGCCCAGCCTCAGAGTATGATGAATTAATACCACCTCCATAAAAATAAAAAATGTAACCTCACTACTGTGAACTCTGGCAAAGCCACACACACAGTAAGTGAACCAAAGAAAGAATGACAGTTGGGCCAGACATGGATCTTCCGGCAGAGATGGGGCTGTTCGTCTGTAGACATAACGGGATACTTTTAGAGGTAAAAGGTACACGACTGAATAATCACCACCATGTTCTTTGGACCAAGCTTGGTAGAGAGAGAGGGTGGAAGCTGTGTCCTTTCCCCTTTCCAGCATCTGGTTCTGTCCATCTAGTTTTTGAACACCTTTAATGGTGACTCAAGGGCCTGTTTCAAGGGCTTCCCTGTAGCTCGGAAGGCCACCTGTACACCCTTGGAAGGGGAAAAACAGGAAGATAGGCTTCCCCTCCTCCCAGGTTTGTGTACAGACAGATAGATACCCATTCATTTCAGTCTCAGGGCAGAGTCCAAACAGGGAAGGAAAACGCAGGGAAGGGTCAAAGGGACCCCAGGAACCCAACACATCTGGGAAAGAGAAAACAAGTACTGTGGCTTTCTGCAGCGAGGTGCATACCAGGGCGCCCCCTTTCCTCTGGGAGGACCCCAGGCCTCCAGCCTGACCAACCCCCGTTCAGGATCAGCTCCCCAGCCCGCCCCCGAAGAGCGCCCAGTAAAAGGAAAAGCGTGCAGGGACCACCCAACAGTGTAGAATGCAGAGGACGCGCCCCACGCACCCCGGGGCCTCGGGCCCCTTCTCCGGAGCCGGGGAGGCAGCCGCTGACACCCCTCGGCTTCTAGGATGGCCCGGGCCGGGCTGGGGAGGACGGGCCCACCGAGCTGGGCGCCGAAGCAGGGGCCCGGGAACACACCCAGAGCCCGGGTGGGGGGGCGGCGCGAGGGCAGGCTGGGCCCGGAGGCCGGGTTTGGGGCGGGTTTGGGGGTGCCCCCGGCCGGGACGGGCGGCGAGCCCAGGAGGGAGGGCCCTGGTTGGGGGAGGGGGCGCGATCCCTCCGGTGGGATCGGGAGTGAGGGCACGGCCCAGGCCTCGGGGCGGCCCTGCGGGCCGGGGGCCGGCTCTGGGGGCGGCCGGGGTCTCGGGGCCGGGCCCGGGGGGTGCAGGCGGGCCGGGCGGGGGGCCCGGGGGGAATCCAGGAGAGGGGGCCGAGGGGGGCCGGGGGAGGAGGCTCCGGGCGGGAGGCCCGGGGGAGGGGCCGGCCGAGCCCGCAGGCCGCACCTGGTCTGCGAAGTCCTCGGCCGTGCCCATCAGGTCGTTCTGGCCCATGGCGGCGGCGGGAGGCTCGGCTAGCTCGCTCGCTCGCTCCCTCGGCGCTCGGCCCGTCAGCGCCCGCGCCCGCGCCCGCTGCGGCCTCCACAAGAAGTGCCAGCGGCCGGCCTCGCTCCTCGTCCGCGGCTCCAGCGGCTGCCACGTAGGCCAAGCCTTAAAGGGGCCGCGCCGCGGGGCCCGCCCCGGCCGCGCCTTAAAGGGGCCGCGCGCCGCCCGCCGCGCTCAGGCCCCGCCCACCGCACTTGAGGCCCCGCCCTCCCCGCTCGAGGCTCCGCCCGCTCCTCCCTGAGGGCCGGCCTGCTGGAGACGCGCGGGTGCCCCAGCGGACACTGTGACACTGTTCGGGCAGGGAGGGTCCCCGGATCAGGCCAGCACCCGGGGCTGAAGGGCGCCCCCAGGGTGGGGGATGGGCGCTCACCGGACGCGGTCCAGACTGAGCATGCTCAGTTTAGGGTCCGACTCGGCTGGGGCTAGCGGTGCGCCCCAGCGCCCAGTGGTGGGACAGGGAGGCCGGGAGTCTCCCCGCAAGACACAATGGAAAAGTACCAGGTGCCGAGTTGTCCGCTGGTGGGGAGGCGGGGGCGACGAGGAGCCGACGGTCAGGGGCGAGCCCAGGACCTGGATCTCCTGCCGCCACCCCCGGCCCCCTACCGGTTTAACGGTCACGAGGGGCCAGGGGCCAGGTCCGACCCCAGGGAGGCAAGGGGCCCGTGTTGCGGCCAGTATCTGCCTCTAGCTCATAGGGTGACCTCCGGTACCTCCAGACGTGACCTCCGGGGTGCCCTTTGCCCCTCTGGGCCTGGGTTTCCCCCTTTCTAAAACGGTGGATGAAATTAAGGCCTCTCCAGTCTGAATATGGGAGGACGGAGGACACCTTCATCCTTTTCACCCGTGGGTCCATGTGCTTCGGCCCATAGAGACAGGACACCCTAGAACGTTCAGAATTCATAAACCTAAAACACCCCATCAGTAGTCCCTCGCTGGGGGAACTTGGGCCTTTTCCAGGGCCTGTGAAAATGTTTAGGACGTGAAAAATTCACAGAACAAAAGGAAAGCTGCAAACGAATGTTTAAATGCATAAGATGTCGAGTTTTTTAACTGTTAGTCTCTGTAAAAAAATCATCAATTTGACGATAATCGGTCGGTTAGATTTTTCTCACTTTGTGAGAATCCCCTCTGTGTGGGAGACTGGGGTGTCAGCCAGTGGTAAAGCCGGTGAGCTTCTGGGTGACCAGAGAATTTTAAAAGCAGTTACTTTTAAAGGGGGGGGGGGAGACTTGATCCAAAGACAGGGGTGCATTTTACTGTTTAACTTGCCCCCTAAGAATGCTTAAGTGTGCATTCCTTCACCAGCGTAAGCGGCTCAGTACACCCCTGTTATTCCCTGAGCGGGATTCAGGCTGCCACACGGGCTGGATTACAGAATCCTGAAACTTTTCTGAACTCTGAGAATCCTTGGACACAGGGCTCCACCCCCTATGCGCCCTCCTCGGCATCCTGCCCCCTTCCCCCCATCCGCTGATGACTGTCATCCCATCATCCACGCTCACCTACCCTCAGCCTCCTTGCGCAGAGTTCTGGCATGGCGGCCATCTCTCTGCAGGTCTGGCTCGACGCGCCAGCTCTGGAGTCAGACTCCAGAGCTCCAGTCGACTCCCAGCCCTCTCAGTTATTAGTGTTGTAGCCTCAGGCAAGGACCCCCGCTCCCTGTGCCTCAGTTTCCTCCAGTGTAAACAAGGAGATAGCAACAGCGCCGACTGCATGGGTGGCTGTAAAGTGCTTGGCACGTGCCAGGCACACACATGGCTGTGACTATGATGGCACCAATTATGGACCAGTTACTTTCTTGTTTGGATGCCCAGTTTGGAGGTGGATGCTGGAAGCCGGGACCCTAGGGCGCTAGAGAGAGTGAAGAACCCTCTGCCCCAGGGAGGTGCTGGTGCTTGGATGCCTTGCAGATCCTCACCACAGACTGGAGAAGGGGTGTGGGGTGGTGGACAGAGCTCCAGAATCGACCTCAAAGAGATGGGCTCGGGTTCTGCCTTCACAGGCCTCCAAAGCATTCTGGGCCATTTCCTCGTTTGCCAGCCCACGAGGGAAATTAGTTAGGAGGACCGGAAAAGACACCGGAGGTGGGCACACGCTTTGGGAAGTGAAAAGACATGTACGCTTTTCTGAAAGCTTCTCTTTTGCTGGTAGATTTTGGACTGGCTGAATCCTGGGGCCTTGGGGGTGAACCTTCTGGTAGAGGAGACAAAAACCAAAGTAAAGCACGTGATAAAGCAGGTAAGAGGCCGTGCCTGTGGCACCCAGTGGGGCTGGCTCCCCAAACACGTTAGAGAAAGTCGATGTGACAGCGGGTTCCTCTCCGCCAGCAGCCACGAAGGAAGATCCAGCGGGCTGGGCGGGGGGGGGGGGTGGATAGACGGGGATGGGGGTTGACATGAGGCTCCTCGGGCTTCCCCGCCGACTCACCTCTCTCACCTTGATGGAGAAGGAATGCTCACGTTCACTCCGCCAGCAACCATACCCACCATTTACGTGGACATCGTGCCCGGCATCAGCCTCATCTTTCATCTCCCGCCACCTCAGCAAGGCGGGACTGATGACCCCGCTTTACAGCCAAGGATAGGGAGGCTGGAGGGGGTGGCCAGGGACCTGCCCAAGGTCACACAGGTTTAAGGACAGAACGCTGACCCCAGGCCCTTCCTTCACCTCCTCACCAGGGCTAGCACGGCTGGGTGGAGTGCACACCTGCAGGAGGACAGCCCTTAGCGTGTGCAAGACCAGGTAGTCCAGATGAATGGAGGGTCTAGGGAAGAGCTTTGTTGGTGGCCGCTGTGGGCGCCCTTCTACCCTGCCAGGCCTCCTGTCTGTGCAGCAGCTCAGCCCCGAGGCAGCAGGACTAGAAGTCCTTACCGGCCTCCTGCTCCATTGCTGGCTGGCTGTGGGGTTGCCCCGTTGTCTCACGGGCCCATGGGGCAGGGTGGATGACTGCTTTCACCATCAAGGAGCTTTATTCTTTTTTTTTGAATTTTATTTTATTTATTTTTTTATACAGCAGGTTCTTAGTTATCCATTTTATACATATTAGTATATATGTCAATCCCGAGGAACTTTTTTAAAAGTCAGCCAATCTTTCTAAACAAAATGGAGGAGGGGGGTTGTATATCCTTTCAGGGTTTTTTGGTAAGCATTTATAAAATTCTTGGTTTTTTACAAGAATGGTGCTGGGACTTCCCTGGTGGCCCAGTGGCTAAGACTCCACACTCCCAGTGCAGGGGCCCCGGGTTTGATCCCTGGTCAGGGAACTAGATCCCACATGCTGCAACTAAAGATTCCGCACGTGGCAATGAAGATCCCACGTGCCGCAACTAAGATCCCAATAAATGAATAAATAAATATTAAAAAAAAGAATGGGGCTTCCCTGGTGGCGCAGTGGTTGGGAGTCCGCCTGCCGATGCAGGGGACACGGGTTCGTGCCCCGGTCCGGGAAGATCCCACATGCCGCGGAGCGGCTGGGCCCGTGAGCCATGGCCGCTGAGCCTGCGCGTCCGGAGCCTGTGCTCCGCAACGGGAGAGGCCACAACAGTGAGAGGCCCGCGTACCGCAAAACAAAACAAAACAAGACAAAAGAATGGTGCTGAACTTGATAATGTGCTTTTCCCCACTGAGTGTATGGCAAATGCTGTTGGTGCTGCTGACGCATCTTCCTCCTTCCCTGGCTCTGGTGGCCGTGTGGACCCCCCTGCTTGATGTGCCATGACTGACCCAACCCATCCACTCAGGGCGATAAGGGCTTAGCTTGTTCTCGATTTTTCACTCTGTATAAGCAACTCTGATAAACAACCTTATAGTTAATTTTTTTGAGGATCCATGATTTCCTTGGGATAAATTCCTAGGGGTGGGATTTCTAGGTCAAAAGAGGTGGTAATTTGAAGGCTTTCAGTATGTTTTTGGCCAAAATGACTTCAGCGTGAGCCCCTGGAACAGCAAGAAGGGATGCATGGTGCCGCTGCGTCTGGGGTCTTTACGTGGATTGGGGAATCACCCACTAACTGCATTTTCATCTACGATCACCCTAGTTACAAGAGTTTTTCATTTGTAAATCTTATGAGCAAAAGTTCTGGGTAAGGATCTGGTAAGACGCGGTGACAGCATGAACGCACAGTCTTTGCCACCAAGCATGTTGCAGACTCAAAGTTCGGTGCTGCCCTGACCACCACCCTCTCCCCCTCTCCACGCGTTCCCCACCGCCCACATTCAGCGACCGGGACAAGCCTCCCAATGCGGGTGAGGCACACAGTGGCGGGGCTGGTGCTTCGCGAGCCGCCGCAGGGCTCTTTGGCTCTGGGGACGACACATTGCTTCCTCCCCTGCTTTCAAGATGGTCTGAAGATGGATCCTCTAACGATTCCTTGGAGTTTACGTTATGTGATCCTAAACTTATCCTTGCAATAGGGGCACGGGTGACCTAATGGCTCAGAGGATTTTTGGATCCCTTCCTTAGGAACATCTCCAGGTCCCATCTGGTGGCATGTGATGGGACATGAATATAGGCGCCTGGCAGCCCTGGTGAATAATGATGGTGATGATGGTGGTGGTGATGGTGATGGTGATGGTGGTGGTGGTGATGATGTGGTGATGCAGGTGATGATAGTGATTATGATGGAGATGGTGGTGGTGGTGGTGGTGGTGGTGGTGATGTGATGGTGATGATGGTGATGGTGGTGGTGGTGGTGGTGGTGATGTGATGGTGATGATGGTGATGTGGTGGTGATGGTGGTGATGGTGATGGTGATGATGTGGTGGTGATAATGGTGATGGTGGTGATGGTGGTGATGGTGGTGGTGGTGGTGATGGTGATGGTGGTGATGGTGATGGTGGTGGTGATGGTGGTGGTGATGGTGGTGGTGATGATGGTGGTGATGGTGATGGTGGTGATGGTGGTGGTGGTGATGGTGGTGGTGATGGTGATGGTGATGATGGTGGTGGTGGTGGTGATGGTGGTGGTGGTGGTGATGGTGATGGTGGTGATGGTGATGGTGATGGTGATGGTGGTGGTGGTGGTGATGGTGATGGTGATGATGTGGTGGTGATAATGGTGATTGTGGTGATGGTGGTGATGGTGGTGGTGATGGTGATGGTGACGGTGGTGATGGTGATGGTGGTGGTGATGGTGATGATGGTGGTGGTGATGGTGATGGTGATGATGGTGGTGATGGTGATGGTGGTGGTGATGGTGGTCACGATGATGACGAGGGCGTTTACTGCACGTTTACCAACCTAGTGCTCTTGTGCCCCTGCAGGTGGAGTGCATTGATGAGCATCAGGCCAACGAGGCCCTGGAGGAGGTAACTCTCTGGGTGGTTCCCTCTCTACAGGACATGATGCAGGACACACAGAGACTGTTCTGCACCCCACTGTGGCATGATGGGTGGAAGCCTGGTGGAGGCATGGAGGGTCAGAACCAGCTCTTGCCCTGTGCTATGAAGTCAGAGGCCCCCAGGTCATGAAGGGAGTCTGTGTACCAAACACTCATTTCTAAATCCAGGTGCTGACAACTTAGAATATATGTTCTGAGAAGATGGTACCCTTTAAATGTTGGCTAGGTCCCTAGGCTGATCTACCAATAACCATCTTTTAAAAGATTTTTTTCTTCAATTGTAAAAGTATCAGTTACAATAGAATATTCGGAAAATAGAGAATTGGTTAACAAAGAAAATATAAACTCTTACGTTCCTTAAATCTGCCGATCAGAACCGACAGTAACATCTTGATTTATCATAACAGCAGGAACGGCTGCTTACGCTTCGATTTGACGGCAAAGGGTCCGCGTCATTTTTCTCTGCTTCTCTTGAATTTCACATGAGGTTGAATGTCTCCCTTCCTATCTAATGGTCACTTGTTTGTCTTTTTTCCGGAATCACCAGCTTTTGAGCTTTGCTAGCAAACAGCTCTTCTGTCCACAGTGTGTCTGACACATGGTGATGGACCCAGGCCACATTCATGAAAGAAAGAATGTGGGGGGGCCGTCCCGCGCGCCCCCCAGCATCACAGCCCCCTCTCCACCCCACTAGGCGACCTCCTTTCACACCCAACCTGCCGTCATAAGCAGCTGTCCGTCTGGCCTACGTCGCTAAGGGAGCCGTTTCTGCTGCCTAATTGTGTTCGTTTGCAAAGCACTTTGAGCTCAGGGCAGGGGCCCTGGGACCTCTAGTGTACACAGCCAGGAGGCCAGGTGGCCTGGGCACAGCCACCGCGGCCGGCCTCCCGTTGGCCACACCCCCTTCGTCAGCCAACCCGGACTGTGCTTGTTTCCAACGCACAGGCACTCTGCCTACATCGGCTTACCTAGTCCTCCCGACACCCCTGTGAAGCAGATACCACCGTTACTGCTGTTTCCAGATGAGGCTAGGAGGCTCAGAGAGGTTGAGGAGCCTCTCCTCAGTCACACAGCACAGCCAGCTCATGCCAGAGACAGGACCCACCCTGGGCTGTCTGGCCCCTAACCTCCGGCCGCCCACCCTCCCTGGGCCCGCGCTCAGAGCTGGAAGCGTGTGGTTTTTGTTGGGACGTGTGACAGAGAAGCACCTCTAGAAGCAGTGTTTCCCTAACATCTCCACTTTCTCTGGCCTCGCCTCGCAGTTGATGCCACTGCTGAAGCTTCAGCATGCCCACGTCTCCATCTACCAGGAGCTCTTCATCATGTGGAACAGTGAGGTGGGTCAGAGCCGACCCCGCGGGCCCAGCAGGCACTCAGGGCGGGCACAGAGCACCCCCCGCTCTGCCCCCCGAGCGCCAATGGCCGCAGCACTCATGGGGCCGCGCCGGGAGCTCTCTGGGCATCGTCTCACGTGCGCTCCACAGCCTCTGCGTAGGAGGGTCACTGTCCCACTCTCCGGAAGAAGTGGAGGCTGGGAGAAACCAGCTGGCGACAACCGAGCAGGATTCCAGTCTGGGTCTGGTCGCCCTGAGCCCCGTGCTTGGTCCCATTGGCGAGCTGATTTCTCATCTTCAAGGAGCCGGAAGCTTGCCGGTTACTCCACATGGGGCTGAGCTAGGGGATGTGGGGGGCTGGAGGGGAAGGGGGCCAGGTGTGACCCCACAGTCAGACCCCCATCTGGGCTGACAACCGAGGGAGGGGCCCCCTCCCCTTCAGCTGGGCCCTGAGGAAAGCCGTGAGGAGGGCCCCTCACCACCTGTCCCCCCAAGTATTTTCTTAGCACCCCCTCACGCTCTCAAGGGGACACAGAGAAGCCAAGAGGACATGTCACTGCGGGAGGGAAGGCAGGGTGCTCTGAGAGGCCTGACGGGGGCTGCTGGGGTCCTGTCGGGTGCAGGCCCCTCAGAGGGAGGAGTGGATCTCAGCTGAGCCCTAAGGGACAAAGGGCCCGGTGCCCCAGGCACGGTGGTCTACGTGTGCGGTGGCCAGGAGACCCCACGCCCCTTTAGGTTTTCCTAAAGCAGCTTAGTGTAGATGGGGGGTGGGGGGGATGGGGGGAGGAGAGAGGAGGCGGAGGCGGGAGCTGCTCAGGAGGGGCTGTCCCCCCCACAGACGGGGGCATTCTCCCATAGTCACTGCCGGTGGTGGCCTGGCTGGGAGGAAAGACCTGGAGCAGGTGACGGCCCGGAAGCCCCCAGGCCTGGGCCTCTGGAGGCCAGAACTCGGCACCTGGCTAAGGGGCTGTGTCCCCTGCAGATCTCCTCTCTGTTCCTTTGCCTGGTGATGGAGTTCCACGAGGGAAGCTTCCAGAATGTCATTGAGAAGAAGAGGGCGGCAAAGAGAGTCATTGACTCCCAGGTAAGACAGACTCTCTGGGGCACCAGGCCTGGGGGCTGCCTGGACCCTGTGATGGGGCAGAGGGGCAGGCACGGATGGAGTCTGGTCTCGTTTCTTCCGACAGTTATGAATGAAGGTATCTGCATACCGTAACGTGCACAGATCTTAAGTGTACACCTTGGTGTGTTTTGCATAGGCGGACACTCCCGTCCCCTCCCTCACATGAGGCCAGAGCGTTCCTGGACCTTCAGACAGTCCCAGCCAGTACCCAGGGTTCGACCTCTGCCTCCAGAGGTCCTTCTGCCTGTCCCTGAAGTTCTCCTAGATGGGCTCATACAGCATGTTGTTTGCTTGTGTCTGGTTTCTCGCGTTCATCCCAGTGCTTTGAGATTTACCCACCTGTGAGTGTGTCAGGAGACCATCCGTCTCCACTCTGCCAGATGGCCACGTCACCAGCAGTGTATCTGGTCCAGCGCTGTGAGCATCTGGGTTGCTTCCAGTTTGGGGCTATTATGGAGAAGGGCTGCCATGAACACCGCTGGGCATGTGTTTTGATGGCCCTAAGCATTCATTTTCTGCCTGACTGTGGAGTCGTTGGATCACAGAATGGGTGCGTGTGCTGCTTTAGCCAGTGTCCCAGTTTTCCAGGATGGTTGGTTGACTCGGTGTTGATTCTCATCCCAAGTTGTGAGTCTTCCGGCTCTGCATCCTGGCCCACATTTCACTGTGTCAGTCTTCTTAATTTTAATTAAAAATTACATTTTAGTTTCAATTATTTTGAGTAGTCATGGTGAGCACTTTTTGGCCATTTGGATATCTTCTTTTGTGCCTGTTCAGGTCTCTTGCCCATTTAAACATTAGGGTTGTCCGTCTTTTCTTGTTGATTCATAGTGGCTCTTTATATATTATGGACACAGTGTCCAGATATCCTCTCCCAGTCTGTGGCTTGCCAGTTCACTTTCTTAATTGTAATGAACTCTGGTTCATCAGTGTTTCGCCTGAGGTTGGTGTCTTCTGAGCCTTTAGAGAAGCCTTCCCCGCCCCAAGGTCATGACGATATTTTCCTCTGTTGCCCTTGAAGCTGGATCCATTTTGCTTTCACATTTAGGTCTATGACCCACCCCAAATAAATTCTGCCTGCTTTTGCTCTGAACACGCCTCTGTTCTGTTGGGCCTCCAGGCACTGCGACCCTGCTGGGGTGTTCTGAGGGGCACGCAGCTCCAAAGTGGGCCTCAGAGACAGCCTCTGAGTGGGTTTCAAACTTTCTGTTTGTAGTAGAAGCCTGTCGAGCACAAAAATGTTCCCAGAACCCCCAGTAAGGAAAGCAGAGCTACTCCAGTCAGGGGTCTGGGGGTCAGTGGAAGGTGGCGTGGCAGGAACCCCGGGGTCCTGCCTGCTCAGCCCCTCTCTTGACACCCCAGGTGGAATCCAGGGCTCCTAGGAACACGGTTTGAAAATCACTGCCCTGGAAACCAGGTGGCTCTTGTTTCTGACACAAACTGCTTTCAGAATGTTCTCTCTCAGGGCTCTTTCCGTTCTAATGCCCTGGAGAGGCAAACCCCAAGTAGCAGCTGCAGACCTCAGCATCTCTGGTACCCATGGGGTGGGACTCGGGCGGGGCTAGAGCCCCAGGGCCCCCGGGGTCTGCTGGAGACAGGAGGGGGGGGGTCTGGAGACCAGGGCATTTCTGTCCAGAGGGCCTTGCAGCAGCCTGCAGCAGAAGCTCCCGCACTGGCTCTGAGCTGTTGGCCGCTCACTTCAGGCCCATTTCAAGACGCAGGGTGGGAACTGGCCACGACCCTGCTGGCTGCTCTGAGTGGCCACTGACCTGCCTGAGAGCAGCTGGGAGGCCCACCTGGGAGCTTTCAGGCCCCCCCAGTCCTGGCATCTCTCCCTCTTTCCCCAGTGGATGCAGAACATGCTGGGCCAGGTGTTGAATGCGCTGGAGTTCCTGCACCAGCTGGACATTATCCACAGGTGACCGGGTGGCCAGGCTGCTTGAGGAGAAAAGGCACCTCCTGGGGGTGGCACCTCCAGGTGGCAGCGCCCGGGCGTGGGTCCAAGGGAGAGAGGTGCAGCTGGGACAAGGATGGGCCCCTCCCCCTCCCAGAGCACCTCCTTGACTTAGAGAGAACATCACCCCCTCCACGACCCTCCCCATGCACAGACGGGGCAGTTGGTTCTAAAGTGCAAGGGAAGAACCAGATAACAGCACTGAGGAAGAGATTAGGCCGCCCGAGGGCCTCTGGGCACTCCCAGGCTGAGCTTTTGACCTGCCAGTTTCCTTCTCCAGAATCGTGATCTGAAGGATCAGTGCCGTATTTAGAGGAGAGAAAACTGTGTGAACCAAACGTAGGAAGGAAATGCTCAAGATTCCGTGTTAATGTCAGCTGAGATCTGGAAGGACGTTAGCGGAGGGACCCCGGGAGGATCGGTGTTTCCTTACTTGCAGTTGGCTTGTTTTTCCCATTTGAAATAACAGTATATTTATGCTTACAGAAAACGATATTCAAGAAGTGGCTGAACAGGGCATCTACTGAGGAGAGAGGAGGAGGGGTGTGGGCTGCTGCGGCGGCCCTGGGTGTGGCGGGAGCAGAGGGTTCACAGACGGACGTGGCCCTGCCAGGCAGTGGGTGGAAGGGCGCGCCTCTCGGTTTCAGGAACCTCAAGCCCTCCAACATCGCCCTGGTCAGCAGCGACCACTGCAAACTGCAGGACCTGAGCTCCAACGCACTCATGACCGATGTAGCCAAGTGGAACGTCCGTGCAGAGGAAGGTGGCTGGCGTCCTCCCGGCCAGGGGACAGTGGTGGCGGGGGAGCACTGCGGGAGGGCCCATTCAACCAAGTGGGGGGGCATGCAGGGTCCAAAAGACACTCAGAAAATGTTAACCTTCAAGAAGGGTGAAGGAAGGCCTCAGAAGGAAGGAGACTGACACGCACAGAGGGAGGGCTGGTGGACGGCAGGCATTGGCTCGGGCTGGATTACTTTACTGAGTCTCAGAATAACCCAGGAGGTGGTAAAGGTGAGCAGTCCGGGGAGAGACGTTTTCCTTCCTTTAAAAAAACAACAGGGCGGGCTTCCCTGGTGGCGCAGTGGTTGAGAGTCCGCCTGCCGATGCAGCGGACACGGGTTTGTGTCCCGGTCCGGGAGGATCCCACATGCCACGGAGCGGCTGGGCCCGTGAGCCATGGCCGCTGAGCCTGCGCATCCGGAGCCTGTGCTCCGCAATGGGAGAGGACACAGCAGTGAGAGGCCCGCGTACAGCAAAAAAAAAAAAAAAAAAAAAGACAACAGGGCAAAGGGAGCTGGGCTTCAACCCTATAACGGCTATCAGGGGTGGAGAGAGCAACTCTCCAGTGGAGAACTCCAGAGTCCCGGGCTGGCAGGGACCAGTGGCATGCTGTCCTTGATGGGTGGATGGGTGGATAGATGGATGGATGGATAGATGAGTGGGTGGGTGGATGGACAAGTGGATAGATGGACATGCAGATAGATGAACAGGCGGATAGGTGGGTGGAAGGATGGAGAGGCGGGTGTGGGCGGGCAGGTGAGTGGATGGGTGTATCTACTGGAGGTGTAGGTGGCAGGGGTCCTTGGAGCCCACCCCTTTGCTCTTTGTTTGGGGAATGGAGGTCTGGAGAGAGAGGGGCTGCCTGCGGCCTGTCAGGCACTGATAGAGCTGGGCCGGGGACCCTGCTCTTTTGGCTCCCTGTCTGGAGTTCAGGTTTGTTTATGTATGTATGTATGTATGTACTTATTGGCGGCATGGCATGCGGGATCTTAGTTCCCTGACCAGGTATCGAACCCGTGCCCCTGGCAGTGGAAGCGCAGAGTCTTTACCACTGGACAGCCAGGGAAGTCCCAGGGGTTCAGGTTTAGAAACTAGGGCAGGGCAACCGGAACATTGCCTCAAGGTCCCGACTAAGTGTTGGGAGGGGCACGACGTTTATGGAGGGTGCAGATATTAGCTTTTGTGGCAGACGCCCCTTCCGATTATTTCTGCAGCTGCAGTGGGACACAGGTGCGCACACGGCCAGCCTGGTGGGCCCCTGCCAAGATGGGCAGCCTCACTGGTGAAGATCAAGGGCCAGGATCTTACTGACCAGGGGCCTCTTCCTTTTCCCCCTCAGATAGCACGTCTCTCCCTCCCTGGAGGAGGGTGATGGAGGGCTCATTTTTCAAGCTGCTTGCTTCCCCAGGGAGCATGGGACTCACGCATCCCCCACTTCACTCCTGCCAACAGACCCCTCTCACAAGTCCTGGATGGCCCCCGAAGCCCTCAAGTTCTCCTTCAGCCAGAAATCTGACATCTGGTCCCTGGGCTGCATCATTCTCGACATGGCCGGCTGCTCCTTCCTGGATGTGAGGGGCCTTCCGTCCACCCCTCCCCGCCACACCTGAACCCCGCTCCCCACAGCCCCAGGGAGCCAGGCTCTGCCCACCCCCGGCCCTGAAAAGGGCGCATTCTTCCCGTTGGCACCCTCCTGCCCACGCTGAGTGCCTGTGGGGCTGTGTGGAGGCCCCCCCCGCTGCCCCAGCCACCGGAGGACCCCGCATTTGGGCCTGCTCGGCCCTCATGTGGTGGTGGTGATGGTGATGGTAACATTCAATCCGCCCCCAACAGCGCCCCCTTATGGACAAGAACAGCTGAGTTCGGTTGCACTAACCGGCCCACAGTGGGAGTCCGGCCGTGGATGGAGGGCTGTTCCCTTATTCCCTCCAGCCAGTGAGATGGCC
Source organism: Grampus griseus (assembly GCF_964374135.1). Classification (NCBI taxonomy): domain Eukaryota; kingdom Metazoa; phylum Chordata; class Mammalia; order Artiodactyla; family Delphinidae; genus Grampus; species Grampus griseus. The sequence goes on from NC_139000.1 coordinate 1,972,060, forward strand.
ACTTGCTTTTCTCTGAACTTCCATTTCTTCTTCGTACAAGAACTCGGGCGCAGGTGGCCTCTGTGCGTTCCTGACGGCGGCGGCCACGTCGCCTCCCCTCTGCCCGAGGTCAGGCCATCTTCCTTTAGCTGAGGAGGTGCACAAGTGGTCCTCTCTCTCCTCTCAGAGCACGGAAGCCATGCTTCTGCGGAAGTCCATCCGGAGTTCCCCCGACGGCCTGAGGGGTGTCCTGAGGACCATGGAGGAGAGGAGGGTCCCCGACGCAGAAATCTTCAGTTCCCTTTTGCCTCTGATGCTCCAGGCCGACCCGTCGGATCGAATAACCATCAGGTGAGCTCAGGCCCTGGGGTGGCAGTTCACTGTCAGCCTGTGCACGCACTTGGGGTTTTAACACCACAAAGTGCTGCATCCGTGGACAGTGGCTCCTCCAGTCTGGGCTGTCCCAAACTGTGGCCACATCTCTGAGTGCAGGACAAACAGGGCCAGCTTCCCTATCAGGTCCCCATCAGGCATGGCCCAGGGCCCAGGAAAACGTTTTAACTCTAACGTAAAGTCAGAAGAACAAAATGACCCACCCTGGGTTATGTTCACCTTTATACCAACACAGCCAGAAATTGTGATTTTTGGGTCTATGTTATGGAGGAAGGGGCCCACGCGAGTGCAAGCGCCAGGGCCCAGCACTGCCCTCCCTCGGCCCCTCCCGGAGCGGGAATTGCTGCGGAGCCCGCTGGACGCACCGTGATGCTGGGAGAGGTGCTCCCAAGCGGGTGCCCAGAACAGGTGGAGGCCCAGCAGCTGCTGGACGCAGAGGGGACGCAGGGCCAGCTGGCGGCTCTCTGCCCCTCCCCAGGGACGTGATTCACTTGTTTGTGAGCAGCGACTTCAGGTCCTCCAGCAGTGCCCTGATGCCGCACCGGCAGGTGGTGCCCGACTTCATCATCGACAGGCTGCTAGAAAGCAACGTCACCAGCATCTTAGGTGATGACGGGGCCCTGAGGGGGCGGCGCCAGAGGCTGCTGTGGCCCCAGCACCCCATTGTCTTTAGCTGGGGGGCAGTGACCCCCCCCAGTCCCCTGGACTGCTCCTCACACATGGCCGGTGGGCTTGCCCCTCGTCCATCCCAAGCACTGCTTTGCTCAGGGTACCACCCCGCTCAGATACCCCCGAGCTTACCTAGAGCAGAGTTCATCTCTGTGGCCAGGCCCCCACCTGCTTCCCCTCTGTTCCGGCTACACAGTCCTCGACGTCACCGAACAGCCCCTCACTGCCACGCACCCCACCACAGACTCCCCGCTTTTTGCTCGCTTGCCCGGCACATGGCGGCCCGGTGCCTGGAGTGTCTTCCCCAATGAGCAGCACCTCCTGTGTGGTTGCTACGTGCCCAGAATGGTGCTCACGCTGGGGCCGGCACAGCAGCCACCGTGGACCAGCAGGCACGGCCCTGCAGGAAGGTGAGGTGGCCCAGGGGCTCCGTGTGCAATGTGACATGTGCAGGCCTGAGGCTCCAGGCACAGTGCTGGCTGGTCACCCCCCACCCCACAAAGGCACACACGATAGACTCCTCCGCGTGCCCCAGGCTGGGGGCTACCCCCACGGTCTTGGGCAGAGAATGGATCTGGAGGTCATCTTCCAGTTCGGGGGTGGCTCCGCCCTCCCATCCCTCCTCCCCGTCAGTGGCTCCCTGCGCGGGCTGCCTGTGATAAGGGGCTGCCACCTCTGCCTCCCTTTCTGGAGAAGGGGACCCGTGAGGGCCCAGCTGCTGTCTCCCTGTCTCGTGGCCATGGGCTTTGGAGGCAGACAGCTGGGTCCAGCTGAAGGTCATCGCCCCGAGTACCCTGGAGGGAGTTACCTGAGGGAGGTGTGGAGTGGAAGCACCCCCCTGGGCGGGCTCTCAGGCAGATCCAGGTTCGACTTTGGACAGGTGGCTCGGCCGGGAAGGTGAGGATGATAAGGTCGCCACCTCGCGCCGGGTCACGTGGGCCTGTGCAGTGGTGCTCACGGATGCGCCCCTGGTGCCCCGGCCCTCAGGCGGGTCCCTGAGCCAAGGCGCCTCCCCGTGCTGCCCTGTCCCCCACAGAGGTCATGCAGAACTTCTCCAGCCACCCCGAAGACCAGCAGAGGGCCCTGGAGAGGCTCCTGGGGATGTCTGAAGACCAGCAAGGTAGAGCCGCCACCCTCTCACCTTCCCCCAGGTGCCCCGGCCCTTCCAGCTTCCCTGGCTGGTACTTTCTGACGCCCGTTTACATTCCCATGAGCATGCACGGCTTTACCACCTGCTTGGAACAGGAGCCCGGACTTCCTCCTGTGCCGCCGCTTTCACTGAGCAGACAAGTGGGCGGGGGCTGGGCTCGGCATCCGAACCACTTCCCGGGCCCCCCTCACGTGCTGTTCATGGATGCTGAACAGCCACCCCGTCCCTGCCGCCATCCCTCTGGTTGGCTATGTGAGTGGTGGCCGACTCCCCGGTGTCATAAGCAATGTTACACAGCCCACCCCGGGGCGTGTGCGTGTGCTCTGGGTGCTTCTGCAGGGTCAGTTCCTGGATGTGCAGGCTGTGAATACGTCACGTTTCCATAGATACTGCAAATGGCCCTCCGTCGCTGCACCAACTTTCTCACCTCCCAAGAGTGCACGAGAACACCTCTTCACCCAACTTTCTCCACCCAGGGGCCCACGTGTGACGCCCTGCAGACTCCCATCAGGGTCTGGTCCACACTCCCTCCCGCCACCTGCTCGTACGCCGAGTCTCACTCTGCCCCCCACGCTGCCAGGTGTGCCGTGGCCGGCGGAGCTGGCGGAGGTGTTGGCCGGCACCGTGAAGCAGCACGACAGGGTCCTTGACGCACAGCCGTGTGCCTGCTCCCTGCTGCTCCGCACCCGGGGCCAAGGTGGGCTCCGGGCACAGCTGGCTTCTCCTACCCCCGCCCTCCCACGCCAGTCATCGCCCTGGCGTCTGACCCTCTGGGCACCCAACCCCACCCCAGGATGACAGGCAGGGCGCAGCCAGGAGTCTGGGGCACCGCCCGAGGCCTGCCTCTGTGGCCCTGGACCAGCTGCTCCCCCTTCTGGCTGATCTCCAGGCATGAAACGAGGAGCTGGTCATGGCGGTCCTGTGGTGTGAGCCCAGGCAGGTGGGATGGGGTCCCAGGCGTGGGCTCCCAGGAGGGCAGCTGAGGAGGGATGGGAGAGGCTGGAGCTGGGAGCCCGAGGGCCTGGCCTCCGAGTTTTAAACTGGAAATACTTCACTGCCTTTCTCACTTGCATATTTAGGCTGAATTTCCACGTAATGCTTTACGCCGCACGTGCTCACAGCCCTGGCAGGGGCCCCAGCCCTCCGGTCCTTGGCTCGGTCGTGCAATAAGCACTTACGGTGCACTGGAGCCCCGCCCCCGCCCCCGCCCGCTGTCTGCCCACCGTGGCCCCAGCTCAGGGTTCCCCGGCCTCTTCTGCTGGCCTGCGCAGCACTGGGGCAGGACCCAGCGGCCACGGCGCCGAGCGACAGCACCATGGCCCCCGTGCCGCTGAGCGTGCGCGGAGCCACCCCAAGGAGCAGCAGCCCCTGGTCACGGTGCACCGCCCGCTCACCGTCGCCAGCCAGGGTGGGCGCCGCCCTCCCGTGGGCGCAGGGCTCAGGCGGGCAGCGCCGGGATGCCCCGAGGGGACAGCTGCTCCGTCCCCAGCTTCCATGTTCACAGTCACGTGTCCCTCTGGCAACATGCACGGGCCACAGCCAGGCGCCCCCGTGGGCTTCACGCCGATGTGTTTCGGGTTCCCGCCCTTGCTGCCCCACCGGCCCCGCTCCAGAGGCCACCAGCGAGCAGTCGGGGGACAGTGTGGGGAGAGGGTCACCACCGAGGGCTTTACACATGTTCCCCATCTCCAGCCACTAACCGGGTGGGCGTCGTTCTCTCCAAAGGGAAGCTGGGGCCTCACCTGGAGCCCCGCAGCCCCCAGCCCACCCTACACTCACCAGGCAATTTACCACATTTCATTGACCCCGCGCCGAGAAGTGCAAAGGGCTGCCATGAGTAGCCATGTTGGGACAGCAGCTGTAAATCGGGACCACCTGGCAAACAATGCCAGGTGATCACCCTGAGAGAACACAGTCGTGGTCCCATCTTGGAAGGAAAGCTCAGAGGCCGGTCCCAGCCCAGCAATGGCATGGGAGGTGCTGGAACGGTGGCCCAGGGGATGGCTCATACCCTTGTTTCTGGGTCTCATGCTGGGCATGGAACTGGCCAAGGAGGCACCACTGGCGTGGGATGCATGGGATTGCAGTGCCCTAGGACCACAGAGAAGGGGTGGCCGCCAGGGAGGGCTTCCTCCAGGTGTTCTCTGTGGTCCTAATGCCGGGGCCCACCTGCAGGACTGGCCACAGACGAGCTGCGGAGGGCCGGGCTGTGCGAGTGCATCCTGGAGCGCCTGGACGCCCTCCCCAGGAACAGGGACACCTGCTTGAACGGCCTGAGGCTGCTCTGGGCTCTGCTGGTGGACGGTGAGCGGGCCCGGGGCTGCGCCCTAACCACCCGAGAGCCGGGAGGAGAGGGAGACAAAGGGCCAGGGTGGACGGGAGAAGCTGCACCAGTATCCTGGGGAGGGGTGGGTTCATATTCGGACCCCCTCGTGCTCGGCCCATGGAACCCTCCAGCTCACGCACATCGTGGGATTTCCTGGGCAGTCCCTGGTTCCACAAGCTGGCCTTAGCACTGGGCAAACCATCCTGACTTCTGATTCAGAAAGGGGGTGCTCCCAGGCCGTGCCACTCCCTCTCCAGGCCCCACTTGGCCCTCCAGCACCTGGGAGGTCATTTTCCCCAAGGAAAAGAGGGCTCCCGACCGTGGAGAGCCTGCCCACACCCGGCACGCAGGGCTTCCCAGACCTCCCCTTGGGGGCCCTGCCGATTCCTACCCTACAGACTGGCTGGCAGGCTGGGGTTGCCCCTCCCCCCCAGCTTCTGCGCCACCAAGGAGTAGGCGTCCCCTCCTCCACCCTGTCCTGTTCCAGCTGTCATCGCGAACAAGGCCCCCTGGGAGAAAGCCCCGGCCCTCATTGCTGAGGTGCTGGCCACCTACCCCACGGACGCGGAGATGGCTGAAGCCAGCTGTGCAGTCCTGTGGCTGCTGTCGTTGCTGGGTGAGCAGCCCGGGGCCCCGGGGCCGGAGAGGTGGCCCTGGGCCCTCGAGACGAGGCACGTGTGGCCCCCCGCAGGCTGCATAGGCGAGCAGCAGTTGGAAGAGGTGGTGGTCCTAATCTTGCAAAGCATCCGGGTGTGCCAGGACCGAGCCCTGCTGGTGAACAATGCCTGCCAGGCGCTGGCCAGCCTCGCGAAGATGTCCGGTGAGCCTGGGGACGGCCGGGGCTGCCACTAGGAGGCGGGGGCAGACTCCCCCTGCAACGCCTGCCGGCAGCCCCAAACCAAAAGCAAGCACACGCTCAAAGCAGGGAGGGGAAACACCTACAGTCCCATCGCCCAGACGTCACCGCGCAGACCTGTACCCTCACTTCCCACTGCTCTCTGCAACTCTGCACGGTGACCACCTTGCCTGCCACCCACAAGCCTGGCGTGTGCGCAGGCTCCCCTCCAGGTGTGGCTCTGAAAACAGCCCGAGTCAGGGCTCTGAACTCCGCCTCCACGCAAAGCCCAGCTGTTCCTAAGCCCCCGGCCCAGGTTCTGCACCCGACTTGGCACCACGAGCCCTAACGGACACTCGGGGCCTGGAGCCTGGCAGAGGTTGCCCGCCGTGTGGGGTGGTTTGGCCCCTGTGAGGTCCGGCCCCTGCTGGGTGTGCAGGCTGGTGGGTCTCTGCCTGCTACTCGGCCTGAAGCAGGGAGTGGGGGTGACCTTCACTCCTGGAGAGAACCTCCAGAGCGGGCGGGATCTGCGGGCCTACCCCCCACTCCCGCCGGGATCCCGCCGTCAAACGGGGTGGGGTGCTGAAGCCCCAAGAGCAAAAGGCACGTGGCTCAGTGAACAAGGAGCGGGGTTGTCAGAACCCAGCGAGCGTGCGGGACCCCAGAGCCGGGAATCTCGGCTTTGCCTCCTGCTGGCTGTTGACGGCTAAGTCTACTCTCTGGAGGGTCAGCTTCTCCCTGGGCTCCAGGAGGATCTGACAACTACGTGACATCACGGGTCACTGCTCTCACGGGCCCCCAGCCCCCCAGGAGCCAGGCCCAACCCCGCACTGACGGGCCTCCTCACGGGGCAGGCAGGTGCCCTGGAACGTCCCCAGCACCCTCTCTACAAGCACACTGGCCTTGGGGGCTGCTGGGATGGAGAGAGAGGCGGGTGCACACCCCACCAGAGGACACCCGCAGATGCAGAGCCAGGAAAAGCCTGGCCTTGGCGGTCCCCACGCTGCAGCACAGCATGGCGCCCCCTGCCAGCTGAGGCTCTTGCTGCCCCACGTGTTCAGTACTACTGTCACCCACCCACCCCCTCGCCCACGCCCAGAGCTGGCGGCCCTGCAGGTGGTGATGCCCGAGGAGGGCAGCAGCGGCCTCACCCTCATCCAGGAGACGTACCAGCTCCACCAGGACGACCCGGAGGTGGTGGAGAGCATCTGCATGCTGCTGGCCCACCTCGCCTCCCACAGTGAGGACCCCCCTGCCCTCCTCATGCCCTCCCTGGAAGCCAGCGTTCAAGAGGCGCCCTGCTAGCGGCTATGACCACTGGGGGAGGGGCAGGAACCCTCCGTGCCAGGCGCATGCTAAGCCTCGGGACCCTCTTCTGCTCTGCCCGCAGAGGACATCCTGTCAGAGCTGGTGTCCAGCGGCATCCAGCCCCTGGTCGAGGAGATCCACGGGCGCTTCACCTCCAGCCTGGTGAGTGTTGGGGGGCTGCCTCGGCCAGACCTGGGTGGCACAGAGTCCAGGGGCCGGAGCAGTGGTTTGTGTGGAGGCGACTGGGGCTGCCGCGTGTGTGGTTTTGAGGCTCTCCCTGTATTACCGTGTCCACGACCTGAACAAGGTAAACCCTGGAGAGAAGCAGCAGTGAGACCGCTTCGAAGAAAAGCAGATTAAGTAACAGAAGTTACTCGTGGGCCCAGAGACCGTCCATGGAAACGGCTGACCTACTGTTCTCCTTGCAGGAGCTGGTCTCTTATGCACAAAGTGTGCTTCAGAAACTGGAAGAGGCCTCGCGGCCCAGCTCCGACGGGGGGCAGTAGACCTGTTGCAGGCAGCCGCCCGGGGAGGTCTGCCTCTCCCTCCTCAGGCTGTACCTGACAGGGCGCCCACTGCCACAGGGCGTCTCCTTAGGGGTGGGGGTCAGGGAGAGGTGTCACCCAGGACCAGCAGGGGGACACGGCAGTCCCCTCAGACACCGAGCCTTCACACGCTCCAGCTCAAGTAAAAACCTGCGTTTATGTCACACAACATCCCCTGTGGGTTCAGACTTTTCGTACGGCAGGGGCTCAGTATAGCCTGCTGCTAAACGCTCCACTCACTGCAACCGGCTGCTCCTGTGCTCAGAAAGCCCCCCGCCCCGGGCCGGGGGGGAGAGGGCTGCGGGCCGCCCGTGGTCAGAACGTCCATCCTAGTCGGGGAGTCGCCCACCTCTGGGGAGAACTGTTGCCACCGCGCTGGGCAGCCCGAGCTCCCCACGCCGGCCGTGGGCCCCGACCTGCAGTTTAAACTTGTGTGCAGCGGGTGAGAAAGGAACCGCTGAAAACCCCTCGACGAGGCTGCTGCCGGGCTACCCACAGCCGCGCGGTCCAGGCTCGAGTCCGCGGAGTTCTTTCCTTTCCGTTGGCCGAGGCAACGAGGGAAAGGGGCCTCCTCGGAGGAAGGTGCCACACACCTGGGGACAACTAGGCGCTTCTGGTCCTGGGACCCGGGGAATCCCCAGGGACAGCCCCTCCTCCCGTCCCACGTGCGGGGTTGAGTCTCAGACGCCACAACCAGACAGGAGACGTTCTGCCCAGCAGCAAGCACGCCGCGTGCCCCTGTTGCCATGATTCTGAAACCTTCCCACAGGGTCACTGCTCCGGGGGGCACTCCATCTGCCCGGCGGCTTGGTCACAGCTGCCCGCGAGCGCGGCACGGGACGGGGCTCCTGCTAGGCGTCGTTACCGTGGGCGCTGGAGGCCGGGGGCCGCCTGTCTCGGGCGATGCTCTCCCACTCCTTCCTCACCAGGACGTACAGCCTCATCGCTGCCTGCGCATCTTGAATCTGGGGGACACGCAGCATCACCATGACTGTCCCGCTGGGCGACAAGCATGGCCACATACGTGCCTGTCCACCCCACAGTTCCCGAGTCCTGGCATCAGACACGGACAAGTGAAGGAGAAAACTGACGAGAGCAGTGGTCCAGCACCACGGCCCTCACCGTGCTTCCGCGCCCCAGTTCATGGGAGGGAGGGACCCAAAGCGAAGGGATGAACGTGCTGCCTCGTGGGTGCTCCAGACACCACAGAATTAGGAAGGAGACGGGGTGGGGGACGGCAGGCCCTGAACTGGATGCTGGGGCACGAGAGCCCAACGGCTGGGCTCTGCGGGCCAGCGGGCTCGCGCGCAGTCCTAGAGGGCCTGCAATCCAGACTCGGGCCTTTGTCTCCGACTACAGTACACTGGTAGCTTTTTGGTGTGAAGTATTAGTTAAATGTAACCGTTTAGAATTTAACCGACACTTCGCAGGTCTGCTGTGCCGTGTCATTTATCACGGACCAGGAGCTCCTAAAACAGAAGCCGCCCGAGGCCCACTGTGTTTGTCTTCAGCTGACACTGCGCCTCGCGCACGAGGCCCGGCACAGCCCCGATCCCGAGGCCTGTCACCCGGGACACACTCACCGAGCAGTGCTCCGTCTGCTGCACCCGGATCCCCAGGACTCGCTCCGCAAGCAGCTTCAGAGACGGCCGTCCACTCTGCCAGGGGAGAGGGCGGCGCACAGCCACGCTCGGGTGGGGCCTCTGTAGGCCCTGCCTGGGCAGGGGAGTTGCCCGCTGAGCCCCGACCCAAGGGACCTTCAGTGTCCCTCCCATCGGAAGTGCCCGCGGCCCTGCGGGTTGGTGACACCCGGTCAGCCCACAGAGGAGGACCAGGAAAGGACTCTGCCATGTCTGCCTTCCGGCCTCAGGCTGCCCTGCTCATTTCAAGGGCAGCTCTGCCTCTGGAACAGACACGATGGCGGCTTCTTGCCTGCAGTCGGGGGTCTAATCACAGAGACCAGAGAGTGGAACTCACCTGCCCTCAGCGACACTAACTTTAAAGTTGGCATTTGGCAGAACTCTTTCTCTTCTAAGACTCCTTTTAGTTTTAAAGGTTAAAAGGAAAAACCAAATGAAACCCAACACCTTTCATCAGTAAGCCAGCCTTCAGGGACCAGAACCGACAATCACGTGAACCGAGAAACTGAACTACGCCGTGCGGGGCCGCGCGGCTCCAAGTACCTTCACTTGGCTCCGGAAAGGCTTGTACTTCTGAGTGTCCCTGATCTTCTTCTTCGGGTGACCAAGAAACAACGCCTGGAGGAGAAAATAGGACGGGCGTTTTGTTGTCCATTTGCAGCAATAGACTCCTTCTACCGAACTCCAACACATGACACACATGCACACACAAATAAGACAAGCACTGACACGAGCCTGAACTTCTGAGGGAAGATCACCATGGGAAAAGTGATGGAAGGACCATGGGCATGAAAACAGCCTTGAAACCGGGGAAGCGGGAGACTCAGTCACCAAGGAGCCCGCAAGTGGCTGAAACGCGGGTCTGCGCGGCGAGGGCGAGGGCGCGGGGAGGGCGTGGGGAGGGAGCACGAGATACCGGGGCCTCTTGAAGTGAGAACGTTTCTGACAAAACGCGTCTCCGTGGGCAGAGGAATTGTTGGTTTTTAACAGTTCAAGCTCTACTTTCTTTTTCGGCCGACTGCGCGGCTTGTGGGATCTTAGCTCCCGACCAGGGATTGAGCCCAGGCCCTGGCAGTGAAAGCGCCAAGTCCTAAACACTAGACTGACAGGGAATTCCCTCAAAATTTACTTTTAAAAGACATTTAAGACCGATTTCTATGGGTCCCTGAAACATCGGAGGCTGCCAAGCTTCCAGGAAGCACCGTTTGAAAAGCTGCAGGCCCAGGAAGGACAGTCTCCCACAACTGCACGCCCCCAGCTTCTCGTCCCAACAGGTGGGTCAGCTCTGCCCACAGCAGAGACCCTAAGGGGCTGAGGCTGAGCCCCACTCTCTGGGGCACAGGAAGGGGACCCTCCGAGCCTGCCTGCCGCCCGCTGTGCTGGCCGCCATGGGCCGGCCTGTGACACGGGGAGTGCCCAGTGGCTCCGAGGAAGGGGCGCCGGGGATGCTCCCAGACAGGAGGGGCTCTGCCCTGAGAGGGGTGGTGGCCCACCGGGCAGGTGAGGGTGGCAGAGACAGCGCCCGGCTCTGCCTACGAGGGTGTGCAGGGACCCGCTCCTACAAGCTGACATGGTGGGCGCATCACCCGAGTCACGGAGAGAGCGCGACCACCTGGGACACCGCGTTACGTAAGAGGCGCCTGGAGCCAGCACCTTCAGGTCGTTGTGCAGCGCGTGTCCGACTAGAATCCGGCCCTTCAGCAGGTCTGCCACCTCCTTCTGAACGACTTCAAATTCTTCTCCTGGAAACAAAACAAAGCAGTGGTTTTTAGTGACACGTCCATCACTACCGTGCTGAGCGAGAGGACTGGCAGGCGGGTCTCTCTGCTCAGGAGGGCGATACCAAGGCCGAGGGGCCGTCCCAGCACCCCAACCGGGGAGAAGTGGGGGGAGCACACTCACAGCCCCCTGCCAGGGCAATTCTGACGGCTGAATCTAACAGTAAGAAGCCAGGGCATGTGTTTGATGTCTTTCCAACCGGAGACGAAAACGAGGCGGGGGTGGCCCTCGCCACAGATGGTGAGAAGTCCGGCTCTAGACCCTGGGTTCCGGAGGCAGCTCTGCTTGCTTTTTCAGAGCGGACCCCTCGGGGCTACGCCCTCCCCTAACGCCCAAAGGGAAGGGCTGCAGCAACCGCGCTTGGGCCCCACGCCTCTGCCCGCCCGCGACCCTAGCAGGACCGGCAGAGCCCGGATGGAGGTGTGGTCAGGCCCTGGGGTTGACGAGCGGCCGGGCCACCTCGGGGGCTGTGCTCCAGGGAACCTGAGAGGTGCAGAGAGCACGCAGCCAGAGGACGACAGAGCCGCCGCCTCAAGCCCCTGCTCCCAGGATCTCCCCAGGTCCCAAATCTGGGGCCCCCTGGGTGCCTCTCTGCCCTCCCCCAACAGCCTGTCCATTGGCAAACCCTATGGGCTCAGCGTCCAGGCTGTGTCCCAAGCTGGGCCATGGCTCGTTGCCTTGTACAGCCACCTCCCTGACCAAGGGCACAGAGGACAGGCTCATTCCTCCACCCCCGCGCCCCGCCCCAGCCTATGCCCAGCGCCGAGGCCCCCCGAGGGAACCTGCGCCAGACCGGGCCCCTCGCTGCTCACGGCCTCCCCACGGCTTCCGAATCCTCGCGTAGGCCTGGGAGCCCCTCCAGCCTGTCCCGCCTCCCCACCCCTTCCCCACCCCACAGCAGCCTCTCTCCGTCCAGGAACACTGTCCCAGTCTTCAGGTCGGGTGGCCAACAGGCAGCGAGGCCGACGCAAGCGGCCGTGGGAGCCTCTGAGCCCACCTGCCCGGGAGGGAGGAAGACCGCCGGGCTCTCGCTGCGCCCGCGCCTGCAGCAGAAAGGGCCGTAGGGAGACACGGAAGCGCTCCAGCCGCCCCCGCCCGCGTGCCCGTGCTGAGGTGACCCACCCTGCGCCAGGTCGTCGGGCCGGATCCCGCTGACCGCCGTCCTGTAGTCGGTCACCGGCTGGGCTGGCTTCACGTACTTGTCATAAACACACTTCCCGTACTGGTTCACCAGGGACACGCGGGCCACGATGCTCTCTTCCCCCTTGGGGCCCACGCCCACCATCTCACAGTCCACGGCTAAGGCTTTAGTCAGGCTGAGGGGAACCAAGGCTCCAGTTTAATCCACTCGCGGGACCAGGAACTGGCACCACCACTCAGTTATGTGACAAGGACGGGTGTCAGCCGGACACCGAGAGGCGCCTGCCCAACTCAACGGGAGGAGAGGGAAGCGGGCCCTTCCTGAGGACCCCCGGCCCCGCCCCCCGGGGCCCTGCCCCACGCGCCCCGCGTACCCACTGAAGGCCCGCTCCTTCACCAGCGTGATGGTGCTCTCGCTCTGACCCAGCCGCTTCCGTGCTATCCTGGCTGCCTCCGGGCCGATGGCTGCTTCGATGTCCGCTGGGTCGACGTCGTCAAACCAGATGTCTTCTCTAAAAGGCAGAGGGGAGAACAGGCTGAGCGCGGGGAGGCGAGCGGGGTCTGCTCTTAGGGCAGCCCAGCCCCAAGTGCCTGGCCGCCAGCCCACCGCTCTGGCTACTGTGATCATCCTGCCGCTTTCCCTTTTAATTACTCGTTAGGGACCTCCCTGGTGGGTAAGACTCCGCACTCCCAATGCAGGGGCCCTGGGTTCGATCCCTGGTCGGGGAACTAGGTCCCACATGCACGCCGCAACGAAAGATCTCGCATGCTGCAAGAAGCCTGGGCGCAGCCAAACAATAAATTAAAGAACAAACGACACTCATTAGCTGAAACTTAGGAACTACAAGCAACAGGAAGAACATAAAGCAAAAACACGCCCCCCACCCCCAGTCAGGTGTACCGGCTGATAACGTTTTCTTCTCAGTTACAAAACGGTTCAGTCATGAAACATTTAAGAACCTCAGAGAAACGCGATGAGTGCAGAACATAGACAAAGAGCCCCACCACCAGGTCCCCGGGCCGAGCCCTGCAGACATGGACTGCAGCCGGGCAGGGATGGGGAGCGGTGGCTCGTGACTGCGTCTTTCGGGCTCAGCGTCCATGTCATTTCTTTAGCGGCAGCCTCCTGAGCTCACTGACTGGACGCGCCCCTCTGGCCATCTGCCCCCACAGGCTTCTCCCTCGTTGGATGTATCCCAACCACATTGAAGGAATTACTGAAATAAGTTCAGTGCATCGTCTGTCGCCCTCGAGACAGAGGGACCTGTCGTGACTGCTGTTTCCAGAGAGTGTGCCTGGGGCAGTGACTCGCGGCAGGCACTCAAATTGTTCTTTCCTGAAACCTTCAGCGATGGTGTCCTCAACCCCAGGCAACACACAGCCAGGCTGACTTACCATCACGCCACTCCTGGCTGAGCCATTCAGAGGCAGCCACTGACTTCTGCTCCTCCCCGGGTGGGTGACACCACAGGGTCTGCTGACCAGGCACTGGGTCGGCACGCTGCCCCTCGCGGACCCGCCGCGGGTGAGCACGCTGAGGCTCCGGGCACGTCGGGAACCTGCCCCACACCACCCAGCTAGCAAGACGTGGCAATCGGCTTCACACTCGGGTCCCTGTGGCTTTGGCGTTCCTTCATTCCAAAGACCCTTCCTTGGGGCCTCCCACGTGCCAAGCCCTGTTCTAGGCCCCAGAGACAAAGCAGCTGTGAAACAGGCTGTCTCCCTCGTGCCCACATTCCAGGGGAGACAAATAGTCAACAAAGAAACCGACAGCACCAGGGTAAGGTGACGGAGGGGCCAGCAGCCTCGGCCTCCTTAAGGAGACAGGCCTTAGTCGCTGTGACCTGGCTCTCGGCCAGGAGGCCGATTAGGCCAAGACGGTCATCACAGCTGCGCCAGCCCGGGGGTACTTACTCGGTGGGCGGGGCCGGAGGCAAGGTGGCGGCCACCTCCTCAGCTTTGCACTTCTTATGTCTGATTTCTCCTCGTTTCGGGGAAATGTCATCATTGGTCCTTTTCTTCGCTCCTTTCTCATTGCGCTGTGCCCGGATCTTCCTGTTCTTCAGAAATCCTGAGGGCACAGAGCCCCGCGTGGCCTTGGGGTCTGTGTTTTCTGTCCCCATCTCATCTCTCTTTGCTTTATCTGAGATCACTTTCCTGTTTTGTTGGACACCTTGGGGCTGCTTTTTGGAATCCGTCTGAGAGAGAACAAGAGCCTCTTCCGGGGCCTGTGATTTTTGTTTCAGCAACTAACGGAACCCAAGATAAAACACGAAACACATTTTAATTTGGAAAACACGCACAAAGGATTAAGAAGGCTTACACGTGTGTGTGTGTGTGTGTGTGTGTAAAAGCAACCTGTCTCCACATTTAGAGTTAACTCCTTCACAGCTCAGGCCAACAAGCTGGTGCATGGCAGCCACCTTCTTGGTTTGCTACTGCTGTGAGGGTCTCAGGAAGAGACGAGTGTGTCCAACAAAAAGAGGCTGAAAAAGGGCTGACAGCCGCACCCCTGCTCTCCTACACGGAGGGCTGAGGTCTCCCAGCCCAACCTCCTCTTGCGTGCAAGTCCCCAGTGTGGCCATTCTCAACACGGTTAGCACCCTGCTACGTGGCAACCAGCTGAGTGATCAGGCGGGTTTCTACTTACCTGTTCCTATAATGTTTAAAGAAGAAAATACTTTCTTGTATGAACTGGAGAAAACCCAAAGTTTTTTCCATAATAAATATCCCTCTGCTTGCTTAGTTTTGCTTTACTTTCTTGAGAGAAAGAGATAAAGTTACAGCTCAAGAAGTCAGAGCACCCGGGGGTTGCCGGAGGGAAAATTTCATCGGCCTGTGTGTCAAGACAGGAGAATGCTTTGGACTCTGCCCTAAGGTGCCCGGCTGTGTTAAGAAGCTCAGAAGCTCTTACGTTCCCGCTCTCACTCTGAGGCTCCCTCCGTAACCGATTTCAGGAACTAGAAGAGACTTTGAAGGTCACGCCCCACGGTGTGAATGTGCACCCCCGTCTGCCATCTGCTAGCTAGCTATGCGACCTTGAGTCAAGTTCCTTAAACTCTCTGCCTCATCTAGAAAACAGCGATGACAACAGCAGCCAACTCAACGGAACTGGAGAGAATTTATGAATGAAGCAGAGCAAACAGCATTTAGGAGACAGTAACCTGTAACCTGTAGGTAAGTATGGGCCACTGATTCCGAGAAAGGCAGTAGGTTCAACACGGCATTACGAGCAGGGACTTGGGCGTCTGACTCCTGGATCTGCTGAACCGGCTGCAAACCTGGACACCTTACGTAACCTTTCCGGCCTATTTCCTCGTCTGTAAAGTGGCGATGATTAAGGACTCTATCTCAGGGTTGGTTAAATAAGAACACATGTAACTCGGCCGGCAGCGTCTGCCCATTTTAAGAGCTCAGCAGCCGGCGGCAGTTGCTGTCAACTCTCACCTATTGAAGGTCCAGGGTGTCGCCAAAATCCTTTACATCAAGTCCCTGACATTCACTGGCCTGCGAGCTCGCCGCCGCCCGCAACAGGCCACCTCTCTGTGAACCGCTCTGTCCACAGCGTTCACGCCAATCTGCGCTCCCTTGGACCCCACAAGCCCTTCTCCGTTTTTCCATCCGCGGGGCCCCCGCGACCTTACCTCCTCCTGCAGCGCCTTCCAGTTTTGGGAAAAGTCCTCCGGTGCCTTTGGAGGTCGCACCACGACCACGCCGGGGCCGTTTCCCGGCTTTCTGCCTGCTTCTCGCGCTTTGTTCTTCCAAAATCTTTTCTTCCTGTTTTTCTTCCGATTCGGCTTCTTGACGAGCTCGGGCTCAGGCGCGGGGTCGCCCGGGGCGCGCTCGGGGGCCAGCACCCTCGCCTTCGCCATCCCGGCACCGTCCCGGCCCCCGCGCCCATCCACGGCGGCGCCGCGGCCCCGGAGCCGAGCTCTGCCCGCCGAGCACAGGTCCCGCCGGACCCCAATTCGCCGGCCGCGGTGACAGCAGCGCGCGGGACCCCGGAAGCCGCCCCGCGCGAGTCTCCACACGTGAGCGCCGATCCCAGGAAGTGCCCTTCTCTCGCCGACCGGCTGGAAACCGGGTCTTCGCCTCTGGTTCCGCGCGGCCGGGAGCAGGGCGGGGCTCTTTGTCCCCCAAGGAAAAGGGCTGCCACCCCGGCGAGCGGCGTCCGCGGTCAGCGACCCAGGATCCGGTTGGGGCAAGCCCGGGATCTCCCCGAGGGCCGGCCTGGGGCCGAGAAACGTGAGCGCCGGAAGGGAACTGGGGGGGCCGCCGTTGGTGTAACACCGAGGCCCGGCCGGTGGAGGGCGGGGCAGGTGGCCGCCAGGGGCCGCTGGACGGCCGGGCCTGGGAGCGGCGGGTGCGGAGCGGACTCACAGGGACCCCGGGCAGCTGTCTCCCGCCCCGGGGTCCGAGCCCGGCCCATCTTCCCTACGCGGCGGGGAAACTGAGGCCCAGGGACGGGAGGGAGCGGCCCAAGTCGCACAGCCTGCTTTCCCAGGGCCGTAGTTCAGCAGCATCCGATAACAATAATAAGCACTGTAACAAGTGTTGAACTGTATTATTTTGTGTGACAACAATGATAACAAGTCATTTGCGCACCATGCCTTGGCTCTGGCAATACCTGCATCAGCGACACAGGTGAGGCCTCCACTTCCCCAAAGCTTCCATCCCAGGCTCTGTACGTGCATGGGGGCCTTCAGGGAAATACAAATGCTAAATCAACAATTGTGGATAGTAGTAACTGCAACGAAGATGATGAAGTGAGATACAGTGGTACGGACTTGAGGAGGAGTAAGGCTACCCAACGAAATGCAGGACGCCCAGAGAAATAGGAATTTCAGATAAAGAATAATTTTGAGTATAAAAATGTCTCATATATTAGCTGCAATTTGGGGGGCATACTTAACCCCCCCCCAAAAAAAGCATCATTTACCTGAAATTCAAGTTTCGCTGCTGTCCTAATTTTTATTTTCTAAATGTGACACCTTTCCCTGGGGGGCCACTTAGATGGTGCCACGAGGGAGGTGACATTTGAGCTGAAACTAGAGCAGCAAAGCACTGGGCGTATTTGAGGAACGGAAAGCAGGCTGGGGGGGCGGTGGCTGAAGGTCTGTGAGCAGTGTGGGGATGGCTGGGGAGGCAGGCAGAGGGCTGGTGCCACCGTCCCGGTGGGCAGCCGTCGGCTACAGGCACAGAGCAGGCAATAGCTGAGAGGGAGGGAATGAGGACAGGAGAGCAGGAACAGGTCATGGAAAGCAGGGTGTCCATAGGAAGCAGGTGTGATGGTGCCTCAGCCAGCCGGGAGCCACAGTCACACAGATGGGAGATGAATCCCACCCCCGCTCTGTGCTCCCAGGCGCAGGACCGGTGGCTGTGCTCTGAGCCAAGGCCCAGCCCAGCCCAAGGCCGGGCGGCGGCGGGAGGAGCCTGCAGGCCGCCCAGCCCCTCGGCCCCTGCCCTGGGAGGAAGCGCTCACGAGTAAACACAGCCTCATCATCCAGCCCAGCGGGTCTGTCGCATTCCACGCCGGCCAGATTGCAGTCGCTCTCCCTTCCTGGGAGGATGAGTGAGCTTCGCCTCCAGGGGAGATGTGTGCGGGCAGTTCTCATCTCTGTGCCCCTCGTCCTCCTGGGCTGCTGGGGACTCCCTGATTTCCAGCAGGTGGGTGGACCCGAGGGCTGCGGTGCTGGGGGAGCCCCGAGAGCTCGGAACCTGGGCTCCGCTGGGTGCTGAGGGCAGGTCCCTGGGGGAGAAGCGGCTGCCCAACAGCCCTTGGGCCAAGTGGGAGGAAATCCGAACTTGGGGTTCAGGGGCTGAAGTGGGCTCACTGGAGAGGGAGTTGGCCTCGGTACTGTCCACCCACCTGTTGAGGGGCAGAACCGGCTAGATGGTGTGAGTGGCTTGCCTCCTCTCCATCCTGGGCCCCTTCTCCCCCCCACACCCCCGCCTGCTCCTCTCCCACACCTCCTTCTCCCTCGTCTTCCCTCACTCATCCTTTCTCCCACAGCAGTTTCTTCAGGCTTTGGAGCCAGAGGAAGTGACCGCTTACTTTGGCCCTGACGTTGCCTCCGAAGGTACTTGTCCTGGCGTCTTCCTTGCGAGGGGAGTTTCTCAGAGCCTGCAGGGGGCATCTCACCCTTGGGTCAGGGACCTTGGCTTTTCAGTGGCTCAGCTGAGAGGAAGTCAGAGCTGCTGCTGTCACCCCGTTAATTAGTTCTGTTACTTCCTGCCAAGTCGATAAAAACTGGTCTGGGTGTCCTGGGCCGGGCTGGGGTTGTGACCCTGGGATTCTGCTCAGTATCTCAAGGGAACGGGCACTAATTAGCTGGTCTCTTCCACCCCTGGGCCTCCCTTTGGGCTGACTGACTGTCAGGAACTCTTGCAGTTTCTGGCCAGGATGTAAACATTTATCTTTTCTGTGAGACACAAGAAGGGCGCTGGGTCAAGCTCCAGCCAAAGCCTTTTCCTGTCGCTCGTGGACCGTGTCTGTGGACTTCTCCATGGTGCCAGCCCCCTTTCCAAGTAGGGCCATTGGTGATCCAAAGGCAGGTGGGGACCAGAGGCAGGGTAGGCTAGTGGTCAGAGCGGAGGGAATTAGGGGTGTCACTCGTGCCTGCCTTCTCTGTGGTCGGGGCCAGATGCACGCTGAGCAATGGCTGGGGTCGCGCTGCGGGCAGGGGGAGCTGTGCTGGAGGGCCGAGCAGGGGGGAGTGAGGGGCCTCCTATCTCCCGCAGTGCCCCGATTCGACGTGGCCCCGCTCACCTGCGTCTGTGAGCCCGAGCATGAGGCCGAGGACGGGCGCGGGGGGCTGCCCTGCAGGGCCCCGAGCTGCTCCCTGGCAGCCCTGGGACGGCTCTTCTGGGCCTCCTTGCCACCTCCTTCACCAGCGAGCGTGTGGTCAATGCCTCCCTCCGGCTGCTGGGGGCCCCCCACCCCTGCCTCGCGGGAGGCCTCGCCCTGCTGCCCCCAGGCGCAGCGTCCAGGCTCACCTTCTGCTTGGGCTGTGTGGTGAGTGGGCGCCCAGGCCGGCAGCAGGGGGAGGTTGTGCCGTGGGGACCCCAGTGGGGCAGAGATGCCTCCGAGCCCCCGCTGCACAGCCAAACGTGAGCGCAACACCACTTAGCCAGACTCTGACGCCATGGGGGCCTGTTCCTCGGAGGCTCAGAAAAGCCAGCTGAGTTTCCCAAGGCCACCCAGCTAGCAGGCGGCAAGCCCGGGGAACAGGGAACGGAGAGAGGGTGGGCTTTGCAGTCAGACCTCTGAGCTCAGACTCCAGCTCTGTGCCTTAGTACAGGCGACCTTGGGCCAGGCACTCCCTGGACGTCAGCGTCGTCACTGATGGGACTTCCCAGGTGGTCCAGTGGTTAGGACCCAGCGCTTTCACTATGGGGGCCCGGGTTCGATCCCCAGTCGGGGAACTAAGATCCCACAAGCTGCGAGGCCAAAAAAAAAAAGAAAGAAAGAAAGAAAAGAAAGATTAAGAAAGAAAGGAATGGTGAAGGCAGCAGCAGTGGCCTTTTGGGTATCTTTGGGGATTGTCACGCGTTGTCACGATGCACCACTGAATGAGCCAGAGCCGTTTATATCACAACCACCCGCCTCCCCGCCCCATTCCGGGGTCAGGAGGCTCAGCCTGGGTTGGAACAGATGCCGCTCAGGGCCCACCTGGTGACAGGCAGTGCTCTTCATTAGTGCAGGCCTAGCTGGTCCCTCAAGACCCCCTCCATTCTTGCACACGTGGGGCCCCGGCAGGATCCTTACCAGGCCCTGCAGACTGGGGCCGGGAGGCCTTGTGCGTGACGGGGACTGGAAGCGTGGCTGGGGCCCTGGCAGCAGGTGGTGGGCAGCGAGCGCAGCCCACAGAGGGCATGGCTCCCCCGCTGTTCCACACAGATGGGCTCTCGGACCTTGGACTTGGGCAGGAGCCCTTGGAGGGGGCAAGTCCATGCCTGGTGCTGTGATGGCCCTGCATGGGGGATGGGGCTGTGTGCACCAGGCAGCTCTGTCTCCTCCAGGAGGGCGACATCCTGGTGGGTGCAGACGGGTTCTATATAGAGCCGTTGAGGAGGTGGCACCGGGAGCTGGTGCCTCCCTGGGGTGGTGCCCAGCCCCACCTGCTCCACAGGCCCGCCCCCAGGGCACCCACGGTTCCAGGTACAGCTCCTGAGAAAGGGAGGGTGGAGCTGTGTCCAGGACAGCTCTGCAGGAGGGACCAGCTCTCCTGATGCCTGGGCCCAGCTCCACCAGCCACCTTTGTTAGCACGCAGGGGAGTGCCCAGCTCACGGGGCAGGCCAGGAGAACACGTGGCCACCAGCCGTGGCCCCAGGCCGTCTGCTTGGTGGGCAGGTAGACCTCCCGCCTCTGAACAGCCATTCAGTTTACAAAGCGTGTTCACAGACGTGCGCGTGGAGCCTCGGGCGGGCCGAGGTCAGCGGTTCCTGGTAGATCCGATGCTGCAGACGGGAATCCAGAGGCCCAGAGATGGGAGGTGGCGGCCGCAGGCCTCCAGGACGGCTCCAGGGCGTGGGCAGGACCAGGCCGGCTCTGCCGCCAGCACGCCCGCCCGCTCACGCCTTCCCCAGGCTGCGCCCGGCTGCAAGCGGGGTGTGGTCCTGGGCTCTTCTTGCCATCTCGGGGTGACCCCCTACTCCAGTGTGCGCCCAGCATGGGGCTTTGGGGTGGCCAGAAGGACATAAAAGCCACACAGCAGCTGATGTCTCCTGGTCTTGTGCTGCCCCGAATGCCCAGGCAGCAATGGGATCTGGGCCCGAGGGCTGGAATGACACGTCTCCACCTGGGACGGCCATCCTCCCAAGAGCCGGCCGCCTCTCCCCCGTAAGCTGGCCGAGCTGTCAGTTCTAACAGTCACAACGTGCATGACATGCGAGAGCTCGGGACCTCTCACCCTCTGAGAGTGTTTCCTCCCGAAGAGCTGGGAGGACCAGGATGCCCCAGATGAGTTGGTGGGTGTCCAAGGGCGTGAAACCGGGGTGCTGAGAGCCCGGCTCTAGGAGGGCCAGGGCAGAACTGCTCAGTCAACATAGAAAACTAGCTATGGTTACCAAAGGGGGAGGGGGGAAGGATAAATTAGGAGTTTGGGATTAACAGATACACCCTACTGTATATGAAATAGATAACCAACAAGGTCCTACTGTATAGCACGGGGAACTATACTCAAGATTTTGTAATAACCTCGGACTTCCCTGGCAGTCCAGTGGTTAAGACTGTGCGCTCCCAATGCACGTAGTGCGGGGTCGATCCCCGGGCGGGGAACTAGAATCCCGCAAGCTGTGCAGCATGGAGGAAAAAAAAAGATTTTGTAATAACCTAGAAGGGAAAAGAATCTGAAAAAGAATAGACGTATACGTATATGTATAACTGAATCACTTTGCTGTACACCTGAAACTAACACAACATTGAAAATCAACTCTGCCTCAATAAATATATAAACAAATAAATAAACCAAATGCTTAGCCAATTAGTGATTAAAAAACAAAAAGGAGGAACCGCTCCCTCAGTCTCCCTGTGCCGGGAGACGGGCCCTCTCTGGCTCCCCACACGCCCTGTGAGAAAGCGAGGGTCGGCCCATCCACGCCCTAATCCCCACAGTAAGCGGCGCATCCCCAAGCCCAGGAGTGCGGGGTGATGGAGGGGCCTGGCCATGGAGGCCGCGAGGTCAAAGCCACATCTCACCTGCTCTCTAGGACCCTGGCTCTCGGCCCTGCCCCCCGCCCCACCAGGCCGTCCTCCTGCCCCTCGCCTGAGGAGACAGGCTGCCAGGAGCCTCCTGCACCTGGAGCTGCTGGTGGCCGTGGGCCCCGACGTGCACCGGGCTCACCGGGAGGACACGGAGCGCTACGTGCTCACCAACCTCAACATGGTGAGTGCTCGCGTGGGCAGCGGGCTCTGTGGGCGGTGCTGACCCGGCGAGGCTCAGGGCTCGGGGGGGGGGGCGGTGGCTGTCCTCAGAGACCACAGCCAGCCCGTCCTCGGGAGCCTCTGGACACAGCGCCCTGCGGCCGGGGCTTGTGCAGAGCGCCAGTGAGCTGTCTCGTCTGGGGGGCTGAGCTCAGTATGACCCTGAGGCTGGGGTCACACTTGGGGCTCGGGGCCCTGGGGTGGGGAGGGGCGTGATCTCTCTCCCTTATCCCACTGGGGAGTGCAACCCCCAGCCTCTTGCTACTTGGGTCCCTTTGCCCGGGGACCCTCAAGCCTGGCCTCTCCCCCCACGTCCCTTTGATCCGTGGGCATGTCGGCCAGCACTGCCCCGGCAGCAGCAGGCTCTCCCAGCGCCCTTCTTGTGGGTCCCCCCATGTCCACAGGCCTCCCCTTCCTTGGCTTCTAGGGGTAATGGTGGGGCAGGAAGCACAGCTCCCACTAACCATTACCTCAGAGAAAAAGAGGCAGCACAGAAGCAGGTGACTGCAGCACCTGATGACACATTCAGCCTGACAGGCTGTGCCCGGCCACGAGCGCATTCACATGTGAAACACACATAGACGTGTTCTAAGGCGGCCAGGTAGGTTTCCATAACGTCAGGAGATTAATATCACCGCCGGCAGCGGCAGGGCCGGCATTGCCCCCGCTGGTAAGTTGGCCCCGGAGGGCAGGCAGCCATCCTAGAACGTGGGGTCCTTAGTACCATCTTGTCCCCGGCCTCAGGTATGCCCAGCTATTCCGGACAGAAGGAAAAGGTCCCCCAATCTCAGAGCCCCAGGCCCTCCGACACCTCTCCTTTCCCATGTGTTCCTGGGCCTCGCTCCCTGGAGGGAGTCTGGGTCCCAGAGGCCACACCCATGCAGCCGGACCCCTGGAAAAGCTGGCTCAAGTCCAGGACAAGCCTGCTTGAGTTTCCACCTGCCGACTCCAGAGGTGGAAAATATTCCCTCTAGGTCACTTGAAGGCTACTGTTTTCAAGTTTTGGGGGTCCCCCCCACCTCGAATATGCTGAAATTTGGTAATCGAACCACACTCCCTGTGGTCATTCAACATGTTTTATGAGGGCCAAGGATGGTCAGGTGGTAGACTGCAGCCTGGCTCCTGCCCAGATGGTGTCAGTCGTGGTAATGGCCAGTGGCGTTACCCACCTCGTGCCAGCCGCACTGTTCCTAAGTCTGCCAACAACCATGGAAGGCTTTCTCTCCATTTTACAGGTGAGGAAACTGGGGTCCTGAGCTTAGTAAACGGGATCCCGAGCGTACAGGTAGGAAGGGACAGAGCCTGGTTCAGACTCAGGTCAGCTGAGGCCGGTGGTACCACGTCCTCTCTCCTGGGCGCCACGTCTCGTTTAGAGGACAAGCTGGTGCGAGCAGCTGCAGTGCAAGTCGACCACAATCGGCATCTCGGCAGATGTACTGGGAGAGCTGGGAGCCTGGTGGGCGGAGCCTTCTCATTCGGGTGCCCAGGAAAGGGCTCACGGTGGGGGAGGAGGCCCTCGGGCTGCCCCGTGGAAATGAGCAGTTTAAGCGAGCAGAGGTGAGAGAGGTGTTTCAGGCAGGTGGACAGATGAGAAAAGACAAGGTAAATCCAGTCCGAGAGAAGCAGTGTTTGGAAGGAACGTTCTAGACTAATGGCAGTTACTCGCATCCCGTTGTTTCGGGGTTTCTCTGTGTCGGCTAACCTTCCTTCTGACTGTCTCTATGGCTGGCTCCCAGGCCCAAGAACTAGCATTTCGGGTGCCCTCCCTGATGATGAAGCGTCCTCTCCAGGCAACCCCACCCCCACCCCCGCCCCGGGCCCCTGGAAGTCAGCAGTGCCCACGCACACGTATCACCTCTCCCGCCTGCCCTTCCACAGGGGTCAGAGCTGCTTAGGGACCCATCCCTGGGAGCTCAGTTCCGAGTGCACCTGGTGAAGACGGTCATCCTGACGCAGCCCGAGGTAGGCGCTGAGCTGGACGCCCAGTCGCTGGGAAACCGGTTTCCGCCTGCGGATGCGCACAGAACCGTGGGGGCGGTGGCAGGGCTTCCCGCCAGCCGGGCCTGGACCTGAATTCCGGCTCTGCCCTGGCACGCGGCACTGCTGAGCGTCAGTCTCATCATCTGTAACATGGGACAGTAATAGGGTCGTTATGAGGACCGAGGTGGCAGCAGTGGCCCGCGCCCTGCTTGGGGTGGATGCCCTGAACGTGCGCTCTGTTCCCGGTCCCTCAGGATGCTCCGAATATCACAGCCAACATCACCGCATCACTGCTGAGCGTCTGTGAGTGGAGCAGGACGGTCAACCCTGAGGATGACACGGATCCCGGCCATGCTGACCTGGTCCTCTACATCACCAGGTAGCCGAGCTCCCCACTGGCGTGCCAGCCTGCCGGGGAGCTGCTCCCACTCTCTGCAAAGGTAGCCCGGCGGTGGGCAGGCACCTTAGCACTGCCCAGCTAGCTGTTCTCTCCTCCTGAGGTTTGACCTGGAATTGCCTGATGGGAACCGGCAGGTTCGGGGGGTCACCCAGCTGGGTGGCATCTGCTCCCCCTCCTGGAGCTGCCTTATCATTGAGGATACCGGCTTCGATCTGGGGGTCACCATCGCCCATGAGATTGGGCACAGGTAAGAGGCCCCAACCCCTGTCCCCAAGCTCCGGACAAGGACGTGACCTGGGCCCCCAGGAGGGGAGGTCATGGCTGGCAGTGGTCCCTAGAAGAGCCAGCTGGAGGAGCCTGTACTCTTGACCCCAACGGACTAGGGAGGGTGGGCGGGGGCAAGGGCTGGGAAATCTGATATTTCTTCATTACCGAAGGATTAAAAGAAAAAAAATTTTTTTTTTCAAAATACAAGGAAAACAAACTTAGGAGCTAAAAAGTAATTTTTGTAGGAAATTCAGGTAAAGAAAAAGCTGGCTGCAAAAATTATCCCAAATCCCACCACTTAGAGAAAACGTCCATCTTTTCTTTACACACACACACATAATATTTTATTTGTAAATTTGGGAGTATGCTGTATATTGGTTAACTGCTTTTTTATGTAACAATATATCCCAAACATTTCTCCCAAACATTCTCTTAAAACATATATTGGTTTTTTTCGTACGCACCAGAATTTACTTAATTCATCCCCTCGTTAGATATTTAGGTTGTTTCCAGACTCTTCCTGATGCGACTGCTATACGTTCTGCGGGCAAATCTGTGCTGCTATGTATTATTCACCCGGAGTGGAGGGTTTCTTTCCTTTTTGATTTTTAGCCTTTTAATTATGAAAGTATATACCTGCTTGCTGTAAAAATTCAGAGTACAGAGACTCCTGAAGTGAAAAGTGGGTGTCTCACTTCCTTGCCCACCAGCCCCGCTCCCACCCGCAGGCCTTTCGCCCCCCCCCCGAGAGCGCTGAGGGGTTCCCACACCCGCCTCCACGGGCAAGGCTGGGGCTCCTACCCCCACAGCAGCCCACGGTGCGCACCTTCGCTCTCAGCTCTGCACCTCCGTCTGACCTCTCACCCATCTGGCCCACCACCCATCACAATTCCTCCATCTATCTTGTTTGGAGGAGAAAGAGGAATTGAAAGCCATTGCCTTCCACTGGGAGCAGAAACTTTGGCCAGAGGTCCGACCTTTTCACGTCACCAGTACACATTCAGTTGGTGCTTTTCACACACCGAGCCGCCCCCAGGTCAAGAAAGCTGTCAGCAGTAGAGCCCCAAAGGCCCTCGAGCCGTGGCCTCCCACGCTCAGAACACCGCGGATGAGTCTGGCCTGCACATTTGTCAAGCCTTTTGATATGTATTAGCCAAAAGAGGCCGGGGCCACCGGGCCGGCCCAGCGCTCCCTCGGGCGGGAAACTGAGGCTGGGCGCCTGCGCGACGCGGCCCACCGCCGGGTTAGCTGGTGGCGGGGCCAGGGCGACCCCTGCGAGGGTGGGGGACCCTGGCCACCGCCGGCCTCAGCGCCGCCGCCTCCGCAGCTTCGGCCTGGAGCACGACGGCGCGCCGGGCAGCGGCTGCGGGCCCAGCGGCCACGTGATGGCTTCCGACGGCGCCGCGCCCGCCCGCGGGGGCCCGGCGTGGTCCCCCTGCAGCCGCCGGCAGCTGCTGAGCCTGCTCAGGTAGCTGCACCCCCCCCCCCGGCACCGCCCCTCCCCGAGCGCCCCTCCTTCCCGTGCCCGGACCCACCCCTCCATCTGCCCTCAACCCTGTGCCCACTTCCGCGGCGTCCCCGCGCCCACCTCTCCACGGGCTCCCAGCAC
Source organism: Grampus griseus (assembly GCF_964374135.1). Taxonomy (NCBI): domain Eukaryota; kingdom Metazoa; phylum Chordata; class Mammalia; order Artiodactyla; family Delphinidae; genus Grampus; species Grampus griseus. The sequence continues at coordinate 1,998,006 of NC_139000.1, forward strand.
GTCTCAGGAGGCACTCCTACATCCCGCCTCTGCCCACCCCTCCCGCCCTCACCTCCTCGCGGCGTCCACCCCTCCATCTCTGCCCCCGCCCCGCCCCCGCCAGCCCATCCCTCTGGCCGCGCCCATCCCGCCCGCGCGCCACCTCCCTCCTTTCCATCGCCTCCCGCCCCTGTGCCCACCGCTCGGTTCTCCCCTGTCCACTTCCATCCCCTCGCAGACCCACTTCTCCACCCTCCCCCGCCCCCTGCATCTGCCCCTCCATCCCCTCTCCTCCCCTAGGCTCGAGCCTTGTCCTAGCCCAGGGTCAGCTCTTGGTGGGGCACACAGGCTGAGAACGCCCATCCTTGCCCACCCGAACCCGCCGCTTTAAACGCCCCCGCTTCCCGCGCCTACTCCATCCCGCGCCCACCTGCTGTCCGCCCCGGGCCTGAGCCGCGGCCTTGTCGCAGCGCAGGACGGGCGCACTGCGTGTGGGACTCGCCGGGGCCGCAGTCCCAGCCCGCGGGGCGCCCTTCCGAGGCGCACCCCGGCCTGTACTACGGCGCCGACGAGCAGTGCCGCGTCGCTTTCGGCCCGACGGCGGTCGCCTGCACCTTCCAAAGGGAGCACCTAGTGAGTCCAGCAGTGGGTGATGCGCACCGCTCCCCCGCCCCCCGCCCCTCCGCATCCCTCTATCCGCTCCTGACCCCTGCGCGCTGTGAGACCCCACTGGCCCAGACTGTCCGGTGCCGCTCGAAATTCTCAACTTTTGAACAAGGGTGCCCACGTTTTCCTCTTGACTAGGCCCCACAAATTAGGTAGAGCTGGTCCCGATAGGGCCCCCGAGCCCGTGGACCTTGATCCTACCTAGGCAGTTACCGAGGGCTTCCCACCCAATGGGAGCTGGAGGGCTTCCCAGAGGAAGTGACCTCTGAGCTGAACCCTACAGCCCGGGTGGGAGCTGGCAGTGGGAGGGGAGCTGAAGGGGGGCAGGCAGACCCCCTTCCCAGGACCGCACAGGACTTGCAGGCACTTTCGCCTTGGTGAGCCCCTTCCCCCTCGTAAAACATTAGGAATTATATCTTAGTGTTTTCGTGAGATATAGAACTTTACGTGTGTCCTTATAAATGCAGTGTTAATGTTATATATTAGCATATTCTTTCTGATCTAGAAGATCATCTTTTTTCTCCTGGTTTTAAAAGAGATGAAAACATTTTTGTGGGCCCTGGGCACTGTCCCTGTTCCTGGTGGAGGAGTCCTCCGCGGCTGTCCTCTCCACCCACCACTGCCCAGGGAGCTGGCTGTGTCACCGTGTGCTGTGGTCTGGGAGGGGCAGTGATGGCCGGACACTGACCCCCAGGCCCTGGTGGCCCCTCGGCTGGCCATCTGTCTTCCCTCTTAGGACATGTGCCAGGCTCTCTCCTGCCACACAGACCCCCTGGACCAAAGCAGCTGTAGCCGCCTCCTTATTCCTGTCCTGGATGGGACAGAGTGTGGCGCGGGGAAGGTCAGAGCGGGGACTGGAGGAGCGTGTGAGCGTGTGTGTGTGTGTGTGTGTGTGCGCGCGCGCGCGCGCGCGTGTGCATGTGTGCACGCTCACACACGCTCACGCAGACCTGAGCCTGCAGCCCTCACCCTGGGGTGGGAGACAGGAGGACCTCAGGAAGCAGGGGCTTAGGGCCCTGGAGCTGTTCTGGGTCCCGTCAGGACAGGTGGGCAGCAGGATGCCTGCGTGCACGCAGTGCTCGCCTTGCCCTCTGCAGGCGGTTCATAACAGCTAACGGCGAAGGCTTGCGCCTGACTCTGCCGGAGCGGGCGGGGCATCTGGGCTGCCCCGTCAACCTCCTCGCTGTTCCAGAGAGAGCGGGCGCTTGAGGGACGGCCACCCTGGGCCCGGTGTGGCTGCCTGGAGACAGGGATTGGGTTGTCGCCCGCCACCCAGAGGAGGCAAAGTTTTCCCGTGGCTGCGTGACCACCCCCCCGCCCCCTGCCGGCCTGCAGCGGCCACCTGACGTCCTGCTCCCGGCCCAGTGCCCCTGCCCTCCCTTCTGCCCTGCATGGCCAGCCCTTCCTCCAGTCCCTGTCCTGCGGGAGGGGCTCTGCCCTCTTCTATTTAGCCCTGGCTCCAGAGCCGGATGGGGGTGCAGTGCGTGTGTGTGCGTGTGTTTGTGGGGGGTGTACCTGTGGGTGTGGGATGCCCTGGGTGTGCGGTCCTGTGGGTGTGGGATGCCCTGGGTGTGGGGTCCTGTGGGTGTGGGATGCCCTGGGTGTGGGGTCCTGTGGGTGTGGGATGCCCTGTGTGCGGTCCTGTGGGTGTGGGATGCCCTGTGTGTGGGGTCCTGTGGGTGTGGGATGCCCTGTGTGTGGGGTCCTGTGGGTGTGGGATGCCCTGTGTGTGGGGTCCTGTGGGTGTGGGATGCCCTGTGTGTGCGGTCCTGTGGGTGTGGGATGCCCTGGGTGTGGGCGCCTGTGGGTGTGGGATGCCCTGTGTGTGGGGTTCTGTGGGTGTGGGATGCCCTGGGTGTGGGGTCCTGTGGGTGTGGGATGCCCTGGGTGTGGGCACCTGTGGGTGTGGGATGCCCTGGGTGTGGGGTTCTGTGGGTGTGGGATGCCCTGTGTGTGCGGTCCTGTGGGTGTGGGATGCCCTGGGTGTGGGCGCCTGTGGGTGTGGGATGCCCTGTGTGTGGGGTTCTGTGGGTGTGGGATGCCCTGGGTGTGGGGTCCTGTGGGTGTGGGATGCCCTGTGTGCGGTCCTGTGGGTGTGGGATGCCCTGTGTGTGGGGTCCTGTGGGTGTGGGATGCCCTGTGTGTGGGGTCCTGTGGGTGTGGGATGCCCTGTGTGTGGGGTCCTGTGGGTGTGGGATGCCCTGTGTGTGCGGTCCTGTGGGTGTGGGATGCCCTGGGTGTGGGCGCCTGTGGGTGTGGGATGCCCTGTGTGTGGGGTTCTGTGGGTGTGGGATGCCCTGGGTGTGGGGTCCTGTGGGTGTGGGATGCCCTGGGTGTGGGCACCTGTGGGTGTGGGATGCCCTGTGTGTGCGGTCCTGTGGGTGTGGGATGCCCTGGGTGTGGGCGCCTGTGGGTGTGGGATGCCCTGTGTGTGTGGTTCTGTGGGTGTGGGATGCCCTGGGTGTGGGGTCCTGTGGGTGTGGGATGCCCTGGGTGTGGGCACCTGTGGGTGTGGGATGCCCTGTGTGTGGGGTTCTGTGGGTGTGGGATGCCCTGGGTGTGGGGTCCTGTGGGTGTGGGATGCCCTGGGTGTGGGCACCTGTGGGTGTGGGATGCCCTGGGTGTGGGGTCCTGTGGGTGTGGGATGCCCTGTGTGCGGTCCTGTGGGTGTGGGATGCCCTGTGTGTGGGGTCCTGTGGGTGTGGGATGCCCTGTGTGTGGGGTCCTGTGGGTGTGGGATGCCCTGTGTGTGCGGTCCTGTGGGTGTGGGATGCCCTGGGTGTGGGCGCCTGTGGGTGTGGGATGCCCTGTGTGTGGGGTTCTGTGGGTGTGGGATGCCCTGGGTGTGGGGTCCTGTGGGTGTGGGATGCCCTGGGTGTGGGCACCTGTGGGTGTGGGATGCCCTGGGTGTGGGGTTCTGTGGGTGTGGGATGCCCTGTGTGTGCGGTCCTGTGGGTGTGGGATGCCCTGGGTGTGGGCGCCTGTGGGTGTGGGATGCCCTGTGTGTGGGGTTCTGTGGGTGTGGGATGCCCTGGGTGTGGGGTCCTGTGGGTGTGGGATGCCCTGTGTGCGGTCCTGTGGGTGTGGGATGCCCTGTGTGTGGGGTCCTGTGGGTGTGGGATGCCCTGTGTGTGGGGTCCTGTGGGTGTGGGATGCCCTGTGTGTGGGGTCCTGTGGGTGTGGGATGCCCTGTGTGTGCGGTCCTGTGGGTGTGGGATGCCCTGGGTGTGGGCGCCTGTGGGTGTGGGATGCCCTGTGTGTGGGGTTCTGTGGGTGTGGGATGCCCTGGGTGTGGGGTCCTGTGGATGTGGGATGCCCTGGGTGTGGGCACCTGTGGGTGTGGGATGCCCTGTGTGTGGGGTTCTGTGGGTGTGGGATGCCCTGGGTGTGGGGTCCTGTGGGTGTGGGATGCCCTGGGTGTGGGCACCTGTGGGTGTGGGATGCCCTGGGTGTGGGGTCCTGTGGGTGTGGGATGCCCTGTGTGCGGTCCTGTGGGTGTGGGATGCCCTGTGTGTGGGGTCTTGTGGGTGTGGGATGCCCTGTGTGCGGTCCTGTGGGTGTGGGATGCCCTGTGTGTGGGGTCCTGTGGGTGTGGGATGCCCTGTGTGTGCGGTCCTGTGGGTGTGGGATGCCCTGTGTGTGGGGTCCTGTGGGTGTGGGATGCCCTGGGTGTGCGGTCCTGTGGGTGTGGGATACCCTGGGTGTAGAACGTGGTTCCGTCCTTCTCTTGCAGTGGTGCTCCAAGGGGCACTGCCGCTCCCTGGCGGAGCTGGCCCCCGTGGGGGCGGTGCATGGGCGCTGGTCTAGCTGGGGTCCGGCCAGTCCTTGCTCCCGCTCCTGCGGAGGAGGTGTGGTCACCAGGAGACGGCAGTGCAACAACCCCAGGTGCCGCGTGGAGGGCTCTGTCTGCGGGTCAGGGGGGTGGCTGCGTCGCGCTCCCTGGCGGGGGGCTGGGGGTCACCCTCCTCTCACCCGTGTCTCGTGGGCATTTTCAGACCTGCCTTTGGGGGGCGTGCGTGCGTAGGTGCTGACCTCCAGGCCGCGATGTGCGACAGCCAGGTAGGCCTGCTTCCTGGGCAGGGTGGGGGGTGCCGTTGGCAGCACTGGGTCCGGAGGAGCCCAAGGCCCAGGGCGGCTGTCACTTGTGGTTCACATACGGCGTTTTGAGAGTGAAGGTGATGCTATTAATACCTGCCCTGGGACCACTGTGCATTCACCGGGAGGGTCCCACCCCTGAAAGCAGCCGCCCTGAAGAGTCCCCCTCCCTCCCTGGATGCCACTGCCCTGCAGGGCTGCCCGTTTCTGCGCTGAGAACGACCCTCCTCTCCGGCAGCCAAGTCCACTACCGCGAGAGCGTGGGCGATTCTTTTAGTTATAAGTTCAGGTGAATTTCACCTAGCGTAAAATCAACCATCTGAAACTGTGTAGTTCAGTAGCACATAGTGCATTCACAATATCATGCAACCACCACCTCCAGCGAGTTCCAAACCATTTCCGTCACCCCAGAGTAGAACCCCGTGCCCATCAAGCAGCCGCTCCCGTGCCGCCTCTCCCAGCGCCCGCCAACCAGCAGCCTACTTTCTATCTCTCTGGATTTACCTACGCTGGACATTTCATATAAGTGGAATCATACGATATGTGACTTTTTGCGGCTGGCTTCTCTCACTCACCATGTTGTTTTCGAGGTTCAGCCATGTACCATGTATCAGAGCTTCACTCCTTTTTCTTTTTTTACGGTTTATTCTTATTTATTTTTTATAAATTTATTTACTTTATTTATTTATTTTTGGCTGCGTTGGGTCTTTGTTGCTGCGTGCAGGCTTTCTCTAGTTGCGGCGAGCGGGGGCTACTCTTCGCCGCGGTGCATGGGCTTCTCATTGCGGTGGCTTCTCTCGTTGCAGAGCACGGGCTCTAGGCACGCGGGCTTCAGTAGTTGTGGCTCGCGGGCTCAGTAGTTGTGGCTCGTGGGCTCTAGAGCACAGACTCAGTACTCGTGGCTCACGGGCTTAGTTGCTCCGCGGCATATGGGATCTTCCCGGACCAGGGCTCGAACCCGTGTCCCCTGCATTGGCAGGCAGACTCTCAACCACTGCGCCACCAGGGAAGTCCCTATTCTTTTCTTCTTATATTTTCTTATTTTTTTGTTGGGTTATGGTTGCTTTACAATGTTGTATTAGTTTCTGCCGTACAACACAGTGAATCAACTATACATATACATATATCCCCTCCCTCTAGAACCTCCCTCCCATCCAGAACTTCACTCCTTTTTATGGCTGAATAGTATTCCACTGGATGGATGGACCACATCTCGCTCATCTGTTCATCCATTGTCCATTTGTCCGTACATTGGGGCTGTTTCCGTCTTTGGTTGTTGGGAATAGTGCCGCTAATGAATATGTGCGTACGTGGACTTTTTTTTTTTTTTTTTTGCGGTACGCGGGCCTCTCACTGTTGTGGCCTCTCCTGCTGCAGAGCACAGGCTCCGGACGCGCAGGCTCAGAGGCCATGGCTCACGGGCCCAGCCGCTCCGCGGCACGTGGGATCCTCCCGGACCGGGGCACGAACCTGTGTCCCCTGCATCGGCAGGCGGACTCAACCACTGCGCCACCAGGGAGGCCCCGTGGATTTTTTGAGCGCCAGCTTTTCACTCTTTCGGGTGTACACCTCAAAGTGGAATTGCCAGATCCCATGGGGATTCTAAGTTTAAGTCCTTGAGGAACCTCTGAGCCATTTCCCATAGCAGCTGAACCATTTGGCCTCCCCACCAGCAACGTGCGAGGCGTCCAATTTCTCCACACCCTCTCCAGCACTTACCTGTGTTTCCCACACAGCCATCAGAGTGGGTGTGAAGGCATGGAGTGATTCCTCTGGCCTTGACTCAAGATCTGCACGTGTTGAGACCCTCCCTCCCCCCCCCGCCCCCACCTTCTCCAGGCAGACTCCGAGGCCTCCCCAGACCAGGAGAAAGGAGTCCTTGCCTGGGGTGGGGGAGGGCCAGGCCTGCAAGGAGGGCAGCCGTGGTCCCCGCACCTGCTCGGCAGGGCCACTCGGATTCTTTTCCTCTTGACTCCAGTGCAAAAAAGGCCAGGACGCCCGCCCGCGGAGGTTCTTGTGCGGAAGCCCTTTGCTCTTGACTCCTGTGACTTTTCCAATTACCTGCCTCTGGAGGTGCAGACATAGCGAATACACATACTCAGCCCCGTTTTCTGAAGTTGGGGCCTCCCGCCCGCAGTGCTGTTTGCCTGGCTTTCCTCTGCGTTGCTGGGTGGTAGGCCCCCATCAGCGGAGGAAGGCTCGACATCCCCACTTTACAGAGCAGGGAACTGAGGTGCAGCCAGGAGCTGGGCTCCAGCCCACGTCTTGGCCCTCGCACTGCCGGGGGCCTTGCTGTCTCCCAGGGCGAGGGTTCCCTGCCTGAGCCCCCTGCTCCGGGCCCCCTGCCCCGGCCCCTCCCGTGCCCGTCCTCTGCCTCCTTCCACCAGGCCTGCGAGAAGACCCAGCTGGAGTTCATGTCGGAGCAGTGCGCGCAGACCAACGGGGAGCCCCTGCGCCTCTCCCCGGGCAGCACCTCCTTCTACCGCTGGGGCACGGCCGAGCAGTACAGTCGAGGTGGGTCCCGGGGGGTGCCGGGGCGAGCCAGGCCTGAGACCCCGGGGCAGGGAGAGTCGTTGGGGGAGACCCACCATCCCTCTGATGCTGTTGAGAGCAGGCTTCGGCCCTGCATCAGACACGTCCCGCCTCCCACCCTGGCTAGCAGGCCAGGCCACGACTTCTCATCTCTGAGTCTCGGTTTCCCATCTGCAAAATGGAGGTAAGAGGCGTGGCCTGCTGCCAGCATTGCTGGCAGGAGTCAGTGCGATGGCACAGGGGAAGCCCCGAGCGTGCTCCCTGGCTCGTAATTCAGTAACTTTTATTACATCGCCGTGTGATTACTGCCTCAGGAGGCAGGACAGGTGGGAAATAGAAACCTGGCCCCAAATGCAGAGAGCGAAGCGGGATGGCGCTCGGGGGTCGGTGAGGGCCCACCTGGATCGTGTTTCACAGGGTCACTGCCCTCCCTGCTCCCTGCCACCCTCCCATCCGGGTTTCTTGTCCTTCTGCTTTCCCAGGGGACGCTCTGTGTAGATATCTGTGCCGGGCCATTGGCGAGAGCTTCATTGTGAGGCGTGGGGACAGTTTCCTGGATGGGACACGGTGTGTGCCAAGCAGCCCTCAGGAGGATGGGACCCTGAGCCTGTGCGTGTCGGGCAGCTGCAAGGTAGGCGTGCTCGGGCAGTGGAGGTGCCCTTCTATCCACTGTGGCCCCGAGGCCTCTCGCATCAGAAACCAAGATGCTAAGGGGCCTTCGAGGGGTCAGGTCTGGGGTGTGCTGCCCCCGTGAAGCTGCAGTAGAGTCTGCACTGGGTGATGCTGGGATACAGGGCCGAGCTTGGGGTCAAGAGCCTTGCTGTGACCTTGGACAAGTCATTTCAGCTTGCCTCCTGCACAGATGTCAGAAGCTGCAGAAATGCCCCATTTGGTTGTGTGAACCTCAGAGCTGTGGGTGTCAGTGGGCCAGCACCGTCCCATGACGTCACCCGGGTCTCACCTGCCACTCTCCTTTGCTCAGATGTTTGGCTGTGACGGCAGGATGGCCTCCGGGCAGGTGCGAGATGTGTGCCAGGTGTGTGGCGGGGACAACAGCACGTGCCGTCCTCAGAACGGCTCTTTCACGGCCGGGAGAGCCAGAGGTAGGGCCCTCCCTGGGGGTGAAGGGCCGGTTTCCCCCCAGCCTCCAAGAAACCCCACAGCCCAGAGCCTGGGTGCCGGCTGCCTAGGTGGCGGGGCCTGCACTCTGGCTCAGCCCTGGGCCCTCTTAGCGGCCTCAGCCTCCACGTTCCTCTCTGCCAGCCTCCCCATGAGGCTCAGCTTTTGGTGATGAGGCCCCTGCTGGGGTTGCGGCACATCGGTAACGGTTGCTCCGTGTACCTGTGGTGCAGAAAAAATACAGACGTTGGGAAATCTGTGGTGGGCTGTCCTCTCCTCTCCTGCTCAAGGACTCTTAGCAGGAGGGACCTTATGCTCGGAAAATCCTTGACTTTGATCCATTTATAGAACAGGTCAGGTCTTTTGCAAAGTCAGTCGAGGAGTTGGGTCCCACCTCCCTCTGGCGCTGAAATCTGCTCCCTTTGACTGTGACCTAAGTGACCTGAGACCACCCCTCCCCCCCCGCTTCCTCCTAGAGTATGTCACATTCCTGACCATTACCCCCAACCTGACCAGCATATACGTCATCAACCACAGGCCTCTCTTCACGCACCTGGGTGAGTTGGCCAGAGGACGCCCACAGGAGTTAACCAGACCATGAAGGTCGAGGGCGCAGCCCCAACGTGCCGTCACTTCTGATGCCACCTGCAAGTTCGGGTGCTCCCCAAGCTGCCGTCCGTTGGATGACTCGCTGGGAGGACTCCCAGAACTCTGAGAGCTGTTACGCTCACCGTTACGGCTTATTACAGGGGAAGGATACAAAATAAAACCAGCCAAAGGAAGAGATGCTAGGGCAGCATCAGGGAGGGCGCCGTGTCCAGCTCAAAAGTGACCACACACACGGTGTACCGCCTACTCTGGGAGCTCTCCTGAGCTCAGGGTCCAGGTGCTATGGGGCTCCGTTATGTAGACACGATTGGGGGATGGATTGATCGCCCCCTGGACGATCTCCGTCTTCAGGTTGGCGGAGGCTTGGTGACTCAAGGCCGCCACCCTAAGTCATGTGTTTGGTCTTTCTGGTGTGGCCAGCTCCCACCCTAAACAAAGACGGTCTGGGTCAGGTCAGACACAGGGCGCGGGTCAGACCTGTCTCTGGGCAAGGCTGACCTCTTTACTTAACGCCGCTGTGGGGCTTTATTTCCAGGGGGCGCCCTGTCCTGACCTTGGAATCTGGGGTGGGGTGCTTGCCCTGGGGTCCTTGAGCCCCCGTAGAGTGGGGTGTGAGTGCACTTGGTGAGGGAGCAGGTCCACGGCACTCACCAGGTTCCAGGAAGAGGCACAGAGTCACCGCGTGGGGAGCCTCCCGTGGTCAGACACCCTGTTCAGAGCGTGGGATACCAGGAGGACCTGCTCCCCGGGAAGGCTGGGGATCCTGGGGCGGGAGTGGCAGGTGCGGCCGTGGAAGTCATGCCCCGTTGGCCCAGTTGTCACCTTTCCTTAAACAGGACCTGTCTGTGAGGGGCGCGGTGCTGGCTCCCACGGTGGGAGGTGGGGGTTCTCTGTGGTGCTGATGGCCCCTCCCCCAACAGCAGTGAGGATCCGTGGGCGCTACGTCGTGGCCGGAAATGCGAGCATCTCTCCCAGCACCACCTACCCCTCCCTCCTGGAGGACAGCCGCATCCAGTACAAAGTGACCCTGACTGAGGACCGGCTGCCCCGCCTGGAGGAGATCCGCATCCAGGGCCCCACCCAGGATGACATGGAGATCCAGGTGACCGGGGGCCTCCCCCTGGCGTCCGCTGGTCCGTCAGCTCAGACGCACACCTCTTCATTCTCTCGGCGGCCGCCGGGGGGCCTGGGGTCCCCGTGCTCAGAGCCCACGGGAGTTCTGGCGTGCTGGGAGTGGGTCAGAGGGAGAGCCCTGTGCAGGGGTCGGGGGCTTCCCGGGACGGGGGCTGTGCTGCCGAGGTCTGAGATGAGCTGACTGCAGGCCGAGCAGGGAGGGGAGTGTCTTGAGCGAGCAGTGCGTGCCCAGGAGAGGTGCTTAGGAGGGAGGGAGGAAGGGGACCCTCCAGGTGAGGAGGCTGGAGGGCCAGGCAGACCTGGAGGGGCCTTGCTGGCCGTGTGAGGAGTTCAGGCTTCCTCCTGGGGGCCTGGGGAGCTGCTGGGGGTCTGTGTAGGGCGGAGTTGGGGTCGGGCTACGTCAGACCCGGACGAAGGAGGGTGGGGGGCACGAGACCGTGGGGGAGGCTGGTTGGGCCAGTGCCCAGATTAGAGACCCACCGTGGGGGCATCTAATGCAAGAGGAGCAGAGGCAGCCCGAGAGCTGGAAGCAGGGTGACCCAGGGGTCAAGAGCCCAGGCTAGGGACTCAGCCCAGAGTTCAGATCCTGGCTCTGCAGAAACTTGGACAAAAGACTTAATTTTCTGAGCCTCAGTTTCCCCGTCTGCAAAATGAGACTAAGCCGACCTACGTGACGTGAAGATGCGTTTGTTTTTTCTTCAAAACGACGCACAGCAAGCGCTTGGCAGACTGTCTGGTGCCCCACACGTGCACACGGAGGGTGGCCAGGCTGCATAAGTGCGTGCGGACTCGCCTCTCCAAGTGCCCAAGGCCCCATCCTAGCAGCGGGCATGAGACACCCAGAAGTTCCGGGACAAAGGGGCGGGCACTGTGAGGGCCGGAACTGGAGCCTGAATATCCCCTTCCCGCGCTTCGCTGTCCTCTGGCGGGGATGCTGGGTTCCCCAGATCTTCATCTGCAGAGTGGGGGCCAGATGGCAGTCCCGCCTCCTGGGGTCGTGGGCGGGCAGCGTGGGCGGCAGGCCCTGGCCCAGGGGCAGCTCTGGGTGCATGTGGGTTCTCGCTGTTTCTTTGGGAGCCCCAGCTGTGCTTGGGTGTGTCCCGCACGCTGTAACCTCGTCTGCAAGCGGCGCCTCGTGTGCTTTGCTGAGGAAGGTGCTGGAGGGAGGACGGGAAGTAGTGGACGTTGAAATAGCCCTTGACAGCCTTTGTGGGGGAGTCCAAGTCTCGACGGCCCCTCGCTTTGGTCTAGTAGCCCCACCCTCTGCTCCCACGGCTGGGGAGGCAGCAGGGGCTCCCCCAGAAGTCCAGGCCAGGCCAGAGCGAGCCCCACCAGTGAACAGTTAACCACTTCCCCACCTCCCCACGTGGCCCAGTTCACCCACCTCCCCGCCCCGGGAACGCTGTTCCAAGGGCTGGGTGCCAAGCAGCTCTGTTGTCATCCTTTGCGGTGAGGATAAAAAATACAGATTCCGGGGCCCCTCTCAGAGACACTCAACCAGGACCTGCTGTGGGGTGTGTGTGTGCCAAGAACCCGCATTTTAGCAGAGGACTGTGACGGGTGGCCAGATGAGGTGTTGTGGGAGTAGATGCTGGAACCTTGGGGGCGTCCTCCTGGCCTCTGCCCACCAGACTGGCCCCTCACAGGACCCAGTGACCCTCCTGAAGTACGGACAGACCCAGGCTCCCTGCTGGACACTCTTCCTTAACTCTCTGTGTCCTCAGGCTCGAGGCCAAGCTGCCAGACAGCGACAGGGCCCCTGATCCAGCCCCTTCCTGCCCACCTCTGGGTCTCATCTCCTGCTGCAGAAGCCCGAGCTGTGCTGGTCTCACACCAGGCTGGGGCTGGGCTCCCCTCTGCTGGAACACCCCTTCACCCGCCTCCACGCCTCCCCGCACCCTGGTCAACCTCAGCACCTTCTTCGTGCTCCCATAATCCCCTGTGCGAACCTCTATCCCCGCACCTACCACCAGCCCACCCTCCCCCACCCCACTGTGAGCCTGGGGCAGCGTCCTGGTCACCGGGCCGTCCTCGAAGCGTGGCGTGGGGTCAGTGTCGGTGATGGCTTGCCGAGGGAAAGAGTATAGAGATGGAGGAATGAAATATCGAAGGCTTCCCGGAGGAGGTGGCCGTGACAGTGGCCCTCAGACAGCCCGCTGGACTGGCCCCGGCTCTCCGTGTGTCTCGTGCAGGTTTACAGGCGCTACGGTGAGGAGTATGGCAGCCTCGCCCGCCCAGACATCACCTTCACCTACTTCCAGCCCAAGCGTCGGCCGGCCTGGGCGTGGGCTCCCGTGCGGGGGGCCTGCTCGGTGAGCTGTGGGGCAGGTGAGGCCCGGGGCAGGGCTCGCCTGAAAGCCTGGTTTGCTCCCCGCACGGAGGTGGTCTAGCCCCCCTCTCTCCCCGCAGGGCTGCGCTGGGTGACCCACAGCTGTCGGGACCAGGCAGCGAACGAGTGGGTGGAGGCTGCCCGGTGCGCAGGGAGCCGGCAGCCGGCGGCGTGGTCCGAGTCATGTACCTCCGTACCCTGTCCCCCGTCGTGAGTGTGCCTGGGGCTCAGGCGCTCACCGCTCCAGGGGGGTGACCGCCCCGCCTGGGAGGCTGAGGGAGGGGCCCACCCCCTGGCAGGAGGGGCCCACCCCCTGGCAGGAGCACAGGGCTAGGCACAGAGCCGTCCCTGTTGGGGGCAGGGCTGGGGCAGCCGCCCACAGGCACTTTTAGACAGTGGTCCCCAGGCTCAGGTGCAGCTTGGGGACACCTGGAGAGGTGGAGGGCTGGGCTGCCTGTACCTGCGCGGTGTCCAGGTACCTGAAGGGACAGTGGGCCCAAGCCAGGCCTGGGAAGTGACTCGCCTAGACAGACCTGCCAGCCTCCCGCCCCCGCCCCTGAGCCAGCCTGGGGACCCGGCCAGGGGCCCGATGCTCTGTTCCTCTCCTCAGCTGGGCGGCCGGAGACTTCGGCCCATGCAGTGCCTCCTGCGGAGGCGGCCTGCGGGAGCGGGTGGTGCGCTGCGTGGAGGCCCAGGGCGGCCTCCTGAGGACGGTGCCCTACTCCTGGTGCAGAGCGCTGGCCCAGCAGCCAGCGGCCGTGGAGACCTGCAATCCCCAGCCCTGCCCCCGGAGGTGAGCACGGATCCAGGCAGGTCCAGGCAGAGTCTCCCTGGCAGGGCTTATCCCTGAGCTGAGCCCTGCCCCTTCTGAGTGTCCCCTTTTCCTGAGGCCTCTGGCCAAGTCCCACCACCCTGGGTGAGTGCCGACCTTGGAATCACCTCCTATCCCGGAGGCCCTGGACTGGCCATTTCCGCCTCTGAACTTCCAAGCCTCTGCTCGTGGAGGGCTGCGAGGATCAAGCAAAAGCACGGATGCAAAGCAATGCATGTCACCTTGTCACTGCTGTTGTCATTTCCACAGTGTCCCAGCTGATAGAGGCGTATCATTCTGATTTGCCGCTAACTGCCTGGGTGGCCCGGGCAAGTCCCCTCCCTCTCCGGGCCCCAGTATTGTCCAGTGGGGAGGGAGGTGGCCTAGGTCACTGGTGGTCCACACGTGGCTCTGGGCGTCTTCCCCCACACGCCCCGCATCCGTGGCAGACGTAGCAGTCACCACTCTTTCCTCCTGGGGGCCAATCGTGCCTCAGAATCCTTCTCAACACAACACTCCAAGCAGCCGCCACCTCTCAAGGCTGCCACGGGAGATGCATTTGCTGTCCCTGAACTGGTGATCGACTGCATCTGGCCCCTGTTTCCCAGCACCTGCTAGGTTGTCTGGTTGGAGGCCCACCTTTGCCTCTGGAAGGCGGGAGGGTCAGGGCCGGTGTCATTGCACCCTGGGTGCCGAGTGGAGGGCCAGCAGCCGTTCATCCAGGCTTCAGAGAAAGGCCCCTGGCTTCTGCCTTTCGGCGGGGATCCCCCTTTGGGCTCTTGGGTATGGGGGAGCAGGTTCCCTACCTCTCCGCCCCAGGAGCAGAGGCAGGGCCTAATGGCTGTCTTGTGCCGTCCTCAGGGAGATGCCGGATGCGTGCTCGTCGGCCTGTGGAACAGATCCGGCCGTGCAGAACACGACGTGTGTGCAGGGGGCAGATGGCATGGGGGCGCCAGCAACTGCTGGGCCCTGCTCCGCAGACGAGAAGCCGCCTGCCCTTGAGCCCTGTATCGAGGTGTCATGTCCTCCGGGCTGGGGCCATGTGAGTATCCTGGGCACTGGAGAATGGAGAGCAGTGGTTACCACTGGCCTCCTGCCGGTGCTAGAAGACTGCCCTGTGTAGGGCTGCTGTCCTCGGGAGGCCCTGGGCAGAGGACAACCCTAGAGACAGATCTCAGAGCTGCTGGGCAGGCCCCTTCCCGCTGGCAAGCAGGCTGAGCAATGCAGACCCTGATGGAATGCTGTCAGTTGTCTGCTGCGCAGAGAGACGCTGCCACGCTCCTGCCTGCGTCCATGGGCTCAGGCTGGGTGATGTTACTTTCGGACAAGGGTGCCGGCCGATCCTATCCCCGTGCCCCGCCCCCCGCTGGTGGGGACGGCAGGGTCAAGTGTGCCTGCAATTCTGGCTCCAGAGCCCCAGCGCGGTTGTGCCCCACACTGACCACTGATGCTGACGCAGAGGCCAAGGTGGGGCGTGTGGTGAGGGCATCCCCTGGAGGCCAGGAAGCAGGCTTCCCGGGAAAGGAGCAGTGGAGAGGCGAGGCCTTTGGGGTGCTGGTAACCACTTCTGTTCTCTCCTGAAGAGATTGGGGTAGGTGGGAGTGGAGGGCCAGGTGCCCAGAGGTGTGGAGATGGGAAGCCCAGACCCACCACCTTGCTGCTTGCCCTCTGCAGTCAGATGCCCCGTCTCCAGGGGAGAATGCTGCATCCCCAGCGGGCAGTGCCAGGCCAGAGGCTCATGCCACACACGTGTGGACTCCCTTGGCGGGACCGTGCTCCGTCTCCTGTGGTCAAGGTGAGGACCCCAACGCCCCTGAGGGTCAGCTAATTCTAAAAAAAGCATTTGAGGTGGCTTACAAAATATCCAGCTACACAAGAACATGACATTATAAGCAAGGAGATCGGGGCCAAGTACGGACAGCCACACGAATGTGCTCACTGACCGGCTGGAAGGTAGGAAATGATGATAAAACCTGGCCGTATTGGCACCCAAGAGCGTATTCTTAAGGTCTAAGATGGGCCCCAAACTTAGCTCTGAGCTTCCTGGAGGCCAACCCAGAGAAACAAAATTAATTTTAAGATCCACGGTGTTTTCAACTAAAACCCTGGGAACTCCCTGGCGGTCCAGGGGTTAGGACTCAGCACTTTCACTGCCATGGCCCGGATTCAATCCCTGGTCGGGGAACTAAAATCCCACAAGCTGTGTGGCATAAGTAAATAAGTAAATAAATAAATAAGCAAACTAAACCCCTAATCACTTGCTCAGGTAAACTCCAGCATGTTTAGAATTGAGGCCAGAGATTTCTTTTGAGGATACTTTTGCAGAGAGATGCAAGGACACGGTCCTAATAACATGTTGGTGATAAACACAGTAACAGATTTTCATATAGCAACTGTTATAATGCCCCTCAAGTTATAAGAGCAGTTACCACTTTTGAGCCCCTACTATGCACCAGGCACTGTATAGCTCCCCTTGAAAAATCTTTATAAATAGTCCTCCAAGTCAGGCACCGTTAGATGAAAAACCTGAGGCTCAGAGAGGTTAAGTCACTTGTCCAAGGTCACACAGCTGCTAAGTGAAAGAGCCGAGACTCAGATCCACGTGGGCCTCGTCTGCTAGAGCTCTTCAGAGTGGGGCACCCATGGTCCATGCTGAGCCCCCCTCTTGGGGCGCGGGGTCCCTCCTTCCTCCCAGCAGGCCTGATGGAGCTGCGTTTCGTGTGCATGGACTCTGCCCTCAGGACACCCGTCCGGGAAGAGCTGTGTGACCTGGCAAGCAAGCCTGGGAGCCGGCAGGAGGTCTGCCAGGCTGCCCCGTGCCCGGCTTGGTGAGTCCGGGGGAGGGAGACCGTGCGGAGGGGCAGCAGTCTGGGTCCCCCAGGGAGGAAGGAGTCTTACCCTGGCTGTGGCTACCTACGGAGCACTGGCCTTTCCTTCCTACAGGTGGGAGACCCGAGCCTTGGCACCGTGCCCCGTGACCTGTGGAGGGGGGCAGGTGCCACTGGCTGTCCGCTGTGTGAGGATGGACCAAGGCCGCTTTGTCTCCCTGCCTCATTCCAAGTGCTGGCCGATGCCCCGGCCCAGGCCCCTCGAGGACTGCAGCCCGGAGCCCTGCCCTGCCAGGTGGGCCCCTTCCCAAGGAGACAGGTGGTCCTAGGCGGGCATTCTTGGAGGTGGCATCATCACCTCCCGTTAAGCTCGTGACCCTTGGCGTCCTCACCTGCAGGAGCGGATTGTATTGGTGCCCGGAAGACTGTAGGGCTTTTAAAGTGTGTGACGTGCATCGCACGGGATCTGGGACGCTGAGGGCGCAGGTGGTTGATGGGTCATTTTTTCATCACTTGCTCTTTACTGAGCACCTACTAAGTATGTCCAAGTGCTGTTCTGGCACAAGGGGACACAGCAGTGAACAAGACAGACGGGCATCCCTGCCCTCCTGGAGTAGACGCTGGGGGCAAGGGAGAGACAGATGAGAAATAAGATTGATGGGGGAGACGTACAGTTCACGCTGGATGGTGTTGGTGCGACATGGCAAACACAGTGGGAAGGAAGGTTGGGAGTGCCGGCAGGGGCGGGGTTCAGGTGACGATGGAGCTAGGACTCCCACTGGAGACAGACATCTCGGCAGGGCCCCTTGGGTGCCCTGCCCCTCCCCCCACTGCTTTTTGGACACGTCCACCCTCAGCTTCCCCTTCTTTTTTTTAAAAAAATAAATTTATTTTTGGCTGCGTTGGGTCTTCATGGCTGCGTGCGGGCTTTCTCCAGCTGCGACCTCAGCTTCCCCTTCTGTAAAATGGGGGCTTCTGAACATTCTCTGTCCACTGCGCTGAGCCTCTCAGTGGAGACGTAAAAGTGACCCCTGGAGAGAGAACCTTTCCAGGCCCTTTCCAGTCTGGGGAAGTGAGGGGAAGCCCCCCACTCCTCGGGGTCCCCCCGACTCTGGTTTGCCCCAGGTGGCGGTACCAGCTGGCGGCCTGCAGCGTGACCTGTGGGGGAGGAGTCGCGCAGAGGATCCTGTACTGCGCCCGGGCCCACGGGGAGGACAAGGCCGAGGAGATCCTGCCGGACACCCAGTGCCAGGGGCTGCCTCGCCCGGAGCAGCAGGAGGCCTGCAGCCCAGAGCCCTGCCCGCCCAGGTCAGCAGCCCCAGGGTGTGCAGTAGGCAGCCTGAACTCCTGGCCTGTGCCGACGCCGGGCCAGGCCCGTGGGGGTTAAAGGGCAGCTCGGTGGCACAGGAAACAGGACCACCCGGCAGGCTGCACTCGGTGTCAGAGAAGACACTCCAGCAAACTCAGGCAGTGCTGTTGGTTCTAATGGGGGTGACGGGGTGGGGAGGGCAGGGGCACTTCCCAGTGGAAGAGGCGGCATCTGAGTGGAGCCTGAGGGTGGTCCAGCTGGGGCACAGCACCGCCAAAGCCTCGGGGACAGACAGCTCACACCAGTAGGGTCCGGGGACAGGCTGGAGCCCGAGAGGGAAGGGCAGATATTCACCTGCCTTGTTCACAGTTCTCCCATGGTTTCTTCTTTGTAATTTTGCATTTTAAATAATGCCGTGCTCTTCTGTATCCTACAGAAGCATCCAGAAAAGAATGTAACAGTCACCCCTGTCCCACGACCAGATTTAATAGATGCTAGCATATCTCCGTGTTTCCTTCATATGTCTCCTTGGTTTTAAAGAAATACACCACTACAGATAAGACTTTATTTACCTTAAAACCTTTAACTCATCTGTGATTTACCTGGGGTCAGTCACGAAGTCGGGGAGCAAACTCTACTTTTCCAAATCACTGACCAGCAACAGCATTTGCTGCGTCCCCCCAGGTGCCCCCTTTATCGCATCTTAAATTCTCGTGTGGGTTGGGTCTGTGTCGAGGCTCCTACCAGTCTCTGTTGTTTTACTTCCCCCACCTATTCCCACCCCCAAGTCAAACTGCTTTCATCGCTCTAGCTTTGTGATCCACTTACCATCCACACCCGTGTCGCTTGATTTCCCTGCCTATGCTTAAATGTGCACCCCGTTTATTTTCCCACATCATATTGGAAAAGGTCTGGGATTTTTTTTAATGGGAGTTTCACACGCACAGGAGCTCTGGTTACCCCGGAACGTCACTGTGGCCACCCTGGCCTCCTTGATGTTCCGGAACATTCCAGGCAGTGCTTCTGATTCAGGGCATTTGCACCTCCTTTCCCGCTGCCTGAATGTGTCTGCTCTGGACATCCCTTCCCAGGCTCCGCTCAGGGTGCCGTAACAGAGAGGCGGGGGGTCCTTCCTGGGACTTGGTTTTTTTTTGGCTGTGCCCCACAGCATGTGAGATCTTAGTTCCCCAACCAGGGCTCGAACCCGTATCCCCTACACTGGAAGTGTGCGGTCTTAACCACTGGACTGCCAGGGAAGTCCCCCCTGTGACATTCTAATTGTCACAACTGGGAGTGGGGAGTGCTGCCGCTGGCGTCTAGTGGGTGGAGGCCAGGGGTACTGCTAAACGTCCTACGCTGTGCAGATGGCCCCCACGAGAAAGACCCATACATGGGCCCCAGATGTCACGAGGCAGAGAACCATATATGCTCCACGGTGGGCCGGGGCGAGGGGGCCGACTTGGTCTGGTTCACGGCCGTATCCCGGAGTCTAGAACAGCGCCAGGCCCACAGAGGCATGTTTTTGAGAGGGGGCATCACGGGCCGGGAGGGCAGCATAGCGCGGGGACTCTAGGGCTCCAGGCTCCAGTGCGGCCTACCTGCCTTCTGTCTCGGCTCTGAAAACTGTCGGTCATTATCGTTTGTTGAAACATGATAAGTTAACATGGGCAGGACTGACTGATGTGGAGATCTGTTCTCCTTCATCCTGGGTCACTGCTCCCCCGTCCCTGCTACTCGGACTAGCAAGCAGCTGGGTGTCCACGGGTGTCCTGTGATAAAGGGGAAGAAAGGGGGCACCTTGTTAAGGGAAAAGAGCTCTCTTTCCCGCAGAGCCTTTCCCTTGCCACTCAGCCCTGTGACTAGCCAGGAGGGTTGCAGGGGCTGTACTGCTGGATCCCAGTGGCCTTGGAACCTGTCCTGGCTGGCCATCCATGGAGCCCACCGGGGCAGTGCCACCTTCAGGGAAGCCTAGCCTCTCTCTGGGGTCTTCTCTTCCTGCAGGTGGAAGGTCATGTCCCTTGGCCCATGTTCAGCCAGCTGTGGTCTCGGCACTGCCATGCGCTTGGTGGCCTGTGTGCAGCTGGACCAAGGCCAGGACACAGAGGTGGATGGGGCGGCCTGTGTAGGTCTGGTGCGGCCGCAGGCCAGCATCCCCTGCATCATCGCCGACTGCACCTACCGGTGGCACGTCAGCTCCTGGATGCAGGTAAGTGCTGCAGCTGGGGCTGGTGAGTGCACGGGCCGAGGGTCCTCACACATGGGGACCTTTGGGGGCTTTGATTCATTGTGGTCCCCTGAAAGCAGGGGGAGAGCTGGGTCTCTTGGGGAGAGGGCAGCCGGGGCACCTAGAGATGGAAGACATAGCAAGGCCTAGAGACGTGGGGGACAGGTAAGCCTTAAGAGGCCCTGAGGTCTGAAGACTCCAGAAGATGAAGGGCTGGTAACTCCCCACAGGTGAGCAAATGCCACCCCGTGCCCAGCACCTCACAAGGCGCTGGAGAGACAAAGTCAGACAGGGCCAGGTCCCCCGCAGAGGGGCTCACTCACGGTGCGGAGGGAGAAGAGGCAAAGCAGACGGCCACCGCTGCCTGCGTCAGGAGGACCCTGGGCATCTGGGTCGGGGGAGTTGATCCCTTGGGTGGGGCAGTGCGGGGTGGGAGGGGAGGGTGGACACCAGGCTGTGACGAGTGATGGAGGGCGGAAGGACGAAGCCGCACTGCCTGCTCCCCGCTCCAGGGGCTGCAGGGCAGAGAGACCTCGAGGGCGACGGGGAGAGACCTGGGCTTGAACCCCTGCCCCTCCTCCCCGTGTGATCCTTGCAAGGTGACTTCTCTGAGGAGCGTGGACACCCATGCCCGCCTCCCGTGTTGTGCAAAGATTATATCAGATCCTGCCCGGCCTGTGGTCGCCGCTGTCCTTGTCACCCTTCAGCGGGGTCAGTCCCAACTCCTTCCTATCTTTCCTGGCAGTGCTCTGTCTCGTGTGGGGATGGCATCCAGCGCCGGCACGCCGCCTGCCTCGGACCCCAGGCCCGGGTGCCCGTGCCAGCCGACTTCTGCCAGCATTTGCCCAAGCCGGTGACGGTGCGGGGCTGCTGGGCTGGGCCCTGTGCAGGGCAGGGGACACCCAGCCTGGTGCCCCACGAGGAATCCACTGCTCCTGGCCAGACCACAGCTGCCACCGCTTCCCCGCAGTGGTCCCAGCCCCAGGCCCACCTCCTCTCCCCAGCTCCCCGGCTGCAAGGACTCCCGCCCGGGCCCCAGGAAAGCCCAGCAGAGTCCAGTTACGTTCCTTCCTCCTTTCTGTCTGGGCGGCTGACTGGCTGCAAGAGGGGTGGGCAAAGGCATGTTCACCTGGGAGAGCCAGGCCGTACTCCTTGTGGGGACCTCCTGGGGGTGGTCCTGTGGCTGAACCCCCCGGGACGCTGGGATGAGTGCGGTCGGGCTGAAGGGATGGGCTTGGAGGCCGGGTTCAGGGGGGCCTCTTCCTCACTGGTAAAGTGCAAGCTCACTTATTATCATCAAGGGAGGGTGTCACAGAGTCAGAATCCCCGCCTGTGTGACCCACTGTACATGCTGCCTCCCTCTTGCTGGCATGTCAGTGGTGGCTGTCTGCCTTGGGTGGCGATGCTCTGGCCCACGCAGCCCCCTCCTTGCCTGAGAAAGCTTCCGGCGGGGCCTAGGAGGACGCCAGCCGCCCCAGCTCCCAGTCTCCTTCCCCAGCACGGAAAGCCCCCGGCCCTGCCCTGCTGGGGATACCCCACCTGGAAGTTCCCGCCCCCTTTCCAGGCGCCTGTGGCCGGCAGCACCTTGAGCCGACAGGAACCATTGACATGCGAGGCCCAGCGCGGGCAGACTGTGCAGTGGCCATCGGGCGGCCCCTGGGTGAGGTGGTGACCCTCCGAGTCCTCGACAGTTCCCTCAACTGCAGTGCTGGTATGTCTAGGGCCACGTGAGCAGCTATTGCCAGTGACAGGATCTGCTAGGTGCCAGTGAGTGTGACGCCAGGGTGCCCCATTCCTGGGGGGATCCTCCAGGTGCATCCCCATGTGTAACCATCGCAGCCAGCTCATAACTGGGGTGTGGTTGTCCCCATTTCACAGATGAGGAAGTTGAGGCTAGGAGAGATTATCACACGTCCAGTTCCTTACAGTCGCATAGCAAGCAAGTGGGAGAGTCAGGACCTGGGCTCGGGGTGCTGGGTCCTCACCTCACTGCCACTTCCCAGGGGAGATGCTGCTGCTTTGGGGCAGGCTCACGTGGAGGAAGATGTGCAGGAAGCTGCCCGGCATGACTTTCAGCTCCAAAGCCAACACGCTGGTGGTGAGGCAGCGTCTTGTGCAGCTGCGAGGCGGAGTGCTGCTTCGGTATTCGAGCCAGCCTGCCCCGGGAGCCTTCCACCGAGGTATGGCGAGGCCCTGGAGCCTCCCTGCCTTCCCCAGAGGCTGGCTGGCTGGGTGCTGCTGCCAACGGGGCCAGTCCCGACGGGCCAGCGGGCAAGGCAGACAGGGAGCTGAGCTGACTGAGAATGAAAAGCAGCGCCTTCCCGGACACCCCCCGACACCCCCATCCCTGTATGTGCGATCAGGACGAGGTCCCGGAGGTGCACGGTGTTCCTTCCTCTCTGGGGCCCTGCACGAGATGGGCGGACATCCTCACTCCCTCACTCAGGCCGTCGGGGGCCCCACACCCTGGCCCCGGCACGCAGGTCCTTCAGGATCCTGTAAGGTCCTTCTGCGAGCCTCTTTCCTCAGTCCTGTTGGGTGCACTGTCCTCCTGGCTCATCCTCCGCTCAGCAGGGCGTGGGTACACGTGCACACCTCGTGCGGAGGATGGCGTCCCCGAGAGCCCTGCTAGCCCGTGGGCCCATCCGTATCCACGGAGAGCTGTCTAGGTTGCTTCAGGGGGCTTGCCCTCTTCCACAGCCCAAGCTTGCTGAAGGTGGCTTCCCTAGGGGTCCCCCCAGGCCACAGGTGAGAAGTGGGACCCTGGGGGGCTTCTTCCTCTGCCCCTCAGTGTGCAGCGCATCGGCACCAGCTCCTACCTGGTCATCACTCCTCACTTCCCAGCCTCCCCACATGCAGGCACCTGCTTTGAGGGAGGCGCAGGCAGGAAGGGCTGCCCCGGTTGGGGCGGGTGCAGCATGAAGCACTTTTGCACGTGTGACTTCGCTGATTCCTCTTAAAGACTGCCCCGCCCCGTGTGTGCTGTCGTTCCCTTCGCTTTACGGAGGAAGGAACTGAAGCGCGGAGCGTTTAAAGCCTTCACCTAGGGTCACACAACCGGGAAGTGGTAGAGATGGGGTTCGGTGGAGACTTCTGCCTGGGAGCCCCGATCTTGACCGCAGTGCCACACTGATCCCCCACTGCTCCCCGGCTGCCCTGCTGCCCTGGCCTCTGGCAAGAGTGGTCACTCTGGGGGACTCCTATGTTCCGGAGGTGGTCCACACCCAGTCTGTACGCCTGCTCTCCCCCTGCAGGATGTGACATGCAGCTCTTTGGACCCCGGGGTGAAATCGTGAGTCCATCATTGAGTCCGGATGGGAGGAACATGGGGGGCTGCCGAATCTTCATCGACGTGGCCCCACAGGCCCGGATCGCCATCCGTGCCCTGGCCATGGACACGGGCACCAGAACCGAGGGAACAGGTTCCAGCTACATCTTGGTGAGGCCACCAGGATGATTTCTGCTCTAATTCTGGACATCCATCTCTGGGGACAGGGACTGGGGGTTGCTGGGCTATAGGACCCACTGAGTTTACTTCTGATCAAACCCCTCAAAATCGTTAGTGAGAGAATGGGAGAAAAGTTTCCTCCACTTACTCACCAACAAATGCTTATTGAGTTCCCTACAAGAATGAAATAGAAGAGACCTTTTCCAATGTAGACTGCCAGTTCACCCAGGACTGAAGCCTGATTTTAGACCCTGATATAATTTTGCCAGAAGAGTGGGCCGAGCCCTCCCCGATGAGGTCTTCATGTGTTCTGGGAGAACTGGCATCTGTAAGGTATCAGCTCCCTGGAGGAGGCAGCCTGGCCTCTGTAATCAAACTAATCTGGACTCAAATCCCAGCTCTGGCGTCCTGGCTGTGCGTCCCTGGGGAAGGAGCACAACTTCTCTGAGCCTCAGTTTCCTAGGTAGAATAATGGTGTCTTCCTGATAGGGCTGTTGTGTGAGGATTAAATGTGACCCTGGGTATATGATACCTTGTATATTAAGGGCTGGTGAATGTCAGCTAATTATCATTTGTGGTCGGTCCCTTGGGGCTGCCCCTTTCCTCCCAGATCCGGGATATCCACAGCCTGAGGACAACGACATTTCGTGGGCAACAGACGCTCTACTGGGAGTCAGAGGGCAGCCAGGCAGAGATGGAGTTTAGCCAGGGCTTCCTGGAGGCGCACACCAGCCTTCGGGGCCAGTACTGGACCCTCCAGGCTAGAGCTCATTAGCCTGACGATGCCCCGCATCTCCAAGCACATCCCTCAGTTGACCAGCGGTCACAGTGGGATGCCTCCTCCCGGTCTGGGAAGGGAAAAGAAGGAACCTGACATTTATGAGCACCCGTTAGGTGCCTGGCTTTCCAATTCGAATTCCCTCCAAAATTAAGTATCTCCTTTAGGGCTTCCTCCAACGTGCAAAACGTTAGAGGGTGGGAGGGGAGACTCTCCGGAAAAGCAGCTCCCAGCCCCTCGGGTACCAATAAACGGAACGTGAGGTCTGAGTGGCGTTTTCTTTACATAACCTGTCCAAATATGGCTTGAAAACCCACCTCCCCACACGGCAGGGATTCCGTGGCCGCGGTCGGACTCCAGATCCACACCAGATCTGAGCAACCCCCTGGCCACCCCTAGCGGTCGTCTTCCTACCCAGGGAGGAGAGGCGAGGGAGTTGGAAGTCCCGATGGGGCCCTGAGGCTGGCGCACCTGATAATTCTCATCGAAGCCCCGCCCCTATACTAGTCTGGGTGGGAATGTTTGACCGCCTGGGAGTCCTGCGGCGCCAGGACCCGCCCCCTATGCTAATAAGCGCGAGCCCTTAGGGCCCTCCTCATCCAGGTCCCTGCGGGCCCCGCCCCCTCTGCTAATGAACACGGGCCCGCTCGGGCGCACCTACCCGCGGCCCCACCTCTATGCTAATGAGCACGAGCCTCTCGGGAGCCCCTCTCCCAACCCCGAGAGCCCCGCCCCCTATGCTAATAAGCGGCCGCCTCTCCCACAAGGCAGCGCGCCGGGACGACGCGGCCGGCTCCGGAGCCCTTTGTGAGGGCTGCGGGAGCGTCGGACGGCGGCACCATGAGCGGTGCGGGCGGAACGGCTGGGGCGTCCGTGAGCTCGGCGCCGCCCGAGCAGGAGGAGGGCGTGACATGGTGGTACCGCTGGCTGTGTCGCCTGTCGGGGGTGTTAGGGGCCGTCTGTGAGTACCCAGCCTGGGGGAGGGGCCGGCGCTGCCGCACGCTGCGCATGCGCGCCCGGCCCCGCCCCCCCCCCCCCCCGGTGGCCTTCCCCCGCGACCCCCCCTCCCCCCGGGAAGAGGCCGGCTTGGGGCCGGGGTGTCCGGGCCACGCGCGGCTCTGGGCCGCGGCGGGGGCGGAGGGAAGCCGGCGCTTCTGCGGTTGCTGTGGTTACCGGCCCGCGGCCTGGGCTCCTGGGTCCGGGGCTGTCGAGCAGCTCAAGGGACGTTCCAGGAGGGAACGACGCGGCCGAGACTTGCTCCTCCACGGCTCCTCTGAGCGTGAGGGCAGTGCGGCACCTACTCCGGGGGCCTTCCGAGATTGCCCAGATGCCAGTGCTGAAACCCGGGCTCAGTCTGGTCCGGAGGCCGCCTCACCTGTTGACTCGGGTGTGGGTGCGGGCGGCAGGCGCCTTAACCTTTGGGCGAAGGTTGTTTATAAAGGGGGCAGGTGCTGGCCAGGCTTCCTGAGGGCCAGGCGGTCCCCACGGGAGGGCCAGGCAGTGAGCTGAGGGAGGCGGCCTCTCCTCTGGGTCCGCACTGGAGGCAGTGCGCTTCCCCTGATGTCAGCTCTCCCTCCTGCTGTCAACTCTGCCTCCACCGTCCCTCATCTCCCCTACTTCTACTCCCCACCCCGCATCGCGGACACGCACACCCCGACCTCAGGTTTCCTGGAAAGCTAGGCGCTTTGAGCGCAGTCCCCCGAAGAACATAGGTGGGAAGGCAGATCCTTCCAGAGGCAGGTCTTCCAGAGGCAAGCAGACCCGGACCGCATATGTCGAAGGAGCACCTCCTTAGGCTCCCCTTCCAGTCTCGTGGTCCTCGCAGGTGGATGGAGGCTGGACGAAAGTTCAGCGGTGATAACGGGACAGGCCCTCCAGTCACAAAAAGGCCTCTGAGTCCCTGTCGTTGCTCTTCAGAGGGAGCATGTTTTTGACTCTGTAGGAGAGACTGGTCAGGGCTTAGACGTGATCCTCTGGAGTCTGGGTAGCTGTTTCCCTGGCAGATCAGAGTGAGGCTGCTGTGGGAGTGACAGTGATGGGGCGGGGTGGGGGGGAGAAGGGAAGGGGCCTGAGCGCGGCCTGTGGGCTGTCACCCTCCTCCCTCCATCTTGGGGTCAGCTGCCCCGCCAACTCTCTCGTTAGCCCTGGCGTCGCATCCAGTTCTGCGCTTTTCGAAATGGGATTCTTGGGCCACCCCAGGACTTCATGGTGTTGGGGCTACAGATGACGCTTCAGGAGAAACCTGTGACGTCGCTCTGAAATGTCCGTTTTACCTGCAGATTTGGGGAAAGTGCTTGTCGTGTGAATCCCAAACAGTATATAGTACAGAGTAGAACGCAAAGCACGGAGGAGTTTTAGAGATGGAACTGGAGTTCAGCTAAGCCTCGTGTTTGCGGCTGGTGGCTGTGGCGTAGCGTCACCTTCCGACGCAGTGGGGGGTCTCAGGAGAGGCGTTTCCGCAGGGTCCTGAGCATCAGCTCGAGGCCAGAGCTTGGGAGCAGATAGGCTGGCACGGGGCACCTCCCTCACCTGGCAAGAGTGCTGGACACCCCGAGGGGACATCTTCCAGCCCTTGATGGTTAAAGGACTCCTGGCCGGAGCCTGTTTGTCTGGGTTGAAGCCTGGTCCTCCCCCAGGGTTGGCTGTTGGTAGATAGTGGGGTACAGGTGACGTGCCGACTGCGGCAGGAAGTATGGGGCGCTGTCAGGTGAGACCAGGCATGGCTGACGTCACGCAGGGGCAGTACTGTATCGTGGGCGCTCACGTCCGTGGCCCTGGGGAGCCTTGCTGCCTGAATGTGTGTGTGACCTGTCCCAGGACAGGTGCCGCCTTTAGTAGGCGGGAAGTACATCTGTCGCTGGAGGAGGCTTTGGCGGGGGACGTACGAGGGCGGTCCCGTTGCAGTTGGGGTTCACTGCATCTGGTTTCCTCTTCCGTCGTCTGCTGTCTGCATAGGGTTACATGGGAAAACCGGAGAATTCCAGGTCAGGTGCAGAGGAGCTGCTGCAAGTTTAATGAACTGGCTGCTCATCGCTGCCTCGGAAGGCCCAGCTTCCTGCCCGGCTTCCTGCCCAGCGGCCAGGCGCCGCCGGGCAGACTCCCGGAGTTCTCGGTGGAGCCGGGCTGGGGGCTGTGAGAGAGGAGGCAGGCGACTGTGCAGACCCCTCGGTGGGATGCTGTCGGGAGGGGTGAGCGAGGCTCCGCATTTGGGGCATCAGAGAAACCGCTTTCCGGGGTAGGAGAGGATGCACCCTCCCCGCTGCAGACCCTTGGTATTTCAGGGTGGGTGGGCTGGGCTGTAGGGCTGTCCTGTGTGCAGGAGAGAAAACAGGCCTGGAAAGGTGAAAAGAACATACGCAAAGTCACTGGGCTGGCGGGTTAGTCAGAGCTGGAATTGCGATCCAGGTCGACCTGGTCCTGATTTCTTTTCCAGGAGGGGCAGCCCTGTCCCAACCCAGATCCAGAGGACTTCTCTCGTGGCCTGCCCTGGGCACGGTGCCGCCTGCCCTGGCCTGAGCCCTTGAGAGACGTTCTCTTTTTCATGCTACGCACCTTGTGGGATGGGTTTTGGGACAGCTGGGGTTCAGAGGGCGGGCTTCTCCAACCCCAGAACAGAGAGAGGGCGGGATGTCCACGCTGCCTCGCTGAGCCCCTAGAGCGAGCCAGCTCTGGGGTCCAGCCGCACCCTGGCCGTGAGGTCTGGGCAAGCCACTTGGCCTGTCTGAGGCTGCGTCCTCACCTGTTCATGGAGTCGTTGTGTTGGCCTTGCTTGTCTCTGGTGGCAGTGGGGAGACGTCTGGGTGCTGTAAGAGCCAGGTGCTGGGGTCGGAAGGGGTCTCGTGCTTCCACGAGCCGCCGTCTGCCCAGGTGGCCTGCCCGCGGGCTCGGTCCCTTCCTCCCTGCTGATTCCTGCCCGTGTCTCTTGCTTCCAAGCTTGCGCCATCTCCGGCTTCTTCAACTGCATTACCATCCACCCTCTGAACATCGCGGCCGGCGTGTGGATGATGTAAGTAGCCGTGTGGCCGTCCTGCCGGGGGGTGTTGGGGCGTGTGGATTTCTGGGCACCTCCCAGGTGGAACACGAGTGAGCTGAATTGGGTTGACTGGTCTGTGAGGGTTACTGGGCACCAGTGGTGTGTGGGAGACCTGGGGTGGCATTAGTTGTGTGTGTTCCTGCTCTGGGGCTCAGGGGGTTCTTGGGGGCCAACGGGGATAGCGAGGATGCTTTCCCTCCACGGTGGGGGTGGATGGAAGGGCCCGGCCCGCTGTGAGGGCCCAGTGTCTGGTCACGGTGACTGTGACCCGGACACGGAGAACCCAAAGGCGGGAGCAGGCACCCTTGGCGTGCCACCTGGGGCTCAGCTGTCCCCAGCGCAGACACGCGCCGCGCTCAGGGCGCGCCGAGTTCCCTCCTCCAGCGAGGGCATCCCGAGGGCGGGCTGTGGCGGTGGACTGGCTGCCCTGCTCCGGCTCCTCCCGGAGCCCAGAGCGTGGGGAGCAGCCGGGAGCAGGCGGAGGGGCCCTGAGGGGGGCGGGGGACTCGCCGGCCTGGGCGCCAGCCTGCTCCTCTCTCTGCAGCATGAACGCGTTCGTCCTGCTGCTGTGCGAGGCGCCCTTCTGCTGCCAGTTCATCGAGTTTGCGAACACGGTGGCGGCGAAGGTGGACCAGCTGCGCTCCTGGCAGAAGGCCGTCTTCTACTGCGGGTGAGGGGCCGCGGGCCGGGCCTGACTCGGCTCCCCCAGACCCTGCTTCTGCAGGTGACAGCGTTGGCCGGGCTGGGCGGACGGCTGCCTAGTTTACTCTCGGTAGCGGTTTAAACAGGGATGGCGTTTGTGCAGAGTCACGTGAGGGACCCGCTATACGATGGGACGCAGCGTCCAGGGCTCTGTGTCTGGCCTACAGGTCCAGCCGCACAGTATTCAGACGTGAGATGCGTACACCTCGCAGCAGTACGTGTAATAGAGAACGCGAGAAATGCCTGGACTGTGGGCCCATCAGTTGGGAGTTGTAGAGCAGATTCTGGTAGATCCGTATGTGCCTCTGGGCAGCCTTTCAGGACTGTGGCCGATCGAGATGTCCTGACGTGAAAGGGGAAAGAAGCAAGTTATAGAACAAAAAATCGTGCCTTCCAAATACGCTTTTCTCTTATTTTCCCGCATCTGACAACAAGTTCAGTACGTAGTACCTCCCATCCGAGCCGTGAGATTGAACTCATCTGTGGGTGTGTTTAATGCAGCTTCCGGCGCGGTGCCTGGTGTCCGGGAGGCCCTCAGCAGCGTCCGGCGGCAGCAGCCGAAGTGGTTGTGTCTAGATTATCTTTAGAAATAAATATGGAGGTTTTTATTTCAAGGGTTTCTTCCCTTTCTGGAGGCCAGTAGTTGTGGCAGAGCACAGGATACATGCTCAGCTCTAGAGCTATTTTCCACTGCGTCTAAAGCACAGAGGAATACGAGATACCACGCGTCGGCGCCTCCTTTGCCGGCGTTCCTGTTTCTTTTTAATTAGTTAAAAATGCTAACAGTAATGTACATTCATTAAAAATAATGTGGAAATAAAAAGTTGTTACCCAAAGCCCCACTACTCGTTAACATTTTGATATGTGTCCTTTCACTCTGTCTTCAGGCATTTTCTAAAACCTGTTTTCGCACAGTTTTAACCATTACAAGTACATTTGTATCCTGTTTTTTTTTCCCCCTTAAAATCATGGTAGAAATATTTTCAGTATTACCACAAAGGCTTCATAAGATGACTTTCTAAAAAAATTAATTAATTTTTGGCTGTGTTGGGTCTTCGTTGCTGCACACGGGCTTTCTCTAGTTGTGGTGAGCAGGGGATACTCTTCATTGTGGTGCATGGGCTTCTCATTGTGGCGGTGGCTTCCCTCGTTGCGGAGCACAGGCTCTAGGCACGCGGGCTCGGTAGTTGTGGCTCACAGGCTCAGTCGTTGTGGCACACGGGCTTAGTTGCCCTGCAGCATGTGGGATCTTCCAGGGATTGAACCAGGGATCGAACCCATGTCCCCTGCATTGGTAGGCGGATTCTTAACCACTGTGCCACCAGAGAAGTCCCCATAAGATGAATTTTAATGATAGGAATATTTATTCTGCTGAACGTATCATGCTTTTCTTCATTTGTAACCTGCAGTACAAGTCAGGCTGTGATGAACATCTCGGTGCTAAAACTTTCTGTGTTGATGATGATTTCCTTAGGATCTATTTCCAGGTGTGGGGTTATTAGGTCAAAGATTACAATCATTTAAAAGATTTCAATATGTGGCCAAAGTGCTTTCCAAAGAGGGTACCTGAGTTTCTTCTGTCTTTCCCCCGGCCCAGGGCCGTGTGCCCTTTTCACATTTGTATCTGTTATCTAAGGTAAAATCTTTTTCTGTATGTTTTTTACTAATTGCATTTTCGTTTTTGGTAGTTAAGGGTCTAGCTTCCTTTTCGCCTTTTGACATTGTAACATTTTACTTAGTAAGTTACATGTGCTTCTATATTAAAGATTTCTTAGTTTCTTGCTATATTTCCTGCAAATGTATTTCTGGCCTGTTGTTTGCCTTTAGTTTTGTTTTTACAGATTTTTCCCCATGGTCTTTTCTTTTCCTTAGCAATTTCTATTACTTAGAAAGTTTATAACTTCAGTAAAACCTCGTGATCACACGTCCCGCCCAAATGGAAATTCAGGTAGAATTCATTTGGTTGAGTCCGAGAAGAGTCTAAGAAGAGTCTTGTCTTCCTCGTGTACAGGGTGCGTGTGTTAACCCAAATCACTGCCACCAGTCTGGAAATCCCAACCAGGACCAGGCATCGGCCCCATGGATCCTTAAGCCAGAGTGGACACCTGTGTCCGGGTGGCGCCAGCCTGGACCAGGCAGAGCTGCCTCGCCAGCCAGTTAGCCGCTCTTGGCGCGCACCTTGCCATAAGGAAGCCCCGTGTCTCGTCCCCTTAACCTTTGGGATCTTCCTTGTTGAGATACGGCTGGTTTTACTGCGCTGATAAGAGCCAGCATTTATCTAGTGCTTATGCTGTTCCAGGCGTCTGTCGTGCTTAACGTGCCTTAACTTGACATGCCTTATCTCGTTCAGTCTCAAAGCCTCTGAGGTTTGATCCCCACCTTCCCGTAGAGAGGCTGAGCCTCCTCAGTTGAGTAACGTGCCCCCAGTCGCCAAGCCGCTACGGGACTGCACTGACACTGCATTTTCTGGTCTGCCTGTTTTATGCACAGGGCTTTGGGCCATTTTGGTGCTGTTTAACCCTATTTGGATCACAGATCCTTTCAAAAATCTGATGAAAGCTTTGGGTCCTCTCCCCAGAAAATGCACGGAATTTTACAGACAAGTTCACGGGTGTTTGAGGACTTTACGAAGCCCGGCTGTGCACCTGTGCCCCACCTGATTTCTGGGGACCCTTCCTGTTCCTGGCTGTCTGGGAAGGGGGCTGGGTGAACCTGGGAAGCTGGAAGTGGTGTCGTGGCCGCGGGGTGGTGGTGCCCTTTGACCTCTGCTTCTCCTCTAGGATGGCCGTCGTTCCCATCGTCATCAGCCTGACCCTGACCACACTGCTGGGCAACGCCGTCGCCTTCGCCACCGGAGTGCTGTACGGACTGTCTGCTCTGGGCAAGAAGTGCGTCTGCTGGTCCCAGCCCCCGGGGGTGGGGGATCTTTACTTCCCGCCTCCTGAAGTCTCGCAGGGAGGAGAGGGCTGGGAGTGGCCCCCGTTATTCTGTTGTGGAAACGGAAGCACAGAGGCTGTCAGTGACCCCCATCCATGTCTCTAGGGTGTCCGAGCTCTAGGGAGTGAGAGCAGGAGAATTCACGGGACTCCCTGGTGGCCCCGTCATGCCTCGTCACAGCCTGTAGCAGGGGTGGCAGAGGCATGGCTACTGAGAGCCTCTTCCCATCGGGGCCCACACCTGGCTCCACGGTCAGCATTCACCCTCTCGCGCGGAGCCCAGACTGAGAATCCGAATCCTCAGCCCAGCATCCCAGGCAGCCTTTGTCACTCTTAGAGGTGACAAGATGTGTCTCCGCCATCCTAGCAATAGGGTCTCTGCCTGGGGAAACTGGAGGGCCCACTAGGCTCTGTCTGCGGGCCACACCTGGGTCACAGGTCAGGAATGGGGCGGAGGCTGGGAGGGCTGTGTGTCTGGGGTCCGTCCCCCGTGCGGCGCTGACTGGCTCTCTCCCCAGGGGCGACGCGATCTCCTACGCCAGGATCCAGCAGCAGAAGCAGCAGGCGGACGAGGAGAAGCTCACGGACACCCTGGAGGGGGAGCTGTGATGTGGTCGGGGGGCCCTCCCGCCCCCCCGTCGGCCCTCTGGTCTGTGTGAGCACGTCCCCGAGGCGCACTGACCCTGAGGGGCAGCCTGGAGGAGGAGCCTGTGTCCAGCTCCCTCAGTCCCTCTCACCTGTCCCCGCACCTGGAGTCCTCCTCTGTCTGCCCCTCCCCCAGATTGGCATCACCCCAAGCTAGGCGCCGAGGGGCTGGGGTGAGGGCTCTGAGGGCCTTGGCCAGCATCGAGGGGATGGGAGGTAGCGGCAGGCAGCGGGGGCCTCGGGGTGATCCAGGCCTCGGGGCGTGAGGCCGCACGGAGCCTGCAGAGCTCTGCAGACGGCCCGCCTGACCCCACTCTTCCCAGCTCGCGTGGCCTGCCGGCAAGAGGCCCCTGGGTGGGTTTCCAGGCTTACACAGCTGGCGGGACCCCCGAGACCTGCTGAAGGCCCGCGAGGAGCTGCTTTTGGGGACTTTGGTCCCGTCTCGAGGTGGGAGGTCCATCAACCCAGGCCTGGGCATTGGCCACAGTGGCCTCCTCTCAGCCCTCCAGGCAGGAGAGCATCCCGTAAGCTGAGCCACCTGGGCTGCCTCTGTCCTCCTGTCATCAGGGCGGAGCGGTGTCCTGCTGCCCACACCCCCTGCCACTCTGTTCTCCATGGGAGCCCACAGCGCTCCCGACCCGCGATGGCAGCCCAGGTAGTGACCCAGCCGCTGGTTGGGGTGTGCTCCCTCCCCCGGTTCCCGGGAAGCTTGGACTAGCACGGAACCAGGACACTTCCCGTGGGCCTGGCCAGCCCTAGGTTCTCCCCATCCCCCAGGCCCCGGTGCTAAGGACGTGCGGAGGGCAGGCTCTCCCCTGCTCCACGGGGCTGCCCGTCCACCTCTCTGGTGTGGACCTGCTGACCCCACCCCCCGCCCTGTCCTCAGGGAGCTTCCTGCTTTTTGAGAGCTGGGCAGAGGCTAGAGCCGCCCCTGCTCCCACTGTGAGCTGCCCCACTGCGCTGGGTGCCAGGCCACCAGGGAGCGGGGCCTGTGTGGACGTGCGCGTCGTCTCCCCAGCCTCCCTCTGTGCGCCGTCCCTTCCTTCCGCCCTGCCCACCGGCCGCTCTGGTTGCTGGACTGGTTTCAGCCATTGGCGTGTGTGACAGGCCTGGCCCGCCCGGGTGGCCTGGGGCTCAGCTCCTGCCCCTCCCGGGACCCCAGGCTGGGCCTGCTCTGGGCGCCCAGAGCCCAGGGGTCAGCTCCTGCTCTGTGGATCCAGCCCCAGGGCTGCGCCCCGGTCTTTGCTTCCCAGAGGGACTTTTCATCTCTGGGGTTTGTTAGCGTTTGAGGCTGGGAGGGCAGGCACTGTCCCGGGCACAGCAGCGTCCCCCAGCAGCTGTGCAGGGAGCCCGACACGTGCCTTCAGGGGTCCTCCAGGACCAATTTCCTCAGGCCAGCACTGGGTTCAAAGGGCTGTGGGCTGTAGGTCTCTCCAGGCCAGCAGGGTGTGTGCATGTGTGTGTGTGTGTGTGTGTGTGTGTGTGTCTCTCTCCTGCGTGTGCCGTGAATGAGGCCTGTCTACCTCCCAGGAGGAGCAAGGGCCCTGCCTGCCCCTCCTGGCTCATTCTTACCCAGGAAGTGGGACTCTGGGGTCACTCCTACCCCTGCCTCCGGGGCCTTGCTGGTGGGGGTCTTCTTGCTGCAGGAGGAGAAGGGCTGGCTGTGTGTTGAGGAAGCTTGCGCTTCTGCCCTGTGAGGAAGTTGGGTGGGCCCTCCAACCCCTCGGTCACAGGCCAGAGTGGGCAGGTCACTTGACGAGGTTCCGAATGAGCGTAGCCGAGCAGCCCTGGAGCTGCGATCCTGTCTCCCAGTCGGGGGGCGGGTCCCACCTTGCCGGGTGGTGGAAGGGCGGGGCCGCCAGGGCCCTCTCCCTCCTCTGCGGCCCTGGGCTCTGTCCTCTCCTGGTCCTTGTTTACTCTCAGTGTTTGGCTTGCATTTTGAGCAATAAAGCCTGGTGGCGGTTTGTATGGTCTCCCGCGTGGTCAGCCTGTTACCGTCTCCCTCCGGGCCACTAAGTAAGCGGTAGGGATGCCCCGACCCTACACCGGCTGAGCAGGGGCCAGCCCCGGCAGTAACTGCCACGGTATCGAGGTCCCCTATGCTGCTGGCCCTGTGCTGGCCTGCTCCCAGCATCTCAGGCAAGGATGGTGGCTTGGCCGAGCTCGCACAGCTAGGAGGGGCTGGAACCCCAAGGCCGGGGGCCCACGGCCCTTGCCTCTTCCTTCTGCCTGGCTGTGGGCAGCTTGGGGCCGTAGAGAGGTGGCCTGGGGCAGCAGGCCCTGGCGACCTTGGCTGAGAATTTGGGTCCAGCCTGGCTGCTGGGGGAGCTCCCCCACCTGGAGCAAACCCCACTCCTTCCTCTCCTGGGCCGTGGCCCGATTTATTTGTATAAATAGGGTGAACACAGCTTGAACTCGAGCGCTTCCTGTTCCCAGAAGGCGGGTGGGTGTAGGAGGGAGTGTCCACGCTGGGTCCTGGCCTTTGGGGGTCCAGGACGGTCCGTGCGGTGTCCATAGGCCTCACAGGCCCAGGTTTCTGTCTTGGTCCCCAAAGCCAAGAGGCTCAATGGCCGCCAGGTGATCAGAGCAGGAGGAGGGCCGACGTCCTGTGCGGAGCCGCTCCACCGCCAGTAGCCCTGTGTGTCCTTGGCGTGGCTCTCCACGCGTGAGTGAGCACTAGGCCCGAGGTCGCCCAACAAGGCCTTGGCCCCGGGGCCATGTGGCTGCCCTCTCCGTCGGTGGGTCTGGCCGATGAGTGGGTGACACTGGGGCCACCTGAGCCAGGGCCGAGGCTGGACGGGGTGCTGCCTGCCCAGAGCTGGTGCGTGTGCCGTGCCGTGAGGCCTCTGGCCGGTCCTCCTGTGCCTTGGCTGGCGGCGGGTTGACACCGCCTCCTGGACGCAGGGTGCAGGTTTGGGGCCCCGACACGCTCCACCACCCAGTGGTTTGGCCCTCAACGGTGGGGGCCCCGCCCTAGCGTAGGAAGGACCTCCTCCCGCTGCGGAAGAAGGACTCGATCTGCTCCAGCGACCGGCCCTTGGTCTCGGGCACACAGCAGCCAGTGAAGGCCAGGTTCACGGAACACACGGCGGCAAAGAAGAAGAAAGGCGCCTGCAGGCCGAAGGCGTTCTGGGGGAGAAGAGGGGCTCCGGGTCACAGGGGAGCACTAAAGGTCCTTCGCCCCAGCAACAGCTTGTGGCCCTGCAGGCATCAGCCAGCCTGGGGGGCAGGCCTTCATCTCGTTCCCCTGCTTGGACCACCCCCGGGTTCCCCACCGTCTCCAGCGTGAAATCCAGGTGCCTCAGCAGGGCATTCGAGTCCTTGAGGGGTGCAGGCAGCCTTCCTCTGTGCTGGGCCCAGGACTGACTTCTCCCAGCCGGAGCCCACCCTGCCCCAGACACCGGCCTCTCTCCTTGGTCCCAGTGCCCACCTCTCATTCTGAGCTGTCCCACATGCCCGCTTGCGGCAGGCCTGCCACCACAGCGTGACTGACCTGCTCGGGGCACCCCCAACCCTGCCCTGACCCACTGACTGCACCAGGCTAGGCCCCATCCAAGCTGTCCCCATCAGATTCTCCCACTTGGGAGCTGGGAGCTGGAACCTGGAGGTTGTGGTTGGCTTCAGGGCCTGCTGGGGGTTTGAACCAAGAGGCTGGGTGAAGGGGAAGGGGATGGGGAAGCATTCGACGGAGAGACCCAAACTGCCCACCCAGACAGAAGGCCCAGATACCCCGGAGGGTGACAGGCAGGGCAGGCGGGTGTGGCTGTCTGGACTTGGGTCCCACCCTGGCCTGGGAGGTCAGTCACCTGACTTCTCCCAACAGTTCCCTGAGCCGAGTCTGTTTGCTGAAATGCATGTTGTCACTTGACGGCCCTTGGCCTCCGCGTGAAGGGGGTGTGTGCTAAGGCTGAGGGGACACGCGGAGAAGCCTCAGCACGGCCCTCGGCACCGGCCAGAGAGGCCCCAGGTCCCTGGGGCAGAGCACTCACCACCACCAGCAGGAAGGACTTGGTGAGGGCAAAGGCGGTGAGCCAGCTGACGAGCACGCAGAGCCCCGAGGCCACGCCGCGGGCCCGCAGGGGCAGGATCTCAGACATGAGGAGCCAGGTGATGGGCCCCCAGCCCATGGCGTAGCCTGCCGGAAGCGGGGAGGGGCGGGCTCAGAGCCCATTTTTCGGTGGGGGGGGGGCGGGGAAGAAGGCCTCTCGTGTCTCCCTGGAGCTGCTGAGGGACGGCTCCCCAACCTCCGGGACGGCAGTGACACCGCCCACAACACCGGCGCGTCCCCGCACCTCACACCCAAGACAGCCCTGTCCCCAGACCCCGTAGAGCACGGCCACACCTACCCATGATGAAGAGCATGGTGGCCAGCAGGGGCACCAGGGTGAGGTAGCTGGTGGGCGTGGCCAGGGGCTGCTCTGTGCCTCCCAGGGGCACACTCTCCAGGCCCATGGTGCTGTTGGGGGCCAGAGGCTTCGGACCGAAATGGACGTACAGCCCCAGCGTCAGGTTGGCAGCAAACATGCTGGCCGCTGTGGACAGACAGGTGGCCCTCGGGGGGCCGGGACCCTCTGAGCCAGCACCCCTCAGCGCCCTGTACCCCGTGTGGCCCAGTCCCCTGCAGGGCAGCCAGCTCCCACCCAGCCCGCGTTTGGGCTCCCGCCACACCCAGCATGTGTGTCGTCATCAGCTGACCCAGGCCCCCTGGCGCTCCCACCGCGAGGGCTGGCAAGACACGTGGCAGCTGCTGAAGGAGTGAATGAGTGCAGGTGAGCAGCCTGGGCTCACCTGAGACAAAGAGCAGAGCCTTGCGGCCGGCCAGGTCCATGGTGAGGGCGGCAATCAGCACGGACAGGAGCCGCACAGCTCCCACGATGGCTGCGTCATCCTCAGGGGGCTGCAAGGAGGAAGCCCCCGGGGCTGAGGGACCCCAGTCTGCTGTTCCTCCCCGCCCCACCGCCCCCGCCAAGGCTCTGCAGGGACCGGCCCCAGGCTCAGCTGCTTTGTGCCAGGCGGTTTCGCTGGTCACCCAGCCCGGCCCGTGGGGCCTTCGCAGGCAGGGGCGCAACTGCTGTGCCCACCACCAAGCCCAGGGCTGGCACCGGATCCAGGCATCACAACAACTTGTGGAACCACGCTGTCGCTCATCTTCAGACCTCATCTCCCTCTGAGCCCCAGGAAGGGTGGATGAAGCCATGCTGGCTTCGCAGAGGAGGAAGCTGAGGTTTGGAGGGGAGGTACTTCCTCAGTGGGTGGCAGATGCTCTGAACCTGGGGTCTGTGGCTCCCGGGGGGTCTATGCTTCTATAGAACTGGTTTTCCTGGTAATTCTACCTTATTTTAAAACATGCAAGCCTCGTTTACAAACATTCCTCTGAGAACAGGTGGTTGGCCCAGAAACAGTTAAGAGACGCTGGTGTCTGCGCGTATGCGTGCACCCCAGACCGCGGCACAGAGCAGATGCTCCGCGGGGATGCCCTCCCCGGATCTGGGGGCAGAGCGGGTGGTGTGGGGCCGGGCTCTCACCAGCAGGACGGCAGTGCTGTCGAAGATGGACTGCAGGTAGACGAGGATGGGCGTGATGCCCGTCAGTTGCTGCAGGAAGCGCATCAGCAAGGCGATGACGATGGGGCGGTACATGTGGGGGTCCCGGGCCTCGGCCCACGACAGGTGGCTGCTCTGGAGGCACGAGGCTGCCGCTGAGGGGGCTGTGCCCACCCCTCCGGCTGGCACCAACCTGCCCTGGGCTGCATGGGGCTGGGTAGGAGGCTCCCCTCTTCCCTCCTCCAGGGAAGATCCCCAGCACAGAGGCGACCCTGGCTCTGGGGACAGGCCCGGGGACCCCCGCGTGGACCCAGGCTCTTGGATCAGTGGGTGGGCCAAGGCAGACTCCTGCTTGTCAGTATCGCCGGGCCCCCAGGCATCCACCGCACAGCACATGCACCCTGGGCCAGGGGCCACGACGTCGCACCCCCCCCCACCCCTTGTTCCTAGAGGTGGGAACTGCTCTTATCCCTGTTCTCCAGGAAAAGCAACTGAGGCTTGTGATGGCCTAGTGAATGGCCACAGCCCCACAGTGCTGTAGGCGCCCACGCCTCCCACACCTGTCTCCGGACGTTGTCCTGGATCTGCTCGAACTCCCAGCGGATGTCAGCGTCAGCCCCTCGCAGCCAGGCCAGGGCCTGCAGCGCCTCCGAGTCCCTGCCCCTCGAGAGCAGGAAGCGAGGTGAGTTGGGCATGAAGCTGAGCAGCAGAATCATGACAAGCACGGGCCCCTCCCCGGCCACGGCCAGCCAGCGCCACGGCAGCAGCAGGCCTGGGCACAAGGAGCGGGTGAGGAGCTGCGGCTGCTCTGGGCCCAGAACCCCTCCCACCGGGGCCTCTGAGCAGCCTCATTTGCCCTCAGGTGTGAGTCCCCGGGCCACCTCCTACAGGAAGCCTACCCTGGTTGCTCCAGGCCTCTGCGGTCTCAATCAAGAGGGGCCACAGGGACTGCCTGGCCCCTGGCACAGGGCCCAGGTCCTTGGAGGGTCTCAAGGGCCACGGCAAGGTGATGGAGGAGTAGCCTGAGCAGCAAGGTCCTGGGGCCTCTACCGCCAAACCCCACCCCACCTCAGCTGGCTGCACTCTGATCACTTTTCTCTATGGTCTTCCCACCTAAGACTATTTGACAGAAAACATTCTGCTGTCAAAAGACAGTTTAAAGGCTGCCAGCCCAAGAGAAGCCCTCCCTGCCCAGTTAGGGGTGGGACCTCGTGACCAGAGAGGAGCAGGGAATTGCCTGGAGGCACACAGCATGAAGGCAGCTATGCCTCTGGCCTCCCAGCATGGAATCCGTCTGGGGCACGTTCATCCCTTCCCACCCCCGGCTGCTCAGCGGCACCCCGTCACCCCCCGGCCTGCACACGGGGGAGGCGCCTAGAGCGCCTGTGGATGATACTTGCCAAGGGCGTAGAGAGACAGTGATCCGAACACGGCCATGAGCTGGGGTGTGGCGCCCAGGGCCCCACGGACGCCTGCGGGAGCAATCTCAGACACGTACACCTGCAAGACACATCCCCCCCCACCCCGGCCTCCGCTGAGAACACAGGTGCCCGGGCCCGGCTGAGGTAGCACAGGTGGCCTGGTGAGCCGTGGGGAGCAGGGAGCGGGGGCTTCCAGCGGGGTTCTCCTCCGCATCGTGACTCACGGCATGGCCTCCCTTGGGCCTCAGTCGCCCTGCCAAGTGGGCAGAAGCGCTCAGCTCTGACGTGGGGGCGTGAGGCTGGGAATCGGGAGGCCCGAGGGCACCCGGACTCTGGCCTCTGCTCCTTCAGGGGCCTTCGTCCCATGCCGGGCTTGCCCAGTCCCCGAGTGGGTGTGTGGAATGGTGGGTATGACGAGGGGGTCCCAGGAAGGGTGCAGGGCAGGGACTTCCCTTCCCTTTCTTGTTGCGTTGCTCAATGTGGATTTTCTCTGATTGAGCAATGTGTCTGTCAGGACTCAGGACAGGAAGTTTGGGGAGTCCAGAGCTGGGGGCGGCTTGGGACTGGTGTCAGATTCCCCCCAAATTAGCTGCCCTGGTGGGGCTGAGCTGAGGCTCCCTGGCAAACACATCCCTGTTGACCAGGGGGCTCCGAGGCCAGGAGGCCTCAGCTGATGGTGAGGCAGTGAGAGGACCGGGGTGGGCAGTCCTGGCCTTACCGGGATGCAGGCGGCTGTGAGTCCCCCAGCGAAGCCCGTCAGCGTCCTCCCCAGGAGCAACATCCAGAGGCCGTGGGCGCCTGCCATGAGCGCATAGCCGGCCGCCGAGGGTACAGCCGAGAACATGATGCTCAGCTTCCGGCCCAGGAGGTCGTTGAGCACCATGGCACTGAGGCCCCCGGCCGCCGCACCCAAGGTGAACACGGACTGCAGGGAAAGGGTGCAGGGCCCCGTCAGAGCCTAGAGACAGCTGCTTTTCCAGGCTGTCCCAGGAGCCTGGGCTGCCGGACTAGGGCCCTGGATGGTAGTGAGCCTCCTGTCTCCAGAGGGGTACAAGCAGCATGTGGACAGCTGTTTGTTAGGGATGCCACAAGAGCTGTCTGCAGTGGCTCTGTCCAGCCTGATGTTTAGATGTCTAGCACTGTGATAGAGCAGGCAGGAGAACTCTGTGACTTGAAGCCCTTGGGATTTTAAGATTTGGGGGTTCTCGGATTCCCTGTCGAGTGGACCAGGTTGGATCCGGTCAGTGACCTGGGCACGGTGCTCAGCCTGTCTGAGCCTCAGTTTCTTCAGCTGCATTATGGGGACAGCGGTAGCACCCCCCTCATAGGGTTGGCCCTGGAGTAAACCGGCTCTCGTGGCAGGTGCCTAGCACAGGCCCGGCACACACTAGGTGCGCCGTCTGCACTGGGGATTATCATCTTAGCTAACGTGTTGTGGTTGTAAATCTGAGGCCGCTGAGATTGTTATTCTAGAATCTTGGGACTCCTGGGGCCTGTGCTCTTCCTACTTACATGCCCACCATCTATCCTGGGACCCTCTGTGCCCCAGCAGTGCTTTTTCCATTAGTAGCTGATTCTCCTGCCACCCCTCCTCCAGGGAGGTGTCCTCTCTGCTACGACAGCCCAGCTCTGGGTGGGGGGATCTGGGGAGCCCTCAGCCCCACTGGGTGGAGGCCTTAAGGGACACCTCCCCACCTGCTCCTTCCCTTCTCCATCAGCTTTCACTTCCTCCTTTTATTTCACAGCCATTATCTGGCCTCACTCCACCCACCCCACCCTGGAGTGGGTGTGGGGGGCGGCAGACCAGGGCCCTGGAGGGGGTCCCAAGGCTGACCTTTGGGGGGTTCCTAGCTTGGGACGGAGCTCAGTGCGTCCCTGCCCCCCTCCAGCTCAGAGCATGGCTCTTACCCCGAACCAGGATGCCTGGGTTTTGGTCAGACTCAGGTTTGGGTCCAAGGAGTGCTCCAGGGCTGGGATGACAGGGGACGTGTAGACCAGGGCATACCCGAAGCTGAAATTGCCCAGCACAGCGGCGAAGGTAGCTAGGAACACCCTCTTGTTCTGCAGGGCCCTGGTGCATGGGGGGTGCAGAGCAGTCAGAATCTGAGTCCCTCCTCGCCTAACTGCTGCCTGTCTTGAGCACGGTGGCTACCCGCTCAGAGGGTCGTGCTGGGGACGGCTGGGTCAAGAGCTGGTCAGACTGGCACCTCCCAGGCCTGAGCACCAGCTCCCTTGGGAAACCCCGAGGGCATGAGGACAGCCCTTGCAGCCCACTGCTGTGGCTGAGACGCAGGTGCAGAGCACTGTTCCCACAGAGGAGGCTCGGTGTCTGCCCCCAGCTTTGCCATTCAAGGCTTACTGTGTGACTTTAGGCAAGCCCCTCGCCCCCTCTGGGTCTCAGTCGCCCTGTCTCTGCCAATTGGGGGCTGGGCCCTGTACTCAGGAGGACCGGCTCCTTAAATAGGACTAGTGTGTCTGGGGCAGGAGGGAACCAGATGGCCCCTTGGTGGCCACTCACCGACAGTCAGTGGAGGCCCGAGATGGGAGCCAGCTGCCCACTGGAGGATACCAGGGCCATCCCTAGCCGCCACCCGCAGACCCTATGCCTAGAGGCTCTCACCCGACCCGCGTCGTCTCCCTTGGTGACGGGGGCGGCTTCTCGGGGAAGGTGTCATAGTCCGGGCCCTCGGCTCCCAGCA
The DNA here is from genome assembly GCF_964374135.1 of Grampus griseus. Taxonomy (NCBI): domain Eukaryota; kingdom Metazoa; phylum Chordata; class Mammalia; order Artiodactyla; family Delphinidae; genus Grampus; species Grampus griseus. The sequence goes on from NC_139000.1 coordinate 2,039,846, forward strand.
GCGGCTCCTGCATGGCCGGCTTCTCCTGTCAGGGTGCGCCGCCGAGGGGCAGGGGCAGCTCCGGCCAGAGGCGCGTCCGGCCGCAGCTGCTGGGAGCATCCGGCTGAGCCCGCAGCTCCGCCCCCATGACCGCGATTGGCTGCGGGGCGGCCCTGCAGAGCGGGCGCCGGCCAATGAGGCGGCCACGAGTGGTGCGGATGCTGAGGATGCGGGGTGCGGCGCTGGGGTGGGGCGGCCGGGCTTTACCCTGTAGCCGACTCGGGTGTAGGGCGGAGGAGCCCGGACGGGGCGGCAGGGTTTTCCCTGGACGCGGTAGGCCCCTCGTGCGCCCCTGGAGGCCCCGGGGCTCGCTTAGCGGATGGGAACCCGCACGGAGGGAGCCGCTTGAAAGTCGTGCAGGGCCTGGAGGCAGAGCCCTTCCCCATTCGTCTGTGTCCGCGTCTGGGTCCAAGCTGGGTACCAGCCCTGGGGCGCAGACTGCGTCCCACCCCGGAGCCCAGTTGCTATAAGCAGGAGGAAGCTGAAGCCCAGAGAGGGGCCGTGACGCGCAAAGGTCACACAGCGAACACTTGTGGAGACGAAGGCTGTGTGCTCCGCCTTGCGCTCGACGCCCTCTCTCCCTGCCACATCGCGTCTCTGAGTCATTGCTGTCCCCTTGACGCGGTGAAATCAGGTTCGCGAGTATCTGGGACAGCCGCAGCCGAAGGTGTGTGGAGTGAAGGCGGGGGGGGGGGGGGGGGTGGCGATTCCAGTGGGCGAGACTTGGATTTTCCCCATTTCTGATTGCAGGAGTGACTTGGGCTTGTAGCCAATCATCCAGGTAATAAGATAGCACTTAAAAATAAGAAAGAACCTGAAAATTCCCTGGAAGCCCATTCTTTTTTTTTTTGGCTGCGTTGGGTCTTCGTTTCTGTGCGAGGGCTTTCTCCAATTGCGGCGAGCAGGGGCCACTCTTCATCGCGGTGTGCGGGCCTCTCACTGTCACGGCCTCTCCGGTTGTGGAGCACAGGCTCCAGACGCACAGGCTCAGTAGTGTGGCTCACGGGCCTAGTTGCTCAGCGGCATGTGGGATCTTCCCAGACCAGGACTCGAACCCGTGTCCCCTGCATTGGCAGGCAGATTCTCAACGACTGCGCCACCAGGGAGGCCCTGGAAGCCCATTCTTAAAACAAAACACCACCACCACCCACGAAAAACCCAACCGACCAAACAAAAACGCAAACCACACACGCACACACCACACAACAAAAACAACAAAACGGAATTACTAGTTCCAGCTCTCCCTTTGGACTTTTTCAGATGGAGGAGGCTGAATCAGACCCTATTCTGCTGAGTGGATGTGCCACATGTATTTTACAACCGACTCTTTGTCGTTGAACATTTGGGTTATTTCCAAAGTTTAGCTCTCAAAATAGCAAAGTGTTTAAAAAAGTTGTTACAGTTCTCTTTTATAATCATCAAAATGTAACCACATATATTAGAATAGAGAAAACAGAGATGTGGGAAGGCCACATCCATTGCCAACAGCCTCACCCTGCTGGAATCTTAGTGTCTTTCCTTCCTCTCGTTTCCCCATGTGTCTGTTTTGTGTGTTGGCCCATCGAATGTGCATCTGACTGTGTGACCACTTCACACTGTGTTTTAAGCATTTGTTTGCCGTCAAGGGTATAGTCTTTGGACTCAGGCACACCCAATAAGTGGTGACCCTTGCTGTAATGTTGCATCGTCCTCGTGACCATATTTTGAAAATTGAGATGTAACACGTCAAAACCGAGCCGGACCCTGTGGGGCCTTCCCAGGACAGACTGCCCCGTCCATGTCCTCCGCCTGCCTTTTGTCTGTAGGAAAACTTTATCCATAGAATAAATTTAATCAGAGAAGTGAAAAAATGCAGAAGCAAAGAAAAGCAAACAGGACAAAATAATAGTGTTTCGTCATTAAACAAAGTCAAGGACCTTTAGTTCCTCCTCAAAGGCTATGGATAACATTCTGAGTCATACCCTTTGAGCTGTTTTGCCAATACTGAAACCCCCACTCGGTGGAAAGGGTTAACTCCATGAAGACCACACTGTAGCCATGACATAAACTGCTCCATCTCCATTCCAAGAACTGGCCTGAAAGAAATGGGCACAAACCAGCCCTGGAACTGAAGATTAAACTGTGCTTAAAACAAGACACTGATGAGCCCACCACAAGACCAATTTCAAGATGATTGTCGGAGCTGACTCTGCTGTTTCTGCATGTAGACCCTTCCCTTTGCCTGTACACCCCCGAAACTCCCCTTTAAAGGCTCTGATTGGCAGGGGGAGTTGGCTTTTGGACACACAAGTCTGCCTTCTCCCCCCGGGTTGCTGGCCTCCTGTATGAAGCAACCTCTCCTTTCCTACCAACACCTGTTTCTTGAGTATTGGCTTTCAAGCTTCGAGCAGCCAGACCTGAGCTCCGTAACATCTTAAAGGTGCAGCTCAATGAATCAAATTCTGTGCGCACCCAGGAGTCACGGCTCAGATCCAGAAAGAAGCTTCTGATCACCCCCAGAAAATCCCAAGTGTTCCTTCCCAGTCATGCCCACCCTCCTGAGGTCCCGTCGCTCTGATTTCTGTCATTGTGGATTAGATTTTCCCGCCCTTGAACCTCTTGAATGGAATCCTGCTCTTGTTTCTGGCTTTTTTTTTTTTTCCCTTTAAAGTCAGCTTTATTGAGGGACAATCTACACACAGTAAAATGAACCCATTTTAAGTGTGTAGACTGATGAGTGTTGGCAGCTGTATCACGCAGTGGCCCCCCAGTCAAGGCATAGAACATTTCCATCCTCCAAGAAGTATACTGGTGCCCCTTCCCGGTCAACACTCCTCCTCCATCCCTAAGACACCACTAACCATCTTTCTGTGACTGTACATTAATCTCTCCTAGAGTTTCATAGAAAGAGAACCATATATTAAGTGCTTTTTTCTGGCTTCTTTTACTCAGTACATCTATGAGGTTCATCCGTGCTGTGCTTTCTAGTGGCTTGTTCTCTTTTTGTTGCTGTGTGTGTTAAGTTCCATCCTTTGATGGGTGGTTGGGTTTCACGAAGCTCGGGGCAAGCCACTCCCAAATATGCCAACGGGGCAGACTGATTATGCTGAATTAAAGTTACTTGAGAAACAGTGGAGGCAAGAAGGGCACTCTGACCCTCCTCTCTGTCCCCCTGAAAGCAGAAAATAAATCTCCCATGTGGAATATACCCTTCCTGCACCAGGAGGTAGAGAGACATCCTTATCACCAGAGATGGGGAATTCCAGGCAAGAAGGCTGTGTAACAAACTCTGCCTAGTTTCCTCGCTAATGAGTACCCAAACCTAAGTTTCTTTGTCTTGTCAGTTCTTCACAAATTTGTTGTTTCTTTGTCTAAAAAGCATAAAAGCTGCCTGCTTTGGTCATTTCTTTGGGGCCCGTATCTATGAGACCTCGGCATGTAGGAAATTCAATTTGTTTTTTTTCTCCTTCTGTTAATCTGTCTTGTGTCAATTTAACTATCCTGGACAGGCTATTTTCAGTTTTGGGCTAAAAGAATAAAGCTGGTATGACTCTCCTTGTTCATAATCCTGTCTTACCGGCTTCTTAAGGTTCTTGAGTGGACGAACCTGGATTTGCTCATGGATCTTCTGTCATGGGCATTAAGGTTACTTCACACCTTTTTGCTTTTAAAATTAGCAGTGTGCTGAACATCTTTGCCCTTAAGGGATAATTTCCTTCAGCAAAGATCATTTCTGTGGTCCTCAGGCCTCTGAACCCTCCTATCTTCTCTCCTGCCCACTCTCATCTGGGTCAGCCCCAGATGGGCTGCTCTGGAACCTGGCCTCTGGGGGTGGGGTGGGACTATCCCCCCCTCCCTCCCACCCTGCGCCTGGCACAGCATGGGCACACAGCCAATGCCAGGAGACCCCTTGCTGGCTTGAATTTAGAGCCTGCCCTTCTTCTTAGCCTCCCCCAGGTCCCATGCGGAAGCTAAGCGGCAGCAGGAAGCCCAGGTCTGGGAGTTGAGGAACCTGTTTCTGCTGGGCCCGGGAAAGCCCTGGACACACCCACGCGGGGGCTGGGGCCCTCACTTCCCCGCCTCGCAGCTCCGGCCACTCCTTGGGGGAAGCCCCAGAGGGGGTGGCTGCTTTAGTGGAAAGAGCGCCTAGTTGATCCATCCAGGCTGCCACTCACTGGTGTCTGTCCCTGGGGAGTCTGGCAGCTCCGGGGCAGCCCTCTTCCAGGACATGGGAGCCCCAATGGCTGGAAGGTAAATGTCCTGAGAACTGCCGGGGTTGGGGTTGGGAAGGGGCTGGGCAGAGGCCACTCCCTGTCTCCTGGACCTTGCTGGCTGGTCTAGGGCATTGGAGCTTAAGTGACCTAGTCCACACTCTGTCCCTGTACGGAAGAGGAGCCCGAGAATAGGGTCTCAGGCTGCCAGGACCCTCCCTGCCAAGCTCTGGGGCTTCTCGGGAGCCACTTCCTTTACTGAGCCTCCTTTTTCTCATCTGTAAGATGGATGTAACCTGGTGCCCACTTCCTTAGCTGCCGTGTGGGCAGAGAGCAGCTGGTAGCCTTGATACAAATCCTCCCGCAGTTCTAGTCCCTCCAGACGAGGCTGCTGGCTTTCAACTGCCCCAGAAACTAGCCTAGCTGCATTCCAGACCCCCTGGCGCAGGGGAAAAGGTCCTGACTTCCAGCCCCTGTCATCTCAAGGGAGAAGGTGAGGAGGTTGGAGGGAACGCCAGCGGCCCAGGGGCTGTCTCATCTGGTCCTTATCCTCCCAGGGTGGTCTTTGGCATCTCCATTTCACAGAGGAAAAAATCAAGGCTCAGGGAGTCACTGCCCAGGGTCACCTCTGGGGCACCTCTTGGCCCCTGGCTCCTGCTGTGTCTGGGGGGCTTCCCGAGTGAGAGGTGGGTGGTGAGCCCTTCCCAAACGGAGTCCTGTCCCTCACCTCCACCTCACAGATGGGCCAGCCAGGGCCCCCCGGTGAGAAGGTCTCTGACACCCAGCTGTCTGGTGCAACCGCACCCCCCCCCCCACCATGCCGCGGCTGATGCCATCCCTGGCCCCGAGGACTCGGACCTGGTGCCCTCCCTGACCCTGGCTGCGGCTCTGGTTCTGTTGTTCCTCTTGTTCTCGGCCTGGCTGGTATGGGACAGGGCCCTCCGAGGTTTTTGCTAATGTGGGCTCCCAAGCAGGGGGTGTGGGTATCCCTGGCCCCCCCCAGCCACACCCTGGGCCAAATCCTGTGGCCAGCCGCTCAGCCCTCGCCCGTGGCAGCCCCAGTGGGACCCCAGGAGGCCCCCAACTCCCTCCCATTGGAGGGCAGGAACCCCGATGAGCCCCGGAGTCTTCAGCAGAAAGTCGCTGCTGGAGCCTCACGTCTGGGGACGGCCACAGAAGGTGGGCTGAGGACCTGGGGCAGCCGAGAGTGCCCAGGCAGATGGGCCTCAAAACCGTCCCGTCCTGGCTGGCTGCGGGGTGTGGCGGGGTCCCCATCCTTGTACCGCCATCCTGAGTGTTGCAAATAAAGCCAGGTGACCTCTGGGTATTGGTGGAATGAATCAGAACGAGTCGGGGGACGAGAGCTCCAGCCCAGGCTCTGCCCATGCTGGGCCGTGTGATGGTGGACAAGGCCCTTCTCCATTCCAAACCTCGGTTTCCCAGTCATCAAATGAGGATGGCAATACCTACTTCGGGGCATCGTTGGGAGGGCCCCCCAGTAGGTAGGCATTCTGTGGTCACCTCCGCAGCACACAGTCTCCCTTTGTGTCCGTCCCTTTTCCTCCTCCTGGAACCCAGAAAACCCTTGGAGGAAGCCCCGCACCCTCCCCAGGGCTGAGGCCAGTCAGAGACGGGATGCGCTGGTCTTGGCCGCCACCTGGTGGCTGAAGTCAGAACTACACCATCCCTTTAGCGTTCCCTTCAGGGCAGAGGAAGTGAAGGTGTTTGTTTTATTTTTTAAATTTTGAGATTGTGGATAAGCACAAATCGGATTACGTGGAGAAAACTTCTTTTACCATTTGCTAGTTATCTTCTTTCCCTCTATTTCCGTATCTATAATCTCCTTACCAAAAAAGCATCAGGCCGAAGGCAGAGGGGGTGGGGGAGAACTCTGAACAAAGGCGCGGGGGCGGGAGGGGGTGGTCTGCCCCGGGTCACCGGAGCCTTCCTGCCCCGCAGTGGCCCCTTCTTGGACCTTGACAAAGGAAGATGTGCTTTTTTGAGGCTGGGAGGGTCGTGGAGATCTTCAGGTCAGGGCTGGAGGCCCCAGGATCCTCCAGGATGCACTGGACAAATGCTTATCAAGAGCCCTCCTGAGGGGATATCCTGTGTCCTCCGGGGAGCAGGGAAGGGAGGAGAAGCCCCTCCGGGCCTCGCCCGAGGCCTCAGCCTTGCCCACTGCCCGACACGGGGTGAGAGCAGATGTGTGCGGCCCCTTGTTTGTATCTTTGTCCAGCGCCCAAGAAAATGCGTGTGGCTTCCGTCGCGGTTCCAGCAGCCCCTCACTGCATCCGGCCCAGCCCCTGTGGTTCTCCCAGGCTGCCGAGCCCCCTCTGTAGCGCTTGAGGCCAGCACGGGCATCTGTGTGAAGCTGGTCCAGGAAGGAATTGCACCGGCGAGGGAAATATCGTTCTGTGTAATTCAGTGACCTGTTTTATAAACGCTGTGGTCCCATTTGGGGTTTTTCCTGCCCTGTCTCCCCGCTCTTCCAGGGGTGCCGGGGCAGCCAGAGGCCTGAGCTTAGGAAAGTCTGGGCTTTTGGTGGGCTGGACGTCGCCAAGGGTGACAGGATGGGCTGGGCCTGGGGTGGGCAAGCCAGAGAGGGTCCTGGCGTGGGGCTGGCAGCCTGCTCCTTGAGCCCATCGGCAGCGAGTGGCTGGGAGCCAGCAGCTCGTGTGCGAGTGTGTATGTGTGTTGGTGCGTATGTGTACATGCATGCCTGCACGCACACATGTGTGCCCACGTGCTACAAACACGTGCACCGCGTGTGTACTTGCACATAACGCACATGCACGTGTGGCCATCTCCGTACACGCGCCTGTGTATATGCGTGTGCCCCCGTGTGCCCCCGTGTGCCGGTGTGTGTGTGCGACTCTACGTACACCGTGAACATCTGTATTTGCATGCGTGCATGTACGTGTGTATATACATGCAGTTGTTGTGCGTGCATGTGTGTGCACGTGTGTTTCATCCACGTGCCCTCCCTGTAGGAGCCTGGCGATGGAGTGGAGCTGGCCTCTTTCCTCCCAGCCTGGGCACGGGCTCCTGGGTGTTTACAAGTCAGGGTTCAAGTGGCCCCGGGGGCCGGGAGGCTTCTCCTTTGGGGAAAGAGGTTTTCCCATCGTTTCCTCCCTTTCCGGCTCTGCCCAGCTGTGCGGCCTTGGGAGAGTCCCGCTGCCCGAGCCATTTCCTCATCAGTCTGCGGTTGGGTGGGGCCACACTGCCACCTCTACTCCTTTCTGCCTCCTTCCTAAAAGGGCCCCAGTTGTGTTTGGGGGGGCAACGTGCTTACCTAAACACACAGGTCCTCCAGACGCCCTGCAGCTGGGTGCCCACGTGAGTCCGTTCTGGCCAAGGGTGTAGACAGGAGTGTCCATGGAGGACCACCTTCCTGATGAGCGAGGCTTTGGGTCCTAGCCGCTTCTTCCTGCCTGGAGTTCAGTCATGTTGCCTGGTGAGGCAGCAGCACTCTTGCACCCGGGAGGTGGGAGCCCAGGCTAGGACGGTGGGCAGGGATGAAGCGGGAGCTCGATCTCTGGTGATGTGGGGCCTGGACGCCTTGTTGTGAGAGCTGGTTTTCTGTGTGTTGCAGCCTCGCGCATTCCTAACTGATACAGGCCATCAACCCCCTTCTCACCCGGGGATTAAGTGGCCTGGAGCCTGAAGTGGGGGGGCTCGTGGGTGCGCTTCAGAGCTAGGCATCCTCACCCCTCGGCCCTGAGAGGGCCACTGGGGACTAGTCCTCAGGGGCATCCAGGTGCCTCTTGGGAGGAGAAGGACGAGGAGACAAGGACAGCCCGGCCTAACTTCCCAGTGGGAGGCGGGCACACCCAGGGCCCTCGCCGAGACCAAGTGCAGCTTTGGCACCATGGGGCCTGCTCCCGCCCTGTGTCCTCCGCAAGGTGATGGTTAAAGAGACGGGAATGAGGTGACAGGTGGAAGCCCCCTCCCCCTCCCAAGGAGACGGGACCGGCACAGACAGCAGGTGGACAGGTGGGCAGAGGGAGGGCATAGCCAGCCTTCTTTATTCTGTACGCGGGCCTCTCACTGCCGTGGCCTCTCCCGTTGTGGAGCAACAGGCTCCGGACGTGCAGGCTCAGCGGCCATGGCTCATGGGCCCAGCCGCTCCGCGGCATGTGGGATCTTCCCGGACTGGGGCACGAACCCGTGTCCCCTGTATCGGCAGGCGAACTCTCAACCACCGTGCCACTAGGGAAGCCCCGCCAGCCTTCTTTAGGATGTGGGGCAGCCAGTGCCGAGAGCCCAGCCCTGGCTGGACCCCTCTGGTCTCCTTCTCACCAAAGACCTGGCCAGCCTCCCCCTGGCAGACACTTCTGGGGACCTTCTCGGGGTCTCGGCCACGCACGCCACATGTACAGGTGGGTCCTGCTTGGGACACACAAAGGCAACAGAAAAAGGGCAGGGTGAGGCTCACCAGTCAGTCCCCGTGCCGGCCATCAGCCCCTCCTTGGGTCCCGTGCTGTGGGCTGGGGTCTGATCTGACGGGGTGAAGTGGGTTCCTCCCCGCTCTGGCCTCTGTGCCGGGAAGGGTCAGACCCAGGTCCCCCCGCCCCGGGCAGATGCGCAGTGACCCTGGTTCTAACCACGCTGGGGTTCACACCCCTCCCCTGCTGCCGCGACTGGCCAGGCCTGCAGGGGGTGGGGCTGGGGGTGAGCTCCGCCCGGCCAGCCTGGCGTTTCTGCCTTTTAACCGCCTTGGCCAACACCCTTTCCCGGGACTCAGCCAACTATTTCTGGGCCGCTAAGCGGCACAGCAGCTACTTCTCTCGCTCAAGTATGACATTACATTTTTTCGGATGGCTGGACCGAAAACCGGGAACTTGTTCCGGAAGTTCCCGGTTTGCAGCGTGTAAGCGACAGCCTCGCTCTGTCCTGGCCGCTCCCCCGCGTCCCTCCAGCGTCCCTCCACCTCCCCCCGTCCCCACTGTCTGGGCCGCCAGGCAGCGGTGGCAGCAGGGTCAGGCTCAGAGCCCACACAGAGGCCCCCGGGCTGCAGGTGGCCCAGGAAACCTCTCCCCGGTTATTTCTGGCCCCTGTGCTGGCCCGTGGACTCCTGCCAAAAGCAATTACTGAATTTTCATCTTGTTTTGCTGACGGCTTAGAATACGTCAAAAATGTTCTGCTGGGAGACCCGAGGGCGCTTTGGGGTGGGGCTGGGTGCTTGAGAGTCCAGCAGGGGCCTGGTCCCCCCAGGACTAGACCTTTGGGGTTCCGGCGAGTCGGGGAGGACGGGGGCCAGTGAGGGCGGTTTATTAGGCTGTTGTCTGATGGTGCTTCTGGAGCACAGTCTGTGTGCAGACACTGAGAATCGCCCCTCTCCTTGCGGCGCGGGGGGATTCCTCTCTTCCGAGGCTCAGAGCTGTTCTGAGACCCGGCGACGTCCCTGTCCTGGGAGGTGGCTGAGGGGGAACTCTGCCCCCTGTCTGTGGGCCGTGGGCTCACCCCGTTCTGTGGTGGGCAGGGCTGGGGGCTGGGGGGCAAGAGGAACAGGCAGGGTCTGCGCCCAGGGGTCTCCCCCTCCCCCGGGGCTGTGCTCAGAGCCACTGACAACAGGCCAGGAGGACAGACCAGGCCTGGCCATCTCCTTTCAAGTGTCCCCGTTGTGCGGCCGTGGGATCTGCACCCAGGCCCTTCGACTCCAGCACCTCTGCCGGGAGCAGCACGCCATCCGGGGAAGGACCTTGGGCCGCCTGATGGGCAGGCTGGACTCTGCCGGGTGGGCTTCGTCCAGGGCCCAGGCCACTCTCCACTTCCTCCCCCGCCCTCGGGAATGTCCACCGGCCACAGGCAGAGATCGGCTGGAAGGCGGTCGGTCGGGGCCGCAGCCCCAGCCCTGGGGGCCTCCTAATTCTGGTCTGGGGGGAGATGGGGGTGGGGGCCCCTGCCTGGGGGGCGGGGGGGAGCCCCAACCTCTCTGCTGCTCTCAGTGTCCACCACAGGGGTTTCCAGAAGGGAGTGTGGAGATGGGAGTCTCCAGGGAGAGGAACTCGGGCTGGGAGTTGAGCCGTGTCTGGGGGTGTGAGCACCCCGACCTCTTGGGACCTGGGTTCTTTGCGCACCTCGGATGGTACCCCGCCGGGGGGTGAGAGCTCCCTGCCCTGTGTGGAGATGGTGCCCGACCCCGTTTTCCCACCAGCCCTTCTTCTCAGGGTGCACAACACTCGCTGCCCCGGGAGGGAGGCCAGGAGGCCGAGCCCATTCTACATGCACAGGTGTGTGGACACACACGCACATATATGTACGCACGTGTGTATGTGTGTGTACGTGCTTTAACAAAGTGCCCCCCGTCCTGTTGGACGGGCTGGCCTGGCCCCTGAGCTTTGTTACAGGTCTACACTGTCCTCAAATGCTGCTTGGTGCCCAGCTCCTGGCCGGGCAGTGGGATCGGACCGGCCCTGCCCGGAGGGGGCTCCGGGTCTAGTGGGGTGAGACAGAAGCTTGGCCGGAGGGCGTACAGGAAAGGGCTCCAGGCCCGGCCTGGAGTGGGGACCACGCAGGCTTCCTGGTACCGGCGGAGGGCACCTGGTGGGGCCGGCCAGCGTGGGGGGGCTCTGGGGAGGGGGCGGTGGTTCCGAGGCCCCAGGGTGGGAAGCGGCTTGGTACTGGGTGGCTGGGGGCTGCAGTCAGCCTGTGGGGAGGGGGCAGCCTTGGACACTTGGGGCTGGCCTGGGTGTGGGGCGACCCTCGTAGATGCCACGTGTGTGCCGTGTGTGCCTCTTATGTCCCCGTGTCTCCCCAGACTGGGCCTGGCTTCCAGCTGCCTGTAGCCCTGGATTGGCCCCATGTGTTTGGAATTATGGTTGCAATTTCAGGGGAAGAAGCAGATGGGGTGCCTGTCCTCAGCCGTCCCCGACCTTTGAAGGCTTCGTCTCAGAATGCACAGAATGTCTGTCCGGGGAGCGCAGCCCAGAGAAAGTCCGTGACCCAGGAGGCCAGTGGAGGCCAGGGTCTCAGGGGCTGTCCGTGGTGGAAAAACTGAGGCTCTGGAGCTCTCAGATTAGCTCCCCAAGGAAAGGGCTCGTCTCAGAAGCCTGCCTGTCTTTCGCTTTGTCACAGCTCGAGAGAGGCATGGACATATGTACACTACCAGACGTAAGGTAGATAGCTAGTGGGAAGCAGCCGCATAGCACAGGGAGATCAGCTCGGTGCTTTGTGACCGCCTGGAGGGGTGGGATAGGGAGGGTGGGAGGGAGGGAGATGCAAGAGGGAAGAGATATGGGAACATATGTATATGTATAGCTGATTCACTTTGTTATAAACAGAAACTAACACACCATTGTAAAGCAATTATACCCCAATAAAGATGTTAAAAAAAAAAAAGAAGCCTGCCTGGCTCATTCTCGCGGGAACGAGCAGGATTTGCGTTCTCGGGCCTGAAGGATGGAGACCAGGGCCCTGCGGTCCTTAAAGGGACTGGCTGGCAGGTCTGGATGCAGTGGAGGGTTTGGACATTCTGGGAGCAGCGTAGGGGGAAGGGGCCGCTGGCTGTCTGGGTCGGACCCCCCTCTCTCTGGAACATTCCCCAGGGGCAGCCCTGGCTGTGGGCGGGTTTGAGAGTGGGCTGAACGGCCCCAGGATCCTGGCCAGGCCTGGGCCTCCCTAGGCCTTTCCTGTGTCCACCAGGCGGGCGGCCTACATGCTTGAGTGCTCCCCCGCCCCTCCTGGATGGAGGTCTGGCCCCGCCCACCAAGGCAGGAGACTCAGATGAGCTGCAGTTCCCTGGTGGTCTGGGCACATCCTCTGTTGCCCCTTGACCCTCTCACTGCCTGTGGACATGATGCTTTTCTGGGTCCAGTGCATCCTCAGGACGCCGCCCTGGGTCCTGAGCACACAGGTTCCCCTCCGCCTGGACTCTCCTGGGGCAACCATCTTGTGACACTTGTACTGTCTGCTGGACGGGACTTGCCAAGTGAGAAGCTCCCCAGTGCAAGGGCTGGTGTGCGTGTGCGTGCAGCCCCAGAACCCCACGGCTGGGGACCCTGAGCCTGGGCCCCCGTGGCTGCCGGGCTCTGCGCTCCATCTGAGGGTGAGGCTGGAGCCCGCGGAAGCTGCTGCCCGCACCCACAGAGCCCCGCGCTGCACCCTGGGACTTTGAGACGGCAAGGGCGCCCTTGGCTGCCTGGGCTTTCCCTCTTCCATAGATGTTTCATTTGTCAGAATGAAAGCGGAGTGCCTGTTGGGCCCTCGGCCATTTCTCAGAAATGGGCCCCTCCCCGGACGTCCCCTCCAGGCATGGCTCTTCCCCTCCTTAGTTCCCAAAAGTCCAGACACAGTGCCTCTGGGTCGGGAGCTCCAAGCACGGGGCCCTGGCCCCTGGTGCACTTGGCACCAGGGCCTCACGTGAAGGACCCCCAGCTCTGGGTTGAGCCAGCCCCAGGCCTTTCTCCGGGCAGCTCCCAGATGACGGCTGCGGACCCCCTTAACGGTGGGAAGGCACCCCGTCCCTGGCAGCCCTGTGGAAGCGAGGGAGGCTGTCCACACCTGAGAGTCCCAGGCCCCAGAGCTTCCTCCCCCGTGTCCTGAGTGCCCGTGCTTCAGCTCGCCTACGCCCCTCCTAGGGAGGGCAGAGGGGGTTTCTGGTGATTGGGGCCCCCTGCCCTAAGGTCTTGGCATGAGGTTGGGGCAGGACTCTCACCGCCAGGGCCCCCCCACCATCGTTCCCCGAAGCTGGCCAGCCTGGACTGCAGCCTCGACGACCTGGAACGGGCCCCTGGCCTGCAGGAGGCTGAGCTGCAGCAGACTTGGCCTCCCCTCTGTCGGGAGCTGAAATCCTTGCTGAGGCCAGCAGGCTGGGGGTGGGGCAGCCGGCCTGGCCTCCGGGAAGGGTTCCTGGGGCCTGGCCATCCCCACAGGGCACCCTCCTGAGCTCCCGTCCACCCTGCAACGTGACAGATGTGAGAGAGGACCCAGCACCCGACCTAGAAGGTGTTTGAGAGAGATGGGGGGTGGGGGTGACACAGGAGAGACGGAAGGCGGTGTTCCCACGGGCTCTGAGCCCCCTGCTGGGCCCAGGCCTGCAAGTCAGTCACATTGCCGCCCTTGACCTCGCACATCTGTCGCGGCCCCTCCCCGTCAGGGCCGCCTGGGGATTCAGTGAGCCCACATCTGAGCACACCTGGCACAGCAGCCCCGTCAGCGGCTGCAGAGAGAAATACCTGTGATCGCAGGTGCTTTGGGCGGCCGTCTTGCTCACCTGCACGTTTGGACTTTTCTGCAACGTGGCCGAGTGACGGGTCATTTTTTAAGAGTTAAAGGGTTGCTTTGAACAAACCTGGAACCGTTGCCTACCTGTGTGCTGCTTATGTGGTAAAAAAGTAAAAGAAAAATGAATAAAAACACCAGAAATCTCCTCGTCCGTCACAGGCTGACGGGGCGGCAGCTGCTCTCAGGGCTCTGAGTCGGTGGGGTGGGGTCTGGGGGGAGGAGGGGCACGGGGGCGACACACACACGTGGATGCAAGTCGCCCCTCAGCAATGAGTGGTGAACGCAGGGAGGGGGTCGTGGAAGGGGCCGTTTGGGAGGCTAGGGTTTTCACCTGGTGCCGGAGCATGAGCAAGGTTTTAACAGGCAGGGAGCAGAGGAACGTGTGGAGGTGTCCAGGTGCCGGGAAGCCTGTGAGCGCCCGGCCCCTCCACACCCACGTCCCCCCGTCCCCCACCCGCCCACTCACCTCCTGCACCCGCCACTCACGCCCCGACACCCACGCGCACCCCCCTCCCCCCGCCTCCACGCCCATCCACTCCCCCACACCCGTCCCCACTGGAGGCTGCAGTTTGACGGGCGGGTGGCACGGTGCCACGGGAGGTTTGGAAGCGGGGACTCAAGCCGGGGTTGGATGGTGACCTCGGCCCCGCATCTTGCTGCGCGGGGACTAGGAAAGCAGTGCTTCTCAGCTGAGGCAAGTCTTAGCCTACAGTGGCCCGTGTGCAGGATTCGGGGACAGGCTTCACCAACCCTCAGATCCCAGGGGTGGCCCCTGAGCAGGTAGGTGGGAACCGCAGCACAGGGTTCCAGAAGCGCGGAGCCCCCTGCAGCTGCCCCCCGGCCACTCTGGGGCCAGCACGCCGCCCTACCCCACAGACGGCACCCAGCTTGGGGCGGGGGCTCCAGAGAGGAAGCTTGCACATTCCTCCGGTTCGGGGCTCTGTCCTCCCACCGCTCCTTTGTCAGGCTGGGACGGGGGCCAGCCAGCCCCCAGGACACGCTGTCCCTTGGCCTCGCCTTCTGGAGTGGAGCCCATGCTGGGAATGAATGGCGTCTGACCCTGTGTTCCAGGCGAGGCTGGGACAGTGTCCTCAGGATGCAGCTGTGCCCAGCTGTTCCCGGAGCGACATCTTCCACCCCCTCCCCAGCGACTCGGCTGACCAACGGACACAGGTGTTGGAGCCCTTTTGGGGACCCAAGACCCTGGAGGACAACAGGACAGAGGCCAAGACCTACTTGGCTTACCGAGTTGTGGACAAGTGCTGACGCCCTGAGCTCTCCCAGGGGCATTGGGGCTGAGAAGTTTTGTCTACAGCCCAGTTCACGGGGTGCCCTTTGTTTGTAGGTGCTCAGGCTTGTAAATTGGGGTTGGCCCCAGCTTCTGACGGAACAGCTCGTAAATCCCCCATCGGGACCACCGGGGTCACCAGCAGAGGGAGGCCAGTCTGCCACTGTGACCTCTTCCCTCCCTGGACCCAGAGGTCCTCGGCCCAGAATCTCCCACCTGAGTCCTCGTTGGAACGGTCGCCTTCACCGGAACGGGGGAAAAATACAAGCTTGTGTTCAAGGCCAGCTCAGCCCCAAACCTTGGGAAGTCACAGAGCTTGCCTGGGCCTTGGGGTTCCCACGGGTCAGTGAGGTCACCACTGCAGCTGCCTCTTAGAGGCCTGGGCACTTTAGAGGAGGGGTCCCAGCCTTGAGACCCAGCCTGAATGGCCAGTGTGGGCCGAGGTCTCCTTGGAGATGCAGAGCCTCTGACCATGGCTGTTGGCCTCTGCGAAGGAGGTTCTGCAAACAGCCTCCACTCGCTCCCGGGCCTGCTCCCACTGGAACGTAAGTTCTCCGAGTGCAGCAATGTCACCCTTCTCATTTACTGCTGTGTCTTTAGTGCCTCAGACAGTGCCCGGCAAATAGAGGAAGCTCAATGAATATTTGATGAATGAATGAAGGGCTTCACCAATTACTGACTCATTTGTTGAGAACGACAGAGGTTAAGGGCATAGACCCAGCAGGCTGTCCGGGTTCTGAGGTTAGAGTCCGTTACTTACTAGCTGTGTGACCTTTAGGGAGTTATGAGCACCCCAGAGCCTCAGTTTCCCCATCTGTCCCTACCAATATGGCCAGTCAAGAGCCTGTACAAACCCTCCCACTGAAAGCAGCTACACGTTCTGGGTAGAATAAAAGATGTTCATCTTGAATGCTGTCTTTTCTTTTTTTCTGGCTGCGCCCTGAGGCTTGTGGGAATCTTAGTTCCCCGACCAGGGATCGAACCTGCGCCCTCAGCAGTGAAAGTGCAGAGTCCTAACCACCGGATTGCCAGGGACTTCCCCTAGAATGCTGCCTTGAGCTGGCTAGGAGGTGTGGAATCCTCAAGCCAGGATGGGGAAAGTGGGGACCCAGAGAGCAGCGTCATACACTAAAGCTGGCTTTGCTTCGAGATGTGAAGGCGTGAGTTCACTGCACACCATCTGACACCAGAAAGGCTGAATGTATTGTTTATTAAGCTGGGGAGAGCCACAGTTGGGAGGCCAGAAACCCCAAATCGAGCTAACTGCAGGCCTGGCACGGATGTTCAGTGTGACTCTCAGAGGAAGCGTTTGGGAACTGGGTGGTCCTCAGCGAGGGGTGTGACCGCCGCTGATTGGCTGAGTGAAGCTAGTGGTCACCAGTAGGTTGGGATAGGTTTGCAGCTGGCTTTGCAGCTGTTTGCTGTTATGATGGCCGAAGAACAGACTGTCTTCTCATTTTGAATTTGGAGAGTTGAGGTCTTTCTATCCTCACAGGTAAACCAGAGCATCATTGTTTTTGTTTGTTTGTTTGACTTCCTTTGTTCTAAGGGACAGAAGACAGAGCACAGAGGGGGCATATGTTGGGGGCCCGATAGAAGATCACCTCCACGCATCCAGGGTTCCCAAGGGCTCCACCTCAGCGTCCAGGTAAACTAGAAAACCCACCTGCCCTCTAAGTAAGGCTTTGGCCCTGCTCCCTCAAGCCTCGGTGCTGAGGAGAGGAGGAATAGGTCTCTAAGAGTTCGTAACCACAAGCTGGCCCTCAGGTGCGTGTGCAGCCTGAATCCATTCTCCCTCAGTTGTCCCCAGTCCTCCAACAAGGGACTTTACTTTAAAGCCTTCTCAGACCGCCAGCACTCTCTAAAGGAACCTACCTTCGTCTCAAGCTTTAGAAACATTTCACAAAGGCCCACAGCCCAAGAGCAGTTCAGAGTAAAGATTCACTACATACCCAAGAAGATAAGGCTGCATGAGTGAAAGCAGACAGAAACAATAGACAGTAGAGTCAGATTGGCAAAAATCCGGATATTAGAACTGTCAGACCCAGAAAACGAAGTATGTTTTATAGAAGAAACGAAAGGGACTTGAATACATTAGTAAAGAGCAGGGCGACTCCTAGAAGCAAAAAATTACGTAATACTTGAAATTAAAAACCAAAGGATGGTTTAACAACTGCTCAGACACAGCTGAAGAGGAATCAGTAACCTGAAGGACAAGGTCGAGAAATTAGGAAAATTGCACCTGGGAAATGTGAAAAAACATGCAGGTTGGAGTGAGAAGGCAAGCATATTGCTAATTGGAGCTCCAGAAAAGGAAGAGAGAGAGGATAGGGACAGAGGCAGTATTTGAAAAGGATTAAGGCTGAAACTGTTCCAGATCTAAGGAGAGACAGCCCCGCCCCCCCCAAAAAAATATAAGGAGCCCAAGGAACCTCAAGCAAGATAAGAACAAGGGGTTCCCACCTCTCCGCTTCAGAGTGAAAACGCAGAACACCAAAGGCCAAAAGAAGACCCGAGAAAGAGTCAGAGAGGAAACACAGATCGCCTTCAAGGACGATTACGCCGAGAGCCTACTTCTCAGTAGCAGCAATGGGAGCTCGAAAATAGAGAAGTGATGTGGTCAAGATGCCAAGAGCAAACGGCTCCCAACCTAGAAGTCAGTATCCAGTGAAAAGTGGCGAAATAAAGACAGCGACAGGCAAATAAAAATCAAGAAAATGTCCCACAGTTTGCGCCTGAGGAAGCTTTAAAGGACATACTTGAGGAAGAAGGAAAGTAACCCCAGATAGATGGCAGGAATGTTAGAAAGGACGGAAATCAAAGACATTATTATATATGTGGGAAAATCGAAATAAATGTGGATGGGGACCTCCCTGGTGGCGCAGTGGTTAAGATTCTGCTCTGCCAATGCAGGGGGCCCGGGTTCAATCCCTGGTCAGGGAACTAGATCCCACATGCATGTTGCAACTAAGAGTTCTCATGCCACAACTAAGGAGCTGGGAGCTGCAACTAGGGAGCCTGCTGGCTGCAACTAAGGAACACACCGGCTGCAACTAAGGAGCACGCCTACTGCAACCAAATAAATTAAAAAAAAAAAAGAAAAAGAAATGTGGATGGTAAAAATGGCGCGTGGGATTTAGATGAAGACAGTGCGAAAACACAAGGTAATACCGGCCTTAAAGTTGCGGGGGGGAGGTAAGTGGAATGAAAACGTTCTAAGAAAGAAAGAAAAAGTATTAATTTAGTATCGACTTTGATAAGCAACTACTAAAAGAATAGAAGTAGAGCGTGTAAATTCTAGACCAATGGAGAGGAAAGCAGAACGAGAAAACTCAAGAATCCAACAGAAGGCAAGAAAGGAGATAAAACAAAACACAAAAAGACAAAATAAGATGGTAGAAATCAGTCCAGCTATGTCGGCAATTACAATACATAGACCCTAATAGAATAGCTAAAAGTTATAGTGAAAGACAACGATTTCAGGCCAGATAAAAAGGACAAACTCCATCTGATATTTATAAGAAACATCTAAAACATAAAGATACAAAACCATAGAAGGCAAGCATTAATGCAAATACCAAGCCAGAGAACACTGGAAAGACCATCTTCACATCAGAAACATACACTTTAAGTCAAAAAGAACTATTAGGGGCTTCCCCGGTGGCCGATGCAGGGGACACGGGTTCGTGCCCCGGTCCGGGAAGATCCCACGTGCAGTGGAGCAGCTGGGCCCGTGAGCCATGGCCGCTGAGCCTGTGCGTCCGGAGCCTGTGCTCCGCAACGGGAGAGGCCACAACAGTGAGAGGCTCGCGTACCACAAAAAAAACCAAAAAACAAAACCAAAAAAAAAACCTACTAGAAATAGTAGTTCATTCTTTGCTTAATAATAACAAAAATCGATTTATTGGGAAGATACAACTGTTCTTCCTTTGAATGTACCTAATAACAAAACCTCAAAACAAAGATATATTATAATGCAAAACTTGGCAGAACTACAAGGAGATATAACAAATCCACCATTGGGGTGGGAGATTTTTTTGAAAAACAGGTTCAGATGTATAATTTACACACCATAAATCCACCGGTATTAAATTCAATCAGTTTTTGTAAATGTACATTGGTAGGTAACCCTCACTACAATCTAGTTTTAAGCTCCTTCCCTAAATTCTCCTGTGCCCACGTGTAGCCAAGTCTTTCTTCCCCACCCCCAGTCTTAGGCAGCCACCAATCTGTTTTGGTTTCTCTAGTTTTACCTCTTCTAGAAATTGGAGGATTCTATCTATATGAAATGTTGTCATTATGGGCTTCCCTGGTGGCGCAGTGGTTGAGAATCCGCCTGCCAATGCAGGGGACACGGGTTCGAGCCCTGGTCCGGGAAGATCCCACATGCCGCGGAGCAACTAAGCCCATGTGCCACAACTAATGAGCCTGCACTCTAGAGCTCGCGAGTCACAACTACTGAGACCGCGTGCCGCAACTACTGAAGCCTGCGCTCCTAGGGCCCGTGCCCCGCAACAAGAGAAGCCACCGCAATGAGAAGCCCGCGCACCGCAACGAAGAGTAGCCCCCGCTCGCCGCAACTAGAGAAAGCCCACGTGCAGCAACGAAGACCCAACACAGCTAAAAATAAATTAAAAAAAAAAGAAATGTCATTATGATTACAGCCATGCTAGTGGGTGTGAAGTGGTATCTCATTGTGGTTTGACTTGCATTTCCCTCACGTCTAATAATGTTGAGCATCTTTTCATGCGCTTATCGGCCATTCATAAATCTTTGGTGAAGTGTCTATCGAAATCTTCTGCCCGTTTTTTCTTGCGCTGTCTATCTTCTTATCATGGAGCTTTGAAATTTTATTTATATATTCTGGATACAAGTCCTTTATCATGTATACGTTCTGCAAATATTTCCTCCCAGTCTGTTTCTTGTCTTTCTAATTTTCTTAATGATGTCTTTTGAAGGGCAAAAGTTTTTAATTTTGATGAAGTCTAATTTATTGATTTTTTTTTTTTGGATGGATCACATGTTTGGTGTCATATCTTAGAAATCTCTGCCTGCCTCACCCAAGGTCACAGAGATTTTCTCTTATGTTTTCTGCTAGCAGCTTTCTGGTTTGGGGGGTTAATTTTTGGGATAGGGTGTGAGATAAGGGTTGAGATTCCTTTTTTTGCTGTGGACCTTCATTTGTTCCAGCATCATTTGTTTTAAAGGCTGTCCTTTCCAGAACGTGAGCTTTATTACCGCTCTCTCAACAATGGACAGCTACTACTTAATAAAAATATAGAAGATTTAAATAAAACAACCAGCACGCTGGATCTGACGGACTCCTCTAGAATGTGACCAGCAAACATGCTTTGCAGGCTCCCACAGGGCAACTGACCACACACTGGGCCATAGTGACCGTAGCCCACTTTGAAGCATTGGCTGAGCTCAGGACCAGTCAGAAATCTGTAATGATAACAACGGTAATATAGCTTGAGAATCCCCTTATCTGCAGCTAAGCAAGAACACATCATTGTGGAAATCAAAACAAGGGCGATCACAGAGCTTGTCTCAGAGGGTTGAGCGGCCCAAGAGTCAATACATGCAAAGCAGCACGTGGAAGTTTCCGGAAGGCGCGGTGAGAGCCAGCGCTTGGCCTTTTGTTCCCTCCGCATACTCTCCTTCGTGCTTCTTCTCTGGTTCATGCACTGTCTGTTTGACGGGTGCTGCCTGAATAATCAGTCATGCACCAGACGTGGGGGAGATGGCCCAGACCCCCCCCCCCCCAGGCAGCGGGGGAGTCACCCGTGCGCAACTGGGGCCGTGAACCCAACAGCCAAGTTCCCCGAGCTCTCATAGCAGGATGCAGCACCAGTGGCTCAGCTGGTCTGCAGTGAAGTTTCCATGCCATCAGGAAGCAGGACAGGGGGGCCGTGAGGCGCAGTGGACAGCAGGCCGGACTGGGAAACCCCACACCAGACGGGGTCACGTCTCAAATCTATCAGTGCGAGATCTCAGATACACCCACACTCATCCGTCCTCCGTCTTCCAGTCTGTGCAGGGTGATGGCCAGGAGGCATTAGGACGAGGAGGTGATCACAGGTGTGCGAGCCCCGTCCAGGCTGTGGAGCCCAGTGCGGGGGTGACGACGACCGCCCATGGGACATGGGCATCTCGGGGCCCATTGCAGAAGAGCAGGCGTTCGCGGGGGAGACGAGCCACAGCCCTTGGCGGCCTCTGAGTTCACCTTTTGGGCCCTGCTGCGATGTGATGTCTGGAACTGGCTAGAGGCCTGAGGCCAGACGGTGCCCCCGTGCCCTCTGCCCCTTTTCGCCCACCCCTGGCAGTCAGGGCTGTCGGTCTGAGGCCGGCAGCTTCCCGGAGCTGCAGCCGGTGGCGGGAGCTTATCAGCTGTTGCTTTGAGGCTGGCGGCTTCGGTGCGGGGGGCCCGAGGCTCTGCCACACCTCTTCCAGATGTGGCCACGGCTACCCGCTAGCCTGCCTCCGGCTGGGGCTCTCCGCCAGCAGCCCTGTTAGCCGAGCTTTTAGGAAAACAACCCCAGTGAAGGCACCAGGGGCCCAGCTTCCCTGAAGGGAGAGAAGGGGGTGGTTAGGCTAGATGCACAGTTCCAGATACACGCTGGCCTCTTCCTTCCCTGCAGCCCGCTCAGCCTGGCCCTGGACTTGGGGTGGTCACAGCCATCTGCTGGCTGGGGACCTCAGTCTCCCCGGCTAAAGGGGCTCCCTTGAGGGCTGGGTGGAGCTGTCATCCTCTGCTTCTCCACAGCACACGTGGGCGGGTGGCGCTCGACGGCATGCTGCCTGTTTGCTGGTGGGATGGAAGGTCCTGTGTGCCTCTGCGGGCCTTCCTGACGCGTCTGCAGTGGGGGCCTGTGAGGGAGGTGCCATTTCCCCCAGCATCCCATTGGGTGGCCCCAGCAGGATGAGCAGGGGTCCCTGCCTCTAGAGGTGCTGGGAGCTGAAGGTCACCCAAGGTCACATGGCCCCTGGGGAGTGGGCACTCCAGAGCCAGCCCCTTTCCTAGCCCCTGGGCTCCACCATCCTGCTCTTGGGGGACAGGTCAGCAAGGGGTCAAGGCTAAAGCCTCGGAGGTCACAGGTTAGCCATTTATCACGTGTGGGCGCTTCCAGGAGCCGTGAGCCTGCCCGTGCCGAGACAGACACAGAAAAACCCACCCGTTTATTGCTCTGGCCCACGTTCGTTAGGCAAGCGTGGGGAGCTGGGTGTCGAGGGGGACGCTCCGGCCACACTGAGCTCCCAGATTTCAGGAGGCCCCCTCTGGCCATGACGTCGGCGTATGCGGTGCCCTCCGGGTGCCTCACCTCGCTGTCTCCACCCCACAAAGGATGCAGGGGCCCAAGGGACGGAGGACACTGGGGGTGACCTCGACTCTGCGCAACTTTATGGAACCAGTGGGCTGTTCGAAAGCTTTGGACAACTCACCTTGACGACCCTCCCGGATGAGGGCAGCCCCCTCTGCCCCTGAGCGTATGCAGACACACCTCCTGCAGCCTGCTCGGTCAGGGCCACCCTGTCCCCCACGCCCCCTTCCTCCGCCCTCGCCCGGACCCACGCTGCCTCCTCTGGTCTGCTTCCCAAACTTTGCCCACCTTCTCACAGCAGCGGGACACGATGGTGAGGCCGCTCCCTCCCCAGATTCTCCCTGGACCGTGGGCACCCAGCCCACCCACTCTCCACCGAGCCCCGCCCGGAGCCGTCCACGGGCACTCGGGCCCTGCAGTTCCCAGATGGACCCTGTTTGACCTTTCACCCTCCCCCTGGACCGCTGCCCCTTTCTCCTTCAGGTCAGTGAACGGCACCCCCTTTGCAGAGACTTTCCTGACCCCCATCCCTCACTGCTCATCCCTGTCTCTGTGGCCCCCGCTAGACTGTGGGAGCTGGAAGGTCTGCCTGGTCCCGGGTGAATCTGAAGGGCTGAGAAGGCTGCTTGGTGACCAGCCAGGAAGCAGGTGACATTTAACCTGGGCCCAGGGCAGCCGGCTTCTTCCTCCGCCTCTGGACCTTGAAGTCACCAGGCCAAATCGTCTCTCTTGTCCTGGTGAGAGAGACATGGTAAAGGGACAAAGTAGCTGATTAAATAGTTAATCCCACTAGGGGATTGTACATAAGGAAGGAAAGTACAGGAGACCCCTGTAAGTTAACGATCACTCAAGAAAGCAGGTTTGCTTAACCACAAAATCAAGCAGACTTGCTTAGTGACAAAACCATGCAACAGAAGCATGAGACATGCCCCAGAACAATAAAACAGTGGTGGAATGAGACCCACATCCTGTGCAGTGAGGTCAGTAAGTTACTGATTCCCAGGACACGCTCCTCTGCCCACACGAAAACCAAAAATATAAGGAAAGGGTGACATTATACTGAAACCGGAGATGATTTACCATTTTTAGCATGCGTTCCTGCCTTTTTGGTCATTTCCATTGCGCCATGACAGTCCCGGCTTGACCACGTAAGGCCAAGAAAACTCCTCCGCCTGACATGGAAGAGGAGGTGATAATGGAAGCTTGACGTCTACTCAACAGTGAGGAAGCAGGTGGTCTTTTCCCCCTCCCCGTTTTTCCTTTGATTGTGAAACCGTAGCCCACTAAATTCTCGGGGGTGGCACCCTCTTGCCTGCCCACCTGTAAGCCTCACAAGTGTTCTATTCTAATACATCACTTCTTATCTATCACTTTGCCTGTCGCTGAATTCTTTCTGCACCGAGACATAGAGAACCGGAGCTCCTTGGAGCCCTCTGAGATGCATTTCAGCCGTTTTTAGAGGCACTCATGCCAGCAGTGGAAGCAGGGACAGCCCAGCCGTTGGCATCATCTCTCCATCGGGTCACCGGTGGTTTTCTTGCTGCTGTCGGGAAAGGTGCAGGAGCTCAGGGAGATGGTCAGTATACAGGGGACGGTCAGACTCAGAGCATGCCTCGCAGGCGAGAACAGAGAGCCACGTGTCTGCAGGCTCCCACAGTTCCGTCCACTTGGCTTTTCTAGTTTCAGTCTCAAACCTGCCTCTTCCAGGCAGCCTGCCTTGCTTAATTCCTTCACCCATAATAAACACTTGGTTTGAAGCATTTTGTTTCCTTGTCAAATGGGGGTGTTTGAGGGTGAATGTTCCCTGAGGGTAAGGATCCGTCTACTACATTCTAGAGACTCCCTTGCTTGCCCATGACCACTGATAATGAAAGTAACAATGATGCCATTAAAAAAAAATGTCATTTAAAAAATACTCTGCTAGGGACTTCCCTGGTGGTGCAGTGGATAATAATCTGCCTGCTTATGCAGGGGACACGGGTTTGAGCCCTGCTCCGGGAAGATCCCACATGCCACGTAGCAACTAAGTCCGCGAACCACAACTACTGAGTCCGCGCGCCTAGAGCCCGTGCTCCGCAACAAGAGAGGCCACCGCAAGAAGCCCATGCACCGCAACGAAGAGTAGCCCCCGCTCGCGGGCTTTCTCTAGGCAACGAAGACGCAACGCAACCAAAAATAAAATTAAAGCTTTAAAAAAACAACAACTCTGCTAGTGCTCTGTATTCAATTATCTCATTTAATCTTGGCAAAACCCATGTGAAGTGGGCTGTACTACAAACGGACAAACTGAGGCATAGAGGACTAGGGGAACGCAGCGAACGTGCCTGGGGCCGCAGTGGGGAAACTAAAGCTGGGGCCCTGAGCACCCCACTCCTCCCAGCCCCTCCTCTTGCCTCCTGTTTCTGCCTTTATCACTTTCCCAGGATCTTTCCAGTCCAGCCAGCTCTGACTTAATTCACCCTAACGGGCCTGAGTGCCTGGCGGGGAGAGGCAGCCACTCCCAGTCAAAGGTGGGGGATCTGGGTGCAGAGATGGGAAGAGCCAGGCCCCAGGGCACAGAGCCTCGGGGAGGTGGCCGGGACAGCAGCCAGGTCCCCAGGTGGCACGTGCCCTGGGTCGCTGCTAACCAGGGTGTTCAGCTTGCTTTGCTAACCAGCTAAGCAGCAAACCCCGGGGCTTCCAGCTGACTCTGCAGAATGGGGCTTGCCCACATACCTGGCCCTCCTCCCTGCAGCTCCTCCCGCCAAGACCCTGCGGCTGAGACCAGGACGAATTCCTAACACGGTGCCCAGCGCCCAGCGTGCCTCGCTAATTACAATCACAGCAGCTCCGAGAGCGGACCAGGATGAGGCAGATGGGGAGCTGTAAAGCCTCTTTTAAAGGGGCAATAAAAGTTTTGGGTTTCAGATGGTCTTACTGGGGAAGAGAATAACAGAGACAGGAAATTTCAGTAGCAGACACGACAAAGGCCACAGCACGCAGACTGCCCTCAGATGAAAACACCTCCGCTTGTGCAAACAGAGGACGTCCTGGCGGGGGCCCAAGTATTCCCCCCACCATGCCAGCCTCACCCCAGCTCCTAGGGGAGGCGGAGGGGTCGCTACAATAGACTGTTTTGTCTACTTGTTGTAAATGTTTATAATACTTCTCCACTGGGGCCGCTGGAGGTGTGGGGCCCCCCTCCCCCTCCCCCTCGGGGCTCGGAGTGTGTGGGCACCGGGAGGGGGCGTGTGCCTGGGCCTGGGGCTCGTGTGTGCTTGGGCCAGGGAATGAGCGGCTTCTTCTTCTTGCCCTGCAGGGTCTGGAAGCCAGGCCCAGGCCCAGGGAGGCTATTGCAGGGCTCCAGCGGGCCCCCCGCCCCCCCACCCCTGTCCCCCACCAACCACGCCGAGGCCACAGCGTCAACTGGGAGCTGCAGCCCCTCTGCCTGTGTCGCTTGGTTTAACCCAGGGTGCCCAGACCCACATGTCCAGGGAGCTGCCCATCCTTTTGTGTCCTGTAGACGTGCTGCCCCATGGGCAGCTGCTAGCCGCAGGGGCTAGGTGCCCCGTAAAATACCGGACGCTGGGTTACATTTGAATTTCTGAGGAACAGTGAGTCATTTTTTAGTTTGTCTCCTTAAGTATATCCCAAATTTAAGACCTACCGAGGCAAAATAATGATCTCTTGTTTATCTGAAATTCAAGTATAACCAGGCATCCTGTATCTCATCTACGACCCTCCACGTGTGGCTACTGACATTTCAGTTCATTAAACGCAACTGACGTTTAAGGACTCAGCTCCGCCAGCCACGTTTCAAGCGCTCACCAGCCTGTGTGTCAGGCGACCGCCGTACAGGACGGGCGAGCCTCTCCACTATTAAAGGAAGCTCTGCTGCACACACTGCTCTAGGCTTCCAGTAACATCCAGGACTACGTCTTCAGGCTCGCAGGACTCAGGGACCCCTAGTCCTTCCCCCATCAGGGCTCGGTGGGAAGGGCAGTCCTGTCTGGAGCCCAAGATGGCCCAGGATGGCCTCAGAGGTGCTTCCCGGCACCAGGTGCCTGAGTCTCAGATTCCAGGGACAAGAAGACCCCAGGGCTCGATGACACTGGGACTCGGAGGTGTTTGAGCCTGAGACCATGACCCTTGGCCCTTGTTAGTCTTGAGGTGTCGGGGTGACCGTTCGGGGTGGCTGCCTCCCTTTCCGTTCCCTTTCCTGGGCACTCCCCTCCTGGCCCTTGGGTAGAGCCCCCAAGATGCCAAGCGGGCCCTTGAGCCAGAGGAAGATGCCTCTGGGGTGATTGGCAAGACCCTGGGCATGGCCACCAACTCACTGGTTGGTGTCCAAGGGACGAAGGCCAGCTGCCAGCATCCCTGGGCCTCAGCGTCCTCCTCTGCAAAGTGGGCTCAGGACCTGGACCTGGACCCGCCAAGGGGTCTCTGTGGGGGACAGCCCTGTTCAGGAGGGGCGCAGTCGGGCCCGGAGCCCGAGAGGCAGACAGGGCTGAGGGCTGGAGCGCGTCTCCTAACTGTCCATGACTTACAGACTTGGCCAGGCTCCCAGACAGCCGCATAAATCAGCGCGGCCACAGCGAGCAGCCTGTTGGTGCGGCGCTTACGGCTCGGCGGGCCCCTCGCCGCTCCCCGCTCGGGAGCGTCTGCGGCCTCCAACTTTCCATGTGCTGCCACAGCGCTGGGGGGGGGGGCTACTCGCTGGGGGGGATGGGAGGGGGCAAGAGGGAGGTGGTGGGCGGGGCGTTGGGGGAGGGAGGTGGTGGGCGGGGCGTTAGGGGAGGGAGGTGGTGGGCGGAGGGGCCTTGGGGGAGGGAGGTGGTGGGCGGGGGGAGGGGTTGGGGGAGGGAGGTGGTGGGCGGAGGGGCCTTGGGGGAGGGAGGTGGTGGGTGGGGGGTTGGGGGAGGGAGGTGGTGGGCGGGGGGGGGGGGTTGGGGGAGGGAGGTGGTGGGCGGGGGGGGGCAAGAGGGAGGTGGTGGGCGGAGGGGCGTTGGGGGAGGGAGGTGGTGGGCGGGGGGGCATGGGGGGAGGGAGGTGGTGGGCGGGGGGGCATGGGGGGAGGGAGGTGGCGGGGCGGGGGGGTTGGGGGAGGGAGGTGGTGGGCGGGGCGGGGGTTGGGGGAGGGAGGTGGTGGGCGGAGGGGCCTTGGGGGAGGGAGGTGGCGGGCCGGAGGGTTGGGGGAGGGAGGTGGCGGGGCGGGGGGGTTGGGGGAGGGAGGTGGCGGGGCGGGGGTTGGGGGAGGGAGGTGGTGGGCGGAGACCAGCCACCTCGCAGACGCCGTTTCTGGAGTAACGCCCCCTGGCTCCCGCCATCCCACCGTGGCCCCGGAGTCTGCCTCTTGCCTTACCACCTGGTGCTGAGACAGGAGTCTCCTCTTGTGGGTGTGGGAGACGGGACCAGGGCCCCGGTCTCTTCACGTGTACCTGTGCGTGGCGTGTACATGTGCGTCTGTGTGCGCGTGTGTGTGCTCACACCCCAACAAGAAGGCCAGAAGCCAGTCGAGGCAGCACCTGCACCCCCTTCGCCGGGCACAGAGCTGCTCTGTGGAGAGGCCCTTCCGCGCCCCGTGCCCTCCCGTGGGGACACTGTGAAGGCTCAGCTCCCGCCCCGCACCCCCCATGGCTTGGTGAGGACCCTGATTGTTGGTGGGCTGCTCTGTCATCAACAGGCTGTGGGGACAAAAAGGGGCTGAGCTGGGGTGAGATTGCCGGTGTCCAGGGCCCTAAGACATGGGACGCCGGGCGCTCAGGGAGGCCGACAGACGCGCCCCGGTCGGCGGGTCAGCCTTGTGCCCAGCCCTCGGTGCTGGAGCCAGCTCCCTCCCGGCCCCCGAGGTGTGGAGGAGGTGACTTCAGGACAAATCCTGGGCCGTCCCATGCGGTGGGTGCGGATGTGGGTAACTGCACCGTCTGGCAACACGCAGAGGCCCCAGACAGGTGTAGGGAACCTCCTGCCTGACAGATGCGCCCAGACCATTCGGCAGGCAGGAGGCTAGTGTCTGTGAGGTGATGTCTGGGAGGGCCGCTCCCGCCCGCACCCCCGGGCCGGTGCAGACAGGCCCTGGATGGGAGCAGGCTGACCTCTGCCCTCGGCGGAAGGCGAGCCCTGCCCCGTGAGGCCAGCCCGGCGGGCCCGCTGGCCTCCGCTCAAGGTCCTGGCACCCAGGCCCACCTTCCCACGCTGGGCCGGAGCTCAAAGGCTCTGAGGGCGCTCCCGCCTCTTGCTGGGATAGCTCCATAGCGAAGTGGATGCTGTGGTGTCAGACCAGGGACAGTGGGCTGGGGTCCAGCTCTGGGCCTCGAATATGCCATCATCCCTGTTTCTGAGAATTAGATGAAATGACGAGTGCGAAGAGCTTGGGCATTCAGTACATGAAAGTGGCTTGATTCAGGGACCCGGCTGGAGGGGCGCCAAGGGGCAGGCAGGCCTGGGCCGGGGACAGAGTGGCCCCGCTGGCCCTGGTGCGCTGAGCCTGAGGGCACAGGTCAGGGGTGGGAATCCCTGTTTCCAAGGGGAGCACACGGGACTGGGGTGGCGGCAGACCCCCTTGGGGCTGGGACTGGGCGAAGAGGCGGGGGGGACAGACGCTGGCTCCAGGGTTCTGCAGACATACCCACTCGTCGGGACCTCGGCCTAGGAGGAGGGAGAAAGTTCTTTCCTTTCCAGCATGGTTCTTAGTACCCAGTAGAAACTTCAGAAGTGGATTCTCAAGAAGCGCTCAGTGGGGCGCTTCCCACAGCCCTGGAGACTCCTCAGGATCGAGGAGGGGCGCTTCTCCAGGTCGGGAAGGACGAAGGACTCTCGCCAGGCCTGGGACGGGGCGGGGCAGGGGCCTGGAGCCGGGGAGGCACAGTTAGATACAAGCACAGCAGAGGGTGGAGCAGTGCAGCTTGGCGGGGGGCCCCGCGCTTCCAGCCTTCTTGTTGACCTTGGGCAGCAGCAGGACGAAGGCCATGGCCAGGGCGCAGTGGTAGAAGCTGTGGACGTAGGTGTAATCCCAGTCCTGCAGGGGAGACGGAGGACCGGTCTGCGGCCTCAGCCCCCGCCCGGAAGCCCAGCTTCCCTCCCACAGCCCCTGCCCCGCCCTGGGTCCTCCGCTCTGTGCCCCGGCTGCGGGCCTGGCGTGACATGGCACCTGCCAGTAACAGGGGCTCCTCCCCGACCCCCTGGCTTGTCCTCGGGAGTCTGGCCAAGTCCCCTCCTCCAAGAAGCCTCCCTCCACCGTCCAGCCCATGGTGGCCTTTCCCTCCACCAAACCCCTAGATCACCGAAGGTCTGCGCCAATTCACTGCGCCTTTGATGATGCGGCTGGGGCTCCTCCCTCCCCCCTCCCCCAGCACATCCCTTCTCCCCGTCTCCCCTCTCCCTCCCTCCTCCAGGTGTGCCCGCTGCCCCAGGCCCCTTCCGGGCTGTGCACCTCATCAGATGCAAGCCCTCTGTACTGACCCCCCCGACACAGCCCCGCAATGCCAGGGGTGCCAGGGAAGGACCAGACCGTGACTGGAGGGAGGTGCACGAGTGGGGCGCTGCTGGAGCCCCCGGGAGGGGCGCGGCCCCGTTCGGCACCTGGCCAAGCAGGCTGGAGCTGACCTGCTGACCGGAGCCCTTGTGGGTGGGCTGCTTCCCAGTCCCCCGCCAGGTACCTCAAAGAAGAAGCGCAGCATGAGAGCCAGGGCCCCAAAGCAGAGGCCGGGGCCTATCTGCTGGGTGTACACGCTCTTGTCGGGATACAGGCGCCTCGTCTCCTTCATCTGCTGCAGCTGCGGGGAGAGGGGCCAGAGGAACGCTCTCAGTCCGCAGCCTTGGGCACCTGCACCCTGGGCATCCTCAGGTGGGAGATGGGGCTCAGGGAAAGGCCCGGACGCATCTGGCCCAATGGCTGCAGGACCCAAGGGAGACCCCGCCTGGGTGATCGGGCCGTGGATGCCCTGGGCATTTTGACCCCACAAGTTCCCCCTGCCCCGTCTGCCTCTTGGGGTGAAAGAAGGCCGCCCTTTCCAGCCAGAGGAGAACCCGAGGGGACCAGACACGTGGTTATCTACAGCAAAGGGGTATTGGCGGTGTGGGACCCGCCCGCCGGCGTGGCCGTGGCGGGTGGGAGATGAGTGTGGCCATCCCTGCGAGACCTCCAGTCACTTTCAGAGTCGACAGACTCATCGTAGCATTTATTAGACACACCCGACCGGCGTGTGAAACCTGCCATTCCTCAGATGCTGATACCTAGAGTAAGGCTCAAGTGGGAGTTTAAACACAGGGGTTCACATACACTGAAAAGGTGAAGTAAATGCGGGTCCACATCCTGAAAACCCAAACCTTCGGGCCAAGGCCTTTCAGCGCACAGGACGTTTTGGATTTCAGCAAGGGAAACGGCTGCACACATCGTGGACGGTGGATGCCCCGGCGGGGAGGGCAGCTCCCCGTAATGGCACCGCCCCCCCACCCCCCACCCCGCCAGCGGATCACACAGAGACCATGAGTAGCTTCATGCTGGGTCAGGGCAGGTTTTGTCACCAAATGAATTCTCAAACGATGCCTGATTTTTCAGTTTTCTGAAATTTCCCATTGCTGGTGAGGAATCAGGACCTGCAATGTCGCGGGTGGTGTGTGGGTGCAGCTAAGGGAGCGTGACTCTGGGGGCAGCCGGCTGAGGCCCGGAAGCTCTCCTCCAGCCAATCCTGCCCCAGGTGGCACCCGGGCCCCGCTCCGCAGCCCCTTCACCCATCTCTCTCCACTTCCTGTCCCTGAGAGTTGCTCAAGAAGGGGCAGGCCTCCACGAGAAAAACTCAGCCCTCATTCCAGGAAACAACTGTCCTTGAAAAGCCAAAATCAACTCCACATTTAATGGTCTAGAAAACACCATTTGAGCCCCAGATGCAGGGAGCCAGGAAGCCCTCTCGGTTCCCGTGGTGCTTCGTGGGGACACTGGCGAGTGACCGCTCTTCTGGCTAATTAGAATCCAGCCCAGATTCAGCCCCGGCCAAGGTCTGCTGGAGGAGCGCCTTCCAGGGCACAACTCGGGAGCCTTTATCCCACTTCCTGCCAGGGAGGGAGCGAATTATCAGCACGGAGAGCGCTGTGTGTTTATGCATTCCAGAATGTTAATTAACGTGGTCCTTCCTGGTCCAGACAAGTCAGACCCCAGCACACTTCCGCCCCTCTCCGAGGGGCCTCCTGGGTCAGCGCGGGGCCAGCTTGGCTTCCCCAAGATGTGGTGAGAAAGAGGCTCCTTCCCTTCTGCTTGGAGTCAGGACCCGGCCTCACGCTTGTCCTGCCGTGACATCTTGTTAAATTGCTGACCTCGGAGCCTGGTTTCTTCACCAACCAACTGGCAAACTAAATCCTCCGCTCTCTGGGCGGAGAGAGGAGTGGGGCGAGTTTGGAACGCTCACCACCACCAGAACTCTATTTTCCCTCCCCAGTCTGCACCTTCTGCATCAGCTGCCCAGCCCGACCTCTTTCCCCAGAGAACCGCCCTCCTGCTTCCCAGGGCTTTGTTCTGGTCCCCAAGGCTCAGTTCCTTCCCTGCCCTGGGGGCCCAGGAAGTACGCCTGGGTGCACCCTGCCCAAGCATCCTTCTTTCCCTTGGGCTGGTCTGAGCGGGTTTCAGTCCTTGCAGCCAGGAGGGCCTTGTTATGACAGAGGGTGCGGGGAGGCCTGGGGACCACGTGTAGAAGGCCTCGTGGTGCCAGGCCCCTGGGTGCCCAACCAAGGGCCATCAGTCTGGCTCAGGCTGCTTCCATGCCCACGAGCAGCTCCACCTTCCGGTCGGCCTCACGCACGTCCTCCCTCTTTATCTGAACCAGGCTCAAGCCTCAGCCCCTCCAGGACGTCTTCCCAGATTAACCCAGGCCACTTCCAATTGATATGGCATCTCTAAACCAGCCGTTCTCTTCAATAATAATAATAATGACAATAATAAACAGTTGAGCGCATTAGAAGCCAGGTTCTGTGCCAGTCCTTAAGAGGCATTATCTCAATTCATCTAAGAACCAACCCTATGAGGTAGGTACTGGACTGTAACACCCACTTTACAGATGTGGAAACTGAGGCAGAGAGGTTAAGTGACTGGGGTCAGGTCCAGAGCTAGTGAGTACAGACGTAAAACAAACCAGGTTTGCATGGCTGGGGCACCCGACGGTCATCTTCTATGTGTTAGCTGAGGCCCTGTGTCCAGCCTGCCAACCCACGTGGCAGGAGGTAGATGGAGACCCCAAGGGGGAGGAGTCACCGTCAGGGGAGGGTGCCCCGACCGTCGGGCTCGCACAGTACGTACCCACTTGGCCGTGATGATGAGGACGGCTGTGCCGATGGGCCCCGAGTACACCCCATAGCCCCAGCGGTCATGGTAGGTCCGCACGGCGATGGTCAGGACGCCAAACATCACTAAAGTCGACCGCTTGGGCTCATCGAAGTCAGCCAGTGCTGCCAGGGAGAGAGCCGGGTGAGGTGAGGGGCCTCCCGCGCCCCTCCTGGCCGCTGCTCCCCCAGAGGCCCTCCCTTCGGGGTCCGGGTGCGGTGTCCCCTCTGCCAGGGAGACCCCGTGGCCCAGCCTGGGCCCCCCAAAGGTCTGAACTGCAACTGGTTTTAAAGGACAAGCAGGCTGCTGCATTCCCGTGGACAGAGCAGCCTGGGTTAGGCTGGCGGGAAGCTGCTCTAATACAGAGATCAATGTGTGGTGTCCGGGAATGAATGTCTCCCGTGGGACCACTAGGACGCAGACACGAAGACCACAGCTGGGAAACGAGAAAGATCTGGGTCCTTCACAGGCCCGTGCCCGTAGCAGGAAGTCCCCAGTCTAACGGGGACCGTGCGTCCTGACGTCGCCACGAGTCCACAGTAAGTGAAGAACAGTCTCAGAACCGTGTGGTTTCGAACGGTCCCATCTTCATAAAGACCTGAGCTAAAAATCGTGTGCGAGCCTCGGGGACAGCCTTGGGGGCGCAGATTCTGAACTGCGAGCGGCGGTTCTCCGGGGGGAAAGGAGGGGGCCGAGCGCTTCCTTTTTTCCTCTGTACGCCTCTGCTCAGTCTGTCAAAACAAGCCTTTGCTAAATGTGCCACTTTAAAAGGTTATGGAAAATGGGAATCGAGGCCCTGAAGTGCTACGCCTGCTTTTTCACAGACTGAGCACCACTCTGAACCTCCGGGTAAGGAAGGAGGTTCTCAGAGATGAGAGGCGGCGGGGAGGCGGTCGGCGGGCTTGGCTGGCCGAGTGCAGGGTGGGTGGCGGGGGACCCAGGTCCCCGGCGCAGGGCTGGGCTACCGGGGGCGGCCACTCACCCATCAGTGACACCCACATGCTCAGGGCCGTCCCGTAGACGCTGAAGTACTCCAGGATGTCGTGGCGCAGGAAACAGAGAACCGCCAGGCCGGGCCCGTTGCAGGCGTGGTAGAGCTGCCGGGAAACCCCCAGACGGTCGGTCAGCAGGGAGAGGAGAGCTCTGGAGCCCCGGGGCCATGCCTGGGCCCCGAGCCACGGCCCCGTGAGCTGGGACCTCGGGCAAGTCACCGAATGGCCCATGGCTCTTTTCCCCATCTGAAACGTGGGGACGCAGCGGACTACTCCCCCATAGGGTCTTGCGGACGAAGCCCGCAGAGGTGAGGACCCTCCCGTGTGACCCACAGATTCCCTCAGCATCCAGGTCTGCTGAGGCTGGAGCCTGTTTCCTTGGGTACCGGTCTGCCCTGCACGGGCCGGTGGGGCCTTCTCTCCCACCATTTACCCCTCTGACCACCGGGCATCTGAAGCCCTGGGGGGCTTGCGGATTCTCAGGTACTGAGCCTGCCCTGTGGGTTGACCCCTCAGCAGGTCGGGGTTGGGGGTCAGAGGTTTGTTTCTTTAAGAGGGTCTCGGGCTGATCTCGGGGTGCCGCCGGAAGGGAGCCCGCTCTGAGAACCACCCGCCGGCAGCCCTCAGTTTGTTTCTCTAAAGTGAGGACAGATCGCAGAGACACCCCCGCCCCCGCCCCCCCCCCCCCGGCAGGTGCGGAAAGCAGCGTCCTCCTTGCCCCCCTCCTCCCCACGCTCCTATAGTTGTCTGCCAGATGCCTAATTTAATAGCAATTT
This sequence comes from Grampus griseus, assembly GCF_964374135.1. Classification (NCBI taxonomy): domain Eukaryota; kingdom Metazoa; phylum Chordata; class Mammalia; order Artiodactyla; family Delphinidae; genus Grampus; species Grampus griseus. The sequence continues at coordinate 2,073,969 of NC_139000.1, forward strand.
TAAAGCAAAATGTCTGTATTTTCAAAGCTGTCAACTTATTTCTGGACAACCGTCTCCTTTCGCTTACACATTTCATCCTTTTAAGTAATATTTAATGACATGATGTAATTATTTTGACAAGCTCAAGGGCATAAACAAGCTTGGAGCCCAGCACAGGCGACGCTTGGTCAGCCCAGCTCAGCTGGGTGGAGAGGCGTGCAGGACAGCAGCCCACATCTGGAGGCGCCAGGGATGCTACGGTGCAGGGGTGGTGAGAGCCCTGGGTCATCTGGTGAGTCGAGCAAGTTGAGGTCGATTTAGAGCTTCCACTGGCGGCAACTTCATGGGAACTAAAGCTCAGGTGCACCGAGGAGGCATTAACAGAGATGTAGCGTCCAGAACAGGGGAGGACACGGTACTGCTCCCCTCTGTCTGGTCAGACCCCCCCCAGAGAGCTGTGCTGAGCTGCGGAAGCTGCACCCTTTGAAGTGCCGCTGGCAAAGAACAGGTTGGGGGAAAGGAATCAGGCCGTGGATGTGACCGTTTAGCTCAGCAAAGAGGAGCTTCAGGTGGGGCGCGATCAAGGTGCTCACATCTCCAGGAGAGAGGAGGGAGAAGAACACTTGTTCCCCGTGGCTCCAGCAGGCAGAGCCAGGCCCTGTGAGTGACCCTCCGGCTCCTTCCAGAACTACTTCTCCCCACCCCCACCCGAGCCCTGCTGTCTCTGTACCCATTGTCTCTCTTACATAGCACAGATCGCGATGTACGATTAAAGGCTTCATCACTCTGAGATTCTGGACGCGGTCTGTGCCCTGTCACCCGCCTCGTCCCGGCCTAGAGCTGGCTTACCATCGGCCAAGTGTTTGCCTGTGAGCACAGCGTCAGGGAGGCTTTGGAGCGGTTTGAAGGAGAGCTGGCCCAGGAGGGGCCTTTCCCCCCAGGCCCTCGGTTCACCCCTGCTGGAGAGGTGGGGCAGGTGAGACTCAGGGGGGAGCCACCTGCCAAGGATCAGGGCGAAGCAGCTGTGGGCCCTCAGCCTCTGTGCCTCCCTCCCTCTTCCGACCGAGCAGACCTGGCTCTGCACGGCGCTGATCGGGGGCGCGGGTGGCAGGTGGCTGGATGCCTGGCAGGAGAGGGCGCGGCTTCCGGAGGCCGGCCTGGCAGGTCCTGGCCGTGAGCTCTGACAAGCGGCGGACTGCCCCTAGGGCTGGAGTGGAAGGCCCCTGTCAAACGGGGACGAGAGCCCCTGCTCCGTGGGGTGGGCCAGGGGACTCCACGTGACACGACACGCAGCACGGGTCCAGCAGCTGTCACAGGACGGGCCCGGTGGGAACACAGAAGACTCCACACGGGAGGCAGAAGTGGCGATGGTGCCACTGGGGGCTCTGGGAGAAGGGGCCTGATTGTGTCTTTAGGCCGGGGACACTTGTCGCCGGACGCAGCTGTCCCTGCCACTCTGGCTGGGTGGGGCAGGGCGGGGTGGGCCTCTGAGGCCAGCCGCAGAGGCAGCTGTGGGGTCAGCTCAGCCCCAGTGGGGAGGGGTGGCCTGGCGGTGACTGTGGTTTCGGGGGCGGGGTCCAACATGGGCCTGGAGGACAAGACCCCGGCTCCTCTCCCCGGCCCTGGGCCCTTGTACTCACAGAGAAGCCCCCTGTCTGCCCGGCTCTGGTTCCTCAACTGCTGGGCAGACCTCCTGGCCCTCACCCAAGCTGGGGTCCCGCGAGCAGCAAATGAAACGGCTTTCGACAAGATTCCTTGAAGGAGCTGGGAGGCCCTGCTGCCCGGGGAGGCCCTGCTGCCCGGGGAGGCCCTGCTGCCTGGGGAGGCCCTGCTGCCCGGGGAGGCCCTGCTGCTCGGGGCTGGGGGGGCGCCCACGCACGGCTGGCACTGCCACACGGAGTCCGGGAACCCTCACCTCCCCCGAGCATGCTTCATCAGGGAGTTGGGTTTAAACCAAGGCTGGGTCTGATGGAAGATGATGGAGGAAAAGAGAGTGGGGCCCCTCTGGGGGTCCAGCGGCAAGGGTGGCTGGAAGGAGCCTCAGAGGCTCACAGACAGGGAGGCAGGAAGGCACTAAGATGTAGAGAGATGCTGGCTGGCTGGCTGGCTGGCTGCTGGCTAATCAGGCAGGTAGAGAGGTGATTGATTAGATATATGTATAGATGACTGATTAGAGAGATAGTACATAGATAGGTAGGTAGGTAGACAGACAGACAGAAGCTAGAGGGATGGATAGATAGGGCCAGAGAGACACATGAGGGCAACAGAGCTAGGGACGGACACCATGAGATTTAGAAAGAGAGTCAATTCCGTGAGGATATGGCTCCAGAAATCCAGAGAGAACCAGACACAGCGCGAGCCAGCATGAGAAACACAGAGCGAAAGAGACCCACAGGGAGACGGGGGAGGGGGACAGAGAGAGAGAGACAGACAGCCAGACATATAAATAGAAAGAGAAAGAAGGACTCCGAGAGAGACGTAGGCCCCAAGAAGGAGAGACAAGCCGACGTGAGCAGGCCCTCCTGAACTGAGGCCAGCTGCAGAATCCTGGAACCAGATTCCCCTGGCCCTACACGTTCCCTGAGCCCTGCTAGCCCCCTCCTGGGCCTGGAGTACCAGGGAGAGTCGTGGGGGGGGGGGTGAAGAGGGGAGCTGGAGCCAGGAGGAGCCTTGGGTGGTTGGCAAGAAAAGGGGGATCTTGGAGGGGCTTGTCCCTGGCGCACTGTGGGCTTGGTCTCGCAGACACCAATCCCAGGGTGACTTCCTGCCACAGTTGGGGAAACTGAGGTCCAGGAAGGTGAAGGGGGCCCACAGCCCTCTCTCCTGGTCTCTGGGCTCTTTCCTCCACCTCCCCATCATCACTTTTCTTCATCACCCAACAGAGCAACGTGGTGGAAAGACAGCCCCTGTCCTCCGTCTCTGGGAGGGGCCCCGGGTGGGTCCTATCCCCAGGGCCCCGGACTTACCGCCACAAAGAACATGGTGAAGAGGTAGACCATGGCCTCCATGTGGAACTGCCTCTTGGCAGCAATGCTGACCGTGGGGAGGAAGCCCAGGCTGCTGAGCGTGGGCAGGAGCAGCTTGGCCGCCAGAGTCCCCATGGGCTGGTGGGGAGAGGTAGGTGCAGGCCTCCCGGGTCTCCAGGGCAGAAAAGCGAAAGGGAGAAGGCCCGCTCCTTGCACCAGGGGCTCCGGTGGCAGCTGTGGTTTAAATGCCCTGAAGAGAGGCAGGGGTGTGCGCACACATGTCCAGCAGCACATGGAGAGGGTTCAACAGCTGATGTACCATGTGATCAGCACTTGTCTCTGATTTTTTTTTTTTTTTTGGGTAGGTCAGAGCTGTTGATTCAAGGAGACCGGCCTTCTTTTCTCCGAGGCAGCAACTTCGGAGAAGAGTCCCCAGGAGCACAATCGCCGATGTCCAGCCACTTTCCATCCTGGCCCCTGGCCCCTCCCCGAGGTGCTCCGGCGTCCAGAATAAGAAGAGAGCAGACTCTGCTGCTTGAGTCACGCGTCCACAGGAGGCAAGAGGTTAGAGAACCCAAGGTTCAGCAGATTCTAATCACTAAAAGGACCCTGTAGATAAGTTTCACAATTTACCAGCCCAGGGCATGTCTGACTCCCCTGCTGCTGCCCCAAACAGGCTTCCTTGGTAACTAAACAAATGAAACTAACATTCTTTTCTATTTGGTTACATAGTTTCAGACCTGAAGTACACAGAACTGGACGAGCTCTACCAGTGTCCCCAGCGCAAGGGGGATGCTAGCCCTCTCAGCATTCCTTGGCCTTCGGGAAACTACCTTCCTTTGTTGAAGAGGCCTGGGGGAACTGGCCAGCAGGGTCCCCCCTACACCGCCCCGTTATCCTCTGGCCAAGGAACGATGGGAGTGTGGGAGCTCCCCAGGCCAATTCTCCCTCCCTGGAGGGACTGCTTGATTCATTGCTTGACTGATTAATTCTTTTGTTTACTTGTTGCCAGCAAAAGGACAGCTTTCATTCCGTTTTGGTTTTCATCATGATATAATGGTGTCGCCTACAACAAAACGCACAGATTTATCATGTACAGTTCGATGAGTTTTGACATGTGCTGTGTGACCACCCCTGCGTCCCCGTGACTCCAGGACAGCCCTCGAGGCCCCAGCAGAGGCAGCCACTGTTCAGGTTTCTGCCACACGCTTGACTTTGCCTGTATAAATGGACTCACGCGGTGTGCACTCTTTCGGGCTGGCTTCTCTCACCGCCCCGGAATGACCCTGAGATTCAGCCACGTTGTGTCCAGTGGCTTGTTCCTGTGGTCGCTGGGTGGCTACGCCGGAGTTTGTTCTCCTGGGAATTGGAATCTGGAGTATGGGAACAGCGGGGGCGAGGCCAGGAGGTGCCCATGCGTGTCGGCGCCTCAAGGAGAGGCTGCCGGCTTGTCCCACGCCCCCTGGGCCCGCTTGACCCACCTTTCCTTCCATCTGGGAGCTCCCTCACACCTTTCCAGAAGTCTCTTTTTTTTATCATACGTTGGCTGGGGGACATTTCTGCCGTTGGCCATGAAAAGTCCCATTCAGTACACGTGGTCACGTCATTCTTCTGCTCAAGCACCTTCCAAGGCACCCTCAGCCCTCAGCGTGAAGTCCAAGTTCTCTGGGGGATCGCGGGGCCACCCCCGGCCAGCCCTGTCCCCCACAGCACACCCCAGCCTCCACGGTACGCTAGGACCCCGCCCCTCTTCCCGGCCTCACCGCCTCCCCTGCACACACACTTCGCCCTCCTCTGACATCTGTGGGACGGGTCCCCACCCGGCTCAGGCAAGCTGGGGTGCTCTGCGCTGGCCCAGCGCGCCACTCGTTCCCGTCCGGGCCTCCAGCTCTCTGTGTCGTGCGGTCGGTGCGGGGCTGCTTGGGGTGTGTGCCCACTGCTCGACTGGCCAGCTCACCACCCAAGTCCGGGGCCAGGCCTGGCACGTGGTGGGTGGTCAGCAGACACTGGCTGAATGAATGACTCTGTGAAAAGAATGAATGAAAGGCCAGGGAGGCGGGGCTGCGGGGCGTTTCAGTCTGGCGCTTAGGAGCCCCGTTCCCTCTCCAAATGGGAAAACCAGATCGTGCCGTGTGTGCAGCTCTGGGTAAGAGGCAGGCGGCCCCCTGCAAGCTGGTCATGGGGGCCCTGATCATCCCGGCCCGCCTCTCCACACCCCGCTTCTGCCCAGCCGCAGCCCCCAGCCCCAGCTTCCAGAAGGGGTAGAAATCGTGTGGCGAGGAGATGGATTAGAGGTGAGGTGCTAGGAGAGAACTCTCCGGAGCGGTAACCCCGCTCAGGAGCAGGAAAACATTCCACAGTCGGTTTTGTGCATGACTCTGTGTGTGCGTGTGTGTGTGTGTGTGTGCGTGTGCGTGTGCGTGTGTGTGTGTTTTGCAGCTGTAAACTCCAGGGCTGGGGCTGCAAGCTTGGGGAGGGGAAAAAGAGAAGGGGGAGGTGATGGAGGAAGCAGGAGGGGAGCCGCACATGTGCTGTAACCATTAAGGACCAAGGGGGCCGAGAGGGGCTGCCCCAAAGCAGGGAGACAGGTGGCCAGCCTGGGGGCGGGGTGGCCCAAGGACCCCCCTACAGAAAGGCTGGGACTTGAGCAGCGCTTTTGGGGGGGCGGAGCGTAGAATGGGGGTCGGGGTGCAGCCTGTGTGTGGCTCCCGTCGCAGACCTGGCCGCCTGGAGACAGGCCAACTGGCTCAGGGGAAGGCGTCCAGCTCTGAACAGGACTTAAAGGACCCTCGGTTCTCACTGGGGCCAGGGAAGCGACTGGCCTGGGGAGCTGGGTGGGGCAGAGTAGAAGCAGCAGGCCGGCTGCTGTGGGGGTGCTGTGCCCCCAGGCACAGGGCAGGGGGAGCCGGATCGGGCTGGGCTGGGAGACAGCAGAGACGTGCTCTGGCCTCCCCGTCTTCTGGGCTCCGGTGGTCCCGCCAGCCGACCGGCCGGCCTCCGATACCCCACTCCACCCCACCCTCACCTGCTGGTGCTCGGGCCAAAGGGGATGCCACAGGCGGTGCGCCCTCCTTCTGCCAGGATGCCCTTGCCGGGCTTGCCTCCACGTTAATATTGTAGCCCTGGGCCTCTCCTGACCCCTGGTGCGGGGGAGCTCTCCATTCGAACCCCTGTGTGTGTCTTGAAAACCATTTACACACACAGACATTCATTCAGGGCTGGCATGTGCTGAGCTCTCTTCCTACTTTGTCCCTTTGGGCCGTGCCAGCAGCTGGAGGCGGGGGGTGGGGGTGGGGGGGGTGGACGTCTCTCTCTCCCCATTTTACAGAGGAGGAGACTGAGGCCGGGAGAGGAGGGGAGACTGGCCCCTGACGCATGCTCCTAGCCAAGGCCCCCAGGCGCATCCCTCCTCTCCCCAGCAGGTGGCGCTGGTCCCAACGGGACCTGGCAGGGCCTGTCCCGGGCAGGGTGGGGGCCGCTGGCGGGGCAGCCACAGCCTGGGGAGCAGGGAGTGGGAGCCGACCCGCCCACCCTCCCCTCCCTCGGGCCCCTCGGCGTGGAGAAGGCTGGTTTTATAGAGGTGCTGAAATGCCCGGAATGCCACATGGCTCCCGCCTCCCGGACAGCTGTCTGTCTGCTCAGCCGCCCAGCAGAGCGGGGCCAGCTGCTGCATTTGCAGCCTACACGTTCTGAACCCCCGACCCGCAGCGCCAGAGCACAGCACAGCAGCCCTTGGCTCTCTGGGTAGCGACCCGCTGAGGCCCTCCTGCCCCTGGTGGGAGGGGGTCTGGGTATCGACGCTCCTGATTCTTCCCGTGGGGGTCCCCAGGCTGGAGTACCATCCGGGGCCTCTGCAACTGGGGTTGTGACAACATTCGTGCTGTCCTCAGCTAATGACTGGAAATGAGCAGCTCCAGCTGCCTCTGGTGAGCCGGGCGAGGGCCCCGCCCCTTCTTAGCTCTGGGGCCTTGGTGTACCCTCTGTCCGGTGAGCCTCAGTCTCCCCATCCACAAAATGGAGCCCCTCGTCTCTGTCTCATAGCGTCACGGAGGGCATAGGGACAGGCCCTGCGGCAGCGGAGGGGCTGTCCCGGCAGGAGGTGACCCCCGCACAGCCGGGCTCGGCCTGCGCACCTCGGCAGGCGGTGAAATTCAGGAGCTCAAGGACGCAGCTCCCGCCAGTCCCACTGCCCCTTGCCCGGCAGTGGTCTGTCCCTGGAGCGCCAGCGGCAGGCTTACTTCCCAGCCCTGACGGGGCCTCCCGGGGCCCCGTCCTTGCTCCAGATTTGGGGCCAAAGGAGCCTCTTTCTAAGCACCCCAAGTCCCCCCACTTGAACCTCGAGACTTGGCCTAATGGAAAATGCCAGTGCTGACAAAGAGGGAGGGGAGGACTCTGTTTTGTGGTCCGGCCTGCTGAGCTCCAGTGGTCTGTGGGGCTGGGTCCTCCCTAACGGCCAGCCCAGGCCCAGAGCATCTGCCCAGGGAGCTCACGGGGAGGGACTTGCTGCTGGGCCTCCCTCTGGAGCCTGGTTCTCTTCCAGTCCTGGCCAACCACCTCCAGACTGGCCACATGGTCCCGCAGTGGCCCAGTCCCTGTTGGGTACAAGAGCTCTGCTGTCAGAAGGTGCCCAGGGTTGCCCCAGGCTCTGGGTGGGCAGCAGGACATCGGGGGACAGGGTAGAGGTCGTCACCCTCCAGGCCATGCTGGCCGGCCTCTGGGTGCCAGGGTTGAGGGCCCACTTCACAGGGGCTCTGGCTCTGGTCCCCGTCTTTCTGAGCTCTGTTTCAGACACTTGGCTGTGCAGGACAGGGCCCAGCTCCTGGCGTGACTGTCCAACCACTGGGACCACCCAAACTGGTCATCCCATGGCCCGCTGCACCCCTCCCCCACCCCCTCCCTTCCCTTCCCTTCCCCAAGTGGACTCTTCCCCTTCCGCCTTGTTTTCCCACGCTTCACCTCGCTTCCCCTGAGAAATGTGCCCAATTTCCTGTCTGCGAGCTCTTCAGACATCCAGAAAGCTCTGGTGGAAAGATAATCTCCTTCTGAAAAAACAGGTGTCACACAGAGAGTGGCGGGGACACCTCACCGTCACCCCGAAGGACTGCCGGACAAATCCACCCTTCCATGCACTGAGCACCTGGCTAGAGATGCTGGGCCCTGGCAGGTGCTAAGATACAGTGTGAACCAGGAGTAGCCCCCGCTCTGTGGGGTCACAGCCACAGGCCGGGGAAGATCCCGCTCAGTGCGAGAAGCCAGATTGAAGTGCTGGGCCACCTGGTGGGCTTCCTGGAGGAGGTGTCCTCAGAAAATCATCTGGAGGGCCAAGCACGTCCAGATGGGTGTGAAAGAAGGGCTCCAGAGAGGGGACAGCAGGAACCAAGATGGGGGCTCCGAGCCATTTCTTTCAGTGACTCTCCAGGGAGCCCCGGGCATCATCAGAGCTGGCAGGCAGCAATTCCGAGGGCCGCTGGGTGACCTGTGGGGCTCAGTGCAAAACGGGGAGCCCCTTCTTCACCAAGCAGGACAAAACTTTCTCATTCCTCCAAGGACCTCTCCCGAACAATAGGAGTGTTTTTATTTGCTGTTAATGTCGTGCTCCTTTGGGCATGGGGAGCTTGTGGAGTGAGTGCCTGGGACCCCACCGGAGACTCCCAGAGGGCAGAGGGCAGTCCTGAGAGGTGCAGGGGGTAGGAGGCCCCCCAGCAGAAGTCTCTCCATCACTCCATCACCCCATCCAGTGTCGCTCCGAGAACACGAATTCTAAGATAACACGATTAAACCTTCAACACGGTGACGGCAGAGCCTGGACCCCAGGCATGGCCTCTTCTGAGCCTGGGCTGCTCTTCCGGACACCCACTGTGCTGCTGGTTAGAAGCTTCTTAGATACTCTGGGTTCTGCCGTCCAGGCCTGGCTGCGACCCCGTGCGGTGGGTCCCGAGGGCATCTAAGGCCCCGCCAGGAGGCCCAGCCCGACCGGTTCTCCAGAACTGACAGTGGCTCCGCGCTTGGCACTTGAGGTCTTCGGAGGCACCCCCTGCCTGTGCCTGATTCTTTATCACCAGTCACCCCCCGCAATTCCGAGGGTCTTCAGGGGCCCCGGGCCCTTCCCTGACCCCTGACGTCTCCCTCCGAAACCCCCAGACCACCAGTGGACCAAGCAGTGGTCACAGCTCCCTGCGGCTCTGGAGTCTGGGGGCTTGCTGGAGTCCTTCGGGGTGGGGGAGCCCCGGCCGGCTTCTGGAGGTAGAGGGTGGGGTGAGGGTGGACGTGTGGCCCTCCCAGGTCACACACCTGCTAGAGGTCCCAGAGCTGGGGGTGGCAGCCCGCCTCCCAGGCACTGTCCCGTTGAGCTAAGAGAATGCGCTGGGGTGTTTGCTGGCTGTAGGGTCCCTCCCGAGGGAAACCGTTAGTCACCCTGGTGCTGGCTGGACGTGGATCCAGCAGTGCCCGGAGAGCTCGGGAGCGTGCCGGGGGATCAGGGCCCTGGCGCCTGGGGGGCGGGGCAGGGGTGGGGCAGGGGTGGGGGCAGAGGCCCCAGGGCGCGAGTCATCAGCAGTGTGTCTGTGAGGGGTCGGTGAGTGTGTGTGCCTGTGTGTGCATTAGCGTGTGCCCCTGTGTGTGCCTGTGAGGTTGCGTGCGTGCGTGCGTGTGTGCACGCGCACCAGTGCCACGTGACGGGTTCCATCGTGTCTGCGCTTCAGCATGCTGACCCCAGGGGGCAGCGTGGACCTGGGTTTGAGTCTTGGTTCCTCCCAACCACCCAGGGGCCCCAGGGGGAAAATGGGATGGAGGAGACCTGCCTCCAAGAGGGTCTGGGGAGGATGAACGTGATACAAGAACCTGCCAGATGGAGAGGATGTGCTCAGTAAGGACGCTGGGGTCCCTGATGTGCCGCCCCCAGACGTGCGACCCCGGGCACCACCCAGCGGTCTCGGGGCCTTAGTTCCTCCATCTGTAAAGTGGGGAGAGCAAAGATGCTGACCTCCTAGCTCTCAGCACAGAGGGAGAACTCGATGCAGGGCAGCAGGCCTTGTTGGTTTCAGGATCATCTCTGGTTGCTCTCCTCCCTGACCATTCCTGTTGGTGGCAGAGTCTTCCCAGGGGTGGAATGATTCTCAGTCGCCCAGGGAGGCAACTGGAGGAGCTCACCACAGTTCCTTCCGGCAGGGAGGGTGCAGGGAGGGGGAGGGCTTTCCAGGCGCCACTGGGAGCCATCCGCAGCGCAGAGGCAGGGGGATGGATGAAATGGCTCAGGGCCGCCCCACTTCCACCCCCACCGCGCGGAGGTGCCGGGAGGGTGGGCTCCAGGGAGGCTGGTGTGCGGGGCGGGCGCCTGGCGTTGTTTCCGGGGCAACTTGCAATGTCTGGGGTCCTCCCTGGGTGTCTGGGGGCCGAAGTGCGTGCCGCTGGCTCCGTGCTCTGCTCCACGCTCTGACTCAGCAGGAACACAGGCTGGAGCCCCACGCCGGCCTGCCAGGGGCTGCCCAGCTGGCCCGCGCCCAGCCAGGCCGCTGTGCCCTGCCAAGCTGGTGCTGAACATCTGCAGAGTTCCGCGCGCCTCCCCCCGACCGGCTCTGGCCGTCCTCGCCGTCTGGCCCGCAGGCCGTGGGCACTTCTGTCCCTTCCCCGGAACCCTCAGCTGAGCCTTGCTGCGTCTCCCTCAGTCCCTCCGCCTGCTCAGGCCTCCGTTTCTCAGGAGAATCTCTCCAAGGCTGGCTGGATGACCTCAGAGCATGGTGTCCCCTCTCGACCTCAGTCTTTCCTTCCGTAAAACGGAGCTATTGGATTGGATGCCTCATACACCCCGGACTCCATTCCGGGGAGTGGCAGAGACTGGGCCCCCTCTGGAAGCAGAAATCCGACGGACCAAGCCTGGGGCTCGGCTTTGCCGCCGCCAACCTCCCCTGTGACCCCGGGCCAGTGGGCACTCCGTCTGGACACCCGGACACGCAGTCCCGTGTTCTGGACCTGGGAAGGCGGCCTCCCTGCTCGTGGCCGCGGCAGCAGTCAGCAGGCAGCTGGGCCGGCCTGGCCGGGCTCCAGAGGCGCGGAGCGGGTTAAAGTGTGCGCCAGGCCGGCCGGCGGGCGGCGGGAGGGGGGAGCAGCCTGGTGGGAAGTGTGAGTTCCTCCCTGTCTGCCTGACAGCTATAAAGGCCGCCGCGCCGCGGAGCTGCCACTGGGCTGCGCGCCTCCCGGGAACCCCCTCTCGTGGGTGCTCTTTGAAGTGGAGGAGGGAGGCGGCGAGAGGGAGGAGAAGGAAGGGAGAGAGGCCCAGCCCGCCGCCCTCTGCGCCCCGAGGCTCCCCCGCACCGCGCACCTGGCGCCGCCTGCCCGCAGCAGAGGCTCGGCCCCTTTCGTCCGAGGACAACCTGCTGACCCCCGGCCAGGTAGGCCTCCTCCCCGCCGTCCCGCTTCCCACCGCAGCCCTGCCAGGGCACGAGATGCAGCCCCAAGTGCACGCATGGCATCCCCGGGCCCCTCGGGGGAGCCGTTATGTAACAGGAGCAGGGCTGGTGGGGAGGGGTCCAGACCCTCCGAGCGTGAGCGCGGGGGGCCCCTCAGCTCCTAGCCTACCGCGCCTGAAGCCCTTGTTTGCACGGCAAGTCTCTCCCGCCGGCCGGTGGCTGTTTTTGGACCCCAGGGAGGGATGGGTCCCGCGTGAGCCGGGCCTGGCCTGCAGCCAGCGGTGTCTGGGAGCCTTAATGAAAACCAAGTGTGCAGCCGCTCAGCACCTGTCTTCAGCCTGCAGGCAGGAGCCGGGGCACAGACTAGCCAATGGGACGCCGAGGGGCCTCTGTGCCTGCGGGAGGCTGGGGGGTGTAGATGGAGGCCTGCGGGGGAGGGGCGGCAGCCGGCTGGAGCGGTGGCAGGCCGCCGGCCGGGAGGTGCGGATCTCAAGGGCTCTGGCTCCAGGCTCTGGGGTGTACTGCCGCCTCGCCTGGGGCAGACAGAGGGCAGAGACATTCTTGGGGTGTGAGGGTGTCATTGGCGTAACTCTTGAAAATTTGCAGGTGCTTGAGCTGTGCGGAAACGAGGGTTTGAAGGAGGAGAGAAGGGGGCAGATGTGGACTTAGTTTCAGGGCTGGCAGGCGTGGGGGAGGGGGGCTCTCCTGCCTCCTCTCCTTGGAATTAGTCCCTGAGTTTGCTCTGGGGGCTGGGGGCTGGTCGGCCACCTGGCTGTGTTGCTTCGGGCAAGTTGGCTCCCCTCTCTGGTTCCAGGCTCTAGGGGGTGGGCTTGATGGCTTCGGAAACTCCTCCAACCCCTGGCAAGTGACAACTCGGGACCTGAGACAAACCCTGGACAGAGGCCGCTGTAGGCCCCACTCCTCCGTCTCAGGGACAGATAGGGGAGGCTGGGGGCCCGGGAGGCTGCAGGCTCCCCTTGACCTGACCCCTGGCTCGGAGGTCCAGTAGTGTTCTGTGCTGAGGGTGCTGACTTCTTGGGAGACAGCCCCGTGGTCCTAGGCCACCCTCGCTCCAGCACTCCGGAGGCACAAGCTGTGTGTCTTCTCTTGGGAAGGAGGGGGCACAGACGCTTGGGCTCTGCGCAGCGTGGGGTCCCTCAGGGCAGGGGGAAGCTGTGTCCAGGGAGGGAGAGGGCCTGGCAGAGTCTGTGGCGTCCACGGCCCCCTCCAGCAGCTCCATGTAGCCGACGGGAAGGATCGTTCTCCCACGTGGCCAGCAAGTGCTGAACAGATAAAAATCCCAAGGTGCTCTTGGTCGGGTCCACCGGCCGAGGTAATGGATCGACCCTCAGCGCCTTCATCCAATGGATGCAGCCTGGGCCTATAGGTGTCCCTGGGTTTCTCTCCAGGCGTTCCCCAGGCAGCTCAGCTATTCAGAGGCAAAGCGTGGCCCATGTCCCCAGATGCCCTCAGATCAGGTGGTACGGGCGTAGTGTGCACACCACCACCCTAGTGTCTCAAGCCCGTGCAGGCATCTCTAATCGTTCATTGAGCCCTCCCAACAGGGCCACCAGACCGCCACTACCAGCCAATCCCAGATAACCTCAGGCCTCAGCACTGGGTGGGCTCCGGGAGCTTTTCCCCAAAGCGGACTCCAGCCAGCTGCAGGAGGAGCTGGACCTGGCCTGGCAGTGACTGTGCCCTTGCTTCCTAGGATGGATGGCAGATGGCAGCCTTCACGCTGGGCCTGGTCCCTGCTGGCTGTGGCACTTGTGGCTGGGGGTGCATCGTCCACAGGGGCCGTGGTGAGTGGGGCGCACGACCCTTCGCCCAGGTGGGCTGACGCTGAGGGCTGGGCGGCAGACACGGGGCAGGGGTCCGGGGGTCCTGGAGTGCCTTCCCAGATCCCCTCCCGCTCCCGGGAACGTGCCTTACAGGCCAGTGAGGCCAGCCCCTGCGTGCGGGGCTCCGGCCGCTCCAGAGTCCTTGCTGATTCGGCAGGACAGGGGCTGACTGCTCACCTTCTGAGAGAAGCCCCGGAGTGTGGCGTGTAGACGGGCGGGTTTGGGTCCCGCAGAACCCAGGCTGCTCGGGGAAAAGAAAGGATGGTTAGGCTCAGCCTCAGGATCCCGCCAAGCTCCCAGGATGTTCCAGATCCCCAGATGGGGCAGGACCCGAGGCCCACAGCTCCCTGGGAGGCCCCCCAGAGACCGCCCTGGAGATCTGAGCCTAGGCTTCGAGCAACCCACCCAGGGGGCTGTGTCCTCCTGTCCAGGGCACGGGGACGGCAGGCCCGTCCGGCCAGGTGCTCCAGCCTCCTTCTAACTGTCGTGGGGCCTCTCACCCAGGACAACAGCCCAACATCCAACAGCCTGGAGGCGGGCACCGATGCCACCGCCTACTGGTGGGGAGAGTGGACCAAGTGGACGGCGTGTTCCCGCAGCTGCGGGGCTGGGGTGACGTCCCAGGAGCGGCACTGCCTGCAGCAGAGGTGCGGGGCTTGAGCACGTGGCCCTGAGGGGCTGGCGTGAAAGTGGGGCCGCCTGCACGGGAGAGGGAGGCCTGGGAGGTGGGGGGGTCTCGGGCTGGGAGAGGGGTCTTCAGGTTGAGGCTGCACAGGCCAGGTGAGCAAGTCAGTCTTTTCATTGGCTTCCGTTGAGGACGTGGCTTCTGTTGGGTCCCAGGCAACAGCGTCCTGGGGTTCGTCCTGCTCCATTTCTAGTGCTCTTTCAGTGAGGGGCCAGGCCCACCCTGGGTTTCTCTTCTGAAGACCTGAGTTGAATAAACATGGGGGAAGCATAAGGTGCAGTGGTTACTGTTGGCCAGACCTGGGTTCAAATCTTGCCTCGGCCACTTCCTAGCTGTGTGACCTTGGGCAAGTCACTTAACCTCTCTGAGCGTCCGTTTCCTCATTTGTGGCGTGGAGATTATGCTCGAGTCCACCTGACATTTCTGAGAATACAAGAGACAGTGTGTGTGTATGCACTGCAGCACGGGGCCCATACATGGGAAATGTGGTTATTTTATTACTAACTCTGTGTCCTGAGACCCTCTGCTGTGTGCTGGGGATAGAGAGGTGAATTGGATCTCACCCCTCCCCCTGAAGAAGGGGCTGAGAAACACCCTCAAACTACCGGAATACCTGTGACGTGAGAGGGCTCTGGTGCAGCAGCGGGGCTTGAGTGGGGAGGAAGGAGGCCTCAGTCAGAGGAATCAGAGCAGGCTCGGGGGCAGCGTGGTGGAGGAGTAGCCCAGAGGCCGCCCAGGAGCAGAAGCAGGGTCAGGGCTGCAGCCCGTGTCCTCCCGCCAGGAGGACGTCTGTCATGGGCACTGGGAACCGGACCTGCACGGGCACGTCCAAGAGGTACCAGCTCTGCAGAGTACAGGTGAGGCTCCGCCAGCCGGGACCCCCTCCCCCATCCCCCTTCTCTGGCAGGTCTCAGGGCAGCTTCCCGGTGGCCCTGGGCCCTCTGGACACTCTGTCCAGGGCCTGCCACTTACACCCTGTTGAAGAGAAGGGTGGTGAGGGCCTCCGGGCTCAGAATCCCCCCTTCCGGCATCAAATCAAATTTGTGGTGCCCACCACGGGCTGCGGGCACCTGAGGGGAAAAGGACCCACTTCTGCTGGCGGAACTCCAGCACGACCTCAAGGTCTGGGGTCTAGGGGCGCGCGCGGCCCCTGCGCTCAGCGTGAAGCCTGCTCGCGGGTCTCCCCGGGGGACTGGGGTCACCGGCATCCCCCCTGTGCGCCCGCCTCTGCTCTCTGCGCCCTCCACACCCAAACCTTCTCTGTCGGTCGCGTGCTGCACCGAGGTGGCTGGGTCTGGGCAGGAGGTGCTGACCCTGGCTCACCCTCCGGTCACCTCTTGATGGGGCCAAAGCCAGTCTGAACCAGACCCCCTGGACCGGGGGCGGGGCAGAGAGATGATGCTGTGCGTGTCCCCATGTCCCTGCGTCCACGTGTCTGTGTGTCTGTGTGGGCACACGGGGGGAGTTAGGGGCTGGAGGGAGGCGAGCGGCCATGACCTCTGTGCTGGCCTCGCTGGTCAGCTGCCCTCCTGACGTGAGCTCGGGAGGGAGCCCTGGCCCAGTTCGGCTTCTGGCCGCGGCGTGAGCAGCTGGGCCCCGCGCAGGCCCCTCCCCTCTGCCCCACGGGCCCCTCTTCTGTGAAGTCAGGCCCACGCAGTCAGTGCCCGTGTCCCAGGCACTGTGGCTGTGGATGCGGACACGCAGATGGGCTCCTGCCCGAGGACGCGGGGTGCGTGGGGACCCCGCGCGAGCACCGCCGAGGCCGGTGTCCCTGCCGCTCCACGTGCGGCCGGGGAGAAGGCCGGGGCGGTGGGACTGAAAGGATCCAGCCCAGAGCACGGGGAGGGCCAGCACACGTGGGTGCTGGAGGCTTGGTCCTCCCTCCCTCCTTCCAGAGAGCCCGAGAGACGGAGAGCACGGAGGAGAGCCACTTCCTGCTCTGCCTGGACAAAAATGCTTTTGTCGGGCCGAGTCCCTCCCAGAGCCTCCCGCCCTGTCTTCCCGCTTCCCAGGAGTGTCCGCCGGACGGGAGGAGCTTCCGCGAGGAGCAGTGCATCTCCTTCAACTCCCGTGTGTACAACGGGCGGACGCACCAGTGGAAGCCGCTCTATCCCGGTACTGTGGCCCTGGGCCACCCAGCAGGGAATTCTCTGGCAGGATCTATACCTGAGGGTCACTTCCTGGGGCCTGTGGGAGGGAATGTCCTCGTCCAGTGGGTAGGCAGGTGGGGAAACAGGCCCAGAGGTGGCGGGGGGTGGGTCTCGTCCAAGGTCATAAGAAGTTCAGGCGGCAGCGTAAATGACTTGGCCTCTCCCGCTCACCGGGTAAGTGCAGGGTCCCCAGGACCGGCAGCCCAGGGCCATCAAGTCGGCTCAGACCTCCTGCAGAGGGTACACTGCCCCCCACTCACAGGGCGGCAGAGGCTGGACTTCCAGAGCCTGGGCTGGGCCAGATCACCTGCATCTTGGTCCGTTTCTGCCACTGAGACCCCAGGCAAGTTCTTTCCATTCTCCAGGCCTCCGTTTCCCCATCTGTGCCATGAAAGAAGGGCCGTCTCAGTGCGGGGGAGGGGAGGTCCCTGACCCTGGCCCCCGCCAGCCGCCCTGAGACCCTGTCTCCCCCATCAGATGACTATGTGCACATCTCCAGCAAGCCGTGCGACCTGCACTGCACCACCGTGGACGGCCAGCGCCAACTCATGGTCCCCGCCCGCGACGGCACGTCCTGCAAGCTTGCCGACCTGCGAGGGGTCTGCGTGTCTGGAAAATGTGAGGTTGTTCAACATTGTAGCAGAAGTACCACCGGTCTCCTTGCGCCGGCCGCCCACCTGTCCACCCAGGCAGTGGCGGCCCCGGGGCCCGGGCCTCAGCGCCCTCCCAGCAGCCTCTCCACCTCCCTTCCTGCAGCCCATCGGCTGTGACGGGGTGCTCTTCTCCACCCACACGCTGGACAAGTGTGGCGTCTGCCAGGGGGATGGAAGCAGCTGCACCCACGTGACAGGCAACTACCGCAAGGGGAACACCCACCTGGGTAAGAGCCCCTGCCGCTCTGGGTCCAGGGCCCGTGGGATCCTGCCGCCGGCTGCTAAGTGACTGTGCAGGGTCCTTCCCCTCCTGGGCGCCCCGATCCTCCACCCAGGCCCAGCAGGGCTGGCCAGTGGCTCTGTAAGGCCCCCATTGGCTACCGGAAGAGCAGCAGCTCTGTGTTGAGCACCTGCTGGATACCAGGTGCCGCAGTGCTCACGGGGATTGGGGACCACATCTGACCCAAGCGCAGCCTTCAGGGAGATGTTAATACCATCCTTAAAAGGGGGAAACTGAGGCACGCGTTCCGTCCTCACCGCTGATATGAGATTGAGGTCTGGGCGCACAGATGCTGGGGCCTAAGCTCTCAAACCCTAGTTTCAAGGTCTGAAGCGGTGCCCAGGCTCCCGCCAGCTCTGCGCCGGCCGCAGCACAGAGCCAGCCCTCCTGGGGGTTGGGGGAGGGGCAGGCAGGGGGTCTGTGCCTGTGACAGGACTTTGCACTTTCGGCAGGATATTGCTTCTAATACTCAGTCTTGAACTGAATACATTCCTGGGTCTCAGTTAATGCTTGTGGGATTAAACTGGGTTATCACAGCCTGCAGACTGGGAAAGGCAGGGCAGCTTGAAACCCATTTGACAGATGGGGAAATTGAGGCCCAGGGTGGGAATTGCCGGCTCGAGGTCCCTCAGTGAGGCCAGGTGCGTCTGGACTAGAGCCAACCCCTCGAGAGCCCCCAAGGACCTGGCTGTCGGGACCCGCACGTGTCCTGGAGGTGGAGGGGACGGACACTTTCGGAGTTAGAGTTACAGGGCTTGGACGAGAGACCCAGGGATGGACATGCCGACTGAGGAGAGGCAGGGTGAGGACAGGAGGGGTGTCTCTAGCGGAAGCCCAGCCGGGCAGGGGTCTGAGTAAGGCAGGGCGAGCGCAGTGGGCAGAGGCCGCTTTCTTCAGAGGCCTAGCCGTGGGAGGGCGCGGGCAAAGACATCGCGCCTTTCCTCCCTTCCGTTCACAGACCTGCTTTTGGGACCTTCCGCCAGATGCTGGGGCGTCGAGCTGGCAGAGGCAGGGTTCAGAGGGTGCATCTCTTTCTGAGCGCCTCCTGGGTGCCAGGTGCGGCAGTCAGGTTCATGCCCGCGTGGAGCTCTCAGCTTGGGGGCCCGGGGCTGACCCTTACCCAAGCCCACCTATAACTCTACCAAGTGCACTGCACGGAGCCAAGTGCAGCACGGTTAACTCGCTCCCGGCTCTTGACTCCGGGTGGGGACTACCACTGCTGTCATTTTACAGATGTGGAAACAGAGAGGTTAAGAAACTGGGTTAAAGTCACACAGCCAGAGGAGGCAGAGGTGGGTGTGAACGCAGACAGCCTGCTCCCGGGTCTGTGGTCCTAAGCGGTGACGCACATGCTCCCCTGGCAGATGTGTGCGAGGTAGCCGTGGTGAAGCATCTCGGAGCTGGGCGCTCATTTAAAAACGAACACGTATAAACCTTCCTTTAAGTAAATGATATTTAAGCAGAGTCATCATTTCCTGATCGTTTTACCTCTATAACTCTTGTGTCTGTCAGCTGGAAATACTAGGGCAGCAGGTAAACGACTGTGTCCCTTTTCCCGACTCTGCGCCCAGCGACACAAGCTGGCAGCTTGACATCGGCCACAGTGGGTGGAAGCGCTTGTCCTCCGGAAATCGGCCGATACTGCAGGTCACAGCTGCTCCTGTCCTCCTGCCAAGAGAGCCAGTGGTTAGGCGTTTAGGGGCTCCCCGCGGGCCGGAAGGACCAGCTCAGGGTCTTCAGGGGGCCGTAAATGGGGGCGGCCGGCAGGAGCGGCTCACCTGGCAGGCGGGCCCACGTGCCCCTCGGGTGACTTGGGCATCGACCCCAGCAAACCTGACTCGAGAAGCCCCTCACCACCCTCTCCCAGACGGCTTTTCACTCTGAGGGCTTTAAAACAACCTCCCTTCTTCTCCCAGCAAACCCTCTACCACCTGCTGGCAGCACGGTCCCTTCCTCAGACCTCTGCCCCCCAAGACCCTTGGTCCCTTTGTGGGGGGCTCTGTGAGGGTCTCCGTGGCTGCCACCCCACCTGACTGGGGCCTTTGATGACAGGCCCTGAGCTGGGGCCTCGTACTTTCTCATTTACACCTTTGAATGTAGCAAGCCTTTAAAATCAACGTGATGGTGTGACAACGTGGGTTTCTAAAATAGCACCGGTGATGACGTCCTCAGGGCCGGGCTCTGTGCTGCCCAGAATCTCCTCCGTCATCTAGAGTGGGGGGCGTCATCCCTGTACAGGCGAGAAAACTGAGGCCCAAGGGCTGCAGCAGCCTGCTCAGGGTCACCTTGGTGGTAGTGGCAGAGCAGGACCCACGTATGTTGACTCCGGCAGACTTATGGTCCCTGTGGCCTGTGGCGTGCCTCGGAAGGAGCAGGGCAGGTACCAGGGAGCATCTCCCGCAGCCTTGGTAGGAAAGCGTCTCGGAAGCGGGGAATGCTGGGGCCGTGCCGGAGCCGTGGGTCAGCTCTCCCGCGGCAGGGCGTGTTCCGCCAGGTCCTGGACTTGCCTCTTGGGCCCCAGGTGCGCAGCTCTGGCAGCGGGGAGGGGCTGCCCTTAGACGCTGCCCCTCACACGCCAGGAGTGCAGGAGGGTGGTGGCTGCCGTCCTGCAGTCGAGAGGCAGTGGCCACAGCCGGCCTGCCGCTCACCACTGTTCCGTGTCCCCCAGGTTACTCTCTGGTGACCCACATCCCGGCCGGCGCCCGAGACATCCAGATTGTGGAGCGGAAGAAGTCTGCGGACGTCCTAGGTGTGTATGTGGGGCCTGGGTGGCGCCCCAGGGGCTGTGGTTTCGCCAGGGGACACTTGACCTTGGGTCCCTCCTTGCAGGCGAGGGATGGCCCCAGAAGCCAGAGTTTGACCTGGGTGGGTGCACGTGTGTAGCATGTGGCGGCGGTGGTGGGGGTGTCGTAGGGAAGCTGACCTCACCCCCACGTGGGCAGAGGTGTTGCACTCAGAGTTGCTTAATAATGGAGGGGGTCATGACTCAGGTAGTGAGTTCCCCGTCCCTGGAGGGCAAGGCACAGGCAAAAGCTGGAGGGGCTGGCGCGGCCTCTCTGCTCCCCCCGCTGCCCCCCCAGGTCCGAGGAGTGAGACTCTGGGGCTGAGAAGGTTGAGGCAGAGCGAGAAGGAGTAGGTGGCCAGTCTGAGGCCACGGGTGACGAGAAGCAGGGGTGGGATTCAAACTCCCGTCTGGGGCCCTCGAGTTGACGTTTCGGCCACTGGACTGTCTCTGGTGGGAAGCTGGCTTCAGGAGGGGTCCTGGAGGATTGTGGAGTCATTGGCATGGTGGCTGAGGCGGTGAGGCCCCACGCTGGTGACAATTTCTGGAAGGGCTCCCTGTGCAGTGGGAAGTTGGCGGGGCAGTGCACCTTGTCTGCACCCCGGGGGAGCCCCTTCTGGCCGAGGAGGGCAGATACTGACATCTGTGAGCCGATCTGCGCAGGGCAGGTGGGGGACCCCGGGCAGGGCTCACCTCCCTCCCTCTCAGGCCAGCTTCTCGGGGGCCAGGGCTGGTGGGGCGCGACCACCCTTCTAAGGGGACGCTGGGGTGGAGGGTGGGTCTTTGCTAAAGGTCCTCAAGGTTGAGCTCAGCACGGGCTCTCAGCCCTTCAGGCCCCGGGGCCCCAGTGCCTGGGGCCCTGAGCCCCAGCCCCCAGCCGGCCGGTCTGCACGCTCCAGGCCCCAGCCCCTGCGGCCCGAACACGGGGGCCAGGCCTCTGCCAGGCCGGTTGCTCTGTGGCCCGCTGGGAGGGTGGTGAGGCCAGGAAACACCGTGTTCCCAGAGCTGGCTGCAAAGCCATCGTTCTTGAAACAGACGCGTGGAAATACCAAGGGCAGCCTCGGAGCACTGGGAAAGCCGCAGGAAGGAAGGTCGTTACTGTCAGGAAACAAGTTTGGACTCGGGCCGGGGATTTAACCCTGTGCACAGACCCAGCCCGTCCGTGTCCCCCTCGCCCAGCTCCCGCTCTTGTCCCCGTTAGTTTTCAGCGTCGCCACATGGAGGGTGTTTTTCCAGCAGACGCGTCCTCCTTGCTGCGTCTGCCTGATAATAAATTAACCGCCCATCTCCTCCGCTTGGAGTTGCATCAGAAGCTTTGGAAGCTGGACTCTTCCCCACCTTCGGGCCAGTTCCTGGCACGGGCTCTAAAGAAACCCTCTGGAAGACACACTGTCCCCGAGGTGGAGCCCCGCCCCACAGCCCCGGGCCTCCCAGGGAGGGCCAGCCGTCCCGCCTCTGGAAGATGTCCCAGCCCGTTGCGGGGGGCCGCACGTGCGTTCCCGCTGTCTGGGCGTCATCGCGCTCCAGTTCTGGGAGTGGATGTCCTTCTGAAGTCCTTGGTTGCAAGTGTCCACCGGCCTCAGAGAGAGGCTGACTGGGAGCCACACGGCGGGGAGTGGGCCGATCTGGCCCACGGTCAGCCGGGTCGCCCGGTCTGGGCGGCAGAATGTCATGCTCCCAGCGAGAGCACGGAACTGGTCAGCTTGGGGTCGGGGAGGGCCTGCTGGGGCCGCTGGGACAGGGCTGCAGTGCTGCTCGGCCTGGGCCCTGGTGGGGCACTGCGGTCCTCTCCCCGTGTCGGGGGAGGGGAAGCTGGGGGTGCCAAGTCAGCCGGCTCACACGGGGAAGTCTGCAGCAGAGCCAGGCACGGTGGCCTGGCCCCAACCTGGCGGACACCTGCTGTCCAGCGTGTGTCTCGACCTGGCCGCTTGGTCCCTATGCTTTACCTCACCTCTCAGCCCCAGGCCCTTTGGGGGCGGCAGGAACGGCAGGACCAAGTGGGCCCTGGGCCAGCCACCCTCAGTCGTCCAGACAAGCCCTTGTTTATTTTAGGCTGATAGGAAGGAGGGCCCACATCTCCCTGGCCAGGGCCACATGCCGTGTGCAAACAGAGCGTCCCACTCCCACGACGTGCAGTTTCCTGTCTTTGGGTGTTTGGGGAGGGTCGCAGGGGTCCACAGGTTGGCCAGAGGCCCCGAGTGCGAGGTCCTGCCCCCCACCCCATCCCCACTCCGGCCGCTCCGGCTCAGGTGACCAGGCAGCTGTGCCCTTTCAGCTCTTGCAGATGAAGCCGGCTACTACTTCTTCAATGGCAACTTCAAGGTGGACAGCCCCAAGAACTTCAACATCGCCGGCACCGTGGTCAAGTACCGGCGGCCCATGGACGTGTACGAGACGGGAATCGAGTACATCGTGGCGCAGGGGCCCACCAACCAGGGCCTGAACGTCATGGTGCGTGGGCCGCGGCTCCGGGGCTTCCCCAGAAGCCGGCAGCAGGCGGGGGGCTTCCGGGCCAGCGCCTCCACGCATGTCGGGGTGGGCCTCATTCCTTCAGTCCCTCGTTCACTCACTGAGTCACTCCCTCGACCCAGCCCTCACTCAGATTTTCATTCCTTCACTAGTCTCCCATTGACTCATTAATTCATTTACCTGTTCACTTGTTCACCCAAGCACCTGCTGACTCACACTCTCACTTGTGTGACCCTCCTCTCCCCTCCCTCCCTCCCTCCTTCCTTCCTTCCTTCCCTCCTTCCCTCCTTCCTTCCTTCCCTCCCTCTGTTAGCACCCCTGGAGGATGTGCACAGCAGGAGGTTCTGTGCAGGGCATCAGGAACTGTGTGGGGAGATGAGGACAGAAGGCTGGATGGGGTACAGGGATGCAGGACCCACTCCCCACTCCACAGGTTGGGGTTCAAGCCCCCCATGGAGTTCCCTACCCTCAGCCCCATGGACACTGTGGCATTCCTGCCAGGTCCTCGATGCTGAGGGACCATGGCGGTGCTTGTCACGGCTGTCCCCCTGATGCTGCACCCAGCATGCTCATGGCTTCTGGGGGGAGTGCGTGGGGCGTGAGCAGAGGGCAAGAGAGTTTGGCTTGCTATGGCCAGCTTGCCGGGACTTTTCCCGTGGCTACTGTCTAGAAATGAATGGCATTGCCGCTTGGTGCCCCAGATCTGAAAAGGCAGAGGAATTATCACCGAAATCAGGTGATGTCAAGAGGCTCTTGGAGGCCTGCCGGCTTTCATGGAGGCTGAGGGATACGGTGGGGACAGAGCCCACCCACCTGACCAATGCCAGAGGCTGGCCCATGGCAGGGGGCAAAGACGTTCTATCTCTCACCCGTTTGTTTCGTGCCCCTCCCAGGGTGGGCGCCCTGTAGTGTGCCTTAACAGGTGCTCCAGAGACCTTCACATGTTACGTCTCCGCCACTGATCCAACGGCGCGTGTCTTCTCCAGACCTCCTCATGCCCCATCTTAAAGTCTTTTCCATCCAGGCTCCCGGCCAAGCCAAGTGCACTGCCCACGAGTCAGGATTTATTCTTACTTAGGGCCACTCTACCTTCCAAACAGATTGGGTGACCACCTTACAGTACGGCCTGAAGCCCTCTGGGAGGATTTTCCTTCACAGCAATCCCATTTTCAGCTCACACCCCCCGACCAAGCTGCCGCAGCTCAGAGCCGAGTGTTGCCATGTCGCTCCTCTCTGTCTTCACCCTAAGGGCGCTCCGTGCAGCCGTAGCTGTGAGCTGAGAGAGGGATGCTGGTACCGGAGTCCTGGATGCTGGGAGGCTGGCTCACCCGCTCTTCCGTCCCTCTAGCCCTGGACTGCTGCTGGGCCCTCCTGACCCCGTAACTTAACGGAGTTGAGAGACCTCATGTTATCATGTTCGGCTCTAGCTGCGTGGGTCACTTGATGTCCTGCGGTCAAAGGGTCATCTCTAGTAGGGTCTGATAGCACACCAGGAGGTTTTTTCAAATAACGTCTATTTATTTTAGGTGATATGGCCTTCCTCTAGAACACTAGGGGTCTACGTTATCATTTTCTTAGCAAAGTTTGCCAGAAACTCCACAGTCCTTCTTTCCCCACCACAGACACCTTTACTACTGCAGGGGCTGCTGGGTATTACAGCCCAGGTGGTGGGCTGCTTGCATCACAGCCTGGGCCTCCTGCAGAGCCCTTTCTCCTCAGGACCCCACTCAAGGCGATTCCAGTATATGGATTGGACCAATATTCCCTGATGCGGAAATGTTGTGTCCTAAATTCTTCACGATTGGGGGCATGAGATATGATGTTTCCCTTTATTTTCAAGGAGATGTCTTGTGCTGCCCTAGACTATTGGACCCTGAGATTGTCACTGATGTGGGGCCAGTCTTCACAGGGGTTAATCTCCGATCCTCTGGAATACATATGTTATACCAAGGCCTCCAGTGCCCCTTCCTGCTCATCAGGTCTGATAAACATGATGTCGTCAATGTAGTGGACCAACGTCACGTTCTGTAGGACGGTCCAGACCTGTTTGTACCGTGTTACGACGGGAAGCGGGAGAGTCAACCATAGCTCTGGGTCAGAGCGCTAAATGTATGAAACAGAGCGCTTCTGCTTCTCCTTCCTGATGGGGGTAGAAAAGAATTTGCCAGATGGTCAACTTGAGGGCATGTTAATCTGCTCTAGGAAGGATGCCACATCTGTCCCAAAGCTGCAGCTGGGGCTACGGCTCGGTTGAGTTTGCAGGAATCCACTGTCACCCTCCTGGATCTGTCTTGCTTTTGTAGGGGCCAAACTGTTGAATGAAATGGGGGCTATGATGGGGTCAGCACCCCTGCATCCTTTAGGTCTTTGCGCGGCACTAATCTCTGTGTTTCCCCCCCAGGATGCAATATGGTTTCTGATTTACTCCCCGCCCAGGTCAAGCAGCCAACAGGAGAGTTCTGCTGACTCCCAGTTATGCGTTTGGGGGCTGGGTGAGCCTTAGATCCAGCGGATAGACTGTCAACCAGACCTGGGCCTTGTTTGGGCCATTACTTGTCATCCACGTGCTCTCACCGTAACGGGGACAGTAATGATGCTTTGGGTCCCTGGTTAACAATGACACCTTGAACCCTGGTCCCACAATGTCTACCCGTTTCTCCACTGAGCAGCTCACCAAGTAAATAGCTGTGGGCTCTTTGGTGGGAGAACCGGGGTAATCATGACCATATCAACCAGTTGGGGATCATTCTTCCCGGGGACCTGGCTATTCCATCCTCCAGCAGATTCTGGGTCTAAAACGTGGTCCAGGAAACCGGGCAGCGACTGTGACGTTTATGTGGCGGCTGTCGTCTGCTTTGCAGTCATCCACCCGCGATTTCTTCTGATCATACAGGTTGAGAAGAACCTTTGCTGGGCCCATGCGTTTGTCCCCTAGGAGTCCTTTGTTCTGTCAGCCGTGCCCAAAGGCGGCTCAAGCTCCCTGGCTACCGTGTCAACCTCATTGCTCGTTACAGTACTTGAGCCCCCTTGTCCGATTACCGTGGACAGTTCAGCTCTGTACTGGCATCTCCTGCCACCGGCCCTGGCCTAGGAGGACACCCAACACCATCCCTCTAGGTGTCCCTCTGAGTGACGTGGGTGACCCTTCACCATCACGCTTCCTTTCACTGTGGCGGCCGGAACGTCCTCCAGGGGATCCTGCAGGAAATAGTCACCTGGCGGCTTTTCCAGCCTTTTCCTCCCTCTTCCGTCGTCTGCCGTGGTGGTGTCAGCACGGGTCCTCCCCTTAGTGTGTTGGCCTCACCTTCCCGGGGTGCTTGCGAGCGTGGTCCCTCCTCCATCCTGAGCCGGGGCTCCCACAGGAGAGACTCCCCCCATCAGGCTCAGCTTCTGCCGTCTGCCGCGGCTGGTTCTGCAGGGTCGTTGCCGATGGCCCCGTCTCCCCCGAGCAGCCCCAGGGCTCCCCTGAGTAGGTGAAGAGGGCGCTTAACGTGAGCCATCAGCCAGGTGGCCCTGGGAGGAGGTGGGCAAGGCCCTCAGGGAGGCAGAGGTCTCCGTACGATCTTCAGGAGAGGGCCAGGTGCTGGCCTTAACAGCAAGGAATGGCCACTTTTTAGGCTCAAAGATTCAGGGGAGTCTGAGATTTCAAAATTTTTAAGCAGATTGACTCAGACCCCCACGCCCCAAGTCTCCTCCCGGTCGGGCTCTTGGCGAGGTGGAGAAGCCAACACGCCCCGGCTCTCTGACGTTCTTCCACCTTTTCTGGCCCTGCTGGAGGACACGTGAGTCTCTGTGTAACACCTAGGAGGTAACACTCTGGCTTGGCCTTAGGTTGGAGGTTTGGTGGTGATGTCACCCTAGCCTTTCATTGTCTATCTCCAAAGCGCCACATTCCGAAGACCTTTCTCCTTTCTCAAGGTACACCCCTAGCCCAGCCAACTCCCAACACTTGAGACATGGCGCCCAAAGCACGTTTTCTTCCTCTGATGTCTCATTCCAGCCTGACACCTGGGGGGATCTCAGGGCTCCTTGCACCGCCAGGGAGGGCTCGCGTCACCCCTGCTGGCAGGGGATCCCGCTCCAAACTCCCATTTGAGAGCTGCTTCCTGGGGCTTCTGACACCGGCTGACTTAGGCGGCGTCCCTCGAAGACCCGCGAGCACTCAGTCGGGGGAGCAGGACAGTCAGGGGGGAAAGCGGGGGGGCGACGCAGTCTCGACAGAAACCTCAGCCCATCCCCCAGTCAGCTCTGATGCTGGGACGGTCCTCAGGGGCTTGGGCCCTGGTACTTGCGCTCGGCTGGCAGTGGGGGGCTCCGGGGGGAAGGTGGTGGGGACGGTGCACTCTTATAACTTGGGGTTTCTGGCACGTGGTGATAGTAAAATGCAGGTTGGGTTTTAATTGGTTTTATTACCTTTAAAACATTATCTGCACCCCGCGCACACTTCACTCCCTGTGCCTGGGGCGGACGGCTCCCTCTGCCCCTTCCCTGGCCGCGTTCGCCTGTCTTTGGACACGGACTGCCCCTGGGGCCACGCATAGCCTTGGGTGGGCGTGGCAGCGTTCTTCGGTCAAGGGTGAGTCCCTGGGAAGGACTCGGCTGCAGGCCGCCGCAGGAAAGCCTTCTGCAGCTCAGGGACAGGAGTCTTCTGTCCTCAAGGGGCTTGTGGGCCGCGGGCCGCAGCAGCCGCTCCAGGCTGGTGGGGAAGGGGCTGGGGTGAGGGGGGGCTTGGAATCCCACCTCTTCTCCTCCCCCAGGTGTGGAACCAGAACGGCAAAAGCCCTTCCATCACCTTCGAGTACACGCTGCTGCAGCCGCCGCACGCCCACCGCATCCAGCCCGTCTACTACAGCTTCTCAGAGCCCACCGCAGACAGCACGGAGAGCCAGGAGCTGGACGGGGCTGGGCTGGTGGGCTTCCTTCAGCACAACGGCTCCCTCTACGGCCAGGCCTCCTCGGAGCAGCTGGGCCTGGACAACCGACTGTTCGGCCACCGGGGCCCGGGGATCGAGCTGGGTCTGAGCAAAGGCCAGGAGACCAACGAGGTGTGCGCGCAGGCCAGCGGCAGGGCCTGCGAGGGGCCCCCCAGGGGCAAGGGCTTCCGAGGTAACCAGGAGGAGGGGCGGGGTGGGGCGGGGCTTCCCAGGGAGAGGGGCCTCGGGTGAAGGGTCTTCAGAACCCGGCACCTGCAGAAGAGGGTGACAGAGGGGCCGGTTCCGTGCAGGCTGACCGGGCAGGCCCAGGGCCGGCCCTTAGCAGACATCCTCTGCACATACCTTCCTCCAGGTGGGTATGGTTATCCCCATTTGACAGGTGGGGAGACTGAGGCTTAGAGGGAGGGGTCTTGCCTGTGTCACACAGTCCACCACGGAGGAGCTGGGGGCAAATCCAGGATGGTCCGGCCCCGTAGCCCGTGCTCTCACTCATTCAGTGGAGACAGAGAGACAGCATAGCGCGCGAGGTGTGACCAGAACTCTGGGAGGGAATGACGGGCAGCTGAGGGGCACAGGGAGGACCTCGAGTTCTTGGAGAGGGTGACCCCTGACCTGAGGGCTCCAGAGCAAGGTTAGCCAGGGGAGGGCATAGGAGAGGGGCGGGGGTGAGGGGCCCAGCGAGGGCCAGCCTGGCGGGACAGGCTCCAGGGGAAGCCGCAGGAGGTGCAGCTGAAGACGCAGCGGTGGGTCACAGTCTCTGACCCCCGCTGCCAGCTTGGCTGTACTCCTGAGGGCCGTGGAGTGACACGTCGGGGCTGGGCTGGACCATCAGCCCTGCTGAGGGGTGGAGGTAGAGCAGACTTGAGGAGACTCCCCTCACTGACTTGGGGGCAAGTTTCCAAGACCCTGAGAGTCTTCAAGTAGGAAACACTTTAGAGGCGGTGTTCGTTCCCTGGGGCTCCTGCAGCAAACTCCCACCAACCGGGCGGCTTAAAACCTCAGAAACGTATTCTCTCCCCGTTCTGGAGGCCAGAAGTCTATGGAATAAAGTCAAGGTGTCGGCAGGGCTGTGCTCCCTCTGGAGGCTCCAGGGGAGGGTCCTTCCCGCCGCTTCCAGCTCCCGGCGGCACAGGCGTCCCTTGGCTTGTGGCCGCATCGCTGCAGACTCTGCTCTGTCTTCACACGGCTTCTCCTCTGCGTCCGTGTGTCTCTGCGTGTTCTCTTCTTAAAAGGACAGCAGGCGTTGCAGTTATAGGGTCCGTGACGATCTCACCTGGAGATCTGTATGTCTGTGAAGGTCTTATTTCCACATAAGCTCACATTCTGAGGTTCGGGGCAGATGTGGATTTTGGGGAAACCCTATCCAACCCACGGCAGGGGTCAAGCAGGCTCCCCAACAGGAGGTTGTCCAGGCCGGCTTGCGAGCCTCCGCCGGGCGATCTGTGTCCGCTCATCGGGCGGAAACCTGCCTCTGGACGCTTCCCGGTTCAGGTCTTTGCTGCAGCCCCCCTGCTCCGCCCCTGCCCAGGGCAGCCCTTGCCCCGCCACGAGGGGGCACCGGAGGTTGAGCCACCCATCTCCCCTGTAGACGGCAACGCCACCGGGACGGCTCATGCGGGACACCAGGATGACCAAGAGACCGGCGCCCATTTTACCTCCCAGGAGCTCCTCTCGGCCAACGCCATCTCCGACCAGCTCCTGGACACGGACTCCGACTCCAGGGAGGTCCCCCTCAATGAGACCAGCAACAGCATCTTTGCACAGGGCGCCCCGAGGGGCTCCCCGGCCGACAGCCTCTACGTCGAGTACGAGGAGAACGAGGGAGCCGGTGCTTACCTGCTCAACGGGTCCTACCTGGAGCTGAGCACTGACAGAGTGGCCAACACCTCCTCCGAGGCCCCGTTCCCCAACGCCAGTGCCAGCCTCCCTGCCTTGGCTGGGAACAGGACGCAGAAAGCCAGGTAGGATGCAACTCCCCAGTCCTCTCTGGGGGCTGCTGAGTGAGGGCCGGGACGGAGGTAGGTGGGAGAGAGCCGCCCCCGCCCAGGGTTCCCCCCCCCGCCTCACGCCGCGGATCTGAGCAGGGGGTCAGAGGCCTGGGTTTTAGCATCTTTTCCACAAGTTAGGTCCACGGGCTAAGGCTGGTTCCGAGTGCCCACGTGTGATGTGATTCCAGGAACTGGGGGGCAGAGGGGGAGGAGGTGAACGGTTCTGAGCACTTGGGGCTAAGTGTTCCGTGTGCACAGAGACATGTTCTCATCACAAACAGCCTTAGCTTTAGGGAGGGGTATTGGGCTCAGAGAGGAGGTAAGTGACGTCCTTAGGGCTCAGAGACTGGAGGCTTGGGGTCCTTGGGTTCTCGGTCTGGACGCTCATTGCACACGCGGTCGCTGTGCATAAGGTGGGACAGCTCTCGCGGGAGACCATAATGTTCCCCGAAGGTGGGGTGGCTCGGGACAACCTTCCCCGCTGGCCAGGGAGGAGACTGGGGGACGGTTCAGTGGGGTCCCCAGCCAGGGACCAGGCCCCGAGTCAGGCACTAGGAACAAGGCCTTCTTCTGTGGGGCTGGAGCTGCCCTGGGACGGGCTGTGGGAGAGAGTCCAGAGCGAAGGGCACGCTGGGGAGGCCTGGACAGTCACACTTGGGGACACCTGAGTCGTGGCTGGCCCTGGAGGAGTCTGAGGCCAGGAGCCTCCCCGGGTTGGGGTCAGCTGGGATCATGGTGGCTCCAGGCCTCCACTATCCCTACTAGAGGACAATTCCCTGGGCCGATGATGACTCCCCTGTTCTCCAGGCTAGCAGGGCAGCGAGGCTGGTTTAAACAGACCGAGCCAGGCTCAGCACCCCTGGTGGCGAGCGGGGACTGGAGGCAGGAACAAGCCCACTGTTTTTTTTTTTTAATTAATTAATTAATTAATTTAAAAATTTTTGGCTGTGTTGGGTCTTCGTTGCTGCACACGGACTTTCTCTAGCTGCGGCGAGCGGGGGCTACTCTTCGTGCGGTGCACAAGCTTCTCACTGCGGTGGCTTCTTTTGTTGCGGAGCATGGGCTCTAGGCGCGCGGGCTTCAGTAGTTGTGGCACGCGGGCTCAGTAGTTGTGGCTCGCGGACTCTAGAGCACAGGCTCAGGCTTAGTTCCCCTGTGGCATGTGGGGTCTTCCTGGACCAGGGATCGAACCCGTGTCCCCTGAACTGGCAGGCGGATTCTTAACCACTGCGTCACCAGGGAAGTCCAAGTGCACTGGGTTTTAGTTTATCTTGTTTTCTGAGGACCCACCCAAACCCCTTGGCCTTAGACACCAAGCCAGTGGAACCCTAGCCAGGGCTGAGGATGCAGAGGCGGGCGTCCTTGGGGAATTGAGTTTGATGGAAGATTTGGGGTTCACTCTTGCGGTGAGGTGAGTGGAGATGACTCTCTCACCCTTCCCCGGGGATGAGAGCAGGGAAGCTGGGCCCCTGAGCCCCCAGGAGGTGCCCCCCTCTTTTCTCGAGCTGTTTTCCGAGGCCCCGTGAGATACCCAGGGCACATCCGGGGCAATCCTGAGGCTCTGGGTGGAATTCTTTGCAAATGTGGCCAGAGTGGGAGGTCTGGAGCCTTCTGCGGCTGCCCTTCTTCCCATAGGGTCCATCTAGGCCATCTGCTTGCCTGGCCCGGCTTCAGAATGCAGGGAGTGGGCCTTGGGGGTGTGTGGCATCCAGCGGCCGGAAGGGCGAGACAGGCTCTGAGTCTGAGGGGGGCGTTCAGAATCAGCCGGTACTTGCTGTTGTGATCTGGGGCCAGCTACTCAGGGCTCTTCTCACCCCCAGGGCTGGCCAGAGGATTGAGTTCCATCTGGTACTGAAGCGCTGAAGGCACCTAGTGAGGACCCAGCAAACGGGAAAGATCGTGAACACACTGAGCCTCGGGGTGGGGGAGGGGCCCTTCTGGGACCACGACCCCGTGCGAGGAAGGCCGCCCATCTCACGGTCAGGGTCCCTCCGTGAACGGGCTTACCGGGGGGGCACACAGGCTGCTGTTTAATTTGGCTTCAGGCCTGGAAAGTGCCAGTGGGTCTCCATCCCAACCCTCTCCCCTCCCCGCCCCGTCCCCATGGGACCTGGACCCATCGGTGACCCTCTCTGGTCCTCAGTTCCCCATCCCTGAGCGAGGGGCTTGTCAGACAATGCTTCAGGGCCCGCCGGTCGGGCACTCAAGGATTCTTAAGCCAGGTCATGGCACAAGATTTTGGGTCCTTAGGTCACATTATAAAGAATGTCTCCTGCCCTATCCCAGTTGACTCCCACCCCACCCCTGGGCCCTAAGGGGAATGATTGGGTTTCCAGTGCCACGTGGGATGCAGGAACCAGTACAGTGATGGTCATTACTCAGAAAGTCCTGACGTGGGGAGATGGGCGGCTCCCCCACCAGCTGCTTCAAAGTACACCGCGGACCAGAGGCCAAAGATGGTCTTTGGAGATAAAGGGCTGAGGGAGGTGGCGGGGTGGAGGGGGGTGGGGGAACCGCCAGGACAAAATAGCCCTGTCGCAGCGAGTTGTCCAAACACAGGAAGTCGCGTCTGCTCAGAGAGGGCGAAATCAAAGGGGCAGCCCAGAAAGGAAAGGTTATTTTCACCTTCTCAGAACAGCCCCGAACAATCAAGGGACGCCCCGACACCAGACGCTGGCGTTGGGAACAAGCGTCCGAGACACAGAGACACAGGGTCCCCGTCTCAGCCTGGATCGGGGGTGGCGGGGGTGGCGGGGAAGCAAAGCACTTTATGAGCCGTTTATAAACACGCGTGGCGGTCCTGGGGAAAGGGTCCAGACGCGGGATCCGAGGCATCGCAGGGCTGGGGTGGTCCGAGCCTTTCGGATCAGAGGGTACTGCCTTCCTTCCAGATGGAGGCGGGTGGAGGGTTGGTGGTTTCAGCGATTTCCTGGGTGTTTTTCTCCCCAGGGCCCCACTTCCGAGAACAGAGTCTTTCAGGCGTTGTACTGTTGTGCAAATACACGTTTCGAGAGGCGGGACAGGCGCCCATGCGGTGCTCCCACGAGCAGTGCCATGTGGGCAGCCCCCCCAAAAAATACCTTTGGTGCTTAAAACCCGAAGGGTTATTTTGAACCGCTTGCTGTCTCTCCAGAATGAGTCACGCTGCCTGCTGGCCCAGGAGGGTGTAATTAGATAAAGATGGCTTCTCCATGGGTGGGGTGGCCGGGCAGGGGCTGGATCTTTTCATCCCCTTTTGTTCTTGGGGAGAATTTAAAGCTGTGGAAAGGAGGGTGGGGGACCCAATCAGCACATTTCAGAATCAGGCTCTTCCTCCCCGGGGAGGTTCCACAGGTCCCGTGTTCTGAGATGCTTGGGTCTTGGGTGGGTGGAGCGCCCCATCTTAAAGTTCCCGCTCACTTTTGAGGAGGAAAGAGGCAGGACCTTCCCCTTCCCCAGTATGTGTGGAAAGGCTGGGGCAGGCTCCCGGTGGGGACGCCACCAGGTGAGGGGTCCCAGCCGCCCGCCTGTGGCCGGCTGCCCTCGGCTTTCCCCTCCCTCTCCTCCCTCTCCCTCCTTCCTTGGTTAACGGAGCCCCATCAGGAGCCCCATCAGTAAATTCGTTACTTGAGGTCCGTGGGTAGACCATTTCCTGGTTCTCAGAGCACGATGTGTCTTCAGGGCAACATTTATGCAAAAGTAAAGTGTAAGAGCCGTTCTCATCCACTTGTGAAATTCCAGAAGTTGGAAGACAAACGGTAAACTCCCAGTTGAATCCAAACCAATGTCTCTATCACAGAATTGACTGGAAGGCCTTTTAGAATGGATGCCCTGCAACCAACCCTCATCTAAGCCTGACCTCCGGGGTGACAGAAAGCCCCAGGGAAAGGACCTGCGAGCGTGCTCTGTGAGAGGGTCTGAGCTTAGGGCGGTCTTCAGTCAGCCCCTCTGGGCAGGAAGGGAAGTGGAGCCGGGCGGTGGGGTCTCAGGGACGTGCCGTCCCCCGGGCCATGGGACCGCGTCCCCTTTGCCGGCTCTGGGGGTGGCAGGGCTCCACGGGCCGCGTTCAGACTCAGCCGTCTGCATCTCAGAGCAGATGCCCGGGCTCTGGGAGCTGCCGCCACCTCCCTCTGCCCCTGCCGAGTCCAAAACGAGCCTGCACGTTGGATACGGAGGTTGGGCCCCAGCACACCGACTGGTTCAAAGAAGCAAACAGTCCTAACAATAGTTGGCTGGGCCGTCTGAGTTCCGGCCAAGAATCCTAGCCCGTCGCTGGCGGGGACCCAGCCCGGCGTTCCCTGGCACAGCAGCCCTTGCAGACCTGGGCAGAGGCGTCTGGAGGGGACGCGGCCACTCCCCCGTCTGCAGCTGAGCTTTTCTATTTTGATCGTCGGAGGCCCAATGGCTAGTGTGCCCCATTCAGTCAGAATCCCAGCTGAGGGAGGCCGTGGGAGAGAATTCTTGCACCTTCGCAGCACACCAGGTGCTTCTCCGGCCCCTTCCCGGGGACAGGGCAGGAGGGATCTGCACGACCCTGCGAGAAGGTGAGAGCGAGCAGGCTGTGTGTGTGGAGGGAGCAACTGCGATGTTGGGGAGCCCCAGATTCTTCACCCCCCAGCCCCCGAAGGTGCTCTGACGGCTGCAGGCCAGTGAGCTCAGACAGTCATTAAGATGTCCGTTCCTTCCTACAACCCGCCGCGCCGTGGGCGCCGCTTCCCTTGTCTCTGCTCTAGACGGTGGGCACTGGGACCCCGACAGGTGGCGATTCTGCCTGGAGCTCAGGACAGGTCCACGAACATATCCTCCCGTGAAACTCACCCCCTTCTCTGCTCCACCTGCTTTCAGGACCAGGCCCAAGACGCGCAAGCACGGCGTGAGTCCCGCGGACATGTACCGGTGGAAGCTCTCGTCCCACGAGCCCTGCAGCTCCACCTGCACCACAGGTACCCGTGACGGGTGCCGAAGGGCGGCACCTGCTGAGCCCACCTCGCCGGTGGGTGCGAGTCCGGGCTTCGGGGCCCATGCACCTGCTTGTAGCCCCCAGTTGCCCACAGGGAGCTTATCTAGCAGTTTCCTGACCCACGAGGCAGTGCGATGAGGTGGGAGTTTGGATGTCCTTGTGCTTACGATGTGCTGGACCATGGTAAGGCCCAGCCGCTGGGGGGTTATGCAGCCCCCCAAAGGCTCCCTCGTCATTCTTCATATCACACCTTGTTAGAACAAACATCCTGGTTAAAACGTAAGAAATCTCAGGTGGTCAGGATTCTACTTTTGCTTACAGCAAATGTAGGAGCGGGAAAGAGACCCACGTGGTCTGTGGCAGAGGGAACTGTTGGGATTCTAGGACCTCGTCCAGGGAGGAAGCAGGAGGGGAACGGAGACCCCCGGGGCTGCCTGGGCAGATAGACACGTGGGGTTAGTAAGTGTCTGAACCTATGTCTGCTCACGTGGCTGGGTGCCACCACAGCAAGCTTCTGGCTTACAGCCCAGGGCCTGGGGCTCCATCTGCCGCCAGCTCTGGTCCCCTCCCCCTGGGGACTGCTGCAAGGTCAGATGCCAGACCCAGGTCCGGGACCTGTGGCAAATGTAGGGAGACCCCGGGTGCCGCCTTATGTATACCTGCGACTTCGTGTGTGGGTTTGGGCAAGACGAGTTACTGCCACTCAAAATGTATGATCCCCCGACCCTGCCCTTGCACTCCCACCCCAGCTGGCCAGAGCTCTGGATGTCCCCTGCGTGCTCTGGCCAGTGTGGAAGAATTAGCAAGCCACCGACTGGAGCCCGGGCAACCGGTGGTCTGGGCGTGGTCACACCTCCTGCAGCCCTGGTTGGCATCTCAGGAGGAGGGCCCGAGGGAGGACCTGGGGAGGGGGCCCCGCAGGGCTCTGAAAGGACCACAGGCTCTCCGTCTTGGGCTGGAATCTGGGGCCCCCTCCTTTTACATGCCCCTCGTCCCCCAGCAGGGCACGGGACAGGCTGAGTTTGGCCCCCTGATGTTCTGGAGGGCGCGAGGTGGGCTTTGTGGGGTATGTGGTGAACGCTTGGGATGCGCTATTTGGTCCACCACACCCCATGCCCTTGGCAAATTGCTTAATCTCTCCACGACTCAACTTTCTACCTGTAAAACGGGATGTCCGCCTTTCCAAGCGTGGTTACAGGGCTAGACACGAAACGAGAAGTAAGTTGTCGTGGCCAAAGCTGACCTAGCGGGCGCCACGGCCAGCACTGCTGCTGCTGGTCTCGGGAGAGGACAGGGCTGAGTGCTGGGATGGGTGCGGGAGGAGCCGGCCTTGAGAGCCTGCTCCCCAAGGGCAGGGTCCTCTTCTGAATCGGGAGCCCCGATGTCATCCCCACGCACGCCGGGATTGTCACAGACCACGTGACTGGGAGCGTCTCCTGTTCCTCCCGGACACATCGCTGCCCGGGGAGGTGACGTCGCTTGAGATCCCTCCAGGACGAAGCAGCCTCTGTGGCGAGGGGCCTGAGCCTGGCCCTGGGTGAAAGATGGTCCCCAGGGAGGTCACAGCACCATCTCTCCATGCCCACAGAGTGGCCAGGCAGGGTATGGGCAGACCTGCCCTGGGTGGCCCGAGGCGCAAAGTAGGACGAAAGAAGAAAGGAAGTGAGAAAGACAGATTTGGGCTCTGCTGAAAGGAAGCGCTCTCCTTTAGACGAGCCTGTCCGGGACTGGCATGAAAGGCCCCGACGCGGAGTGGGCTCCCCATCACTGCAGAGGCACCAAGCTGGGCATGGGTGGCGCTCAGCAGAAGTGGTGGAGTCGGGTCCCTGCTGAACGGGACCTCCGTGGCCGGCTCTCCTCCAAATCCCACCGTACCGGGCGCCGAGGCCGGGCCGGCGTTGGGGGCAGGGGTGGTTTACAGCAGCTCTCCTGTGTCTGTGAACTTCAGCCATGGCAGCAAGCAATCTTTCCTTTCCTTAAAGACGCTCCTGGGAGCGGTAGAAATGTAGGTGAATCGGTTTGGACTCTTAGCTGGAGCCTCAAGTGATGATTTCCAGCTGTTCTTGGCACCTCCTGGGCGCAGGCTGAGGGGAGTGGAGCGGGCGGGCCCCGAGCTCACGCACCTCAGGCAGAGCAGGCCCACCCAGCCGGGTGTCGGGCTTCTCTGCGCCTTTCATTGAGAGGAAGGGCTCGGTCTGAAAGGGCTCAGTAAGAAGGTTTGAACAGCACCGCGTTCAAGACTGATGTAGGGAGGTGGGAGTCCAGACGACTGGCGCTCTGACTGCCCCGCGTCCCTGGGGGGCTCCTCTGAGCAGCACGCTGAGGCCCAGAGAGTCTGACAGCGCTCACGTCACCCCCACCCCACCAGCGAGAGACTGGGCTGGGACCAGCATTCCCGTCTCTCTTGATCAGGACCTGCTGTGTTTCCACTCGATGACGAGGAGGGAATGAATAATCAGGCACTTGCCGAGGGTCTGCAAGTCCCTAAACTTGGACCTCCCTGGGCCCCAGAGCTGGTGTCTCTGAGGCCTGGAACACTCTGAACAGACCTGGCCAGGAAGCCAGTCTCCCCCTCAGCGACGGCGAAAGACGACACAGCCCAGCGCTGGCGGAGAGGCACAAGTGATTGCAACCTGGCTCGGCCCTTACGGAAAAAAAGAAAAAATCCCCACGTGGGCTGCTTCCCAGGCTGTTTCGTTCCGTCCAGGGCTGGGGCTTGGAGAGGCAGGAGCCGCCGGCTTTCAGACACGCGCCGCTGGGAAGGGAGCGCAAGGTGGCTGGGGCCCTTGGTTTACGGGGAAATCAATTTCCCTCTGGGGGAAGGGTGACCCCAGTGAGGAGGGTTCCGTTCCCTCCATCATTCAGGAAGGCTGGGTCCCTCTCTCTCTCTCTCTCTCTCTCTCTCTCTCCTCTCTCTCTCTCTCTCTCACACACACACACACACACACACACACACACTCACACACACACACACCAGTAATAACAACCACCACAAACCCTAACCTCACCTGGGGACTTCACCAATGTTAACCCCATGTTAACACTCTCCCTGAGTCATCCTGGCTCTTTGGCAGGGACCCACCCACTGTGTAGTGACTTTGGCCCACGTGCCAGCTCGGTACCGAGCACGGGGTGCAGGGGAGGAAGACCAGAGAAGCAGAAGGTGGAGCTGGGGGTCAAGGAATTAATAATTTTAGTTGAGGGCTGGCCCTTTACGTACGGTCCCCCGACGGGATTTATAGAGTATCCGGTACTTAATCACAATAATGATTAAAGAAAGTTTAAGAGGGAGTTTGATAAGGACTAGGGCGTGCCATGGAAGGGCAGGGAGGATCTGAAGATCTAATATAACATCTGAGGAGTGTGCAAAGGGCTGGAATGGTTAGATTATCCATCCATCCACCCACCCATCCACCCACCCATCCATCCATCCATCCATCCATCCACCCACCCATCCACCCATCCATCCATCCACCCACCCATCTACCCACCATCCACCCATCCATCCACCCATCCACCCACCTGTCCACCCACCCATCCATCCATCCATCCATCCACCCACCCATCCACCCATCCATCCATCCATCCACCCACCCGTCCACCCACCCATCCATCCATCCATCCATCCACCCACCCATCCATCCACCCACCCATCTACCCACCATCCACCCATCCACCCATCCATCCATCCATCCATCCATCCACCCATCCACCCACCCACCCATCCACCCACCCATCCATCCATCCATCCATCCATCCATCCACCCACCCACCCATCCACCCACCCACCCATCCATCCACCCACCCATCTACCCACCCATCCATCCACCCATCCACCCTCCCACCCATCCACCCACCCATCCATCCATCCATCCATCCACCCACCCACCCATCCATCCACCCACCCATCTACCCACCCATCCATCCACCCATACACCCACCCACCCATCCACCCACCCATCCATCCATCCATCCATCCATCCATCCATCCGTCCGTCCATCCATCCATCCATCCATGGACGGGTAGTTGTTGAATGAATGAAAATGAGCGACACTTGGCTGGCTTTGCCTCTGGGCCTCTGTAAGGGCCAGTCTGAGTTTATTTAAAACCCAGGGTTTGTGACACATAAACTGGGCGCCCAGCCTGGGCTGGATGGGGTAAGGGTGCAAAAAGAAGAGGTCAGGCCACGGGACATGGACGGGGAGAGAGTTCAGATCCACAAAGCCGTCCTCGCTGGGCTCCACCTGCAGACCTGTCAGCTGGTAACTGTCACTATCCCCGATTTAAACCGGGAAGTGCTGAGTGGTCGGGTGACTTGCCCATGGTCACATGGCCTGTCTGCCGGTCACCAAGGTGCTCACAGTTGGCTCACCTGGCCCCTCCCTTGTCCTGAACCCAGGGGTCATGTCGACGTATGCCATGTGCGTCCGCTATGATGGCATCGAGGTGGACGACAGCTACTGCGACGCCCTGACCCGGCCCGAGCCTGTCCAGGAGTTCTGTGCAGGGAGGGAGTGCCAGCCCAGGTACCTGCCACCCAGGCCCCGAGCAGGGTGTGTGTGTGGGGCGGGAGGCGGGGGCCTGGGGCTCTGCTTTGCCGCTGCCTGTGGGAGGGGCGGGAGTCTGCACCTTGCTCCGTCACCCAGGCGGGCCGCAGGCCTGCGAGGGGGGCTGCGCTGGCCTGCTGTCGGTCCCTGCATCATTTCCCACGTTTTGCGGTAAAATCTGTCACTGTGCCTTGCACACAGGGGCGCTCAATCAGTGACTCCCACCGCAGGCTGAGAACCATTCTGAACGTGACTCTTTGCTCCTGCCGCCCCCAGGGCTACTCGGTGCATCTAGAATTTTGAGAAGCCCAAAGGGATTATTCCTGAAATTCCAGGCTGATGGGTGTCCGGGCTGTGGGGGAGGCCCCATCTTCCTAGCCCCCCAGCCCTCCTGTCCTGCCTCACAGATGGTCCAAGGCTGAGCCCCAAGCATGTCCTCTTTCTGGTCATGATCATGGTGGTCCCAAGATGAGCCCAAGGGTGCCCAGCCTTGGAGGCCAAGTGCATCCCACTCTCTGACGCAGATTCACACCCTCTTTTCTTCTGGCCTCTGCATCCCGGGGCCTCTGATGCATCCTGGGGCCTCTGCTCCAACCCGGGGCCTCTGCTGTATCCCGGGGCCTCTGCTCCATCCCGGGACCTCTGCTCCATCCCTGGGCTTCTGCTCCATCCTGGGGCCTCTGCTCCACCCCGGGGCCTCTGCTCCACCCCGGGGCCTCTGCTCCATCCCGGGGCCTCTGCTCCATCCCTGGGCCTCTGCTCCATCCCGGGGCCTCTGCTCCATCCTGGGGCCTCTGCTGCATCCCGGGGCCTCTGCTCCATCCCGGGGCCTCTGCTGCATCCCGAGGCCTCTGCTCCATCCCGGGGCCTCTGCTGCATCCCGGGGCCTCTGCTCCATCCCTGGGCCTCTGCTCCATCCCGGGGCCTCTGCTGCACCCCGGGGCCTCTGCTGCATCCGGGGCCTCTGCTGCATCCCGGAGCCTCTGCTCCATCGTAAGGCCTCTGCTGCATCCCGGGGCCTCTGCTGCATCCCGGGGCCTCTGCTCCATCCCGGGGCCTCTGCTCCATCCCTGGGCCTCTGCTGCATCCCGGGGCCTCAGCTGCATCCCGGGGCCTCAGCTGCATCCCGGGGCCTCTGCTGCATCCCGGGGCCTCTGCTGCATCCCGGGGCCTCTGCTGCATCCCGGGGCCTCTGCTCCATCCCGGGACCTCTGCTGCATCCCGGAGCCTCTGCTCCATCCCGGGGCCTCTGCTGCATCCCGGGGCCTCTGCTCCATCCCGGGGCCTCTGCTCCACCCCGGGGCCTCTGCTGCATCCCGAGGCCTCTGCATCCCGGGGCCTCTGCTCCACCCCGGGGCCTCTGCTGCATCCCGGGGCCTCTGCATCCCGGGGCCTCTGCTGCATCCCGGGGCCTCTGCTGCATCCCGGGGCCTCTGCTGCATCCCGGGGCCTCTGCTGCATCCCGGGGCCTCTGTTGCCTCCCGGGGCCTCTGCTGCATCCCGGGGCCTATGCTGCATCCCGGGGCCTCTGCTCCATCGTGAGGCCTCTGCTTCATCCTGGGGCCTCTGCTGCATCGCGGGGCCTCTGCTCCATCCCGGGGCCTCTGCTCCATCCCGGGGCCTCTGCTGCATCCCGGGGCCTCTGCTCCATCGTAAGGCCTCTGCTGCATCCCGGGGCCTCTGCTCCATCGTAAGGCCTCTGCTGCATCCCGGGGCCTCTACTCCATCCCGGGGCCTCTGCTCCATCCCGGGGCCTCTGCTCCATCCCTGGGCCTCTGCTGCATCCCGGGGCCTCAGCTGCATCCCGGGGCCTCAGCTGCATCCCGGGGCCTCTGCTGCATCCCGGGGCCTCTGCTGCATCCCGGGGCCTCTGCTCCATCCCGGGACCTCTGCTGCATCCCGGAGCCTCTGCTCCATCCCGGGGCCTCTGCTGCATCCCGGGGCCTCTGCTCCATCCCGGGGCCTCTGCTCCACCCCGGGGCCTCTGCTGCATCCCGGGGCCTCTGCATCCCGGGGCCTCTGCTGCATCCCGGGGCCTCTGCTGCATCCCGGGGCCTCTGCTGCATCCCGGGGCCTCTGCTGCATCCCGGGGCCTCTGTTGCCTCCCGGGGCCTCTGCTGCATCCCGGGGCCTATGCTGCATCCCGGGGCCTCTGCTCCATCGTGAGGCCTCTGCTTCATCCTGGGGCCTCTGCTGCATCGCGGGGCCTCTGCTCCATCCCGGGGCCTCTGCTCCATCCCGGGGCCTCTGCTGCATCCCGGGGCCTCTGCTCCATCGTAAGGCCTCTGCTGCATCCCGGGGCCTCTGCTCCATCGTAAGGCCTCTGCTGCATCCCGGGGCCTCTACTCCATCCCGGGGCCTCTGCTCCTTCCCGGGGCCTCTGCTGCATCCCGGGGTCCCTGCTCCATCCCGGGGCCTCTGCTGCATCCCGGGGCCTCTGCTGTATCCCGGGGCCTCTGCTCCATCCCGGGGCCTCTGCTGCATCCCGGGGCCTCTGCTCCATCCCGGGGCCTCTGCTCCATCCCGGGGCCTCTGCTGCATCCCGGGGCCTCTGCTCCATCCCGGGGCCTCTGCTGCATCCTGGGGCCTCTGCTCCATCCTGGGGCCTCTACTCCCTGTGCGTTTGCTCCTTTGTGAGAAGCTGAGTGTGCAGCCATGGGGGGGGGGGTCTGCTCTTCCCCTCAGAGAGAGCCCCCATGGTGGGGCTCGGGGCTCCAGGACACTGAGGCAGGATCCCCAGTTGGAGGAAGAAGGGCGGCAGTGGCAGGAGGGGAAGGCACTCTGGGAGGAGGGAGCAGCGTCAGCAAAGCAACAAGGCCGGGACTTTGTTTCCCTGAAGTGGCTGGAAGTGGTCTGGAGTTGAGAGCAGGTGGAGCCTACAAGGGCTCCTGGGCAAGCCGGCCACGTGCAGGCTCGGGTGCCCACTCACCACCCTACCCAGGTGTTTCCTACAGCGGGGGAGGCGGGGGTCGCCACGGCAACAGCTTCCCTGTGGGGCCTGGCCAGCTTCCTGTCTGACAGCCCGTGGTGGATTTGGACCCCACGAGGGAAGGAGGAGCTGGGCCGTGGGGTCCCGGCCAGCGGGAGGAGGGTGGGGGTCGCTGAAGGCCGTGCCCGTCCCGAGGCAGGTGGGAGACTAGCAGCTGGAGCGAGTGCTCGCGCACCTGCGGCGAGGGCTACCAGTTCCGCATCGTGCGCTGCTGGAAGATGCTCTCGCCCGGCTTCGACAGCTCCGTGTACAGTGACCTGTGCGAGGCGGCCGAAGCCGTGCGGCCTGAGGAGCGCAAGACGTGCCGGAACCCGGCCTGCGGGCCGCAGTGGGAGATGTCTGAGTGGTCAGAGGTGCGCATGCGCAGAGCGAGCCGGGCCAGGCTGGGAGGTGGGGGTGTCGGGGGGTGGGGCGCTGGGGGTGTGTCGGGGGTTGGGGTGCTGCGGGCCTGGCGCAGGGCCCTTGCGCTGCGGCTCTAGCAGCCGCGGCCCCGCCCTCACCCCGGCTTCCCCGCAGTGCACGGCCAAGTGTGGGGAACGCAGCGTGGTGACCAGGGACATCCGCTGCTCGGAGGATGAGACACTGTGTGACCCCAACACCAGGCCTGTGGGGGAGAAGGACTGCACGGGCCCTCCTTGCGACCGCCAGTGGACAGTCTCCG
The DNA here is from genome assembly GCF_964374135.1 of Grampus griseus. Lineage (NCBI taxonomy): Eukaryota > Metazoa > Chordata > Mammalia > Artiodactyla > Delphinidae > Grampus > Grampus griseus. Next base: position 2,116,241 of record NC_139000.1, read on the forward strand.
ACTGGGGGCCGGTGAGGGCGGGCGGGCAGTGGGGGGCGGCGCTCAGAGGGTGTCCCCGCGCGATTACGAGGAATCAAAACCTTTATCCCCAAACAAGTGGTCACATCCCGATGCCCTTTTATAAGCTCCCTGTCTGTCTGTGTGTCTGTCTCTCTTGCCTCTTGCCTGGATGAGACATTCAGGTGCTCACTGGGGTCCCCTCTGAGTACTGGGTGTACAGATGAGCTTTTCAGGTGTCTTAGGCGTGCTTTTCTCTGTGTGTTTTTCAATGGGCATGCAATCTTTCTGTCATTAGAACAGAAACTGTTATTTAAAACATGGTTACCATGGCAACCCCTCCCCTACCCCCAGCTGTTCTCCTCTCTTGGGAATGATGTCTGGGGGACCTGGGAGGGGGCTCTGCCTCTAACCCCGGGTGTCCCCTTGCAGTGCAGTGGGAGCTGCGGGCAGGGCCGCATGATCAGACACGTGTACTGCAAGACCAGCGACGGACGGGTGGTGCCCGAGTCTCAGTGCCAGATGGAGGCCAAGCCTCTGGCCATCCACCCCTGCGGGGACAAGAACTGCCCCGCCCACTGGCTGGCCCAGGACTGGGAACGGGTGAGTGCCCCGCGCCCGAGCCGGGTGGCAGGGCCCCCTCCGTCTGGGAGAGCATTTGGCCGAGAGCCAGGCGGCCAGAATGACGGACTGGTCAGACGAGGAACTAATTGGACATTAGGACCAAGTGCATCCTAATTCACACAATTCACTAAACATCCATTTGAAAGAGAAAAAAACAAAAAAGTAAGAAAACCTCTTAAAACTTCCCAAATCTAAATAGCAAATGTTCAACGAGGCATGCAGGGCTGGTATAGTTCCCATGACCCCATGTTCCCGAAAGATGGAAACCCAGGGTTGGGGGTCCTTCTGCTGTACTCGCTCTTGGCTCGTGGGCCCTGTACATCCCTTTGTTCTCACGACCCCTAGACCTGCCAAGGTCACCAACTTAAAATTTCAGACGAATTGTTCTCAACCGCACTGCTGTCAACTACTCGCTTCAGGCAGATCACGATGAGCTAAATCATCTGAGGTCGGATGGCCGTTAACCATTTTGTTTCACAGCAGATAGTTTTATGCTAAATTGCTTGTCATTAGATCTGTCTGGGGCCACGTGGTTATCGACCGGAGAGTTCTCGGCCAACTTGCCGTCGACCTAAGCATTTTCACCCGCTTGCTATTGACCGAGACATTACCACTGGCCTGGCTCTGGGCTCTGTGTTCTGGTCCTCCTGGCCTCTGGCCCTTGACCCCTGACCCGGCCCCGTCTGTCACCCTGCCTCAGTGCAACACCACCTGTGGCCGAGGTGTGAAAAAGAGGCTGGTACTGTGCATGGAGCTGGCCAACGGGAAGCCGCAGACGCGCAACGGCCCCGAGTGCGGCCTGGCCAAGAAGCCCCCGGAGGAGAGCACGTGCTTCGAGAGGCCCTGCTTCAAGTGGTACACCAGCCCCTGGTCTGAGGTAAGCGCCTGGCTGGCCCCCCGCTGAGGTCACCTGAGGCCAGGCCTGAGTTCTGGTCCTGCCAAAGTACCTCCTCTCTCGCCCCAAGTGCCCCTCATGTCCCCCCCTCAGCCTCCGTCAGGGCTTTTCACCCCTGGAAAGATTGTCAGTGCTACCAAGTCAGCTGGTGCAAGAGCCACCTCCTCCAGGAAGTCCTCTTGGATCTCACCTCTGGGATCCCTGCCATGCTCGTCCTGGGCCGTTTTGGGGCCCAGGTCACTTCCGGCCTTGCACTGTAGCCTTTCAGTCGTGCATTTGACAGCACGTGTGCCTGACACCCAACACGGGGCAGACAGATCCCAGGTGGGTACCGGGACTGTGTGGGGCTGACTCAGATATGGCCTCGGTCCCGGGAGCCAGAGTCAAGGCAGGAGGGACACAGGACTGGAGAGGCAGGGGGGATGGCAGGACATGTGCACTGTGGGCAGAGGGAAGCCAGAGGAATGGCCGCCGCTGCCCTGACACAGGCCTGGCCCCTCCACGCCCTGCGGGCTCCTCGGCCTCAGGCTGGCGGGTGGCTTGGAGCCGAGATCTCTCTGCTCTCTACAGCCGGAAGCAGAACCGTCACCTCCCAGGCCCCGAGGCCCCCGTGGGTGGGCCGGTCCCAGCACTTTGCCAGACGGGCTCCTTTCCTCCGCCCAACAGCACCCCGGGAGGGGGCTCCTCTTCCCACCCCACGGGGGAATAAACCCAAGTTCAGAGAGAGAGCTGACCCCCAGCTCCTGGGGCGTGAGCAGACATTGGACGCTGCTCCGGGCGGGCCGAGAGCTGTGCAGAGTGAAGGGAGGCCCTGAACCGGCCCATCCTAATGAGAGCAGGGCAGGGCGGGCCCTGAGGCGCGTGAGGCTGGGCTGAGCCAGGAGAGCGGCCCTGGTCCGCAGACCCCACCCCGCCCCAGTTCCCTGGCCGAGCAAAGGGGGTCCTTTAGCTTCTGCCTTTTCCCCCCGGCCCCTTCCCTTTCCTGTGGAGGCCCCCCGGCAGGATCCCGGGGCCCCCGGGGGTCGCCAGCATCCTTCAAGCCTTTCTTACAGCACAGGGGCGGCTGTGCCTAGACTTGGATCCTTACAGATTCATACCGTCTCCCTGATGTCTCCTTACAGCAGCGTCACCAGTCCTGTGCCCCAAGTCCCCCCTGCACGTGGTGGTGCTGTAGCTCCCAGGAGGGTGCAAGTAGGGAGGCCCACGGTGGTCTTTGCACAGGAGCCTGGGGGCATTGGGGGAGGGGCGCCCCTGTGTTGCCCTGATGCTGGTGGGTGGGCAAGGGGTGAGCGGCCCGTGGGGACGTGGACCTCTGTCCTTTTGTCCCTGGTTGGGGTGGTGTCTGCTTCCCCTGTGGCTTCCCCTTCCCGGGATAGGGGCTTAGAAAGAGTGCATCCTCCCAGCTGTCCCATCTACTCAGGGGCCGAGGGACAGCCAGAGGTTCCTCAGGGCACCCATCCAAGGCTGACTGTTGTCTGTGCTTGGTACCTCCAGACTGGGCCAGCCCCCCGCCAGGCTGGGAGCGGGCATTGGGCAGGCAGCCCTCCCTGTGCCTCTGCAAACAGAACCAGAGGGTGGGCCCAGGGCCAGGGCCTCCCACCCCAGACCCCACTCGGGAAACCGAGGGCTCGGGTCCCAGACGTGCCTGGGTGACGTGGGGTCACCCACATCGGGGCAGCCAGAGGGAGCCACCGCCTGTAGGATCTTGGCAGGAGGACGGCGGGGTAACTGGGCTCAGCAGATGGCCCTGGTGTTTGGGTAGCTCAGCGGGGTTTTCCAAGGGGAACATCTGGACTCTGGGAGCCGGTGAGGCGGTGGCTTTGGAAGATACATGTAATTGGTCCACTACAAACACAGCTTGTTATTGGAGTGGGAAACAGCACTCTCCCTGGGCCGTGGCCCTGTGTGTCCTGAGCATTCGGTAGCACAGGACCCAGGAAAGCTACAGCTGAAGGACCCACCCGGCCGGGGGTGGGGGGGGACAATTGAGAGAGGAGACGGCCACACCCTCACGGTGCAGACGGGGAAACTCAGCAGCCCCGGGGGAGGGGGGACGAGTCTTAGCGTCTCCTGGCTGCCAGCCAGTGCCCTTCCACGTGTCCCGGGTAAGACTCGGCAGCCAGGTGACAGGGGTGGGATCCCCCACCTCTGGCCAGAGCCCTTGCCCCGCCGGTGGGGGCTTGGGCCATGCCATCTCTCCCCGACCAGTGCACCAAGACCTGCGGGGTGGGAGTGCGGATGCGAGACGTGAAGTGCTACCAAGGCACCGACATCGTCCGGGGCTGCGACCCGCTGGTGAAGCCCGTTGGCAGACAGGCCTGTGACCTGCAGCCTTGCCCCACGGAGCCCCCAGGTGAGGGGGAAGAGGCTGAGGGCGGGGCAGGGGCTTTCCCGGGAGAGCAGAGGCTGGGCTGCGCCAGGGCCTGCGGGATGAGCAGGCATCGGCCAGGGTGACCGGGAGGGCCTAGTGGCTACAGGGACCAGTGCATGTCGGGGAGTGAAGGTTCCTCCTGGAGTGGCTGAGCCCAGGCTGGGAGGTGAGGGTGGGAAGGGCGGCAGGTGAGAGCTGACTGGAGCTTGGGGTCCCCAGGAGCCATGCCAAGACCTGCACTTTGGAGACAGCATCCGGCTTCAGAAGATGGGAGGGCAGCTGTGGGGCAGGGGACCAGGGAGCCAGGAAGACTTAGCCAGAGCGCCCCCGAGCTGGGCACGCAGGAGCCGGGAGGCGAGGGGCTGAAGCAGGGTCTCTGGCTCGGGCACCTGGAAGATGCGTGAGGGTACTAGGCTCCGAGGGGGCACCAGGGCCGGGTGATGAGCTCTGCTTTGGACCTACTGAGTGGAAGGGGCACCTGTGGGTCTCCCGGGTAGGTTCAGGCCTCCAGGGGTGAGATCCGTGGCTCTTCCAGATCCTGGGCCCTGGGCATTACCCTTCCCTGTGCACCGTTCACATCAGTTGGTGGGGTCTGTGACATCCCTGGAGTGGGACGGAGGCAGGGAAGCAGTGGCAGAGAGGTAGAGCTCAAGGAGAGGAGGCGGTGGGGTGGGGCCATCACCCCTGACCGCCTCCTGATGCCCTACGCCCCCCGCCGTGTCCCCTCCCCAGACGACAGCTGCCAGGACCAGCCGGGCACCAACTGCGCCCTGGCCATCAAGGTGAACCTCTGCGGCCACTGGTACTACAGCAAGGCGTGCTGTCGCTCCTGCCGGCCCCCCCACTCCTAGGCCCGGCGGCCGCTCCTCAGAGACCGAGCACCCCACCCCTGGGGCCGCAGCAGCCCCTCCACGGACACCCTCCCTGCAGGGCGCCCCGGCTGTGAAGACGTGACACTGAGCCCCTGCTCTCTCCCCGGGCAGGAGAGCCCCTCCCCTGCCCCCCAACCCCCGAGCGCGCCCGTCGGCCCTCCCAGGACAGAGCCGGGAGGACTGGCGCGTTTGTGGCTCCCACCCGGGGGCCTGGGAACATCCTCTGTCCCTCCAGGGCTGTGGGGGTGAGGAGAGGGGGATGGGCAGCCAGGGAGACGGGGCGCCTGGGATCCTGATGCTGTCTAGGTGACTCCTTCCGGAGGAATTTTAATCTCACGACGTAGCATCGCTCGCCTCCCTGATACGAAGCTCTTGGCACGGAGGGACCCACCGCACTTTACACCTGGGAAGAGGCGTTTTTCTCGCAGCACCATGGCTGTGCTGTCGTCCGTCAGTCCTCTCTGTACGTTAATAAAGTGGTCCTATTTATGGCGGCATCTTGGGGTCTCCGGGGTCTGCCAGGCGGGGTGGGGTGGCCGTGAGGCTTCGGGAGCTGGGACCGCTGTCTAGCTTGCCCATGCAGAAGGCTCTGCTGCGGCCTCAGGTCTGGGACCAGGTGGGGCTGGGGGCCGGGCTGCAGCGTCTCCCTGAGGAGATGACAGGGGAGAGTGGACAGAAGGTGAGAAAAAGAGTGGGTGGCCCGCGGGGAGGGGTCTCAGGGGCATCAGGACTCGGGCGCTGGAGTCCGAACCGAGCCCATCTTGCACCTCCCAACTGCTGTGGGGCTTGGGGGACAGCAGAGCCCAAGGGAACTCCCTCACCCGAACCACGGGAGGAAGAGGTGAGGCAGGCAGGGTGGGAGGCGCGGTGTGGGCCCACATGGAGTGCTCAGGAAATAGCCATCACTACTGTTTCTGGGCCTCTTAGAAGGGCTACTTAATCTAGACTTGTGGGTGCCGGGACACAGGAGGGCTTCCTGGGGGAGGTGATGTTTAGGCTGGTCCAGCCGCGGGAGTTCTTCCAGATGAAAGCGGGGTGTGGGGGGGGGGCGGGTGGGCGCGGAGGCTGCTGAAAGCACCTTGGTTTGGCCGCAGCGGAGAAGGGACGATGGGGGTGTCCACCCGCCGAGGGACACCGACATGGCACAGGGCCGAGGATGCCGCAGGGGGGGTCTTTGGGGGCAGGGAGGCGAGGGGCTACCTGACTGCTTCCCCAGGATGCAGGGCCAGCCTGTCCCCAAACTGGGACCAGAGCGGGGTCCACCACACTGTTTAGGATGGCATCCAGGGGGCTGCAGGTGGGTGAGTGGCTCTCCAGGTTCGCTGGGGCCTGTGGGGTGAGCTCCCTCAAGGTCAGCGGCTCAGTTCCAGCAGAGGTGGGTGGCCGCACTGCAGGGATCTGGGGCTCCCTGACACACCGCACCGTTGTGCCCTGTCATTTCCCCCCACCCCCATCTTTTCTCTCCTTATGACCTTCCTCCCCCATCCTCCTTTCCACCAGCACTTTCTGTGCGCATCCTGTGCGCCAAGTTCTGTGCCCAGTGCGTTACCAGCGCTGCCTCTTTAACCCTAAGAGCCCCGTGGAGTCGGTATCATTGTCACCCATTGTGTTGATGCTAAGCCCCGGGCCCAGAGAGGTCAGTCACTTGCCCCAGGTGGCTCAGCCTGCCACCCACCACCCACCCTCCAGGAGCTCAGGGTTTAGGCCAGTGGCTTCCAATTATGGAAGACTGACACATCCACCCCGGGAAAATCTAAACCAAACATGGCTGCGGCCGGGCGCCTTTGGGCAGTGCCTTGACCCCGGGGGCTGGACGGGAGAGGAAGGCCAGCTCTGCCCGGTGCTGGGCTGCATACGGCCCCACCCACCTGAGAGGGGTCTGGGCTAAGACCCCCACCCCGGAGAGGGGTCTGGGCTGGCCTGGAATGTCAGGCAGACCAAAGACAGCACACGGTGTCAGGAGTTTTATTGGCTCTCGAATCCGTCAGAGAGCAGGCAGCTCCCCGCAGGTCCCCATGGTGGAGCCGGGGGAGTTCGGATGGATGGGTGCGTGTTGATGTCAAATGGATCTAGGAATCTACACAGAGGCCAGAGACCAGAAAAGGAAATAGGAAACCGAACAGAACAGCCGCAGGAAGCGCCACCTCCTGACCCTCACCCCCCTCCCCACCCCCGCCCACCCCGCCCAGCTAATGCATCAGAAACAAACTCACGGGCTGTGACAAAGGAAGGGGAAGCTTGGGGATGAATTCCATTAGCAAGTCCAAACTGAGGCAGGAGGAGAAAGGAAGAAGGTGGGGGCGGGGGGGGGGGGGGGGGAAATCGACGATGCCAAAAATAGTAAGCCTTCCTAACTCTGCTCACGTCGGGAGTCACAGCTCAGCAGCACTTTGGAGAAAGAGCAGAAGTGTGGTGCTCAGGCCGCCCACAGCTCGGGGATAGCCACGTGCCCCGAAGGTTTGTCTGCTAGGAAGGTGGCTTAGCTGGGGAGCCTGGTCCGTCTTCCTGGGCAGACGGGGCTGCCCTGCCAGGGTGGGGGCTGGCTCTGTGGCTGGGCCCAGAGGCAGAGAGAGCCCGGGAGAGGGCAGGGGACTCTGGGGGCCATGCTGCCGAGAGGAAACGGTGCCTCTGCGTGGACGGGGCTGCGTGCCCCGCGGGTGGTGCCCCTGGGTTTGGGGCATTTCTCGAGCTGGACGGCGGGGGAGCCCCTAGCCTTGCTGGGAGCGTGCGCACGGGGCCGGAGCAGGGAAAGGGCAGCCTGGGGTCTTGCTTCCAGGTCCTCCTGAGAAACTGGGCAGGTGGCAGAGCTCGGGGATCTGTGCCCCGGGTCATGAAAGCAGGAGGGCCCTGGGGGGGGCTGAGGCCCAGGAGTGGGAGGGCCCGTCCCAGGTCTCACGGGGAGTCAGTGGGTCATTTAGCCCCTGTTCATGGCTGCATCCGCCTTACCGCATCGGGGCTGAGGACTGACTGGGCATTTTAGTGTGGACACTGCCGACGCGGGGGGAGCAGCACATGGCCTCCTCCCCACTCCATTTTCACCAAAAAGCCAGTCGGGGCTGCGCATCCCAAGGGAGCTCCCCCTTCTAGGGCGATCTGCCCAGCTGGGGGCCCAGCTCAATCAACCAGCGTCTCAGCCTCCTGGCGCTTAAAGCCAGGGTGTGTGTGGGAGGGGCGGGGGGAGGCCCTGTTCTGGGACGGGGTGCCTGGTCTGCAAGGCGCCAGGTGAGGCTTGTGCTGCAGGGCCCCTAGCATCGCGGCTGCCACCCCTTCTTTGAACAAGTAGGTAGATTGAGGCCCAGGGAGGGAGGGACACGGCCAGCGGTGAAGCCAGAGATGACGACTTGCTGGGGCTGAGACGGAGGCCACCTTCCACGGCCCCCTCCCTGACGGCAGCACTGGTAGCAGCAGCCTGGGGTCTATGCTCCAGAGCCCTACCTCACCCTGCAGCCCGCCACCCGGATGCTACCGCACACCTGTGCCCGCATCATGCCCGCCTCCCTTCCGGACCCAGGCCCCGGGGCCACCACCAGGGCGGCCACACCGCTTTCACTGGGTCTGACCCCCGCCGCGAGCCCCGGAGCTCCCCAACGGGCCCCCGTGAGGACGCGGTTGTGAGGCAGGCTGGGCCGAGCCTGGGTCCCGGCCCAGGGCCAGGCTGGGACGCCGTGGGGACCCCACCGTGGTCTCAGGACCTGTCGGCGGCCGGGGGCGCCCTCAGACGTCGGTGCTGATGCTGCGGCTCCGCGAGAAGGCCTCCCGCATGGCCGAGAGGCGGCTGGGGTTGAGGGCCTGCAGGGCCCCGAGGCTCCCAGGCGGCAGCGCCACGTCCTCCTGGCTGACGCTCTTGTGGGCGACGCGCTCCCCGCCGTTGCGCACGCCCTCGTCCTCCTGCAGGAAGAAGGTGGGCGGCTCGTAGTGGGAGCAGCTGCGGCAGAGGGCGCGGGCCTGCGGGGACTTCTGGCTGAAGGAGGCGGCGGTGGCCGGGTGGAGCGCCGGCCCGTTGGTCAGCACGAGGCTGCGGTGCGAGTGCAGTGGGGGCAGGTGCGAGTGCACGGCGAAGTCGGGCTCCTCCTCGTCTTCCTCGGACTCCTCCTTCTTGCAGCAGTAGTACTGCGGGCAGAGGGCCACTGTGACCGCCGGCTCCCCGGCTCCCCTCACTGCAAGTGTGCGGCACCCAGCTCAGACACCCGCGTCCCTGGCACCACCACTCACGGGAGCTCGTAATCCAGGCACCCCGGACTCCCGGGATCCCTAAGTGAGGGATTCACTCGTTTCAGCCCACGGCAACTGGGGGCAGGTGCAACGGCCAACTCCATTTTGCAGGTGGGGAAACTGAGGCACAGGGGGTGCAGGCAGCCTGAAAGCGGCAGAGCTGGGATTCGAGCCCAGGCAGTCTGGTCCCAATCTAGTTCCAGGGCACCAAGCCGTGCTGCCTTGCCCTATGCACGTGGCTTCCTGTCCTCTCTCAGGAAGAAAGATGCGGGGGACCTAGGACAGCCCTAGAGTGTGGGTGGGGCAGGGAGTGCACAGGTGGTGGAGTAGCACCGCCCAAGGGCTCACCCCTGCTCCCCGCTTGGCTGCTGTGTGACATCTGCAAAGGCCCTTACCCTCTCTGAGCCTCAGCGGACTCACCTCGCAGGGAGTCTGGGGAGCCGTCATCACCGAGCCCTCACAGGTGGAGTCCGGGGGTGCCGTCTGCCTTGCACCTTCTTGGAGACCTGACTCTTCCGCCTTCCTGGGCCCTGGCTCCCTCCCTCTGCAGGGCCCCCTCTGGGCTTCCCTCCCCCCGCCCCCCCCCCAGCTCCCGGAGTACCTGGAGCCGGCAGTAGCACAGAACCGCGATGATGCAAAGCAGAATCACAGTCGCCAAGATGCCCCCGGTGATGACCACAGTCCCGGCTGTCATCCGCCCCCTTCTCCATCAACAGCCTGCAACGCACAGCACCAGCTTCACCACGGTGTCAGCTCTTTGCAGAAGGAAGCTGTTCTAGGTTAGGAGGTTGAGGGAGCGCTCCGAAAGGGAAAACGAAAAACCCACCTGCACACAGGAGGCAGCGGCTGGGCCTGGGGCTCAGGTGGGACATCCCCCTCGGCCTCTGCCTGTGCCAGCAGTTTCCACACCTCTAGGAGATGATGCTAACAGCACACCCCCTCGCTCTCAGGGGTCCCTGTAGGTTTCTTGAGCACGTATGTGAGCGCTTAGCCTAGCACACTTTCAGCCTGGGCGACAAGCTCACGCATAAATTTACCCAAATGCAGTCGGGCTGAACGTATGGTTTTGTAACCGGCTTTGTCACTTCACCAGCTCATCCTTATTTTTCCTTACCATTAAATTTTCTTCTGTAACATAATTTCGAACCATATTCCATTTTATAACATAACCGATCCTTTTTTTTTAACATTTCAAATCACCAGTAAAATACACGTGACATAAAATTTACCATCTTGACCGTTTTTAAGTGTACAAGTCAGTAGCGTTAAGTACATTCGCTTTGCTTGCAACCGACTTCCAGAACTTTCTCATGTTTCGAAACTGAAAACCAAACTCCTTTTTGGTGTTTAGGCTGTTGACGTTAAAAAATAAATCTTAAGCCAACGTTTCCATACACGTTTGCGTAGCTAAAAACGGAAGCCACTTGAATTGCAGGACCGACTTCAATTACCTGTCCAGGATAAGTTCTCAGAAGTGGGATTTCTAGGCCTAAGGATGTGCCCCTCGTAAACTACTGTGGAAAATTTCAAACACACACAAAGTAGAGAGGATGCACAATGCGGTCACCAGCGGTGCCCTTGTGAGCGCTGTCCGGCCGGGTGCTGATAAACTAGTTCTTGGAGTGAAAGCACCCTGACCTGTGGCGTTTGCTGATGCTCGTGCCGTAAATATTCTCACTGTGGCCCATTTCAAGCGACCAGGCTTTAATAGCCGGCTTGCCGTATCCCTGGACGGTTAACAGTCATCTCTGAGGCACCAGCTTCTGCTGAGCACACCCTGCCTCAATTTCCACCCCCTACCTTTTTTTTTTTTTTTCCGCCAGGGGAATAGCATGGCACGGGCGATTGAGTTCCCTAAAGAAATCCCAGAGTGTATTAGTTTGCTCATAAATACTTCAGTGCGGAATCTGACAGGTGAGGACCTTTAAAAAGCCTCCAGTCATCTCCACAACGTCTTTTTACAGTTGGTTTTGCGCAAATCAGGATCCAGTTTGCCCCTTTTGACTGCAGAAGAGTTCCCATCCACTCTCGCCCCTCCCCGCCCCATGCTGTTTATAGAAGAAACTGGGTCATTTATCTTACAGGATTTTCCATGTACTAGAACTGGCTGCATTTCTCCCAGCACCATTTCCTATGTCCCTCCATCATGGTTTTGTCCTCTAAACTGGCTTCCTATCGCTTCACTTTCAGGGCCCCACGCTGTCCTTGTCGTGATGTTGAGACTTGCCGGTGGGTTCAGCTGCCGTCAGCCCAATCCTCCCACCGTAAAATTCCCCATCAGCCTTCCACCTCATCCTTTCAGCAGCCGCTGGAAATCATAGCCTACATCTGTTATTTCATTAGGAGTTGCAAATAGCGACTTTTCAGATGCTGTCATTTCTTCTGCGTGTATCAGCTCTGGTTCTTCTCTAAAGAACCTTCTCCATTACCTATCCGGTAATATTAAAAGACAGTCTGCAGAGGAAAGGAGTAGACGCTCAGTTCGTAACTTTTTCAATTTTCAGAATAAGTTGGCGCCCCGTGAGACTTGTGGTCGCTCTACAGTATCACTGTGATCTCACTGACTTGTATGTACATCTGATGTGTTTTAAGCCACTGCAGTCATCATTCTTTTTGATGTTCAGATGATCCCACCGGGACCGTGGGTTTGGAAGCACCTCCAGGTTGACTCCGGCGTCATTTTGGTGGGACCCCACTAACCCTTGGTCGCATGTTGCTTTTAGGCGTAAGATGTCCCAGCTTATCTCCTGGGACACCCTGGTTCTCTTGCTGGGAAGTGGTTCTAGAGAACACAGTCTGGGCACTAGGGGTGCTAGCTGCTCCTGGGTTTCCAGGTTTTTCCGGTGGCCAGAGCTCGGAAAGACTTTTTTTTTTAAGGAACAGAAAAATGAACATGAGTTTATACTGACATTTCCATTTAAAATTAGAGATCAAAGGGTTTTGACATGTGAAAACGTGATGTCTGTGTGACCTTTACAGTGCAAATTTTATTTCCTAATAACATGCACTTCATCATTTGCTTTTTCCCATCATATATAATAATTTAAAAGTAGTGTTACTGATGTTTTTACTAACAAGTCTACTGAATGGAATTTGATATCTGTTATTTTTTTTGTCCTTGTCCCCTTAGGGATGTGTAGTAGAAAAATTGTTTCAAAGTCACTTGAAATAATTCTTAGTACGGTTTTCTTTCCACCACCTTGATATTCAGGTTCATTTACTCTAGTTTTTACTTTCTTTAAAAAAACGGATTTAGCTTTGCTCTTTAATTGTAGAAAACATTTGGTTCCAGTCAAAAGCATAAAACCAGGTGCATTCAGAGAGGTCTTGCACGCCCAGCCCCCCCCCACCCCGAGCCACCGCCCACCCTGCTCTGCCCAGAAGTAACCATATCACTTAGTTCTGGGTTTATCCTTCCGTTGCTTCTTTCTAAAAATATAAGCAAATATAGATTTCCTTCTCCTCCTGAGCGAAAGTGGCATTCTGTCTACACCCTCCATACCTCCCCTTTTCACCCAGTAGTCTCTCCCCAGATACACCACGTCTCCCTAGGGGCGGGATTACCCCCAGGGGCCCCTAGAGCTCGCCCCGCGGCGTGAAGGGGCCCCACTCACTCAGTCAGGCCCTGCGGGCCGGGATCTGCGTTACCTCCCACGTCTTGCAATTACAGGAACGTGCCGTGAAGCGCTCTGTGCTGTGCACGTTTCTAAGGCTGCTGATGCGCCTTGCCAAAGACTTGATGGAATTTGGGCCGATTTGCTCTCTTCCAGGAATGTGTGAGAACTGACAGACGGGGTTTTCGTTGGGAGACTCGGGGGGTCTGGGCGGTCGGTGGGTCAGGAGTGAGGGAGGCTGCGCCCCGCCTGGTGAGGCTGGCTGCTCAGCGGTTCCCCACAGGCTCGTCTGCAGGGTCAAGTGGACTGGCAGGGAGTGGCCGGGCAGGGACGCCGGGGACGCTGGTCTGTAGGTGGGGGAGGACGTGAACGTGTGCCCACGAGGGGTGGGGGGAGCGTCCTGCGACAGAGGCACAGCTGGGGTGGGAACCCAGACCCTGAGCAGACAGACAGATGGACTGAAAGGTACATCCAGACAGGCCCAAAGCGACGAGACAACGAGACCCAGACTCACAGACAGCTCCAAATTCAGACAGACAGAGGTGCAGACAGGCAGATCCAGACAGCTGGACCAATAGGGCCTGGTCAGGAAGACACAGTGCAGGCCACACAGACAGAGCAGCAGCCCCAGGGACCCCTGCATTTCTGGGCGCCCTGCCGGGCAGCTCCGGCCTTCCTCGGCCCCCAGGGTGGCTGAGGCCAGCTGGCCCACCAGCCCTGCCAAAGGTGCAGGCCGACCGGGGCCGGATCCAGGGAGCTGGGTGTGCAGAGGAAGCAACCAGCGGGGGACGCTGGGCAGGGCCAGGCCTGCCGTCCAGATGCGTTTCACACTCTTCACGGAGGTGAGGCACAGCAAAGCACGCAGCTGCTGGCGGGGCGCTGCGCCCCACGCCCCCAAACCCTTCCCCCCTGGGGGCTCACAGGGACACCCCGGCTTGTCTCAGCCTGACCCTGGAGTGGCCAGAAAGCGGGCAGTGGAATGGACCCCTGACAGCTCTCCCTGGTCTTTGCGGCAGCCGTGGGAGGGCAGAGCAGGCACTGGGACCCCCAATTTGCAGATGAAGAGACTGAGGTTCAGAGAAGGCCAGGGTCCCTCCTGGTGATCCAGCCAAAGCCAGTCCCCCATTCAGGGCCACTGGTCCACGCGTGTCATTCTGGCCAATGGCCCATCGCAGCTGAAAGCCACGTGTGACCCAGCGCCTGCCACGGGAAATCCAGGGCCTCCCAGGCCCAGAGGGCTTCAGTAGCCTCCGTACTCCCTGCCGCTCCGCTGGCCACGGCTTGCTGGGGCTGGGGTGGAAAGGCGCCAGCCCCCCCACGCCGGGCCAGCCGTCTTCTCTCTCCCGGGAAGTGGAACCAGGACCTGGAGACTGGCCAGTCCCTGCTGGTCCCTTGACCTTGGGTAGAGACATGGGCACTCAGGCCGCAGCCAGGGCGGCATGTGTGTGGAGGCAGGGGAGTTGGTCCAGGCGGGAAGAGAGGAAGGACGCAGGTGCCCAGAGAGAGCCAGGCTGTGGTCCCAATTCACGGGATTCCGTTTCCCTCCCTGAGACCCTCAGAGTGACTCTTGCTGTGAACACATCAACCTTGGGTGTGGTTCTGCCATTTGTACCCCCAAAAAGATCATTATGGCCCTGCTTCATGGATGAGGGAACTCACTGGGCTTGGGAAAGGTCAAGGAGGAGGTCAAAGTGCAGGAGTTAAACTCAGCGCCCCCAACACCCCAGCCGGACGGACCGCTGGGAGCCAGCCTGGCTCTGCCCCCAGTTAGCTGCAAGCGTGGGGCTTCGAATACCTCCATTTCTCTGTGCCTCAGTTTCCTCCTCTGTAAAACGGAAGAACATGGAGGATTCCACCCCGCGGCAGGTGTGCTGTGCTCAGTTTCCTATTGTTACTATGTCTCCCTCTCTGCCTCTCAACCCTCTATCAGGTCCCTGAGGGCGTGGCCACGGAGCCTCTCCCCGGGTCTGAGACACAGATGGCCCCTCGCTCTGCCCGGCTCTGGGTGGGGGGCCTCCAGCCACAGGCAGCCTGGTGGCGCGATGGGAAGGACCCCGGCACCGGCCAGGCGCCCAGGACTGTCAGCAGGCACAGCTCCAACACTCTTGCCCCGTCCAGCTGGAGCGTCTCAGCCTCACTCTGCAGATACACGCACGCCGACGGGCAGCAACGCCCGAGCCGGGCGCCGCTCCCGGGACCAGGCCCGGGCAGCAGACGTGCACGCACACCACTGGCAGCTTCGCTTAGGCCCCAGCCTGACATCAGTCCATGGTCAACTCCGAACTGCCCCCGAGAGTGTGACATGGCCTCCCTCACCCCACCCTCCAGCCACCCCTATGCCCTTACTGTGCCCCACCCCAGGGATGCTCTTCCCTATGCCTCTCCAGGCCTTCCCCTGCCTTCAGTGCTCAGAACATGCCTTCTCCTCCAAGAAGCCTTCCTGGACTTCTTTAATGCAACTCACAGAACCTTGAAGTCCCACCCCTCTGTTTAATGGGGGGTGTAGGGGGAAGCTGAGGCCAGTGCAGGGGTGGTGACCGTTGCGGGGGAGACATTCGTGACCTCACACAGCAAGTCAGTGGAAGAACAGCGGCCAGAGGACCCTTTCCCCAAGCCCCATACCTTGCTGCCCTCGCTGAGCTGTCGCCTCTCAGACCTCCTTCCTGTGCCTGGGGACGCTGCCCAGCTGGACACTGAAGTAACCAGGGCTGAGGGGCCCTTGTCCTGCCCTCGAGGGTGGGCAGGAGGGGGAGTGTCCCGCCATACACTCGCTGGTAACCCTGGGTCTCAGGCCACTCTCTGGGCCTCAGTTTCCTTCTCTGTAATATGGACATGGGAGGATTTAGAAAACCAAGTCCTGCCAGCTCTGGACTTGAAGGATCTAGGTCTGTATCTTTAACCAGCCCTGCCTGTGAGGGGTCCGGATAACTGAGATGCAGGACAAAGTTTCAGAATCACGAATGTGAAAAAAATGCCAGCTGCTGGTCCAGGCAATAGATCAGGATGGCATCCCGCAGGGGGGCAGAGAAGGGGAAGGACCGCAAACACTCCGATAAACTTGCCTGGGAGCTTAGAGGGAAACCGGGCTGATCCAGTGTCCCCTGGACACTTGTGTCCCGGGAATGGCTACGCCGAGTGCCCAGAGACCAACGGAGGGCTTCGGGGCTCAGGGGGCAGAATCGCATCAGGGAAACCGTGGGGGGCTTCCTGGAGGAGAAGGCTTCTGAGCCGTCCTGGAAGGATGGCCATCTGATGGGCCAGGCCAGGTCGGGCCAGGAGAGGAAGGAGAGGGGCAGCGAGGTGCCGGCAGGTCCAGTGCCAGCCTGGTGGAGGCTGCCGCCGCCGTCCCTCCTCCAGCTCCCTGGCCCCAGCCCCCGCCCCAAGTCTCCACGCACCGCCAGCCAAGACGAGTTGGCGAGGATTGAGCTGAATTGTTAATCTGCCCCCCGGGACCATAAACGGTTTTAAAGCTTTATAAACGGCTTTGCTTCCCTGTCCCCGCCCCCGATTTTTACAGGGACAGGCTGTGAGATGGGGCCTCCCTGGGCACCCCTGGCCCCAGAGTCTGTGGAGGGGGGCTGGGCGGGCCACGGCCCCTTCCGAGAGCCCGGTGTCTCGCGGGGAGCCGCCGCCTTACGAGCTCCGGTTGCCTCCTGCGGCGAGGAGATCCAGCGGGGTGGGGGGCAGGAAACACCTGGCAGCGGGGCAGACGCCGGCCCACCTGCCTCCCCCTTGCCCTCACGGAGCCCCTCCCCTGGCAGAGGACCCCCGCATGGCTGCCATCTGGACCACGTGTCCTGCACTGTCTCAGACTCTCCTCTGTTCCCGTTGCTGCATCCCACCCCTCCCTGCCTTGCGGACCAAGGATCGAGTCTCCTCAGTCTGCCTGTCTTACGCCCTCCAGCACCCCCCACCCCTTCGCCTGTTCACCTGAGGTGCCCGGCGCCCCTTCTAGGAGCCAAGGAGAAGCCCAGCCCTGCACCCTCCACACTGGCCGGGCCTCAGGCTCAACCAGCCCAGCGACTCCTAAACCCTCCAGGGACGGGAACCCGGGAAGTATGCAGAGGCCCAGGCCTCGGCGGGTCTGCGTGGGGCCCTGGAATCCGCTCGCTTCACAAGCAGCCCTTCCAGCCGGGCGAAGACGGTGCTGTTCATTTCCAGACAGGGAGACCGAGCCTGGGGGCAGAGGGGTCAGAGCTGGGCTTGGCGCCCAGGTGTGCCGCCTCGCCGCCCGGCCTTTCCGCATCGCGGCGCCTCGTCGAGCTTGTGGAGAGCCGGCACGCTTTTCCTCCACAAACATCTGTCTGGTTACCAGAGCGCTCCTGCTACCTGGGAGCCCAAGGGCCCTGTCGTCCTCGAGCGGGAGTGGCCCGGAGTTCCTGTCTAGACCTCCTCCACATTTGGTCCTAATTTCACGCTCCGCGGGCTCCCAGATTCCTGCGTTTGGTAATAAGTAGACGGCGAAGTGCTCCGCATCGCTGGGGCTGGCCTCGGAGATGTTATCCAGAGCCTGGCTGGGGGTGGGGTGGCGGAGTCGGGGCCTGGGGCCCGGAGAGGCAGCTCCCAACACCACCTGGAGCGTCCTCCCGCCAAGCTCCATCTTCAGCCCGGATCAGCTCAGCCCCGAGAGCGCTCGGGCCAACCAGGCGCGGGGGACCCAGTAAGCCGGGCGTGTGCCCGCCTAGGGTTCCGAGGCCGGAGGGCGCCTGCAGCGGGGGGCTTGGCGCTGCCAGGCGGGCTGCGTTGCTGATGTTTAGGAAATGCTGTGGGTGCCTCTGGCCGGCCGGCTTTGTGGTCTGGACTCCTCGAGGACCCCCAGAGAGAGCACAGGGGCTGTGCCATTTGGACAGCCGTTTCTGGGGTTCACAGAGTTCCAGAAGCTCTCCCCATAGCCCTGCTGAAGAGTCCCTCGGGGTGAACAATGTGAGAGCAGGGCCCTACCTGGGGTCCACTGCTCTGTTCCTGAAGCCCAGTCCAGAGCAGGGCCCACGGTAGGGACTCAGCGCCGACTGGGAACGAATGACCTGCCGGGGTCCTTGAGCTCTTGAAGTGTGAACCGGAATTTCCTAGTGGGACCTGGCGGAGCTCTCGGGGGGCGGGGAGGGAGGCTGGGGGTGTGATGGGGAACGGCAGGTCCCTCCTTCTCTGGGCCTCAGTTCAGCAACATCAGGGTTAATGAGAACAGCGTCAGCGCTTTGATCTCATTTCTCCCTGTGGCCGCCCCTGGGTGGAGGGTGGGACACACCCACTCTCCCAGGCCACGTGGGAAGCAGGGCTCAGACGCATCTCTTTGCTCGATTACCCCACTCACGTTTTCTAGGGGTGCACTGAGGCTGGAGGAGTGAGTCAACCCACCGAGCAAGCAGAAAACCCAACTGGATGGACACCCCATCTTTGTGGACCTGCCCGGCCCACCGTGGATATGGCTGGAGCTGAGGAAAGGAGCTCGCAGCTCTGTGGTCCAGGAGGGGGGGATCCAGGGCAGACCCCAGGGCCTGGTGGCTGGGCCGTGGCCAGGAAACTGGAGGGAGCAGGGCTTTGCCCCACCTGGGTGGGCCAGGGGGCTCAGGGTACCTCCAGCTGGGTGACCTTCCTGCCCCCTCTGGCATGGTCCCCAGGGAGTAGCAGGAGGAACCCCTCCTGGCCTCCATCAGCAGCTGTGCCAAAGCCGCCCGGGGCCTCCCTGGTCCTCTGGGGCAGCGGGTGGCACCTGGGAGGGCCCTGGTCATCCTGGGGGGGAGGCCCGGCCCAGGGGGGCCTTTCGTGAGGCAGGCCCTCGGAACCCGCTCCAAAATTAAACCCTCAGTTGTGGCTGCTGCTGTCTGGCCCGGAGCCCCTGCCCTGCTCATCCAGATGGGCAGAAACTCGGGGTGCACTGGGGTGTGTGGTCACACGAAGTTGGATCCCCCAGCTCCGTGGGGGCATGGCCGGTGGTGCGGAAATCCACGAGCATGTCTCTGCCCCTTTGCCGTGCAGACGGGCAGCTGTGCCCCAGAGAGGGAGCCTTGCCCAGGGTCACCCCGACCTCTGCCACAGAGCGAGAGCTGGGCACAGGCTAGCGACCCTGGACCGCCTCCCTGGGTCCCAAGGTGGTGGCGGGAGGAGGGGAGGGGTGGGAGGAGGGCGAGGCCCCCCGCTGCCGGACGTTGAGCTCAGCAGCTCCCAGACCTCTCCTGTCCACCCTCCTCGTGGTCTGAAGGAGTACACACGGCTGTGGAGAAGCTCACGGTTCACGCCCATCTCTCCGGCCGGCCCTCCAGCTGTTGACCCCAGCACGGCACAGAGGCTGCCGGGGCATCCCAGGACCTGGGGTTCCTGCCCCGCCCTCCTGCCCATGCTGCGCCACGGGGGTTCCTGAACCCAAGTCTGGACTGGTCACCGCCTCCCTCTAACACCTTGCGTGGCTCCCCAGTGCCTCACAACAGCAACAAGCGCATCGTCCCGTCCTGAGCACCTCCTCTGTGCCAGGCAGGGCACAGCACCCTTGACCAACATCTTTAATCCCTAGGAGAGCCTGAGCAGGGTCACCATGACCCCATTTTACTGACAAGGAAACAGGGGCAGAGCTGCACGTGGCTCACACGATTAGGCGTGGGGATCAGGGGGTGAACCTGGGTGCGCCTCCCAAAGTGGGCGTCTTGTCTTCTCCCTCCTTCTCCCACCCCGCCCCAGCTTGCCTACGGGTGTCAGGGGCAGGGGTGCACCCGCCTCCTCGCCCCCTGCCCGACTGGAAGCCCCGTGAAGGCAGGAACCTGGCTGGCGCCAGTTCTGCGGTCCTCCTGCCACCAGGGGGCAATAGAGCGCAAGGACACAGTAGTGGCTGCAAAATGCGGGCAGATGTGAACTGAGTCGGGGTCCGCTTGGCAAGCCTGCGCCGAACAGGCCCCCTGAACGCGGGAAGGGGAGGCACAGGGTCTTGCGTCTGTGGCCGCCACCTCCCGCGCTGCCTGCCCGCAGCGTGTCCTGGGCAGGTAGTGGGTGCTGCGGGCCAGGCCCGCGTTGGGGTACCCGTCAGAAGGAAGGCAGCTGGCATGCACCATTCCGGAACTTTCTAGGCTGTGGTGGGATCTTTACGGGAGGGCGGGTTGGAGACCCCGAGGGAGCCCCAGCTCAGCTGCAGATGCCGCGGGCTTTTTCTCTCCCTTAAAATAACCACGTGCAGAAGCTGGGTTTGCAAAACCCTTTCTGCTCCTTGATGTAACTTTTTTCACCGTTTTTTTCTTTTCTAACTTCCTCTTCAAAGAACTGGGCACGGCCCCTGGTACCAGCTCGGAGCTTGGCGGGCGCACAGGAGGGGGCTGCAGGCCAGGGCTTCCTGGGACCATCAGAGCACTGTTCGTTAAGCACAGACCATGTCCAGCCGCTGGGCAAGGGCTCTCCCCTGGGTGTTTCACTTCGCCCTCACGGTCACTCTCAGCACCGGCGAAGAAACAGGCACCGGGGGGTGGGGGTTAGGGGGGCTCCGCGTCTGGAGGGGCAGGAGGGAGGAAGCACAGGCAGGACCCCATTTGGCCTCTGCCCATCCCTGCGGCTCAGCCTTGACGTCCATGAAACCCTCACGACTCAACCAGACCCAGGGGGGCAAACAGAGGCTCACAGACTCGGCAGGGACGCCCCGGGCCCAGGCGATTCAAGGGCCACCTGCCAGCGCAGGCTGGGCTCCTGACCCCTCGGCCACGCGGCTGCCCCGAGCATGGGAGAGCGGGCTTTCGGTGCCAGGCGTGACCGTGGCTCCACCATAGGAGGGCCTGCCTGCCGGGGGGCTTTCTTGTGTCCACAGAGCGCCGGCCACTGCCCAGGCCTGAAGGGATGACAGTAACGTGCCCCCACCCCGCCAGACCACTAAGGCATCCAAGTGAATCAGCCATCCCACTCACACCGGGGCTTCCCACCCACTCCCACTGCCTGTCCTGGCCACTTCCCTGCCCGTTCCTTTGACAGAGCTGTCGTCTGTTACGTGCCGGTGCTGACCTCAACTTCCGAGAACTCCTCTCTCTGCCAGGGGCCCCTGGGTGCCGAAGGGCCAACAGAGCAGTACCATTCTGGGTTGGGGAGACCCCCAGGCCTAACCTCAGGGCGCTGTCCCCCTGGCTGTGTGTCTCGGTCAGTAACCGTGGCTGAGACAACACCATGGCCTCAGTGCTTCATCCTGTCCTGTTCCCGCCTGCCTCCCTGCCAGGGCCTGGGCCAGGCCGGCCCCCCAGCCAGTGCCAGCCCCCTCCTCTGCTTGAGGATGGGACTGCGTTGTGGGGGTGCACACTGGCCTCAGGCCTGTGCTTGCCCCACGGTCCCTTGGCTTGGGGTGCCCCGGGACCATGCCCACTTCCTTCCAGGGGGCCGATGCCTTCTGATCCTAACGGCCATGCTCAGGCCTCCCCTTCTGCAGGAAGCCTGCTCTCTCCTCTGTGCACCGGGCTGTCCTCTCCATCCCTTGCGGTTTCATCCTCAGCCGCTTTCCCGCTAGTCCCCACAATGCACTGGGATCCCCACGAGGGCTACACCATCAGCCTCACGTTGCCGCACAGACCCTGGTAAACAGCAGGAGCTCTATATACGCCTGCGGATTGAGTCACTGGCCAAAGCGGAGCCCCTGGGAGCTAAGCACTGGGGGAGGGGGAGGGGGCCGTTGGAGCCATTGATGAATTTACAGGAAGAAGATCAAGTTAGCTGTGAAGGGCTCATGCAAGAAGGGTGAGGGGAGGAGGGATGCTGAGCCTGTGAGCCCAGGGGACCCCAACCAAATCTGTCCCCGCTCCATGCCTGCAGTGTGACATGGGAAAAGCCCCACTGGGTTTACCATCTGTGAAAGCTGGATGGGGACAGTGCCTGCACTGGCGGTGCTCTGCAGAGAACGTGCACATCACTCCCTTTAAGCCTCACCATCGCCCTAGGGGTCGGAGTTATTAACCCCATTTTACAGATGGGGAAACTGAGGCTCAAGGAGATACTGTCACCTGCAACGTCGGTGACAGGCAGAACCTGGGGCCAGGCTGGGGGTCAGGAGGCTTTTTCAGCAATGCCGGCTGCCTCTGGCATCTCACAGCGATTGGACGAGCACCCAGTCAATCACCAACAGCCAGTCCCACTCTAGGACCTGGAGGGGGTGGGGAGACTCGGGGAACAGAGGCACGTGGTGGCGAGTGCAGTTCAGGACAGAGGTCACGGTCAGCGCAGACTTCAGCGCTAGGGAGCAGTTAGCAGTGCCGGGTGTGTGGGGAGTGATTTCCCTATTAGAGCATAAATACCTCCCTCTCCGGCCTCAGGACCTACCTCTGCCCACTCTTGGCCTCTCTCTTCACCCTGCAGCCTCGCCCACAATCACTGGCCTGAGCTGCTCCGGGCCTATGACTTCTTTGCTCAGAGCATCCCCAGTGACACCCGGGGACTTGATGAAATGCAGAGTCCGGTCCCGCCCAGACCCACCGAGTCAGAAACTCTGGGAGTGGCCCAGCGAGCTGTGCCTTACCCTCAGGCAGCCCATCAGGATCGCCCCCCAACCATGCCCCCCAGCGCACCCCAGGCTAAGGACGTGAGACCCTCGGGGGTGCAGGTGTCTCCGATGTGCAGCTCAGGCTGAGTTGGGAACACAGACATCTATGGATGCAGTGCCGGCAGGCGGATCTGCCCCGAGAACCCTCACAGGGGCTGAGGGACCCGACTCGGGGTTCACCCCGTAGCCCGGACGAGTCCTCAGAGCCCCGTGCGGTTGTACCCGGTGGCAGTGGAGGCAACAGCGGGATGCCCCTTGCCGCAGTGCAGCTCGCAGGGGGCAGACGCCCCCATCTCTGGCTCGCCCCGCTCAGCGGTCCAGACAGGATGTTGCAGCCAAGTTCCCGCCAATCCTGCCGGGGACTTTCCTGGCGAGCTCTGGAGCCCAGAATTGGCCACTTCAGTCATGCCCTCTGCCATCCCCTGGCTCAGGCCACCCTCAACCATCTCATCTGAGCAGCCATGGTTTGTTATACATGTTCTCTTGCAGAACCTTCACTGCAGCCCCTGAGGGACTCCTGCCACCCAGAGGCTTGGCTCCGATGCAGCCCGGGCTCGTGCCTGGCGGAGCTGGCTCTCTCTCCCAGCCCTGGTCTATCTGCGAGTCAGAAGACTTGGGTGTGAATCCAGGCTTTCCTCCCTCGTGCCAGGGTGACCATGGGCATCAGAGTCCTCATCTTCAGAGCAGGATGGTAATGCCAGTCTCCCAGCCTCCTCCTTCCCCTCCTCCCTCTTTTCCACAAGCATTTATGGAGTGCGGGGTGTGCCGCGTGGTGGGCACAGCAATGAACGGGGCCAGGGCCCCTGCCTCCTCCGCGGGACTTCCGGGCAGCCTGGATGCACACCCCTGCCCAGAGCCTGGTCTGGAGACGCTGGTAGCCTCAACGGAGCCGCCGCTGACCTCCTCGCCTTTGTATTTTGATTTTTTTTTTTTAAAACAAAATGCGCCTGTTCCATACAGACTGCGCTGAGCTTTGTCTCCCTTCAGGTCAGCACATGCGGGCCACGGCTCTCCCTGCAGAGCACCCCAGCAGTGCAGCCAGCATCCCTCTGGAACGAAGCTCTGAGCGTGACTCTCCTGGTCCAGGCCCCAAACATCTGGTGTTCCGGGCCCGCTGCACTTGTCCCGGATTTGCCTTTCCAGCCTGCTTGGCTGTCCCTGCAACGCTCCCTTTAACGGGTCTGGCTAAGGTGTTTGTTCCCGGGGCCTTAAGACCACAAACTTTGCATTGTCTTGCCTCTGGGCCTTTGCTGGTGCCCTTCCATGGGACCCTGAACTCCCTTCCACCTCTGCTTATGAAATCCCCAGCCATCAGTCTGCACGCTCCTTGAGAAAGCCTTTCCTGACCCCCAGCCCCTGGATACGACTCCTTCTTTGGGATTTAATAGCACTCGCTGTCCAAACTAGGCACCTGGCGTTTATAATTTATCAACAATTCAACGCAAAAATTCACTGAGTTCCTGCTGCGTCCTGGACTCTGTTCTGGGTCCCTGCCTTTGTGGAGTTTTCAGTCTTGTTGGGGGACACAGATGGGGCGTACGGAGGGAGCATTCCGGGTGCTCGCTGGCGGGATGGGGGGGCAGCTGGGAGAGGTGGCTACTAGACAGTGACCCCGGTGCCGGGACCTGAAGGATGAGAAGGGAATGACGGGAAAGAGCATCGACAGAGGAAACGGCACGTGCAAAGGCCTGGGGGCAGCGGCGCGGGGTGGACTCAGGAGCCCGAGCGCACGAGGACGAGGAAGCACGAGGACGGGGCGCGGGGGGAGGTCGGCAGGGACCTGGCTGCGCAGCACGTTCCGTCTGCGCCTGGCTCAGCCTTCACGGAGCCCTGGTCCTCACGTGGCGCGCCTGCTGCAGCTCGGGGGCCCTTCCTCCCTGAAACGACTCCTACATCGGCCGTCCTCACGTTTGGATGTGCACCAGTCGCCCGGGAAGCTGGTGAAGCAGCTCTGACCAGTGCTGTGGGGTTGCTGGGACGGAACACGTTTTTGTTTTGTTTTGTTTTGCGGTACGCGGGCCTCTCACTGCTGTGGCCTCTCCCGTCGCGGAGCACAGGCTCCGGACGCGCAGGCTCAGCGGCCATGGCTCACGGGCCCAGCCGCTCCGCGGCATGTGGGATCCTCCCGGACACGAACCCACGTCCCCTGCATCGGCAGGCGGACCCTCAACCACGGCGCCACCAGGGAAGCCCCGGAACACGTTTTAACAAGCGCTGGGTGGTGCTGGCGCTGCCGGTCCACAGGGCACACTTAGGGGGCGGAGCACCAGAGCCCTTAGCTGACGCTGAAGCTGCCGGACAGGCCCTTCCTTCCCGGCTTCCTGTGCGGCCTCCTTCGCGTCTCCTGACCTTCACGTGTCCAGGGCCCAGGGGTCCAGGCCTCACACTCCCTCTCCGGTACACAGCCGCTCCCAAGGTGACCTTCCCCAGCTCTCCACACCTCTGGACAACATCCAGATTGGCAGCCCTGGCCCAGACCTCGCCCTGCTCCATGACTGCCGGCCGGCCTCGGCCCCTGCACGTGCAGCACAGGGAACACTGGTGTGCAGGAAACCCAGTTCCCAATGCGCCTCCTGCAGCGCCCCCATCCCAGGGAATGGCATTTACACCCTTCCAGCTGCTCGGACCCCAAACCCCCTAGTCCCTCGGGTCCCCTCCGTTGCTCTCACTTCACACCCGATCTGTCAGCAGATCCGCAAACTCTACCCGGAGTCTGACCGCTTCCCATGCCTCCTCCTTTTCCAGGCCCCTCCCCTCAAGCCTGGGCTGCTGCCTGAGTCCCCAACCCCACTCCCACCCCCGGCCGCCTGCTCTCCACACAGAGGCCAGAGTGACGCTCCACAGAGGCTTCAGGCTAGAGCTCTCTCCATCCTCTTTTCAAAACATCCCCGTGGGCCTGTGTCACTTAAAATAAAACACGACATCATGGCATTGCTGCACCCACAAGGCCCACCAGCCCCGCGCAGCCCCTCTTGGACCACGTTTCCTGCCTCTCTCCCCTGCTCACACCAGGCCCACTGCAGCCTCAGGGCCTTTGCACTGCCTGTTCTCTCTGCCTGGGATGCACTTGTCTCATGGGCTCTTGTCCTCGTTCCATGCAGGTCTCTGCTCAAATGTCTCCTCCTCAGAGACCTTCTCTGACCATCTATCCGAAATAACCCCCTCCCTACCATGGCTGCCCTTTACCCGGTGAGGCTCGTCCTTCCAGGGATTTGAGTCGCCGAGGACAGGGGAGCCATCTGTTTTGCTCCTTGCTGGATCCTGGCGCCCAGAACGGTGGCTCATAGTAGGTACTTGGTAACTGTCAGCTGAGTGATGAATGAATAAATGAAGCCAGGGGGAAGGCATGGAAGGGTGCTGACAAGGACGGTACCTGGGTCAGTTCTGCTTTTTAAAAACGCCTCTGTGGCTGCAGGGTGGGTGGGAGGGGCCGTCCAGAGGCTGTTGTAGGCATCAGGTGACAGGAGAGGGTGGGGCTGGAGAGAAGGGGAGGGAAGGGGTGACTGGGAGGAGTCCTGGGGACCCCGAAGCTTCCGGCCTGGGCAGCTGTGTGAGAGGCAGCGCGGTGTAACACGGGGCTGGTCTCCAGGCTCTGCATCACCCTGGCCAAGTCACTTAACTCCTCTGTGTGCTGGTTTTCTCAGTGACAAAATGGGGGTGACACTGGGACTCCCCTCATAATTGGGAGCGCTAACCCACATCATGAGAGCAGCATTAGCTAATCAGAGTCCTGGTCAAGGTGGAGCAGCAGGGCCCAGATTTATCCCACAGCCTGAAACAACTAAGCATCCAGGACAAAAAGCTACGAAATAATAGCTTCCAAGGCACTGACATCAGATGATGAAGGACCATCCTCAAGAGATGGGTGAGGAGTGAGGAGAGCCCAGGACTGTCCAGGCTCCCCACCTGGTGAGAGTCTCCAGGCTGCAGAGCAGGGGAACCCAGGCAGGGCCTGCCGGTACCCCCTGAGTTGAGGAGAGAGAGCCGAGAGTCCAAGGACGCTGAGTGGCCAGAGTGCACAGGGCAGGGTCCTGTGCAGGAGGAGCTGCGCAGAGAGAAGTACAGATCTCTGCAGAGGGTCCCCTTGAGTAGTGGGCTGAGTACTGATCAGCACACGTGCTGTGAAACTCCCAGAGAAAGAACTTTTTTTTTAAGAGAAAAAAACATTTGAAAGGGTTCTAGGGAACAATACTGGAAGCTCACACAGACCCGGGAATAGTTCCTGCTCCTATCAGAGAGGAAAAGTTCATAATTCCTGGAGCATTGGGTAGAGAACTCAGAAGGGCTTTGGCTAAGTGTGCTCTGGTCTTGCCTCCCAAAGCATAACAGCTGGGGCTGAAGCAAACTGTTTCCAAGTAACAGCCACACCCCAGAACAAAGTTCACAAATATATATATAGGGGTCTAGCACCCAACAAGGTGAAATTCACAACGTCCGGCATCCAGCAAGAAATTACTTGGCAGCAAAGATGCAAACGAATACAGTCCACCATCAAGAGAAAAATCAGCTGAAACTAACCCAGAAATGGCAGATGATAGACTTAGGAGACAAGAACATTAATGAAAACAGTTACTATAACTGTCGCCCACATGTTGAAACACTAGAGAAGAAACTGGACATGTGAAGTAGAAACAGAGAAGATGTTGAAAGGAACAAAACCAAATTTCTTGAGATAAAAAAGCTACGATGGCTAAGATGAAAAATACACTGGATGGGGTTAACATCAGATTGGATATTGCAGAAGAAAAGATAGGTGAACTTAAAGACAGAGATAGAAACTATCCAAAACGAACACACAGAGATAAAAGACAAAACATAAATAAGTAAGCAGAGCTTCCGTGAGATGTGGGAAACTTCAAGTGACCTCATAGATGTGTCACTGGGACCCCCAAAGGAAGGGGGATGCAGAAAAGTGAGCAGAAGAAGTACTGGATGAAAAATTTCCAAATTGAGTGAAAACCTACGGACCTACAGATCCAGTCGATGAAACACAAACACAAGAAGCGCGAAGCAAACGACACCGAGGAACATTATAATCAAATTCCTTAATACCAGCGATAAAGACACGATCTTAGAGAAGAAGTCACGTGCCACATGTAGCGGAACAAAGACAAGAAGGGCGGCCGACTTTGCCCTGGAAACGATTAAAGCCAGGAGACGGAAAGAAGGCACACCAAACTAGAATGTTCTAGCCAGCAAAAAACCTTTCTGAAATTAAGATGAAATCAAAGACAGTATTGGTATTGTTCCCCCTTCTTGACTATGATGCCCCGGAGGGCAGGGCCCATGGCTCAGCTCCTCGCCAGGGTATGTACGCTATCTGGACCTATTACTGGAGGAGTCTTATTTTCTCACTGGGTTTGGGTCCCCAGTGGCCCTACCTGAGCAGTGGGTTGGGGAGCCATGTGGGAAGTTCGCTGCTCATGGGGGACTGGGTGGAGTCTGGCTTGTCTTGGGGGAGGCCATGTGGAGGGGGCAGTGGCCCTTCAGGGGCTCTCCCTACTGAGGACCCCAATTGCTTGGACCCAGGCCCTCCCAAGCGAGCACAGGGGGAGTGGGTGTGAGGCATGTTTTGCACGACAACCTTGTGCTTTGCGTTCCCCTCACTTATCCCTACAGGAGTGTAAAAGTATAAAGGAAATCCGTATAATGCTTTTAAAAACAACCAACCCAAAAGTATATAAATTTTAGCTGTTCACAAGGTTACAGAAGTTTCCACGGCTACCGCCGCAAGCTGCGTGCACCGAGGTGAGCAGGTGGGGCTCCACTTAACCCAGCGTATCAGGGCACCTGCTCGATTTCTGCCCAGGAACCAGGTGCCTGGCTGCCGGACTGGAGGGAAGAAGGCAAGCAGGGAGCGAGTGAGAACGTCACTGCCTCTCCCCGCTCTCGCCCGGCCCTGATTTCAGCGGCTAATTAGAATAACACCTGGGTCTTAAGCTGAGTTTTCAGGTACAGCATCTCCCGCGCAAGCAGCCCTGTGCGTTGGGAAGACAGGATTGTCCCCTTATCCACATGGGGGCACAGGAGACCAGGGGCTGGCACACCCAGGCAACTACAGTCGGTGAAATGGAGGCCTGGGCTGCTGGTTAACTTGTAAACTCCCAGGACGCCTTTGTGTGTCACCACTCAGCACACCTGGGCGGCCCTGAACTCCCACCCCTGGAGACAGCCCAGAGCAGATGGGGGGGCCAGGGCCAGCCCTTCCTGCTGAGTCCAGGCAGTGCCGCCTCACCCAGGGCTGTGTGTGTGGCAGGGGGCGGTGGTATATGTGTACATATGTACGTGTGTGTGTACATGTATCTGTGCATGTGTGCATGTATCTGTGGGTGCATGTATGTGTGTATGTGTGTTCTGTGTGCGTGTGCATGTGTATATGTGTTGTGTCTGTGTATATGCATGCACGTGCATGTATGTATATGGGGGTGTATGTGTGTGTACATGCGTATCTGTATGAACGTGCCTGTGTGTACAGGCGTATCTATGTGTGTGTAATGTATATACATATGTGTGTATGCGTGTGTGCGTGTTCGTGTGTGTATATGTGTCTGTGTACGTCTGTGTGTGTGTGTGTCTGTTTGTATGTGTGTGTGTGTATGCATGTGTGCATGTGTGTCTGTGTATGTCTGTGTGTCTGTATGTGTGTGTGTGTCTGTGTGTCTGTGTTCATGGTGCTAATTGTGAATGAAGAGCAGATGAACAGGGGCAAAGGTGAATCCAGCCACCTGGTTGTTCCAAAGACAATGACTGGACCGTCCAGCGGTCGGACGTGGCGGAGGGGTGTGCTACCACCGCCCTCTCTGGACACACCCTTTAAGTTCCGGGGACCTGGCACCCACCGGGGACCCGCCTGACCCTACCCTTGCGTGAGATCAGTGCAGCTCATTTAAATCAGGCCCAGCTTCTGCCCTGCGGCTTTAGGGAGGGCCTACAGCAGGGGTGGGGCTGGAGGAAGGTGGGGGGCAGGGGTGAAAGGGTGGGCGGACAGCCAGGGAACCCGTGGAGTGGGTTGGGGAGAGGTCGATCTAAGGTGGTGGAACCAGGGACTCCCAGAATCTGAGCACCCACGTCCCGGAGTCCTAGAAGATCAGAACATCCAAGCAACGGGTGCTCAGAATCTGAACCCCCTGAATTGTTTCTCTTCCATTCAGAAGGGACTTTGGACGTTACCTGGCCTAATCACCCGCTGGGTGAACAATAAGGGAACTTTTTTCTTCTTGAAATCACAATTCACCCAAGATGGTCAGCCCGAGCAGTGGGATCTCCAACTCTCCCTCGGGAGGGAGGAGGGCGGTACCACCCCTGACTCCCGGCCAACTTCCAAGCTTTCCGCTCCTCCCTGGAGTCACCCCAGCTTCTGTCCCAAGGACAAGCCTGTGCACCTTCATTCTGGGGGCAGAGGCCTCAAAGGGCGGCGGTCAGCCCCCGGCCCGCCCCTCGCCCCTCACCCACTCACTCACCTCTTCATTCGTCTGACGGTTTACGGAGCTCTGCCTGCTGGGTCTGCAGGCACCCAGGCTGCACACTTGCTACGAGTCTCTTCCCAGCCTTGGCCACTGCAGCCGACTCAGAGACTCCCTTCCAAGCTCCTGGGGGCAACTCAGCTGCCCTGGGAAGTCTTCCGTGGCCCAGGCTCCAGCAAAGCCCGTGCCCGGAGCAATCTGTTTACATCTATTTTCCTTTTAAAAAAAATTGGGCTCAGCCATTCTTAAGTGAGTGTAGGCGTGTTGTTGAAAGGGCCCGTCTTGCAGATTAAATGATTTTTTCAAAACCGGGAGTCGCTGTCAATGAAGAGTGGTGGCGTTAAACCCCGGGGCCTGGCCAGGAGCCGAGGTCCGACCAAGTGAGGCCACCAGGTCCAGAACCGCCAACCAACACTTCATCTGATGATGACATTCCCACACTGCGTGGAACAGAGGATGGCAGGCACTGCATAGAACAGACCCTGCTGATGCCCGGACCCCCGGGCACTGGCCACACTCCTGCCCCACTGGCTGATTTCCCATCTCTGGGACACTCTGAGCCCCTCCTTTCCTGAACAGGTTTCGATTGTTTGGAAGGGAGACCCGGATGGGAATATAGATGCCGTTTCTAGCTCGAAACGCGGGGGGTCTCAGGCCAGGGAGAGCCGGGCAGAGGCCACCGGCCCCTCAGCAGATGAGGCTGGCCCTCAGAACGGCACAGAAATATCCAACCGTCCAACAAAAATCTACAAGTGCCCCTACCCGGTGCCGTCCCCGAGCCACTGATGAGCCAGACCGACAGGTACCATTCTCGACGGGCTCCCAGGCCGTGTACGGAGGGAGGCCGGTGGGAACGAGCCACAGAGCTGGGCGTGG
Source organism: Grampus griseus (assembly GCF_964374135.1). Taxonomy (NCBI): domain Eukaryota; kingdom Metazoa; phylum Chordata; class Mammalia; order Artiodactyla; family Delphinidae; genus Grampus; species Grampus griseus. The sequence continues at coordinate 2,146,655 of NC_139000.1, forward strand.
ACGGGCTGAGAGCGTGCCCTGGGCCTGATCTCCTCGCGAGGTAGTGTGAGGTCAGGGATGCTTCCCTGAAGGGCAGACCTGTACTAGCCAGGAGGGATCTTTCAGGCCGGGAGGTGAGGAGGTGGGAGGACCCCCAGGGATGAAGGGTCTTGAGTGTTCCAGAACTGGAAGTAAGCAGGGCAGAGGAGAGAGGCGAGTGATGAGGCTGGGGGTGGGGGCTGGCAGGGTCTGTTCCCTGCAGGGCCCCCTGGACCATACCAGGGGTCTGGGATCTAGCCTCAGTGGGGATGGCTTTTAAGCAGGGTCCCCAGCCGCCCATGACAACAGAAAACCCGAGTTCCAGCGCGACGACCATTCCACAGCCTCCAGCCACCAGGCCCAGAGACCCCAGAATGTAGCAGCAGGTTGCATCTGTCATGCTCCTCTGGGTGTGCGGGGTCTTAGCTGGGTGATGATGAATCCTCACGACGAGGGGGGTACAACCATCCCCGTTTGTAAGGACCAGGAGACTAGGACACAGAGAGGTTTGATCACGCGCCTAAGGTCACCAGCTGGGAGGAGCCCTTGCCGGGGGCTGGGCTGAGCTGCGGGGTCCTAACCCTTGTGCCTGTTCCGCGCATCCCGCTGGATCTGCAGCCCTGCTGGCCCCCCCCCGTCCACCTCCCCCTACGCCCTCCTCCTCACCCTCCCCTCCCCTCATCCTCACGTCTCATTGTACAGATGTGGATGATCCCAGGAAAAAAAGGGCAGACGGCAAAAAACCAAACACAGCCCAGTGGTGATAAAAACCACCACAAAAGTGATCATTCAAGACACCATGTTGTAAAACAAACTATGTTTTGGAAACAGAAATCTGTTTAGAGGGAATGCTCGTGTGGGAAGTTCCATGAAGGTACAATTAAAGTTGACTATATTTTTAATTTTGGAAATGGGTTCGCACTGAGCCAGGAGCCTTCTGCACGATGAGTGTTTTAACCAAACAAACCCTAAACACAGGTAGATACCAGAAGCTCACAAGTCGACATAAGAGAGGCTGCTACTCTCTTCTGGTGAAATACAAGACTTTTTTTCACTGTCCTCCTTCAAACCGAAATTGAATCATCACATCTTGGGATCGGCCCTCTCAAAGCCGTGACCGGTTTTGCAGTGTTTCGAGGGGATACCCTGGCAGGAAAAGACACGTGCTTTCTCGCTCTAGATGTGCGGCCTTCTCTAAGCCAGCGGCTCTGCTGGGCTCCGGGAGCAGTGGCCGGTGGGGCGGGAGGGCCCCCTGCAAAGAAAGGCTGGGGTGATGGGTCGCGTGCTCGCCTTGAACTGGAAAAGGGAGCATTTTTATTTTGTCTTAGGAGAGAGTCCCTGAATGTACGTACGGAGTGAGGGTCATTTGCCAAGGCCAAGCGGAAGCATTTGGAAGACAGGATGTAAAACATGGCTCTTCAGACTGGAAGGTGAGGCCCTCGACAGTGTTCCGGATAAACTAATGATGCTTGCCTGGCTGCCTCCTTCCTCTGCTGGGTCAGACACATTCCCCGTGGTCCCCGCTGCAGCCCCAGGCTTTCCTGCCTCCTATCGCGCTTGGCAAAATAATACCAGCTAACACTAGGGGGCGCGTTGCCGGCAGCTGCAAACCCGTCTGGCGCGGCTGGGCCCCGGGGCGGGGGCGGGGGCTCTGCAGCGGGTCCTTCCTTTGACTGCAGCAAAATCCCCTCGGCACAGGGGGCGGAGGTGGGCCTTTTAAAGCCTGGCAGAGAGACCAGAGGATGACAGAGGGGCCACGAGCGGGGAAACCGACTTCAATCACAGAACAGGTCTGAGTGCTCAGGGCCAGCGAGACCACCAGGAAGTAGCCCAGCTGGTTCTCACGGGCAGGAGAGAGATGGGGAACGCCGGGGCATCTTCAGTGGGTCACCAGCCAAAGTCAACAGACGGTGCCCCTGCGTCCCCGTGACGGCAGAAACGCCCCATCTCTCCACCACGCCTGCTCCTCCCCACTCCATATGCGTCCCTCAAGGCTCAGCTCAAATTCCACCTCCAGGAAGCCTTCCCTGACTGCTCTTGCCCACGGGGTCCCTCCCTCTGAATCTGGGACGCCTGCCGCCTCGCACCCAGGTTACAATCCACCGAGAACTGCCCTTCCCTTGCCATCTCGTTCTATTCACGACTGCGTGTCCCCCCGCCCCACCCCCCATCCCCGGCCATGAGATCCTTCCCTGTAGGGATCACGTCGCTGAACAAATCTGTGAAAACCAGACAACGCAGAAAACCCGGATGACCTCATACCTGTTTACGGGTCCAGGTAAATAAATGAGAGAACGGGGCGCTGGTATGGACAGATGCTCCAGATGGGCTGCTTTTAAAAGGACGAGGGAGGAGGACGGGCAGAAGAGCCCTTGGTGATGCCCAGTGTGGCCACAGCAAACGACTGACCGCTAACACAGCCTCTACTTTGCGACAGACAAACAAAGCTGCATGTCTTGGTTTTTCTTTTACAGCAGATATGCCTTTATTTTATTTAAAAACCCTTTCATGTAGATTAAAATGAATATATATTCATTAATAATGTGAGTAGCACAGAGGAGACAGTCACCTACGACAGCCTTCTGCGGGGAGAGCCCTTTTTCTGTTTCGGTGTAGGGTGTGTTTTCTAGAACAGCGTGATTCAAACTTCATGGAGCTGGAGAATCACCCAGGGAGCTTTTCAAGCAGGTCTGGAGGGGGCCTGAGAACATCTGCGTTCCCAACAAGCCCCCAGGGACGTCAAGGCTGCTGGCCTGGGGGGGGCCGCCGCTCCACATTTGTGCTTGTACGGTACGTGCAACTCGATCCGGCAAACAACCATAAAGATAATAAGAATACAGAGAAGACTATTTTCCAGGCCCAGCTGCTAGACAGGACCAGCCTGGGAGCGCCCCGAGGGGCCACCTTTGCCACTGCCGTGGCGTGCGTAAGCCGTGGACCTGGTCGGGAAGAATCAAGATGCAGGTGGCGGTCAGGGAGCCAGAGTGGTCCCAGGGTAGGGTCTGCCTGCTTGTCAGGGGCAGCCCCCAGGCCAGCCTGTGGCCAAGCCAGGCAGTGAGCACCGGTGGGGGCTGCCCTGGGGGAGACCTGGCCCAGAAGAGAGGTTTCTGCTGGGGCTCCTCGCTGCACGGGCTCCCCTGCCCGATCGGCTGGAACATCCTATGAGGCGGATGTCAGTCATTTTATTGCCGTTGGATGTAATATTGTTGTTTATTTTATTGTTGTTGGATGTTATTGTCATTTTATTAATGAAGAACCTGGGGTCCACAGAGACTAAGTAACTTCACTAAGGACACACAGCTTGGACACAAACACAGCTCCGGTCAGCCCCAAAGGCTGTGCTCTTATCCACTCGGCCGCACTGCCAACCGGTCCTCAGTAGTCAGGGGATGTGGCAGGCCAGGCTGCAGCTCCAGGAGCCTGACTTGTTCTGGCGTCCCTGCCCAGGTCCCTGATCCGCCTCCACCTGGGACTCCCAGCCGGACCAGCCCTCTCCCACCTCTGCAGCCTGGGAAAGCTGAGCCTGACATCTGCCCCCTTCTCACTCTCCTGGTCCAGGCCTCCCTTGTTTCCCTTCTGTCTGGATGCAGCGGTCTCCCCCAAATCCTCCCTGCTTCCAGCCTCACCTCCTCCCAGGTACCCTCCACGTTGCACTGTGGGGAGCGTTCTCTAAAGGCCGAGGTCCTCCCAGGCTCTCCTGCCTGTGGTTCCTGGGGACCTCGGAGAAAGCCCACCCACAGAGCTGGGCTTACAAGCCTTGCTCCCCACTTCCAAGGTCCCAGAGCTCTCGCCAGGATTGTTTATTTAATCCTCCAAGGCCCCCAGGGAAGAAGGGGCCACAGTCTCCACTTCACAGCCCGAGAGCCAGAGGCCCAGGGCCCAGGCCAGGAAGCAGCAGCGCTGGGCTTGGATGCCAAGCCTCCGTCTGAGTTCGGGGCTCTGGCTCACCCTCCACCCAGGACAAGCTGGCCCACGCACCTGAGAGTTTCCCCTTGCAGCACCGTCCATCCCCGGGCAGACACCAGCAAGGGGGCGGGGCCGAGGCCTGGGGGAGGGTTCACCAGCGTGAGCCTGTTCAGGGAGGGGGCCTGATTCCAAAGGGAACAAAGAGCTTTGCAAAGAGAAACAAGCGCGCACTCCGTACCCAGGAGCCTCTCTGCTCAGTAGTGGAAGGAGAGGAGCTGGCAAACGCCGAAGATTCTGGGCTTGTCAGATCCCCTCTGGAGCAAATAAGAGGGACCGACACACCGCCAGGAAAGCCAGTGCCGAGGAGAGCAGCAGAGCCAGGCTGAGAAGCCCAGCTGCCGCGGCCTCGGTGGCGCAGACCCCGGAACAGGCTCCGGGTGCCAATGCCGCCAGCCAGGACTCTCAGTTTATGCCAGTGGGGAAGGCAGAAGCACCCCCTTTTTCGCACATGAGGAGGCTGAGTGATCTGCCCAGGGTAGCCCGGAACCCTCTCTCTCTGCCACGCAAATTGCCTTTTTACTCATGCACAGGAGAGAGTGGCGGGGCCGGGAGCCGCGTGGAGGACAGGACGAGGGCCAGCTGCCACTCTGCCTTGCCTCCTGCCCGGTTACTGAGCCGTAATAAATCTCTCCCGCGGCTCCGCCTGCCCTCTCGCCCCTCCTGAGTGCTGTAACTATTCCTCGCGGATCCCGCTGCCATCACTCCACAGCGCAGGCCCACGTGGCAGGAGCCCAGAGCCGCTCTGCAGGAGCGGGTCCCGGGTCTGTGTAGCCCACCCAGAACCAGCAACGGGGGTCAGCAATTTACAACCAGCCCCCAAACATGCAAGGCTGGGGTCCTCCCTGGAGTGGGAAGTGGGGCTGGTGGGATTGGGGGCTTGGGCTCACATCAGCCCTGAGATTGCAAAACCCCTGCAAACTCTCCCAACACTGCAGCTCGTGCCAGCCTTACCCACTCCATTCGGGGCTTAGGTGAACAGAGCTGCAGTGGCCCACGGGGCACATTACATGATTCACCCCATCGTGTCACAGATGGAAACTGAGGTCTAGAGAGGGGGAGTGACTTGTCCAAGGTCACGCAGAAAGGTGGACAGAACTGGGCAGCTAAGTCTTGGCTCCAGCAGCCGTGCCTACCTTTTCCCCAAGTGCCCTTATTCATGTTGGACCATCGTGCTGGCATAAGCAACGCTTGTCTGGGGCTCAAAGCCTTGGAGCCTGGGGTGGGGGCTCTGGGGTGGGGGCTCTGGGACGGGCGCTCTCCCCTCCCCATGCTGGGGAGGCAAAGATGGAGAAGCTGCAACCCTTCCGTGTGCCAGAGCCTGGAGCAGAGCATCGGCTCCCTCCGGAAAGGCCAGCAAAGCTCCCCAGAGTTCCCCAGCCCGACTCCTGTGCACCCCTGGGGCACCAAGGCTGGGAGAGCCCGTGGATCCTTTTCAGACCCCAACCCCTTCGGGAAGCCACTTCCAAGCTTTCCAAGTGAATCCGGACCCGTCAGCCCCACTGGAGACGCAGTCAACGGGAAGACCAGAGCTCAGCGGGAGTATCACCCTGTCTTTTTCATCCTGTCTGCAGGTGCTTAACAAGCCACTACCAAATAAAAGAATGAATGGAGAAAACCCCACACTGCCTTGAGCCCTAGCGTCAGGAGCAAGCCAGATTTTTCACAAGTTCCCAGCAGAAAGCTTGTGGTCAGCGCACGTAAACAACCTCTTCCCCAGCACAGGAGGTGCTCGCACCCACCTGCTTAGATGAGAAGAGCTCTGGTCACCTAGACTCCATCCTCAATGCCGCCAGAAAAGGGGGAAGGTGGGGACATGGGCATATGTGCTTTCCTGGCGAGCCCGAACTTTTGGGGGTTGGAAGTTCTCATTGTTCCTGGAAGCCCCCCAGAAGCCTGGCCTGGCCTGAGTGGAGGGGATCGCTGGAGGAAGGCTGGCAAGGTGTCCCTTCTGGCATTCCTGAGCCAGCTTCCTGGGGAACGTGCAAGGGGGCATGCTGGGGCTGTGGCCTCCGGGACGCCCTCTTATCTTCGAGAAGGGTCCGTGAACTCGACCCTCAAGATTCTAGTCTCAGAGCTGCGGGGGGCTGCACAGGGGCAGGACTGCTCATGCCACATGGTCCCTGGCCTTGGGAGTGGAAGACATGGAGTGGGGTGAAATGGCAGCTCTTGGGGGGTGGACAGGGCACCTCTCCTAGATTTTCGGTGTTTGGAGAGTCCTTCCACCCCCGACTGGAAAAACCCAAATGCCAGTCTGGCGCTCCCCTCCCCCACTTCAGCTGAGATTTCAAATAGACAAAGATTGGGTGTGAGGCGGGTGGCAATGACAGAGGCTGGCATGTCTGAGGCCAGCTCTACCACTTACTGGCTGTGTGACCTTGGGCAAGTGACTAAACTTCCCTGAGCCTCAGTTTCCTCATCTGTCAAATAGGGCCAATGTCCCCCTCCTCGCGGGCGTTGGGTGCAATGCATGGATGATACCGCAGGTCCAGCACCCAGCATGGTGTCTTGCAGAAGGCAAATCTTGGTAAAGGAAGGTCTCAGCCCCTGGCAGCAGAGAGAATGGGGGCCAGGCACCTCCTGGAAACTTTCCCTCTCCAACATCCCTCCTCCCCCGCCGGGAGAGAGACGAGGCATCCCTCGGCACAGTGGGTGCCCCTGCCTTTCCCTCAGGCCCTCACTGCCCACTTCGGTCTCTGTCCACAGCCTCCTCGACAGGGGCGTACTTTGAGGGCGGCCGGAGATGGGACGGGCTTCCCGGGCTCCGGCAGCTGCCTGGGACAGGGACCTGGCGCAAGGCAGCCCAGGCAGGCTGCGGTGGGCGCTCCAGACGAGGTGAGCACTGAGCCGGGCTTCCCCGCTTGCGTCCTCTGCCCCCCACGCCCCGTGACCCGCGCGCCATCTCGGCCCTTACCTTGAACCATGGGAACGGCGCTGCCCGGGCCGGCCGAGGACTTGGGCGCACGTGACGGGGCGGTCCGGCGTCCGTCCCAGGCCGGGCGCAGCTAGTGGCGGCCGCTCACGCCCAGGCCACAGCTGCGGCGCCTCCTGGGGCCCGGCGGGCGAGGCGGGCGCTGGAGAGGCCCCGGAGGTCCGCGGGAGGCGGCTGCGTGCCCAGGCGGGAGCCCCCTGCCAGCGCCGGCTGCGCCGCGGCTCCGAACGCCCAGGCTGGCTCCCGGCGAGCGGCACGCGCGCGCTTCCAGCCCAGTCCTGGGCGCGGGGCGCGCGCGCAGGCGGGGAGGGCGCGCGCCCGAGCAGGGCGGGAAGCGCGCCGCCGGCCCCGCGCGCGCCGTCGTCGGGGGCTGCGGGGAGCGGCCCGGGAGCTGTCCCTGGTGCTGACGGCTCGTCTGCTCAGGGCCGAGGCTCGCGACCTCCCGCCGGCCTGGGGGCGACCCCACTCCCGCCCCTTGCTCTCAGCCTGCTTTCCTGGCGCTCCCCGTCTCCACAGCGTTGGGATTTGGAGTCAGGCCGAAGCTGCTGTTTACCAACAGTGCAACCTTGGGGCAAGTCCTTACTCAGGAAGTCTCTGGTTCTCATCTTCAAAATGGGCCTAAGAGCAGTGCCTGTAAGGTTGGTCTGAGGGTGAAATTCAACGACGCCTAGGGGCTTGGCACACAATGAGCGCTTAGTAAATGCTTGCCTTTACCATGATTCCCCCCCCTCATTTTCTTGTTTAGCAGCCACGGAGCAAGTGAGAGAAGGGGGCAGTGCTGCTTCCGGTCTGGGCTGGCCGGTGTTGGGGACGTGGTAGCTGCCTCTGGACCTCTTAGGGCCTCCATAGGGGAAGGGAGTACACTTCTTTCTGGGGACTTCAAAGCACAGACTTAGGACCAATGGACAGAAGTGAAAGCGAGGCGGATTGGGGCTGAGTACTTTCTGATGGAAGGTCCTTCCGCCTGAAATGAGCGCTCCGTGACCTCTGTCCTCACAGACCTTCAAGAGGAGGCTGCACCCACAGGGACCCTGAACTGAGAAAGTTCTGGAATTAAAAGGGCTTTGAATCCAAACATGTTAAGCAATAAAAACCATGCCAGCACCCTGAAAGCACGGTTTGAATGTTTGCTTTATTGACCCTTAAGTTCTCTATAAGAAGCTATACCCTGGCAGGAAGAACGTGCAGCTTCACCCGCATACTAGAGATGAGAATACTGAAAACAGGGGGAAAAGTGACCTCCTGGGAGTCCATTCCCACCTTAGAGATGGGCTGAGGACAGAAGGGTAAGCAACTTGCCCAGAGCCACACCGCAGGGCCAAGGGACCAAACGGACAGACTCCAAGTGTCCAGCCCGCTGTCCAGCCTGTCAGGTCCCCTGGCAGAAGTATTCAAGCTATTTTGAGTCTGGAGAGTTTCCTTGTAACAAACCAGGCAAGTACCTTATTCCTCTTAACTAGTGGGAAGAGCTGGTGCCTGCCCCTTGTATCTCTGTCCCTTCTAAGCAGGATAATTAAACGTCACCTGCCTCCTTTCCCAGGGGACCAGTGGTTGTGTTTGATTCATTAATTAACTGTGAGCCGTACCTGCTTCCACCAGGCACTTATCTCACGATAAACATCACTCCTTATGTGCTTAATATGTTCTAGACACAAGCTGAACGCTTGTCCTGCGTTGTTTCGTCTAGTCTTCTCAACAGTCCAGTGAGATAGAGGCTGTTGATACCCTGAGTTTGCAGCTGAAGACTTTAGGCTTAAGAACAGTAGACTGGAGGTGAGCTGGACCAGTTCTCAGGCGTGTGGTCCTAACACTCTTCTTCCAGATTTTCCACGTTTTCCCCAAACTAGGAAAAAAGATGGAAACATTAATAGAAATTCCATATAAGGAGTCAGAGAAAGAGAGGGGGAGGGGGAGAGGGGGAGGGGGGAGAGAGAGAGAGAGAGAGAAAGAGGAAGACACGAGAGAGGTGCAAACTAGCCAGCCAGTCAACGCTCTAGGAGTCGGCACAGGAATCCTTTAAATCATCATTTCCAGTCAAAATCCCCGTTATGACAACTGAGCAACTTTTTTTTTTTTTTCCCCAAGATTTCTTGGATCCTAGCAAATGTGTGCCAGGAATTTTAAAAGGAGCATCACTGCCAAACCCTCTTTACCAACCAGCTCCCAGGCCCTTCCACTGCTTCCCATGCCTACTTTTCATTCATACTCTGCAGAATCTCACCGCCGTGGGTCTGGACGGCTGCAGACCTCTGACACCGGTTCGGGCTCTGGAGCTCCTGACCTCTGGTTTCTTTCCTGCGCTGTGGAAGGAGGTGGGCTCCTGGTGCTTGTGATGGTGTAATCGAGCCCATTTTATTGAATCCAGACTGAATACTTCCTCCCAACACGTAAGGTAGATGCCTTTCTTATCTTCACTTTACAGATGGTGACAGAGGGGTGAATTGGCGCGCCCGTGGTCACACGACCAGCAAGGAGGTGGCTGAATGGGTTTCATCTGGATAACGATGTCCCATCGTCACCACCACACTTGGTCTTTGTGTGACCAAAGCGTGGCTTGCTTTTAAGCAAAAACCCCATTTCCAAAAATAAAAAGGGGGTGGGGGAAATGAAGAGTCACTAGTCTGACTTTATAGAAACAACGCACCATCAGATTTCCTTAAATAGCACTTTCTCCTGCGCATGAAGAAAAGGATTTGAGCTATGCACAGTTCTTTCAGGTTTGGCCCAAAACAAGCCTGGGGGTGGGAGGAACGTCATGGCGCCACCCCACTGGTGTTCCTTCCACTACAATCTGCTTTCCAGTTGCATGGCAACTGCAGACTACGGCAGCTACTACGTCCCCGGCACCAGCATCTTTCCGCGACGCAGAGCTTCATGGGTATAACTCAAATCCAACAGATGGCCAAGTTGGGTGAAAAAAAATCCCAACACGTTGGATCATGCGTGGCAATTTACAGAGGTTCGTTTTCCACTGATAGCAAATGGGGCTTTCGTAAGTTGAGCCTGGCACAGTAAAGACGGGACCTTTATGGCCACGTGTTTCTTGGGGGCAAGTGTGGCTAGCCTGTAGGGGAGGGACCATGGCTTGACCGCGGGGACTCAGCCTTCTAATCACAGCCACACAATATACACAGTCACATATAAGTTCAGGTGGAGTGCATTAAGTTCTCGGGGGGCAAAGGACATTTACCCAGCTGCTATTTCTGACCCGAGTCTGGTCCTGCAGAGAGACAGAGAAGCAGAGCGCTTGGGGGGTAAAGTTTCTGCCAGGATGTGAGGATAACGGCCAACTCTCTTTCTGGGAACCTTCAGGAGGGGGTGAGTTTGCCATCTCCAGACGTGTCCAAGCAGCAGCTGGCCATGACTTAAAGCAGAGGTGAGCTGGCCGAGCTGACCCTGGGGAACCCTTCCAACCTTGGAAGTCCGTGAGATTTCAGAAGGGGCAGCCGATGGCTGCTCAGAGGGGGCCCCCCTTTCCCCAGCCTCTGTTTCAGCTGCCCAGCGGATCTTGGGGCACCCAAAGGGGCACCCCGTTGAGTTTTCCAAGTTTATGGGCGCTGGGCCAAATGACAGAAGTGGCGGCTGTTTCCACCAGTGAGTACTTATGGAAATAGCCTGTACCTTCGGGCAATTGCTAAATTAACCTTCGTTTGGTCATTGAATTGTTTTGTTTTCCCCATCTGCACTCCTAAGGGGTTCCGCCTGATTGAATGGGCTGGTGGCAGATCGGCTGATGTCACTAAATCTATGTCCCCAAGCCAAGCCCATTTAGAAAACAGATTAATTAAAAAAAATAATTGTGGGATGGGCAGCACCATGACACTGTGATTATCTTGTGATGTTGGCTAGCAGCGTGTACTCACATCCTAGACTGAGGACTTTGGACTGGGTGTCATTTGGATGTGACCAGGAGAATAACAAGGCATCAGAGTGTGTGAGAGTGAGAGGGTCAGACAACCAGGCGTGCAAGGGGCCGGGAATGGGCGGGTGTGTGGTGCGTGTGCCAGGGGTCAGGCACACGTAGTGGGTGGGATGATTCCAATTGCCCTGGTGGGAGCAGACAGCCTGGTCTGTTTGAACGGACATCACTGATGGTTTTTAATTACCGCAACATTTGAAAACGTTGTGACAACAAGCTTGGTGTGTTTGTTCTTTAGGAATCGTCGAGGCTGCTGGACGAGGAAACCATGGTGATGACAGAGGTGCTTGGGACACAGCCAAGGGTCCCTCAGGGTTCCTTATGTGAATCCCAGGACAAGTCCTGCCCAGGGTGGGGGAGTGAGATGGGGCCCCAGGGGATTCTTATTTGCTCCATTTCAGAGATTTGCTCCTTGTTGAGAAGCCTTAGCAGGAGCTCTCGGGATCTGATCTTCAGTTTCCCAGCCAAACCTTCCCACAAGAAGAGCAAACCCAGGCAGTGCATTCATTCATTCATCCGTCCATTGTTGTGCTGTGCCCCGGGGAGGGGTGCAGAGACAAGAGCAAGAGCCCCTGTTATCTGGGAGCTCAGAGGTGGGTGAGGTTTCCAGTGAGACAAGGTTCCCTGCCTCAGGTGGAGCTGGACCCGGGACTGTGCTATGATTAGCTCCCACTGAGCCCTCCTGATAGCCCTGAGAGATGAGAACTCTTCTTTTATTTGACGCATTTGACAGTAAAGAGCCTGAGACTTGGAGAAGGGAATGCCTGCCTGCGTTGCGCCACGGCCAGGATCCCGCGGGCCCTAAGTCCGCACTGAGCATGTCCCATGCTGTTGGGGGGCCCCCGCTAATCCTGCTAAAAAATAGGAGATAAACATAAGAGATCGCCTGTTTGGACTATGTGACCCTACTGTGAACCTTTCCTAAGAGGAAAGCCATCTCCTGCCACCTGCCTGCTTCTGTTAGCACAGGCTGCGGAGAATGCTGAAAACCATTCATTTTAATAAGAGGTGAAGACGGAGGCCCCTCTGTGACTGACACTTACAAACGTCATGATCCGACAATAAGGTCTGTGTGAGGTTGGAGGCCTTTCATCCCAATAGCGAGGGAGCCGTTCCTTCCCTCAGGAGGGTCTCCGAGGTGCCGTGTGAGCTCTAGCCACCCAAGCCCTACAGCAGATGACCTCCTCTGGGGCACAAAGACCGGAAACATGGACTTGGCCATGGCTCTCCTGTCAGAATCCATCCCTGCCGCCAGCTCCCGATGGCAAGCTTGGTGGGGGGTGAGGGAAGGGGAGGGTTTGGGGAGGGAGGGGGGCACAGCGAGGTTAAATGCGGGCAAGCAGAGCTGAGCACGTGTTCCGGGGTGGCGGGGCGCAGGGGTGAGGGGTGGGCTTACCGAGCTGAGGCTCCCTCCTGCCCTGGTCTGGCCGCTGCCCCCCCACCCCCCCCATCTGGGGGCCTGAAGCGACCTAAAGGGCATCAGCTACGGTCCTGTGCTCACGCACACTGTTGCCCGAGCCAGTCCCCCACGGTAAAATGGGGAGGTATGCGTGGTGTTTCGAATTCCACTGAAGAAGCTGGGAGGACAGATTTCATCCTCAGCCTCCCTCGCCAGGTCCTTCTCTACCGGGCGTCTGCTCCCTTTCTTCGTGGCCCTGATTCTCGGGCACCGTCTCATCTATGGCTCCTTCATCCTCTGCCTCTCTGTGCTGGGAAGGAAGGTCCATGAGGGCTGAGATTTGTCTCTCTCGGTCTCCGGCTCCCAGCCCCAGCCATAGCAACTGTTTGTTGAATGAATGAAAGACCTTCGCATGAGAAAGCATTTGTCTGAGGCTCTATGCTGGTCCTAGATTCTCAGCCTTCCAGACCAGGAGTAGCCAGAAGCCGAGCCTCCCTCTGCGCCTGACGCCCACTGAGACCACTGGCCGTGATGATCCTTCCTGTTGGATGGATGAGGAAACCGAGGCAGTGAGGGGCAAGTGACTGCCGGATACGGAGCTGAGGCACAGCTCAGGGGTGTGCCCAGAGCCCCTCCCCGCCACCAGGCTCCCCAGAGAGAAGAGGCAGAGCCCATCTCAGCCCATCTGCCCTGGAGACACTTGGACCACTGCAAGACCCCTAAGCGGGGCCTCTCACCCCACTCCCCCCGACCCCCATCCATCCCACGCACGTCTGGGCCCCTCCCCAGCGGGAATTCCCTAGCCGTTCTCCTCGGCCTCCCGGATGGAGTGCAACTTCTGCAGGGCAGGCCAGTCCTTCGGCCTAGGACCACCCCCAGATTGGCTGATCCCAGGTGCACATTTTATGTCCGTGCCTCACTGCCATTGCCCATGCCGGTGCCTCTGCCGCAGATGCTCTTTCCACCCATCACATTGGACGAACTCCTACGCACCCTACAAGGCCCAGCTTGAGTGATGCAGCCTCCGGGATGCCAGGAGGATCACATAATACTTTGATCAAAATTCTAATGTCCCCTTTTCTGCAATTGTTTACCTCTCTTTGACCATGAGTGCTTATGCCAAGTCAGACCGACTCATTTATTGAGCACCTACTGTGTGCAGCACAGGGATGGGTGCTGTGATGCAGAGGTGGACAGGACAGGCCCAGTCTTGTCCTCTCAGAATCTACCCCTGGGTCAGGTTCCTGGTCTGGGCTGGTCCAGAATTTGGGTCTGGACCTGTAGATCTGGTCACACTGCCCTGGGGCAGCACAGGGGGAAGACAAGGGCTTGGAGGTGGACAGAGTGGGGGTTGACCCTGGTCCCCTGCTTCCTAAGTGCGTGAACTTGGGCCCTCAGCTCAGCCTCAGTTTCCCCATGTGCTGCTCCGAGCCACCCGAGTCTGCTTACCTCCCAGGTGAGCGTGAGGCCACCCCCGCCCTGCCCCCTCCAGCGTGGATGCTCTGTGAGGAAAAGGCTGTGGCCATCCCAGCAGCAAGGGCTGTGCTGGGCATGAAATCCCACCTGTCCCTCCTGGTGGTCCGCCCTGGCGCCTGGGTGCTGGTCTCTGGAGCCCCAGTCCTTCCGGCTTTACCCATCCTAGGGGCGGGGTGGGACTTGGCCAGACAGCTTCCTTGCCTCTGATGGAGCCTGGAGGGGAATGGCATTCCACCCTCGGCCCCTGCCCAGGGCACCGCCCGCCAGCCGCCCCCTGGGCTGGGAGTGTGCTCCCTCCACAGCCCCGCCTGCGGTCGTCCCTCCTCTGCCGGCTATGGAAAGGCCTTTGCGCGCTTGGTCTGTCCCTTGGCAATGATGGCACAGGAGGCTGGGGGCAGGGGGCAGCAGGTGCCAGGCCGGGGGAGAACATCTGGGTGCATTCTGGAAACCAGGCCTTGTCTGCAACCAGGGCCAGTGGTGCGCTGGCAGCAGGAGACATGGCAGGGAGGGAAGGGCCCGCCTCGGGCATCTCACTGACCCATTGTCACCCCCAGATGGGTCAGTCTGGGGCCATGAGTTCTCTCTGCTGGTGGTTCCTGTCCGCACTGCACCCTCCTTGCCCCCTTTCTCAACGCCTGGGGTGCAGTGTGGCTCCCAGGTTGGGGAGGGACCCTGGGGCCGCTGTCCTTGTTATGAAACTAGAATCACCCACGAGGACACTGCTGCCCTTCCCGACGCCTGCCGGCCTCTCCCGCTGCACTGTTTCCACTAGCCTTGCCGTTCGTGTTCTGATGAGAAGTTTGGGGTAGTCGGGTGACCCTGTGCGCTCTGAGACCCTGCCACGTTTGTGAACCATGCCTCTCCCCTCGGAGGAGCCTGGGACGGCCGCACTCTGCTGCCACCAGGGATGCCCCTCCCTTAGGGGCTCTCACCCCGAGCATCGGGGGTTCGGGCCAGAGTGGGCCTTGCTTGGCCTGAATGTTGGTTCCCTCCCTTTTACGGGGGCGCGGCATGCGGCTCAGGAGGGTGGGTGAGAAAGCCGTGTGTGAGCAGTGAACACAGCTGCTGCCTGTGTGGACACGGGCGAGAGGAACCTTCCAGTCTCCCCCCAGGCATGGCCAAGGAGCGGGCATGGCAGGTGAGTGAAGGCCGAAGCGGGGTGGGGGGGAGCTCTACACCCCGGGCCCCTCTCTGTAGGGTTGCATCTCTCCATGTCATGCTGGCTCCTGGGACCCAGCGCTCTCCTTCTGGGGCCTCTTCCCTTCATCCCAGCAGTGAGAACAACAGCTCATTCCTGCCCTTCACCTGGGGCCTCTCGCTGGGCCCACCTCTTCACAAAACCCCTGTTATTAAACCCTCCTTGAACACCCTCATCTGAGTGACCTGTCATTTTCCCTCCGGGACCCTGCCCGATGCTCCCTTCTCCCAGACACACCGGGACCCATGCTGGATGTGATTAAATTGCACGATTTCGCGGCGTTAAATGACATCTCTGGTTGACTATGCCTTTGCCCACCTGCTGCCGTGGCTGAGAATCCTTTCTTACACCTGCTCATTTCGTTGGCCCATTTCTTCCATTCCTGAGGCTTTGTGTCTTCATGCTGATCTGTGGGTGCTCACTACATATTCAGGATATGAAACCTGAATCTCTCTTATGGGTGGCAAACATTTCCTCCCCGCTGCTGTCTGTCTCCACCTCTCTTTATGGTCCATCACGCTGAAGCTGACAGTTTTCAAGGGTAGATCTGTGGGGCTTTTTCTTTAGGGCTTCTGGGAGGCTGATGAAAGTACACGATATTTTCCCTACTATTGGTGCAATTTTGACTTTGATGCTTAATTTTTAGCCCATTGAGGAATTTTGCAAATGTGAGCCAGAGGTTTGCTTATTTTTATTTTCATTTTGTTTTGACGCACGAAGAGCCAGGTGTCACCTGTTCACTATCGAAGTGAAAATCACATCCATCGTAAATCTCATTCCATACACGCAAGGGTCTGTTTCTGGACCCTCTGCTCTCCTGTTTGCCTCTCCCTTCCCCAGCATGTGACAGACACAACTTTTACGGCTCTGTGGAACCACTGTTCTCGAGAAGGGTAAAATGCCTGTCAGTGTTCCTTTATCTTGCTGCCAAATTTTTCTTAAGTTTTTTCCTCTTCTGAATTACGTGTATTATCAGCTCGTGAGGTTGGGAATCCTTGGGGGGCTTTAATTAAGATAGAACTGAATTACAGATTAATTTGAAGAAACTCAACGTCTGGAGAGTAGTGCAGAATGGTAGAAGCCCTAGGACCAGACAGCCTGGGCTCAAATCCCAGTTCTGTCTCTCCCCAGCTGTGTTCCCTTGGATAAGTTGCTTGACTTCTCTGTGCCTCAGCTTCTTCTTGTGTAAAATGGGGTAATAATCACACCAATATTGCTGGAAGCATTAGTGTAAAAAATAAAAGAGCTAAGATATGTAAAGCACGTATGAAATCAGACATCATCTGTTTTAAGATAAATCGTTACTGAATGTATTACTAGGAAGGAAAAAGCTGCGAGTTAAGCTGTGATATGCCCTTAATTGTAAAGTATATGCCAGTTTCAGAGATGTTCAGATGTGGAGAATATACTTATTACAATCAATACAGGAGAATATTGTCTTTACAATGTTACAATGTCTTCCCATCAAGGAGCCTGGTTCTTATCCTTAAATATTTACTGAGATTTTCATTTTCTATCCTTCAGTAAAAAAAAAAAAATTTTAAGTGCTTTTATTTATTTAGTTATTCTTAAATTTATTTAGTTATTTTCTGGCTGCGTTGGGTCTTCGTTGCTGCACGTGGGCTTTCTCTAGTTGTGGTGAGCGGGGGCTGTTCTTCACTGCGGTGCGCGGCTTCTCGTTGCGGTGGCTTCTCTTGCTGCGGAGCACGGGCTCCAGGCGCACGGGCTTCAGTAGTTGTGGCACGTGGGCGCTAGAGCGCAGGCTCCATAGTTGTGGCGCTCGGGCTCAGTTGCTCTGCGGTGTGTAGGATCTTCCCGGACCAGGGCTCGAACTCGTGTCCCCTGCATTGGCAGGCGGATTCTTAACCACTGCGCCACCAGGGAAGTGCCTCGTTCAGTAAAATTGTATAGCATCCTTCATATGAGTTCTTTAGGGTCTTTAATCATTTTTAGGAGGGTGAAGGGGTCCAGCAGCCCAAAAGTTTGAGAACCATGACTCTGCATTAACAGAAAGGCAGGGAGACCTAAGGATCATCTTAACAGAGGTGGACAGGGCAGCTAATCACAGTCAGCATCTATTGCTGTTTGAAAAGAGAAACTTGCTCACTTAGGAAAGGGTATCTGACGGCAATCGATGGCAGGCCTCCTGCACTTGGGGAAATACGGAAAGTGCTCGCGGGAACAAGCTGGGCTGTGCACCCTCGCACGCCAGGGTCTCCGCCGCCAGGGAGGCCTGGCGAGTCTGCATGACAGAAACGGAAATAAAAGACACAAATATTGAACCGCCGGAAGCTGAAATGTGACTACTCACTGACACTGGAAAATTCCACTTGACAAAACCAAGCGAACCCAATGAAGATTTATTAGGACAATTACAAGTTTAGCAAGTCCGCCAGCTACAAAATAAACGCTTTTAAAAATCAATGCTTTTGTACCCATTACCATAATCCAAGTAGAGATGTGATGAAAAACGGATTCAATTTGAGGAGAGGGACAAAGGGAGCTTAACTGAACATGTGTTACTTATTTATTTTGTAAAACTAAAGCAAACACGGCCTAATAAGCATACGGAAGGTCTGAGTGGTGAGCACGTGAATATCTGTGACACCATTTCTCTTTAATTTTCTCATATTGGAAATATTTTAGAATACAAAGATGACAATGGATCCCATTCCTGACAACAACAAAACTACCCGGACTTCACCGTATGCTGACTTTTGTCTTCCCAGCATTTCTTCTGTCCCGTGTTCTCCTCTTTCTTGGGTTAAGATTTTTGTTTCGTCAGAATACACCCTTGAGTAATCCTGTCAGAAAGGAGGGTGGTGGCCAAATTTGTGAGTCCTTGAATGTTCCAATTTTGCCCCGAAAGCAGAATGCTGGATTTGGAATGGTGGACTTAATAACATCTCTCAGAATTTTGGAGGAGAGATCTGGGTCCCCTGTCGTTTTGTGCTGCGCTTAGGAAAACTGGCATTGCTCCAGCACGCTCCTTCACAGGACAGCGTTCTCCCCCTCTCGCTCTTTTTCTCAATTTTGCCCTCAAGTGGAAGTGCTCACTCGCTCTCTGGGAGCCTCTTCACTCTGTCCCTGGTGTTCCTTCTGGCCGCCCCAGGTCTGCCAGGCTGTGTCCATTGGCTCCAAGTCTGAAGATGGATGTCTTTCCATAGCTCTGGGTCACTTGGCTGTTTTCTCCCTTCCGTCCTTGCTGCTCCACTTTGGGATGTCCCTTAGGTGGCTGTGGGGCATCCGGAGCTGTCCCCCAAGTCCCCACTTTTCCCTGTTTTCCATCCCTTTGCCCTTTAAGATGAATTCCTCCGGCAGTGCCTGGCCTGGTCTTCCAGCACCAATCTGCTCCTCACATGTCTCCTTTCTGCTTTCAGCCCGTCTATTTTAAATTTCCAAGATCTCTAATTAGTTCTTTTATATCAAGGCCCATTCTTGCTTCATGACTACGATAACCCCTCTTATCTCTCTGAAGATAGTAATTACACTCATTTTAAAATCTCTCTGCTTACTCAATCAATGCCGCTCCCCAGGGAGCTGGGGTTTGTGTTTCTGAGATGAAGCCTCTGTGATGGGGTAGCTTTTCCTCACTCGCTTCGTCTGGTGGGCAGTGTGCCTATTTTTGCATTCGATCTGTCTGCCGCTGCTGTGTCGGTTTCTGAGCCTCTGACGGAAGATGGGGTGGTACGAGCATCCGGGCAAGGTGGGTGGGGAATTGCTTCCCTGGACTGGGGGAGGGGGTCCCTGTGTTTCATCAGGGACAGTAGTTCCCTGGTCAGTGTCCTGCAGTGGTGACCACTCTCTGCTTTAATCTGGGGACTCAGGGGCCCTCCGCTGCTTACCATGTGGGGGAGGAGCAACTGGTCACGGGGCTGGTCCGTGGGCAGCAGCTCGAGGAAGCACGCTGACCATCCTCCCACCCTGCCACGCGCCTCGTCTCCGTGGCTCTGAGTCTGGGGCTCCAGCCTCTCTAGCCGTCCTCTCAGGGCACCTGCTGGGAACGTGGTTTCCTCTAATCTTGTTTCTTTGCATCTTTCTGTGATCCCTACAGAATTCTGATCCCCTGAAAAGACTCCATTTTTTAAAAAACCAATCCTGTTATGAATTTTTTTCTTTTCAAAACATCTTTCTGACACTTGGTAGGATTTGGGGGGTGGGGAGTATGCCTCGCTTCCCATTTGACTGAAGCCTCAGAACGTTATTCAACACACCTGAAGAGCATGTTCTGCCCTGGGTACCCCCACGGGCCCCCTCCAGGGCAGGTGAGGCATCAACAGATCCTGGGTACCGCGTACCGGCTCCCAAGATGCAGCAGCGTCCCTTCGTTACGGATGACGCTTCTGGATTGAGACTAAAGCCTGGGTCTGCTTGACACTGTGAGACCACACGACAGAAAACAATCAAACCGCTGAAACCACAAAAGTTATTGATAATTTCCAGGGCCTCCCCCTGAGCTGGGGGTGATGACGTCTACATCCCAAAGGAGACACCAGCTTACGTGGAGTTCCCCTTTGTCCCTCAAAGTGCTGTCCTGAAGCTTCTGTTTGTTCAAATGTAAGAAGGTGGTTGATGTTTTGGTTTTAAAGGACACCCCTCTGTACCGAGATGGTGTCAGTGGCAACAGAGGATCTCAGCCGGGGGGGTGGTAACATCAACCGGACTAGCCAAGGAGATGCCATGCGATGGGTTCCTCGACAGACCCCCTGGAATGTACCTGGGACCCTCAGTAGCGACCGCACAGTGACCTCCCACCTCCCACCATGCAGGGGACTGTCAAATGCAGACCTGTCGTCCAGGGGTGGTAACACCCAGCCCAGCCCCAGCCCTACTGAGACATCTTGTCACTCTAGATATGGACCACGCATCCCCCGGAAAGATGTCCCTGTCCGCACCTGCACCGGGTCACGCCACCTCCTCACCGACGTGTAGCATCGTCTCTGTTCCTACGTTTAATTCGCCTTGACCCCCGCCCGCTGTTGGGCAAGTCTCTGGATAACTTGATCAGTGGAGAGACAATTGGATCAGGGCGTGCAGATCGCTGGCCCCCTCTTGCCTCGTGAATGTCAGAGGCCCCCGGGCACCGGGACCTGCTCCTTCCAAAGTCTCATCTTTGAAAAGCAGATGGCGAGCTTCAGGCTTTATTGAATTTGCGTTTATGTATGTGCTGCATCTGACTGTAGCCGGAGGGCGGCTGCCCGGCCCAAGAGCGAATTTGGCCCGTCAACAAGGTTAAAACCCACTTACCTGTAAGAAACTATTTGTTCCAGGGAGGGGGTTTTGCCTTTGGTGGTTGGCTCCCGGCCAGCGGCTGACAGTCTTTCTTGAGGAGAGCCTTTTGGACCTCGGGAGCGACTTCCGTGAGGAAGCCCAGCTGCCTGCCTCTAGTCCCACCGTTCCAGTTCTGGGGGCTGACCCTGAGGACTCACAGGCTCGAGAGCCTGAGGATGGATGTGCGTGACCGTCATTGCACCGCTGCCACCACCGGCTTAGATGAGAAAGCAAACAGCCCACGTATTTAACCAGCAGGGGGTGGGTTCAATAAGTTTGCACATAGTCGCACAAGGGAATATTGAGAAAGGAGAGAGGCTGCATGCCCAGCCCCCTCGGAAACAGACGCTTGTGCTCTGTGCAGTCTGTGCCCCAAGCGGGACCTCAGACGTCGCTCGGCGCTGGAGGAGCCGGGCAGGCTCCGCCCCGCAGCATCTCTCAGATCTGACCTCCAGATCTGCCCCGCCCCAAGGTGGGCGGGGCCCTCTGACCTTCAGGCCCGAGTCACCTTTACTTGGCTCTGGCTTAAGGAAGGGGGGGCAAGTCAGAGGGTCCTGGACTGGGCGGCACCAGCTGACCCGCGGTGCTGGGCGGCAGCTGGCAGGGACAGTTGGGGTCACGGGAGGTATAGCAGCCCCGAGCTTCAGGGCCACGGGACGGTGTGGCCCTGGACCTCTGCACGGGGTGTAGAGGGGCTGGTCATCCGAGGAGCGGCGTGGCCGGGCAGCTGAGGTGACCGCTGCCCGCTGGCTCCCTTGTCAAGGCCATCGTGTGGGCGGGCAGGGCCTGCGTGGAGCTGCCCGGAGGATCAGGAAGGCCCGCCCTCTCCTCCAGCCCGACCGCCACTGCCTGTGGCCTTGCCTGTATCCGCGTGTCTCTAGTCTGGGGTCCTCACCTGTGACGTGGCGGTGGTCAGGGCTCTGAATGCTCGAGAACGCCCTGCACATGCAGCCTCACGTCAGAGCCGGGCGGGGGCTGGGCTCAAGCACGGAGCATCTCGAAGCATCAGGAGGACCCAGACCCCAGCAGCATGACGGCTGTCACCTACCTGGACTGGCCAACTCTGGGCCAACAGTAGGTGGACTGACTTTCGGGTGACGTGGTGGCTGTCCTCAGAGGTGACTGGGCTTGTGGACATGAACTAGAGGTGGGCACAGGCCTATGGAGGCGAGAGGGGCAGCCTCGTGTAGAGACAGAAGCAGCAGCGCCCCCGCCAAGGTCACAGCCAAGTGTCAGCGCCGGTCCCTGGGCGCTCACCCCGCTGGGCACTGTTGCCATTCTACAGATGAGGAAAGTGAGGTTCAGAGCACACAGCTCCGTCCTGACCGCACAGCAGCCCAGCTCAGGGCTCAGGCCCCTCGGGTGGGGAGTGGTCTGGGTGCCGCCTGAGGACCAGCCACCTTTCTGGCAGTGGCCCCTTTGGAAAAGCTAAAGACACAAAAATTGTGCACCCACACCTGCCACGGGGTCCCCAAACTCAGGAAAGAGGACGGTGTCCTCATCCTTTTGGAGGATGCAGAGAGCGCAGAACCTGAGGATGTTCTCCTGGTGAGATTCCTCAGGGCCCTGCAGGCCTCACCCCAGGTGTGTGTCGTCACCTCCAGACGCACTGGTTAGGGGTGTGTGTGTGTGAATGTAGGAGTGGCTGGGGTGCAGGCCTTGGACCCGAGGACGGGCAGACTGAGGCCCCCAGAGGAATCAGGAGACCTCACTGCTCTGGCCCAGGGAGCTCTGGGACCAGTGGGGGCTCTGGCCCAGCCGCCAGAGAGGGAGTGGGCGGAGGTTGGAGCTGAGAGGGCCTGGGGTGCCCTGGGCTCCTGCATGCCCCCAGCCCTCAGGCTGTGGCCACACCGTTTGATGCCCTTGGCCCTGGGCATCTCAAGTCTTGGATGTGCCGTCCTAATGTCGGGGCCGCCACCGTTAATGGGCAGACACGGGGGAACATACGGGGGCGGCAGATGGACTAGCTGGGAGGCCACGCTTCTTATACCTTCACATCACGAACAGCCATGCTCAGGACAAGGGACGGAGACGTGCCCCCGGGCATGGGGGTGGGGGGTCTCCATCTCCGGCAGCCCCAGCAGCCCTTCTCAGTCCGGCTTTTGCCCGGCTGTCAGCTAGATTGCTGGAGTTTTTGGGGGGGCACTGCCTGCAGCCACCCTGGGGTCGTTGGGGGCGGCCTGGCCTGGCCTGGCCTGTCTGGGTCAGGTCCCTAAGTGGCTTCAGTCGGGTTGCTGTGAAGCCAGCCGGAGCGGCCTCACGTGGCAGAGGCGATGGGGGATTACAGCGTGAAGGATGACAGTGTCAGAGAGATGCGGGAAAGCAAAGGGCTTATTAAAACGCTGAAATTGGTTCCAAATGAGGTCAGCCGTCGAAGCGCCTTGGAGGAGAGCCAGGCGCTGAGCAGTGAACAGTGTTTATTTCCCGACAGGGTGGCAGCGACGCCCCGGGTGCCACCCCCCCACCCCCGCTTATGGAGGGCACAATGCGCCCAAACACCAGAGCAGAGCCGGGCAGGGAGGTGGAAGCAGGGGGGCAGCACGCCCACCCCTGCCCTGAGAGCACCTGGGCCGGGACAGCACTGACAGTGCCAAAGGGCGCCTGGGGTGGGCAGGAGTCTCACTGACACGGGCTGGGGCAGGACCGCTGAGTACTGCTTCCTTATTCCAGGTCGGATTGCTTGTTTTTTAAAATCCATTAATGCAAGGAACGGCACCTCGTGGCAGAGGCCACCTGATTGGACCAGCTCCTTCCCACCCCCAGCCCAGCCCAGAGCCTCCACAGTTTCTCTCCCTGCTTGAATTTCTCCTCCGAGCATCCCTTCCTTCTGACTCCAGTGGAACTTCCCTGACCTTGGCTGTCTCCAGGTCCAGCCCCCTGGCTAAGAGTGCACCCTGGGGTCCTTGATCTGGGCACCAGGCCGGCCCTGTCCCCGACGGCACGATGCTGCCCCTCTCTGAAGCTTCATCTCGTGTCTGCGGACAGTCAGAGATCGGGCACCCAAGGCCGGTGGGGCTGAAATGAAACAAGTAGGTGAAGGAATGGCCGTGGACACAATTTCTATCTCCTGTTAATGACCTGGCGCGCGTTCCAGCCCAGTTCTGAGCTGGAGGAAGAGAATGCCTGTGAACATGTGTTCACACGCGCTGCTAAGAGCCACGCAGACCTTTTCTCCTCGGCTCTTGGAGCAACTGTGGATCTCACCTGCATGCGGAGAGGAACGGGCCCGAGGTCCGCCGCAGGGCTGCTGACTCCAGTCCCGGGCCCTTGCTGCCAGGCCTCACACCTCTCGATGCCCAGCTCCCTGGGGGTGAAGGGAGGCGGAGGGATACACGGTTGTGTCGTCCAGCTCCTCCATCTCCAGATGAGCTGGGGATCTGATGGGGAAATGCTTCCGTGGGGAGGCCCAGCCGGGACTCAGCAGGGGTGGAGCGGGGTTCAGACCCAGAGCTCCGACCCTTTGGTGGTGCAGGATGAGCCCTTGGGGTCCCACTACCCCGGGAGAGAGCTGGTGCTCATTCCGTCTGTCTTCTGGCCGGAGCCACGTGGATGGCCAGGAGGCTCACGCAGAGCCAGGGCTGCCGTGGAGCCCTGTCACCCTCGCTTTGCACCTGCCGGGAACACGGTACCCGCCCGAGCCGCCCGTCTCACCTCCTCCCCGTGGCTGCACCCTGATCATGGCGGGGGGTGGTGAAGGTCCATCGTATCACGGGATCCCAAATGCTACACGCTGCTTAGGCACCACAGACGAGGAAGTTTGGGCAACATTTTAAAGAATGAGGCGGTGCCCTGTGGGACGAGGCCTTCGGAGCCTGGTCTGGGGTCTCCCCTGGCCTGTGCCCGCCTGTCTTCTGTGCAAGGCAGCATTACCTAAAGGCCTTTGGGTTTGATCCTGTAGCCTGACACCCCTGGTGCCCCCCCCCCCAACCATGGGAACACCGTCCTGCCAGGCTCTACCTGAGTCCCTGCCCGGGCTCCAGGAAGCGCCCCTGCCACCCCAGGCCAAGGGACATCCCTGGGCTCTACCTGAGTCCCTGCCCGGGCTCCAGGAAGCGCCCCTGCCACCCCAGGCCAAGGGACATCCCTGGGCTCTACCTGAGTCCCTGCCTGGGCTCCAGGAAGCGCACCTGCCGCCCCAGGCCAAGGGACATCCCTGGGCTCTACCTGAGTCCCTGCCTGGGCTCCAGGAAGCGCACCTGCCACCCCAGGCCAAGGGACAGCCCTGGGCTCCGTGCTGTCACTTGTGCCGAGGGTCTGCAGCTTCCACAGCCCCAGAGGGCCTGCTCTGGTGGCCCATTATCCTTCCACATCTTTCCCCAGGCCCAGGACGGGGGCCTGTGGTGGCATCCTGCACTCACTCACGTATTCACTCACTCAGCCCTTTATTTTGCTCCAGCTCTGTGCTGCCCTGGGGAACGGGCCCCAGCAGTGGGTGGGCAGGCAGTCCCTGCCCCATGGA
The DNA here is from genome assembly GCF_964374135.1 of Grampus griseus. Classification (NCBI taxonomy): domain Eukaryota; kingdom Metazoa; phylum Chordata; class Mammalia; order Artiodactyla; family Delphinidae; genus Grampus; species Grampus griseus. The sequence continues at coordinate 2,171,290 of NC_139000.1, forward strand.
GAACAGCTATTGTGGTGTCAGCTGCACGAGTGACGTGCCCTGTAACACCTCCACCCTGTGACCCTGTGTACAGTCAAGGGGGGGTATCCCGCAGCCTTTTGTAGTGTCTTTCCTTCTTCGGCCCTGTTTGCAGGGCGGCCCAGCCACTGGGAAGCAGAGACCAGCACCCACCAGGACCAAGGGAGGGGAACTTGCTCCAGATTTCATACTCATGCAGAGACACAGTCATTCCTTCCAAAGGAACAGAGTTCAGAGCAAAAACAGAGCCTGCTGCTGCAAGCTCTGGGCTAGCCTTCGTCACTATTTGAGGATTTGTGGGTATTTGAAGACGATATTGTGGACACTGAGGACATTGGTCAAGTTCTTGGTTTCTCCAGAGAGAAGAGGAATTGGAGGAGGAAGAAAGAAGGAAGGGTGTCAGATTCCTGGAAGGAGGAGGCCAAGTTCAGAGCAGAAGGCAATCAGGGACAACTTCCTGGAGGTGACAGCACAAGTCAAGTCCCCTCTGCACAGAGAAGGACAGGAGTGAGCTGGGATGCAGACAGGCTGACACATGGGGCTTGCAGAGCCGTGAGTCCCAACGGGCCTGTGCAAAGGCTCTGTGTTGCGTGTGGGAGAAACCATGCAATCGGCTGGCTGCCCTGGGAGGGTTCAAATTCAGTCGGGGTCCACTCCAGGCTAAAGGACATTGTGGGCTTTGGAGCTTTGGACACAGGGAAGCAGGCCTGGCATTCACACCCCTTTCTGCAAAGTCTGTTTCCCCCAAGAATTGTGCCCTGCAATCTACCCCTCGGCAAGGTATGAATCAAGAAGCCTGCTCCCGTGAAGTAAGTCAGAAAGAGAAGGACAAATACCGTCTGCTAACACATATATGTGGAATTTAAGAAAAAAAAAATGTCATGAAGAACCTAGGGGTAAGACGGGAATAAAGACACAAACCTACTAGAGAACGGACTTGAGGATATGGGGAGGGGGAAGGGTGAGCTGTGACAAAGCGAGAGAGAGGCATGGACATATATACACTACCAGACGTAAGGTAGATAGCTAGTGGGAAGCAGCCGCATAGCACAGGGAGATCAGCTCGGTGCTTTGTGACCGCCTGGAGGGGTGGGATAGGGAGGGTGGGAGGGAGGGAGACGCAAGAGGGAAGAGATATGGGGACATATGTATATGTATAGCTGATTCACTTTGTTATAAACAGAAACTAACACACCATTGTAAAGCAATTATACCCCAATAAAGATGTTAATAAATAAATAAAAATTAAAAAAAAAAGAAGTCTGCTCCCCAGCAGTGTACCCTGCTCTCTGGGGCCCCCAGAAATCCACCTGCAATCTGCCCCCAGCCCTAGCAGTACAACCACGTCTTCTGGAGCAGCTGTGGCACCAGCTGGAGCCTGTGGGGAAACCGAGAGAAGACAAAAGTGGGAACAGCAGGCCAAGGAGAGAGTGTTTAAACACAGGGACTATTTGGGGATCGTCTTTTATCTTTAGTTTGAAATCGGTCCACCCTCTAGTATTATATGATAGAAGCAGCTCCCTGGGCCTGCGGCCGTGAGGTCTCGTCACTCACTGGTCACCTTGGAAACCCCTCGGAGCCTCAGTCTGCCCATCCACGGTGGAGCAGCACATGGGCCCAATCCGTCAGCTCCACGGGGACAGGCCCAGGCAGCCAGCCTGGCGGTCAGCCCAGTGCCTGGCTGGAGGCCGCCTGCAGGGAGGAGCCCTTTCCGGACACCTCTCGGAGACTATTCAGAGCGAATGAAACCAGCCTGTCTGCTTCAATTCCTACTGATGATGTCCATGTGTCATTAGTGCCAATTAGGAGAAGCAAGGGCAGCAAAGCGTTTGGCCTGGGGCCCGGCCTGGTGGGAGGGTCACTGGGACAATTGAATTCCCCACCAGACAAATGTGATTACCGGTGGAGCCCGGGCCCACCCCCTGCGGGGCCGAGACATAAATGGCCAGGTGGGGCGGCCAAGCTCACCCAGCCATGCAGGTCCCCAGCCCCAGCGTGCGCGAGGCGGCCTCCATGTACGGCACAGCGGTGGCCGTCTTCCTGGTCATCCTGGTGGCCGCACTGCAGGGCTCGGCACCCCCCGAGAGCCCCTTCCCCTACCGCATCCCCCTGGACCCCGAGGGGACCCTGGAGCTGTCGTGGAATGTCAGCTACGTGCAGGAGACTGTCCACTTCCAGCTCCTGGTGCGGGAGCTCAAGGCCGGCGTCCTGTTTGGGATGTCGGACCGTGGCGAGTTGGAGAACGCCGACCTGGTCGTGCTCTGGACCGACGGGGACAGTGCCCACTTTGGGGTGAGTCTTCCCTCCGCAGTGCTCCTGAACTTGCCTTTCCCTCTACACTCACCGTCCTTAACCCGGCAAAGGAAGTCTCCCTCCTGCCTCTCTGGTCACGTTTACTCTGAGCATCCCTTGTGTCCCAAGCTTGGGCATCTCGGGGATGCTGATGTGAGGACAAAATGGGAAATCGATGACTTCCACGGTCCTTGACTGCACGCCCCAAATAACAGAGCTCAGCGTGCCCAAGGAGCACAGCCGCACACGAAGGACACACTCGCCACATAAACACACGTCCTCCACCGCCCCTGCCCTCGGGAGGGCGGCCCCACGTACCCACCCGCATGAACAACGCCCAGAGGTCACACGCGGCCAAGCACGGTGGCTGGCCTGCCTGCCCACTGCCAAGGACGTGGTGCTGGCTCATGTGGGTAACCTGAGCAGGTGCAGACTCCCCGGCCCCCAACCCGGGCGTGGAACGAACCGTCCGTGGAGTTAAGCCAGGACGCTGAGGGCGTGCGCTTCCCTCCACGCCCGAAATTCACCCCCATTCTTGCCAGAAAGGGAGAAGGGGTGGGGGGAGGTTTCCCTTCAAAGGAGAGAGGTTTTGGGGGCCCGCGACAAGCTGAAGGGAGGCCCTCTGGGTTGGGGGAGCCTAGCCATCTTGCCCTGAGCCGCCACCCAACATTCTTCCACCCTGACCTCTCTGGGGACCAAACCCAACTCTCTCATGGAAACAGACGCAGGAGGGTTAAAACAGTTTTTAAGTCAGGAGGCACTGTATCTGTGAGCAGAGGGGCTCTTCCTTCAATTAAGTGTGGGAATCCAGCGGTGCTCCAAGCCGGGGTCAGGACAGGCCCCCGGCCTCGCGTTCCTCATCTGCAGAGTGGGTACAATCATCCCTCTCCACCTTCTCGCGATGTGTGAGTTCACACAAGCTGGTCTTTCTGGAAGCCGGTGGTGCTCTGTCCAACCCCTGCCACAACTCTGCAGGAAGGAAGGAGCTCCGCATACTTCCCAGGGGAGGGTAGGTGAGCCCGACCACCAGCCAGACGGGGTGGGGCCTCCTGGGCCCCGGGCTGTCCCACCTCTCCTCCACCAGGATGCTCAGTGGCTACGGGTCACGGCCAAGAAAGACCTGGGCAGCGCGTCCCAGAGGAGCCGGCAAGCCCGGAAGCAGCTTCCCCGGCTGCCAGGAGAGCTGGGGTCACTCGGTCCTCCAGCACAGGCAGGATTAATTTGCACAACAAATTCCTATGCAAACAAATGTCAGACTTGTTTTTCCTCCTTTAGCAAATATGTTCAACAATTAATTCTAGACTTCCAGCCGAAGGCTCACGAGCTGACTTTCTGCTTCTGTTTAAAACGAGTCCCTCTGCAGATCAGCAGTGCGCCCCAGCACGAGCTCCACTGTGCTTTTCTCTAGGGAAAATGGGGCAAAATCTTTGGCAGGTTTCTATTTTGCTCAAGGAAATGAGGAAAACATGCTTCAGCCCTGAATGCAGGGTTTAAGAAAATCCTAAGGCCAAGGACTGGTGGTCCCGTGTTGTTCCTGAACTGGAATAGCGGCCTGCTGGTCGGGGGCAGGGTTTCCCTCACAGCCTCCTTGCCAGGTGGACGGCTCTCCGGGCCCTGGCCTGGAGCCCCGGCGTGGCCGAGCCCTAGAGCCTGGTGCCAGGGAAACAGCTAGGGAGAGGGGAGGGCAGGGTTTGGCCAGAACCACCACCCTCGGACATCCTGGGGAAATGCAGCGGGTCCGTTTCCTCCTGGGCCTCGGTTTACCCTCTCCGGGCAAGGCTAAGACTAGGGCGAGGTGGGCAAGATGCTGGGGGGGGCGGCGTTTCAGGCGGGCTCACTCTCAGGGGAGTGCAAGTGCAGGGTGGGCAAACCCTCTCCGAGGTTCCGTGTGCTGTTAGGGTCCCTCCCTCCACAGACCAAAGGCGATTCTTTGTCTAAGGCTCCCGGGTCCCACCCAGAGGTCTGGGAACCTGCATGGCTAACCAGCCCCAGTGAGTCCTGGCTGGCGTTTGAGGCCGTGTGTCAAGGGCACAGAGGAAGAGAGTGGGGTTGGAGGTCAACTCCACTGTCTCAGGCAGACACCGAGTGTGGGCGTGACGCCCACCCCGGGCAGAACCCCAGGAGCCCCAGGGCGAGGTGTGTCCAGGGGCTGCACCGTGGGCGGCCAACGCTGAACTCGGCCCCTTGTGCTCCGAGCCCGCCCTTGCCTCTACAGGACGCCTGGAGTGACCAGAAGGGGCAGATCCATCTGGACGCCCAGCAGGATTACCAGCTGCTGCGGGCACAGAGGACCCGGGAAGGCCTGTCCCTGCTGTTCAAGAGGCCCTTTGGCACCTGTGACCCCAAGGATTACCTCATCGAGGTGGGTGGCAGCCCGCTTGCCCAGGAGACCGTGGGCTGCGTGGAGCCCTCTCGCATACCAGGGCGGTATCCCTGGGCCGGCCGTGCACAGAGAGCATGGATTCCAGAGGCGGCTGGGTGGGGACAAGGCAGGTGGGGAGAAACCAGCTCTGCCATCGGCGTCTGATCCCTCAAGCAAGCAGCTCTTGGTTGACACGTAGCTGACGTGTTTCTAGATGTTGGTCTCGCCCCGAAGCTTTCAGACAGGGACCTGAGTGGTCTTCCTCCTGACTAGTTCTCTCTTCCTGGTCCAGCATCTTCAGGAGAATTCTGGAAAGAGCCCAGGAGACTTGGTTTCCCAGACTGGCTCTGTGGCCAACGGACTGTGAGGCTCCGGGCAGGTCCCCTCCTCCTCTGGGCCTCAGTTTACCTGTCTGTAAAAGGGACTTAGATGATCTGTAAGGCTCGGCCTGCTCTGTCTAGGAATTCACAGCCGCAACAGATCTAAAAATCCTTAGGCTTCTCACGCTGCTCCTAGACCCTTAGGGAAAAACAAGTCAGTTCCCTCCTGAAGGCAAAATCCTCTCCACTTTCCAAGGCACCTTGACACCCAAAGTCTGTGTTATCTTTATGATGCGTCAGCGACATGGGCTGGCCCAGTGCTACACGAGGAAACTGAGGCCAGACAGGGGAGGACTCGCCCAGGGACACACGGCAGAGAGGGGACAGAGCTGGAGCCAGAAGGAGTGCCCTTCCAGAAGGAGGTCTGAGTCTTTACCCTGCTGGCTCACCTTCCCCACGGACAAGGGCAAGGGCAGGCAGAGGACCCTCTCCCGGAACTTTGCATGGCGTCTGGTGCCAAGGTGTGCTCAGCTCAGAGCCTCCAGCCTGGGTGTGGGGAAGCCTCCTGCCTGGAGCTCTGAGACACCTGTGCAGAGAACAGCCCTGTCCCCAGTGACCCTGGGGGTGGTGGAGGGAACACATGTCCCAGGTGAGCCAGCCGGCCTGGTTCACAGCGACCCAGCAATGGTTGGTTGAATGGACGCTAAGCAAATGTAGATAGAAGGAATTTAGGGAGACAACATGTACTAATGGCTGGTGCAAACCGCGGGCTCTGGGGGCGGTCGGCCTTGGATTGAATCCCAGCCAGGTCCACACAGAGCCTCAAAGCTCCCCTCCTTCAGAGAGGTGAGAATCGGGCATGTCACCAGCCAGGCGAGGGTGGGTAGGGACGTGGCATCTCCCCGGTCACCAGGAGCCCAGCTCTGGGGGTGTGAGTGGATGAGTGCCGGGCCCTGTCTCGCCTGCAGGACGGCACCGTCCACCTGGTGTACGGCATCCTGGAGGAGCCGTTCCAGTCGCTGGAGGCCATCAACGTCTCCAGCCTGCAGACGGGGCTGCAGCGGGTGCAGCTGCTGAAGCCCAACATCTCCATCCCGGCCCTGCCCTCAGACGTGCGCACCATGGAGGTCCGCGCCCCCGACGTCCTGGTCCCCGGCCGGGAAACCACGTACTGGTGCCACATCACCGAGCTCCCCGACGGCTTCCCTCGGCACCACATCGTCATGGTACGTGGGCCCAGCCCTATCCCAGCTCTGCCTCCCACCTGGGGCCTCGGAGGTGTCCCGCCCCGGGGAGCTGTCCATGGTCCTGCTGGGACCAGTGACCTCTGTGGTGTGGACCCCAGGCAGGGTCTGAACTTTCTGCAGCCACAAGTGTGCTCTGCCCCGCCCCCCGTCACCCTGCTCACTCCCCACCCTCCCAGGGCTGCTGCACCCCAGCTTCCCAGCCTGGACCAAAGGCAACTGATGTATTGATTTTTGCATCTTATCTTGGGACTGGAACTGCTGTCTAGCTATTTATCTGTCCGTCAGGACACCCTCCTCCTTCATGAAATAACAGCTCAACTCAGAGCTCAATGGCTCTAAACACCTTCCTGGAGATATAACAGTAACGACAGTAGCTGTTGAATGTCCCTTCTTTGCCCGGCCCGGGGGAAAGAGGAGGTGGTTTACTCCCTCCATCACCACAATACTATACACATAGTGCTAGATATTATCACTCTTATTTCCATTCGAGGACGTGCAGCCCAGAGAGGTAGTGTGAGTTCCCAAAGTCACACAGCAGGAAGTGGTGGGCCCGCCTCAGGGCTGCACCTGCCCCCTAGGCTCAGCCTTGCCTCGGGCAGTCTCCGTGTGTCTGTGCAGCCACGTTCACACGAGGACGGCGGCCTTCCTGTCCCCCAGCCCCCTTATCGGGAGATGACTGGCTGGGTCCCCTTCCCTTTGCTCCTGAGCTCACCGTGAGCTTCTGGCAGATTCTGCCTGCTTCCAGGTTGGTGGCTCCACCCCCAAACCTGAGCCCCAGAAGCACCCCTGGAAATCACCTGGCTCAACCCTCCCATTTTACAGAGGGGCACGCAGAGGCCCACGGAAGGGAGCTGCTGGGTGAGAGCCCCACCAGTGGGGGTGAGCAGGTGGCCGGGCGGGGTCCACTGTCCCAGGTGCAGTGGGTGCTCTGCTCCCGCAGTACGAGCCCATCGTCACCGAGGGCAACGAGGCCCTGGTGCACCACATGGAGGTCTTCCAGTGCGCAGCCGAGTTCGAGAGCTTCCCCCACTTCAGCGGGCCCTGCGACTCCAAGATGAAGCCGGAGCGGCTCAACTACTGTCGCCACGTGCTGGCCGCCTGGGCCCTGGGCGCCAAGGTGCGTGCCCTTCCCAGCATCTCCCCAGGGGGTCCCCAGTTATGCATGAGAGCCTCCCAGAAGTGAGGCCCCCAGGGCCACCCAGGCCCCGAATAACCCCGTCTCCCCACCACCTGTGCTTTGCTGGAATCCCATGGCTCTTCTGAGCCACGAACGCCTTCTCCAGCCTCCGTTACTTTCCTGTAAAAATGCAGGAGCCCCACGACCTAACATTCCTCGTGGGCATCGCTCTCATTTCCCCCATCAAGTTCCGCTGGACTTGGAGGGGTCTGTGCACAGGGTGGTCCCGGGGCTGGCCTCCCTGGGCTGTGTCCAGGGTCTTCCAGCAGCTTCCTCCACCGGCTCAGAGGAGGGGCTTGGGCGGTGGGCTCGCCTGGGGGCATGAGCTCTCCCCACTCCCTGACCCCGAGTCTAATAGGAACGTTGCATGGGCTGGTAGTGAGCTGCCCATCAGGGGGAGAGTCCTAATCTGTCTGCCCCACCAACAGCACTCACTGCAGCTCAGGCCCCAGCACGTGGGTGGGTATGCCCTGACCGCCCCGGGACCCCTCTCTTGACACCCCAGTCTGTCTGCCTGGCCTGACCCTGCCCTCCCTGCTCCCTGCAGGCCTTTTACTACCCAGAGGAAGCCGGCCTTGCTTTTGGGGGCCCTGGGTCCTCCAGATTTCTCCGCCTGGAAGTCCACTACCACAACCCGCTGATGATAAAAGGTAGGGAGCCCCGAGGTGTGCTTCCAGCCTTACCGTCCTCCCCTCAGGAATGCTGGGCGTGGCCGTACCCAGTTAGGAAGGTAGCCGGGCTGGCGGGGCTTAGCACCGCATCCCTCTCCCCCCAGCTCTAGCCTCCTTGTCGCGTGGCCCACCGCGGCCTGCGTCCCTCTTGTCTCTTGTTCACTGCCCGTCTCCTGGGCCTGTGGTGGGCTCCCCAGGCAGAGTCTCATCGGCTGGCTCATCCGCACGGTGGGGGCCCAGCATCTTCACCCCTCCCCCTTCATAAACACAGCTGCCACCAACACCACGCTGTCCCAGGTACCACCTGGGAAAGGCAGGTAGAGGTTTCTTGTGTGCCTGTTTTGCAGCAGAGCAAATTAAGCCAGTGGTAACAGGATGCCTCCAGGACCATGAAGCGAGTAGGAATTGAGAGCCAGCAGGTCTGGTCTGACCCGGCTCCGTGGCCTCAGTGGTGCAGCCACGCTGTGGTCAAGCCCACACTTGAACCTGGCAAGCTGGGTCTGATTCCGAAGCTTTAAGGAATCATTTAGATGTCGGGTCCATCTGAGTAAACACAGCTCACCCCTCCTCCCACACCCTTTCCTCATTGGCACCCGACAGAGCAGAAGGCTAGCATCAGGTGTGCCAACCAACGGGGTCCCAGACCATGGAGGGAGGTCACAGGCCGGAGCGGTCGCATGTGCCGTCTCCCCCGAAAATCTAACTTCTGTGAGGCTGCTCAGACCAGGAGATGCCCCCCCAACACTGACCTCCCCTCCCCAAAGGGGTGACTCTCCAGCACCCATGAGAGGTGGCTCTGCCGTCCCCAGAACAGGCTGGGCCAGGACAGGGCACATGGCAGGATGGCAGGATGCAGGCCACTTCAGAGCCAACACGATCCCTGCCTAGAACCCAGCCGCCAATGGTTTGACCATTGGGAGGCACAGCCCCAGGACTGTCCTCAGGGCAAAGGGAGTGCCTGGCTCACTGGGGGGCGTTTCTGGCTATGAACTTCCCTCCTGCTTCTCAAAACCTGTCACCACAGAGCAAACGCATGCCTGGAGTGTGAATGTGTCGATGGGATTTTATTTCCATGTGCTCTGTGTCAGGGCGGCAAACAGGTTCTGCTCACCGGGACTCCTCTGACTGACCCTCAGCTGCAGCTGTAGCTCCCTGCTGGAAAGGCAGCTGAAGGCCGTACTGGGATTGATTAGCGATGTCTGCCCTGGGCACTGGAGGGGTGGCTCTTGTTTGTTTCGCGCTGTTGAATTTATACTAGGCAGACAGAAATCCACAAGACCCCCTCCTGTGAGATGCAGGATCATGTCTCATTCCCCAATTTACCACACCAGACCTTAGGTCCAGAAAGGTGCAAAGGCCTTTTAGGAGGGAGACACAAGCAAAGTGCAAGAAAGTATGAAAGGAAGGGTCCACACGGCCTGGGCGGCATCATGGCGGCTTGTGACCTGGGCCTCGGAGGACAGGACCATTTTCACAGGGGAAGCTGACAGGTGCTTCGTTCCAGATGGAGGGATAGGCTGTGCTGTTCACAGACACGGAGGTGGGAAAGGGAGACAGGGGGTCCAGCCTGGCTGCAATGGAGGGGATGGGGGCAGAGAGCAGGGACTGCTGCATCATCCTGTGCCTGAAGGAGGAACAACCAGGGTCAGTCTTTAGGGTGATGCTGCCAGCAGATACTGTATCCAAAACGGAAAACATTTTCCCCTCTCTCTGTTTCACCAGCATCTCCTGCCATATATTGTCACATAGCCCTCTTCCTCTCACTCACTCTCTCTTTTTTTAAATGACATTTTTCATTTGTGTAAGTGAGGGGCAGAAATAGTCTGAGAGATTAGACATCAGCTCCCGGCCAGGTCCCAGCCTGTGTCTCCCTAGCTGCGTGACCCTGGGTGGGTGACCCCTACCCTTGCTTCCTGACCTCCCTCAGCTGTCCTGAGGCTGGGGAAGCTCGTGCATGTAACGCTCCCAACTGGGTGCGGGCACCGGGCTGTGCTCAACCAATAGCCACCAGCGACTTCTTCCCGGCTGCGTCGCTATCACTTTGTGCCGCCGCTGGAATTATCTGCAGTGCACACAGAGGAGTGTACGTCAGCTTGGGCCTTAGCATGACACGGGATTTATTGCTCATTTAAAGCCTGAAAGCAAATGGATTTTTGAAAACTCCTTAAGCATCAGGGAAGTCTGTCTCTTGCTGATTACCTGCTTGTATTTATGGATCTTTTGCCAAATGTAAGGATGCTCCTGTCACTTTGCAAATCTGGAGATCGGTCTCTTTTCTCTAAATATCAAAATTCAACAATTATTTCACTATTTAATCCCCGTCTGAATTTTAACCAATTGCATCTCGCTTTTTATTATTATCCTCTGATGTAATCAGCCCAGAGATACAGAGGCTGAGTCTGGACATTGCAGGAGGAGAACGGGGCAGGGAGGGAGGGAGGGAGGCAGAGGCAAGACGGTGTGTCCTCAGCTCTACCTCAGAGCAGCTGAGCAGGGAGACAGCCCTGCCCCCAAAGGTGCCCTGGGCTGGGGTCCCAGCTCGGCCACTTCCCAGCCCTGCGATCTTGAGCAGGGTCTTCAGCTCAGGTTCCGGGCCTCAGTTTCCCCGTCTGTCATCGCGGGAGGATGATTCTTCAGTTACACGGGCTCCCCCGCCCAGCTCCCAGCTCTCCTGCCCATTCCGAGGGGATGGGCCATGTCCAGCCCCTACTCCTCTCCCATGGGACTAGCCCCGAGATGCCAGGGCCTCGCTGACTGACTCCTGGCAGGGAAAGGATTACTCGAGACCTGTGGGTGCCGGCATCCCCAGACCTCCATCCGTCAGCTTCGTATGATCACTGCGAGGCTGCCCAGGGAGCCGTGGACTCTCCAATTTGCCGACTACAAGAAGACCTGGCAGGTGTGGCTGGAACATGATGGGCAGAAGCACCAAATTCTTCTTTGGAAGAGGTCCTTGACTTCGAGCCCAGAGAGGGACAGCAACTTGCCTGAGAGCACACAGCACACTGTTGAGCAGATGGGACCCAGGACAGTGTGTGAGCCGGGGGGGCTGCACCCTTAGCGCTGACCCTGCTCCAGGGGTCCACGCTCCAGCTTAGGTTTCTCCTGCGATGTCCGCCCAGCATACGCAGCCCCTGGGTCAACCCTGCAGGACAGGAATCAAAGGAGGAAGGAGGGAGAGAGGCCACAAGAAGGATGTGCCTTAGATGCGTCTTGCTGACTTCACCACACAGACTCACGCTCACCTGCCCGATGGGGCCGAGGCTCCTCTGTGAGAGCGGCCACGCCCTGCTCTCTGCCCAAACCTCACCGACAGGTGTCCTGCTGGTCAGTTCCAGCTCAGAGCCCTTGGAACCAGCAGGAAGAACATCAAAGCACTTCCCAAGCCCTCCGAGGCGTTGGCGAGCTTCCTGAATGCACCGCAGGCACCTCACCCGGCCCAACAGCACGGTTTTGGGTTTTCTTTCGTTGCCTTAATCAAGTCTTTCCAAGGCATTCACCTCGTTTCCGCGGAAACAATGGCTCTTGCCTTGCACGTGGGAAGTGCACAGGTGAATTGGTCCTTGTAACCATGGCGTTCCTCTGGGGTAAACAGGTGTGGGAACAAATGCAGGTGGGAGCGGGTGTGGGTGACTGGTGCCTCCTGGTTGAGGGTGGCTAGGGGGGTCCGTGTGCCAGGCGGGGCGAGGGGCGAGGGGCCCCGCTCACCTCCGTCCCTCCTCCTCCCAGGCCGGCGCGACTCCTCGGGCATCCGCCTGTACTACACGGCCACGCTGCGGCCCTTCGACGCGGGCATCATGGAGCTGGGCCTGGTGTACACGCCTGTGATGGCCATCCCCCCGCAGGAGACGGGCTTCGTCCTCACCGGCTACTGCACGGACAAGTGCACCCAGCTGGTGAGTGGGCCGGACATGGGGCTGGGCCTGGCACCGCCCTGCTTGCCCTGCTGAGGCCCCGAGGGTGGGGGCCGAGGTCGGCGGCTTGTGGCTTTGCTTTCCCCACCCTGCAGCTCCACCAGCGCCCCCCCCCCACCTCCTCTGGACGCCCAGGAGCCGTCCCGCCGGCCGGCGTGCGTCTGCACCTTCCTCTCCAGTAATAACTGGCTCCCGCTTAGTCCAAACCTGAACCAGTGTTTAAAATACACGCTCGTCCTATGAATTAGATAGACAACACATTCACCATGAGAAACGGAGGCAGTGCAGCTAACACCCCTGGGTCCCGGCAGCCTCTCCCCCTCCCCGAGGTAGCCAGTTGCTGGATCTCTGGTGCCCCTTCGGACTTTTCCCCCACCTGTTTCTATAAGCCCTTACATGCGGCATGTTAAAAACAAACTGAAGAGTGAACGTTTGTCTGTGACGCCCTTTAACCGACGCACAGCACGGATTCAGTGGGAACTTCACTGGCGCCGGACCAGGTGAGGCCAGCGAGGTGCCTGGGGCGCAGGACACAAGGGAGCCCTGACGCCCAGGGCTGCTGTGCGAGGGCAGGTGTGGCGCAGGTAACGCTTAGACTCGGGGGCAGGTGGAGGGACCGAGCTTCGGGAGGAGCGGAAGTGACTCCCCAAATTCTGGGCCCTCGGTTCTCCCCGGCCTCCCCCAGTCCCGGCCTGTGCTGAACTGTCCCCTCGTCACCAGTATCCAGGCTGCTGTCAACTTTCCACTGACAGGAAGAAGCCCTCAGGGAAATTCTGTGCCCGCGGGAAATGTGTGTCGGGTGTATCTAGAGGTGGCATTGCCGCGCACGGGGATGTGAGCTTTCATTTGAATAAATCTGGCAAAAAGCCCCCCAGAAAGCCCGTTCTGGGGCTTCTTCCCCCCACAGTACCAGAGGGTGCCTGGTGCCCCAGACTTCCTGACCCACCGTATTATCAATGCTTAAAATATTTTCTCAATCACCTGGGAGAAGAACATCACTGTCGTTCACTTTGAATTTCCCCATTTGTAGAAGTTGAGGGTGTTTGCACCCGTTTCTTGGCCATTTGCCCTTCCTTTCTGCGAATATCTGTTCATAACGTTGTCCAGTGTTTCTAGTGGGTTGTCTGTCTTACTACTGGTAGAAACCAATAGTAAAAGAAACCAGAAGTTCCTTATATGGTGGGTGTTAACGGCATGGTCTGTTGGGAACGCTGCAAACACTCTCTCCCATGTGGTACCTTTGCTTCTCACGATGACCTGCAAGGTGAGTGTTAGCGTCCCCACTTCACAGATGGGGAGACTGAGGCTTGCCGGGGCCACAGTGCCTCTGGTTGCAGAGTGAGGAGTCAAACAGGGGTCTCTCTGACTTCTCACAGCAGCCTGCCTTGTGATGCGGTTTATATGCGGATCTGTCTTCCCAGTGAATGGATTCCCCGGGGAGCTCCCTGAGCCTCCAAGTCTTAGGCAAGCAAAGGGCCCTCGAACTGAAGGGACAGAGCTGTCAGACTGCACTGGCCTCGTCTGCATCCACGGTGGGTCAGCTCTTATCTGAGACCAGGGGGGACAGACCGTAACCACAGCAGCATCTGACACTTTCCCGTGTCCCCAGAACGTGGTGACACCTTGCCGTGTGCAAGTCTCTGTGGCCGGAGCCTGGAGCTGGGGCTGCAGACTCACCGGCATAGAGGGGCCCCAGGCCGAGTGACTGGCCTTTGCCAGGGGTACACGGGTCATGCTGACCCGCTGACCTTGAGAATATGCCTGTCACCGGCCTGGGAATGCAGCCCTGCCTTCTCTCACCAGAGTCTCTAAATACTTTACAGCCCCAAATGAAAATAACTCCGTTTTCTTGTTCCCCTTTAAATGGTACATTCTTTGTGAAAATCGCATTTCTGTGGACTCTCATGGAAGGGCCTCCGGCAGAGTGGTGGATCTCATCTCCGTTAGCAGACCTCCGAGGGGCGTGATTTCTGCAGTCGGAAGTCTGGCCTGGTCTAGGTATCCTCACCCAAGACCAGCCAAGAAGAAGCACAGTGTTTTGGACCACAGGCCCCAGGACGGCAATCCCCCTGCACCTGTCACACACCCACGGCTCTGGGCCAGTGGTCGGCCTCTGCGGACCAGACGGGAGAAACCCAGGGCCCCATTGTTCAGCAGGTGCTCCCAGGCCTGGCCCCAATGGTCACAAATGTGGCCACAAGTTTTCCCAGTCCTCATAATGACGAGGGCAGGGGACAGTAGCTGGAGGAGAACAAGATAGAAGCACAAACGTGAAATCGGGTGACGTGCGGAAGTGCAGCAGCCTGGGGTCGCTCAGTGACGGGGCGAGGGCACCAGGACCTCCCGGAGCAGCCGATGGGGTGGACGAACACGGCGGTGTGTTGCCAGGGAGATGACCACGTCGAGTAGAAAACGCTTGACGTGTGTAATCCGTTTTAGGAAACGTTCTGTCTAAATCAAGTGAATGTTAACGCAAGAGAAACATCTGGAAAATGGCCGTCTGCCCTGGTGGTGATGTGAGGGCTGGCCTGTTTCCTCCGTGCTGCCCGCCTGCAGCTTCACGGTCACACCACGGCTGTAGCACCAGGTGACGGCGACGGCAGGGAACAGCGGCCTGGCTCTCACGCAGATGAAGGGAGGTCGTGCCGAGGGCAGCTGGGGACCTGCCAGTGCTGGAGGCTGGCAGAGGCTGGACAGGACGGCCGGCACTGCTGTCCCACGTCATCCGCCGGACGTGAGGACCCTAGAGTCTGTGGAATAGAGGCAGAACGAACCGACCAGCCTTCGGGGGCTCAAGAGAGGACGCAGAGGGAAGCCGTCGGCAGCCGGATGAGCCTCGGGCTTCTCTCCAGTTGCGGCGCGCGGGCTTAGCTGCCCCGAGGCATGTGGGATATTAGTCCCCCAACCAGAGGTCGAACCTGCGTCCCCTGCCTTGGAAGGCAGATTCTGAACCACTGGACCGCCAGGGACGTCCCTCTACTGAGTTTTCTGATGGGGGGTTTCACCGATCCGGGAGAAGGAAGGGCCTGGGTGATGCAAACGGTCCAGGGAAGTACTCACATGGCCGTTCTGTGGCCCTGGGGGTGCAGACAACCACGTGGCCAGGCCCTGATGCCCCCCCCCCATCCCCGCAGGCTCTGCCTCCTTCCGGAATCCACATCTTCGCCTCTCAACTCCACACGCACCTGACGGGCAGGAAGGTGGTCACGGTGCTGGCCCGGGATGGCCGCGAGAAGGAGATTGTGAACAGAGACAACCACTACAGCCCTCACTTCCAGGTAGGGCCCACCACCCCGCACCCCTTCCCCGCCCCGCCCCACCCTGCCGGCCCGCGCAGGGCATGGCTGTGGGCTGTCCGACCCTCTCTCTCCCGACGGCCATAGAAACGTCCCCATTCCGGGGCCCCCTCTCCTGGGCCAGCCCAGACGCCCGAGGAGTACACACAGCCAGCCGGTTCCTCTTGCGGATTTCATCTGGGGGAGGGACTCCAGTGGGGGATCCTGGCGTGTGGCCGACTGCGGGATTCGGGGGACCCTGGCAGCTTGATGGTAACATCCATCTTAGATGACCACCTTCTTGTCCTAATCTGTTCCTGACCAGAGGCCAAACTTAGCCAGTCCTGGCTTCCCACAGAGGAATCGGGGGGGCTGTGTCTGCAGTACTCTGAAGTCTCCCCCTCCCCCCTGCTCTGCCCCTCCCCCTCTCTGCCCCTCCCCTCCCCCCAACTCTGCCCACCCCAGGAGATCCGCATGTTGAAGAAGGTCGTGTCCGTCCACCCGGTGAGTGCCCGGTTAGGGACGGGGGGTCAGGAGTGCCAGGAGTGCCGTCCCCAGCGGGGAGGGACAGGAAGCAATGGGGGAGGGCAGAGGCTGGGGAAGGCCTTCCAGAGCCAGGTCCATGCAGGACAGGGGCTGGGGCTGCCCCACCGTGAGACTCACCGGGACTGCACGGAGGGGCCGCAGAGGGGCCGGGACCAGACTGCACTTGGGGTGACAAGCATCCTCCCGCCTGATCAGCTGACCACAGACCCGAGAGCTTTAGGGAGAGATGAGGGCATGGGGGTCACCGTGGGTCCCTCCAGCCCCAGGCAACCACCAGCCGGCTCTGTCCCATGTAGGAGGGGCCACAGAGGCCGACGAGTAATCACCCCCCGGGGACACTCAGAGAGGGACCCTCCTGTGTGGGTACCCTGGGCCCACTGCTGGGCTCCTCAGTAGCGGATTGACTACCGCAGTCAGGCGCCAGGTGGGACGGGCCCAGAGCACCTGGTACCCGACGCGGGCCGGTGCTGACGGGCCTTTGTCGACTTGGTCCTCAGGGAGACGTGCTCATCACTTCCTGCACATACAACACGGGAGACAGGAAGCTGGCCACCGTGGTAAGTCACCTGGCTTCTTGCCATCTGCTGCAGAGCACGTGGACAAGTCTTATCTCCTCTAGACCAGAGGGCAGGGCTGCCCCTCCTTCATTCGTTCAGTCAACCAGTGGCTCTCAGGGTGTGGTCCCTGTACCAGCAACGTCAGCGTCCCCTGGGACCTTGGTAAAAGAAACCGATGGTGAACTCATCGGTTCCTCCCCAGACCTATCGAGTTGGAGCTGGAATTTGGGTGGTGACACCGCGACCCGAGGTTTAACAAGCTCTCTGGGTTATTCTGACGGCTGCCCTAGGTAGAGCGCCACAGCAATAAATGTCAACACTAGAGCCGGTGCTGGGGAGCGGCCACAGCCGTGAGGTCGCTCCCCGCCCCCAAGGAGACAGGCCTGCCACCAGCGACAAGCAGAGTTGGGATAAAACTAAAGACGCGGTGGAAGTGTTGGGAGCAGGGCCAAGAGAGGCGATTGTCAGACAGAGACCAAGGAGGGGGAGAGGCTGGGAGGGCCAGGCAGAGGGGAGGCGGGCAGGCAGGCAGAGGACAAAGGTCATTCTCACACCTTTGGTAACAAACCTGCAGCCACTTTTCTAACACACTGTTAATCAGCAAAAATAAAGGGGCTACAGAGACGTTCATTGTTACGCTGTCCCCTTTTGGGCTTCATGCTAAGACAATCCCGTGTAAAGGTAGTCGACTCTGCTCCGGAGGGATGGGGCACGGGTTCACCTGGGCTGGGCTGTGGGCAGCCCAGGAGGAGGACCTGTCCAGGGCTAGGTGTGCAGGCGGCACCAACAGAGAGGTGGTCACGTGACGAATCGAACAGCTGGGGCACCTCTGAGAACAAAGGGCGACCCTGTTAACAATCGTGCCGGGTCAACAGGCACAGGCCAAGACCGCCCGAGCACGCTGACCCCTTGCTGACAGAGTCTCTGGCTGTCTCGATAGCCAGCGTAGGTCCCAGGAATCACCCTGGGAATCACGAGGTTCCGAGTGCACCAGACCTGGTGTTGCGTCCCAGCCTGCGCGGTCCCCTCCTCTCCCCAGGAACTCTGGTCTGCACCCGGTACTCCTCTGTCTCTTCATTCAGCTGACGTTCCTTGAACGTCTACTCTCTGTCCCATTTAGTTTCCTTTAAGACAGCTTTGTTGAGATATAATTCACACGCTGTACAATTCACCCACTTCAAGTGTGCGATTCAATGACATTTAGAATCTTTGCTACGTGCAACCGTCACCGCAGTCAATTTTAGAACATTTCCTGCCCCCAAAAGGAAGCCCAAATCCTTCAGCCCCATACCCTCAGCCCCAAGCAATAACTGATCTCCTTTCTGTCTCTGTGGGTTTACCGATTCTGGACTTTCAGCTCCATGGAATGGTATAATCTGTGCCCTTTTGTGACGGGCTTTTTTCACTCAGCATCGTGTTTTCAAGCTTCATCCAAGCCGTGGTGTGAGTCGGTGCCTCACTCCTCTTTCTGGCTGAATAAGACTCCATCGTGTGGATGGACCACAGTTGTTTGCCATTCACGCGTGGATGGACACTGGGGTGTTTCCACCTCTTATTTAGGGTTCACACCAGTCTCCAAGGTAGGAATCCTCGTCTCTGTTTTCATGGGTGAGAAACTGAGGCTCAGAGAGGGGAGACACTTGCTGAAAGTCACACACCTGACAACTAGGGCTGAACAGGCATTTAGCCCCGGGCCGTGTGCCTGTAAATTTCCTGCCTCGTGACCCCTCCCTCCGTCTGGATTTAAGGTGACAACTGCTCTGGGTCTGTGGTCACAAACTTGGTGGCGGGGGCAGGAGAGCTTTGCAGGCACACATCCCTGCCCTAAACCCCAGCACCTTCTTTTTTTTTTTTTTTTTTGGTGGTACGCGGACCTCTCACTGTTGTGGCCTCTCCCGTTGCGGAGCACAGGCTCCGGACGCGCAGGCTCAGCGGCCATGGCTCACGGGCCCAGCCGCTCCGCAGCATGTGGGATCCTCCCGGACCGGGGCACGAACCCGCGTCCCCTGCATCGGCAGGCGGACTCTCAACCACTGCGCCACCAGGAAAGCCCGCTAGCACCTTCTTTATGAGACTGCAAGGGGGGGCTCAGCACATCACACAGCCGCTAACGTGGAGCGCCTCCTAACCCTAACCCTTCTCCACGCGGAGGACTTGCTGTAATGACTCAGCCTGTCTGTGCGTAGGAACGCTTGAAGCTTGGCCAGGACCCTCTGAGGCAGCTGTCCCAGGAAACAGTGAGATGGAGCAACTGGGGGCACCCAGCTGGCAGGGAGCAGGGCTGGTCCAGGCGCCAACACTGCACGTGCTGCCTCTCGGTAGGGAGTCTATGAGCTGAACAACGCCCCAGGCAGGACCGCAGCATCTCCTACTCTGTGGGCGAGGCCACTGGGGCTGAGGGTGGGAGATGTCAGGCACCTGCTTGGCATCCAGCCGGTGAACGGTGAAGGGGAGCCCCCCAGGCCAAGCCCTTCTCCGTGCTGCTTCTGCGAGGGCCATGCTCCCTGCCCCACCCGACCTCATCCGGGAGAAATGGTGTCACGTCCAGGGATGTTCTGGCCACGTGAGTGATCCTGAGGGCTTCAGGCCACCGCCCCGCACCCTCCTCGGGGAGGTGGCCCCGTCACCAGGCGGGATGACAGCGGAGGGCAGCAGGGCCTTCCCACACTCTGACAGCCCCGGGCCTGAAATGTGATTTCCAGCCCAGGGTGGAGACAAAGGGAGGGCTTCCTGAGCACAGCCCGCAGAGGGTCGGGACTCTCTCTTTTGATGTCTGAGACAAGCAGTAGTAGGAGGTACAGGAATCTGTGGAATTCCAGGAGGGAGGTTATCTTCATGATCTCAGGCCAGGACAGGACGGCCCAGAGGCCTTGGGAAATGGGGGGTCAGAACCAGGGAACAATACAGGTGAAACCCTCCCCCGAGGTGCCGCTCAGGAGCGGGGCAGCGGCTCCTGGGGAATTTCCTTTTTAAACAGTCATCCTTGAGCAGAGCTGCCCAGGCTCCCTGTCCCCTGCCTGGCGTGAGCCCTCAGCTGGGCTTTTTACGGTGCTTTTGTTCTGCCATAAAGAAGCAGATGCCTTTCTCCCCTCAAACTTTCCCACCAGCCAAATAACCCCCCCACCCCACCCAGGCCCACTCCATTGTTCACAAAGAGCTGGGAGCCTGGGCAAGGCAAAGGTGGGCCGGGGCCATGCACCCAAACCTGCCCCTGCCCTGCTGGGGTCTGAGCCGCTGCCAGGCGGACCTCTGCTCCCTCCAGCCTGGCCCCTCTGCTGCCAGGTTCCTCCTCTTCCTGGGTCTGGGCTCCACGTTCAGCGGCTCTGAGAGCAGGGACCTGGCCAGGGGCTTAAAGCTGGTGGCACTCTGCTCCCTCCCAGGATGACAAAGCCACAGGTTTCCCTGGGTGGCTTGTGACAGCCTCTAGTCACCGGCGCCTCTTCTGCAGCCCCTGCTCCTCCCAGAGCTGAGTTCTGGAAATGACGGGTGGCCATGCGGGGTCTTCTGTGAGGGGAGGCCTCCCCTGCTGTCCCCAGTCCCCAGGCTCACACCGCAGACTGAGGGGACAGCTCCCCAGCCAAGGTCGGGAGCCTGCATCCACTCAGGCCTTGCCCTTTACCCTCCCTGGGACTCAGTTTCTGCATCCATAAAATGGGTACACTAATACCCCTCTCGGGTGCCTCCGTTGTAGTTTGATTCCTAACAACACTTACCACCACCCGAGACGAGCGTACTGGCTGACTTGTTTGCTATTGGTCTCACCTGCAAAGGCTGGGAACCCCAAGAGGGCAGGGACTTTGCTCGCTCAGAACATGGTGTGGCACCGCGTGGTGAGGGAACGAATGAATGCACGAATGCAGTGAATATATGAGATGTCGAGCGGCAGCATCCCGGAGTAAAGCGCCGCTGCTGACGGGCGTCATCTCCGTCCCGCAGGGGGGCTTCGGGATCCTGGAGGAGATGTGCGTCAACTACGTGCACTACTACCCCCTGACGCAGCTGGAGCTCTGCAAGAGTGCCGTGGACCCCGGCTTCCTGCAGAAGTATTTCCACCTTGTGAACAGGTGATGGCTCCAGGGGAGCACATCTGCTGTGCCTCCCATCCCTGGGCATGGCAGGGGAACCCCAACCCAGAACCCCCCAGGCCCTGTTAGGCAGCTGGGCGAAAGCGAGGAATCCAGGAGGAGGGGGAGCACAAATGTGGCAACCATGTCTCCACTTCCCCTTGAGGTGTCTGTGGCAGGCATCACTAATCGATCTCTGCACTTGTTTCCTAGTGAGTCTGGACTTGGCCTGAGAAGCCCCCTCCACCCAGCCTTGGAGCAGCCATTCCCTACTGATCCAAGCTGGCAGAAGAGATGAACCTATTAGCCATTGCCAGCAGGGAGTCAGGGCCAAGGCAGTATGTTAGGAGGCTGGTGGCCTGAGAGCTACTCTGGGGATCCCACCCATCTACAGGGAGGCGTCACTTGCCCTGCTGGGCTCCCCTCCCCTCTGCCATACCCTACTCTGGGCTGTTTCTTCCCCCAACAAGGTTCAACAGCGAGGAAGTCTGCACCTGCCCTCAAGCCTCTGTCCCTGAGCAGTTTGCCTCTGTGCCCTGGAACTCCTTCAACCGCCAAGTGCTCAAGGCTCTGTACAGCTTTGCCCCCATCTCCATGCACTGCAACAAGTCCTCGGCTGTCCGCTTCCAGGTATGCCTGCCCTGTGTGTGTGTGTGTGTGTGTGTGTGTGTGTGTGTGTGTGTGTGTGTGTGTCAGGGGCATGCCAGCCGCCGCCCTTGGGAACACCGTAGCCCCTTCCCAACCCCCAGCAGCAAGTTCTGCGGCTGCCCACCCCTTAGTGCCCCAGGCCCCTCAGAGGACCCCGGCGTGGGTGACAGGGCTCCACCCCAAGGAGCTGGCGAGACGCACTCACACAAAACAGTTGAGTAATCTGGTGGTGACAGACGGGCCCAGACAGACAGCTGACGGTCTGCAGAGGGAGAAACCGACAGCCACCCCAGAAGGGCGCTACCCGCTCTCTGATGCCGTCACATCACGGGACTAATCTTGGTGGTATGAGCAGGCCGCCAGCAAACTCCCCCGGAGTCTAAAAATAAAGTGCTTAGGGAGGGGCAGGTGAGAAACCATACAGTCTGAAGCTGCAGGCTGGTTTCTCTCCTTATCTGAGACCCGCTGGGATTCAAAGGCATCTCATGTGTTCCCCGGGCCAGCGCCTGTCTGAGGCCAAGGCTGGTCCTGAGTTAGGCGTGGAGGGCTCTGCAGCCTGCAAGTCTGGAAGGCAGGTTTTCTGGAGGCATTTGGGAGCTGGATTAATTGCTATAAATCAAACATTCCCGGCACCAAGGGCGGGCCTCATAACGGCGCGTCAGAGAGTCGTTTAGGGCAGACGTCTGATGCGGTTAAAATGTGCCCTTTGATGCAGCCTTGTCATGGGGCGGGGGGTGGGGATCGCTAAAAACTCAGCCTGTGCCCAGGGCTTCTGACTGCTTCTCTGAAGGAAGTGAGGGGCGGCCAAGGAGGCAGATGGGGGCCTAGGATGACTTCCGGCTGAGGACCCCCAAGTAGCAATGGGGGGTTGGTTTGGGACAAGGTGAGTTTAAGGGAAAGAGGTCATTGGGAAAAGGGCCTGGGGAGGTGGCCTCCGCTTCACCCCTCCAGCCTCAGTTTATCTCCTGGTCCCTTCCTTGCAGGGTGAGTGGAATCTGCAGCCCCTTCCCGAGATCATCTCCAAGCTGGAAGAGCCCACCCGCCACTGCCCAGCCAGCCAGGGTCAGAGCCCCGCCGGCCCCACCATGGTCAGCATCGGCGGGGGCAAAGGTTGAGCGGGTGTGGTCTCCTCGCTCCCCCCTCCACGCCGTCCCTGTGGGCTCACGCCGGCTCTGCGCACCCCCGTACTCTACGAAGACCCCTATGGAGCAGCTCTGTGTGACCAGGATGAGGGGCTGGACCAAGCCACTGCCTGAGACTAGGGTCCATTCCAGCATTCTCCCCCGGGGGAGCCCCTGCATGGCTGAGAGGGTCCCGTGACAGCTCCCTGTTGACCCGCCGAGGACTGGGTGGACCGAGACCCTCGCGCACCCTTTTGACGCAGCGTAAGGGTAACCTCCCTCGGAGGTCTAGAGTCCAGTGCCCTGAAAGCCCTGCCGTCTCTCTGGGAGGGGCCAGCCTCCTGGCACACGAGCCATGCCTGGCCGCCATCACCCGAGCTGGCCCCGCGTCCCCGGCTCCGGCTGATGGCGCTCTGTGTGGGCATGTGACAGGTGAGAGTGCTGCTTCAACGTGTCCCTGCAGACTGGCTCACGTGTCGCAGTGGGCGTCTTCCCAGCTGACAGAGACAGGACAAGCCATTTAGCTAGTTAGAGACTTGCCTGGGGAAACTGCTCCATTGCAGGGTAAACAGATATTTTCGCCCACCTAAAGGGAAAGCCTAACAGCACCTCTCACCACCACCGAAAGATGCGACAGCAGAGATCCAGACAAGGATCTGGGCGCCGGCTCCTTGGGAAGCGGAATTAATAGCCCGGGTCGCTTCTCTCTGCGGTGGGACAGGCAGCTGATGGAGCAAGCGGGCCCTGGAATCAGACCTGCGTGAGAAGTCCAGCCCCACCTCCCTGACCCTTAGTCTCCTCATCTGTAAAACGGGGCCAGCGCCGTGCGGGTTACTGAGACAATAAAACTCGTGCACAGGGCGGCACCCAGCGACGGCTAGTACAGGGTGGTGCTGCCTGGCCAGGCACCCTGTCCCGGGCGGAGCAGAACATGCCTCACGCCTCCTGGGTCAGTCTTCACGTTCCTCCCTCTTTCTTCGCTGCCTCTGTTGAAGGCCAAGTTCAGCTCTTGGGTGGTTTCTGCCAGGAGTGACAGATTCAACTCTGTCCAGCCAGTTCAGCAAAATTCTGTACAGCCTCTAGGGGAGAGAGAGGGTGATGGATGGCCTCCAAGTCCCCCCCAGCCCCGCCTTACACCCCAACAGCCGTCCGCTAAGCGCTGCGTCTCCTCCTGCCAGACACTTCATTACAGACGGGACGAACGGGCCCAGGCGCCCTGCACTGCGTCACATAAATCATGGCTTCCTGCGCCGTAAGTCACAGGCCATGATGGCTGTGAAACGCCAGGCCTGACAGAGGCTGCAGGGCGGCCAGCCCTCTGTCATCTTTAGAGCCCGGGACGACAGCGGGGAGAGAGGCCCCTCCCCTCAGGGCGCAGCCCTTGGGAGGGCAGCTGGAGCTCGCCCAGCCTCCGGCCCTGGTCTTCTGGCCCAAAAAGACCCCTTCCCTCGGATCATGCCCACCTGGCAGCCCAGACAGGGGTCCCAGTCAGCCCAGAGCTGTGGCAGAGGGTTCGAGGTTGACCCCCGGGCCTCACACCCACCAAGCCCCTCCTGGCCGCCATTGCTTTGTTCCACACTTGTGGCACCCCAGCCTCACCAAGGAGGGAGCTGAGGTTCACAGAGGAGAAGCCCCTCCTCACCCGGGGCCCCTGGGGGATTAGTGGAGATCAGGAATCACACCCAGTTCCAGAACCTTCCGCCACCCACACCGACACCGTCTCCCCTTCACTCACTGTCGCTCGCAGGCTGGTCACTCTTTTCCTCGTGGGAGGCCTGCGCTTCTCCCCCTATCCCGCCCAGATTACCGCACCCGTGTCACTGATAAGAGTACATACCTGGTTCTGTGCTAACCCTCCCACGAACCCACGACGGACTGTTTCTGCTCCCACGGACAGATGGGGAAACTCAGAGATCTAAAGCTAGGTGCTGAGGTCACCCAGAGTGAGCACAGGGCCAGGAAGTGACCCCGGGCCTGTGTGACCGCAAAGCCTGGGCTTGCAACCTCCATGTCCTTGCTTAGGACCCAGGCACTGTCCCGGGGCCTCGTGGGGACTAAGCAATGACAGCTGGGGCAAATGTTCACTACCTGAAAATAGCCGGTCAGGGCGAGGCACTACCTTGGCCAGGTCCCTTTGAGCACTGTCCAGGATCCCCCATCTTCTGAAGGACTGGGGCGGTGGAAAGAGGGCAGTGAGGGTCCCGCAGCCTGGGTTCCCAACCCTCCCTCTGCTGTGTGGCCCTGGCCAATTTACTTCCCTTCTCTGGGCCTCCATCTTCCCATCTGCCCATGGAGAAGGTTCCCCAGCCTCCTGGGGGCAAGAGCTGCTCGGGTGACATGCCCAGAGTCCCGGGCTGAGGTGCGCCCACGCATGCTCAGTGTTGAGAAGGCCTGGGGCTGGGTGGTGGGGGCCGTCCCCAGGCTGCAGGCTCCCACGGGAGCAGGTGTGCCTGCCTGAGCCGGTCCCGGGAGGCTCCAGGGCTATATTGCCCGGTGGCCATTAAGCTCATGTGGCTGTTTAAGCTTAATTTTAAATGAATTAAAATGATATAAAACATTTGGGTTCTCAGTCACACCGGCCACATTTCAAACACTCGATAGCCACGTGTGTCCATGGCTACTGTAGGCGCAGCCCAGGTATAGAGCATTTCCATCAACGTGGAAAGTTCCACCGGGCTGCGCTGCACCACGGCCGGGTCCCAGACAGCACCAGCTTAGCTGAGCTGCCTGGGCTGGGAGCCACGTGCATCCTCACATCCCAGCAACCCTCTTGACGGGCCCGGCTCCGGACAGAGCAGCTGGACCACCGCAGGGGTGCAGGAATTGTCCACGGAGGCATTTGGGGCAGGACCAGTCTCCCAGGCTAAGGATGGTCCCTCCTGCTTCGGAAGGTCCAGCCCCTTAGCCCCAGTGCAAAGCATTAGCAGCTTCCTGCATTATGACCACGGACAGGCCTCCAAAAGCCCAGTGGGAATGCTTCGATTCCCCCCACCGTCCATGGCCCCCAGCCACCCATCCTGTGGTGCAGATGGAGAAACAGCCCAGGGGCTCCTAGGGGCTCCTACTGTCCTCTGCTCCATTGCAGCGAAAAACAAAGCTTCTCGTTATTGCAAAGAACCCCCGTTTCATCCCCCTCCGACCCTTCCAAAATGCCCTGAAAACCACGCAGGGTCTCCCGGGGACACACACGGCTCTATTTTCTCCCGTCTGTCTAGCGCCCCCACCCTCACCCACCCTCAAGCATACACTCCACATTTCCCTGCATTTTCAAGAGGTTCTTGGGTGGAAGGCAGCCCACTGTGTCCCACGAATCCCAGGCCAGAAACTTCTGTGTTTGTGGCAGGTTCCTAATAAGGACTTGAGGAGCCCTCAGCGGGAGATTCTAGACTAGACCCCAGGAAGCCCTCCCCCTGTGCTGACATCATGGCCCAGGAGGCCTTCCTTTGCCTATGTGTGGGGACCTTCGCCCTCTGTCCCCTCCCCGGTCAGAAACCAAAGCTTTGCCCAGGGCTTCCATCCTGCCCCTTCCTCTTCTGGAGGTGAGAGGAGGGGTGGGGGGGCAGGAGGGGGGAGGCGAGAGGAGACAGTTATTTAGGGTCCACGGAGGCAGTTCCTAGGAGATGCCTGGAGACCTCACGGGAGAGGGGAGGGGCGGCCCAGGCGGAGCCCCGTGTGGGCGGCCGAGGGGCAGTCACCCCCAGGCCCGGCCTGGCCCACAGACCCCTAGGTGCAGCGTTTCGGGGGTTAGCGTGTTTGCAGCGGGGGCCTTGAGCGATGAGCCTTTAAACTGGGGAGACTGAAGAATAAAGCTGAGAGGGAACAAAGGCAGAACCAGAACCAGCTCATGCTGGGGGTGGTCTGAGGCCTTCCAGCACTGCCAGGGGCCCCTGAGCCCCTGGAGTGGCTGTCAGGTGAGGAAAATCGGCAGGCCCCCTGAAAGGCCGTCTGGCGCCCCTGGCGACTGCACCAGCCCCGTGGCCATGCTCGGCGAGGCCCCTCCCGGCCACGGCGTCCACGCCTCCCCACGGCCCACTGCATGCCCCACTGTCTCCCGCTCGTGTAGTGGGGCAAGGACCCTGGGAGGAGTGAGGGTCTCGCCAGGGTCCCAGGGATTCCGCCTGGTGGACCCTCTTCAAGCTCACTCTGCGCGACCCTGAGCCAGATGGCTCAGTACCTTCCTCTCCAGCAGTGACCTGGGCGGGTGGTTCTGGCCGCCCAAGGGAAGCGCTTTGTTCCACGGGGTGGGGATGAGCTGAGCGCTTGGCCCATCCAGGCCAGATGGTGCTTCTGTCGGGCAGGAGGGTCCGCGGCAGGCAGAAGCTCCACTAGGGTGTCCTCAAGCGGAGGCAGGGCAAGGGAGCCCAGGGGCTGTGCCCCCACCGCCCCCTTGCAGATGGAGTGGCTGAAGTCCGGATGGGTAAACACGGCCCAGGCCACGTGGCAGGTCAGGCTCACCCCAGGACCTTAGCACGTGACGGGCTCATCGTCCACAAACACTCAAATGTATCCCCAGCTCCTCTCCTTTGCCGAATGCTTTTGTTGCCCCTCTTACCAGCTCTTCTGGAGGGAGGGGGGCCCCACGCCAGCTCCGTGTATGTGAGGTGTCTGGGAATCGAGTGGGCTGCGAGTTGCCTGGGGATTCCACTGCCAGGGCCCTTGGTCCTCACTGAGGACAGGGGCACCTCGTTCCCGCCAGCCACGCAAAGACCAGAGGCGGGGTGCCAGCGGCTCTGATGCAAATGCCCTTGCTGGGTGCAGGGGTCTGGGGCCCCTGTGGTCCCTAACAACCTGCCAGGCTGACAGACAGGAGCTAGTGAGAGAGTCGGGGCCTTCACCGTCCCGGGCCCCTGCAGGAGGCTCAGAGCTCCCGGCACGGCTGGAGCCGCACGCAGGTTGAGTCTGAGGGCGCGGGGGCGTGGGGGGGGGCACCCTTCTCCTGTGTCCAGCCAAGCTCAGTACTCAGAGCCACGGTGAGGACCACAGTGCTCATTCTGTCCAGAAAAGCCTTCCAAAACAGATGCAACAGGGTGTGTCTGGAATGGGATTAGGAAGGACGGGCTGAGGTCACTGGCTCCGAGGGGAGGGTGATGTGTTCTAGCCCTAAGCGACCGGGCAGCCTGCTGAGGGCCAGGCCGTGGCCTAGACCTTCCCGAGCTGCGGGATGAAGCAGGTGAGCTGGGGGGCGGCCCATGACAGCCTCTCTCGTGTCGGCGACCCAGTGCCCTTTGCAGAGGGGCCAGAGCTATTTCTCCCCGGCAGAGGAACAAACACAAACAGGGAGGGCGAGAGCGAACGTTTGTGTTTCTGGGTTCAACCCCTGGGGAAGGAGTCGGGCTGGAACCTGGGCCTGACCTCCCTCGTCCAAGGCCTCCCCCAAGGACGGCTGTGGAATGAACACGTGCACAGGCCCCGAACAGAGGTCCATGGCCAAGCCACAGGGCCCGGGGAAGCAGCCCAGGCCATCTGGGAAGCCAGCTACCCTCCTCTCCTCCGCTGGCCCTACGGGGTCCACTCGGGGTTCCCCAGGCCCGTCTGTGACCAGGGTGGTGGCGGGGCTGCAGGCGTTCCTTTGCCTGGGGCTTGGGAAAGACAGAGGTCCCCGCCCCCCAGCTTGCGGTCTGGCGAGGGGGCCAGATTCTCTCTACAAAGGTCACCCGAAACCCAAACGTCTTCCCATGGCCTTGGCTTTATTAGCCTGACCTGTTCCGGCCCCGTCTGCCGTGGGGCTGAGTGGTGTGTGCGCCTCTGAAGGCAGCCTGGGCCCTCCGGGGACTGCCTGCACCTCCGGCACCACGTGGCTTCCCGCCTGTGTCTGCGGGAGCCGTGTCTCTCCTGTCCCCGAGCATCTGCCACGCCCGCTCCCCACGGGGCCGGGCTCGCTGGGCACAGCCGCGTGGT
Organism: Grampus griseus; assembly: GCF_964374135.1. Taxonomy (NCBI): domain Eukaryota; kingdom Metazoa; phylum Chordata; class Mammalia; order Artiodactyla; family Delphinidae; genus Grampus; species Grampus griseus. The sequence goes on from NC_139000.1 coordinate 2,199,400, forward strand.
GCCGCTTTGTGGCAGCTGCCTGGGCCCTGGGCTGGCCCCCATCCCGGCAGGGAGGCAGGGCTCCTCCAGAGGCACGGAGGACAGGTCTGGAAGCCCCACGAAGGGAGCAGGGGACTCACCCCCTTTCAAGGGCCTGTGCGAGGCCCATCCCCAGGGGGCCGGAAGAGTGGGAGACCAGGACCAGAGCTCAGTCCTAATCAAAGAGTAAGGACAGGAGGCACCCATCCAGGCAGGAGGAGTCTGCCAGGTTCTCACCCAGCAGCATGCCTTCCTCTCCAGACCTAGAGAGCGAGGGGCTCTCGGGGAAACCAAGCCAGGAGAGGGAGCTTCTGCACAGGGGAGGGCGGGTGCTGATCTGAGACCCCTCCCACCCCTGCTTCTGGCACCGCTTTCAGGGCTGGGAACTCTCAGGAGGCTCAAGGCAGGAAGAGCTTGCTGTCTGATCCACCCCCCACCCTTCCTGGGATCTGGGAACCAGACCATTCTGCTAACCTTGACCTCAGGGACCGGGCCAGTCTGGCACGCACGCTCTCTGCCTTCCCTACTGCGCCTGAGGCAGACAGTACTAATCAATCCCCAGTTCCAGACACACCTTACACCTCTCGGAGGCTGCGCTGGGCAGCCTTCCAGTCAAGGCTAGGAACCAGGGTAAAGCTCCCTGCCTCCCTGCTTTGACACGGGCCTTATCGAGTGCTTCCTAAGCGCTTCTCAGAAGCTCTCAAGGCTACAGGCGTGGTCCCTGAGCCTAAGGGGTTATGGGTGGCTTTTTTAGGGTGTGGGTGGACTCGAGACCACCCTTTGGTCAGTGGCCACAGCACGGGCCTTCTGGGTCCTCCTTCCACCCTCTCAGTTTGCATCTGTTGTGGGGGGGATGGTTCGCAGGCCTCGACTGAGGGCAGGGGGAGCCCAAGTTCTGGCCAGTGTCCTCCGGCCTCCGGATCGGCTGAGGCCCCACTCCCCGCCCCTCAGTAGATCCCTTTCATCCTCTTGTTGTCGGGATCGAAGGGAGACTTGAGGTGAGCCTGGGCCGGGTAGGTCACCCCCATCCTCTCCAGGGCGTACTCTCCACTCTTCACAAAGTCCAGCGAGACCTAGTAGCAGAAGAGGAGGGATCTTGGTCACTCGTTACCCAGTGGGTGCTGGGCTCACGCTACCTGCCTCTTGGGACGGGGCCAGCTGTCTCGGCCTCACGCCCCTCCTGCGGGCAAACCCGTCGCTGTGCTGAGGGTCCTCCCTGAGCCGAGGAACTGCCCTGAGCAGGTAGATTCCGTGTCCCCGTGCCCCCGAGTTGGACTTGAGCACCTGGGGTCCAGCAGAGCCGAGGTCTGGCAGTCAGCGAGATCTCTCCCGCGGGGCAGCACCCCTCCGCCCTGGAACTGCAGGTTCCTGGGAACCGGAGCACGGCCTGGACACGCAGGGCAGTGGCGGGCAGAGGCAGAATGGGCTGGCCCGGCGCAGGATCCTGTTCTCCGGGTGCAGAGAATACACCCAGGGCCGGGCCTCACGGAGGGGCTCTGCTTGGGTTGTTAAATGACCTCTCTCGGTAGCTCAGGGCTGGATGGAAAAAATACCCCAAAGAGACGGGGCTTTTTACGTGACCGCAGTGTTGGAACGACGCGGCTTCTAGACCAGGCTTCTGAGCCGTGGTGGGCACTGGCCGGGCTCAAAGCTCCACACTGCCCCCACTGGGCCCAGAGGCAGGTGGCGGAGACCACTGGTGCCTTCAGACGTCTGAAGGACGGGCTTGCCCAGAGCTGGGGCGTAGTCCTTGCTAATAAACACCCCGGAGGCCCCCAATTCTGCCCCCAGGTCCAGAGCCTTGCCTTTCAAGGGCAGTTTCCCTATTTTACAAAGGAGTCTTGGTTATCCCGCTGCTGTGCTGGTAAATGTTTAACAACCAGCTCTCAAGGGAGGGGAAGGGGTTGGGGGATGGGGGAGGCCTGATGGTGGCGTTTGCCCATTTCCATGGTATAAACACACTGGACATCCCTGATGGCGGGGTTGGGAAGAGGTGGACACAGTCGGCTCTTACAAGCCAGCCTGAGCCGGCCCTGGCCCTGCACCGGTCTAACCGGGTATCCTGGGCCTCCTGTCTGGGTAGGTATAAGCGTTCCTTCCTCGGTCACGTTAATTAGAAACCCAACCTGACCAAGCAGAAAAAGCAAGAATTATTGTTCTTTGAAAGAAGAGGTGACTAGGCCTGCACCCACCCCTACCCTTGCATGGGGCAAATGGACACGGGGCTTCAGCTGGGACCCAGGGCTCCATATCTGGGGTGTCAGAGGGTCCTTTGTCACCGCAAAACGTCATCACTAGCCATGGCAACCCCACGGCAATAAGTGGAGCTCATTAAGGCTCCACTTAGAGCAGAGATCTGTAGACAGCCCTGTGAGGCAGGTGGGAATAATCTGTCCCCATTTTACAGATGAGGAAACCGAGGCTCAGAGAGACGCCCTTGTCCAAGGTCGCCAGGCCAGTCCAGGGCAGAGCGCCAAAGCTACTGAGGCCGAGCCTGTGTCCTGAGCCTCCCAGCCCACTGTGGATGCAGCCTCCTCAGACAGCACCGCAGCCTGGCCCCTGCCCCCTTGGGCCTGCCATCGGGCCTGGCCCGCCCCTGCACCTCTGCCAGGGCTGGTCTGACTCACTCCTCCTGCCCCCTCCATGCTGCTGCTTCCAGGTGCCTCCCCCAACCTGGAGCCTCAGTGGGGGGAGGTGGGGGGCCGCAGCCCAGAGACGGTCGGGGCAGGGGAGGCCGGAAGGCCCAGCTGGGTAGGCATCCCTGCCCCGACATCAGAGCCTCTTGGGGCCCCTTTCTCCGCCGTCAGGGGGCTGGTGCACGACTCCAGGGAAGCAAGCAGGCAAAGATGGCACCGATGATAATGAGCTCCCCCCACCACTCGCGTCACACCACCCAGCCAGCCCGGCACGAGCTTCACACCCCCCCAGGGCTCAGACCCCTGGAGGCCCTCTAAGGGCCCTCGCTCTGCCCTCACTCCCCTGCCAGTGTGGACGGCGGCATCCACGCTCGGTGGGGGATTATTTGGGTTTACAAATGATTGTTTGGGCAAAATGTTTAGATTTTCTCCACCCGGAACAAGCTGCCCCTCTGTCTCATTGCCAAGTTTCTCAAATGTGCCTGCGCGCGCGCGTGTCTGTGTGCACGTGTGTCAGTACGTGTGCGCACATGTGGGTATTCGCGCGTGTACACTGACGTGTGTGCACACAACCGTCTGCACGCACACAGGGTCTCAAGCTCTAGGAAGCAGCGGGCGTTAGCCGGGCCCAGAGTCTCTTCCTGACCGGGAGAAGCTTGGAGCTTCCAAAATCAGATTCTTTTGGAGAGAAAACATGGAAAGAGCTCCGACTCTGCCCAGGAACACAGCCCCATCAGTCAGTCACCTCACTGTGCTCTGGTCCCTGCACGCCCGGCATACTCGAGGCGGTGGGCAGGGGTGCTGGTGCGGAACCTGAGAGGACCTGGGGCTCCCGGTGGCAGTGCTGGGGAGTTGGACTCACCGGCCCGCCGCTGGGGTCCCGGATGTAGCCGTAGGCCAGGGTCTTGTCGATGGTGAACCCAAAGTCGGCTCTCCGGACGTGGCCCACCACCTGGCCGTTTCTCCAGATGGCCTCCAGGCCGAACATGGGCACTTTCCTGGAAGAAGCAATAGACGGCTGGGACCCCAGAGCCCCCAGAGGGGAAACTCCTGCACTTTGCCTGGTCGAGGAGAGAGGAGCCGTGCCCGCCAGACCACGGGCTCCATGCTGTGGGGCTGGTCTGCTATGAGCCCCCGTGCCCAGCGCCTGGGCCCCGGGGATGCCACGGCACAGGCTCCGAGCAAATAAATGAATGAACAGAAAACACCAAAACCAGGATCTGACTTCCGTGTCTCTAGGGACAGGCCCCACAGGTTTGGAAGAGGCCCACCTTGAGGATTTGACTTCTGATCAGTTTAAAACTGTCGTACGACTTGTTTTACTCTGGGGTCTCCTTTTTCTACAGCGTGCTGCATCGTCTATTAAAAGTGATTTTCTGTATTACACGTAAGGTACAACGCTCGCTGTAAAAGTTTTGAAAATGCAAGATAGAAAACAAAGATTAAGCTACAGTCACAGAAACGCCAACACCGGATCGTCTGGTGCAGATCTGGGCAGACGTGCCCCTCCTGTGCGTCGCACCTGCGAGGGCTGTGCTGGGCCCTGGGGAGGCCGCAAGCACCACGTGGCCCCGTGGGTCCCCGGGGCGGGTGTGAGGACCACGCCCGGAGGCGAGTGGGGCACAGCTGGGCCCAGTTACGGTAACTGGAACTGGGTGAACCCTACACTGAGGAAAAGAGCCTGCACAGGGTCCGGGGTGCCGCCCAGTTCAGAGACCAGGAGGGAAAGGTCTGGGCCCCACGGGTCCAGTGGATGAGGGTGGGACGGAAGGAGGCTATGTAAGTACCTTCTTGTCTCCTTTGGTCTCACCCAGTCCTACCGGGGCGCCACGTCCCTGGGAGGGAACAGCCTCAGAGAGGCCACCTGCCTTGCCCAGGGCCCCAGAGCAAATGCCGTGGGAGTTCTCTGTGACTCCCCAGCCGGCGCCCAGGCCGGGTCTCTCCTCAGGCCTGGGACCGGCCAGGCCACGGCACTGGGTGGGTTCTGCAGCCCGGCAGGGAACCCCCGAGCGGGGAGAGCCAGGCTGTGGCCGGTGCGGTCTGAAGTTGTGGGCGCTTCCTGGAGGGCCAGGCGGCAGAAGGCCTCGGCGGACCCCTGCTCTACCTGCACCCCAAACCAGAGCTGAGCTGCTCCCCCGGAGACGGACAAGGAATCAAGCGGAGAGGCGGCCTGATGGGAGCCCAGGGAGAAGCCATAGGACGGTGACGGCCCCCAGCTCTGCTCTCTCTCCGCCCCCCTCCCCTGGGCACTCTCAACACTTGCTTTGAAGGTTCCAAATCTGGGAGAAGTGGCACCCTTGACGGCTGGCTGTCAGCTCCAAATCGACGAAGCCCAGAGACGCCCGCCGCCCTGGAGACGGTTGCTACTCAGACTCCGTGTCACACCATCTATGTCTTCCAGTGCCGGCACCCCGGACCCAGGGACAATGTGGGCTCAGCTCCGAGCACGTAAGGGCGACACGCTCAAAAGCGGCCCCGGGGGAGGTGGGGGAGAAGGGATCAGGCCCCACCACAGGGCTCTCCTTCCCCCTCTGCCTCGTGCCTGGGCGAGAGCCACCCTGTCCCTTGGCCCCCATGGTCTCCACCTGTAAGTGGGGCTGGTGGCCCCAGCCCGGCCCTTCCCTCCACGGTCCCCCCTCCCGGGCTGTGGGGGGGCTCTAATGAGGACACAGTGGGACGTGGCAGCACCGTGACGGGCAGCCAGCTCGAGGCCCTTGGTCTGGCGCCTCCCACAGAGCTGGCTGGGGTTGGCAAGGCCTTTCACTTTTAAACTCTGTGTTTGAGGGAATTCCCTGGCGGTCCAGCGGTAAGGACTCTGCACGTTCTCTGCCGAGGGTGTGGGTTCAATCCCTGATTGGGGAACTAAGACACTGCCAGCGCGTGGCGTGGCCAAAGTAAAAAAAATCAAATCTGCGCCTGATGAGCGCGACCCTCCTCACTCCCTGCTGACCAGCACTGGCGCCGGGCCTGGTTTGCACCCTGCCCGGCCCTGGCGGGATCTGAGTTTGCAGCGCCGGCTTCGGAGTCAGGCCCGGCATGGACCCAGCCTTCTCACCTGTAACGGGGCTGCGGTGGGAGTTCTGGGAGAGGGTGCCTGGCCTGTGGGGAGCGTCACACCAGGCGGCTCGAGAGGAGGAACCCCGAGGCCTGCTTGTCTGCGGCAGTCACTTCTGGCAGCCCTGGCCCCAGGGGTACTCACTCGTCCACGGTGAAGCCCACCAGGCGCCGGCAGAGGCCCTTGGCCCGCTGCTTCTCCAGGGCCTCGCGCCCCAGGAAGGGGATGGCGGACTTGAGTTTGCAGGCGAAGGCCAAACCCGCCTCCAGGGGGCTGTCATCGGGCCGCAGGTCGGCGTGCCAGTGCCGGTAGCCTGGGTGGGAGACGACGGGGTCAGCGCCAGCAGAAGCAGACACAAGCCCTTCGCGAGACGCACGTGGGCCCCTGCCCCAGCCCACATGCCCACCCTAGAAACTCCGTGACCTGGGCCTCCCGGGGCGGGGGGCATCCTCGATCGTAGTAGGTCCCCTGGACGAGCCCCCATCAGCACTGCGGCACCTGTGCCGTCAGGTTGGGGGCCCTGGGGAGGGGGCTGTGAAGGGGCAGCACTGAGGGCCCCTTCCCGTTCCGATGTCCTCCAGCTCTCTCCGGGAAACTTGGCACTACGTCCAAATCCAGCTCTGGCCCCCGCCCGCCCCTACCTGGGAGAGCACCCCTCCCCTCAAGAGTGCTGGTGTCAAGAGATGCCAGCACCACCCCCGGGCCTGCATGGAGGACCCGGTTCGTGGACAGCAAAGGGGGTTTGGGGAGATAGCAAAGGTTGGGGGAAGGGGGAGCACAGTGGGGCTGGAAGGATCATGGGGCCAGAGGTGGGGGTAACAGCCTCTCTGCCTCCAGTGAACGTGGCTCAGGCAGCCCACCGTGGTGTCCAAACCCTGCACACACCTTTCTCGATGCTCAGGGAGTCGATGGCCCGGTACCCGGCATTGACGAGGCCGTGCTTGGCCCCTGCTGCCATCACAGCCTGGTACACGGGCAGGCAGGACGACCTCGGGATGTGCAGCTCCCAGCCCAGCTCCCCAACGAAGGACAGCCTCATGGCCCGGACCTGGGGGACAAGTCACAGCTTAGACGTGGGCCAGGGTCAGACGACTGAGGTCAAGGTCCAGCCACCACTTACTGGTGGACACTTCCTACCGTCACCATTATTAGCCGGCCCTGGGCCCAGGCCACGGCCTCTGGCCCCAAGAAATAGGGGGTCCCGAGGAGAGTCCTCAGGGGCACTCTGGAAATGTTTTTTGTTGTTGTTTAATAAGTTTATTGATTGATCGATTGATTTTTGGCTGCCTTGGGTCTTCATTGCTGCACGCGGGCTTTCTCTTGTTGCGGCGAGTGGAGGCTACTCTTCGTTGCGGTGCACGGGCTTCTCATTGCGGTGGCTTCTCTTGTTGGGGAGCACAGGCTCTAGGCGTGCGGGCTTCAGTAGTTGTGGCACGCGGGCTCAGTAGTTGTAACTTGCAGGCTCTAGAGCACAGTCTCAGTAGCTAAGGCCCATGGGCTTAGTTGTTCCGTGGCATGTGGGATCTGCCCGGACCAGGGCTCGAACCCATGTTCCCTGCATTGGCAGGCGGATTCTTAACCACTGTGCCACCAGGGAAGTCCCTGGAAATCTTTAAAAGGAAGGGGTGTTGTCATTGGGGGTGGGAGAAAGTGGACATGTGGTTCCCGGGCCACAGCTCTTCTCCTAAGTGACTGTAGGGATGCCCTTGGGCCTCTGTAACCAATGACTACAAACCCGGGGACTTAAAACCACAGAAGTGTGCTCTCTCCCAGTTCTGAGGCCCGAAGCCCAAAAGCAAGGTGTGGGCAGGGCCACGCTCCCTCTGGAGGCCCCAGGCGCTCCTGGCTGCGTCATCCCGACCTCTGGCTCACTCTCCTCTGTGTCTGTGTCTCCTCGTCTCCAGCAGGACACTTGCCGTTGGGATGGGCTCCACCCTGAGCCAGGATGGTCTCACCCTGAGATCCTCTGCCTTAATCACAACTGCAGAGACCTTATTTCCAAGGCCCCATCCCCAGGTCCGGGGTGGGGACGTGGACGTCTCTTTTGGGGGCCACCGTTCAATCGTCGCAGTGACTCGGGCAAGCCTCTTGGCCTCCCTTTGACCTCGATTTCCTCGTCCATAAGCGGGGTCAGGGGCCTGGCTCTGTCTGTCTTAGGAAGCCTGACTTTTCCTGCATGGCTGGTTTGGGGGCTCGTCACTTACACATCCGGCACCTGGCGGCCGCCTCCAGCCTTCGGGCAAATACTTGAACCCTCAGCGTCCCCGTGCGCAAGGCCCAAGCGTGGGACTGTCCAGCTCACAAAAGGGACAGGGAGGGTGCAGCAAGTCACAGAGCTCATGGAGACGGAGGACCTGATCCCATTACTGCTCTGAGCCCCAAGGGCTACCCAGTGCAGCTCCTGCCAGGATAATACCTGAGCAGAAGGAGAGCAGGGGCCACTCTGCCGACCACGGAACCAGCGCCTTATAACTCTGACACTTCAATCACACCGCCACCGAGGGGCTGGATTCGGGAAGCTTTTGAAACAGCACAAATTTGCCCTGAGTTGCCATTTGTCCGGGCCTCTCAAAAAACTCAAAATTGACACAGAAAATGTACTGTTGACATTTCACTGCTCCCCTGCCTTGTCAACGGGCTTCTAATTTTAGACAGCCCACGGAGGAGCTCAGGGCTCAAAGCCAATCTCATCTTGAACAGGAAAAAATCATTTTTAAAGCTCACCCATTCACGGCCTCAGGATCGCCGGTCTTATCGGACATACAGCCCCCCAGTTAAGTCAGGCTCTTGAATGAATTTACGGGTGGGATGGAGCTGCCCCCAGCCCCTTCCCCAGCTCCCAGGAGCCCGGCGAGGCCAGGAAGCTGGCTGGTCTCCATCATACCCCAGCACACAGACGGGCTGAATTAATACTTCCTGAGTGAAGGGGGAAAACAGGCACAGATGGACAGAGCTCTGCTTTCTGGCAAAGTGAGGGGAAGGGTTTGGGGATTCCTAGGTGACTTTCTAAGTTGCCGGCATCATTGGTTCTTGAGACATCTTGTGTTTTTTTCTCCACCGAAACAGTGGAGTTGGGGGAGGTCTCATTTCTTCTGAGAGAGGACACGTACTGAAGGGAAGGGCCGAAAATAAGGACGTCTGGAACATGAGCTCAGGGTCAGCCAGACCCACGGGCTGCCTCTCCCAGCCTCAGTGCCCCCATCTGATAAATGGGGTGAGCATCAAGTTCATGGGAAGCTGGTGCCTGATACACAGTCATCTGACGGTCAACGTGGGCTTGGATGGACTTTAGGAAGCAATCCCCAAACTGAGGCAAACTCCCCTTCAAAACAGCCCCACACTGCTCTGGGAACCATGGGCAGTGGACAGGGCCACAGAATTGTGGAAGGCCATCAGGAAGGGCCTTAAAGCAGGTTTTGTTTAAACCCTTTTCAGATCCCAAAGACTCCGCCGATACTGTCAGAACCGACAAACCAAGTCAGCAAGGTTGCAGGATATAAAATCAACATGCAAAACTGGCTGCCTTTCTATACCCTAACAATGGACCATCTAAACAGGGAATTAGAAAACTATCTGTTTACAATCACATCCAAAAAAATAAAATCCCTAGGAAGAAACCTAACGACGGTGGTGAAAGACTTGCACGCTGAGAACTATGAAACATTGCCTAAAGAAATGAAAGTTCTTTCATTACACAAATAAATGGAAAGACATCTCGTGTCCTCAAGATATCAACGCTACCCAAACCATCTACAGATTCAATACAATCTTGATCAAAATCCCAGTGGCATTTTTTTGCAGAAATAGAAAAATTCACCCTAACAGTCATATGGGTGACCTCAAATAGCCAGACAATCTTGGAAAAGAACGAGGCTGAAGGACTCACTTCCTGATTTCAGAAGTTATTACAAAGCTACCACATCAAAACAGCATGGTACAGCATAAAATCAGACAAACAAATCAACGGAACAGAAAAGACAGCCCAGAAATAAACCCTCATGTAAATGCCCAGTGACCCTTAACAAGGGATGCAAGACTGTTCCGTGGGGAAAGGACAGTCTCTTCAACAAAGTGATGGAAAAACTGAACCTTATCTTACACCATATATAAACATTAACTCAAACTGGATTAAAGACCTAAATGTGACGCCTCCGACTGTAAAAGCCCTAGAAGAAAACACAGAGGAAAACTTCGTGACACTGGACTTGGTGGTGATTTCTCGAATATGATACCAAAAGCACAGGCAACAAAAAGCAAAAATAATTAAATGGGACTCCAGCAAATGTAAATATTTCTGTGCATCAAAGGACACAACCAACAGTGAGAAGGCAACCTACAGAATGGGAGAAAACATTTACAAATCATGTATCCGATAAAGGGTTACTATCCGGACTATATAAAGAGCTCCTACAACTCAACAAAAACAACCTGATTAAGAAATGAACTAAGAACGTGAATAGACATTTCACAAAGATGATATACGAATAGCCAACAAGCATATGAAAAGATGGGCAATGTCACTAAACATTAGGGAAATGTAAATGAAAACCACGATGAAATATGATTTCAGACCCATTAGCATGGTTCCTATTTAAAAGAAAACACAGAAAATAATCAGTGTTGGCGAGAATGTGAAGGAATTGGAACCCTTGGGCACAGTTGGGGGGAATGTAAAATAGTGTAACTGTTAGGAAAAACAGTATGGTGATTCCTCAAAAAATTAAAAATAGAACTACCATATGTCCAGCAATCCCACTTCTGGGCACATATGCAAAAGAACTGAGGGGTAGAGAAGGAGCCGGTCTGGTCATGTGCGTCCCGGGCAACAAGCATCCTGTTATCATCAGACAAACTTAGCTCTGCAAATAAACGCTGGAACAGGACCTCGTGTGAGGCCCTGCTGGGAGCAATGCCCTTTTCTGCTTGGCCCAGCTGGGGTGACCACTCAGGAATCAACAGGGCTTGGCCAGTGCCCATCTTTGCAGTGGCCAGTGTGCTTCTGGCCGGCTGGCCCACACAGGAAGGAATTGCTTCTAAAGCCAGCAAGAGCCACCTGCCAGCTGGGCCCCCTGGGAGGCTCAGACTCCTGGGCTGTGGAACGGAGACGCTAGAGGACCCCTGAGTGAGAAGAGATCCTGCTGGGGTGGGGAGGCAGACCCGCTAAGCCCCAAACACCTGGGTGAACGTCATCACTTCTATGCAGTGCTTCTTCATTCCAAATTGGCTCAAGGACCCTCTCCTTTTGGAAGGTTCTGGGTTTCAGACCCCTCCACCAGGACATGTGGGGCCCTGTAGAAAGTTCTGCGGGATGCTACGGGTCCCCAAGGGTGAGAGGATTCTCCGCTCTGCCCATCACACGTTTCATTCAGGCCACTAGGGTGGCAATGAGATGGTCAGCAGGGCGTGGTGTGGGGGAGTTCTCCCATCCTGAGGCCGAGAGTGTCCCCATCAGCCTGGGCTGCAGCAGCCTTAAGGCTTATCCGCCCCGTAAGGACAAGGCTGGAATCCGGAACACGAGTCACGAGATGCCTCTGAGCCCCAACCCGGGGCTCTGCACACAGTGCGTGGTCAGTAATGTCTGTGGTCCCACACGGGGTCACCTGCCCCAGACACAGATGGCCAGCCCAGCAAGACGAATCTCCTAGCTACCCAGTCCACAAACACCTGTGCTCAAACATCCCGTGGGGCCCTGGCACGCCCGCCCCCAAGCTCTGGACCCTCCACAGTACTCAGGATGCTGCCTGGTCCTCCCGGCACTCACACCTGACGCAGGGCAGGTGAGGGCCAGCCACCCAGCCGTGCAGGCACCAGAGTGGCTGAGAGCGTGGGCTTGGGTGCCACATAGCTACTAGGTTGAAGTATGAGTCACAACCGTTGCATCCCTGGCGACTGACATCCCTGAGTCTGCTTCTGCAAATCCTGGCCGATAATAGAGCTCCTAGGGCCCATGGGAGCAGTCAACAAAGCTGGCACTATAGAGCCCCAGGCAGGAGGCTGGCTACTCGGAGAGGTGGGTGCCGCTGGCGCGCCCATTTTACAGATAAGGAAACTGGGGCTCAGGGAGGTCAAGCCACTTGCCCAAGGCCCAGTGATGTCCTAGGAAATGTTCAACAATCAACTCTTGGGGGCAGGGGGCTGCTCTGCAGCAGTTACCACTTCCTGTGGTAGGAGTACTCCTGCTGCAGCGGGTTTCAAGCTAACGATGCTTTAACCACCCCTTGCTGATTTTCGTACAGATTTAACCCTCAGCTCTCACGAGCTGGCATGAGCACTTCCCAAGACGCTCGGAGGACTCACAGCTAGTAAGTCAGAGCAAGGAGTCGACACCATAAGATCCTCCCTCCCTGCCCTCGGCTGACTCACTGGCATATTTTTGTGGGGAGGGAATATGTTCAGGTTTCAGTAAAATGGATTTGGGGGCTTGGTCCCATGTTTGGTGCACCAGTGAACTTCCTGCCAGCTCTCCGTGGGGAGGACTGAAATCAGGGTAGCGCTAGGTGCCCACCCCAGCTCGGATAAAGGCCACACGAGTGCCCCAGGCAGGAGAGCCTAGGTCACTCCTGTGGGATGTTTGGCCACGGGCAGCATCAGAACAAGCCTGGAGTAGCCTCTCTGGGCAGACACCGCAGGAAGGCTTGAGCAGATGACCCACAGACACGGGCCCAAGCTCTCTCAAATCACATTAGCTCGTGGTGATTTTAGCTGTTTCCGGGGAGTCTGGGTGTGTACCGGCACCCCGACTCACCGGGCACGTCGTCCAAACTCAGTCACCCCTTAAATAAGTGAGGGTCTCAGGGGCTCCCGAGGCAGGGTATAGGCAGGGATCAGAGGATGTGCAGCCCCTGCAGGGGCCCAGAGCCCTGAATCCACAGGAGAGGGAAGAAGCCAGGTGGCAGGAGGTTGAAAGGATCTTCATTTTTCAAATCCTCTGGACATCCCAAGACACCCTTGATTCCAAAACCATCCTGCAGTGGGGTGTGCAATCTCTCCTAGGAGTCTGGACCAGAAGGCTAGTTTACGGTGGTGCTGGTAGTTCTGGTGAAGGTGGTCTGGTGACGGTGGAGGTGAAGGTAATGGTGGTGGTAAAGATAGTGGTAATGGTAGTGGTTGGTGGGGATGATGTTTGTGGTAGCAAGGTTGATGGCAGTATGGTGGTGGTGGAAGCGGTGGTGGTGGCAGTGATGATGATGGTGGTGACAGTGGTGATAGTGGTAATGGTGGTGGTGGTGGTGGTGATGGTGGTGATGGTGGTGGTGGTGGTGATGGTGGTGATGGTGATGGTGGTGGTGATGGTGGTGGTGGTGATGGTGATGGTGGTGGTGATGGTGACGGTGGTGATGGTGATAATGATGATGGTGGTGATGGTGGTGATGGTGGTGGTGGTGGTGGTGATGGTGGTGGTGATGGTGATGGTGACGGTGGTGGTGATGGTCACGGTGGTGATGGTGATAATGATGATGGTGGTGATGGTGGTGATGGTGATGGTGGTGGTGATGGTGGTGGTGATGGTGACGGTGATGGTGGTGATGGTGATAATGATGATGGTGGTGATGGTGGTGATGATGGTGGTGGTGATAATGATGGTGGTGATGGTGGTGATGGTGGTGGTGATGGTGACGGTGGTGATGGTGATAATGATGATGGTGATAATGATGATGGTGGTGATGGTGATGGGCGGGATGTTGATTGGAAACCAATTTTCAAAGATTCAGAATAAATAAAAGGTGTGATGCTCAAACCACACTTCACAAACTTGGCCGTCTCAGAGGATCAAAAAAAGAGCCACAGATTCCAAGCAGGTGGTAAACGCTATGGCCCACCCCCAGAAAGGCCCCGTCTGCACCTACAGACAACGGCAGGGGCCGCACGATCAGAACATCCTTGCAGAGAAAGGACGGGGTTCTGCCCTGGAGGAGCTTCCAGAATCTCTGAAGCACACTCCTGGGAGTCCCTCTAAGCCACCCAACCTCATTCCAGCCACACCTTGTCCTTATACTTTCATGGCAAGAAGCTGTCACTGCCCCCCACGGGACACCCCTGAATAGTGGCCTTGGCCACCATGTCTCTCAGCTACACACCACCCCCAGCTCTCTAGGACAGAGGTGAATTTGCACAAGCTGTGCAAAGCGACTTTTTAGGCGACGGCTAAAACCCAGTTGGCAAACACAGGCTCTGTGAAGGTATGGGCATCCCGCCTCTGTTCGTACAACGCGTGGGGGTGGGAGAATGTTCCATCCCAGACTAATTGAATCTGAATGGTGTCACAGCAAGGACACACACAGTCAGGAAAAGAAATTCAATTTCCTTTTGACCTGCAATTAATTTTCAGGAAAAAATTGCTTTATCACCTTGTCTAAAGATGAGCTTCTAGCCCAGCACCTTATGCTTTCAGAAGGGGTCCCCGTCCTTGGTTGAGTCAGGGAGACACCGCGCCTCCCCTGGGAACCCGGCCAGGAGCAGGCTTTCACTGGGAACCTCGCTGGCCTTGAGGACATCCGGTCAGCTGGCTGCCCAGGGGACAACTCCCGCCCTCTGTTCTTCCTCTAGGAATGCAAGGATCTTGCAAGCCTGGGGCTGGTCCAAGCATCGCAGAATTATCGCAAAACAACGGCACCGCTCGGCTGGAGGCACCGCTCAGCCACGGCCGCCCACCCACGCGTTAGCCGTGAGCGTGGGTCACTGTGGGCGGCGGCGGGGTCCTGCTCACCCACCCTCGGGCAGGATCTGTGGTTCTGGGCTCTGACCCTCATCATTCCGCGTATCCCTCGTGACCCGGAGGCCTTCCCGATGACTCAGACACACATATTCCTCTCCTGCATCTGGTTGGCTGGCAGCCAATTATCTCCCATAAAGGCTTGGCCCCGAGCTCCGGGCCCAGCGTCGCAACATTGACGGAACCGGTGTCAACACATGATGACATTATTTAGGAGAATATGAAATTCCCCCTGGATCCAGAGAGCATGCAGGATATCTGGACAGACTTACAGGACGGGCCAGAAAAGATTTTGGTCATTGTCTAAACTTTGTGCTACAGATGGGGAAACTGAGACCCAGAGAGGTGGTCCCACAGAGGCCGGGGCAGGACCAGAAGCCAGGCCTGCTGGCCCCCAGCTCTGCTGGTTCCCGCCTCCCCGCCTGCCTGTGAGGCCACCGCGGGTGGGGGCCAGGGCGGTGGCCAGCGCAGGTCCCATGGCCCAAGTCCTGCTGGCCGCTGACTTCCCCATCCCTCTCGCCGGCCAGTGGATGGGAAGGCCTTTGTGCCCCTGGCCTGGACCGTCTGGGAACTTGTGTCTTGGGTCGCTGTGAGGTCAGCAAAAACCGTAACACTGACACAAAGGAGGAACAGCCTAGCCTTGGGGCCTCGGGAGAAGGCGCGGTCGCCAAGGCAGGACTGGAGTCCCCCTGCGAACGTCTTCCTGGGACCCTCTTCACCCCCACGTCAGCTGCTGAGCAGCGGCGGCTCCTCTCACCACCCAGGCCCTCGCTCCGACGCAGGCTGGGCTAGGGCTGCAGCGTCCTTCCCGTCCCCCAACCTCAACTAGGCTGTGAGCCTGTGGAGGGCCAGGCCCATGTCTTCCAGCCCAGAGCCCTGACCTGGCAGGCTCCTAGCCAACACGTCCAGAATTAATTCTAGGGAGAGCGTTGGGGAGCTCGGCACTGGGATAGAGCCTTCAGTTTGGAAGGGATGCTGGAACTCAGCTGGGCATCCAGACTGGCCATGTATGAGCCGACGGGCCAAATCCCTCAGGTAGCGACTGGCCTTGGACAGCTCTGTGCTTCTCCCCGACCCTGCCCCAAAGGCCTCGGGGACAGAAAATACCAAATGACTGCTGAACGGCCAGGAAGGCTGGGACCACGTCCCTGGGACGCCTCTGACTCTGGGTTCTGAGGAATATGTCATAGGTCAATAATCAGAGTCACAAAAGGCCCACCATCGAAGCAAGCCCATCACAGCGTTATTCCAAGGAGAAAAAGCAGCCCAACCACATGTCCTGCTCAGCGGAGAGGATGACCCGACGTTCAGAGTGGTTCTCAGGCAGTATTTCAAGGAACAGGAAAACTATCACAGCAACTTAGTAAGAGAACAAGGCCGAACGTACAAACTATATACATGGGATGATCTTGCTTCTGTTTTAAAATTTACAGGCAGAGATTAGGGAGAGAAGATGGAAGGACGTACACTGTCAACCTTGGCTTTCTCTCTGGTGGAATGAGAGGGGTTTGTTTGCTCTTATTTTACTAATATTCCCTATTTATAGTGAAACCACCCATCAACTCTTCAGCCAGACTCAGCCAGGTGAGAAAGGGAAGTCTCAGAGAGGTCAAGGGTCACGCCCAAAGGGGTCATGTCAGCGGTGAGGGCTGCACCCAGGCCCTGCACACTGTGTACTGTGGTTGGAGACAGAGAAACGAGCAGTAAGGTGCTTTTGACTAAACCAGTAAAGCCAGTTCCAGAGGAGGGGGTGGAGAGAAGCAGCCCGTGTATGTCCTGCACCCCATGTATCCCACCCCGTGGCCCCCGACCTGTGCCTGTTACCCCACGCAGGAGTTCATCCTGGAGTCTGACCTCTGCTTCCACCGGCCAGAGCCCCGGCCCAGCCCGGCTCCTGGAGGCCAAGATGCAGCCAGACGGCCGTGGGCCAGGTCTGGGGCGGCAGCCAGGGTCGGGAAGGGCCGGCCCCCATTGCAGCCCGTTGTCCAAGACTAAGGCCCAGGTGCCTCGCTGCAGCGACCCTCGGCTGGCAGGGGAAGTGCTCCCACCTGGTCTTCTCCCACACAAACCCCGGAACCACACACAGGCTGAGCCAGCGCCAAGCTCCCAGCTCCCCCTCCCACTTCACAAGTCAGGACGCCGCCCCAGACAGGGCTGGGCACTGCATGGACCCCACGGGGGCCGAGAGGGCCAGGGCTGCAGCCGGGGCGGGCCAGACGCCACTGTGGCCTGGGGTGGAGCTGTGCCATTCCCTCAAAACGCACGCCCTCTCTGGTCCCGGCAGGCAGCTTTGTACCAAGCAGGCAGGAAGCAAGCTAGACAGAGACATCCCCAGTTTCCTGCCCCCCAGCACAGCCTCCAGAGAGGGAAGGCAGACCAGAGCCGGGCCAGCGCTCCTCGGCTCTGCAGAGCTGCTTTTATCTAGTTTCTCCTGGCAGCCTCCTTTCTGATGTCATTGAAACATTGTTTACTTGCTTAACGGGACCCAGATTCCTCTGACCTCCAGCCCCTCTGCAGGCCAGGATCACAAACATCCCTTAGCACTTTCCCCCCCAAACCCCCCAGATGAACATGAAGGAAGTAGAAGAGGGGGAAGTGCCCCTGAATCCGGCTGTCTGTCCACCCACCCCCTCCTTAAGGCCACCTCCGTGTTACTGACATATTCGTGCGCTTTTTATGTTTCATTAGCTGGGGGCGGGCCTGGGCAGTCCATCCAACTTCTCTGAGCTCAATTCAGGGAAACATCCGTCCTGGGGGTAACATTTCCTACGTCGGGAGCTGCTGTAAGACCTCGTTCAACGCACCTGGCTGTGACTGCACACCTGCTAACAGGGCGATCACAGGGCAGCACCTCCTCCCCTGCCCCACCCCCTCTTCCCCTGCCACGGCAGTGCTGCCTCTGGGGACGCGTGGCCACGTCTGGACACAGTTTTGGTTGTCACATCTGGGGGTGCTCCTGGCGTCAAGTGGGTGAGGCCAGGCACGCTGCTCCACACACTGCGATGACCGGGATGCGCCCCCTGTCCCGCCGGAATATCTGTTCCGAAACGTCACCGACAGTGCTGAGGCCGGGAAGCCCTTGCTAGAACCTTCCACACTGTCGTGAGTGTTAAGCACTAAGGACTCGTGAGTCACATGCTTTGTGCCTGGCGCCTCGCGGGCCCTCGGCTGGCAGTGGCTGAGGTCACCTTGACCGCCTTCTCCTCACCTTGCCCTCGGGAAGTCAGGGTGGAGAACACGATGCTCATTTTCCTAAAAGGACACCACGGCCCAGGAGTAGGGCCTGACCAGAGCTGGACCCGGGACCCCGGCCCCAGGGTCTCTGAGGACATTGAGTCCGCTGCGGCCCTGATACTGTCCACAGTCTCAGAAGCTTCCGGTCCTGGGACCCGGCCTTCTGGAGCTGGGGGAAGGGCAGGGGCTGCTCCCCGGGGCCTGGCGGTGCACCCCGAGCGGCCCCTCCCCTCTCCCGCAGTGCGGGGGGCTGGGAAGGGGGAACACTCCAGAGGACAGGCCGCTTCCTCAGGACACGCAGACCTCCGGAGCAGCGTAATTGCTTGGCTGTCCCCAGCGCTGTCATCTCCAGGGAGGCGCAGGAAATGCCCTGATCTGGGAGGGTGTGCCCTTGCCTCCGAGGAGCGGACACTGGGGGCGGCTTCACAGGTGGCAAGTCCCTGGCAGAAGCTTGGGACTGAGCCCCTCAGCGTGCGCCAGACACCGGGTGGGGGGCACAGGTGATACCTGACTTTGACCCCCGTTCCTCGTCTGAGGCCCTAACAGCCTGTGGGCAGGACATGTGGTCCCCACTTCACAGTAGGGAACCAGGGTCCAGGGAGGTCCACAGACGTGCCCAAGGGCACACGACTCCCAAGCCCCGGGTTTGTTCCCTTGCAGCTGCTGCCCCCTACAGCCCAGGGGACAGCGGCCAGGTGGTACCTACCAGGTGCCCGGCGGCTCTCACCAGCTTGTGAGTGAACAGCGGGAAGGCCTCATTGCTCAGGTCTGCATCGAGCACTTCCTGGAGAATGGCCCGGCTGTGAGCGAGAGCAAGGTCAGTCAGTCAGTCGGTCAACAAACACCTGCCCAGCCCTCCTGGGTGTGTGGCCTGGCTGGAGACGCACTGGGGACACAGCAGTGAGGAGGACGGGGCCCTGTCCTCACGGGGCAGACCGCCAACAAACATGCTAGTAATAAAACACACCAAGAGGGAGACGCACCCCAAATCCAGTCAGATAAGAAAGGCACCTTCATCAGAGCAGGAACAACCAAGCCCTGGGCAGAGACACGACTCAGAGATGGGCGCTCGCAAGCTCTCCTTTCTCAGATGGGGGAACCAAGGCCTGGGGCAGTTATCTAGCCAGCTAACGCCCCTCGTGCCACAGGCCCCCGAGGGCAGGGCCCGCCCTCCTTAGCTCCCCTGCCCTGCTGGCCCGGCAGTCTGGCTCTCATGCTGGACCTCTCGGTGTCCGTGGAAACCTTCAGTTCCTGGGCACCGTGCCCCCTGCCTCCCTCCAGGACTTAGTTGACTCTTGCTCCCCTGCATGTTTCCACCGGGTGCCCCGGCCCCAGTTTAAAGTTTTGTTATCCTTCAGGGTTGGCGCATCCGTCACCTCCTACAAGAAGGCCTCCCTGATTCCCTGAGTCTGGGTCAGGTTCCCGCCCCCTCCCCCACCCCACATTGCCCCCGGTCTGAGCTCACAGCCCTGATATGTCTCCTGCCAGGGTACCTCTCACACTGGTTGTATTGATACTTGCCCCCACTGAACCAGGAGCTCTGTGCCAACAGGGCCCCTATGCCTGGCACAGAGAGGACAACTGGTAAATAGGGCTGATTGAAAATGGGCTGGCTTTGCACTGCAGGGCCAGCTCCCCATTGGCAGGAGACAGCCCCACCATTTCTGCCTCGCAGGGGTCCCAGCCAGTGCCCAGAAACGCGTCTGAGGCGAATCCCCAGCCCCACGGTGCTGGGAGCTGCCCGCCCACGCCTGCCCGAGGTGCCCAGCGTGCTGCAGTGTGTCAAGATCCTTATGTAACACCCCGGCGCCCACGTGGCGTCAGCCCCCGGAGAACCCACACCCAGTCCTTAAGAAGCCCATCCTCTCCGCGGTCCTGGGCGGATGGGGCCAGGGCTGCTCCCTGGTCTTCCCAGCAGGGGAAGGAGGAAGGAGGCTGGAGCTGCCACCCGGGGCCGGCGTGGCCTTAGCAGTGCCAGGGGTGCCCCAGCTCGGGCACCGAGCTGGGCAGGCAGGTCTGCCAAGCACGGGTCGGGGTGCAGGAGGCTGTGCCTCTCCCAAGAGGGCACCGGCTCCGGTCAGAGAGCAGGTTCAGGTCCTGCTTCCTTCACTCACTCCCACCCCAGCCTCGCCTCAGTCCCCTCGTCCGCTCCAGGAGGGCAGCGATGCCACCTCACGGGGCCCTTGTGAGGGGGCAGCCACCAGAAAGCACGCACCAAGCGCCATGGCACTAACAGCTACGATGGTAATCACTGTTCCCCGCCGTGTCTCCCCAGTCACGTGTGGTCTCTTGAGCTTAAGGTAATTAGGGTAAAACATTCTGTCTCACGGCCACATGTCAAGGCCTCAGTGGCCGCATACAGCTTAGTGGCTACTGTACTGGACCACCAATTATGGAATGTTTCCAGAAAGTTCTATCGGTCAGCAGGTCATACAGCATCTCCCATGGTCCAGGTGCCACGCCGAATGCTTTCCACCTGACAGCTCAGAAAGTTTAGCCCTTGTCAGCGGTGCTGGTAACATTATTATTCATACAAGAAACTTTGGGTTATTTTTGAAAGAGCGAGGACAATTTGGGGGAGAAAGCTGAGAAGTTACCAGGAGGAGGAGAGCTTGTCTTCCTGCCCTGGCAGCTGTCACTTGCCACCCTCCTTGAGCAGCTTCTAATGAGGCTGGAAGAGGCTGGTCTGTCCTCCCGGGGCCACACCTCGATCTGTCTGTCTGGTACCCCCTCCCTCCCCTGCCCGCTCACCTCCACCACCAAACCAAAAATGGCCCAGTCCCTGGCCAAGGTCGCAGTGCAGATGAAGCTGAGGCTTCCGAGGATGGCCTCGAGCTCAGGAGGCCAGGACGCCCACCCCCGTTCAGCCCAGAGATGCGGAGGTCAGTGTGTGGGGAGAGGAACCCCACATACTGGACCCATCGACCACCTGGACACGGCTCATCACTCTCCGCTCAGAATCCCTGCTTCACCTGGCCCCTGAGGCTCCTCACACCTGCCGGCCTCCTACTCCCTGGCCCAGAATCAGAGACCCCGTTAAAGCCCTTCTTCTGCTCAGTTCTCTCTCCTGGAGGAGTAGCCTCTGCACCTGTAGGCTCTCGCCTCCATTGCCCTCTGAGCCTGTCTCCTATGGCCCTGGCCTCACCGCTTTTCCTCCTGCCACAGGGCCTTTGCACCTGCTGCCTCCTCTGCCTGAAACACTGTCCCTTCAGAGAGCTCCAAGCCTTGACCCCTCATTTCCCGCAGTGTCCCCTCCAAGGGCCCCCTAATAAATATTGGTTTTCATGAGAAGCCTGAAGTCCAGCACTTGATGGTTAAGGTACACAACCAGCCGTGATTCGGAGAGCACGTACCATGCGTGTGCCGTGTGCCTCTGTGCGAGACGATGCACGCTCAGAGCCAGCTACACTCCGCCCGGGAGGGGAGGGCTGCCAGCCCAGGACCCAGCGGGGGTGCTGCAGGCTTGGTCAGCTCCAAAGAACCAGGGAAAATGGACCCCGTGGCGGGACCTGCGTGCACTGTCTGGGGATCCTGGCATGACCCCGGCTGACAAGGATGTCCCGTGGACACGGCCATGCTGCATCTAAGCGTCAGCTTTGGGATAACCTGGCTGGAGGTGCACCGTCCTCTCTTCTTCACCAATAAGAATAAAAATACTTCTAACCACCTCCAAGGGCTGTGATCAGGATTGGAGGAGATGTTGGCACATCCAGCCCCCTGGCTGGTCAATGTTAACACGCTGTGCTTCCCCTCTTATCCCCTATCCCCCCGTCCCCTCTCCAAAGCGCAGCCAGAGAGATCTTTCCAACGTGCACAGCTGCTCAGGTGCCCCTTTGCCTAAGACCGTCGTGTGGCTCCACGCACAAGCTAGAATCCGAGGGCTTTCCAGGAGCTGATTCCTCCTGGGTGGGAACACAGCTCAGTAAACGCTCACAGAATGGATTAAGGAGTGAATGATCGTCTGTAGACCTAGTCACTGGGGGCGTTTAGGGAGCAGCAGGCCACCTCTCGGTGTAGAGCGTTATTCTGAGCCCAGGTAGCACGTGGAACCCCAGGCTGGCTCTGCCCACCTAGAGATGGCGTACATGATTCTTAGTCTGTATCAGCTGTCCAGAGACACCCTCGCTGGCCCTTCCGTGACCACTGAATCCTCACGTACTGATTCACAGTGAGGTTCAGTCTGAGTCCTTTATTAAGGGCTTTTCTGTATTCTAGTCCTTCGAAAAGCATCCTTCTGGTGTGGCCTCTCTGAGGTCGCTGGCACGTCGAGCTTACTGACCACAATGTCCCATTCTGAAGCAGTAAGTCGTTCTGCCCCGGGCCCCAGATAGAGGGCTGAGGGCTCAGGGCCCAGGGGCACCCCGGTGCCTGGCTCCCCGCCCTCTCCTCACCTGGCTGGGCCCTGGACGCTGATCAGGCCCAGGTCCTCGGAGCTGTCGACAAGCTGGCACCGGAACCTCCGGTCCTGCAGCACCGTGGTGATGTGGGACCAGTTGTGCTGGGCCACAGCCCCGCCCACGGCCAGGTAGTAGCCGTCCCCTGGAGGAGAAGCACGGGACTCAGCGCAGGACTGTGGGACGGAGGAGGTGGGGCAGAGGGGATGGCCCGAGGCCTCGTGGAGAAAACAAACACTCTTTCCTTGAAAGTGAACGACAGAGGCCCAAGTGATGGGGACACTCCGAAGGGACCCTGGGTTCTCATCACCCGCAGGACGAAACGTGGGGAGGAGGGGCTGGGTGCGGGACCGCCTGAGGCTGCGCGCGTCAAGGGAGCATTTTCTGGGGGAGTCTGAGGCTTTCTCCCACTTCTCAAAGGGTTTGTGGTCCAAGAAAGCGTAAGAGCTCCCAGTGCCATCACGCCGTGGGGAGACCGAGTCCCACCTCAGCTGCCAGTGCTGGGCGAGCTTGGACAAGCCTCTTTCCTTCTCTGAGCCTCAACGTCCTGACCAGCTCCCGTTTCTCTTCATATTCCCATGGCCCCCGGTCTCTAGGATCCCTGCCATGGCCTTATGGGGGCTGGTGTCGAGCCGGGGCGTTACAGGCAACACACCGTTGATCCTTCAGAGGGGACTGACACTCGTCACCACCCTCGGGAAAAGGAGACTGAGGTTCAGAGAGGTCACACGGTGTGAGAAGACTGGCCTCTGTCCAGCTCTGAGTCCACGGCCTGTGGAGCATCCACTGGGCCGTGCTGCCACCCGGGTACTGCTGAGCGGAGGGGAGCTCACCTTGGCCCAGTGTCCTGGGAGAGCCACTGCCCCGGGGGGCTGTGACCTCAGACAGCTGTGTGGCCCTGGACCCCTCATGCAGCCTGCCTGAGCCTCCAAAATGTCACCTGCAATTTGGGGTGAATGCACCTCACCCGCGGGGATGCTGTGAGATTCAGCCACTGTGTGTGCCCTGGGCGGGCAGGCTCTCACTGACTACTCCCCCCGTGACCTGGTGGAGGTGGCAGGCCTGGAAGAGGCTTCGTTCCTCTGCATTTTCTATGCGCCCTTCTCCCCATCCCATTCCCTCTCTTCCTTCCTTCCTTCCAGCAGGGCTCCCCCCATCTCAGAGTGATGGTACCCAGTCAATCCCTGACTTCCAGCCTCAGTTTCTGCATCTGTACAATGGGAATGAGGCCAGAACCCCACCCCCCACCACAAGGCTGCTGGGGTGATTGAAGGAGCTATGGCGGCACCAGGAGCCCAGCTTGGGGCTCAGGAACCAGGAACCGGGATGGTTACGCACTGGGACACTCATCTCCCTCCCCGGGGGTCCGGTCCTGCCCAAGGGCTGCTTCTCTCAGCTTTCCGCGCCATTCACTCTGGGCCCCGCCGGGGGCCGGCCTGGCACCAGCCCCCAGCCCACTCTGGGCACAGCTGGCATGGGAGGGGGGCAGCAGCTCTCGGGGAGGCTACGGAGTCTGGAGAATCCTGCCTAGACGCCCTTCTGCACACTGGCCCCCACTCCCCGAGGCTTCCACAGCAGTGGAACAGCATGTCATTGTGATCATAGGTGCGGGCACCTACTATAATTGAAAAAGAGACACGCCCCACTTTGCTTCTCCAGCAGGGGAGCGTGAAGCTCGTAGCAGAGCCCAGACGGGGACAGGGGATGGGGTGGGGGGCCTGGGACCTCTGCTCCCTCCCCAGAAGCACTCGCTGGCTGGGCTCTGATGGAAGGTCCTGAAGCTGGGACCGGTCAGGCCACCACACCTGGAAGCGTGAAGCTGGGAACCCTTTGCCCCCTCCAAGCCAGGGTTCCACCAGCAGCAGCCGGGGGGAGAGCAGAAGAGCCCCTGGCTTTGCCATCAGTCCCCCACGTGGAGACCCCAGCCAGAGCCCTGGTCGTCCTCCCGCCCCGTCCAGGTGACCTCTGGAACATCCCTGACCTCGTCACCCCACGTTCTGTGTGCCCGTCTGCGCCCTCAGTCCTGGCTGTCCATCCAGACCCAACTCAAAGGCCAAACAAACGAGCTGATCCCCAAGGATCCCCTGCTACCTGGGCTGGGGGCTCTCGGGACGCTGGATTGAGAACACCTCTGAGGATCGAGTCTCCAGCGGCATCCTCTACCCCAGCGCCCGGAGCACGCTCCGTGGGCCCCGCGGGGCCCCGCCCGTCTGCAGCCATGCCGAGGCCCCTCCCAGGGGGACCCGAGCGTTAACTGAAGCCACCTGGTTCCAGACAGACAGCGGCTGCTGGGCCTGGCCTCCTCTGGGCAGCTGTCTCTCATGAAAAACATAGCGAAGTGCCCAGGTCCATGTCCAGCCCACACGGCGGACATGGCAGGGAGGGCGGTCAGAGGGCAGGCTCCAGGGCTCTGGCTCGGGCCGGGAGCTGTGGACTTTATTTTGTACTTTTCAGAATTGTCCAAATGTTTCCTACAGGTATGTACTCCCTTTGTGATGTAAAATACTGTTCAAAATCACATTTAAGATGGACAGCTGCTTTATACACAACCTTGATCACACGTGAAACGCACATCCTCTTGTCTTAACGGTGATCTGACCTAACAGGTATAAACACGCGCACTGACTGGACATGCATGTTCACAGCAGGAACAGTACCGCTTTTTTAAGGCTGAAAATACAAGGTCCGTATGTGGGTTTTCTGTGCTTAGCGGTGAAGCCGGGACCTTTAGCACGCTCCACAGACCACTGTGACTTGCTTGTCATCTGCACACGCCCTGGCAGGTCAAGAACCCACCAAGTGCAAACCTCCCCACCAGGCGGCCGTTTAACTTGAGGCAGACGCCCCCAGCGTCCAGGAGAAACATCTCCAGGGTCCATTAACACCTCCCCTTCCCCTCCTCTCAGAGCCTGCTCTTCCCGCCCTGGCAGGCGAGTTCTCCTCCAGGGCCAGGAATCCACCAGACTCATCGGGAAGGGCACAAGAAGCTGCCCCCTTGGGCCGTGGCTCAGCGTACAGAGCCCTGGTGACAACTCCCCCCTGTGACGGGGACTAGTTTCCAGGTGGGGAAACAAGCTCAGGGAGGCTGCTCCCCAGCCCTCCTGGCACCCCAGACTCTTGCTCAACTCCCTGCAGCAGCTCAGGGAGGAGGGTCATTTGTCTCCACTTCACAGATGGGGAAACTGAGGCTCAGAGAGGCGGGCCCCGAGCCAGGCAGTGGCAGAGCCAGGATTTCAGGGACCTGCACACTCACTGGGGTCCCTCTGTTCTGTCTCCCCAGCTAGACTCGCTGTCTAAGGATGGCAGCTGTGGCTGGACCGGGCCTCCCCTCTCCTGGGGGGTGAAGGCCACACAAAGTTTCCAGCGGTCCTTGTCAAAATGCCCCTCTCTGCCCAGCTCCTCACAGGCACCTCCCGCGTTCTTTCCTCCACACCTTTCTATCAGGTGGCTCCTATCCATCCTTCGAGGCTCAGGCCAGACATCACCTCCTCCAGGAAACCTTCCTCATCCTGGCTCACCTGCTTCCCATGGCCTCCCATAATCCTCGCTCTTTCCCACGCCCTCACAATCCCACCCAGTGTTCTATCGGGCTTTTCCTGCACCTCCCTCTCCCAGTGCCCAGGCCAGACCTTGCCCCCGTCCCCCGTGACTGAGTCCCACGCAACTGAATGGCCAGCAGCACTGAGCCAGGCCGGGAGCTGGGGCCGCCAGGTTTCCTGAACGGGCTGACAGTGACCCTTCCCCCGACGGTACAGTGCAGCCGCACGGAGAGCAGCACAGTTGAATCCTTTCTTCCCTGCAATCCAGTGTCCCAGGGGTGGCAAGGGGGCCCCTTCTTGGAGAGAGGGGATGCTTCCCACGCTCTGTGAAGCTTAGCCATTGCTATTCTGCCCTGACAGAGACAGGCTTGCAGCACTAGAGATTCGACTGCTCCCATGTGAACCAAGGGGTGGGTCGGGGAGGTGAACTGATGGGGGCAGATCTGGCTCAGCGTAGTCAGACCTGTGCAAACAAGGGGTACGAGTAATGAGCTCCCCGTCACAAGAGGCATGCAAGTAGAAGCAGAAGGCCTGCAGAGGGCAGTGTGGGTGTCAGCTTGGGTACAGAGCTGGATATCTTCTAAGGACCTGCCCCAGTCTGAGACTGAGAGTTACATGGGAACGGAGACAGCCAATTCAGCATAGATGCCGGTGTCAGAAAGGCGCTAACTTCTCCACGAGGGAGGCGTGGCCTTATCCTCGGCTCTCTTCCGGGCAAGTGAGCTGAGCACGCGCACGCTGTGGCCACTCCGAAACCCCGCGGGACGGGCAGGTTCAAAGGCATAATCACTGAGCGCTGGAAGCCCAGCATCGTTGCCTGAACAAAGGCCACATTCAGCCTGAAGCGAGACCTCTGAGCTCCCAGGCCCTGACTGGGGCGGGCACACGCGTGACTCCAGAGCAGCCTCGACAGCCCCTCCCAGTGCGTCCTGCGTCGGCGGCCACCTCACCGAGCGGGGCTGCGTCGAGGGCACTGCTGGATCCTCGAGGCATCGCTTACCTTCAAAGGCAGGGGCCAGCGGGGAGGTCTGGGGGCTGGGAGCAAGGCGGCTGACAGTCAGGTCGCTCTCGGTGCCCCCGCGGTGGTTCAGCATGCAGGTGTACACCGTGGAGCCTGCGGACAGGACGAAGACCCCAGAATGTGGGAGCCATTTAGCGGGGCGGCCCCTCAGCTCAGGGTAACCCTTGGTCGGATATCCTAGGGGGGCAACCTTGAAAGGCCCCTCGTCTCAGTGATGCCACCACGACTGAATGACCCAGAGAGGGATGGGCAGGTCACCCAGCACTGCCATGCCCAGAGGAGGAAGGGTCAGGAGGGAGGCTTCTTTCTTCTAGAAATGCCTCGAATCCCTCCCTCCCACCCACCCCACCCCCACGCTGGGACGTCTTTAAGGGCAGGATTTATATTTCATTCATTGGGCGCTCCTAGCACCATGCCTGGCACAGCAGAAGCTCCTTGAATGGCTGATGAACAAATGAGTATGCAAAAGGAAGTAGATGGATGGATGAGAGAACGCGGAGGTGGGGAGAGGGTGGGGGGAAGCACGGATGGAAGGAGGGGACGGGTGGGTGGGTAGAAGGGTGTTGGCACGATGAATGGGACGCGGGGGATTAAGGGGAGGTGAGTAGATGGATGGATGGATGAGAGAATGAGGAGGTGGGGAGAGGGTGGGGAAGGAAGGATGGAAGGAGGGGACGGGTGGGTGGGTAGAAGGGTGTTGGCACGATGAATGGGACGCGGGGGATTAAGGGGAGGTGAGTAGCAGGTACATGTGAGGCGGGGGGCAGGTGGGTTGGCTGGATAAATGGTGTAATGGGTTGAACTGTGTCCCCCAGAATGGTATGTTGAAGTCCTAACCCCCAGTCCCTGTGAATGGACCTTATTTGGAAATAGGGTCTTTGCAGATGGGATCATGCTAGGGTGATCAGAGGCCATCAGGGTGGGGCCCTAATCCAACGTAATTGGTGCCCTTAAAAGAAGAAGAAAACGCAGGGAGAAGGCCGTGTGACTCAGAGGCAGAGATTGGAGCAACGTGGTTGAAAGGCATGGACGGTGGCCACGGCCAGAAGCCAGGAGGGGCAAAAAGGAGGGATTCTACGTTCTTGGGATCACGGCCCTGAGTCTGAACTTCCAGCCCCAGGCTCGTAAGACAACACATTTAGGTTGTTTAAAGCCACTCAGTTTGCGGTACTTTGTTACAGCAGCTCTAGGAAACTAATAGCGATGGGGCTGGGTGAGTTTGGGGTCGGGTGGACGGGGATGCGTGATAAAAAAGGAGAGGCGCATCCCAAACACTGCATGGGACATACTTACACTGAGAAGTTATTCATCCTTTATTTAGAATTCAAATGGCACTGAACGCCCTGTGTTTTTGTTTAATTCTAGAAACCCTACTTGGGGAGAGCATTCCTAGGGGGGGAAGTGGACAGGTTCCGCAGCCCCGGGAGACTGTTCTGAGGACTTGCTGCCTGGAATCCTGTCTGGAACAAAGTAAAAGCGGGGGCGGGGGCGGGGGGGGGGTGGAGGATGGAGGAGGAGACAGAGGGTAGAGGGAGGGAGGAAGGTGGAGGGGGCCTGGGGCCGGGGCTCGGCCAGGAGGGCAGAGGGGTCTGGACACGGGGACCCAGGGCCAGGCCCCGGGGCAAGCCATGAGCCAGATGAGCCCAGAGAGGACAGGGTCAGCTCGCTGTCTCGTCTCAGTGCCCGGGGCTGCACTGAAGTGGGAAAGCGTGGCCCACCTGGGCTCCGTACCTGGGGCCCGGCTGACATCGGCCGAGAAGAGCCAGTCGGCGGCCTTCCTCGCGTCCAGGCCCACCAGGTAGAACTTCCCGAAGTAGGACATGTCAAACACGGCAGCGGCCCCTCTGCAGGCCAGACACTCCTTCCTGATCTGAAAAGTTCCAGAGGTGGGGTGCTGTGTGGGCTCCGGGACCTGACTCCTCCCCCAGACCCTGGGGCCCTGGGCCCTTGGCTGCCGTCCTGCTCCGAGAGCCCCTCCTGCCTTCCCCCCCTCCAGCTAGGAACACACGGTGACCATCCTTTTCAAGCACAGGAGACACTCTCCAGGGTAGACCAGAAGCCATAAAACAAGACGATAAATTCAAACGGGTTAAAATCATACGAAATATGTTCTTTGACCACAGTGGAATCAAATTAGAAATCAGTAGTGGAAGAAAAATTGGGAAATTCACAAATAAGTGAAGTTAGACAACGCAGTCCTAGATAACCAACGGATCAAAGAGAAAGGGAATTAGAAAACACTTGGAGATGAATGAACATGAAAATACAACATATGCAGACGGATGGGATGAAGCTAGTGCTGTGCTCACGGAAGTTTTCCACCTGCAAGAGCTCTCCAGTCAGTAACCTAACTTCTCCACTTTGAGAAACTAGAAAAGGAGAGCAAATTAAGCCCAAAGTAGGCAGAAGGCAAGGCAGGCAGAAGGAAAGACATACTAGAGATTAGAAAGGAAATAAATGAAATCTTGAAAAACAGAGAAAATCAGCAAAATTGAAAATTGTTTCTTTGAAAAGATCAACAAAATTGGCAAATCACTAGCTAGACTGACCAAGAAAAAACAGGGAAGACTCGAAGTACTGAAATCAGGAATGAAAGAGGGGTATCACTAACCAATTTATAGCAAAGGATTTTAAGGAGTACTGTCAACAGCTGTCCACCAACAAATTAGACATGAAATGAAATTCCTAGCGAGACACAAATTACTGAAGCCGACTGAAGGGGTAATAGTCTGAATCCATCTATAATAAAAAAGAGACTGAATTAGTCATTTAAAACTCCCCACAAAGAAAAGCCCAGGTCCAGATGGCTTTACTAGTGTATTTTACCAAACATTCAGAAAAGAATTAACACCAATTCTTCACAAACTCTTCCCAAGAGGCCAGCACTACCCCTGATGCCAAAACCAAAGACCTCATAAGAAAACTACAGAGCAAAATCCTTCATGAATACAGATACAAAAACCTCAACAAAATACGAGCAAAAGCTAAATCCAACAACATATAAAAAGGATTACACACCACGGTCAAGTGGGATTATCCCAGGAATGGGAGGCTGCTTTACCACCCCAAAATCAGTCGACGTAATGTACCATCGTCACGGGATAAAGAACAAAAACCAAATGATCATCTCAATAGATGCAGAAAAGGTATCTGACAAAATCCAACACTTGTTCATGATAAAAACTCCAAGTAAACTAGGGCTAAAAGGGAAATTCCTCAACCTGATAAAGGGCATGAACAAAATCCCACAGCTGACATACTTAATGGCGAGAGACTAAATGTCCCACGCTAAGATCAGGAACAAGACAGGGCTGTCCACTCTGCTACTTCTACTCAACACTGTACTGGAGGTCCCGGCCAGAGCAATTAG
This sequence comes from Grampus griseus, assembly GCF_964374135.1. Classification (NCBI taxonomy): domain Eukaryota; kingdom Metazoa; phylum Chordata; class Mammalia; order Artiodactyla; family Delphinidae; genus Grampus; species Grampus griseus. The sequence continues at coordinate 2,229,380 of NC_139000.1, forward strand.
GCAAGAAAAAATAAAAGGCATCCAGACTGGAAAAGGGGAAGTAAAACCATGTCTATTTGCAGCTGATGTGATCTTACATCAGAAAATCCTAAGGAACCCATTGAAAAACTATTATACCTAATAAAATAGTTCAAGAAGGCTGCAGGATATAGGGTCAATATACAACAAATAAAAAATTTTTGTATTTCTATATGCTAGCCATGAACCATCGATGAAATTAAGAAAATAATTCTATTTACATCATCAAAAAGAATTTTTAAATGCTTACACATAAATTTAACAAAAGAAGCGCAAACTTGTACTTAAAAACTAGAAAATATCTTTGAAAGAAATTAAAGACCTAAATAAATGGAAAGCCCTCTCATGTTTACGAAATGAAGACTCACTATTGCTAAGATGACTGTACCCCCCAAATCAATCTACCGATTAGACAGAGTCTACCGAAATCTCGGCTGGCTTCTTGGCGGAAGCTGACAAACGGATTCTAACATTCACACAGAAATGCAAGGCACCCAGAATATTCAAAACAGTCTTGAAAAAGGAGAACAAAGCTAGAGGATTCACACTTCCTCATTTCGAAACTTACTACAAAGCGAATGTACTCAAGACGGCGTGGTATAGCCTAAGGATAGAAATACGGATCAATGGACTAGAACTGAGAGTCCAGAAATAATAGAAATACGGATCAATGGAATAGAACTGAGAGCCCAGAAATAAACCCTGACGTTTATGGTCAGCTGAGTTTTCACAAGGATGCCACGGCAATTCGATCGGGAAAAGAATAATCTCCAACAAATGGTGCCGGAACACCCGAATAGCCGTCTGCAAAAGTGCGACGTTGGACCCCTTCCTCACGCCACACACAAAGCTTCATCAGAATGAACCACAGACCTAAGTACGAGACCTAAAACTATACCATTCTGAGAAGAAAACGGAAGAGTAACTCGTTGTGACCTGGGTTAGGAAACGCCTTCTTAAATATGACACTAAAAACGCAAGGGACAAAAGAAAAACTACATAAGCTGTACTTCATCAAAATTAAGAACTTTCGTGCTGCCAACGATATCGTTAAAAAAGTGAAAAGCCAACCCACAGAAGGGGAGAAAATGTTTACAAATCATAAGCCTGATGAGGGACTTGTAGCCAGAATGTACGGAGAATTCTTATAACTCAATAAAAAGACAAATAGCTCAATTTAAAACTGAGCAAAATATCTGGATAGACATTTCTCCCAAGAAGATATACAAATGGCTAAATCTGCACATGAAAAGATGTTCCGCACCAGCAGTCATTAGGGAAATGCAACTCAGATCTTTGAGATACCACTTCACACCCACCCGGATGGCTAGCGTCAAAAAGAGAACTACACGTGCTCACGAGGATGGAGAACCGAGAACCTCGTCCGCCGCGGGCGGAGGTGTGAAACGGTGCAGCCACTTTGGAAAAGCCTTCGCAGATCTTCAAAACACGAAACGTGGAGCTACCACATGGCCCGGCAATCCCACTCCCAGATATTTACCCGTGAGAAATGAAAACATCTGTCTAAAAACTTGCACACACATTTTCAGAGCAGCATTATTCATAATAGCCCGAAAGTCGAACCACGCAAATGTCCATCAACAGATGAATGGATAAAGAAAAAAGAGTGTATCCATGTAATGGAATATTGTTCAGAATAAGAAGTCATGAAGTACTGACGACTTCCTAAAACATGGATGGTCCTTGAAGACATTATGCCAGTCACAAAAGACCATTGTACGAGTCCATTACGTGAAACGTCCAGATGAGGTAAAGCTACGCAGACAGGAAGTAGATTAGTGGCTGCCAGAAGGTGGGGATGCGGTGAGAAAATGGGCTAATGGGGATAGGGTTTCCCTGGGGGGGAGATAAAAAGGTTCTAAAATTAGATTGCAGTGATGGTTGCAGAACCCTCTGAAAATACTAAAAGCATTGTACACTTTAAGTGGTTGGGTGGTATGGTATGTGAATATATCTCAATAAAGCTGTTTTTTTTTAAAAAAAAAACAAAAAAAAACAAGGCGACATCTCTCATTATTTCCCTCCATACGGTACGCAAACGCTTGGCTCCAGTCTCAAGGTTTTCTGCTGTCCATCTGTTTCTTCTGCTTGGTCTTCCCTTGCAATGTCAGTCCATCTTTGCCCTAAACCCCTCACCCCATCGCTGAGCAGATGTGCCAATCCCACTGCTTTTACGGGAAAAAAAAAAAAATTATAACAGGAAAGCTGCCACTTAGGGAGCATTTAGGGTGTGTGAGGGGCCCACGCCATCTCCTCCCGCCCCGTGTGGTACAGACACTGCTGCCTGGGAGCAACTGTGATTAGCAGCCTCACGGCCAGGTGCCCTCTGAGGCCCAGGGGCAGTACGTGGGCCACTCAAGTTTACACAGGTGGAAACGATGAGCTGTTCATCACCTGGGTCTGTCTAGTAGTGCCCCGACCCCGAGAAGCCACTGTGCGCATCTCTCCCCGCTCTGCGTTCAGTGATGCCACGTGGGTGGGTGGGAGGGAGCGGACGGTGAGGGCATTTATACAGGGGAAACTGGCCAGCGCCGGGGATCAGGCTTCCCCCTGGGACAGCTGGTTGTTACACGGCACCCCATGGGGTCTGCACAGCTCCTGCACAGCTCCAGGCACCACTACTCTTTATGGAGCTCCCTTCACCCATCAGCCATGTGGTACCTTCGCTTACACTGCTGGGGCTGCAGATCAAAGCCCAGAACAGCTTCCCGGGCTGACTCTCGTCTAGCCAGGCTGGGGAAGTTGCCAAGGCTGAGCACAAGTGCCTGTTTCATGCTCTGGGACTGTCGAGGTGCCTTTGCGCGGGTGGGATGCAGCCGTGAAGCCAAGTTGGCATTCCCTCCCAGCGCCCACATCCTCAAGGGCCTGAACATCCCGCAGGCCTTGGAAGCCACCGTGCGGAGGTGCCAGACGGGTCCCCGTTTGCTCCCCGGAGAGGCAGCCCCCAGGGACTCCTGGGCTTTCAGACGCACATGCCTCCCCTTCCATTTCAGAAGCCGCCTCCTCCAATGCCTTTACTAGAGCAAACTTCGGAGGAAAGCCTGCTTCCTCCCCTTCAGGACCGGGTGCAGAACTAGTCACGATAAAGATGCGGGCCTGTTCAGAATGTATTAAGAGTTTCCAGGCAGCAACAGCAGAGCTTTGCTTCTAAGCAGGGGGCCCCACGTGACTGCAGGGGTCCCACGCCCAGGAAGCTTCCCAGGCCACCCATCCCTGGGGACCCCCAGGCTGAGGCCTTGGCCCCCTCTCAAACAGATACCGAAGGGACTTCGCTCCCTCCCCAGTCGGCCACGTGCACGGGGACACAGCACGTTCTGCTGGGTAACAAAACAGCTGGGCGGCTCGGAGGGGAAGCTGGCATAGTCTCTTCTGCAGAAGCTGCCTGTGAGAACTTCCCTGTGTGACGCAGACTCAGAGGGACTCACCTCAACCCCAACAGAAATGAGGAGTCGGGAAGGGAAGGAAGGGGCCAGGAGCCGCCAGGAGCGACCTGAGAATCGGAGCAGCTCCGAGAGGCTCAGAGAGGTGAAGCCCTGGCCCGAGGCCACACAGCCAGACCCAGGCCTGGCTCCAGCCCCACTCCTTGAGCAGACCTCACCGCTGCCAAAGTCTTGGTACAGACGGGAGGGGAGGGCAGAGAACATCACCGATTCCTCCACGAAACTGAGTCGGCCAAAAACGGGGGTGGGGATAGCCGGCAGAGAGGGCCAGCCCACGGGGACGCCCGCCTTTCTGTCCCACCAGGGATGGGGCGTCCTACCACGTCGTGGTGGGGCGGGAAGTCGAAGGTGTACTCCTGGCCCAGCAGCCTGCCGTAGAGGTAGTCCTCGTGCGCCCGCTGCCTGTAGGCCCCGTAGTAGTCGTAAGGGAGCACCTGGGGCAGAAGAGGGGTCGTCACCGGTCCCGCCCCCTCCTCCCCCCTCCACGCACAGCGTGGCCCGGTGCCCGCGGCCTGGCCAGCCCTGAGCCGGGTCCTGCGGAAACAAAGGTCCACAGGGCAGAGCTGGTCCTGCCCTCTCCGAGCCCCGCTCTCGAGGGGCAACGCGCTGTGGGCGAGGCCGGGGTGGAGGCGGGGCTCAGGCATGCCCTCCACGTTGCACAGGCGACACCACAATCTCCATGGCGGTGGGAGCGCTGGGGCCCCGGAGGGTGGAGAAGGAACGGGGTGTGCTCGGGTAGGGAGGGCGGCGAGGGACGGGGCTGAACGGGAAACAGGCGGGTTGACTGGGACCTCGGGGGCCACGCCAGGGCTTCCGACTCAGCGCCAAGGCGCTGGGATAAGGCCCAGGGATCAGCCTGCGGAAGGAGAGGGAGGGGGAGTCGGGGCTGGGGTGGCCGCAGCGGTGGCTCCAGGTGCTGTTGCCATGGTGATCCGGGACCAGGTCCTGCTCGGGGCCAAGCCCTGCGCAAAGGGCCTCGCGCTTCCGGGAAGGGAGACCCTCTCTACAGATGAGGAAACCGAGGCGCCGAGAGACTGGAACTTGCCTCAGGTCACAGGTGAGTCCTGAGCGCCCGGCATGGGCCCCAGAGGCTGGCCCCTCAGCCACCACTTGCCTTGGCTTCTCCTGCACTCGGTCAGCCGCTCTCAGGGAGGCCCAGGACCCAGCACCCGCACCTGGTCCTGTTCCTGCGGATGGGGCCCCTCCTCCTCCCCCAGCCCTCCCTCCTAACATCCCAGCCCGCCGTAGCCTGGCCAGGGGTCAGGGGTTTGGGGACGTCTCGTCACCCAGTGCCCTGGACTCCCAGGATGGCTCCCGGGTGGGGACTGCACAGCCTGCCCATCTCGGGACCAGGGGTATGTCACCGATTCCTGCTCTGGTCTCATCGCCTTGCCCGCGGATTCCGGGGAGAGGGGTTTCCAGGGCGGACCAGGCTGGCTGCAGTGGGCTCTGCAGAGACCTGCTCAAGGAGAGGTCTCCCTAGGCCCCTCCTCTCTGCTGACCCCAGAGAAGCAGAGGCAGAAGCCATCAGGAACTCTGGCTCCATCCACCTCACCTAACATGCCCTGGAACGTGCCTTGGCACATAGCTGCTACGGAGATGGGAGACGGGCCGCACTGGAAGGGCACTGGTGAAACATAGCAACGGGAAAGGGGTTTTAATTTGTGCAAATCTGGATCAAATACTATCCCCCTCAGATCACATCACCTGCTCCAGAGACCCCAGGCCGAGGGGCTCACAAGCAGGACGGTTTTGACTCTTCTCTGAGGACCCAGGTCCCTGAGAGGCACTGGGTGGGGGCTGGGCAGCCCCCAGGAGGGCACCCAGAGGCCAGGACGCTGTGAAGTACCAACTTACGAGCTAACACACAGAATGCATAATTTTGGCTAAATCCTCCTACTAACATTCACAGTTGCCGTTGCCAAAGATATATGAACCAAATTACGAGAAGACGCTCTGATTCCTCCCGTAAACCTGGGAGCCTCGTGTGCAGCCTCCCCTCTGTGGAACACCAGCTCTCCTGGCCCCTGGCCCATTTGGGCCGTGGAAGGCCGGGCACCGTGGGCGGTGAGGGGTGCCTGTGGGGACATCCCACGACCTCAGGTGGCCCGGCCGGGGCTCGGCTTCTCCAAAGGCCAGGTGACGCACCCGCCCCACGGCACTAAGGACAGGGAGACACACAGCCACCTCCGGTGGGGAGGACGTAGGCGGGACGGTGGGCAGGGGCCGGGCGCAGGCCGGGCTGGGGGCATGGCCGCTGGGTGCCGGGGAGCCACTCACCGGAGCCGCACCGTGGGGACTGAACCATCCCGGCCTCTCCCAGCCGTGCCGCTCCTGGAACACGCAGCCTCGTGCGAGGAGTTCCTGGTTGTGGAGGGAGAAGAGGCCCACTCAGGCCTGGCCAGACGCGCAGAGGAGGGCAGGGAGGGGAGAATCCACCACCCGGCACCGCAGCAGGCAGTGGGCAAAGAGGTCCCAGTACTCGGAACCAGGACCCAAGCCCAGGCTCTGACTCCAACTGTGCGGCCCTCCCAGCACCCACACTGCCCGCCTCAAGAATCCCCCATCTGCAGAATTACCTTCTCTTATGGACCGAACAGCACCCCCAAATTCCTATGCTGAAGCCCTAACCCCCAGTGTGACTGTATTTGGAGACGGGGCCTGTGAGGAAGGAATTAGGGTGAAATGAGGCCCTAAGGGTGGGGTCCGAAGCCTTATGAGGAGAGGAGAAGCCACCAGGGCTGTCCCTCTGCCAGGAGCAGACACAGCGGGAAGGCGGCCGCCCTCACCAGGAACCGGTCAGCGGACACCTGGATCCTGACCGCCCAGCCTCCAGGACTGTGAGAGATGAATTCGAGCCCCCCAGCCTGGGGTGTCTGTTACGGCAGCCCGAGCGGTCTGGGACACCCAGTGACCCAGCGATGCCACAGCTCAGCGTACACCCAGGAGAAATGACACCAGGGACGCAAACAAGCCCGTGCACACCTGCGTTCACAGCCACCCAGAGGTGGGGACAGCCCAGGCGCCCATCAACGGACGAATGGATGGCCAGTGTGGTCCACCCATACGATGCGATGTTATTGAGCCTGACAAAGGAAGGACATTCTGACACCTGGTGTATTGTAGACCAACCTCAGAGGCAAGTAAGGAAAAGCAGCCCGGCCGCCAAGGGCCACACGGGGCACGATCCCATTTGTGCGAAAAGACCAGAACAGGCACATCCAGAGAGACAGGAGGTATAGATCGGTAGCTTTTCTAGGCTGGGGGGTGGGGGCGACATGGGGAGTTGTTGCTTAATGGGTACGAGGTTTCCTCTCGCAGTGACAAAAACAGTCTGGAACTGGATAGCGGTGATGGTTACACAGCTCCGTGACTGTACTTAACCCCCTGCGTTGTACACTTTAGAGTGGTTCAAATGGCAAGCTGTGTGCTGTGTGCACTTCACCAGAATAAGCAATTACAGCAGACACAGTAAAGTAACGTGGTGGCAGATTTCTTTGAAAATAAATTTAGCCTGGGGGGGAAAAAGAATCTCCGCTCTAAGGTTTGGAAGGGCCCTGTGCCTGGGGCCAACCCAGCCCAGCGCCCAGGAGGAGTGGGCTTCGGAAGCTGAGCGTGGCCGGGCGTTCAAGTGCCAGGACCGATGGGCGCCAGAGGCCAAGACGGCCTGAGTCTCCCCCTCCCCGTGGGCCACCACCTCGAGGAGGAGGGCGCTCCAGGTCACATGCCAACTGGTGACCCCCGGATGCTTCCTCCCTGGACGTCCAAGGGGGTGGCAACCAAGGACACAAAACCCACTCCCCTCCAGTGAGCGTGGGGACACCTCCACCAGAGACGCATCACCCTTCCTGGGAGGGAAAATGGAGAGCAGGCTCCTCTGTTTAACAAAACACACGCCAACCGTCAACGGCTGGGAAGTGTCACCAAGAGGGTGCTGACGAGGAAGTGAAGTGTGGGTGAAGGCAGATTCCTCCCCGGGGGCAGGGCTGCTGCACCCGCCAAGCCCCCTCCGGGCAGAACTGTGCACATGTGAGCAACGTGCCTGAGCCCATCCTCCACCCGAGAGTCATCGAGCAAGCCCCGCGCTCCTTGGGAGACTGCTGCGCTGCGGGGACGGTGCAGGCCCGGGGACAGGCTGGGGGAACCCGAGCCCACGTGGGGCCCAAGATTCCCAGCTGGCCCTCTAGGCCAGGCTGGAGGACAGGGCAGCCCGGGAGCCAAGGATGTCTCTGTCCTGGGGAGGTGCCGCGGGCACCAGCTCCCTCTGGGGTCCAGGCGCTGGAGCCCCAGATGAAGGAGGCTTCTTCTGCTTAAATGTTACCTGCTCACTGCGCCCTGCCCACCTGCCTCCCGCCCCAGCCATCCAGTCAACAAACATTCCCTGAGCACCTACTCAGAGTCAGGCTCTGCGCTCAGAGTGACTAGGGCCCAGCCCCCGTTGCCAGGGTCCTCGTAGACGTGGGGGCAAGGAAGGGGGGATGGAGATGGACTTGGGGTTGGGGGGGGTAATGGGAGCACAGGGAAGGCACCTGCGTTGTCAGGGGCCTGGGAGAGTGCCCAGGGGTAGGCCCCAGGAAAGGGCACCTGACGATGGGTTTCATCATATAAGTAGAAGCTTGCCGGGGAGGAAAGACATCCCAAGCAGGCCCCACAAGCAGGAGCACGTCTTCTTAGCGCGCCACTGCCTGGTCCTGCCCTCCTGATGGGCGACTGCACACACCTGCCGGTGCACCTGGCCCTCACGACCCCCCACTGTGCTCCAGGCACATTCCCTCGGTAAGTGCCCAGGGAGCGAAGGAGCCAACACCTGCCCTGCAGCTGGGGGCGGGGGGGGGGCGCTGCATGCACTCTGTCACCCCACACCTGGGGCTCCCAGAGAGCGCCGGCAGCCGGCACAGAGCAGGCACTGCAGGGGGGGGGTGTGTGGCACCTCGTGCAGGGGGTCCGTCCTCATGTTGCGTCCAGCCAGGGGCTCGTCGTGGGGGAAGACGACCGAGTAATTCTTGGAGTAGGACTCGTGGCTGCGCTCTCGAATCCAGCGGCCGTGGTCCGTGAGCGAGTGATGGAAGCGCCTGTCGTGGATGGAGTGGCCCGTCACTGCCTTGGGGACCCTTGTCCCCTCCACGGGAGTCCTCCCTATGGCTCACGCCTCAGGGGGGCTCCTGGCTCTCCGTTCTCCCACCGAGGGGCCTTGGGCAGCCCGCAAATCTCGGGGAGCTCAGCGTCCTCGCCTGCAGCCCCCTACAGCTGACGGGCGCAGGGAGTGGACACCGCAGGCTCAGGGCCTCAGGCTGGGGAAGTGCGTGGGGTGAGCCCTGCTCCTTGCCCCCGACCTGGGCCCCGGGCCGGACAGGCCCCGATGATCTCGTGAAAGCTCACGTGACGGATCTTCGGAGTTTAGGGTCAGCAGGTGTGATGGAGCGCCCCTTTCCCCTCGGTGCCCCTCAGCGGAGGCAAGGCGTGAAGGTGACGGCCTCTCAGTTCAGACCCCCAGGAGGCGCAGAGGAGTGGGAGAAGTCCCAGCTGTGCTGGGGGCACTGCTCCCAGGGACGGTGTGGCCGCGATCCCTGCACGTGTGTCCCCTGGCAGCTGGGGGGACACCAGGTGCAGCCACTCCACCCATGGTGGTGTCCAACTCCGCCCGCGGATCCCACGCGATCTCCTGCTGAGAGGCCCCTCCCCCAGCCTTCACGGAGGGAGGACGGCCAGGGCCAACCAGCAGCCCTGCCGCCTGGTCCCCAGCGTGGCCACAGTTGCTGGGCTGCGTTACACGCTGCGCCCTGCAGCCCCTCCCAGGAACAGCCCACTCTCAGGCGCCCAGCTCACTGCGGCCCCCGCCTGCCCACTCCTCCACTCCCCGCCTGTTGGCATCTCACGTGTCCTGTGGGGCCCCCTCCCCCCGGCTGTGTCCCCATTGGTGCTGCTGTCCTCAGGGGCCGGCCTGAGCCTCGGCAGGGCTCCTCAGCTGCTCTGACCTGGGCAGGGGCAGGTGCTGCCGATGTGGGAATTAGCACGACAGATACTATTCGTAGTGACTGCCGTCATGCAAGGAGCCCTTTTCCAGGGCAGGCCCAGGGCTGAGGGCCACCTGCAAGAACCCCTCGTGCAGTCCTCAGAGCGGCCTCAGGTGTGGGGCTCCTGGTTTGACTCATTCCACGCGACAGGAACCTGCTGCACTGAGCCAGGAGCTTCCAGAAAGAAGGGGGGCCATGAAGAACCGCCAGGGGCCTGGGGAGGGGTCCCAGCGGCAGCACGTGGGGCTGCAGGAGCAGGCTGGCGAGGGGCTGAGCCGGGGCGGGAGGAGGCCAGGAGACTCACCCCCCTTGGCAGCAGGAGCCCAGTGGCTCCTGGGATGGGACGTGGTCACCCACCCAGCCTCGCTGAGAGTGGGGCTCCTGGGGGGCTCTCAAGGGGGGAGGTGGAGCCTCAGTTGTCCTCTCAGACCCCCTGGGTGGCAGGGACCAGGGAGGGGGATGGGCCTGAGGCAGGGCTGGGTGATCCCTGCACAGGCACATCCGGCCCCTCTAGACAGGCCCCCACCAGCCCCTCTGCTCGCCCCTGTGCACACCTGTGGGTGTCAGGGGCGGGGGCACTCAGCTCAGCCCAAGCACGACAGGGGTCAGCAGCGGAAGGACCACTCCCCGTGGTCCACAAGGACCGTTTTCCACCTGCATACAAGCGGGCAGAGGGGCCTGCAGCCGGGGTCCGGCGTCCAGCCACCCTCCTGACATAACAAAGAGCGACTTCTCCTTCCCTGGTTGCCAGGACCCCAAGAGCTTTCTTTAAAAACAACGGCCCGTGCTCTGGGCCCCACCTATGCCAGGCCCTGGGGGAGGCGACGCATCCCTACCATGAGCCTCAAATGCACTCCACTGAGAGGGTGGATCACTGTTCCCATTTCACAGATGGGGAAACCAAGGTCAGGGAGGAGGAAGAACTGGCTAATTGGTGGGGGGCCGGGACAGCTGAGAACCTGTTTGGGTGTCCAAAGGGGGTGCCTCTGCCACCATCCGTGAGGCAGCTGCTGTGGCCTGAAGGGCACCTGGTGCCAGGCCAGCCCCGGGAGCCTCACATGCAGGCCAGGGTCCAAACACGCCCTGGACCCGGCCCTGGGCCCCGATCGCCTCCTCAGTCACCTCTCCCCGAGCCCGTCCTCCAGCGTGTAAGACGAGGAGGTGACATGGGTCAGAGCTCTGCTCTGACCTCCTGAGTGTCTAAGCAGGGGCACAAGGCTGGCGCTCCCTCGTCCGGGTTTTTTGGTGACTCCCTGACACAGTGCCCTCGTTTCCTGGCTCTGCCTCTCTTGTGGTGCCTGGGTCTCCATGCCCCGCTCAGGCCAGGGAAGCAGAACATCCCATCAGTGCTGAGAGGCCCCGGGTGCCAGTGCCACAGCTGGTCCGGTGGTGGCATGTGAGTGGGGATGGGGGCGGGGGGGTGGGTGCTGGGTGGACACGGACGCCCCACATCAGTGACCGCTCAGGTCCGATGCCATGAGCCGATCATCTCCTGGGTGCATTGCCCAGGCCAGAAAGGCGGGTGGTCCAGATCACAGCCCCGACCCCTACCCACTGGGCCCCAGCACTCAGGGGCTCCCTCCCTGGGCCCTCTGCCTTCCAACCTGTGACGCAAGGGGCCGGGGCAGAGGCAGGAGCTCTGCCTTCCACCCACAAACCCGCCCACAAGACGCTGCCTCTAATGTCACAGCTTGTGAGAAGAGGCGGCTGAGGAGGGAGGCTCAGACCCATGCCAGGGGCCTCCACCAGCCCTGGAGGTGAGAGGCCGCTCGGCGAGGCCGAGGATACGCCCTGGTCCGTCCGATTCCAGTGCTGAGGCCTCACCCCGCGAGGGAAGCCGGACGGCAGACAGCCCTGCAGGGCTGGCGCTGGGTCCCTGCCCACTGGCTCGCACGCGGGGTGACTTCAGACACGATGCCTCTTGCGACAGCGCCTGTTTCGCTGTTTGTAGTGGGAGGGGCTTGGACTGGCCCATCCCTGAGGCCCCGTGCAGCTTTATCATTTCTGGAACATTCCTCTCTTGGGAGAGCACGTTGGCGCAGACCCAGACAGACTCCAAGGTGGCGCCAGAGCAGACCACGCTGTGCCAGGTGCCATGGAGGGGGCGGCAGTGTTGGGGGGACCTCAGGGTATGTCTGTCTGTCTCTGTGGGGGCCAGACATCCCCCCCAGTGGACGCGAGGTCCCCAGCGGGCCAGGCAGGGACGAGGTGAACAGAGGAGCTAGGGTGCGCTGAGCTGAACCAGCAGCACCTCCAGCCCTGCCACCTCCAGCCCCCACCTCCAGCCCTGCTGGGCAGCTGGGATCTCCCCAGTCAGAGCGGAGCGGGCCGAACACCCACAGAGGCCCCTCGAAGCCGCTGCCTCGACTGCCACCTGCAGGGCTCGGGGCGCAGAACTGCCACCTGGGGGCCAGACCCCAGCCCCACCGATTGCCACCCTCCGGACCCTGCCTGGGGGCACCCGCATCCCTGTCCCGACTCATAGAGGTCAGTGGGACGCCTCCCAACTCTGATATCAGTGCCCCCTGGGCTCAGCTCAGCTTTGTTTAGTGTTTCCGTGTGCAGACCTGATGCCGAGCGTTTTACCTACACAAACACGCTCACTGCTGCCGGCGACGTTTACAGCATATACATCACACCCCAGGTTACAGAGAGGAAAGTGCTCGGCACAGGGTCTGACTGATTCCAGACACCCTGTGAGTGACGGATGGATGCAGCTGACATGGCGCTCAGGGCTGCCTGTCTCCCAGACCTGCACATGTCCTAACAAGGACCACCAATTCAGCCCCATTTCCTGGGCAGCCTGTGCAGTCCCTCCTGCTCCCCGGGCCTCAGTCTCCCGATCTGCAAAGTGGGATGATAAGATCCCACTGCTGAGCCCAGAGCTGTCAGGCGGGTCAGGCAGGACACTGGGACAAGAGGTCCTGGAAACTGTAGAGGGCCGTGGATCTGCCAAACCCAGGCACCCTGCAGCACCGCCCCCGCTGGCAGGCTTCTTCCCTTTCTTCCCTTACTGCCACCTCTTCCAAGAAGCCCTCTGGATTTCAGGGAAGGTTCCTTTCTAAATAGCCCTGGATATTTACCCCACCCCACCCCACCCCATCCTAGGGCAGCCGCCTCCTGCCCGCGGGTCCCAGCGGGCCCTTGCCTGATGTCGTAGCTGTGCATGTCCTTCTCCGGGCGCCCGTGGATGATCCAGTGGGCCAGCTCCTGCCCACAGCCACCTCCCAGCATCATTCCTGGCAGGAGCAGAGCCGCAGGTCTGCGATCCACCCCCAGGGCCCTGCACCTCAGTTCCGTGCCCCTCCCACCTCTATGGGCAGCATCAGCCCCTAAGCCCTGGATCTCACACCTGGGGTGCCACACACCTCCTAACGGGACCTCACCCCCTCCCGGCAGGCTTGTCCCATCTCCACCCCTGTCAGGGCTGCAGTGCTGCCAGGCCCAGCACCCCAACCCGGGGTGGGGGGTGGGGCTCTGAGAACTGAAGGAGAGGCCCAGTTGGCTGTCTTCACTTACAGGGATGCCAGGGAGTCGGGGACGCACTGCTGCCCACGCTTACCTGCACTGTTGAAGCCGCAGCCCAGGAAGAACCCACGGAGCTCGGGTGCCTCCCCCATCAGGGGCTTGTGGTCCGGTGTGAATGACTCTGAAAGGGAGGGGTAGGCCTGAAGCTCCTTCCCGGCCACATGCTCCTGGGTGGTGTCTCCCAAGAGGGCAGTAATTGAGGTGGGGGTGTGTAGATGCCTCCTTCATCCAGACCCTCCCTATTCTCAAGACCCAGCTCAACGCTGCTTCCTCCAGGAAGCCTCCGTGATTGCTCCTGCCACATTCCCCTGAGTTCCTCAGCATTTACGACCTGAACTGGGTTCTGCCTTGGGGGGGTCCTGGTGTGTCTCATGACTATCACCATTCTCCTGCTGGTGAGGGGCCGCTCCCTGAGCCCCCATCACTGCACGGGGCTCCCGGTCACTGTACCATCTTCCTGCTGTGTCACTGCAGGGCACTCTTGCCCACTGGACCACGAGTACCTTGAGGGCAGGGGCTGGGCTTTGCTCACTGTGTGCGGTGTCTCGAGGCCTAGCACAGGGCCCAGCAAACAGTAGGTGCTTGATAAATGTTCACTGAGTGAATGAAGGATCGTAAGTTCTTTGGGAGAGGAGACCAAGTCTCTCGCTTCTGTCTGCTGCCAGCGTGCCGAGAGCAGAGGCCAGGATTGGAGGGCATAATGATGAAGAGCTGGACTTTGCAGCCACAGTCCTGGGTTCAAACCCTGCTTTACCCCTTCCCAGCGTGTGACCTTGGCTCAGAGCCGCCTTGATTTCCTCATCTGTAAAATCCGGATCAGGGTATTTACTTCACGGGGCTGTGAGTTAGTCGGTCTGCAAATATTTGCAGCCCACCTGTTTGTGCCCAGAACTCAGCCACGGGAGGTGGCTCCGAACAAGACAAGCCCCACCCCTCGGGGAGCCGACCGGAGAGTGAGAGGGACAGAGAGTAAATGGGTAAATAAGGGGAACAGGGAATGCCTGGGGAGAAAACACAGGGGGACTCTGGGCCTGGAGTGCCCAGAGGGCTGGCCGCTCCGAACCGCCCCCTGGCGCCATCATAACCCCGGGTCACAGAGGAGGACGCTGCACAGCAAGGAGCTGGGGCCGCCGGTCAGGGCTGCCCGGCTCCCAGCCGGGCCCTCAGCCGCCGTGTGCACTGGTCACAAGCGCTGTCTTTCTCCCTGCTGGTGACCGGCGACCCCGGTCTCCGATCTTCAGCGTCTGAGCTGAAGGAGGCCACCAGCCCTGGGAAGCTGGGGAGCCTCCCAGACAGCCACAGGGAGAGTGGAAGAAGCGGGGCGGAGAGGAGGGCGGGGCCTAGGGTGAGTCCCTGGAGGCCACGGTGACACTGGTGAGCCTCCGGGGGAGGCGTCAGGAGGGGCGACAGCCCTGTGAGGAAGCGTCAGGGGCCTCTCTGGGGACTGTGCGGAGGCCGGGCTGCAAGGGGCAAGCGGGGGGCGGGGTGCAGGGGGCAGCTCCCGCGACAGTGATGGGAGGATGCAGTTATGTTCGGGGATGACCCGGTGAGCACTTCGGGAGTGTTGTAAATGTTTCCAAACTTTCTGAGCAGCCTTACAGAAAGCCAGCAGGAGGGAAGTTTGGGGGTCAAGGTCGCCTGGATGTTTAACAAATGACTCGAGAGGATGCAGGATGCATGGGACAGGGGCCCCCACCTTGGCTCTGACCTCCCGACCTTGGAACGAGAGGTCTCCCCGCCCCCAGCTTCCCCGAAGTCAAGGGGGCCTGGGACTTCCCTGTTCTGCTCCGGAGGCCGAGGGTCGTTGACCGGCCTGTCCTCCCTGGTGAGAAGTGCTGATGTCCCCACGGAACCTCCCTCGCAGCTGGGAAACCAGACTCCACATGCATCTCCCCCCCGTAGGGCTTCCTGGGGGCCATGACCCCCAGTCCAATTAAAGCGAGAATGCTCCCGTGCCCCTGGGATTGCTTTGGGCCTGGGTTTCTCACTGCCAGCCCCACGCAGCCCCGGGAAGCTGCCGGGGCAGTGAGCCCTCGGCTCTCACACCGCACCCTGTGCCCCAAGACCCTGGGGCTGGCCGGGGGACCCCAGCTGCCTCTCCCCAGAAAGCTGTCCTCTCACCAAAGGCTCTTTCATGAGCTGAACAGATTAAAGCAGTCGGGGCTGGCGGCTGTGCAGACACCGTGTGTGCCGGAACCAGGAAGCCTGGACTCCCCGTCAGTCCGCAGGCTGGTGTCGGGACCCCTCCCCTCCCCGGGCCTGGCCTGCCCCTCACGCCCTGCTCGGCCTGTAGGAAAGGCTTTGACGGCCGGCCTGGGCCTTGCCCTGCAACCTAACGTGTGGCTTCCTCGCCTCACTCCGCCTGTCACCCATTTCACAGATGCGGACACCGAGGCTCAAGGAACTCAGCGCCTCAGACACAAAGTTTCCTCTTTGGGCAACTGTACCTTTTGGAACCTCTCTCCACCCCTAAGTAGGCACATCCTACCCGTTTCTTGCCTTTCTTGAGGATTAAAGCGATCCCATCCGTGCAGGAAGGAGGGGGTATGCCCACGTGTTTCTGCTGGAACCAGCCTGGGGTGGCGTGTCTCGCCCGCCCGGAACCCTGGCCCCGCAGCCCCCCACGGCACCCTCTGGGTGGCCCACCCTGCTCCCACCACCCCTGTACCTCCTGCCCTCAGCCCCGCAGCTGAAACGTCTGGGCCCCAGGGCCAGCTTGGGCCCCTCTACGCCCAGAGGCCACTGTCTGCCAGGACCCCAGGCCAGCAGCCTCACCCCTGCACCCCAGTGCCGTCACACGGGAACGTGCTGCCCCCCTGTCCCGAGCCCACCCGCCTTGGGTTCCAGCTTCGGGAGCTCCGCCCAGCCTCCCACACAGGCTCCCCCGCTGCGCTCCCCACGTGCCCGGGCACGAGGCAGGCGCTCAGCCGTCAGAAGGAGCTGGGCGGATGCTGTGCGAGCTCCCCCACACCACGTCCCCGCTGACGTTGTCCCGGGCTTGAATCTTATTCTAGAACCTTCTCCATCTGCACACAGCCTTTGAGACGCTCAGCGTGCCTGGGCCTCCCCCACCCTGGGGTCCCTGAGCTCCCTGGGCAACCCCAGGATTGCCCTCTCTCAGGCTCCGTCGTCGAGCGGTCATCTCTCCGTGCTGAGCTGTGAGTGACCCGTGCTGGGACAAGTCACATCAGTTTGAATGTCCAAAGACTAGCCTGGCCGGAAGGCCCTAAACAATAAACTAGTGGCCTTGGCCAAACGTGTCAGTGCTGGGGGTCCGAGTCCACCCCGCCTGGTGTTCGATCCCCGTGGGCACCGACCAGCCGGGCAGGGTCAGGGGCTGCACCGTGCATACCCAAGGGGGGCACTGGAAGCTGAGCCACTCTGTTCTCCCCCTTTCCCTCCAGCTTCCTGCAGCTCAGCTTTCCCGGGGGCCAGAGGGGAGGCACCGGCTTGGGCCTTTCCATGCTGTGTGGGCGTGTGGCCCTGCTGGCCTGCCTGCCGAGGGCAGAGGGCAAAGGGGGCGAGGCTGACCTGGAATGGGGGTCTGCAGGCCTGTGAGGACGGCATCAGGGAGGAGCTTGGCCCTGCTCTCCATGCTCAGCCTCACCAGGCGCTGGGAGGGCGCTCATCCCACCTTACGGATGAGAACACCAAGTTCCAGGGAAAAGTCAAGCAGGGATTGAGCCCGGCGGGACCTCAGGAGGGACTCACGCGGGCGTGGACGGGAGGAAGCCTGGCCGCGTGCCCGTGGGCGGACTTCTGCCCTCACCGAGCTCACGTCCTTTGCCTGCAGAGAAGAGCGAGCGCGGCACCCGAGGCCCAGGACGGAGGGACGGCCGGCGCGCGCCCGGCGCAGGCCAGCTTCAGGGGGCAGCCCCCCCGCCGGCTCCAGGCCCCCCACTCACCTGGGCCGCAGACTGTGGACTTAATCCCCGTTTTCTCCAGCACGGGGACCCGGTTGACGGCACCTTCAATGTGCTGGGTGAACACATCCCAGTCCAGGTCGAAGAGGCCAAAGGCAAACTTGTCCGACACCTGGGGAGGCGGGCAGGGAACTGCCCTGTGACAGCGCCCCACGGGAGTGAGAGCCAGGCAGGGCCTGGCCAGCCCCTCCATTAGGTGGTGACAGCGCTGGGCTGGTCCCGCAGTGTGTCTCCCCTCCCCCAACCCCTCAGCGGCCCGTCTGCGCCCCCTTCCCGCCCCGCCCCAGGCCCGCCTGCTCTGCCCGGTCTCCCTGCCTCCCGCCCTCCTTCACCCCATTCACCTAAGTCAGATCGGCCCTACGTGAGCGGACCCTGCCCACGTCTGCCACCAACCCACAGCCACGCTGACCTTCCTTCGGGTCTTCGGGAAAAGCAAGCCTGATCTGACCTCAGGGCCTTCACCTCCACCTGGGGCAGCTCCTCCCCCGCCTTCTGTCTGCAGGGCTCTCTGCTGACGTCAGCTCCTCAGGGAGCCCTGCCCGGCCACCGTCCGAAGGACATCCTTCCACGCCAGTCTCGCTAGGCTCATCCTCAACCTGCTAGCTTCACTCGGGGCACAGACCACCATCCCAAATCGCATTACTTCTTTGCTTACTTACTGTGTGTCTCCCCACCAGAATAGAGGCCTCTGGGGACAGGGACTCTTATTTTGGTCTCCCTCTTTCTCCCCAAAGTTAAACAGTATCTGGCTGAAAGGACTCATTTTGTTGTTCAATTTGTAGACTAAATGCATGAGTACGGGAGCTGGGGTGGTCCGTACATGCTCGAGGGGGCTGGGGGGTGCTGAGGGGGCCGCTGGCCCTGCATGAACCCCAGGAGCTGCCGGCAGAGCAGCCCAGGCTGGAGGGAGATACAGCCGCAACCATGGGGGGTGGGGGAGGGCATGGGATTGTTTGTTGATGGACAGAGGGCTTCAATGCTTTCATAATCTTCTAAAGTCATTATTTCACACTTTGCAGCCTCTGATGATTGATGTTTTGAGGCAAGCCCTCCACCTGCCCCGAGTCTGGATCTGCCTGTGTGCCAGGTTCTTCAGGGGTTGGAAAAAATGGGTTTGACCTTGACCTTGTGGGATGGGGGACCTGCCACTCCTCAGGTAAGCCCCCAGGGTCGGGGGAGCTCCGGGGGGACAGTCTCCGGAAGAAGGCTCCTCCACGCTGAGATGCAGCCCCAACCCCTCCCTCGAGCCCTGGTGTCTCACCTCCTCCCAGAAGATGGGGTTGGTCTCGTAGCCGCCCACGGACAAGGCGTCCCCTTGGAGGCGGAGGTAGATGGAGGCGTCGTGGTCGCGGACGTTGGGCATGTTCTGCAAGGTGGAGCACAGAGGCCTCGGGGTCAGGGTCACAGACCCAAGCTGGGCCCACGGTGCCACCTCCTCGTTGTAGGACCCTGAGGACAGGGTGGACCTGGGGCCTCTGCGTCACACAGTGGACAAACCACCCCACTGAAACCCCATAAGATAGCAGCAAAGATGGAAGGGCGGAGGGAGGGAAGAGAAAAGGGCAACCCACGGAACACAGCAGACGGGGGATCTCAGCCAACACCGGAGGTGCAGAGTGGATGGGGGAGGGCCGGCGCCTTAGCTCAGGGCTGGGAGAGGGGAGACAGCTTGCCAGCCTCTGTCCAGACCCCTCCAATCTGCAAAGGCCGAGCCTAGGGCAACCCCAGGTCCCTCTGCAGGGGGCGGTGGGCCGAGTGTGTACGTGTGCGTGCACGCATGTGTGTGAGTGTGCATGTGTGTGTGAGTGTGAGAGAGAGTATGTGCGTGGACGTGAACAGGAAGTTGGACTAGGGTCTCTTCAAAGCAATTGGACCCAGATCCCTTCCATCCCCACTGCGTGCAGCCCAGGGCCTGGCCCTACCCTGCAGGGGCCCTGAGGTCTGTCTCTGGAGAAATGGGTCCCCAGGGGCTCCAGGCTCCGGGGAGGTGAGAAGCCGGCTGCCATCCCCCCTCGACAACAGACTGGAGAGTCTTCTGTGGAGACACTGAGTGGTTTGGGGAAGACTCCAGACGCTGACATGGAGGTCCCTCACCAAAGAGAAGGGCATTCGACAGAAGGACTGGATAAGGCCAAGGACATCTTCCAGATATTAGGCTAAAACAGATTAAGGCATGGAAATCAGGAAAGGGAAAAAAATAAGAAAATTAGAAATTCAATCCTGAAGGTCCAATGTCCACCTTACAGGGGTTCCAGGAAAAGAAAACAGAGAAAATGGAGTAGAAGGAAAGTCAAAGCAAAAATCCAAGATGATTTCTCCGACTGAAAATCGTGAATCTCAGTATTGAAGGGCCCACAAGTGCCCACCAAGCCCTGTGATTGGACCAGGCCTGCACCAAGGCCACATCAGGATGGAACATCCGGCGAACAGGTGGGTCCTAAACAAAGAAACAGCATTCCTGGAGGCTGAAGACCTGGAACAAAGTCCTCAAAATTCTGAAAGACGATTTTAAATACAGAATTCTCGACCCAGTCAATTCGTCAACCGACTGTAAGAAAGAATAAAGATTTTCTTCAGACATTCACGGACAAAAAAACGTTTATTTTCCAGGTACCCTTCTCAGTAAGTGGCCAGAGACCATATGCCATGGATCCGGAGAGCAGCAGATCCAAACAGAAGATGGGTGAGGAAGGTCCCAGGGTAACAGCCGGTCAGAGGCTGATGGAGAAGATAAGAAGGCAGCGGGAGGAGTCCTTCAGGGGAGGGGAATGGGACTTACAGACTTTATGGGATTTCTCTGCCATGTATGAGTATGCAGAAAATATTACTGATATGGGCTTCCCTGGTGGCGCAGTGGTTGAGAGTCCGCCTGCCGATGCAGGGGACACGGGTTCGTGCCCCGGTCCGGGAAGATCCCACATGCCACGGAGCGGCTAGGCCCGTGAGTCATGGCCGCTGAGCCTGCGCGTCCAGAGCCTGTGCTCCGCAACGGGAGAGGCCACAACAGTGACAGGCCCGCATACCGCAAAAAAAAAAAAAAAAGAAAGAAAGAAAAAACCCGAAAATATTACTGATAGGTGTTTGACAGATCTGTTGAGATGTTTGGGGGAAAATTGTGACAGTTATGAATACAGATGCAAATATCCTTGACAAAATACTAGGAAACTGAATCCAGCAACATAGAAAAAGGATTACATACCATGACCAAATGGGATTTATCCCGGGAATGCAAGGTTGGTTTAACTTCTGAAAATCTGTGTAATATACCATTATCAATAAAGGACAAAATCCACTAATTATTTCAATAGATGCAAAAAAAGCATTTGACAGATAAAACACTTTCATGATAAAAACACCCAATGTCTAGGAATAGAAGG